>NW_027287427.1:52231661-53479161 GCF_022747635.1 Hetaerina americana | reverse complement strand
GCACGAGCCACGTCCACCGTTAAGCTGAAAATGAATAAGACAATGTTTCAAAAAGGGATACCTTTGCACGCGAGACCATGTATCATGCAAATCAGGTCCCATGGCAATCCTTCAGCATCCATCCGTCGCATTAGCAAATACTAAACCTCAATGGAAATGGAGACGAATTTCAATGGGAACGTTCCACGGAAGACGATGTTTGTTCCTTTCTCGACGGCGTGACTCATGAGATCGTCGCTAAACTGTGCTAAGACCTAAATCTCTACAGTATTCCTTTTCTTCTCTCGACAGAGTAGATTTTAGACTAAATGTCCACAATCATTTCCATTCATTCGAAGGAGAAAGGACGCGCGGATGCAACGGGATGTCACATCTTCGAAATCTAATACATTTTCAGGACGAAACGAAGATTCCCATTTTTTTGTAAATCGCTGCAAACAGGACAGCGGGTACGTAAGGATACGGTAGATATGGATCTAATGAGGAAATCATTTAGAATACCAAGCAGGGTCAATAGTTTGAAAGGGTATCACGTTAGTGCGGGCTAGTGTACTGAATTCTCACTTCGGGTTCGAAGCCCGGCGGCCGCAGAGGCATTCCGATCCCAACTTAGGGTGCCGTGTGGAGAACAAAAAGAGGAGTACGCCATTCGTCGGATGGGACGCTTACTTGTTGGACCCCTTGGCGCTTTTCGTTAAGAGTGGACATTGGCGACGCCAGCTTTTTCTCCACCCTTCCCTCCATTCCCAGAACATCCTCCCTCTATCGAACTACCCCCCACATAACCCGAATGAACATATGGATGGTTAAAATTAATTATTGGTCGCATACCCTAGTATTTAGCACTACTGCAGTGCACAGTGAAGGCATAAAAGATCATTTTTGGATAGAATGAATGAATAGTTATTTACTGCTCATTTGCAATGCAAGGCGACAATCGACGCTGTCTGTGTCCATCAGCGGCATGCGCCGTTATCCGATTAACGGACGCGTGCCAACTCGCATGCGATTAAACGCCTTTTGGTTTCAGGGCATCAGCTTGGAAAACCGTTGGAGGACATATTAAGAAGATTCCGAAGATGAGGGTGATAAACGGCCGTAGTGGGATGAGAGTCCTCACACGACGCTGCCACGCCGCGGAACGCCATAGTGCCCAAGACGAGTTGAAATACGTGGAGCGTCCAGTGAAGCACGGCTTGACGAATTTAAATGTTTCCAACAACTGGGAACGTAGGTAGGTTAACGTTAAATGTCCACAAAACAAGATGACATAATGCTACCGGGAAACCAACGGGGTGTAAGACTTTTTTCGAACGCCGAGAAAAAAAGGAGCATAGGTCTGCGTCGCAAGGGAAACGAATGCCGACGGGAAGTCATGAATGAGACATTTAACACTTTTTCGGAACTTCCCTATTCCAGATGAAAAATTTGGCGTTGGAATCAGTCTCGTTTTACTCCGGTTTAGGAGGACAAAGAGACATTTATTCAACGGCGAATACGATGGAGACCAAACGGACCAACTAAAAGATACAAACGAGCCGGAAGGATTGGCAGATCTGCCTTCCCCGGTCTGCTTTCGTGAAAATGTTTTCACTGCATTTATATATATATATATATATATATATATATATATATATATATATATATATATATATATATATATATATATATATATATATATATATATATATATAAACGCAAAGAGGGAGCCGTTGGGAGTAACGAAGATTTAAAAAATCAAACCAAGCACTCCATACTAATCGGAACGTTATATTAGAAGTGCGAAATATGTGAGAGGCGCCCTTATTTATACTTGAAAAACGAAAAGGTGTAAGCTACCAAACCTAACAATTCCCCAATTTCAGGTGAACGTGGCAAGAGAATGAATTCTCATCTTTCAGAGCGAAAGTCAAAATTAAAATAAAAAGAGTCAAAACATTCTAATAGCCCATGTTTGAAGAGTAAGGCATTACCGTTTTTTACAATTCATCATACATTTTTCATTTGCGACCGCTTTCAAAAAATGTTCATGTGAAACCATCTGAGAGAGCTTAAGGGCCCAAACCCAAAACAAAAAAACAATCCCAACAACTAAAAACTAATGGCAAAACAGAGTGAGCCATTGAAACGTTTTGGGGAAAATGAGCAGACCTTCCTCTTAAATATTAATGAGCATCGAAGCTACGGAGTCACAAAAACTACACCGGTGACTCTTTTCCAAAAACCCATAAAATTTCTCCCGGACAGGAAAAAAACCGGTGACTGCCAAATTCATGTTCCGGACACGAGCACATATTTCGTCGGCGGATCGCCGCGACAGATTTTGCGGCATAAATACAAAAAAGTGGCAAATCACCGACCCACCAGACCTGTCGAAACAACCTTAATCCGTAAGTTATCATTTTCTTCGCCCAGGAAGGATGTCAACTTAAAGAAACGGAAGCGAAGGAAAATTGTGTTCCCTAAATACCGAGACCTTGGAAGATGACTTCCTCTCTCTCTCACTCTCTTCTCTACATCCGTGACGCTACTGTGAACTTCCGCTATGCGCGCTTCCGATACACCTGGAGTGGGTGGTAGGTAGGTACCTACAGAGGAGACCATGGAAGGGACCATGCAGTCCTTTTTTATTTCATTTCTGCCGTCGGAAGAGAGAAGAGAGGAGGAGAGACAAAAGAAGACTCGCCTCAGGCCGGATCTTAGTCATACTCCTTCATTAATGAAAAAAGGCTAAGGCTGCACAACACGGGGCACGGCTGGGCGCGTGGGTGGAGGAGAATGAGGAAGACGGGCAGGTGGACTAGAGACGCAGAAGAGCAGAGATTCAAGGATAGATCCACGGCAGATTATTCGCATTTTAAATTCGGTCCGAACATTAGTTTTTAAGCAAGAAGGCGGCCGTGAACTTACAAATGAACAGGATGGAACTCGCCATTGTTGAAAGTCGGGATTAACGACAGGGTGCTTTGAACTTCGTGCTGGATGAGTCCGCCCTCTTAAACTACCATGTTTTCTCGTTATAAATAAATCGTAATTGCGATGGTAGCACCGAAAGTGATGGGGGCGGCATGAAAACCTCAGACGCACCTGCTCTTCATCACCGAATGTGTATTTTGAAGGCGAGGCAAGAGGAAAATAGTGCAACTTCCGGCGGAAGGATGCCGAATCAGTTGTTCTTTCTTTTTGAAATCTACGATTCGGATTAAAAAAAGAAGATCGAGCAATTGAAAACTCTCCAAGACCACAACAAGAATACAATCGGCAAGATCAGAGTCGACCTTCTCCCTAAGTAACGAAGTACACTCGATTTGAACCGAGAATTCATGGAAAATGAACGATGTCAAGGCAGGGAAAATTTTCATTTTGAAATTTCTTTTTCTCACCTAGACCCCAACACGACCTACCAAACGACCCCGACTCGATTCTAAAGAAAGAAATTCTGCCATTCAAACCTGCATTCGACTTAAGAAATAGCGAGAGCGAACTTGAATTTGACTCGTTAAATTCATTGAAAATCCCCAAAATGCCTTTGACTCGAATTTTACCACTGTATGTGTCATAGCCGAATAATATCGTGTGTTTCTATGAGGAGCTAGGCTTGTCAATTATTTTAAAGATTAACTTAGCAGCGCTTCTATTTTATTTGAGGGACTATGTTGGGGATCACTCACGAAGCGAAGGTTAGATTAAAGATTAAATCCCTTGTATAAATTGGAAGCAGGTGTATTTTGTGATAAATTTATACAATGCATTAGTAGCTCTTTCGTAAAATGGTAGTAGCAATCATAAAAATGAACCACAGATTAAAGATGTCATGTTTTCTGCAAAAGAAAAGTGATCAAAATAATTTAAAATGATGGAGCATGGAAAAATATTTTTTAAACAGGTTATTCTGTCGTCGTTAATTTAGCTAAACCGTAACATTTCTCTTACTACCATGTCCTCTCGCATGCGTAGAGTAATGTTTTACGCTTAAATGCTGCAAAGCACATCCAGTTGTAAACCCCATTTCCATTCATGGAATAAACTATCTAACTATTACTAAAATTTAAGCAACACTAAATTTTTTTGTTCCAAGTCTCTATTTCACCGCCCGCCATACACCATAGCATGCTTGGTGGGCGGCTTGCTTTGTATCATTTTATCTTAAGATGAAATTCTCGCCATTCGTCAAAGCTCTGCCGTGAGATGAACGGAACAGCTCTGAAAGGCGCTTGCTTTTCCATCTCCCCATAACGCCCACTTCATACGCGTCATCCCTCTGCACCGTCCGGATCACAACAATGGAGAGCCGAGCACCACCCCGGCGACAATGCACTCCGAACACCTCCGAAGCCTCAACAAAATATGAATTCGAATCAACGAAGCCGCACAATTCTACAGAGAAATAGGGGGAGGAAGGATGAACAGAAGAGAGATCTCTTTCTTCTTACACGCAGCTTAAGTGGTACCCTCAAGGGAAGCCCTTAAATCGCCTAATGGGGCGGGAAATCTTCACTCCTGGACCCGACCCCCCGCAGTCCAGGAGAGGGATTCGGAGGAGGGAGGGAGGGATTGAGGAAAGGGGGGGGTTGAGGAGGGAAGGGTGGTGAACGCTAAACAAACGCGGCGCTCATCGAGAGAAAAATACAGGCTGCACCCCGGGCGTGACGTTGAGGATGCAGCCGGCCTCCGAGGCGGCAGATGACGACGTTCTCGGCGATGATGATAGTATTCCAGCAGAATGGTAATCCTACGGACCTAACCAATGGGTGGAGCGACAATGGAATTCCACGTGACACAAGTGACGGGACGAACGGGCATCAGGGTGGAGAGATATTTGAGGAGGAAAAAAAACAAATAACACAAGTCATCGCGGAGGATGAAAGCTCTCCAGAGGATGTGTATTGGTATTGCGTATCCAGTATGTCTCCTGCGAGTACATATAGACGAAGTAATAATGATGGTGGGGAGAGTTGAATAAGCCATAGCTTACGCGGTAGGGAAGGTGGCCTGTGGAAGACGGGATAAAAGACCGAGAGATGGACAGAAAAAAAGTCTGAGTCGATGATGATGAAGAGGAGTCTGTTATTACAGGGACATTCTCACAATCGTCTCGCAGAGGGGGGATATTACAATGACGAGCTCGACATGGGACTCTCAGTAACTTGGGGAGTCTTGTGTGAGGACACATTTAAAATTAAGACTCCCAAAGCCAGTCATCGACTTCCCATAATTTCGTGAGAATCCGCAGTCCCGAATTAGTTGGGACGAGCGAGACCTAACACACGGTGATTAAGTCGTCGACGCCTTTGTCAACGGAAGAAACTGACGTAAAAACTCGAGGTCATTCATCACGCGCCTCAGGATTCTGTCGTCAAATACACGTACAAGCTGAATAGGCGAATCCACAATAGGGTAAATTTCCCTCAACTTTGGTCGTCATACTTTTTGAATGACATAGCTCAGAATGAAGTTTATATGCAAGCCCATAATGACCAATGACGAAACGCCATAGATCACATTCTTTCACAAATCGACGACAATCTTCCCTTGAAAAAATTACTATATTATATCAATTTACTAAACTATTTTTTTTAATTCATTCAATAATATTTTACTTATATAATTATTCAGCAAGGTCATATTCTGTAGTTTCAATCCTAGCGTAATCGTATCACTAATCTGATAATATCCTTTTTTTGACCAACAATTTCAAATTTTCAATCTGAATATAAACACGTTACGTATCATTTCCTTTACCCCCTTTTGGACGACACTGATAATTAAATGACAATTGATCGTAATACGGAAAAACTGTAAATGCGTAGACGAAAATATGACTGACAGCTTCCTTCACGGAATACTTTGTTGGAGCCATACGAATATTACCGAAGATATTTGAGATAGAATGACTAGGAAGCGAATGAATGAATTAAAAAATGTTTAGGTGCGCGCGTCGCTTCCACAATTTCTCCCCATTTAACCCCCCGAGTTGCGGAACGTGCTTATTTTCGCCTCCCTACGTCCGACAAAACTAAAACCCCAATAAAGCATCTCTCTCACTCGGCGCCGTGGGCCGTAAAAAGAGTAAAAAAACACTTCTCCACCCGCACGCAAGGAGATAACGCGTAAAGAAAGCGAATGAATGGAGCCCGGGTTACACGTGGGGATAGAAACAGAGGTGTGGAGAGGGGGATAGGAGAGACAAGATGACTGAATGAATGGCGAGAGCGAGGGAGGAAGAAAAGAGGAGGGGGAAAGAGAGGAGGAAAGGCAGATAGAGGCACAGGGGGGAGGGGTGGAAGATGGGGATGGGAGCATTGCTGGTGGAGTTAGGGTTATCTCCGTCCGTGAACAGTTCGTTGCTGTCTGAATGGGGGGGGGGATGTGCGATGTAGAGAGGCGGGAGGGGAGGAGAGTTCGGACCGACTTGGGAAAACAATACAGCAATATCGGAGGTTAAGGCGCCGGAAGTGACCGCGAGGGAGTGAGATTGCAGACCCGCAATAAAAATTGGGCTGGATGTGACTGTGGAAGAAGTGAGAGAGTAATATTAGACACCCAAGAGAAAGGAGGAGGACAATGGGGGACGTTAAAGGCGACTGCTATCAATCTCCGAAAAAAAATCCCACCCACAGTCAAAGCTCTACCTTAAACTGATTGCATACTGATAAGAGATTGGTTATTCTAGTATTGAATTTCCTTCCTCCATGTGGAAGTAGAAGGCACGAGAAGCAGGACGAAAGTGCGAGCACTTGAGAGATATAACGCACGTTAAAATGGTTTTTAATATGGTTTAAAAAATTTTAAAAAATACTGCGCAAGTCCACGATGATATGAAATATCTGTGGTGTTCAGAACATAACCAAACCACGATTATTATCGAACGTTAGATAAACTATTAATACGTCACAGTGAATTAGCAATAACATATCGGTACCATAAATTGAAGACAATAGAGATACAGATATTAGAGCAGTATTAGCTACATCTCACCTGAATCTGTTGAATATATTAGCAATAGATTTGAGGAGAATCAAAACATTAATGAACGTTATAATAATGGATAAATTTTCTCTCTTAAAAACTAAATAATTACTCTCGGGAATTGCATCAGCTATGAGTAAATGCCATAATGCTATTATTATCGTTTATATTAGGAAGTGGGGTATTATTTAAATCATTGTATGAGGTCCTACCAATTAAAGGCAGGCTCTGGAACTGATAGTCACGAATCTAATTTATTAATGAACTACTCAACTAGCCCAAAAAATCCCTACCCATATTAACCCTCGTAAAGTCGGTTTGCCAATGGCTAACACTCCCGTTCATCGCTCTGGGTCGCCGCCCTTGAATGCCAGTCGTGAATTACGCCCCAACAAAAATATGTACACAACTTCAAACCCGCACGTCATGGCGCTATCCCACATTAATTGACTCGCTGGTTCACAGAAACAGTAGGGTCAAGGAGGGGGTGGCTAGGGGCTGTTCGCTGCGGGCGGAGCCCTTAGAATGAATACGAAGGAATTTGACGAGGGCAAGGCAGGCAGGCACAACAGAGCGAGACACTAGGTGTCAAGTCAGCTACGCCAGTCAACTATGGTTAAGAGTCGTGGATAAATTTTATGGGGCGATTCTGGTGACGATCATTCATGATCCGGCCATCACACCACGCCGCAGTTTCGTCACACGACGTCTCAGTTCACCAGAGATCACAATCGTGAATGACACGAAATGGTGAATACGCCCCGACTGAATAAATTTGTCTTCGCGTGGGTATAAAATTCGGTGATGTTTCCATTGACGGACTGTCGGAAAACATAATAAATTTTAAAAAGGTCTCAACGTCCTGGGTTAATGCCAATAAATTATCGAGGGCATTCAACATCGGTCCATGAAATAAATTTCTCCATCCGGTTTATTTTCCAAAACTCTTCAGAATGTTTTGATTTACAGTGGAAGAGTTTTTCAATTATGCGATTCGAATCAAGACGAGTCCTCAATGCTAAACCAACGGCATCATTCGTGAAGTGGGCCCACTAGTGGAAGAAGCAAGGATGATTTTAAGTCTTCCAAATGCATTTGCTCCACGCACTTCTTGGTTGAAAGCCCTTGCACGCTTCAGAGTACGTTATAATGTTTCCCCTGCCAACACGTCGACCTTTCGATGAAGGGATGAAAAAAATTGTTCTAAGTATCCCCATGAACCAAAACGTTGGCGCTAATGATCGACATATCGACATAAATTGAAATTGAAGATAAAATAAATGAATGAATGAATCGAATCGAAGGTTACGCAGACGTCCCATAATGTAAGAAAAAGGACAGCGACCGCCCGTAGATTATATAACCCGCAATGCGCTGTTAGTCCGCAAACAGGAGGCACTGTAGAGTAAGCCTGGGCTACATTCATTTTCCTGAATCGACCGTCGACATGAAAAAAATATCTATGTGATGCCGATAAACGAGCATGAAGATCATACGTGGGCATATCGCGCAATATCGACCATCGAATGCATCGTCATATCGACTATTATTATTTATCTACTATTGATTACCGATACTCGACCTTCTCGGGTACCTAAACCTATACACCTAGACTAGTCGATATGAAAAATATATCGACATATAGTCAAATATCACGACGGTTTAATGACGCCCAAGTAAATCCCCACAGAGACCGGATTCCCAACGAGGCGTATGACGGAAAATCAATCATCACCAACCTTGCGCACTGAATGAAAATGTATTCCTTCCCACCGACACGCACCCATCACCGCCTTAATGAGAGGGCACAAAATTTTCATTTCACCTTCTCCACGGCGCGAGTCACCCGACAGGAATAAGAAGGAAACCCAGGGAGGGGGGAATAAAGCTCTCAAACTCTTTTTCTTAAAGACAGTCGAGACTGCGGAAACCACGAAATTAACCTTTCCTTAGGGAGGTCACCGAAGTGTGCGATTTTTTGGAGTAGCGAGTCTTCAATTTCCCCCCCCCCTCTCTCTCTCTTCACCCCAACCCAGACACTTATCCCTTCCGTCCATTGATGCAATCATTAAGTGCACACATACACACACACTAACCTCCCTTCCCGGGCGCCCTCTTACGCGGAGCGTCAGACCCCCCACCCCTCCTCCTCCCCCTTGCGCGGCCAGAAACGCTTAAAAAAAACAATTTAACTCGCCACCAACCCCCTTCCCCTGCTTGCCCCCAAAGGCCTCAGTTCTTCAAGAAGCAGGCGTTCATCGTGTGTGTGCTCAAGGACCTCAGTTCCTGTCCACGCACCTCCCTCCCACCCTCAACCTGAAATCTTTATTCGCCCCTCTATCCCTCGAAAATCCAGGGCCGGACACCACTTCCTCTCCCATTCAGCGGGGGAGGGAGGGTTGTAGTGATTGGGAGAAGGAGTACCTCCGCCTTCCCACCGATTCCATTACGAACCCTTTCATTTCTGGAGACGCTCTCGCACGTCGCACAAACACGTCGCTCAGTGCGGAGTCATCTGGCATGGCCGATAACTCAACAAAAATAAAGCAAAACGAATGCACCCCGCGAGTCATACACCAAAACCTGCCCAAATGGACGGCGAGATCAAGTGTATGTCCTATTAGTATTATTTCCTCTTGCTGTCATAACAAAAACAGTTGGAAGAGTGAGGAATTTACTGGGTGAAATCACAAGGATACAGAGGAAGTGAGTGGGTGGAGAATATATCGATAGGTAATGGGGACGGTGTAAGACGTGATAGAACGGAGAATATGTTAGGCAAACGAGAAAGAGAATGGAAAGGAATAGGGTCACTACATGGCATGAAAGCAGGTAGGAAGCATGAAGAACTGAAAAATGAATACATATGCAATAAATGAGGCCAACAAGAGATTTTAGTGGCGAAATAAAATTAAGTGAACCGTTTAGAGAAAAATTCTCATCGCAAATGTATCGCGTCATTTTCAATACAATCCGAAATATATGCAACAAACAAATTGTACCACTATTTATCCGAGCGAAATGGCTTACCCGCCCATGTTATTCTCACAGCGACGAATTGTCGTGAAGTCCGGCGGGTTATTGTTTGATACTGTCATGGAATGAGAGCTAGAGATATCGCCATACACTATATATATATATATATATATATATATATATATATATATATATATATATATATATATGTATATATACACATATATATATATATAATATATTATATAAACACAGATGTAGAGTTTTAGAATATAGAGACACAAAGAAGACACAATTTGTTATTTGACGTTTCGACAGCTCGGCTGTCGTCTTCATAATGTGTGTGAATATATATATATATATATATATATATATATATATATATATATATATATATATATAATGGGCTGACACAATATAACACAAATAGAAAAGAATAGACACATTTAAAAGAACACTCACACGGTAAATTGTTCGAGCTTTCGGCCCTCTCAGAGACCTTCTTCAAGAGAGACATATATATATATATATATATATATATATATATATATATATATATATATATACATACATATAGTTATTCTAATGCTTGTGAACTACAGAAGCACTCAAAGTTACAACAACCATAGTAATAATGTCAACTTCTAAAATTACGATAAAATGGATTGTAAATGTACCCCGTAACCATCGTAAATAACAACAATCAAAGCAAAATAAATAGAGTTGTCCTCAATAATGATAAAATTGTCAGTGAAATTGTTTTTAAAAGTAGTCGTTACAATCATTCATTGAAGCGCTGTTTGAAATTTAAAAAAAAACAATGCATATTATGGAAAAACGTAAATTTGGTAAAGTTCATAAGGAAATGGTTGAGAAAAAGCACTAAATAAGACGATTAGAACAAGGAATGCAAACGTGATATAACTCATAACGAGTCACAATCAAATAATAAAAACGATATTTGAAGTTAATATCTTATGGAAGTAGCCACGATATCTCCAGTGTGGGCTCGGTAGAATGAAATGTGAATCTAATGCTAGCATGATTGGTTGGGGATACCTAAAACGGAAATGCCTGGTCATTTGACGATTTTGATCGAAGATGAGGAAAATAATCAAATATTCCAACACTATTTAATGTCCATGTGAATTTGATGTAGTACGTCATTAATTCTAAACTGTCACATAAACCACTGGAAGACACAATAAGATCGTTATGAGTAGTTGGCTTGGCGCTGAAAGGCTTATGACATACGAGTATATCGTCATGCAGGGACAAATGGAGTTTCTATTCTAATTTAAACTGTTGCACTCACGAATGATGTTCATATTAAGAAATATTGAAAATAAATTGATAAAAACATCATTATTTTATTTTAAAAATCAATGTTTACTGGATTTTAATGTCACAGAATTTTGGAAACGCAGTCGACAGTAAAATCATGAGACTACGTCGCCGAAGTAAAGTAAGTTGACGAAATATAACACGATGCCAAATGCAAACATTTACCAGAAAAAAATTGTAATTCTATTGTAACAGAACTAAAGTGTTCAACTCAAAAGTATGGTTTGATACATGAAAACTAGAAGCCAATTTGAATTATTGTTCTCGTTTAATTTTGCACGGTATTTCTAGGCTTCGGATGCGAACTGTCATGAAATATCCCAGCAAGGTTTGACTAATTTGATGACATCTGAGCCTTTACATAACCCTTTGTCTCATATCAAGTTTTTTTTATAGCAAAGGAATCTATACAAAGTCTCCTCTTTGAAATGACAACTGCCTCCTCATCAATGACAACATTGAAGCACGCGACCTTTTTATTACGACCACATACGAAATTAATCCGAACATTTTTACAAACGAGTCGGAAGCGCGGACAATAAAAGAGAAATGGGAACATATTAAGCCTAATTGTATAGTTAGCGCGGAAATCAACATTCCCTCCCGTCTGCCCCCAATTCCTCCCACATTGCCACCTTTGGTATTTTGGTATTTTTCATACCAACAAAATTCGCGCAGACAAGCGAACAGAGAAATATATACACATCGGACACTCACCCTTAGCTCCTCGGGCGTGACACTGTAGTCTGTGTAATGGCAGATCAGCTCGACCGACAAGGGGTGGCACTGCCTCGTTTTGGAAGCCAGGAGGAGACACACCCCTGCGACCATCTGCAGTTGGCTGCGGACTATCTGGAACACGCACAGGAACCGATCCAGGAAATTGGTGGCGAGGGGGAATACTTGATCTTCGCAGCTTTGCTCCTCGCAAACCTATGAAGGGAACACGAGGATGGGGAAGAGACAGAGGGAGAAAGGTATGAGCACAGATCATTGTACCATACAGTAAGTAGTTAGTGAAAAATCCCTCGTTTTCCGAGGAAGTATAGAAAAGAATATTCGCATTTAAAAAATGCTGAATAAGTAAAGAAAATGTTTGTGCTCGTCGCAATACCGAATACATATCTATCCTACTTGCAGTAATTCATTTTACCGTGTCTCGTTATTTCACGTACGTATTAATCCATTTAATTTCTCAGAACTGGAAATGCAAACAATTTTTTGATGCATTATATTGTGTACGTGACGTTTTCAATAAATAGCCTTCATTTCAATGGTTGTCTTACCAAAATTAATTACGAGTGTGCATTCACAACCAGCCACATACCCTTGAAGGGTGCTTAAAATACTTAAAAAGAGTAAACACGCACGTATAGTATTTGATAACATGTAGCCGACTAAGGTCAGTCACATGGTCGATATCGGTCAAAGATCAATCACATGGCTGACTTAGCAATCTAGCTGCTTCATCGAACGGAAGGGGTTTTTTACACTGATCTTTTTCAGGGTTTCGATATGTACTCTTCATTATAAACGCTTCGTTAATTTTCCATCGGCATTTAAATGCAAACTGTGAAACCATTATATATGTACTTATATATATATATGTGTAACACGGAAATAATTGATTCCTCATAAGGAGATTTCGATTAACGTTATCATTCCAGCTTTACAGATACCTCTGCCTGACTGACGTTGAAATTTACCAGTCGACGCCCGCTGTTTGAAGAAATGATTTAGTTTTGACTGAGAATATAACTTTCCATCTGATACCCGGCCGGCATTAAGGGTTCGGATTCAGATTGCAGTCCACGCGATTCGTCACTTTCTTTCGCTCTTGCACCCGTGAACGTGACCTCTGCTTACTTGACGCGTTGACATATACCATAAATCGTATAATATCAATGAAGAAATAAATCTCACACAACATTTGACGAGATCATTTCGATGCAGTTAAACGGTAAACAATTATAATGTTGCAATTCAGGAACACTTCGAAAGGGTCTGAAATACTGTAAACACGTTTATTTAAAATCAAGGAAGAAGTTGACAAGGATTTTTTTGGCGACACTCCAAGCAGAAAAATATAGAATTGGTTACTACATGATATTCCACAGAAGAGGGATATCAATCCTTTTTTCTCGAATGTAAAGCTTGCCGAAGGTAATCTAACCAAGTTAAAGTAACACTAAGGTACTCAAGATAGTGCACAACATTTTGAATTCTTCTGTCACTGCCCTAATCCACCATCACCAAAGCCTCTTGGCAAGAGCTATGACTAAAAAACCGAATTTGGAAAATTAATCCCCACGTGAGAGTCACGTGGCACACGGCAACAAAGTAAACAAGATCCATGGAAATGGCAGCACAGCTCGTGTAATCGAGACGTAGGGAACATACGAGCACAACCACATCTCCGTGAGTAAACTGAGAACTAACCGAGTGACAAAGTACGTATGCTATTAATATCCTCGCGGGCGGAACCGCAAAGCAATCAGTCGACTATCAACATATGATTTTCACGGCCGGGAGAGGTCTTCTACGTACGTGACAGTGCTAACGAACGCGAAATCTCAATTTCAAACTGATCTAGATGATATGGGAGGACAATCACTTTCGAGCGAAGTTGGTAAATAGGGCCGTGTGCTTACCTCGAGCATCCAGGTCGACACGACATTCCTCATGTACGGGAAGATATCCTTCTGCACTTGCTCGAAGTAGTCACACCCGGGCACGTAATTGGCTTCCAGGTCGATGAGGTTCTCCAAGACCCGGACGTCTTCGAAGATGACCCTGTCGCGTTCTGCCCGGCGGCAATCCGCGGATAACTTCTCCAGGCAAAACAATTCCATTCTAGAGGACAGTCTCTCAAACGAAGAGTACCGGAATGGGCTGGGCTTGACCGGTCGCGAGGTCGGGACCGGGGCGGTCGATCACGGATGAGCAGGCGATTTCTCGCCGAAATATCCAGAAAGATGGTAGCCGGAGGGGGAGGGGCGTTAAAGAGAGATCACACGGGATTAGTGGGGAGACACACACAACGGGGTACTCTCGAATCGGCAAGTGTACCGGGATCAGACGTCCGAATTGATCCTCAACGATAATAATGTCACGCGGGAGCGGGGAAGGTGCAGGCTGAAGTTATGACAACAATCACTTCAGTCTCGCAGATAGACTAGGGCACATGGTTCGGGTGACAAGGGGGGGCACAAACGACTGCTTTGCGTTTGGGGGACCAAACAGAAAGTAAGACTCTCTCTCTCTGGGCGCTCAGCGATTTCGCTTAGGACGTCCACCTTAGCTCACGGTTGAACCGCGACTGTGTGCTTTCGGCGAGCGACACACCGGGTACGGGTGAACGTGCCCCCACTCTCCCTATATTCCCCCTCCTCGCAGCCCATTCACTCCCTTCCCCTCCTCGCCCCACCCTCCTCCG
Source organism: Hetaerina americana (assembly GCF_022747635.1). NCBI lineage: Eukaryota > Metazoa > Arthropoda > Insecta > Odonata > Calopterygidae > Hetaerina > Hetaerina americana. The sequence goes on along the minus strand of NW_027287427.1, from coordinate 53,464,436 downwards.
GTGGTCGCTCAGCGGCCAGGGCTTCCCCCACCACCCGGCTCCTTCCCCTGCCCTTTCCCTTCGTCGCAGACCTCACTGGCCAAAAAAACCGGTATAGGGGGGGTCTTGTCGAGAGTACCCTGGAGGAGTCGGTACTCCCGTTGAAATGATATAATTACGAGACCAACAATTTGACCTTGTTCCATTTTTGGATTGATATCATCACATTTTAGCGTAAAGTCGTCAAACATAATGTGTTGATTTTTACAATTTGCGTAACTGACGCGCCCATTACCTCTCTTCCTCCAAACGCATGCTATCCCCATTTAAATAAATCATTTTTTTCATTAAACAAACAAGTAATGAATAATTATTGATTATCGTCATACAGAATCAGGTTCCATAAAAAAACATTATTACTATAAGTATGCTGCTGTTTCCCGTAGGGTTTGGATGGAACAGTCTGAACAACGATACATTTATTTGCCTCTCTTTTCACTTTTTTCTGCCCATGCCTCGCTTGCCTGACGTCCCCTGAATCTCAGTCTTCAACTTCCCTTTGCCAAAGTGCTGTGTATCCCTTTCCTGCCTCCTTTGGATTCCTGCCAACAATTCCCTCTCCTCCCCAACCATGCCTGACACTTTCTCGTTTGCTTTCCTGATTGCACATTGCAACTTTTCATTCCAATCGTTACACTTGTATAAGCCTTATTATGTTCTCGGCATGCATCCTTATCTTAGGATGTAAATACGAGGTCTATATCTATCTACTGAATACTCCGCATACCGAGTATGCTTGGCTAATATAACCACTGTACGCACCGCTTTTGGTAGTGATGATATAATTTCTCGAGGAAATAATGAAATTCATGAATGTGGAATACCGATTGCAGTAATGATATGTTAAACTATTGGCACAAGGAATTATTATAGTCATATAAATGGATACATTTAGTTAATGCTATGAAAGGCATTCCAACGAGTAGACTCGTTTAATTGCCATGGCATGGTTCTCCATAGACTGCTGGTTTGACGAAGTAGTTATGAGATTTCAACAATAATTTCTTCCCCTTTCAGAAAACTTTGACAATACAGTGTGCAACTCCAATCCCAATACGTGTATTTACCCTGGCGTTAACATTAAATTTACAGTTTTCATCTTTATCATTTTTTTGCACTTTAAAGTAGTAATATTTAAAAGTATTTGGTGGAATACAAAGGGCGTTTAAATTAACAGTATTAATGTCAGAATATGTATGTTATATTAGCATTATTGGAAATTTCCTATTGTCTACCCGCAGGTTTGTTATTACCCTTGTCTGCAAAGTAAGTTTGCAATTTTTTTTTGCATTTCTCAGTACCCAGCAATCCACTGCTTGAGTAAATGACAGGGGGTGAATACACACCAGACTATTTTTGACCCGCATATTTGTTTTACCCTACCGCGATCGGACAATATTACCCTGATGTCTTATCGTTCGTGGAAAAAAATGACATCATAAATTTATCTGTTCTACACTTAAACTCTATAATTTTATTTACATGACCTCTCCTACCGTAGTACGATGGGGCTTAAAATACATTTTAAACGTCACTGCTTAAGAGACATCTTTCCAAAATATGCAAGAGATTTCATCTATAATTTAATCTTCGCTCCTTGAGTGATACCCAGTTTAGCTCCTCTAATATGTTAGATTCGCTACTTAGTTTTTCATAACAACGTTTTACAAATTTAGCTCCTCTACGCTGCGCGCGATCCAATTCGGCAATCAATCCAACCTCGTGAGGATCCCATATATATTTTATTTAATTTGGAGGGTCCCGGGTTCGATTCCCGGGTAAGGCACTCTGGGCACCTGCAGCTCCACCCAAGCTATGGGATTTTTCGGGTACAAGATCTTACTAGGAACCCATAACCAGCACAGGGAAAGGAACTGGCACCCCTACCATGATGTGTGAATATCACACCCCGTATAGGGCTTAGTACTGGGTGATCTCTATCATCACCTACTAAACCGACCTTCGGGTAGATTACTGTGTTTATGGTTTATATACCCTGCAAGCCACCGCTAGGGTGTGTGGCAGTGGGTAAAACCACAGAAGACTATTTTTGACCCGCACATTTTTACCCTAGCGCCCTAAAATGACATCTTGAATTTATCTGTTCTACACTTCATCTCTCTAATTTTACTAGCATGATCTCTCCTACCATAGTACGATGAGGGTAATAGTATCACTGCTAAACAGACCTCCTTCCAATAAATGCTAGAGATTTAATCGGTAATTTAACCTTCGCTCCGTGAGCAATTCCCATCCTCGCTCCTCTAATACTATTTTGAATACGCTAATAAGTTCATATTTTTAAAAGTTTAACAAATCTAGCGTCTCTACGCTGCACGCGATCCAATTCGGCAATTAATCTAACTTCGTGAGGATTCCATATACTTGCAGCATATTCTAAATAAGGCCTAACCAACGGCAGATAATATTTCTCTTTGACCTTTTCATCACATTTAACAAGTACTCTTCTAATAAATCCTAATTTTTTGTTACCTTGTCCACATATTCCTCGTATGTGGTTCACCCAGGAGAGATCGTGAGTAAGAGTAACACCTGGGTATTTAATTTAAAAAATATATATACATATATATATATATATATATATATATATATACATATGTACATATATATATACTAATGTGTATATATACATCTATATATACATACACCAGTCTGTGTGTGTATACACACACACACACATATATATATATAATGTATAACACTTAGCACTAGTGGACACAGACAAAAACACAGAAACACACAAAAAAAGAGACTCACTATTTTTCGAATTTTCGGTGGTCGTTGCCACCTTTATCAAGGAGGAGAGGGACAGAACTGAAGGGAATACGAGGGCTGGAGCGATGGATGGAAGGGGAAGGTGGGGAGGGAATTCCGAAGGGACGGGTTTGGAGGGGCAGCGTTAGAAGGGTGGGGAAAATGTAGAAGGTGATGGGGGTGGAAGGGGGATGAAAATATAATTAGAACAGGGTAATTAGTGCCTAATATTGATTCCTGGCCTGATTGAAGCCTGAAGGTGAAGGCACCTTCTGAAGTGCCAACTGTGCCCTGCCTATTATATTGGGCAAACCACCACACCCCTCAATATCAGAATCAACAACCACCGAGCCTCATGCAAAAACTCTTCCTTCATTGACATGCTCCCTATCCCCAAACACGCCTCCGAACACAACACTCCCTTTGATAAATGCTATAGTGTATCAATCATAGCATCCCTCCCACCCTCTGATCCTCCTCTGAAACTGAAAACACTAGAGCAATCCTTCATCTGGCTTTTGGAGTCCTGGAACTGGCCAGGAATCAATATTAGGCACTAATTACCCTGTTCTAATTATATTTTCATCCCCCTTCCACCCCCATCACCTTCTACATTTTCCCCACCCTTCTAACGCTGCCCCTCCAAACCCGTCCCTTCGGAATTCCCTCCCCACCTTCCCCTTCCATCCATCGCTCCAGCCCTCGTATTCCCTTCAGTTCTGTCCCTCTCCTCCTTGATAAAGGTGGCAACGACCACCGAAAATTCGAAAAATAGTGAGTCTCTTTTTTTGTGTGTTTCTGTGTTTTTGTCTGTCCACTAGTGCTAAGTGTTATACATTATTATTCACGTCCGTGAGTCTTTCAAAAAAGTGTTATATATATATATATATATATATATATATATATATATATATATATATATATATATATATATATGTGTGTGTGTGTGTATATGTATATATATATATATATGTATATATATATATGTATATATACATATATATGGGTCGCGGTAGTCCAGTGGGTAGAGCGTTGGACTGCTGACCGGAGGGTCCCGGGTTCGATTCCCGGGTAAGGCACTCTGGGCACCTGCAGCTCCACTCAAGCTAAAAAGTGATTTTTCGGGTACCAGGTCTTCCTGGGAAGCCATAACCGGCACAGGGAAAGGAACTGGCCCCCCTACCCTGATGTGTGAATTTTACACGCCGTATAGGGCGTAGTGCTGGGTGATCTCTACCATCACCTACTAAACCGACCTTCGGGTTGATTACTGTGTTTATGGTTTATATATATATATACACACACACCCTAGCAGGACATTCTAAATGAGGCCTAACCAGCGGAAGATAACATTTCTCTTTTACCTATTCATCATCACATTTACCCAGTACTCGTCTGATAGACCTTAATTTTTTGTTAGAATTCCATTATCCCTTCCATCAGATTATATCCCAACATCTCTTATCCCGTGCCCAACAATTCCAATGTAGTCTACATATAGCACTTTTAATCAACGATATTTTCACCATTTCTCAGGTTTCAAATAATTATAAGGAGGAAGATGTTCGCAGGGCATACGATCAGTTAGAGGACATAATCGGGTCTGTTCCTGCGGTGAAACAATTGATAGGGATAGGGGATTGGAATGCGACCACAATTTAGTGCTCATGAAGTGTAGCGTCCGATTCAAAAAGATAAGGCGGGGGCAGCGGGTCAGGAAATGGAATTAAGAACTGGATTGACGAAAGGAGTATCAGCAGGCTTGGAGAAAATCATGAATGAGAGAAAAAAGGGCAGTACTATAGAGGAAAAGTGTAAATATATCACAAATGGTATATCGGAAGCTGCAAAGGAAACTATAGGATTAATAGGAAAAGGTCAAGTTAGCTATGGATCACGGATGGGATAATTAGAAAGACCGATGAAAGAAGGAAATTGAAGAATGAACACAAAGACTTAAATAATACTTTGAGATGGGTAACAAATAAAGCAGATCGACAGATAGAGACAGATCAGACAGGGAGACGTGACAACAGAGAGACATTAGACCGTACGCCGGGGTTTTCAGGTAGCACAATTCGATACCTCAAGAAAGAAATCTTCAAAGAAGACAACAGCAGCCATAGGACTTGGGTGGTATAGCCCAGGCTGCAAGGCACCCGGGAGGAGTGGCTAACTCAGAACCACTTTCTCACTCTCGGGTGGCGCTCTGCGCCTCATCAATTATTAAATTGGTCGCCTCATTTCGGCTATCCGGTGAAGCGCCCCCTGGGTGCATTGCACTTGCCGGTGAACCGGGTGGGTCCCCACGCTAGGGTTCCCCATAAAATTTTAATATTAGTGAAAGGAAACATATAAGTACGCTGCTGTATGATCCAATCATGGTGAGCGACCGGCTCCTCGCCGGTCTTTTCGCTGCCCAGCATCTTCTGCTCTTCAGCGAGGGGACATTCGGACAAATTCCCGGGGATTCCCTAGGGACCCCGTTCGTGTCGTACCATTTCGGAGCTAAATGGCCCCGAAATGGCCGTTACACTTTCGCCGCTTCGCTGGCGGCTGGTCTTTCTCAATCCCTGTCGCTGCACAAGGACGTGGGTGCTTGTCCCACGGGAAGACCACGACATCGGTGATGCCGCGGACTTCCCCGTGGGAGGAGGATGCCGCTTTCCGCCGGAAGGTCCTTGCCCGCTCCTGGAGTGCGCTCTGCAGAGGTTCGATCCCGGACAGCGCCGGAAGAGACTCGTTCCCCGTGATCCACCCGATCTGGAGTGCCGCTCGGAGGTTTCTCCTGTCCGCAGCGTGCAGCTTATTCCTTGCGCCGTCGCACATCACGCCGCACCATGCGGGTGCGGCGTACGCAAGGGTTGGGCGTAACACCGCCGCGAACAGGTGCAGTCTCCTTCGCAGCGGAAGGCATGGATTACACAGGATCGGGCCGAGGTCTTGCCGCCGGGATGCTGCGATGCCGGATGCCCTCATCACATGGTGCCGCATGGAGAGACGCTTGTCGAGGACGACGCCCAGGTACAGCACCGTCTCCGCCCAGTGGACCTCCGTCGCGCCGACGAGGATTTCGCCGGGCTCCTTCGGTCCCCTGGAGAAGACGATCGCCTGGGTTTTGTCCTCATTGACTCCGAATCTCCAGCGGGAATACCAAGTGATGAGTTCGTCGACCGCCCTCTGCAGGTATCGCGCCGCCATCTGTTGCCTCGTCGATCTCGCCAGGATCGCCATGTCGTCCGCATACGATGCTACGAGGACGTTGCTCCCAAAGTCTGCCGGGATATCCGCAGAGTAGATGTTGAAGAGAAGCGGCGAGAGCAAGCTTCCCTGGGGAACACCCGCTCTAATTCGCCGCTTCTCTGATACAGCATATCCCCAGCTGACGCGGAACGATCGTCCTCGCAACCAGGATGCCGCCAGCTCCGTCCACCATCGAGGAAATCCGAAGCAATTCAGCTTCCACAGCAATCCCTCGTGCCACACCCGATCGAACGCCTTGCTGACGTCAAAGAAGGCGCCGACGGTGGAATGCCGTCGGTTGAAACCTTCAGTGACGAAGTTCAGCAGGCGCGCGACCTGGTGCGTTGCTGAGTGCTCACTGCGGAAGCCAAACTGATGCACCGGAACGATGTTCAGCTCCTCGGTGATGGCGACGATGTGGCGCAGGAGGACCCGCTCGAACAGCTTTCCCAGGCCGTCGAGCAAGGAGATCGGACGGAAATTCGCCGGCGATGCCGATTTCCCCGCCTTTGGTATGCACACAACGCGCGCCTCCTTCCATCGGGATGGGAAATGCCCGATAGCGAGACACGCGTTGAAGATGCACAGCAATAAGGAGGCAAGGGATATCGGCATCTGAGCGATGACAGTGTTTACTATTCCGTCTGGTCCCGGCGCCTTTCGGGGTTTCAGAGCCTTTATGGCCCCTCGAAGGTCCTCCTCGCTGATGGTCGGCGGCATCTCTTCGCGGGCGCGGACGTGGCGTGGCGATCTCGGCGGCAGCACGATGGATTCCAGGGGATCCTCCTGGTCAGAGTCCCCGTCCAAGGGAGAAAACACTCTTTCGAGGTGCTCGGCCATCCCAGAAGCCTTCTCCTCCGGAGTCCGGAGTGTCCCCACCGCGGTGCGAAGGGGCGCCTCCTCTCGCCGCTCACCTCGCAGACTGCGTGCAAGGCGCCACAAGGACCCGTCTTCCGGGGATAGCGTTGAGACCTTCTTCTCCCAGCTGGATTCCCTGAAGGCCGCTATCTCGCATCTAAGTTCGCGTTGCGAGCTGTTTAGCAACGCCTTGGCGGCCGGGCATCGGGAGCGTTGGAATTGGCGACGTAGCCGATTTTTCTCCCGAATCTTCTCGCGGATCTCCCTTGGAAGGGCCAGGTGATTCCATTTCCGAGCGGGACGCTCGGGAATTGCTGCCTGTGTTGCCGCCTGTACAGTTTCCGTCAGAAGATCGACCTGACGGTCGATCTCTTCCGGGGAACTAAGAGGCGGAGGCATCGGAGAGGCGCTGATTCGGTCAGTTACCTGATTCCGAAACATCGCCCAGTCCGCGGCAGCATAATTCCGGATCATCCTCGTCGGCGTCTCCAAGGGTTTCCTCGCAAGATGGAGAAGGACAGGCAGGTGGTCGCTGTCCAAGGCGTAGAGCGCTCTCGCAGAGAGCGCCGACGGCAGCCGTGCGTGCACCGCGATGTCCAGCACGTCGCTCGTTCCACGAGTTGCGAAATGAGTCGGCGTGCGTGGACCGATGACGACGAGTCGCTCGGCGGAAGTCCACTGTTGTAGGCAACGCCCTCGAGGATTTTCCACTCGGGAGTGCCAATCGGGATGCTTCGCGTTGAAATCGCCCGCGGCTATCGTGGGAACAGATCCCACGAAGAATTCCGCGAGCTCTTCTGTGCGAAACATCACCGATGGTGAGCAGTATACTGAAATGAGGCGAAGAGGCCCCTCGCCGCATTCCAGCTCTATTGCAGTGGCTTCCGTCGAATCGAACGTCGGCAGCGTGAAGCGCTGTGCACGCAGGTGATCAGCGACCAGGACTGCAGTTCCCCCTCCTTGGCGCGCCCGGTCGTCACGGAAGACCTGGAATCCCGGGACGGTCCACCTACTCCTTGGCTTCAGGTGCGTCTCTTGCAACAGGGCGACCTCGCATTTCTGCCTGGATAGAAACGCGAGCAGCTCCGGCGTTTTCCTCGCCACGGCGCCTCCTACGTTCCAAGACGCGATGGCGATGTTACGGCGTCTAGGAGGCGTGTTATCCATGACGAGGAGCAAGAAGAGCCGGCAACTGTTGCAGTGTTGCCGAGAGCACCTGAAGCTGCGTCTGAAGAGCAGCAGAGATTGTGGCAAGCGTCCCCAGGACGCTTAGGAGCGGGTTTTCTTCGGGGCCGGCGTCCAGGTCCGCGGCCGGCGAAGCAGATGTGGCCCCCGAAAGGACCGGCGGCTGGGCAGGCGTCGCCTGCTGGTTGCGCCTACGCTCCCGCAAGGGAATGCGGAGAGAGGCGGCGGTTTCCATGACGTTTGCCGCGGGCGTCGGCAAATCCGGGAACTGGATGCCGAGGCGCGGTCTTGGGGTTGGGCGCTGAGGAGCTGGACCGCGGGACGCGTTTCCTCCTCGCCATACATTCCGCGTTCCCAGGGCTGGTGTGGGTGCCTTGGACGCAGGAGCAGGAGACGGTGGAGCATTCTTGGGTGCGGTGGCCGCCCCCGATCGGCGTCCGCGGCGCTTTTTGGACGGCTTAGCGGCTCGACGTTCCTTCTCTGCAAGCCACGTCTTGCACGTCGGGGAGAAGGCCGAATGCGCTCCCCCGCAGCTGGGACATTTCTCCTCTCCGGTCCTTGGGCAATCCTCAAGGGCGTGTCCGCCTGAGCAGTGCGGGCAGCGAGGAGAAGCGGTGCAGAAAAAGCTCCCGTGACCGAAGCGAGAGCATCTATGGCAGAGCTGGGGATCCCTGTAAACGTAAAGGCGCACCGAAATTACGCTGTTGCCAACGCTTCGGATTGCCTTAACTGCAGAGATGGTCCACTTTTCCGACAAGGCGATGGCGACGACGAAAACGCCGATCGGTTTGCCCTCGGAAGACAGCTGGCGTCCCCGGCGTGCGTCGATCCCCATGTCGCGCAGGTCTTCGAGCAGATGCTCAATTTGGTGCTTTGCAGAGAGGCCACGGAAGGTGAATGCCGTGGTTTTCTCCTCCCCCACTCCCCAAGTGGACATCTGCGCGTCAGCCGCGGACAGAGCCGCGCGCAAGGACTGGAAGTCTTCCATAGAGCGGGTTTGCACCCGCGCAGACGACTCCCCGTAAGCGACGGTGAAGGTTTGATCCTTCACCGCTGCGCGAATCATATCGCGGAATGATCTCACGTCCTCAACATCGTAAACGACGAGAGGAGGAGGGCGTTTCCCGCGACTAGGGCGTGGGGGAGGGGCAGCAGCGTCTTCAGCCTGGGCTGCGGTGTCGGCCGCGTCCATTGCTTCCGTGATCGGCTCAGAAGAGTCGGTCTCAGGAGCTATCGCGGCAAATGAGTTGGCCGTTGGGACCGGAATAAAGGCCTCAGCGGAGGTTCGGGCGCGTTTAACGAAACTTCCCCCTATATACCTTAAAGATATCCGAAACTGGCAAGAGAAATACAACTCCCTCCGTTCGGCATGTGTCCTCCCTCCAGTGGCCACCCTAGTCCGTAATGAAATACGATTAAACTGCCAAACTGTCTCTGATTTCCGTGCAGCCACCTCCCTCCTTAGATCAAAAGGTTGGGAGCATTACACTTATCAACTAAAGTGTGATAAGAAACGCCACTTCGTTCTTCGGGGCCTCCCATCAAACACCCCAGTCGCGAGCATCGAAGAAGCTTTAGCGGACATCGGCTTTCCTACTGACCAAGTAGTCCAGCTAAAGACTAAACGTCCTTCCCCCGTTGAGCAGGCAGAGAGAACTGTGATCCGCTCAGAAAATCCCACTGCTGAACTTCCTCCTATCCCCCCAAAGGATCTGCCATTGTTTCAAGTACGCCTACAAGACCCTTCGAGGCAGGAAGACTTTATGCAAACGACATCTCTTCTACATCTGCGTACGAGCGTCGAACCCTACCGGCAACCTGTAGGCCCCCCACAGTGCATGTCATGCCAGCGCTACGGCCACACGCATAAAACATGTGGCCTAAATCCCCGCTGCGTAAAGTGTGCTGGCAACCACCACTACCGCGAATGCACAAAATCAAGAAACGAGCCTGCAAAATGTGTAAACTGCGATGGCGCACATACCGCAAATTACAGGGGCTGTATCGTCCATAGAGAAATCATGCTAAAAATACGCGCCAAAAGAGAGAGCTTAGTCCCTGACAACAGGGTGACTGCACCCACAGCTCCAACCACCTCCGTGGCTGCTTTCCCTCCCATAGAAAACGCTTGGAAATCCCGTTCCAACCCCCTTACTGGTATCTCCCGTGCTCAGGCCGCTGCCAACCCTCCCCCTGCCTCCAATCCCCCCCCCCACCCACCCAAACGCTAACCTTGACTCTAACCTTTCTCCAGAACCCTCATCCCAATCTAGCTTGAAGTCCTCCCTACTCTCCATCGTTGCTAAAATCCTTACGGTAGACGACAATGCCTCCCTAATGTCAATCCTAAAAACGGACCTAATCCCGTGCCTCCTTAAACTCCTGAATGGCCTGTAAACCCGACTACTCTCCTCACCACCTAAGCTTCCTCCAGTGGAACTGTAACGGCATCAGGTCAAAATCCCTCGAGCTACAGCACCTCACGGCCATCTACTCCCCGGATATTATACTTCTGCAGGAAACAAAGCTGACTGTCAACCAAACCCTCTATATCCCCAACTACAGAGTCTTCCGCAGAGACAGGCCTGACTCCAAGGCTGGAGGCGGAGTAGCAATCCTCATCAAGAAAACCGTCCCTTGCTGCCAACTATCACCACCTGCTACTAACAAGCTTGAACTTGTCGGTATTACAATAAAGACCAGGGAAGGGAACTTAAACATTTGGTCAGTCTACTTCCCGCCCAGCACCAGCAAATATCCCCAGGAGGACCTGGATGCAATCAAATGTATCCTCATCCCAAGGGCTCTGCTAGGTGGCGACTTCAATGCCAAGCATATGGCCTGGGGCTGCAAATCCAACTCTGCTCGAGGTAACTCTTTGCGCCGTCTCCAAATCTCGGCAAATTTTGCCATACTGGCTCCTCCATCCCCAACGCATTTCACCCCTAACCCCGCAGACTCTGACATCCTTGACCTCGTCCTTACCTCCCTTCCTCCCAATTTCCACCTTAAAAATGTAAACAATGCTGCCTCCGATCACTGTCCACTAATCTACTCTGTCTCCCTGAATCCGACGATCCCCAACTCTCAACCCATAAAAGTCAACTGGAAACGGTTTCATTCGACCTGCTGCGTTACGCCTCTAGAACGCCCGATCCTCAACAAAAAAGAAGACATTGACTCAGCCATCAAAGAGTTTACCTCGACCCTTACGTCGATAGCAAATTCTTCCCAACTCCGCCATGATCCGGCAACTCTAGCTGGTCAAACTCTGCCGGCTGAGATTTTGAACCTCATGCGGAAAAGAAACAGCGCAAGACAGCTATGGCTGCGTACCCACCACCCCATTGATGGCCGCAGATACAGGGCTCTTCGAAACCTTGTCACCTCCTCCCTCAGAAAGGAAAAACAATCCCTCTGGGACAGAAAGATCAGTTCCCTGTCTCATGAGGATAACTCAGTCTGGCCACTCGCCCGATCACTCCGAAAAAGATCCACTCCCCCAGCTCCTCTGCTCCATAACGGGTCATTATCATACTCCGACCAGGAAAAGTGTGAAATCTTCGCCGACATCTTGGAATCGGTCTTTTGCAACCCAAAACCATCCCATCTTGACTCCACCGCTAACCAAACTTTCGAATCTATTGCGTTTACTCCTCCTCCTGCTATCCCAGCGGCTACAATGACCGACTTAAAGGCCATCATTAATAACTGCAAAGCCAAATCCGCTCCCGGCCCTGACCGCATCTCGTACAACCACCTCAAAAACCTCCCCATACACTTCCTTGATCACCTTTTGTCCATCCTGAACTCATGCCTCTCACTCTGCTATTTCCCTGCCGCCTGGAAGTGTGCAAAAGTCATACTCATACCCAAACCCGGAAAAGATCCAAAGGACCCTGGCAATCACAGACCCATCAGCCTTCTCCCCTGCATGGGTAAGGTCCTGGAGCGCGTCATCCACTACCGCCTTGATGAGGAATTCACTTCACTAAATATCCTACGGCCGGAACAAACGGGTTTCAGAAGAAAAACAGCCACCACCCACCAAATCCTCCGACTTGTCGAGCATATTACTTTTGGTTTTAACATTAAAAAACACACCCAGGTCGCCTTTCTAGACATCAAACGGGCCTTTGACCGTGTCTGGAAAGAAGGGCTCGTCTACAAACTCTCCCAGACTGATATCTCTTTCTCTCTTGTTAAAATTATAGCATCTTTCCTCTCAAGCAGAACTTTCTTTGTCTCTATCAACTCTTACAATTCAAACCCGAGAAATATCCTCGCCGGCGTCCCTCAGGGTGCTGTTTTATCCCCAACCCTTTTCAATCTTTATATAAATGACCTCCCCTCCCACCCTAAAACCCAAGTGTACCTGTACGCCGACGACACCGCCATTGCATCCCAGTCTTTCTGCCCTGACACTGCTGCAGACAACGTCCAGGAACACCTAGACTTAGTTGAAGAATGGATGGACTCTTGGAAACTCTGTGTCCATCCAGACAAATGCGAGCATGTCAACTTTGCAAGAAAGTGGAAGAAACCCTGCTCTACGGCCCTTTTTTATGGTAACTCCCGCATCCCCCTTAAAAACTCAGCCAAATTCCTGGGAGTCATACTGGACAGGAAACTTACCTGGCAGGAGCATACTACGTACGTTCTCAACAAGGCAAACGCGGCGCGTGCCTCCCTGTTCCCCCTTCTAAATCACAGAAGTCCCCTTAAACTAAGTACCAAACTGATCCTATACAAATCCATGATTCGCCCCATCCTGACATATGGCTACCCAGCCTGGGGAGCCATATCCGACACAAACATAAAGAAAATTTGCACTTTTCAGAATCAAGCTATCCGTCATATAGCTAAAGCCCCCTGGTTCTTTCGCAATGATTCCCTCCACAAAGATCTACAGCTACCACCCATCAGTACCTACCTTCAATCCATTGCTTCGTCCTTTTCCAAATCACTGCCCATCACCCAAAACCCCTTATTAGAAAACCTATGGTCCTACGATAAAAATCCGCACTTCAAGCATAAACGTCCTAAACTTACCGCAATGCCCACCGTAAATTAAAAATCCTTTCTCCATAACCACGCCCTAAAATACCCATATCATACCACCGTTTATCAGCATCAGCTGGAAATCGGGACAAGATGCGCAAGGCGCAGTGCTATATCGGTTCGGTTCGGTTCGGGCGCGTTTAAGCGCGGCGTCGCTTAGCGGCGTGAAAGGGCGACGAACGCCCGCTCTCTGCTGCTTCTCTGACTCGTCTCTGAAGACAGGCGCGATGACTTTGGCGTAACGCCGCGGCCGAACGAACCCGTCTTCATCGACGGGGGATCCAGGGCGGGAGACGCCAGGCGACGAGATGGCCGCCATGGCGAGGAGCCGGCGAGAGGTGGAGTTGACGGCGCTTTCCACTGCAGAGCAGTGCAAAGTCGTCTCGATGGAGAAGGTGGTACAGCGACTCTTCGACGTATCTGGATGACTCGATGATCAGGATGCAGGAAGCTGGATGATCGCACAGCCGACTTAATCACCCTTCCAACCTTCCAACCGCTGTATGATCGTCATCAAATCGCCATAGCCCAGGGTGGGCTGTCGTACCATTTCGGAGCATCATCGCGCTCCGAAAAACACCACGAAATGGCCGACTCGTCCAACAAAGCGAGTGCTGCCAACGATATAAACAACCTTATTCCAACGCCACCTCCCTTGCCGTTGCAAGGAATGTTTAAACAAGTATACACATTCGGTACACGGGCAAAAGAGGACCCGCGAAAGAAAAACAATCACGAAAAAGGTAAACCCGGCCCGGCCGGTCAGGCTCAGAGGCCAGTAATTTCACAGACAGAAGCTCTTGACATCACTAAAAGCTCTCGCAAACACAACAGCGAAATAGCCTCGCCATCCCCGGCGACAGCCGCAGCCATTGCCGCCCTTCAAAAGCAGCAAATGGGCAATAAACAACAAGAAAAGGTCACTTTAGTAGGTACCTCAGAAACAGCCATGGAAGCGAGGAACATGGCCAATAACAGTAGCAACAACCATTTGACAACGTCCACCTCTTCAGCAACGACCATTGGTGCCCTCCCTCTCGCCGAACCGCTTAACACAGGCCCTCAAGCACAAACACCGCATGGTCAAGGAGACGACGGCTTCACTGTCGTCTCCAAGACAAAAGGTACCCCGCTCAAGAGGCGAAGAATTTTAGACTCCCCAGATATCACTCATCCGAATAGGTTTTCACCCATTGAGTCATCGGCTGAGGTGATGGAGACACAGCCATCCGTACCAAAATCGCCCAAAATCCCGGCCATAACCGTCCACAATGTGAAAGGGTGGGTTGAATTGGCTAAGGAGTTGACGGCGAATCTGCTCTCGCCACCCAAATGTATCCTCAAGGGACCAAACACCGTGGCAATAACTTGTGCCAGCACAGAGGATTATTTTAAAACTAAACACATTCTTAAAATCAGGGATCTAGAATATACGTCTTACCAGCTCCCAGCCGATAGGCTGAAAGAATATTGTGTAAAAAACCTGGTAGGCGACGTAAATGCAAAGGACTTAGAACTAGAATTACACCGAATGGGGTATAAAGTAAAAAGCGTCGTACAACTGACCACCACTAAACCTACCTATGAGGACAGGATGAAAGGGAAAACAACAGGCATCAAGCGATTGGTGCCAGTTTATCACGTCATCTTAACAAATGATCCCCAACCAGGGGACCTTCTCAAAATTGAATACCTTTTGACCATGCGGGTGAATATATCTAAATTCACCAAACCTAAGGGCGTTGTACAGTGCCACAAATGCCAGGGCTTCGGCCATACAAAGAATTATTGTAACATTCGGCCCCGTTGCGTTAAGTGTGCCGGTCCACACTTAACATCCGAATGTGAAAAGAAAGATCGCAGTACGCCCGCGCGATGCGTAAACTGCACAATGGAGCATCCCGCCAATTATCGCGGATGTCCCGTTTTTAAATGGGAAAATCAGCGAAAATTGGCGAGAGAAAAGCGCGATACAATTTCCCGAGGACCAGCCCAAGGGAAAACATATATACCTGCTCCGGCTCCTGACAGGAATGCTTGGGCTCCTAGAGCTCAAGGTCCTTTGCAGGACCAATCATCTTTTACCGCCACCAACCCATTTCCCTCTCTACCCCCTCCTAGGATCCCTCCTCCCCATGTTATCAACCCACTTATGCCCGGCGGCGCTATTTCACTTTCCTCTTCTTCTTCTTTAAATCACCTACCAAACCATCCGGCTTCAAATTCCGCACACAATGAACAGTCACTGTTTGGATACTTTATCTCCATGCACCACCAGCTAAGTCTCTTAAAGACAAAAACGGAGAAAAAAATCTTTATGCTCCAACAATTATGCGAGTTGCACGAGCTTAATGACTAGTAAGCTCCGTAACATTTGCCTTCTCAGTTGGAATTGCAACGGCATACTCGGCCGCCAACGGGAATTCAAAAATTTTATAAGCTCTGGCAATTTCGATGTAGTCGCCCTTCAGGAGACGCATCTGACACCCAAACACAGATTCCACATACCCAACTATACCACATATCGGCGAGACCGTCCCACCGCTCGCGGTGGAGGCGTGCTCATCGCAGTAAAATCATCTATTAAACACAAAGCACTGAAAGGATACGTCCTTAGTACATTAGAATTCGTCGGAATACGACTCCCAACTCCTATAGGTGAACTTGACATCTATTCCGTTTACCAACCTTGTGGTAAAACTATTGTTTCTGACGAAGTTCGTCCCTTATTCCCGACTGACAGTCGCGTCGTAGCCATCGGCGATTGGAATGCAAAGCATACGGAATGGGGGTGCCGGTCCGCGAATACAAATGGCCGGCGTTTGCATAATATTGTTAACTCCATCATGGTAGACGTCGAAGTGCCGCTGGCGGCGACGCACATTGACAGCCGTGGTGGTGAAGACATCCTGGATTTCTGCCTAACGAAAAATCTGCCTCATATAACGACTCCAACTGTACTTTCCGATCTCTCCAGTGATCATTACCCGATTAAAACCGACATTGCGACTGTCCCTTACGAGCAGCCTCCTTCCCTTCCTTCCAAGACGAACTGGAAACAGTTCGCATCCATAGCAGAAGACGCCTTTTCCTCAATCACCGTCCCACACTCCTCAGCCCGGCAGGACATTGACGCTCATGTCTTGGCCATAACCGAGGCAATGCGTGACGCGCATGCACTGGCATCGCTCCCGTACCCTCATCCCCCTCCTCCTTCAAACGCCCTACCCGACGACATCCTGCTACTCATAAAACAGCGCAACAAGGCCCGCAGACAATGGGCGCGAACCAGGGATGGCGCCTATAAACGGCGTTATAACTTTTTCGCGTCCTGCGTCAAACGCGAGATCAGAAATCGGTTTAATGACCAATGGAGAGACAAACTCGACAACCTTTCCTTCGACGACGGATCCCTTTGGAAGGTTGCTAAGCAACTGACCAAAAAAGGCCGTCCAGACCAGCCCATCAGGCATAACGACAACCTTTACTTCGACGCCAATGACAAGGCAGAAATCCTAGCCAACGCGTTCCAGGAAACCATGACTCTTAAATCCGACTGGCCAAGGACGCAGGAGGACGAAGAGGCCGAGGCTGCTGTAAGTAGCTTAGGTCTCCTTCCGACTCCTCCGTTCCAACCGGTCACTGAGACGGAGCTTAGAATGACAATAAAGTACTTAAACCCGAAAAAAGCCCCGGGTATTGATGACATTTCAAACAGGCAATTAAAGAACGCGCCACTGCCGGCCGTTCGTCACCTACTGGGCGTATTTAATAACTGTCTTTCCTCTTGCTACTTTCCAGATTCCTGGAAAATAGCAAAAGTGTGCCTGCTTCCCAAGCCAGGCAAAGACCCGACAATTCCTTTAAACCGTAGACCTATTTCCTTACTTTCATCTATCTCTAAACTGTTTGAATCAATTTTAAAAGCCCGTCTCGACCTCTTCCTACGGACCAATGACGTAATTAGGCCAGAACAAATGGGATTCCGGGAAGGACATTCTACCTCCCTTCAAATACTCAGACTGGCGGAGTTTATCAGCCACGGCATGCAGAACAACCAACACATTGCGGTGTTGTTCTTGGATGTGGCAAAGGCATTCGATCAAGTCTGGCATGATGGATTGCTTCTGAAATTAATTAAAATCGGGGTGCCATTACATCTCATCAAGATGTTTCAAAGTTTTCTCGCTTCACGAGTCATACATGTCGCCGAAAACGGAGCTCTGTCAGCCGGGAAACAGATAAACTGTGGCGTCCCGCAGGGCGCCATATTATCTCCTACTCTCTTCAACTGCTATGTCAACGATCTTCCTTCTTCTCCACAAACTCAAACTTTCATGTTCGCCGACGATACTGCTATCGCGGCGAGATCTTGGAGCGGCACGTGTGCCTTCCGAAAAATACAAAACCACCTCTCTTTACTTGAAAAGTGGACCGTAGACTCCAAGGTCACAATAAATGCCGAAAAAAGTGTTGTTGTCGACTTTCGGAGGAAACGAAACTATCTCCCAAAAAAACCTTTAACCTTTCAATCCGTGCGCATTCCGACGAAATCTTCACACAAATTCTTAGGGATACACTTCGACTACAGACTGACATGGGCCACGCACGTACAGCATGCCTTACACATTGCTCAGGGCACAAGAGCACTTCTGTCTCCACTCTTGTGCTCCAAATCGCGCCTCACGCACCAAACCAAAATAAGACTGTACCTTTCATATATCCGTCCCAGGATGCTGTACGGTTGCGAAATTTTCGGGAACGCGACAAAAACAGACAGAATACGCTTAGAAACATTCCAGAATAGAATACTTCGCTACCTCACAAACCAGAGTAAACTCGTCCCAATACAAGAGATCAGAAACGCACACAAAATACCTAAAATTCACGACTTCATTCGAGCGCAAGCTGAACGACTCGAGAGGTCCCTTCCACAAAACACGCTTACAAAGAACATATGGGATTACTCCCTACATAGAAAACGCCGTCCGAGCTACAGACTGCCAAAAGAAATTCTATTTCGGTAACATTACCGAATTCTTTCCTATGACTTTCTTTCTTGTATATGTTTCAAAAATTATAAATGTATTTGAACTAGGGTTAATGTTTTATGTTCAAGGCATTGTGTCACTGCCATTTTGTTTTCATTGTATGTAAAAAAAAAAGAAATGGAAAAAAAAAGTTTTCTTTTGAAAAGAAAAGTAAAGAAAAAAAAGGGACAAAAAGAAAATTATATATATATCCAATGGAAAAAAAACACTATTAAAAAAAACAGAACAAAAGAGAAAAAAAAATATATCTTATATAGACAACAATTAGACCAGTATCTTAAGTTAATTTTACGTTTTTAGATTAATAAATGTTTTTCCGTCCTGTTGACGAGTTTTTGGGCAAAATGTCTCGGCCCTTAGAATTAAGCTAATTTTAGTCCTTTCTTTAAGATAAGGCCAATTGCCAACCCACTAGAGGTCTTTCTTTCAATTTCTCCTTCACTAACACTGGAAAGGTACACGTTCGTCATTTACACATTCGATCGCCATTGTTTTCCCTGTGCAAATTGCACATACACTGCCGCTGAAGGGGTGGACGTTGTCACACCGAAGCAGCGTTAAAACTAAGGGCAAATGCCCAGCCAATAGGGGATCTGGTCTGGTCTGGTAACAAATAAAGCAAAAGAAACATGGTGGAAGACGCAGTGCAAGGAGATGGATAGTTTGCAGAGGAGGGGGGAATTGGGCTAGACCAAGATTGGACAAGAAATTGGACTATTCTTGGCACGAAATACTTTTCAACGCTAGCGCGGTCGTATAATGCTAGTCTGTTCCCTTACCATTCGTGGGAAAAATGACACCTTAAATTATTTTCGCGTCAAGTAGATGAATGGAGTGCAACGTAAAAGGATATCATAACGACTCGCATATATCTTTGTCTTTTCTATCTGTTTTAAAACTATATGTGCTCCAATCAATAGATAGGGCATTAAAATCTCCACCGATTATTATGTATCGATCGTTGTTTAGCCTTCCAGAAAGTTACCTTAGATTGATTGCGGCAGCTTTAGGGTCGTTTGTTATGGCCGCACGTTATATTCGTAGATTTGACCACCGGGATAAAATAAGAGGGAGAGAGGGTACTGTCAATGACAGATTCATGTTCTCGTTCTTTCTTTGCAAACGATACGCAATTATAATAAAATTCAACCAAATCACCCAAATGTTTTCATTTAAAAAGCTAAATTTAACAATTGAATCCATAAAACAAATTTAACGAAACCCATCTATTATTGCATTATGAAAAAGGTATGAATGCGTGTTAGTGAACGAGTGTTTAAGTACGTGAGAATATGTGTATTCATATTCATGTATAAACTCATTCTTGTGCTTGCTTGGCTGGTGCCTTTAAATCCCTCCACCCCCCCCCTTTCCGCTATACGAGGGCGGTTTAATAAGTACCCGTGTTTGACAACAAAGGGCGTTCCTGAGGGAAGTTTATATTATCATCGTGTGCTGCAATCTATCAAACGACGGCTAAACAAATTTCAGACTAATTTAAAGGTTAGTTTGGATTTGGCAGCCATTCGAGTAAGATTTGTTTCGTGATTTTCGCTAAGACGGAAAAAGAGCAGTATCGTTCGGTAATTCGCTTTTTGTTTTTGGATGGGAAGAAATGCGAGGAGATGAAAGCAAAGTTGGATGCTGTTTATGGGGACACTTCGCCATCTATGACCTCAGTTAGATATTGGTTCAACGAATTTAAACGTGGGCGAATATCTGTTTTTGATGAAGAGCGACCAGGACGCCCGGTAGACGTGGTTACCGAGGAAATCATTCAAAAAGTCCACGCCATGATTCTCGCTGTTCGACGAACGAAAGTGCACGCAGTAGCAGAGGCCGTGGGTGTGTCGACATAAACGGCAATTAATATTTTACATGATAAGTTGGTGATGAAAAAATTGTCGGCCCGATGGGTGCCGCGATTGCTCACGGTGGACGACAAGCTGATACGGCGGTCAACTTCGAAAGCTGCATGAACTACGTAATGAATTGCTGCCGCACCTCCCGTATTCACCCGATCTGGCTCCCTGCGACCTTTTCTTATTCCCTAACATGAAGAAATGGCTCGCGGGAAAATTTTTTAGCTCAAACGAGGAAGTTATCGCCGAGACAGAGGCGTATTTTGGAGATTTCGACAAATCCTATTTTTTGGAGGGGTTAAAAAATGGCCGGAGCGTTGGGAGAAGTGTATCTTTCTAGAAGGGGACTACAGGTTTGTTGAAAAATTTAAAAAAAAACCTTTTTTGAAAAAATGGTTTCTTCATTTCTAACACGGGTACTTATTGAACTGCCCTCGTACTCCCTTGCGGGGTATGTGTGGAACCCTCAGTATACCTTCTACGTATTCGAGAGGTATCTACGGTATTAGTACAGAACACATTTCGTTTCGTTTGTCCTTCAGGAAAAAGTCCTCGCTAAGGTTAGTGTGCAGAATCCATGCGGTTTCAACCTAGGGTCATCCTCAATGGGGACCCTCACCCTTCCTTCCCAGTCCCCTCGGTCAACGGTATCACAGGAGTCGTCGATGGAGGCGCCAAGGCCAGCGCGGGTCGCTACAGATTGGTACTGAGGGAGGCATAACAAAGTCATTGCGTGTTTCACATCCGAAGGAAGTATGGTCGTAGACTTGGGCATTGGAGCTGTACGCAAGGAAAGGAGAGGACAGAATTGGAAACCGAAGGGGCAGGAAAAAATGATTTCCATGGTTTTTTCGACATTTACGCGGGCGAGCGGAAATATGAGGAGCCATGACCACGACACGAACGTGTCTCCGCGTTGGGGAGACTTGCCACTTGTGTTATAGGCGTTTCTCACGCCCAGCTTAAAGCGCTTCTGGCCGGTACACCCACATTTTTCTTATAAACCCACGAATGATGAAGCAGTGCTTACCATTCCTGAGAGAACAAATCCTCTGGGAACGCATTGGCATTCTACTTAATATTTCCTTAATGATCAACGTAACCTAAGAAGAGAACTTGGTTGACGTGAAAACGCAGTCTGAGGCCCGTGTTCGCTAATCATCAGTACAGTGAATAATCAATGTATTTCGGGTAAATTTGGATCATCGCAGGGTTGTGCGTTAGCCCTCGCTATATCCCATCTGTGGTTGGCTTCTCCGTTAGAAAACTCTGCTGTCACTTGCTGCGAAAGCGATTCAGAACGTCTATTGTCAGTGAGTATCGACTTTCAAGAACATATTTAAAACCTTTAAGATTTTAGCATGTTAAGATTACTTTCCATTTGACGCATACGAGGGTATTTAGAAATTAGGTCTTTGTTTGAAGAGAATCTCCGTCCACCGAGGAAAATTTTGGGTTAGGGGAAGAGATGGAATTCTGATGGAGCCAAATCAGGCCAATAAGGCGGGTGTGGCAGCAATTCGTATCTTAGTTCACGTATTTTTGCCATGACGACACTTGTGTGTGGGTGTGCATTGTCTTGATGAGAGATGCCTTTTTTCCTTGCCACACCTGGCCTTTTTTTCGTATATCTTTTGCTATAGTTGGCCCAGGAGGTTAGCGTAGTATTGTTTAGCGGGAAGATAATCTATCAGCAGAATCCCTCTCGCATCCCAGAAAACTGAAGCCATCACCTTTCCGGCCGACCGCATTGACTTTGCTTTTTTTGGTGGTGTTGAATCAAAATGTTTCCCCTGCTTTGACTGTTATTTTGTCTCTGGCGTATAGTAGTCGGATCAAATTTCATCTGTAGTCACAAACCGGCTAAGAATGTCTTGTTGGTTGCTCTTGAAACGGGTCAAACATTGTTCCGAAATTTCCTTTCTGATGTGTCTGTAATCCTGCGTAAAGAGTTGCGGCACCCGTCTAGCAGATAATTTTCTCATATCAAATTCCACTGTTAAAATGTGATATGCCCGTTAAGATGACATCCCTGCAGCTGTAGCGATTTCTCACACTTTCAATCAGCTATCCTCCATGACCATTTTATGCACTTTTTCAATAATTTCTGGGGTAGTGGCATATTTTGGCCGACCACTTAGCGGATCATCATCTAAGCTGTCGCGATCAAACTTCAATTCTTTCGTCCATTTGACAACAGTTGAATATGAAGAGACAGAGTCCTCCAGTGTTTTATCTCAAGTCCTGAAGCCAAAATAATTTATGTATGTGCAATTCATATGACGCCGGACAACATAGAAAATCAGTCCTAGAATTAGATCGGCGTCATCTAGGGCGAATGTCAAGATGGAATTTTGGTAAGCGTAGAACGAATTCCAAGGAAAAAAAATAAGCGGATAATTTGAAAGAGAATTCGAAAGCATTTTGATCGTACGTTAGAAAGCTTCATGGAAATAAGTCAACAGTTGATTCACTCAAAAATGACGAATAAGAGTAACCACCAGTTTGGAAAATAAGATCTGGTGCTTTCCCGGCGTATTTGCTTGATGAAGTTTTCTCGGGTCTTCGGTCACCGGGTCAGGAGTTTCATGGAACCCATGACCCGGTGGAAGACCCGAGAAAACTTCATCAAGTTTGGAAAATGTTAGCAAATTAAATTCCTACTTTCAAAGCGTTTTCACCAATTTCTCAACAAATGTCTCCGATAGCTTACCAAATCGTGCTGGTCAACCGATGACCACACTTGAAATCTCATCCAATGGAATAGAAAAATATTATTTTATTTAAGGCTCTTATATTTAAGGAACTAGCGTCTAGAATTCCACCGTAACTATAAATCATATTGAAGAAGTCGCTAGCAGATTTCAAGGTTCCCAGATTGGAAAACGGCAAACGTAACACCAATATTTAAAAACGGGAACAAGGAGGAACCGAGCAATTACAGACCTATTTCCCTCACATCCATTTCGTGCAAGGTTATGGAACATATAAAACTTGTAGTTGCTAGTTCGATCGTGAGACACCTCGATAATCAGAGGCTATTGATGAAAAATCAGTACGGTTTCCGAAAAGGTAAATCCTACGAGACACAACTTGCGCTTTTTGTTCATGATATTCTTAGTTCAGGAGAGAGCAATGTTTCAGTTGACGCAATTTTTTTAGAATTTAAGAAAGCCTTCGACAAAGTACCTCATAGTAAACTACTCGCGAAGCTAGAAGCATATGACATGGATAAAAATATCCGGGGTTGGATTAGAAACTTTTTGGATGGTTGGGTACAAAGAGTAGTGATAAATGGAGTAAGCTCAAAGGCAGTAGAAGTTACTTCAGGTGTTCCCCAGGGAAGTGTTATCGGATCTCTTTTAATCCTACTTTCGGTTAATGTGCAGCAATGAATTTTTGGAAAAAAAGCAATTCCCGCATGGGTTAAACACAAACCGGGAATATGTGTACAAGCTAACAAAAAATTAGGATTTATTAGAAGAGTACTTGGTAAATGTGATGAAAATGGTCAAAGAGAAATATTATCTGTCGTTGGTTAGGCCTCATTTAGAATGTTCTGCAAGTATATAGGATCCTCACGAAGTTGGATTAATTGCCGAATTGGACCACGTGCAGCGTAAAGGGGCTAGATTTGTTAAAGTTTTTATGATAAACTTAGTAGCGTATCCAACATAGTATTAGAGCGAGGATGGGGATCACTCACGGAGCGAAGGTTACATTACAGATTAAATCTCTGGCATTAATTGGAAGGATGTTTCTTTAGCAGTGATGTTGAAAATGTATTATTACCTCCATCATACTACGGTAGGAGAGATTATGTCAATACAATTAGAGAGATTAAGTATAGAGCAGATAGATTTAAGATGCCATTTTATCCACGAACGATAAGGGATCAGAATAGCATTCTGACCGTGGTGGGTCATATTCGGGTCAAAATTTGTCTGGTGTGTATACACCCTAGTTGCAGGATAGTAAAAACTAAATATCTACGATAACTGAAAGTCGGTATGAATTTCCTTGGCTTTCATACCTTTCTTTACGAAGTATTTCATCACTACTTGAATCTCAATTTTTTCCATCTTCACAAAATACTACACGGGAACAACAGAGAGGCGTTCACGCCACATATCTCTTCCCAGAGCACTGACGTGTTTTACGTTTACTCATAAAGGATTACCTATTACTACGTGGAAAACTAGTCGCGCTAGCGCTGACAAATGGTGGAGATTCTGATTACCTTTCTGACTACCCTCGTACATTTATGGGACAGTTACACTTGTGCCCGTGAGTGCCTCTCTGGTATAATAGGACTATAATATTCATGTAAATTATAAAAATATAAATGAAATAGATAAATATTCATTTCTTCGAGTGTCTCGATAGTGAGAAATCTTTGAAATGAATAACTTACATCCCACTTAACATATATTCTAATTTCCTTTTTTCATTTTGGAGAATTCATTCAGATACAAATTCATTGAAATGTGGCGGAAATTTGATGTCGCTGTACACCGAAAGAATTTAAAGAGGTTTGAACGAATCTCCAAAGGATATGTCCTAAAGTATACGGAGCTAACGGTCTGTCAAATGAACTGCGATAATGAGTTGACAAACTATTTGGGGAGATCGTGAGCCATAACTACCAGTAGAAGGCTAGTGATTAATTAGGGAAAGAGAAAGTAATAAAAATAATTGATTATATTAACTAGATACTGAAAAGTTCGAAATTAGTTTCTGAGTCAGCATTTCTTCATGTTTGAAAGGCTTGAAATCTGATGCATTATTTCCAAATTCGCACAATTTACCACGGCTTTGTAGTAGTGGTTTTTAGGGGAGTCGACCGACAACTGAAGTCATTTACGCTATTACAAACTGTTCTGCATTTTGGTAGAGACATATTTGTTAGGGAATGGGGGAAGGATGGAGAGAAACCCGGCATCGACATTATAACATACAACGAAAGGCGTCATGAGGTCCGAGTAGGGATCCGGGTCATCAACGAAAAATCATGCCACATCCTCTTGGGGCGTAGAACCAATTCACAAGCCACCTCACCAGCCCTATCCATCCCCTACCGGTTTTATGTGTTGCAAAATAATAAGGCAATGGAAAGGTATACTTCTTCACTTTATCCAGTCCAACCGGAGTGGGAGGACGTAGAACAGTCCTACCGTTACAATAACGTATCCTCTCCTCTCTCCAACTCACTCTTACCATCTCGTAATAAATTTAGACTCAAATAGACTATCAGGTTGTCCGTGATTTTTTTGACTGACGTCATTTTTTCCTCATTACTACGTCATTAAATAATAAATGGGACCAAGAATTAGATTGAGAAATGTATGAGAAAAAATTGAATTATATTTATTTTCCATAATCCCTTCACAGTAAATTCCAAGAAACTGCGGGAGATGCCGCAACAGTAACTTTTATTGGAGCAATTCCCTGATATGCATTTCAATGCAAAAATTTTAGTGTAAAAATCATTTGCTTTGACCGGAATACACACAGTAGTGGGATCCTTCACAGTAGTTTGGTATTTGCTCATCGGAACTCGGATGTTGTGGTGGCACACATGCCTTCAGGAGCACATATTTTATTGAACTACAGGAAAAAGTAAAATCGAGAGAAAGGCACACAGAGGCCCTAATCATGGTAGGGGAAGAGAGATGGTTGTCGGGAAAAATTCAAAAAAGGTGGAAAAATTGCACATATGTAGGGAATATTGAGCGGCGATGGAATCTTGAATACAGTGTGTGAAAGAATGTGGAGAAACGAGGAAAACGGGAAGTATTTCAAGCCTTTCTGAACAGAATGAAGGGTGTTATAAAGTATGCAGGATAAAATGTGGATCATTGTGCGAAGGGGGTTGTGGCATTTAATGTCGTATTAGGAGGGGCTAAGAAGTTTTAAGGAACAGTGATTGGTTCCTTTGTCCGTCAAACATCTACCTTAACCAATAGGCTATTGTTAATCACAATAACATCACCCAATTTCGAGTATTATTATCATGAACATAAATCAATATTAAATATTTTATTCGAGAAATTCGACAATTATTGTGAATATTGTAATTAGAAATCCAAATAAATTTCGGGAAGAAAACCCATAAATAAAGTTCGATTCTCAATGCTTTGCAATGTTTTATAAAAATTGATTCTCATCCCATACCTGTCGCACTGAATTTCCAATTCACTAAGCAATGCTTGCAGCCCATATGCTGACTAAAAAACTAAAGCTTGGTTATCAGCAAACCTAACTGATTTTACGAATACCCCTCCTACTTTGATTCCTATCTCCAGTTCTTCCCATACCTCTACAATAATTTCCTCCACGTGTACGTTGAACAGCACCGGTGATAATGGACAACCCTGTCTTACACCTCATCCTAACACAGCCCATCCGGACTATCCGACCCCCACTCTCACCTGAGCAGTCTGAGACATCTACAGGTTGCGGTTTAGCCTCCTGCCCCTCCAATTTATTCCTATTTTCTCCAATATACTCATTAGTTTTTCCCAATTCGCTCTATCAAACGCCTTTTCGAAATCTACAAAACAGGCAAACACCTCTCAATTAGTGATCTCATTACGGCAATGACATCGTGTCTGCCTCTGCCTTGTACACGGATAAACCTAAACATATCATCCCCTACGTAATCATATGCCCTGATCTCCATCCAGATGGAGATGCTCATGATCCGGAGATCCTTTTGCTGATGATCCGGAGATAAACTTTACCTGCGTGGGATATTGTTCTGTAGTCCTCACATGATGTAGCCTTTACCTTTTTTGGAATAGGAACTAACACTGATCTCAAAAAGTCTTCCGGTCAGATTCCTTCCTCATAGATGCTACAAATCAGTCCATATAGCCTCTTCCTCCCACATTTTCCTAAACATTTCAGTCGTTCCACAGGAATGTTATCCACCCCCACGGCCTTATTTATTTTCATCTACCATAATGCCCATTCTATCTCATTATCGAGTGTGCCTGGACCTACGCTATCTTCCTCAACGTCATGTTCCTTTTTGATGTCTAACTTTGTTGGCCTAAGTTCTTTATCATACAGTTCCTCTATATATTCCTTGCATCTCTCTTGGATCTTTTCTGTGTTAACTATTATTTTACCCGACTTATCTCCAACTGTTAGCACAGATATTCCCTTCTTACGTCCCGATGGTGATTTAACCCTAATGTATAGCGGACTAACTTAACCCTTCTTCTGCAAACTTTCCATATCCTCGCACTGCGTCTTCCACCACGCTTCTTTTGCACTATTTGTTATTTATCTCTATTAATTATTTAATGCCATTAATAACGCAATTTAACTCTTTGTATATCCTTCTGCCAAGCTCGTTGTGTTCATTATTCCATATTCTTCTCTCATCTATCTTTCTAATCATCTCATCCGTGATCCATGGTTACCTTGTCCTTTTCCTATAGTTGCTTTTGTGGCTTTCGATATCCCTTTTTTTTATATATCTCCATTTTTCCTCGATAGTACTCGGATTTCTTACCCTCGTTCATGATTTTTTCTACAACCTGCTGATACTTCTTCCTTGTCAATCCAGTAAATGCTCCTACATTACATTTCCTAACCCGCTTTCTCTGCCACATCTTTTTGAAACGAACGCCACACGTCATTACATCTAATTTGTGATCAGAGTCCGCATCCGCTCCCGGTAAGCAGTACGAATTGATCACACTGCTCCTAATTAACTGAATTAAATTAATAAATCACTCCTCTAAAAAAATTGAAACAGAGGTACAAAAGAACACGAGTTTCAAACGTTGTGGGCATGAGATTCGTTTCTCAGGGTTTTTTTTTACGAAGAAAGTAACGAATATTTCCTTTAAAGCAGGTAGGGTAGCGAGACGTAACCATCTACTCGTATATCAATAATGATAACACAAGCTATAGACTTAAAATTCGTATGCAAACTTTGGGGAAGTTTCTGGACTCATAAGTGAAATGACAAATTCCTATTTTCATAAGTTATAATTTGTACTTAACATCATTATTGGGGACGCCGTCTCCAGGCACATGTAGAGCGTTCGAGTACTGACCCAGAGGGCACGGGTTCGCTTCCCAGGCACCTTCAGCTCTACTGCGTGATTTTTCAGGTACCAAATCTTCCTCGGAAACCATAGTCGACACAGGGAACAGGCCCCCCTACCGTGATGTGTGAATTTCTTACGCCGTAAGGCTTAATGCTGGTTGAACTCTGCCATAACATTGCAAACAGACCTACCGGTTGATTTTGTTTATATCATTATTATCAACGGTAATATACCGTTTAAGGTACGTTTTTGATGGAAACATGCAACCAAACGGCGCAGTGACAATTTTCATTGAGTAACATGCAGTTCATGCATGGGAAACTAATCCTGCATCAGAGATTGACACAAAGCTTGCTTGTGCACAAGCCTTGACTTCGCTGAGCCAATTTCCGGCATGGGATTCATTTCCCCACAAAGCATTCCATAAAAGATAAATAAATTAAGCGGTTTGCAGTCATATTTTTAGGTGAAAAAACTAATATCATACTAATCATTAAAATCGCACTAACCAGATAAGCTTTAATTTATCATGGATAAACGGGCAACCAAACTACAGAGTAAACACTTTTCCCAGAAGATGAAGTTACAGAAAATATCACTCTTTTGGAAAGAGGATATACCTGTATAGATGTTTTAGGTTGATGCGAGGTGAGATGGAAGGATAGCGGGGATTACTGGAGTGATAGCTCTCGAATAATACGTATACAGCGGCGGGACGAGAGCCAACGAGGGGTAGCCACAATATAAAATAAAGCAAGAGGAGTAAGCGTAGTAATCATAGAACAAGCAACGCATAGAATATTACTAGTAGAGATAAAAGCAGAACCGACGAACTTTGCCATTGTTCAGGTATACCTTCCACCAAGCAATCATAAGAGATGGTGATAGGGTATACGATCAGTTAAGAGGGCATAATCGGGTCTCTTCCTGCAGGGAAACATTTGATAGTGATAGGGGCTTGGAATCCGAAGATAAGCGAGGGCAGAGATGGTGATGCGGTGGGGGACTACAGTTTAGGTACGAGGAATGACCGAGGCGAGAAAGCAATTGAGTTCCTCAGGAGACAGGGGTTAGACATCACCAACACTTGGTTAAGACACCACAGAAGGGGTATTCATGCAAAATGCCAGGTGACTCAGAAGGTATCAGTTAGATCATACTATGGTTAGGCACAGATTCACGAACAGAGTAAACAATTCGCTCAGCTTCCCGGGAGCGGATGCGGACCACAATTTAGTTGTTGTGAAGTTAAGCGTCCTTTTCAAAAAGATAAGTCAGGGGCGGCGGGTTAAGAAATGGAATGTGATGGATGGAATGGATGAGAGAAGAAAATGGAAGAATGTTAACACAGAGTTAGGCAAAATGAAGTTCAATGAGTGAAACGATAAATTGAGACGGACAACATATAAAGAAAAAGAAGCGTGGTGGAAGACGCAGTGTGAGGATATGGAAAGCTTGCAGAGGATGGGTGAAATTAGTGCACTAAACAGCAGGGTTAAATCACTATCGAGAAGTAAGAAGGGAAGATCTGTTCATACAGTTAGATATATGTCGGCAAGATAATAAGGTAAGATAACAGTTAACACAGAAAAGATCCTACAGAGATGGAAGGAATACATAGAAGACTGTATGGTAAAGAACTTAGGCCAACAAGGTTAGACATTGAAAAAGATTATGACGTAGTAGAAGATAGCTTAGGTCCAGGCATCCTAGACGATGAGATAGAAAGGACAATAAGGGAGATGAAATCAAATAAGGCATTGGGGGTGGACAACATTCCTGTGGAACTACTGGAAGGTTTACGAAAATGGGGTAGGAAGAGGCTATATGAGCTGATTTGTAGCATCTATGAGGAAGGAATCTGGCCAGAAGACTTTGTGAGATCAGTGTTAGTTCCTATTCTGAAAAAGGTAAAGGCCACATTATGTGAGGACTACAGAACAATTTGTTTCATTTCCCATGCAGCTATGTTGTCCTTAGGATCATTAACAAGAGAATGGAGAGCAAGGCAAATAATTACTTAGGGGATGATCAGTTTTGGTTCAGGAAAGGGAGAGGAACACGCAATACTGTTACAGTAATAAGATCCGTAATCAAGAGGATTATAGAATAAAATCAGGACATATTTGCCTGTTTTGTAGAGAGAGAGAAGGCATTTGATAGAGTGAATAGGGAAAAAATAATGAGTATAATGCAATAATGCAGAAAATAAGAATGGACTGAAGGGACAGGAGGCTAATCCCCAACCTGTACATGTCTCAAATGGCTCAGGTGCGAGTGGGTAACAGTGAGTATGGATGAGCACTGTTAGGAAGCAGTGTAAGGAAGGGTTGTCTATTATCACCACCAGAGTTGTTCAACATACAAATGGAAGAAATTATTAAAGAGGCATGGGAAGAACTGTAGATTGGAATGAAAGTCAGCCGGGAATTCGTAAATTCAGTTTGGTTTACTGATGACCAGGCTGTAGTTTGTAAGTCAGCCAAGGGGTTGTAAGCATTGCTGAGTGAATTGGAAATTCAGTGTGACAGATATGGGATGAGAATCAACATTAATAAAATTACAAATTATGCGATTTTCTAGAAAGAAAAAGGCTAAGCTAAACATTAAAATAGGAGGGCAAAAACTAGAGCAGGTAGAACAGTTTACGTATCTCGGAAGTGTTTTGGACCAAACGGTCAAAGTAGTAGGGATGTAAGGAGAAGAATTGCGCTAAGCAAAGAGGCTTTTACAAGGAGAAGGGAGTTGATGAGAGGGACACTGAGTAAGGATATTGAGAAAAGACTCATAAAAACTTTGATATGGAGCGTAGCTATGTACGGTGCGGAAACGTGGTCATTGAAGCAGGAGGATAGACGTAGACTGGAGGCTTTTGAAATGTGGGTGTGGAGAAGAATGGAGAAGGTAAAATGGACAGAGAAGAAAACAAATGATGAAGTACTTGGTATGGTGGGCGAGGACAGGGGTTTGTAGGGAGAAATCCTAAGGCGATGGGAAAAATGGTCGAAGGCCATATTGATCAGCAGTGGGATGTTGGATGGGATGAAGGGAGGAAGGAAGTACACAGAAATGAAGAGTGACTTGATGTAGAGTAGGTTGCTGGATTGTGTTCTGTTAGGAGTCACAAAATATTCATTTAGAAGGTGTGCCCATCCAAAAACCTACCTTATCTAAGATCACTTAATAATAATCACTCTCTGGCAATGAAACCTACTAAAATTTATTCACACAAAAATTAAAATGCAAAAAGTCCTCCATGTTTGTACTCTTACCTGTTTAAACATGATATTATCAGTCAATGCATTAGAAACATGATGAAAAATATCACTACAATGCTCAAGAAACACTGTATTTATAAAATACAAGAATATGCCAAGAATGTCAAATTTGGATTAAGCAGATAGCCTTAAAATACAACAAACTCATGCAAAATGCAATCCTAAATTAGCAATAACTTATGCAAGATTTCCATCAATACTTCTTCAGCCTAACTCAGTACATCTTGGTACATACACAAACAAAAACAAGATAAAACACATTTTGAAATTAAATAAAAAAACATTTACTTTGGAAAAATATTATACAAAATGTTTTATCAGAAAATTAAGTAGCCATTTTTACTTTTAAACAGTTGACAAAGTTTATTCTATTTAAAATGTTTTTCAAATTAACTGTGAATGAGCAAATATGCACCTAAAGATTTAGGTTTCACCTTAAGGAACAATGGGTCAGTAATTGCAAGTACTGACATCATAGCTTTAAAGTAAAAATTGAAAGTATGTAATATTTACTACACATAGAAAAACAAAATGAGAAAGATGGAACCCCTATTCTATTTACAAATCCTGCCTGCTAACAGAACCAGTCATTACAAGGGATAAAACATCAATATTTTTTAACAGATCTCCTAACATGCCCTTGCCATAATAGGATGATATTTC
Source organism: Hetaerina americana (assembly GCF_022747635.1). NCBI lineage: Eukaryota > Metazoa > Arthropoda > Insecta > Odonata > Calopterygidae > Hetaerina > Hetaerina americana. The sequence goes on along the minus strand of NW_027287427.1, from coordinate 53,432,355 downwards.
AGACTTTTCACTTAAATAGTAAATGACACTAGATGCAGAGTTTAACTGTCTTCAGGTACAATGGGTAAAAAAATATAAGATCATTATTAATATCGTCTCCTGACCATATAAGCTTCTTCATGGAAGAAATGTCTTTTAATCAATACCATTTCCCTAAATAGGAATATAAATATTGTTTCTTCAAAAGAGGTCATAGGAGTACTCACTGGCACAAAAAATCCTCTTATCCAACATCAATAAATGATTCTCCTGAATAAGAATCTTTTTCCTGATCAACACTGCGTGAATCTCTAGAAACTTCCAAGTGTACAATACTACTTTGGGGATTTGCAAATGTTCCATGATCACGAAGTGGATCTGATTTCCCCAATAGAAGTCCCTCAGTCATATTACCATTTGTTTCACATTCTTCAGATTCATCTGAAATACTCATTGTCTCTTCTTTCACAATGTACTCATGTGTGGGCTCAAACACAGATGTTTCAGGATCCAGATCCAAATTCATCTCTTCAAAACTTTCCATACTCTTGGGAACTGGAGGATTTTTATCAGTTTCCCCTTGTTCCTCAACCATTATTTCTGAAAATGTGCTGTTCAATGGAATCTTCTGATACTCATCATTGCACACTTCAAAGGACATATCCCTTGGCTTTGTTAAGGCAAAATGATTCTTCCGTGCAAGACATGGAATGATGAAATTATATTTCCTCAACGACCGTTTAGTTGCCGCTGATACATATCTGCCAGAAAATACACTCCTAGTTTTTGACAAATCTTTGACTGATTTAACACAAGGTAGAGTAGTCTTGTACTTCAGAGGTGAACTTCTAACCACCTTCATTGATGGAACTTGAGATTCAACACTTTTTGACACTTTTCTATTTTCAAAAGTTGACTTAACACGTGACTTGGGAGGCAATGATGCTGAGGGTTTTGGCAGCTCCTTGGAATTACTACCCAATGCTCTGGCTTTGTCTGCAACAAGAAAAGAGACATTAAACAATTAAAGATTCAACCTTAGATGAGAAATGGCTAAGTCATAATGCCCACAAAATCTTCATCATTACAGAAGGCTATGTTTTTGATACAGATGAAAGTACAAAAAATAGTTCAAGAAGTGGTCGAATAACCGGCTGAGATTCCCATTTTCAAAAAAAGGAAAAGTTACTGTGACTCCAATTAGCCATGTCTACTCAAAGCAAGCCACCACCAGCACACCTTATGTTCATTTTGAGACAAAAAAATGCTTCAAGCAACAAAAATATCTATGCAACATCAACTAGGCAAGCATTTTTGGCTAATAAGCCTGCATTTTCTAATCGCAAACAAACTTGACAGCAACTATGCCTCACAAAAACCTGAACAAAATCAAATGAGTTATAAAAAACGTCTTTCTATGCAATGGCATTGACTGAGCAACTCAAAGAAGAATATATAATTACAAGGAACAGAATAAAATTAAACTTTATCATTTTATTTTTGATAACTTTTCAGATTTTATTTTCAGATTCACATTTTAACAGATGTATTAAGGTAATTCACTATGCCATTCAAAATTTAGCTGGTTAGTAACTTGATGTTCAGAAGTTAAAAGTATGTGGCAGAAAGGCACCAGTCAATGAAGGAAACTAATTTGTGACTATATTTCAAAATTTAATTCAAAAAGATAAAACAGGGAAGACGGTTATGTAAAAGGGACATAGGAGCACAAGGATCTAAAAGGAAGGAGTATCAGTAGACTGTATAGAAAATGAGGAGTGAGGAAAAAGAGCTGGGTGCTAAAGAGAAAAAATGGAAACATATAAAAAAAGATAAAGCAAAAGGAACAATAAGAATAGTACATGGAAAAAGGATAAGAAAACCATGGATTACGGATGAGATAATTAGAAATACAGATGTGAGAAAGAATCGGAAGAATATAAACACAGAGTTATGCATAAGGAAGAATAAAGAGTTCAATAATAAACTGAGGAACAAAAAAATTAGAGCAAAAGAAATGGGAGTGGAACACGCAGTACAAGAATATGGAAGGTTTACAGAGAAAGGGTGAATTAGGTACATTATACAGGAAGGTAAAAGCACTCAGGAAAAAAAGGGAAAACTGTTGCAAATTATCTAAGATTAGTCAGAAAAAATATTAGTTGAACCAGAAAAGATCTATGAGAGATGGAAGGAATATATAGAAGAACAGTATGGTAAAAAATTACATTAGCAAGGTTAGACATAGAAAGGGTATTAATGGAATTGAAATCATATGAGGCTGTAGGGGTAGACAACTTTCCTGCGGCACTACTGAAGGGTTTAGTATCCAAATGTTAGTAATACTTAACCTTTATGACAGAAAGTGCACTCTCCCCCCTTCAAAGTTTTTGCTTCACTATTCAATGTTGCAGGAAGTCTCCTATTCACTAAATTGTTCCACAAGCTCTTACTTTATTATATTCAAGAGTGACTATGCAATTACGCTGTTGTAACAATTATCTTTACCCAATGCCAAGATTGAGGATTAAACCACAAGAATAAGTAATCCATATTTTATTACTTTGACAGGGTAACATGTCCTGGTTTTCATCATAAATCAATTACTCTTGTTCCGGTTTATATATTCTGAACTTAATCTATATGGTTCTTGGTCCCTCATTCTCTATTCCTCTGCCTTTGTCATGTTATCACACCTGTCTGTTGTACCCAACAATTTATTATTATTACTCAAATGTGACACTCTCCATATCTGTTGGCCCAAATGTGTTTTTCATAAGTAATTCTCAGAATATGCTGGATGCAATATAAGGATCAGAATTCTGTTATTCTAACAGTGTATCTTTCTGAAGTTGACCCATGAGAATCAATATAGTAAAGAAGTTTTTCCATTCATAAATGATAATCTGCAGCTATAATTCTGCTTGAATCTCGGAATCACTTTCCCTCTTGTCACTCTAAACATCATACCCTAATGGCATGTAAGTCAAGTCATCAGAGTATTTGTGTAGTATGATTCCTTCACTTATAAATCACTCTTTTCTACATGATGCCACATAAATTGAATATTTTTAAAATTGCAATGAGTGTTTAAAAATGTTTAAAAATAAGGATTTCAAGAATTCTTCTTACTAGACAAACTTAGCAAATTATTCACAATCCCAGGAAACTCTGAGAAACATACTTCTCCAGGAACATCTTGAAAGAGAAGCAACCCATAACCCACAAAGGAACCAGAAGGATTGCTAATGTGATAACTCTATATTGTTTTAACATTATGACTATCTACACTGATGGAGCAAACCTTTATGAGTGTTTTCCTTAGTTGACTTTACGCTGACGGAACGGAGCCTATTTCAATGGACCTCTTTGGTGGAAAATTTGAGAGTGAAGAAACATTGATCAAGATTTCTATTCCTGGCTGAGTTTGGGCCATGTGGATAAACACATTCAAATAATTAGACTAGTACATGGGGAAATCTTGGAAAAAATAAAGAACAAATATCCCGCAATGAAGAGTGATGCCACATACCTAACTGTATAGTCTGCAGGTACTCTTGGTTCTAGACTGCTGGCATAATATTTCCATATCGTTTTAAAGACCATATTAAATAAAATGAATTTAAAAAATTGATTATTATGCTCATGTTATCTTCTATATTAACATAAAGCAAAAGAAAGAATCTATCAGGTATGATTATAAGGCACTTATAAAGTTTAAATTGATGTTTCCGAATGACAGGGATTCTCACAATTCATAAGCAATGCATTAACTCATTGGGGAAATGCTAAGGGTGCATGAGAGGGGCTTGGGTTGGGACTTCAGTAGGTGGGGAGGTTATTAAGCTAATTAGTTTTGCAGATGATCAAGCAATAAATAGCTAGCAAACAGTCAAGGACTGGCAATTATTATTGAGTGCATTACAGGAAAGCACTAATGCAAAAGTTTGGGATTACATTAATTGCCTGAAAACCAAAGTAATGTATTATGAAGTAAGAATGCTAAGTTAAAAATGCAGGTACTTAAGTGGGAGTGAACACATCAGAGTATGCAGACTATTTTACGTATTTGTCCAGTTTTTGGAGCAAAATGGATTCAGTAGTTAGAATATCAGAAGAAAAATACCTATGAAAAAGAAGTATTTGCAGAACAATGAAATGGATGACAGTTTGCTAAATGAATACATGCAGAAAAGATTAGTAAAGTCCTTAAAGTGACTCAAAGGTCTTTGTATGAATCCAAAACCTTGAGTATATATTAGAGGTTATAATAAAGAAAATTAGATAAATGAAAAAGGAGACTCAAAGACAAATCTTACACATGGTGTGAGAAGAGAAGCTGGTTCATTAGAATAAAAAAAATTGTTTTTAAATTTATTTTACATCTTTCTATTTTGGGGAAAGACCGGGACTTTATAGTCCCTTCTTGCACCTAACCCTTGTACATTTACAATTACAAACACCCAAGCCCTAGGTAGGCAAGGGCATTAACCCACCAGCACCAGGGCTGGCAATACATAAGTAATAGGAGGAGAGAGTGAAGGGCAATGAGATGCTGACAGCTTTGATATAAGGGGGATTGTTAGGCATGCAATGAGGAGGAAAGAATAGACATGCTTCTGGTGTGAAGGCAGGTAAAAATTACAAAGAACTACAGATCGACATAATGGGAGGCAAGCAAAAGGAAGACAATGCAGTATAAAATATACAGTTCCTATGGACCATCCAAAATCTTCCTTCTAATAGGTACGCCACTTTTGATGATGGTGAAAAATGAGTTAATTAGTGAAATGTGGGTTTTCCATAGCCCTACATACAACGTTAAATGTTTATACATATATGATTAAAATTATATTAATAGCAAACACACCAGATTAATTCAAAAGACAGCATGCCCTAGAGTTAATTTTGTCACTTAAATTCCTCCACTCTCATGAACTCATCTAAGTATTGAATTACACATTTAAAGTCAGCTTTCAGCTGGCATCCACATATTACAATTAGTTGTGTCATAGTGTGGTCATAAATGGGCAAACTACATAATTCATTCAAGGCACACTAAACCAGTTGCACAATACCATGAATTAAGGATTATTTATTTATGCCCAAACCAAGACTAACAATTCCTTTAAACTGCAAAACTTTGTGTTTATTGAAAACTGGACTGGATTGTAAACAATACTGCGCTATTTCTCTATTGGACTACCAACTGAATAATGTGCAATTAACAGGAATTTTTGATTGAGTTTCTCCTTTAATAAAAATTTCTTACTTTTCTTAGGAACAGGGGTCTGTGAACCTTTCTGAGACACCTGGCATGTGGGTTCTATGAGAGTACTGCTTCTATACGCCCCATCATAATTTAGGTTTGTATCTGTGTGTGGCCTAAAATACATAAAAACATTAATTAATTAGAAAAATAAACAATAAAGAAGTTAAATAAATGCAGTTAATCTACATTCCTGATTAAATCCATTTCATAAATATACATAATTATGCTACTAACTATTTCTAAATAATTGAGTATTGAGTTAAGAATAAGTAAAATGGAATTGTACATATTTCAAGCACACTTTGGTCCAAATTAGCTTTCATTTCCTCATTATACACTGTATAACCTAATGAATTAATTTGTCTCATGAGATGTTGATGGCTAACCACCTAAAATTTGGTCTCAATGCAATCAGAGGAAATAGTGTAGGCCTATATTAAGTGACAGTAGATTTTGACAGCTGAGACAAGATTAGATCTCAGAGTTTAATATTTAAATTGAAAAGAAATTGATATTTCACTCATCTCTAACTTCAGGGTATTGGCAATGCATATTATTTAATAATGGCAATATATTTGCAAATAAGGGAGTCTAGAAAAGATAATACAAAATACAACTATACCTTGATATTTTTTCCAACTGCTCAAAAATCTGGTACATTTTCTCTCCTAAATTAACAATAAAAAAACATACATTAGAGGCTATTTCAGAAACAAACATTGCTTTGTATTATACAAGTGTAGGTATAATGCATCATTAAACAGGGTCATATATAACATACACAATGATGTACGACATTTTCTGTGAGTCCATGACAGTCTTGACTTGGTGGCAAATGAAGGTAGGGTCTCCAAAACTTGACAGTATATTCAGGATAATTATATACCTTGGAGCAGATAATACTGAGTAATTCAAACTAGCCAAATAGAGCTAAGACTTAGGGATTAAATTTCTATCTCCCCAAAGACGAAAGGTATCCACATTCCAAAGATATCCTTTTTTAAGGAAGAAGTTATAGAATACTCTAAAAATGATATACAAACGTAATAAGATGACCACAAGAGTTTATGGCTTTTTGAAATGCAAGGGCTGCTCAATTGAGAGTAATCAAACATTTATTTTATTTGTATCATTTATAGTTCAAAAATTTAAAACTAAATAAGGCCGTTAGGGTGGATAACATTCCCGCGGAACTATTGAAATGTTTAGGAAAATGTGTGAGGAAGAGGCTATATGGGCTGATTCGTAGTATTTATGAGGAGAGAATCTGGCCGGAAGACTTTGTGAGATCAGTTTTAGTTCCTATTCTGAAAAAGGAAAAGGCTTCATCATGTGAGGACTACAGGACGATAAGTTTGATATCCCACGCAGCTAAAGTTGTTCTCAGGATCATTAACAAAAGGGATAGAGAATAGGGCAAATGATTACTTAGGGGATGATCAGTTTGGGTTCAGGAAGGGGAGAGGTACGCGTGATGCCATTGCAGTAACGAGATTATTAATCGAGAGGAATGAAGAACACAACCAGGAGGTATTTGCCTGTTTCGTAGATTTCAAAAAAGTGTTTGATAGAGTGAATTGGGAAAAAGTAATGAGTATATTGAAGAAAATAGGAATAGATTGGAGGGAAAGGAGGCTAATCCGCAACCTGTACATGTCTCAGACTGCTCAGATGCAGATGGGAAATGGGGAGTCCGGATGGGCAGTGTTAGGAAGGGGTGTAAGACAGGATTGCCCATTATCAGAGGTCGATAGGATATATGATCAGTTAGAGGACATAATCACATGTGTTCCCGCAGGGAAACATTTGATAGTGATGGGGGAATGGAATGCGACGGTAGGCAAAGGAAAAGATGGTGGTGAGGTGGGGGCCTACGGTTTAGGCATGAGGAATGACCGTGGGGAGAAAGTAGTTGAGTTCTGCAGGAGACAGGGGTTAGTCATCACCAACACTTGGTTTAGACACCACAAAAGACGCAGGTATACATGGAAAATGCCAGGTGACTCAGAAATGTATCAGTTAGCTTATATTCTGGCTAGGCACACGTTTAGAAACAGTGCGATCAATTTGTGAACAAAAACTTTGATATGGAGCATAGCTATGTACGGCGCAGAAACGTGGTCATTGAAGCAGGAGGATAGAGGTAGACTAGAGGCTTTTGAAATGTGGGTGTGCAGAATGACGGAGAAGATGAAATGGACCAAAAGGAAAACAAATGAGGAAGTACTTGGTATATGTTGGGCAAAGAGAGGGGTTTGTTGGGAGAAATCCTATGGAGTCAGGAAAAATGGATGAAGAGCGTACAGACTGGCAGTGGGATGTTGAAAACTGTAATAGAGGGGAAAATGCTGGGCAGATGAGGAAAGGGAAGGAACAGGATAGGGTTGTTGGACAGGATGAAAGGAGGAAGAAAGTACTCGGAGATGAAGAGGGACCTAATGAATATTAGGTTGCTGGATTGTATTTTGTTAGGAGTCACAAAATATTTATTTAGTAGTTGTATCCATCCAAAAACCTACCTTATCCAGTAGATTACCAAATAATAATAATAATGCATCACATAAACGAAATACTTTAAAAGCTGCAACTTACTTTTTTCTGTGATGAACATGACCTGATTCCATTATCTATAATTTTGTACCTGACAGCATTTTGTAAGAACATTAAGCATGAAAAAACTGGGCTCTGCTGATTTGGTCATTTTAACAAAATGGATGGGGAGTCACCACAGATTTCGACAAGAGAAAAGTAAATGTTTGAAAGGTTGGGAAATACTTAGAAAATGTATTCCAAGAGGTTTGAAATTTAGGTATATTATCTTAGGAACAGAAAATCATGCCTGAGTATCACAAAAAAAATTAGTAAATGAAGTAAATCTTTTATAAGAAAACTAAAAATCAGATTTCTGTGCCTACCTCAAAAGGGAATGATGCGATGGTTATGTATAGGTGTCCACATATATTAAGCTACTACAAGTATCTTGAATACAAAAATGTGGTCAATACAAAAGTCCATAGATGCAATAGTTCCTTTACACTAAAGCATGTAAAACAATGCTATGAACAAAAAAAAAGAAAAGAAACTTCCATAATTACCTGGGCATTTTTTTCGTAGCACTGATAAAAGTTTTGTTTTATAATTATTTTCAAGGATAAACTGTTCAAGGAGATCTTTTTCTCCCTCTTGTAAGGACCGAATCAGTTGCCGTGACTGTAAAAAATAAGTCAGTGTTAGATTTGACAGTAAATGGATAAAATTTTAACTAATAATATTTAAACATAACCCCATCCGAGGAAAAACCCAAGGTAACCACCCAGGGGTGGATTCAGGAGTTCTGTGAGATGAGGAAGGTGCAGTGGGTGAGACACCATTGTAACACCCAGTATATTGTTATTAATAGTAGTGTATTGACTTAGGGTAGGTTTTTGATGCACCTTGGCACTACACACTACAATATTTCTAAGCAGTAATATCACACAAAATATCATTAAACCACACACAAAATATTACAATACTCAATTTATTAGCCATGCATACTTTTTACCACCCTTAATTTCAACAAAAATCCCTATTCTTTTCCTCCATTTTCATCACTTTCCTAGCATCCTACCCTCAATTAGACTCTTCAGCATTCCAATATATTTCAATACCTCCCCTTCCCTATCTTTTTCCAATTTTGTCCAACAGCCATTTCCCTTCCGATATAAAGCCCAGGGCTTCATTGGTGGGGGTATCATTTAAAAAAGATTACTACTAAGAAATAAGCGAGATATCTGAAAAAAATTTATTCTGCATTTTAATTGATCCTTTTGCACATAATGTTGATTTATTTTGCTATAGGATTGAAGCAACTTGCAGTATAGAGAAGATATTATTATTATTATGACTTTTTATTTCCCCAGAGATCACAATACAAAAATACCAGGTGGGTGGTGTGTGTACATGATATAAGGCACGTCAAAAAGGAGCGAAGACACAGGCTCAATTGAGATACATAGTAATGATGCTCACAGTTACATAATATTTGGCACAAACCCATGCACATTAGCTGTAAAATGCACATGAAATATTGATTCAGAAAAATCATTGATCACCAACATGAATTGGATCATGACCATTTCTATAAACTAGAAGTATGAACTTACTGGTTGGGAATTTGTTGAGATGTTCGTCAACCGAATAGAACATACTACGCTGAAGATATCTTTTTAATTTATGCCTGAATGCAGCAGTTCCCTTTGTATCCTTGATACTTTTGGATAGTTTGTTATATAATCTGATGCCCATTTCACTGGGTCCTAATTTCAATGCTTTAGTTCTTATATTCCTAATATGGATGTTATTCTTTACTCTGGTGTAATGATGACGATAGGCAGAGTTATGAGAATAGTTGTCAATGTTATTTTTTATGCATAGAATTGAAAAAAAGTAGACGCATGGGAGTGGTAGCAAATTTAATTCATGGAAAATAGGTCTTGATGGATCATTGTGAGGTTTCCTGGCGATGATACTAATAATAATAATATTCCTTTATTTGAAAGGTTAGCGTCCAGTAAATCTATGATAAATTGCCAGTTTATGGAAATGATAGCCCATCATATTACACAGTTGTGAAGTGGAGGAGTTTTCAAACTGGCCATATATCCCTCACAGATGATCCAAGAAGTGGAAGACTATCAATCACAGATAATGCAGCCAGTGTTAAGAAAGTGGAGGATCCAAATGATCATGAATGAGGCTGATTTTAGCTATGGCAGTGGGTGAAAAATTAATCAAGAAGAATTGCACATGTCAAAGGTTTCAGCACACTGGTTTCCACAACTTCTGACTCCTTTTCAGCAGCAAACATGGCACAATCTGTCAAAGGAGATGTTGAGGCATTTGGAGCAAGATGAAGACAATTTATTTTGATTGACTGGTAATAATGATTGAATCTTGGACTCATCAATATGATACAGAAACCAAAGTGATGAGCAAGGAGTGGAAGCACATGTCATGTAAGGGGTGGAACAATAGTTTTCAATGCAATATGATGAGTTCAACGACTTCCTTCGAAAGGTCCGGAAACACTGGAAGAAATGTATTACTCTAGATAGTGACTATGTTGAGAAGTCTTATCAATATAAAAGAAAAATTAAGTTTCTATCTTGATTATTCTTAGTAATAATTTTAAGTTTAAGTAAGACACCCCCATGTAGTTTGTTTTCCTTTCAGCCAATTTTATTTTCTCAATTCTTCTCCACCCTCAAATCTAAAAATCCTCCTATCCACACCTGCACTCTTCCCTAAATAATTAAGTTTCGGAGCCATACAGATTTACACTCCATAACAAAGTTTTCACCAGTCTTTTCTCTACATCTTTAACTAAGGTGTCTGCCATCACTTTTGTTGCAAAACTGTTTTTTCCTCTCGCAATTCTTCTTTTAATGACAGTACTCTGCATACCCTCCTCCTAAACAAGTGAACTGTTCTACCCATCACCATTTCATTTTCTCCAGATTAATTCTTCCCATTTCTATCAAACTGATAGCTTTCAAGAACACCAATCACGACCTCCAGTGGAACTATGATATATGGCAGGAAATTCAAATTGAAATTTTTCTGGAATAAAGCACCGCACACCGAGTGTGTGTGTGTGTGTGTATATATATATATACATACGAGGGTCATCCGGAAAGTAGTACCCGTTCGTGCCGCATGAAGTGCTGACGACGCGAGTAGCCGCTGGACGAGGTCAGATAGCTTCAGTGGCTTGTCTGCCTTCTCTGAGCCAAGTTGCGTGACGCTAGCATTGCCTGTGTTGTTTCTGTGATTGTTTACAATGTTTAAAAAAATTGAGAACGCCGCCAGTTGTGAAGTGAGGGCAGTGATTAAATTCCTCAATGCAAGAAACGTTCGCCCATGTGATATTCATCGCCAATTAAAGGAGGTGTATGGAGACAATGTAATGGACGAGTCGTCTGTTCGGCGGTGGTGTCGCAACTTCAACATGGGGAGGGGGAACACACACGACGATGAGCGTTCGGGGAGACCGTCTGTCATTACAGACCAACTGGTGAGCTCAGTTGACGAATTCGTGAGGAACGATCGGCGCGTCACAATTGATGACATCTGTGAGCATTTTCCCAATGTTTCTCGAACAATTGTTCATGAAATTGTTAAACACCATCTGCATTATGCAAAAATTTGTGCAAGATGGGTCCCTCGCGTATCTCAATGAGCTGGCGGCGAAGGACTATGCAGCAGGAATACAGAAACTTGTCACACGTTATGACAAATGCCTTAATTTGCTTGGAGATTATGTTGAGAAGTAGTTTAAAGTATCCTCTTTCAAATAAAATTTTTTATGTTTGTTAATATTTACTTTTGTGTCTTTATTTCACGAACGGGTACTACTTTCCGGATGACCCTCGTACATGAGAAAACAGCATGGATATGTACAAGTACATGTATAAATGTATGTATGTATATATATACATATATATATAAATAAATATATATATATATATATATATATATATATATATATATATATATGTATATATATATATATATATGTATATATATATGTATGTATGTATATATATATATATATATATATATATATATATATATATATATATATATATATATATATACTCCCTCCTCCTTGTGAAAGCCTCTTTGCCTAGCACAATTCTTTTCCTTACGTCCCAACTACTATGACCGTGTTGGTCCAAAACACTACCGAGATACGTAAATTGTTTTACCTGCTCTAGTTTTTGCCCTCCTATTTTAATGTTTAACTTAGCCTTTTTCTTTCTAGAAAATCGCATGACCTTTGTTTTATTAATATTGATTCTCATCCCATACCTGTTGCACTGAATTTCCAATTCACTAAGCAATGCTTGCAACCCCTTGGCTGACTGACAAATTAAAGCTTGGTCATCAGCAAACCTAACTGAGTTTACGAATTCCCCGCCCACTTTCATTCCTACCTCAAGTTCTTCCCATGCCTCTTTAATCATTTCCTCTACATACAGATTGAACAGCAATGGTGATAATGAGCAACCTTGCCTTACACCTCTTCTTAACACTGCCCATCTGGACTCCCCATTTCCTACCCGCACCTGAGCAGTCTGAGACATGTGCAGATTAGCCTCCTTTCCCTCCAATCTATTCTTATTTTCTTCAATATACTCATTAGTTTTCCCAATTCACTCTATCAAACGCTTTTTCGAAATCTACGAAACAGGCAAATACCTCCTGGTTGTGTTTTCTATATTCCTCTCGATTAATAATCTCATTACTGCAATGGCATCACGCGTACCTCTCCCCTTCCTAAACCCAAACTGACCATCCCCTAAGTAATCATTTGCCCTACTCTTTATCCTTTTGTTTATGATCCTGAGAACAACTTTAGCTGCGTGGAATATCAAACTAATTGTCCTATAGTCCTCACATGACGTGGCCTTTACCTTTTTCGGAATAGGAACTAAAACTGATCTCACAAAGTCTTCCCGCCAGATTCCTTCCTCATAAATACTACGAGTGAGCCCTTATAGCCTCTTCCTTCCACATTTTCCTAAACATTTCAATAGTTCCACGGGAATGTTATCCACCCCCACAGCCTTATTTAGTTTCATCTCCCTTAATGCCCAATCTATCTCTTCATCTAGTATGCCTGAACCTAGGCTATCTTCCTCTACGTCATATTCTTTTTCAATGTCTAACTTTGTTGGTCAAAGTTCTTCACTATGCAGTTCTTCTATATACTCCTTCCATATCTCTTGGATCTTTCCTGTGTCAACTATTACCTTACCCACCTTATCTCTAACTGTTAGCAAAGATCTCCCTTTCTTACTTCCCAATAAAGATTTAACTATGCTGTAAAGCGCACCGATTTCCCCCTTCCTCTGCAGACTTTCCATATCCTCGCACTGCATCTTTCACCATGCTGATTTTTCTTTATTTGTTGCCTGCCTGAATTTATTGTTTAATTCTTTGTACTTCAGTTTGCCTAACTCTGTATTTACATTCTTCCATTTTCTCCGCTCATCCATCTTTGTAATCATCTCATCCGTGATACATGGTTTCCTAGTCCTTTTAGCGTTAACGGTTCCAATAGTGTCATTTGCGGCTTGGGACAACCCTTTTTTGATACTTTCCCATTTTTCTTCGATAGTACTTAGCTCTTTACCATCCTCCATGATTTTCTCTACCGCCTGTTTGTATTCCTTCCTTTTCAAACCATTTAATGCTTCTACATTCCATTTTCTAACTCGCCGCCCCTGCCTTATCTTTTTGAAACGTACGCTACATTTCATAACAACTAAATTGTGGTCTGACTCCGAATCCGCTCCCGGGAAGCTGTGCAAATATATCACACTGTTCCTAAACCTGTGTCTAACCAGGATATAATCCATCTGATACCTTTCATATATATATATGTGTGTGTATGTATATATACATATACATATATATATAAATAAATATATATACATATGTATAATGTATATATATATATGTAAATTGTGTGGTGCTAAGCCAGGCACATCCAAGGAGTTTAAAAACTCAGATGGATAGTTGGCGACTTCATCTTTGTTTGTTTCAAAGTCAATAGATTTGAATGAATACAGAGTGCTAACGATTTGATTCTGAATTACGAAGTTTGTCATCCACATCTTTGTTCTTAGCCACTAAAATTGCTCACTCACTCTACCATTTGTGATTTTTGTGGTTATTAATGATGTTCGGGAACACTTTGTTGATGAGCTCATCGTTTGATTAACTGAAATTGCAAAAATTCTGAGGAAATGAAAGAAATCCGCTCGATTCATCGACAGGAACACGGCCATTACCGATAGTCAACAACTGCTTGGAGAAATCTTCAGCAAATGGATCGTTCAGCAATGCAACTACCATGTTTGTTGTCAGTTGAAGTTTCTTCACATAGTGCCACAGATTTGATGATTTGAGGCAACCTTTAATTTCATCAATAGCAGTCGATCTTGGAATGACTTACAGTGTTTGGCGGAAATTGCCAGGCAGTAAAATTGTTGTACCACCAAAGCATCTCGAGTCATTGCGCATCTCTTTCAATGTCCGGTAAAGTGCTTCCAATGCATCTGAGAGTGCCATTGTGCATTTGTCCCGTATATTTCTTTCATCTCTTCCTCAGGTACCCCAACACCTTGCATCATTATTTCTCAAGTGTTTATCCACATGGCCCTAGCTGAGCTATTAGCGGGGAACCTTATCTCTATTGCCTAAAGGACCATTGCCTAGCCTGCAAGTTCCACTCCCTGCTAATGGAATGCACTCTCAGCTCTGCTCCTTCAACGTAAACATTCATGAAAAGAATAAAGGGGCCTAAAAGGAATCATCCATAGTTCCTTTATGGGTCTGGTCAGTTCATTCTTTGGTGTATCTTGAGCAGTTCGTTACCTTGAGTCCTGGTGAATTGTGATTTTGGTGTTGGGTTTGTCTCGTGAGACGGTTTACTCAATCTGTATTTTTCAAAATATTCAAAGGAATATTCCATAAAATGACATCGCATATATAGAGAGTGCTTTGCAGGAAGAAGAAATTTTATAAGATCTGGGCATCAATGATTTGTCAGATGTGCTATTAGAGTGTGATGAAGAGATCAGAAGTGATTACAATATTGTAGTGAAGGTCAGAAATAGAAAATCCACTACTCTCTTGATGAGTGAAAGTGGCTCTGATAAGATTGCCAATGAAGACAATAATTCACCAGAAATCTCTACTACAACCATCAAGTCAAATAGAGGGCTCCCTACCAGATTGAATACTGATGCAAAAACAATGAAAAAGATACAGAGCACATTTTCTCATACAGGTGAAGTACTTCTGGTGATTGGGAAAGATAAAAGGGAGTTGAGGATGATTAGTATTATTCACAGCTCTAAGATGGGTAATACACGGCTGAAAGATAAGATCACAGGACTGCAAATCAAAAAACGTACATGCATTTTGAAATACAGTAAGTTCATGAAAGGCATAGAAAGGGCAGATGTGTATTTATTGTATTAAACAATCATGAAAAAAACAATTAAATGGTTACAGAAAGAAGTCCTGTGGCTTATTAATTGTGCTCTTTCTAATGCTTTTAGAGTTTATAAAACAAAATAGCATTTGATTCAAAGGCTTTCTGATCCAGACCGCCAAAGAATGGGCTACGAGTAGAGAGGAGCCAGGGGAGTTATCTTTGGAGGACGACAGCAATGATAAGGTGACGCAGTGCGTTCCTTCAAGGAATCACCCAAATCGTCTCTTGAGACCTTAGTAAACATCATCTCCTTCCTATCATGGGTAAGGGGAAGAAAAAATACCACACTAGAAGATGCAAAGTGTGTGCTTCAATAAAAATAAGGAAGGAGACGAGGTATGTCTGCTCTTCTTCAAATATTTCACTCCACAAAGGAAAATGTTTCATGAGGTATTACACTACAATGAAATACTAAAATTATTTACCAGTATTACATTCAAAGCTCCATTAAAAATTTTCAATTTTTAGGAAAGTTATGATAATTTTACTGAAGCAATGCATGCTCAAAAATTACAATTTAAAAATCCAACAGAAGAGAGGATTAAAATAAATTTTAATACCCTGGTACACAACATGTTAATAACACTTAGTAATCAGACAAACAGGTTAAATTGATTCGATAATATGGAGATAGCTATACATCAATGAATCAAATTTTTATTTTTTAATTGCAGATTGTAGCCACCACATCATTTATACCTGTATAATATAATTCATGTATATCATTGCTCTTTTTAAATTAAACAAACCACTATGGCGAATAAAATGAGAGTATTTCTACCATGTGCATCAGATTTTTTCTATTTTTAAATAACTGTAAGTTGCATTAGGAAGTATACCACAAGTATGAACTTGAAATAATCATAAATGCCACAATGTGGCTCCCAAAAGAAGCATGATTTTACTGGAGGTACAAATCATTGAAAACGGCATTGACGTCATTTCTCAAAATGGTTCGCACATCAGGTATAAAACAGACATCACATAGTTCCGCCCAATGAGTGCAGTGGGAGTGTTAGCAATTCAAATATTTGAAATATTTTGAGGCACACCATTTGAGCTCAAATGTGAAATAGAGCAGAAAATAATATTTAATGTTCCTCTGAGCAAGGTCGCTTACTGTTATTTAATCCTATATCACACATGAGAAAAATGAGCTCAAATGTGTTGGTTCCAGTATTTGTAATAACTTAACTCCTTGAAAATGTTCATAATCATGCCCCACACTTTTCCAATTTTGAAAGTACATGAAAACACTAACAAAATTATTAATTTTGTCAAGAGTGGCTTTAGTAACTTTAGAAATGCTTGTAACCAGTTATTCAACTCCAGTTAATCAATTTTTTCAATGTGATTGAATTTACTAAAATTTTGATGGATACACTTAAAAAATAATAAGAAGAAAGCTCAGCACACCCCAAAACATCAAAATAAGGGGTGGACGGGAATTAACTACAAAGAGGCCTATTAGTTTCAATTTACTTTAGGTATCCTGTTTTGTTCCCTTAGATTTTAAATAGATTCAGTAAAAATGAATCATTTTGAAAAAGATTAAACTTAAATTAGGGTTACACACATGGAATCTTTCATGCATACTGAATTCCAAGGCCATTGAATATTAGCAACTGTGAGACTATTAAGATGGATTACAGATGCCTAATACCTAATTTTAATTGTGTGTTTTTTTAATATCAATCATGGGAGATTTGAATAAGGATTACAATCATTTTCAAAAAGTTGGGTAATTTCCAAGGCTTTGCCCATGATGGATAGAAATTTTTCTTCAAAACATATAGTACACAATAATAACACTTGTTAATAGGTTAGTACATACAAAAATTTCACTGTATTATTTTTTGTACTTAGACTAAGCTCCTTTTATATTTAGCTTTATATCACAATGAAATACACTATGTTATCCCACAGAAGAGCTTTATTGTACGACCCGGGTTTTGTCAAAGATCGACATCATCAGGTACAGAATATTCCCAGTCTAGGTTTAAATACATTTTTCAAATTGTGAGAGGGGGGGCTGGAGGGGGAGAGGGAGGTTTGCAAAAATCGTTAGGAGGTGATTGGGATGAGAGGGAGAAAGGGTTAGGGTGTGGAGATGAGTGTCCAACTTGGGAAGGTACGGCGGTTGACGGTGAGGGGAGGGGAGGCACCACAGGTGGTAAAGCACCTAGGTACTTACCTAAGTTACGGAGGGGGGAATGGGAAGAGTCTATAACATCGTTAAGGAGAATATTTGACCCGGACACATTTCTTAATATTTCGAATTTCTCTAAACAGTCGAGCTTGAGTCCCTTATTTTCCAAGTGTAAAATTTTAGGTCTAAAATCACTCTGATGTTCCTCTCCAAGGAGGTGTTTTGCGAACAAGGAGGCGGGGTTCTTTTTGCGTAAACACGCTTCATGTTCCTTGATCCTTTCCTTGAAGAAAAGTAAATAAAATAGACCTTTCCTTCAAGGACAGGATCAAGGAACATGAAGCGTGTTTACGTAAAAAGAACCCCGCCTCCTTGTTCGCGAAACACCTCCTTGAAGAGGAACATCAGAGTGATTTTAGACTTAAAATTTTACACTTGGAAAATAAGGGACTCAAGCTCGACTGTTTAGAGAAATTCGAAATATTAAGAAATGTGTCCGGGTCAAATATTCTCCTTAACGATGTTATAGACTCTTCCCATTCCCCCCTCCGTAACTTAGGTAAGTACCTAGGTGCTTTACCGCCTGTGGTGCCTCCCCTCCCCTCACCATCAACCGCTGTACCTTCCCAAGTTGGACACTCATCTCCACACCCTAACCCTTTCTCCCTCTCATCCCAATCACCTCCTAACGATTTTTGCAAACCTCCCTCTCCCCCTCCAGCCCCCCCTCTCATAATTTGAAAAATGTATTTAAACCTAGACTGGGAATATTCTGTACCTGATGATGTCGATCTTCGACGAAACCCAGGTCGTACAATAACGCTCTTCTGTGGGATAACATAGTGTATTTCATTTTGATATGAAGCAATTCCACAAAGTTACTATGGATACAATTAACCAAATTAATAGCTTTATATCGGAAAACTGATAAAGTAAGGATAAACTCGTCTAACTTTTGGATGACTACTAAGGAAATATATTGACAATATGATTGCACTATATACTCATTTCCCCACACTGCAAACACAGAGAGTTACAAACAACTAAAACCCATTAAAGTTATTTTTGACTTGTTTTTATCAACAATGAACAGAAATTGCTTACTACGAATTAAAATCAAAAGGCCAACTTCAGTCTTACATGAAAATGTAAGAAATTTTAATACACAAGAGGTTCTTTAGTTAAAGACCTTTAGTTATATACCGAATGACAAATACAGCCATTGATACTATTAGCACCACTAGTAACTTCAACTGCAATTTCCATTATATCATGGTGATTACCTTTCATTGTGTTAGAGTTGAGAACATAGGATGTTTGTATGTACTACTGGTAATATTTGTAACGCAATCTTTATCATTTCTTCCACATTTTTGTGAATTGGATGAATTGATGAAGCTGTAAGGTTATCTTTGGCAATGCTTCCTGTTTGAAATAAACCTAACTAACCCATGAGGATCTGATTCAGAGAAAGAATTATTTTCTGAAGTAGAAAATTTGTAAGCAATGATGCCAAGAAGTTTAGATTCTTTGATGAGGATTTGGCATGACTTGATTGTTGAGTTGGACAAAGCTTTTTGGTAACCAAAGTCTTATGAAAAGTTTGTATTCAAGAATTTAACTTTCTCATAACCTGAATATTAGGAGAAATAATTGAACACTTTAAATAATTACAATTTCACCATGCTAATGTGGAAGTAGGCAGGAAAAAATGGCAAGGCAGATAAAATTGTGGAAAGAAATAAAATTACAATTTTTCTCAGGTATATGCATTTCAAATTGGAGCATTTTGCAAATGAAAATACTACAACTTAGACTTAATTACTCTGTTCTGTCCCTTTATGTATGCATTAATGTTAAGCTGAATCATCAACTCTTGAAACAATCACTGATTGATCACATGGACTAATCCCATCAATGCAAGATTGCATTGATGCTATTATCTTGAGATATTAACAACTCTGTCTGTAGAGTCAATTTTGAAGGAGTGTTATGAAAAACTTCCTTGATTGCTTTGAATTTGAAATATTTTTGTTTTTTTTTGCTGAAGTGTAAAATAATGCAATGATTAAAGAATGGCATATGGATGATCTACCTCCATTTCAATTTAGCTTAAAGTTATTTTTAAAAATGTACTGCCAGAAAGGAATCTTTCCATTAATGCATTACACTTGGTGACATTTGACTTAAGCCATGCAAACACAGTATTTTTCATATTGAGAACGGTAATGATGTGATGAATGATAAATTCAAACAAAATAGCAACAAAAGACAATAAATAATACTCCTTTCAGTGTTTTGCAAGTTTACTTCACCAGTCCTACATAGTAAGAAGTGTAGCATTTCCTGAACTAACACCATCTTATGTCTTTGATTGGGGAACTAGTGCTGCCAGCAGTTTATGCTTTCACTACGGCCTCACTAATCATGCCATAGTTTTCAACAAATATCAAAGATATGGGATTACCATCTGGAAGTACTCACAGATGTTTTTTGCCTTACAGGCAAAAAGTATCTGTAAGTATGTATAATGTTGAGAGCTTACCAATCAAAGGAGATCCAATTATTCATTTTGATAAGTTCACTGGAAATACATAAATACTTGACTGCAATGTTATACCCAGAAACTTTCTGGTTTTATCTCTGCAAGTAAAATTAAATGACAAGTGCTATGTTGATGAGTGATAATGGACACTACCCAATATTACCCTTAAGCTGCATATACTTACTCGATGAATAACTTTCACCAGCACATCAGTCTTCGGACTGGGTAGCAAACTGATTAGCTCATTTTTTGCATCACGTATTTCTCGTCTTCTTCTGTACTCCAGCAGCCTGCGGTTATCCTCCAACTTCAAGCCATATTGTGGCAAACTATCACTACATACTTCATTATAAGAAAACACTCCGTTTGCTGTGATAAACTGTAAAAGAATATAACAGACATTAAAGTTCCCCAATTTATATAAGAGGGTGGTCACAAAAGTTCTTGGACTCGTCCATAGATGGCATTACTGTTCACATGGTTTTTTTTCTTTCATGTTGGCACAACTGTGAGTACACGCTGTATGAAATTGCAACTTATCCATTCAGTAGTTGTATGAATCAGTCGTGGTGTGTGTGTTATTAGAAATGGAAAAAAATGGGAGTATCATGCAGTGATGCAATTCTTCATAAAAGAATCTTCAATGCCGACTGGAATTCATCAGAGGATTGTAAATACATACAGGAACTCCTATCCTTCAATGTCCAATAGAGAAATGGGTGGCCAAGTGTATATGTTGCTATGAAACACTCTACTTGAAGGACATCCGAAAAGTGAAACCACCCCGAAAATCATTGAAAAAGCACATGATATGATATTAGAAGATTGGCATACAAAAAGGTGTGAAATTTCTAATACAGTACGGATATCAACATAATGCATCAGTAATATTCACATCACGGTTTTACAGATACATTACCGTCATGAGGAATAGTACATGACAAAGGTTTGCAAGGTATCGGTGTTGCACGTGATCAAAAATGCATTTAGATGACATTTTCCAAATAGTGCTTGGTGTACTTAACGAAAAACGTGAGTGATTTCCTTTACCAATATGTGAAAATGGATGAAACATGAATTCGCCATTACACACCAGAATTGAAACAAAAGTCCACGTAGTGGATAGAGGCCAGTTCTTCAGCTCCAAAGAAGCAAAGATTGTGCCATCAGCAGGTAAGCTCATGGCGTCCGTTTTTTGGGATGCAAAAAGAATTTTGATGATTGACTTTCTTAAAAAAGGTAAAATAATAGCTGGGGAGTATTAATCTAACCTTATATTGAAACTGGATGCAAAAATTCATGAAAGCAGGGTGGCTTGCAGAGGAAAAAACCATATCCCATCAGGACAATGCATCTGCTTACTTCTTGCATACATGCATGCAAGTATCTGTCTTGGCAATTGGGAAAGTGATGGTTTTACACTATGAAGTGCTGGAACATCCACCTTATTCCCTAAATTTGGCTCCCTCAGACTTCCACCTCTTCCGAAAGCTTTAAAGTTTATGGCTGGTCAATGTTTTTCATCCAATCAAGAATTGATTACAGCTGTATATTAGTACTATATTGCAAATTAAATGAAGAATACAATGTATCTTTCCACCGTCCTTTATTTGCTTACAACCGGTTTCAATGCTCGAGCGTCACATCAGGTGGTGAGCTTGTGAGCAGTGACACCTGATGATGACGCTTGAGCGTTGAAACCGGTTGTAAGCAAATAAAGGACAGTGGAAAGATACATTGTATTCTTCATTTAATTAAAATGAATTTCCACAAGGTTGAGCTGGGAACAATTGACTATGTTGCACTTTTGGAAGAACACTACAGAGAGGCGATTACAGCAATGGAACAATACTGGATGAAATATATTCATATGAAAGGTGATAGAATACCATAAACACAGTAATCAACCCGAGGATCGCTTTGGTAGGTGATGGTAGAGTTCACCCAGTACTAAGCCCGACGGCATGTGAAATTCACACATCAGGGTAGGGGGGCCAGTTCCTTTTCTTATGCCGGTTATGGTTTCCCAGGAAGATCTGGTACCCGTAAAATCAAATAGCTTGGGTGGAGCTGCAGGTGCCCAGAGACTTGCCCGCGAATTGAACCCAAGACCCTCCAGTCAGTAGTCCCAATGTTCTATCCCCTGGACTACCGCGACCCATTTTGAAAAATAAAACTTTTTTGAAAACATAAATTGCCATTTTTATTATCAGGCTGAGAACTTTTCAGATCACCCTTGTATAATTTCATTACAAATATACATGCGCATTAGCACAGCATAAGTAGGAATTGCCGTTTAATTTTTTTTAATGACCCAATACAATGACAGAGGTCAGTGATTTAAGAATCCTAGGCAAATTTGTGAACAGTACAATCTCATTTTCATGTAAAACATTCTATCTGCTGCTATACTCATTGATTGGCTGTTGGAGAAAAGTCGTTTGGCCCGTGTTATACTCCTATGTTTTTTCTTATTCGGTGATTATTTCAGAAATTGATAGGAGATATATACATATTCAAGAAGCATTGCACACCACAAAATTAAGCATCCTTATTAGACAAAAAATGCATCCTTATTAGACTAATTAATCAAAAACAGGTAACAATTTTCATGGAAGAAAAAAGTTAAGTTCACAAAGAACAAAGCAATAAAATATTATCATCAATGCTGAATCACTTATGAAATAAAAAGGCAAATAACAACACAGGAACAGATAGAGTGAAAGTCAAAACTTGACCCAAGAGAGAAGGCTAGACATGAACAGGAAAGTTTTCCTTACCTTCATGATTCTGAAAAAGCCTTGAATACTGTAGATTGAAACTTATATTTGAAACCATGAGGAGAAAAGGAATAGACCACATAGCAGGAAGCCTATATTTCAGCTACACCAGAACCAAAGCACTTTTATAGAAGTGAAGGAATGTGAGAAAGAAGCAAATATTACAAAAGGAGTAAGATACGGATGTCCACTTTTACCATGTCTATTTAAATTATATTTTGAAGAGACTATAGAGACAATGAAGGAGGAGACAAATGCTTAAAAGATAAATGGAAGAAAGATACACTGCATTCGTTTTGCAGATGATACTGTGATCCTGGCAGAATCAACCAATAATATGAATAGAATGCTCAAAACCCTGTCCACAGCTTTGAAAAAAGGGGTACTGAAAAGAAATGTGAAGAAAACCAAAGCTATGATAGTTTTCAGGAACAGGACAGAACCCCCTGTAAATTTAATGTAAGGGGAATCAAGGATAAGCCAAATAGAAGAGTTCTGCTACCTTGGCAGAGTAATTACATGAGACTACAGACCTCACTTCTGCAGTGGTGAAGAAGGCATATGAAAATAAAAAGAAACTTTTAGGAAACAAACCCATGAAATTGGAAATTAGAAAAGCCTTTGCAAAAAGGTTTACTTGGAGTACATTAAAATATGGATGTAAACCTTGGACATTGGGATAGAGGGAAAAGGCTCCATTGGAAACAATGGAAACGTGGCTTTGGACAAGGATAACAAGGACAAGATTGACAGGCAAGAAACGCAACATAGAAGTATGGAGAGAAATTAAAGAGGAAAGGAATCTAATATATGAGATGCAGAAAAGGAAAATTAAATTTGTTGGACATGTTCTGAGACATGAAAACTTCCTGGAAAATATAATGAGCATTCTGATAACCCCTAGGGCTCTGCTGGCAGGGACCATAAAACTTGCTACAGGTAATGTCATCCATGCACACAAGGTCAAAGGGGAGTAGCCAAACTAAAGGTAGTCTGCAGTGCCTGTTTCTCAGTTTGGCAGCTGCGAAGACATTTGACCCCAGGGGGAGGACCATTTGGATGATTGAGTCATATTTAAAACACTAGTCAGGAATTCAACAGGATACCACCTCAATTATTTATACAAAGACTGTTAGGATTAATGCTACAATAACATGAGTCCTGGTACTATGACACTTAGACCAAACAGCCATGTGTCATGCTCAGCAGCAAGAGAGACAAGGTTTTACAGGGATCATTATCTTGCAAAATCCTTGCAAAGTAGAACTGAAAGCAACAGTAAAAAAGACACAGAAGAGGAAAGGAATACGAATTGGGGATGTTAGGACAATATTGAGGACAGGAAAATTAGAAAATATAACCAGGGAGATGGAGAGGTATTTGCAGGCAGTATGAGGTGAGCTGGAAAGTTAGTGGGGATTACTAGAGTAATAGTTTCAGAGTAATTTACCTCAGAGGGGCAGAGAGCCAGTTAGGGGTGACAATAATATTGAACAACAAGGTAGGAAGACAAAGAGCAAACATAAAACAAGCAACAGATAGAATATTATTAGTAGTTACTATTAGAAGTAGTAAGGAAAAGTTGAATCAATGAATTTAGGGAGGAAGAATTCAATAGGATATACAATCAGTTCAAGGACAGGTGTTCCAAGAACGAAATATTTGATATTGATGGGGGAAAGTGATCATAGATAAAGGCTGAGTCTGTAGTGAGGCAGGGGACTATGGTTTAGGAACAAGGAAGGAACACAGGGAGAGAGTATGATAATTCAGCAGGAAACAGGAGTTAATCATAACAAACACTTGGTTTAGACACACAAAAGGCATAGGTATAGATGGAGAATGCTAATGCTCGGGCAACCTGGATTAACTAAGGAAGGGGAAAGATTTAGTTGAGAAGCAGTGGTTCTTCAAACAGAGAGAAGGGTTATAGTGCCCTCACCCACATAGAAGGCAAGACAAGAGGTTAGAGACAAGGCAGTATATGAAATTTGACATGTACGTGCCCAAGGAATAATTTTTGGGTAGGGATTCTGGAGTCAGAGAGGTTGAGGAACGAAATAAATTGCAGCATTTGCAGTAATGGTGGTTACATGGTGTGGAAAGAGGCAAAGAAAAGATGAGGGGGGGGGGTGCACAGGTGGTCGATGAAATTTGAAAACATCACTTCTGCTAAAGGGGGCCAAAATGGGCATAGAAGCGGTGGGGACTCATTGTTTTGTAGAATATGGTAGAGTTTGTACATGTCTGATTTTGTGGGTTCAAGGGAAGAATGTGGTGATAAGATTAGGGCAGTATTTTTTGGGACAAGGAGTGTGTTAGGTAAGAGTTTTTAGGATTTTGTTGCAGAGTAGATTTTCAGGGTACCCAGGTTTCATGCGTGAAACATTAAGTAGGTCCATGTATTTAAGTTAGGATGTGGTCTTACCATAGAGATGGAAGACATGGACTGACAATATAAAAGGGTTGAAGCATTTTTAGCAATAGTTGGCAGCTGTTGGAATGAAGGTATTGTTGGTCAGTTTAATCTGGACTGAGGTATTAAATTTGTTTTGTAAGTGAATGCCGATTTCGAGAAAAGTAATGGTTGAGTCAGATATAGACAAAGTGGAAGACATTCACTTTTCACTGTCTGAATAAACTAATTTAAGTTATCTTATTGGAGAGGTGCTCTTTATTAGTCTATGTATAAGAACTTTCAAAATTTTCTAAAATTAGCATTAACTGAAATGCAGCTCCTTGCAACCTATGCTATTGTTATGTATGGATGACAATGCTCAAAAGAAATCACAGGAGAAATCAATTATGGTTTATTATTTACCCTCATCTATCTATTTTATTAATCAATATACCCATATAAACAATGGAATGAACATAAAGTTCATCACACAGTATATCATATTCTAGACACTATTTAAATGTGATGCATTTACATGCTTACACTTGCATGTACACAAATACTCTCTCACACACAAAATTGTTCATGAAAGTGAATACAAGTATTTTCACAGGCATAGAAGATGATATGCCTTCATTCTTTCAGTGAAAAAGTTTCACCACCAATATATTAAAAAAATCAAAATGTGTCCTTTTTTTGTGTATTGTTCCATCATCATTCCCAAGACTATACTTTATAATTAAAAAACTGCATTAAAGTTTTTTTATCTGTCACAAGCAAATTTTAAATTACTTACTTGATCTTCGGTCAGGTTTCGGATGTCAAAGAACCTTTTGGATTTTTTTGCTCTATAGTTTATGAAGAACACAGAATCTTCCACAAAGGTCCACTGGATTTCCAAGTTATCTGGATACAACTTAACCCTAGAGATTGACCCAAGGTAAATGCTAGCATCTTCTACACTGGCGAAGGTCAAAGAAATATTCTTCATACTCCATGATGGGTCTACAATTACTATTTTATTTGACTCCTCTGGAAACCACCCCCCTTTGGTCACAGCAATTGCCTTCAAGTTTGGTATTTCTGAGACAAGGTATCCAGACTCTACATACTCAGTATGTAACTTATTTGAGTCAGCAGGATCATTGGCAACCACAGCATCTTTTATATCTGGCCCATCTGCAGATACAGGATTTGCTATATCATCAAATCCTGACCAATTTCCCAAAACACTCTCAATCCTGATGTTGAAACCTGGCTCTGAAGCATTTGGTTCTGGAAGAACTTCTTTTAAGTGAAGTCCACCATATTTATATTCAATTGGCCCGGAAACTATGCTATTTGGATCTGAAATGTTATAACTGGTTGTTGCAAGGGCATTACTGCCATTAAGAGATGATGAGATAAGCTGTGGGCAGTTGAATTCCACCTTCCCTTTTTCAACTGTCTGAGCTTTTGGATTTGTGTCACAGGATAACAATGATTCATTCAATTTATCATGAGGAAGCTTATTTTCTTTATTAATTACTCTTGGCATTGCTTCCACATTTAATGGTTCCTTAGAAAGTTTCAACACTGTTCGGCAGAAAATCCCATCAACTTTAACAAATGCCCTAATATCAGGAACCTCATTACTATGGTAAGGCCCAATTCTAACAGAGATTTCACTGAGTGAATAATCTGCATACACACCCTGCTTCCAGACCTGGTTGTTGAACATGTAGTTGGATCCGTTATGACAAGATATCCTCACAGCGATGTTTCTTTGTTTAGAAAGTTGAAGGGCATATAACATTTGTGGATAGGTAGCTATTATGTTTGACTTATCCACGATGATTTTATCAAAACTCTTATCCAAGTTCAGGCAATACCAATCAAGTTCTGATGAACTTCTGGGAGAGGGTTTCAACTTCTCCACAAAATGCACATAATTTGAGTCATATAAATAAATGTCAGGCTCCGGTATTTCATTAATTTCAGACTCCAGGACATAATGGTCACAAAGAGCAGCATCCTCAGCTTTTCCAAAGGTAGAACTCTCAGTTATAAGAATTTTTTTGCCTCCATTTTCAAAAGTTAGTTCTTTCACTCCCTTCACACTAGACCTCATAATTTTAAAAATAATTCTATCACTACTCTTAGTCTTCATATTTAAATTCCCTTTAATTTCCCAAGAATATCCTTGGCAGGAAAGAATGCAGCATATATACTGATCAGGGTGGTTTTTGAACAACTGAAAAAAATAATCAATGCTTGATTGTATATTGCACACATTTTCCACATTTTTGAGGTTAATACTGTTTGTGCATGGTGGAGTATCCCTCTCTGTAACAAACACTTTGGCAACACACTTTGGCACCTGACTTAGCCACATGTAAGCTGAACCTTGTCTAACTTTTGCTTCTAACTCTAACCACTTAATTAACCTAATTGAATTTGATTGTAGAGGACTTAATAAGGAAGTGCAAATATAGGCTATTTCATTCTCTCTTACCTCTTCTGATAAAATAAATCTACGATACTCCTTATAATTTCTAAAATACTGCCGTGAAATGACTCCCATAATCAGGTTTTCACCTGATGTCCCAGATTTACATGCATCTTTCGGTGAAGTATTCTTAAGTGAATGAGCTCCACTGGGGCTTTTGTTGTTTCCTTTTAAAATACCATCTGAACAAAAATTACCAGTCAATGACATTCCTGCATTATTCCTGATAACCTTTTTTGGCTGGTGACCAAGCCTACCAGATGTACTTTTCATAGCCATATTTAAAGGCCTTTTTGGCAAAGGTATGCTTTCCTTATATGAAGAAAGGGAGTTCATTAGATTGTTCTCAACGCATTTCCTATTGGTTCCTGTGAGTTTTCCCTCACTATCTAACACCCTGCTATCATCCTCTCCTGCACTCTTATTCACTGAGGAAGGAGATGCAGCTGCTAGCATCCTTGACCTTTTCTTTATTTCAGCTAAATATTCAAGTTCTTCCTCCTCCTCAAGCCACCTTTTAGGTGGCTTCCTGGTTCTTTTTGCTGGCATGACCTCTCCCTCGGGAGATTTTGACTGCTTGCTTAAAAGTGTTAATTTACTGGAGTCACTGGATGTTGAACTGGGACCAAGACATTTTTTTGAAAACATACAGTCTGCATGACCACAATGTGTTCTCTTTCTTTTGGCCTTAAGACTCTCGCACATGCAGCCCAGACGACAAAAATCTTTGCTGCAGTCAACCTTCTGCGGGCTGAGCTGGCCATTGGCTACAATATGATTACTAATGTCATCATTCTGGACATTGGCTTGACCCAAAGAGTTTATTAAGGGAACAGAAGCATTTTCATCGAGTCTTTTATTATGTTCCACTAGGTGACTTTCATCACTAGACACTTTTGGCTTATATTTATTTTCAGAGGATCCACTCCCTTCTTGTTTCTCAAAAGTGCAATCAATGTCTGTAACCACTAAACTAAAGACAAAATCAATTTTATCCTCCACATTACTTAGAAACTGGAAGGCTTCACTGTTTGATAAATATATAGCATGATGGCATGACTCAAAGCCAAGAAAGGGATCACTGCAAGCTCCTAACACTCCAGAATTATAATTTCTATCATCAGGTAGCTTGGCATTGAAGTCTACATCCAACTTTTGTCCAGTTGACCTAGTTAACCTTTTGTCACTTTCCTCATTCTGACTCGATTCATTCACTAATTTATTCACAAATGAGTTTTTCATTAATCTGTACTCATATAATATTGAAGAAGAAGGCAATGATTTTATTAGAATTTCATGAGATTTGCTAAATACATGGACGGTTTTTTGTTCGCTAATCCACAATGGGAGCCTTCCCAGAAAGACAACTGGATCTTCAGTCTCATTTTTACTAACTTTCTTTTTGGACTTCATTATAAAGCTGAGTAATTTATTTTTTTACACAACTGGATGAATATTTTCTCGTAATCTCTAAAATATACCTAAAGACAAGTCTATCCACAACTCTGCACATTGGTTATGTAGTCTTTTATCTATGTAAAGTCAGTTACTAGTGTGCAATATATTAAGTGTATTCAGCCAATAAAATTTTTAGCCAGAAGGTCCTTATGATCGATGCATCATTCCACCAGCCAGAAAATATTTAACATTTCAATAAGTGGGATGCACTTTGGACATCTACATAAATGGTAATCTTCCTGCAGTAAACCATTTACTTCCACTTCACATATATTTAATTTCTTCCTCGACTGATTTCCTTTAAAAAAGCAAAAGAAAATTATAAGCAATAATTAAATTAAAACATCATATTCTTATAACTAATCCAGACAGTAAAGGGACTACACTAGGGCTCGGTGCTAGGTCCAGTAATTTTTATTATCATAATTAATGAATTGACCTGTAATATGAAATCTAAATATGTTTCATATGCCGATGACATCACTTTTGTACGAAAATGTCAACACCTAAAAGATGCAAAGGAACAATTTAGCACTGCTCAAAGGCAGGTTAAAGAATGGTTTGATAGTAACCATTTACATCTAAATACTGAAAAAACCAGCATTTTGCATGCAACCTTCAATAAAAAATAATTGACATTGACACTACTAAAATACTAGGACTTTACATTGATACAAAACTGAACCGGAAGACCCACATCATTCATATCTGTCATAAATTGAGTAAAGCTGTTTACATGTTAAGAAAGCTCAGAAGAGTATCGTTTATCATTATACCATGCCTTCTTTCATTGTCATTCGAATTATGGTGATGAGTTATAGGGTCATTCCCCACATGTTAAATAAATCTTGCTACTGTAAAAGAGGGCTTTCACTATCTAGCTAATATACCACCATGTGATTCCTGAGTCTTTTTTTACTAGGAATGAAATCATGACTATATTTAGTTCATACATCTTTAAGGCTCTGATTCATGTTAAAGTTAATCTAGAAACTTATCCATTCAGATCTCACATCCATTATTACACTATAAGGGGTAAAGCGATTCTAAATACTGCTTATTGTAGACTGCCCTCAACTTAAAACTCATTTCCTAGCGTGAACATTCAACTGTATAACTGTCTGCCGGATCAGTTGAAATTGGACTGCACCCAGAGTTTCAAGAATAGGTTATATACCTGGTTACTTGCTAACCCACCTTACTCAATTGATGAATTCTTTCGTGACAATCTTCATCAAAATTTAGAATTTATGCTTATATATTAAGTATATTGACAACATATAGGGGGCTAATATGAACCGCACACTGCCAGCGGAGTTCACCTGCCTAACAGGGTGGAGTTACACCCCAGCTGGTTTCCCACCTTTGTCACTCTGCCTGAGTATATTTTCAATATGACAGTAGTTATTTTACATTAGTAATCTTCACCTGGAGTATTAAAATCTTTAAATTTGAGATTTGGCGCATATGTTAAACACTATTATTTTACATCAAAAATAACCAGAGTGATTCAGAAAAACAAATGAAATGAAATTAGCAATATTAGTACTTCAAAAAAGTATCTCGTAAGAACTACTTCATAAGAACACTGAACTTCTCTATTTTATTAAAGCAATATAGTAATTAATTTTGTTTAGCAATACCTGTGTTATATGTAGCATATACTTAGTTTATTTCAACACTGAGCTCTTAAATTTTTTATGTTAAATACTTCCCTTTCCTTTGCATTCGTCATTTGAGCAAAGTCGGAGAAGTAATGCATGAAACGAAACCTTCATATTTAGCATAAATCAACGAAAGAACATACTTAGGAATGCGGGATGTAAGTAATCAGTTTGAAATAAGTAATTATGAATTTGTGAAACTTTTCATTCCTGTATATGACTTGTTAGGTTCCATTCCTGTATATGACTTGTTTATGCTTTTCAAATAGATATAATCCCTTTTTCCATATCAAATGAGGCCATGAAGAAGAATTTGCTAGCTGCTTGCGTATTGCGATATTTGATTTCATAGATAATTCTTCTTTGATTAAGTTTCCTCAGGTCTTCCACCGGGTCAGGTAGTACCAGGCCTCTGACCCCGTGGAAGACCTGAGAAAACTTCATCAAGCAAATATGCCGGGAAAGGACCAGATCTTACAATTATTCTTCGGTTCACCATTGTATACAGCAAAATCTATTGCTCTAACTTGTTTGTAATCATCAAATATTTTAATTCATTAGCAAGGACATTCAAGTAAACAGTGACATAGTATGCTGTTGAAAATGAAAAAGCGGTTTCTTGTTTATTGTATTATCATGAGGGCAATTAACATGGGTACCCATCAAAACCCATGTAATGACTGATCAATTGATATTAATTTAAGTAGGTAACTACCATTTTTTATTAAGTAATCTACCGGTTAAAGCTGGTTTTGGATGGACACAACGACCAAATAAATATTTTGTTCTCCTAACAAAACAACCCAACATCCTACTCTACAAGTCCCTTTTCATTACTGTGTACTTCCTTCCTCCTTTCATACCATCCGACAACCCCATCTTATTCCTGCCTTTCCCTTGTTTGCCTAACATTTTCTTCTCTATCACAGTCTAGAACATCCCCCTGCCAATCAATATTCTTTGCATCCATTTTTCCTGCCTCCTTATGATTTCTCCCAACAATCCCCTCTCCTTGCCCACCATACTTAGCACTTCCTAATTTGTTTTCCTTTCAGTCCATTTCTACTTCTCCATCCTCCTCCACACCCACATTTCAAAATAATCCAATCTACTTCTATCATCCTGCTTCAGTGACCATGCTTCTGCACATACATAACTATGCTGCAAATCAAAGTTTTGATTAGTCTTTTCTTAACATCCTTACTCAATACCTTGGTCATCAACTCCATCCTCCTTGTCAAAGCCTCTTTGCCCAGTGCAATTCTACCCCTTGCATCCCTATTACTTTGACTGTGTTGGTCCAAAACACTTCCAAGATACATAAACTATTCCACCCGCTCTAGTTTTTGCCCTCTTATTTTTATGTTTAGCTTATCCCTTGTCTTTCTGGAAAAATGCATAACCTTTGTTTTATTTATATTGATTCTCATCCCATATTTATCACACTGAATTTTCAATTCACTCAGCAATGCTCGCAACCCCTTGGCTGACTTACCAACTACAGCCTGGTCATCAGTAAACCCAACTGATTTTACGAATTCTCCGCCTACTTTCATTCCAATGTCCAGTTTTTCCAAGCCTCTTTTATAACTTCCTCTACATGTACGCTGAACAGCACTGGTGATAATAGACAAACCTACCTTACACCTCTTTTTAACACTGCCCATCCGGAGTTCTCATCCCACGCTCTTACCTGAGCAGTCTGGGACATGTACAGGTTACAGATTAGCCTTTTCTCCCTCCAATCTTTTATTATTTTCTGCATAATACTCATTTTCCGTTTTTTCCAATTCACTATTTCAAAAGCCTTTTCAAAATCTAAGGAAAAGGTAAATACGTCCTAATTGTTTTCTATATTCCTCTTGAATAGTGATCTCATTACTGCAATGGCATCGGGCGTGCCTCTCCTCTTCCAAACCCCAAATTCATCATCGTCTAAGTAATCATTTGCCTTGCTCTCTATCCTTTTGTTGATGATCCTGAGAACAACTTTCGTTGTATGGGAAATCAAACTTATTTCTTCTGTAGTCCTCACATGATGTAGCCTTTATCTTTTTTGGAATAGGAACTAACACTCATCTCACAAAGTCTTCCGGCCAGATTCCTTCCTCATAGAGGCTACAAATTAGTCCATATACACTTTCTACCACATTTTCCTTTTAGTAGTTTTGCAGGAATGTTTACTACCCCTATGATCTTATTTGATTTCATCTCTCCTACCTTTTTCAACATAAAATCAAGGGCAACACCTGTGCATGGATTTTTCCATATAATGCAGCAAGTTTTTTGATATAAAATACCAAGCATTAAAGTTTATTGAGCATTGCTTTGAGAAGCTTTGTTGCAGGTTACATAAAGTGAGGTATTAGAGATATAAATTAAATAATTTGGTATGGGTACATGTTTTGTAGATTATTTTGTTTCAGTTGAATCTGATATACTGATTCGGTGAACAACTAGTGAAACAGGCTCATATAAAATAAAATTTTCATTTACATAAAACATGATGACGAAGCTAGATGAGCTGAAGATTCAAATGAATATGATTCAAGAACATATATTGCTTGTAAAAATAACCGCATTTAGTATGCTTAATATAATGACCCTCCCATGGACTACAACCTTGATGTTGTGGAAGGGCTTGTGCATTCTGATGACCCGTAGAGCTGTGCTGGCGGGAGTAATGATAATTCCTGCCAGTAGGGTAACCAATACCAGATAGGTCGTAGGTTAGGAGCCAGACGAAAGGTAGTGCACGCAGCTCATGTATCTTAGTGAGGTGGCTGCAAACGTGTCTGATCTAAGTGGGGTGGCCATTGAGTGATGATGTCAAGTTAAAAACACTATTGAGGAAGGCAAGGGGAAACCACCTCATTTATCATTTCCAAGATTAAAATGATGGACACTTCAGAGAATATGAGTCCTGGCAACTACAGGGCTTGGCACAATCGGCCGTGTGTCATGCCCGGCAGCGGGGAAGGCAAGGCTTCCATGGTTATCATCCCATAAAACCCTTGCAAGGGAAAACCGACAGCAGCAGGACAAAAGACAAAGGAGAAGAAGACCAATTTAGTTAGAATAGGAACAAGGAATGTTGGGACAATGATGAGGACAGGAAAATTGGAGAATATTAAGCGAGAGATGGAAAGGGGAAATATAAATATTTAGGCCTCTGTCAGGTGAGATGGAAGGATAGCGGGGATTACTGGAGTGATAATTATAGAATAATATACAGAGGCGGGGACGAGAGCCAACAAGGGGTTGCCATTACATTAAATAAAGAGTTAGGAAGAAGCGTAGTCAACACAGAACAAGCAACCGATAGAATAATATCAGCAGAGAAGATCAGTGCTAACAGTTAGAGATAAGTCGGGTAAGATAATAGATGACACAGAAAAGATCCAAGAGAGATGGAAGGAATATATAGAAGAACTTTATGGTAAAGAACTTAGGCCAACAAGGTTAGACATAGAAAAGGAACATGACGTTGAGGAAGATAGCTTAGATCCAGGTACACTCGACGATGAGATAGAAAGGGCATTAAGGGAGATTAAATCAAACAAGGCGGTGGGTGTAGACAATATTCCTATGGAACTACTGAAATGTTTAGGAAAATGTGGCAGGAAGTTTATATGGACTGATTCATAATATCTATGAGGAAGGAATCTGGCTGTAAGACTTTGTGAGATGAGAGTTAGTTCCTATTCTGAAAAAGGTAAAGGCTACATCATGAGGGGGCTACAGAACAGTAAGTTTGACATCCCTAGCAGCAAAAGTTGTCCTCAGGATCATCAACCATATGATAGAGGTAGGGAAAATGATTACTTAGGGGATGACCAGTTTGGGTTTAAGAAGGGGAGAGGTACGCGTGATGCCATTGCAGTAATGAGTTCACTGATTGAGATGAATATACAATACAATCAGGACGTATTTGCCTGTTCTGTAGATTTCATAAAAGTATATGTGTGAAAAAGTGAATTGTGAAAACTAATGAGTATATTGCAGAAAATAAGAATAGATTGGAGGTACAGGAGGGTAATCCGCAACCTGGACATGTCTCAGACTGCTCAGGAGCGAGTACGGAATGGAGAGTCAGGATGGACCATATTAGGAAGACGTGTAAGGAAGGGTTGCCCATTATCAGCAATGCTGTTCAACGTATATGAGGGTGGTCCCAGAAGCACCCGGCCTGACCTAGAGATGACTGTAGTTGTTTGAAAAACATCACTGTGTTAGAAAGTATACGATCTAAAAGGCATATATTTCAAGTTTGAAGATGCCAGGTTGTTTAGTATTTGTTTGGCAGCCATCAATAGTGAACGTTTTCAATGAATTAATGAAAATGGAGAAAATTGGTCATCGTTATATGATAAAATACTTTTATTTGAAAGGCCTCAGCCCAGCCATTATAACAGCTGAACTGGATCTTACTCTGGGTGAGTCTGCTCCTTTGTTTACAACAGTAAAATATTGGGTAGCAGGGTTTAAATGAGGCCGTATCACCTGTCCAGATGAGCATCGCAATGGTCGACCAAATGAGGTGACTACTCCAGAAACAGTGAAGAAAATCTACTAAGTGATACTGGATGATTGTGTTAGGCAAAGAAGCTTTTGTAAGGATGGAATTGATGACAAGAACATTGGATAACAATGTTAAGAAAAGACTCATTATAACTTGATATGGAGCATGTTATGTTTGGCATGGAAACATGGTAATTGAAGCAAAATGACAGTTGTAGATTGCAGGTTTCTGAAATGTGGGTGTGGAGAAGGATAGAGAAGGTGAAGTGGACAGAAACCAAACAAATGAGGAATTGCTATGCATGGTAGGGGAGGAGAGAGGATTGTTAGGATAAGTCGTAAGTAGATAGGAAAAATGATGGCAAAGCATGTTGATTGGCAGGGAGGTGTTTAAAACTGTGATAGAGAGGAGTTAAATAAAAGTTTCTGGCGTGACTAGATGGAAAATCATCGCATTGAAATTGAAAAATAAACAGATAGGTTTTTCCATATAGTTAATGTTTATTTACGAACTAGGTTTTGCTATGGTATAACCTGAAGATGTTATACCACAATAAAACCTAGGTTGCAAAAAATAATTTTTTAGGTGGAAAAGCCAAGTTGTTTATTTTTCAATACTAATAGGAAAATGTTATGCAAACAAAAAAGGGGCAGGGATAGGATAGGGATGTTGGACAGAATAAAGGGACGGAGGAAGTATACAGAGATAAAGAGGGGTTTGCAGCAGAGGGGGATGTGGGATTGTGTTTAGTTTTGAGACACTTAGAGAATTATTTATTAGTTTCTGCCCATTCAAAACCTACCTTCATGCATATTACTCACAATAAAATAAAAGATTATTATTTGTTTTTATTTATATTAGACTCCTAACCTTCAACCAACTGACTAAAAAATCACCAAAGGAAGTCAAAAGAAAACAAGTTTTACTATAAAAAATAAATAATGCTCGTGTATATATTAATATTCAGTAATTCTAATTGATTCTCTCCTAATGCAGAAGTTCTTCTAAAAACTCTAAATTACTTAACAAATATATTTTAAATGGCTAGACCATGTTAATATCATTGATTCTACTAACCAGCGTTAGAAATGATCTTTCCTGTAAGGTCTCCATTAGGCAAGAAACAAAGATGACAATACATTCAGGAGGAAGATGCTATCCATCCATTTGAACATTTACTGATTTATGAAAACACATACAACCTATAATCTACTTCATTTTCATACCAATGTGCCAATAAATATTTGATAACCTTAAACCAAATGATGTTTTGCAGGGACAGAGGCTTAAGTTCTGCTTCCTAAGCCATGAACTCAGGTTTGGTGACCCCAGGATCTTTCAATGCATTTGAAACCATGCATACAATATTGTTAAAAATATCTCAAATTAAGAACATAAGTTATTAATTACAGGATCTAGGTGAGATTCTTCAATGTTAAAATATTGCATGTGTATCATAATGAGTGAGAGTCATTCTTGACTTCTTCCCAATTCCTAGCTAAATATCTTCTCTCTAATATTCAACAGATATCAAATACTAGAATTTTCATCAACAGTTCAGCCTCAGTCTGGTCTACCTTGTCCTTCTAAATTATGCGACATAGCTAGTGTGGAGAGTCTCTCCAAAGCTACGGCATTTTATATATAGATATAAGCAGGCAAATGTCGAAGGCTATAACAAAGAATGAATCAACATTGGGAAAGAAACAGAAAATCTATGGACTTTATATTGAAGTTGCAATTAATCATCAAAAGGGGCATTTGATACTCAATGAATACTTAATATCATGGGGGAACTTCTTACCAAACACCCTAAATTACCAGGTCATTGTGCCCAAACCCAAACTTTACTCAAGTATCTACCCATTCTAAAGCAGTGAACTAATATCATAGGTTCAGTTCATGTTTATGCCAATGTTCTTTTTACAATTAACATTTGATAAATAGACCTCAAGACACCAGATAACTGGAATATTTATTGAAACTGATACCTCATTTAATTTACATGATTTAAACGCAAAGCAAAATGTTGAATGCTTACAAGAATTGAATCTAAAGGCGGTTGTACCCATTACTGTCTTAATAAACCTTCATGTAGCCTCATAGCGAACACTCAACTTCGTTGTATGCCAACCTAATTGTTTCTCAATATAGAATGTATACGAAGTAATTGAGCACTTCAAACGACAACCAGTCACCAGATTCATGGGTTAAATATAAAACCAATATTTAATATTCATCGATGCCGGAGATTTTGAATTGTTAATGGCACACGAAATTAAATCGCGAGTTCGCAGCTAACCATGGTATGGAATTGAACAGAAATACTCGCGGTTCTGCCCTCGTGACAAGGTGCGTATTTCATGCTACCAAAGCCTGCTGCGCAAAGTGGCCCACTATATTCTGTTCATGAATGTCATCTGTGCTGGTTTTTGCCACGTGCCATGGACATGCAGCGATTATACCTTAGTATGTACTACACAGGCATTGGCCAATTGAAGGGTTGCCGCTGTTTTGGATTGCCTGAATCGGAAAAGGTAATTACTCTACGATAGTGGTTTATAGGTTTTACATTGTATGTCGACGGAAATATTCCATCAATGGAAGAGTATTCCAAAAAATATCATGGGTCCTAAGAATGCTGGGCAACCATTTCCATTTTCACAAGAGCTCCGAACTGGTTTCAATATTAAAAATTCACCTGAGAACAGATTATGACAATGCGATGTTACACATGCGAAAAAAAAGCAACGATTCAAATTTAAAATAAAAAAATGTTACTTTAACCCTGACTGTGAGAAAGTATAATCACTAGGATCCAAGAGCACCAATAAGTTTCCCTGCGACTAACACTTAGGGTTGCAAGCAAACCTCTCCAGGATAAATAGTCGTGTGATAATTAAATTACTTAATAATCAGAAAAGCCAATGTAATTGTCTAGTGAAGGTATTCTACTAATGAAAAATGGCACATTTCCTCCTCCGTTAACAAGCATGACCGAAAGAAAGGTATGCTAGAATTACATTAAGATTTGTTGTTAATATGTAGCATAGTCCTGCACATGACTTAGTACACAACATTTAAGTTGCCATTCCGTCTCTTCCAAAATGCCTCCTGAAGCAACATACCAACGAGGAATTCCCTCATGAACTTTAATAGTTTAGCTCACCTTACTTTTCTCCAACTGTGAATATATCCTTCAGTTTGTATCCTATGACAAATGGAATGAGTTGGTCTCACGTTATGATTACCAATAATATGTCAGAACATAGCGTATCGCGTTCTTATGAAACACACCATTACACACAACGTCGGCCTACTCTTGTCCAAAGAAACACCATTCGAAGAGTGTACTTTGTCCCTAGTCGTTAAGACATCAGAGTTCAGTGCCACCAACATTGAAACTTTTCAATACGATACTAAACACCCAATATCTTACGGCTTTTCCCAGATTTTGTATTTGTATTATCAAAATACACAATTAGCTTCTATTAGATCTTCAATTATCTTAACTAGCGAAAATTTCTAGAACATATAATACCTAGATAAGAATATATTTCTTTTAATATTAAAATCACATGGTCTACACCAGGTAGCGTAGATGTCCTTTTCGTCACGAGAGGAGCTTCAATTCTGCCATGTGACGTTATGGCGCCTTAGAACAGCGTGTATTCCACGAGGAATGAAAAAGATGCTCAAGTCACAGTCTTTGCTTTACGATAATATTTCATAATGGATCAGCTAAAGACATCTAAAACTGCAGTGGAAAATTGTCATATAGTAATTTTTCCGCATATATCAACCCTCGCATTCGGAATGAGCTTCGTCCTTGTCATCACACCTTTCTTATTATCCATAGATTTACCTCGCTATGCTCCTCAAGTTCCATATAATTAAGGGAAAATTCTCATTTTACTTATTAAAATGATAGGAATCATTATATGAAGAATTTATTCACTAGAATGACACATTTTAAATCTGAAGCCATTATTTGCTAAACTTGACGTGAATGCTCGATTAGTGGTCATCAATGGACATGCTCCGCATCAGAATTGTATCCACCATTCAAAGACAACAGCGATGGGTATTTTCACCAATACAGCAGCTTTAATAAATAACTAACTAATATTCAAGTCCTAATATGGAAGTGAAAGTGTTAAGCAATCTTTGCTTCTGTCCACCCCAGTAATATCGCGTACTTTATACTTACGGATGGTTTAGAATGTGGAAATATTCACTTACGCAATTACCCAGAGGTCTTTGGTATTACCATCCTTAATCCGAAAAAAACGCTTCTATTCCTCGACACCGCGTGGGTGTGACAGGACGCAGCTTTTAAGGAACGGCAGCATTGCCCCAACATCTATTTGTACCATGCGTTACAAATTACTGCAGGAGATGCCGCGTAGGTTTCTTTTCCGGAAATATCAGACGATTAGCACCGAAATGAACAACTTACAAATGGTTTGCTTGGTGTATGAAAGCCAGCAATTTGTGTCATTGGAATGTCGAGAGACGAAAATAAAAGAAATGACTCTCATTGAAAAATTCATCTCCCGCAATCAAGGCTCCTGAAAGTAATAGGAATTGAGCTTTGGGCAAAATTTTAATTCTATAATGAATCATGGAGTTAGCTCGTGATTCTTTCACGTGTGACCTTCTTAAGAAAATCCTTTAAGTAAATAATTGTCGTTTAAGCCTACCTATCACTTGAGACGCTGTGAGCAAAAGCTGGTAGAGTCCACATGGAACTCAGAAGTATACTGGTGTTGTGATGAGGAAAACTAATGTGAGTTCATGTCATTTGGTCATAATATTCATTTCACGATGTTATCCACCATATTACTTCGTGAACCACTAAGTCACCTATAAATTTTATTTTAGCATGAAATCAACCTCTAAACTGTATATAATCCATCTTTATTTTCGCAACTTAATTTTAAAGAGAGCTATCTGCCTCTATGCAAACTCTTTCACCTTTAAGAAGCACGTCTATCACAAGAAAAGGTAATCCTTTCTTGATAGAGAGTAGTCCCTTTCCCAGAGATGAGAATTTTCCTACAAACATTGATAATTCCCATTTTTACTTTCATTTTATGTCCTCAGT
Source organism: Hetaerina americana (assembly GCF_022747635.1). Taxonomy (NCBI): domain Eukaryota; kingdom Metazoa; phylum Arthropoda; class Insecta; order Odonata; family Calopterygidae; genus Hetaerina; species Hetaerina americana. Next base: position 53,391,942 of record NW_027287427.1, on the reverse strand, counting down.
GGATAATTATTGAATTTCAGAGAAATTTTAACGGCCCCAACATGGCTATATCCTCTGGGGCACTTTGTATGGAATCCACATGGATTCTTAATCTCATCACATGGTGTGAACAACAAATATTTATGGACATGTCCTATGTCTATTCCCTGATAAATTTTTGGGTTGCAAAAACTAGGTCCTTGCTTGCTTGCATGATTTCTTGAGATCATTCCTATGGCTGATATAATTTTTCTGTCTCTCAATTTAGATTATCTTATACAGGCATGATGGGCCCTTGAACTCTATGAATTGAAAACCCATTTGTAACTTTACATAGAAAAATATCAATCATTGTGTTTGGCTATCTGATTCACTGAAATTGTCTTTCAAATGAATGCTTTCAAGAAAAAACCATGTGCTCTGATAATCCTCTTTGGGTGCTCAGAGGCAAAGAGGCAATTAACTTTTGTATCTTCAGAACTATCCACAAAAACATGCAGCTTTGATTTTGAATCCCACTTTTGCATAGTTCTTGAGTGATATTTTTTAGATATTTATTTACAGGAATAACCCTTTTACCAAAAGAAAGTTAAAAACATATATTAGTTCCACAATAATTTCAAATATTTATATATAATTAAAAATTGCATACAGTTACATACTTGTTATGGACAATTAGGTTATACTTCAGAATTAAAGAAGAATTTTGATTTCCATTCATGAAAGACATATCCAGATGGTACACAGGTATCTAAACGTACCCAGTTAGATTAATTAATGTAGACAAAATATCATTATTAAATAATATTCCAAATTTAAAAAAATGGAAACATAACATTTGATATATAGTATCTGTTACAGGCCAGATGATGGTACAAAATGATAAATGTTAGTTGAAGTTATTAACTAGACCTTGTGGCATTGATTAAGATCATATTCCCAATGGGCATCAGGAAAAATATTGACATACACAGATATCCACACAGTAATAATGAGCATTCTAAAATTCTTCAGATATCTTTAATGACATTTTTTCAAGGGATTCTGGTGGAATAGAAAATTGGTCAATATGATCACAACTGTTGGCATCTCTCATAATCTGCTTATAGGCGAGTAGTAAGTGTGATTTTGTGCATGATATCTAATTTCAAAGACTGCTTCATACCTTGTGTTATGTGAAGGTGCTTGGAAAGATATTGCCCGAAGGAGTTCTAAGGAATCAATATTGTTATGCAGTATTTTACAAAGAAAAATTTTGTTTTTAATTTTTCAATGTTTATGCAAGGAGAGAAGATTTAGAAGAGGAAACATTTCATGATAACTATAGAGATCTTTATGAAGATTGACTTTGAATGCAATTTTGCATACATATTTTCTCTGAACACATTTGATTGTATGAATATGGAGTTTGTAGTATGGTGACCTGAGTGTCAGGCAGTATTCACAGAGTGATCTAACTATTGAGATGAACAGAACTTTAAATGTCTCTATATGTTTCAAGTTTTTATAGTATCAGAAGATAAAGTCTAGTGATTTATATGCTTTAGATTGAACATAGTTATGATGTTGATGGAATGTTAACTGTGAGTCAAATATATCTCTGAGGTCTTTTGTATTTGTTAATTAGGCCATTGCATAATTGCCTAGTCTGTATTTATAGAGCTGTGGATTCCTTTTCCGGATGAATGTTACAGAATAGCATTTTTTTAAATTGAAAGTCAGATAGTTATGATCACACCAGAGTTAGGTGATCATCAATTGATTGAGCTGTTAAAATTTTTTTAAGTCATTGACATATCCAAAGAAAAGGAATAGGGTCTAATGACATTGTAATATCACTTGTGAATAAGTTAAATAATAGCAGACACAGATAGGATGCTTGGGGAATGCCTGATTATGATAGAAACATTTATTTTTAGTTGCATTAATTTTTGCAACTGCAACTTCTCTTTTGGTCAAATAATTTTCCATCCAAGCAAGTATGGTACCACTCATTCCCAATTCATCCAACTTTCTAAGAAGAAGATCATGAATAACAATATCAAAAGACTTGTTGAAGTCAGTATACATGACATCTGTTTGTAAGCTTTTTTCCATACTTTCTGAAAAACCAAAAGATTAGTGAGTGCTTCTCTTCCTTTAGTCAAAACATGCTGCTCAGGGATCATTATACTATTAAAGATAGAAGTTAGCTCATCTACAACCAATGATTCTTAGATTTTTGCTATTTTTGAGAGCTTGGCAATCAGACCATAGTTAGTTATGTTATTTCTGTTACCCTGTTTATATAGTGGTTCTATATATGTGGATTTAAGTGCACCAGGAAAATTCCAGTTGTGAGGGATTTATTAAACACTATATACAAAGGATAAAGTAATAACACAAGACATACTCAGAAGTAGGGCTGGGAGTTCATCGGACCACAACCCTTTTGGAGGTCAAGTTGACACAGCTCAGTTTTGATGTCTTCTACAAAGATTGTTATAGATGAGATAGAAATAGAGATGAGAGTATGAAAATTGTGCAGAGGAGTACTATCATGTTTTACATACACAGATGAGAAATACTTTGCAAAAAGTTCTGTTTTCTCATCATATAAACAAGTAGAAAGATGCAACAATTTCAGAGTGTAAAAATCATTCACCTTGACTGGGATCACAGTCAAGGTGAATGATTTTTACACTCTGAAATTGTTGCATTGAAACGCACATTAGCGGATGACTCCATTAAAAGTTACTGTTGCGGCATCTCTTGCAGTTTCTTTGGAAGTAGAAAGATCATTAAAAAACATTGAATGGGGTAGTCTGGCTCTCTTCCTCATACTGCTGACATGGTTCCACAAATGTTTTAAATTATGTTGGACAGCTGACTTAAGTTGTTTTCATAATAATAATAAAAATATCTCCCCAATTGACAAATACATAGTATGGTACAGAATATCACACATTTTTTACTCGCATAGGGTACGTCAAGAAGTACAGTAACTTAATAATTACTAGCAGAAAAAATAAAATTATACCTATGTGCATAATAATGTGCACAATATAAAATTCAACATTACCTAGAATTGATTTGGTCACTCACACTGTAAAAAAAATTTCATTTAAGTACATGAGCAATATCTTTTTAAAAATAATGAGTGATTTCTCATTTTAAAAACTAATGGGGAGCCTGTTGAACATTTTAATACACAGAGAACAAGTTCCCTTGGCTATCATTGTCACGCTAGCAGATACTACGCACCGATGATTTCTTCTCTTAGTCTCATTGGTGAGTATGTCATTATTTGATGGGAATAGAGCCCTGTTATTTTTTACAAAAATTACTGAATTATAAATAAACAAACAAGGGACAATTTGGCAAGGCTTTGAAAGAGTGGTCTGCAGTGGGCTCTATAGGGTTTATTGCACATGGATCTAAGCAATTTATTTTGAATAATAAATATTTTAGTTAACTTAGTTGATGACCAGCTTTCCCAGATTACGATACCATATGGTACAAGAGAATAAAATATACCACAGTAGAGTGTTTTTAAAACATCCATATTAACAGTATGCTTCAGAAATGAAAGAAGATAGCTCACAGAATTTAATTTTTTACTTTGATGTGCAATGTTCAGGTACCATCTAAGGCATTCATCAAAATATTGTTGCAACAATTCCTTATTAATTTAGCAGATTTTTACCTTAACTGAGAAAATTTAGCATAATCAGATTTAATTCAGTTTGTTTATATAATTTGTACTGTAATTTCTTCCACCCAATTAAATTTTTCCATTCAAAGCTAAACCATGTACAAAAACTACAAGTTTTATCAATAGTAATTGGAGTAAAAAACTGGATGCTATGTTACAGAATATTTTAAAAGTAATGATAAGTCTCATTTGTGTTTAGATCATGGAGTTCATATCATCAGTTTATATTCAATAAATACTATTTTAGAGCAAAAAAATTAAATTTCTCAAGTCATATTTCCACAACATAAAATTAATCTCCTGAATTGGGCATTGCAGCTAAAGGGAAATATTTATGGTGGGAAGATGGGGATCACATAATAATAGAGGATAATTATCATGGGAAATAGAAGGTAAGTCTGAATTTGTAAAAATTTGGTCTAATAATTTTCCATAATAATTATAGATGTTATTAGTTTATTGAAGTTGGAAGAAGCACCTAGAGTCTATCAGCACCCAAGCAGGAGCAGGCAGAGAGGAGGTTAAACATGATGACTGTTCTGCAGGGCTCAGTAAATCCCAGGAAAAAACTTGAGGTATATTTAAATTACCCATTATTAAAAACTCAGAATAATTATCTGAGTCAATGGTATTTTCATTGCCTCACAATAAGCACAATATGCATCAGTGGAGGAGTTGAGCTGTGTGAACGTAGGCCAGACATTAAAATGGCCCATGTCGGCTTTCTTCCCATTTCTCAAAACATGTACATGGGTATCAAATCATCATCCAATCCATTGCCAATGTCATACAGCATCTGGGCAATATTTAATACTGAAGTCACATACTCCAAACTTGGATGCTTGTTTCACCTCTCATCCAGGAGCACATCAATAAAGGCAATTTGATGATTTGAACTAAATAAACCTACACTAATTCACATTAAATGTCCTTAACAGTCTCGTAGCTGTCTATATATGGATACAATTGAATGGATACATGCAAGCTTACAAGAGTGAGAGCTTTATTGTCTTTCTTGCCATCAGATGGGATACCAGTCATATTTAACTACTCAACAGTTGCAAAACCTCAAAGCTTTTTGGCTATCAAAAGGTTTTTCATGGCAGATTCCATTATTACAGTCATTGGACATGAGATTGGTCAACAGTCATCCCTCACATCTGTATCAAAGCCATTATACTTTTTAATGTATAATACATTTTCTCCAAAAATTAGGAACCATGATAAGGGTCTTTTTACCATGGAACTTTACCATAGATTCCAAATAAACTGTTGGAGATGCTGCAGAAGTAACTTTTCCTGAAGAGGACGCCTTGATAGCTAAACTGGCTAAAGCACTTGACCGGACATTGATGGATCCAGCTTCGAATTCTGGTCAAGGCGAATGATTTTTACACCCTGAAATTGTTGCATTGAACTTTACCATAGACCAAATTAGTGCATTCCAAAAGGTATCAGGACATACTTAGGGCTCTATTCACCATGTGTACTCATTTGTATAAAAAGGAAGAGAAAATATGCATGATGATGCATCAATAACATCAGTACATAAATTATAAATCATTAAAAACAATGAAAATCAAATTCCAGCAATCTCTTTTCTCCTTGTAAAACTTTCTTTGCCAAATGCACTTTTTCTTCTTATGTCTTTACTACTTTAACCACCTTAGTCCAAAGCATTTCCAAGTTAAGTAAACTGTTCTACCTGCTTTACAAGAGGGTATCGTAAATTTTTTATCATTAGTGAAAAATATTGCAAGATAGAAATTTTATTTTTATTTTTCATTCCTAAGACTTCTCTACAAAATCACCATCCATAGTTATGCATTTCTTCCAGAATTGGTGACCTCTTGAAGGCCATTATAATAGAACTCAGCGGATTGTGTCTAAAACAATTGTTTCACCTTTTAAATGACATCATTTGTGTTAAACTTATTATGGCTATAGAAGTTTTAATTTTATTTTGTTAATCATTTGTGTGGTCAAACCTCCAACCTCGCAATGGTATTTTGAATTCTGAGAATTAGAAAAAGTCATTAGGAGTGACATCAAGAGAATAGGGCAGATGTGGAATAATTTCAAAGCCATATTGCAGGAGGGAGTTGATGGCAGGGACGTTTAGTAAGGATGTTAAGAAAAGACTCGTAAAAACTTTGATATGGAGCGTAGCTATGTACAGCGTGGAAACGTGGTCATTGAAGCAGGAGGATAGACGTAGACTGGAGGCTTTTGAAATGTGGGTTTGGAGAAGAATGGAGAAGGTGAAATGGACAGAGAAGAAAACAAATGAGGAAGTACTTGGTATGGTGGGCAAAGAAAGGGGTTTGTTGGGAGAAATCCTATGCAAGCAGGAAAAGTTGATGAAGGGGGTTTTGACTGGCAGCGGGATGTTGAAGACTGTAATTGAGGGGAGAATGTTAGGCAAACAAGGAAAGGGAAGGAACAGGATAGGGATGTTGGACGGGATGAAGGAAGGAAGAAAGTACTCGGAGATGAAGAGGGACCTGATGTAAAATAGGATGCTGGATTTTGTATTTTGTGTTTTGTTAGGAGTCACAAAATGTTTTATTAAGTAGTTGTTTGTCCATCCAAAAACCTACCTTAACCGGTAGATTACCTAATAATAATAATAATAATTGCTTTCATTCCTCAACTGCACTTCAAGATGAGTGAGCAGGTACATTGTCTTCAAGAAGACAGATGCCTTTGGTGATCATTTCATGTTGTTCATTTTTAAGAGCATCAAACAATTTATTCAACAGTGTGCACAAATAGGCACCGGTGATGATCTGGTCCTTCTCCAGATAGTATGTTAAGATGATTCCGTGACAGTCCCAAAAAACAGTCAGAATGACATTCTGTGCAGACTTCTGCACTTTTGCCTTCTTATGGAGAGGTGAATTGCTGTGCCTCCACTCTTTCCTCATCTCATAGGTCTCTGCATTATGCTGATAGATCCAAAATTTATCCATTGTTATCAAGCAACCAAACTAATCTAATTTGTCGTACTCCAAAAGGTTTAATATCTCCTTGATAGGTCGTGTCGTGCTTGCTTCTGAAAAGGAGTCTGTAGTCGTGGAACCAAGTGTGTTGAAAACTTTGCCACATGCAGTTCTTTATGAATTATTTTCCACACACTGTCATGGGTAAGATCAGCATTCATGACCATTTAGATGGTGTCTCTTCAGTCTAATAGGATTAAGTCCTCCACTTTCTTCATTGTGGCTGTATTGTCTGCGATTGATAGTCTCCCACTTCTTGCATCATCTGTGATGGGTATGTGGCTGGCTTGAGTATTCCTTTTTCAGTTCACAACTATGTTCTATTACATGCTAGTACCATTTCCATAAGCATTCATCATTTCATTGTTAATTTTCCAGGCAATATAATCCTTCATATGAAGGAACTTAATCATACATGGCTCTATCTTCTTCGTATTGTAAATTACTTCAATATCTGGCTTCCTGAAACGATAAAATCAATAGCTGTAATTTACAGCATTATTTACATAAGGATCAATCAATCTGCAGTCTAAAATTTATCCATTCATCTCAGCTATTTTTCAGTAAAAATGAAACATCTATTATAACCCCTCATAGTTTTTGCTTTCCAATTTTCATTGTTCATATCAGATAGATCTGTTGACTCTAACCTCATTGTATAGCATTATTTAAAAGCTAACACATTTGAAAATGATGTCCAGGTTGATGCTATGTGTACTGATTTGGATACACACATGATTTACTTCCAATTAATATCAAAATATTCTGCCATTGGTTTTCATGAAAATTTGAAATCCAAGATTACTGACTGCATGAGTATTCCTGTGCTGTTAGTATGTTTTCATAATTTTTATCAAAACTATTTACTTCTGTCAGTGGTGTAACCCAGGGCTCCTATCTGGGGCTACTCTTTAGACTTGTACATGAATGATATTATCTTAATATTTAAAGAATATCCAGGGCAAGTATAAATATTTGCTAATGATCTCAAAATGATTCATAAGATAAGCAATTTAACTGATTGCAAAATGCCTCAAAACCTCTTCAAAAGTTAAATCAATAGTACCAAATGAATGCCTCAATTTTTTCCATTCTTTCTTTCCCTAATGCAGTAATGAGGTAGTTTAACCTTACTCTTGAAATAATGTTGTATTATCTTAAGCCAAATTAGTTGTTAGTCATCAAACCCTCTATCCTCAAATCATAAAAATTAATGATAAAGACATTAAGTAACCTAAAGAAGAGAACACTGGTATCAGAATTAAAATGTATGGACATCATGGGCTATTCTCTTGGAAGGTACTCGTGTCACAGTGAATTTAAAAATGGAGGCACTCCCATCTATGTTAAACATGGTATTAATTTCAAATCTTTTAATTTTTGAAACATTGATATAATGGAAAAAGATTTTGAATTTTCAATCGCTTAAATACCAAAGCATAAATTGACTTGTCTATCTACAGTGATCTCCTGTTGGAAATTTTGATACTTTTACGGATAATTTAACGATTTTGATGGAGTATATTTATTTCATTACTTGTTGCATGATGTTATGTCAAGAGTACAAAGTAAATTTCTTAAATTTATGCAGTGAAAAAGTCAGAAAAATTCAGTCCATTATGGACTCTGTTAATTTTCATGCAATATCAGCAGCAGAAACTAGGGTAACAATTACTAACAGAAAATTAATAGATCAGGCAATGACAAACTTAGATAATTATTATTTAATACCATGGACTCTGGCCTCTCAGACCACAGAGGGATTTTGCTTGAGGTTAGAGTTGACAAATATTAAAACTGTAACTCATATTATGTTTATTAGAGAACTTTTCTTGAGGATCAACTGCAGCTTCTAAGTTTTGATTCCAAAAATGAATCTTGGGATGAGGTTTAGGCTAAAAATAATTTTGATGACAATATGGATACATTTATTTATGAATTCTAATTATACTTTGAAACAAATTTTCCAGTTAAAAAATGCAATGTCACAAATATATGTATCAAAAAGGATATCTGGCTAACAAGTGAAATAATAAACCTTAGCAAGAAAAATAAGGATTTATATCAGCTTGCCAAAACAACTGAAAGCAAAATTCTTAAACAAGAATATAAACAATGCAGTAAATGCTTTAAGGAAATTGTGGAAAAAGCAAAATGGTCTTATAATGATTTGATCAATAATTGTTGTGATCTTCTTGCAGCGTGGTGACGAAACAGGATTTAGGATCTTTAGCAATTATTGAGACGACATGTTCAACTTAACGTGGGGCCGGAAGTGACGTTTAAAAAAAACGACTTCCTACTTTTATTCTACAAAAACAAAAGCAAACACATACAAACATCGCTCAAGCCAGCCCAAAAGAGACAATGTTACCAACCTTGTACAAAACAACAGCAACTTGATTACACATATACAACACCCTCACTTAATCTAGTTGCCCCAGACATTCACATCCTTCATGCAGTTAAAATGTTTTTTCTTAGATAAACTTTTAGTTAGCATATCTGCAGGCATCTCATGTGTTGACTTAAATTTCACAAACACTTTTCCATCTGTCACAGCTGTTTTTACAAAATGGAACCTTACATCTATATGCTTAGATCTTTCCTTTACATCAACACAATTGGCATTCTTAACTGCTGACTGATTGTCATTATACATGCACACAGATTCTGTGCCAAATATTTTTCTGCAATCCTGTTTCAAAATTTCCCTCAGGATTCGACACAATATAATAGCTTTCTTGGTACAAGCAGTTAGGCTGACATACTCTGCTTCCGTTGTGGATAAAGCCACACAGGATTGTTTTTTACTTTCCCATGCTACAGCCCCTTTAGCAAATTTAAAAACATACCCTGTACGAGATAGTCTATCAATCTTATCACTGGCAAAATCTGCATCAGCATAGCCCTCAAGGAACCCACCAGATTTTGAGTAGGCAAGGCGATACGTTGATGTGCCCTTTAAATATCTCAAAACCCTTTTTGCCAACTTCCAATGTTCCATATTAAAGCTATTATTAAACTTACTTAATTTTGAAACAGCAAAAGCAATGTCAGGCCTAGTACAGGTCATTGCGTACATTAAACAACCAATTAATCCTTGCTAAGGTACATCAGGACATTTATCTGGATCTCCAGGAGCTACATCCAACCCAACTTCCATGGGTGTAGAGGCTGCACAAGCATCAGACATGTTAAACTTAACCAGCATGCTTTTGATGTACTCTTCCTGATCCAGTTCAATTCCCTCACTGGTTCTAGTTAACCTCATCCCTAGAATACTTTTGGCCTCTCCAAGATTTTTCAGCTCAAAATGTTTTTTTAATGATGAAACTAACTTGTTCACAGTGTCACCATTCTTACAAAACACCAAAAAATCATCCACATATACAGCTATTACACAAATATCAAGTCCAATACCCTTTACATAAATACATGATTCTGTTGTCAAATTCTTGAAACCAAGACCTTTAAAAATACTCCGACATTTGTCATACCATGCCTTGGATGCTTGTTTTAAACCATATATTGCCTTATGCAGCAAATACACCTTACTCTCCGCCCCTTCAATTACAAAACCTTCAGGCTGCTCAATGTAAATTGACTCTTTAAGATCACCATTCAAGAAGGCTGCAGTCACATCTAGATGAGTGATATTTAAATCTAGCTCCACAGACAATGCAATCAACAATCTCAAGGCAGAATAACTTACTACAGGAGAGAATGTTTCATGGTAATCAATACCATACTCCTGGGAATAACCCTTTGCTACCAGCCTTGCCTTGAAACGCTCTATTTCCCCAGCTGCATTCACCTTTCGCTTGAAAACCCATTTACATTTTACAACTTTTTTGTTTTCAGGCAAATCAGCTAAAGAAAGGACGCCCTTCCTTGCTAAAGCTTCCCATTCTTCCTGCATGGCCTTCCTCCATTCATCCCCATTTGAAGACAAAGCTTCTTGAACAGTCTGAGGATCACAGTACAAAGACATTGGTTGATTACAGGCTGAATTAATTGATGCCAAAAATAAAACATGATCTGGAAATTCCTTTGGTATTCTATTCCTAACAGGATACCTACTTTCTCCCGGATCAATACTCTCCTCCCTCTGGCTATCATCACCTGAGCTTGAATTTTGCCCACAATAGACACGACCACTTCCTTCAGTCTCAATGTTTGAGGTATCATTATTACCCTCACTACTTGTGCTAGTGTTTTCATTAGTTTCAGCCTGATCATTTATGCTGACCTCTGTCTGGGGCTGGGAGGTGAAACACACGCCCCCCCTAAAAGTTCAGGCAGAATAATTGTATTCCTCAATGTTTTCCCAGTTAAATGCTCTTCCCTGAAACTGTCCTCAAAAAACACTACATCCCTCGCTTTTGTTACTCGTCCAATGTTTTCAGGATTCGCCAGGAGATAACCTTTGGATTCCTCACAATATCCGACAAAGTAATACCGTTTGGATGTGGCATCTAGCTTTTTTCTCATGGCCTTGGCCACATGAGCATAGGCAATACAACCAAACACCCTCAAATGACTAAGGTCAACCTTATGACCTGTCCATCTCTCCTCAGGTAATTCATTCCCAATTCCCTTAGCTGGTACTCTATTCTTTAAATACACAGCTGTTTTACATGCTTCAACCCAATAGCTCTTAGGTAACTTGCACTCGGATAACATGCATCTAGCCCTCTCTATAATGACGCGATTTGCCCTTTCAGCTAGCCCATTCTGCTCAGGATTATATGGTATCGTTGTCTCATGTTTTATTCCCTTTGCTCTAAGCTCTTCTTGCAGAGCCCGCCCCATGTACTCACTACCATTATCCGTCCGCAAACACTTAATCCTGTTCCCCGTTTCATTTTCTACCCTAGCCTTAAAGGTTACGAAACATTCTAGGATAACATGTGTTTCCTTGCCTTTAATGAAGAAGGCAAAAATTTTTCTAGTGCAATCATCAATAAATGTGAGCATGTACAGTTCTCCCCTATTGCCAGGAGGGTCCATTGGACCACACAGGTCTGAGTGCACCAAACTCAGCTTTTCACTCACCCTTTCCGTTCTCGGTCCCACAGTGAAAGGTTTTTTAACAAGCTTTCCTTCTACACATGCCACACACGGTTGAAGAGGCTTATTACATGGATAATCCAGACCACTGGCACGCCCCCTTAATGTCTGCATATTTTTATGCCCCAAGTGCGCTAACCTTCTGTGCCATAATAGCTGAGAATGATTCCCTTCAGTAGTTGCAGCTAATCCCACTGCACCCTCCCTGACAACATTGTCACCTGAGGTACACTGTTTTAAATCTAGACTGTACAACCCATTCTCCTCTGTTCCCGAGGCTTGAATGACTCCCTTTACATGTAAAGTTTCAGCATCAAATAGTTTGCACCCAGATGAATCAAATAAAACAGCAGTACCCTTTTGCACTAACCTATTTACAGACAACAAATTAGTTGAAAGATCTGGCACATAATTAACATTTGATATGGTGGCAGTTCTTCCCTGAATCAAATCCATTGATGCACTACCAATACCTGACACTTTGATTTTGTCATGGTTAGCAACTGTTACTTCGTCACTTGCATCTGGTCGAAAATCTGAAAAGTACTCCGTAGTTCTTGCCATATGGGAATTCGCCCCAGAATCAATGTACCATTTATGACTCCCCACTTCACAACGAAGGGCTGTCAACCAGGCAACTGGATTCCCTTTCTTGGCACCCCCACTTGATTTGCTGTTCCCGCACGACACCTTTGCCCCTTCCTCGGGACAATCGCTCTTGATGTGCCCGATCACTCCGCACTTAAAGCACCTGGCCTTTCTCGGATCGAAGGTGGACTTCTTGTTCTGCTTACCTCTGGCCCCGGACGTACTCGAACTCTGCTCCGAGGACGATGAGCACTCTCCCTGATGCCTCTGGTTCCGCTTGGCATAGAATACAACCTGCTGCTCCTTGGAATCTGTGGCCCGTTTGTACCCTTCCTGCAGTAGCCTCTGCTTCACTAGGTCAGACTTGATGACCCCTGTGACTGTATTCTCTAGAGCCATTCGAAACGGTCTGTACTCAACCGTCAGGCCCCGCAGCATCAAAACCGCGAGCAGCTCGTCGTCAATCTTCTTGCCAATGCTTTTTAGTTTCGCATCGACTGTTGTGAAACGTTGAACATAGTCCTCCATATTTGTGCACGTTCCCAAATTGATGTCGAACAGCTGGTCTATAAGGGCGACATGCCTGTTCACACCCTTATCTTCATAGGTGTGCTGCAGCTTGTCCCACATACCTTTGGCCGTCTTGCACTCCATGACTTCCATTTTCGGTCCTTGTTCTAGTAGCAAATATATTTTCGCCCTTGCTCGCTGTGACTGCTTTCGTTCATGAGCTGACGCGTCCATTGCTACTTCACTCTCCACGTAGTCCCAAAGGTCTTCGTGAAGCAAGTACATTTCCACGTCCATTTTCCACTGCTCGTAATTCACCGATCCTCGCAATTTATCAATTTGAGGCAATGAACCTCCGTACGTGATGTTGTTGATGACATTTGATTCCATTGTACTTGTCATCCAAACACGAGGCAACAATTTACGAGTACAGCTCGGTTGACTACAAGGCCGGAATCAGTTTAATTGAACCTAATTATCTCATGCAAACTGATCTCACACTCCTATTTCCACATTCTGGGCCCATAACCTGTTGTGATCTTCTTGCAGCGTGGTGACGAAACAGGATTTAGGATCTTTAGCAATTATTGAGACGACATGTTCAACTTAACGTGGGGCCGGAAGTGACGTTTAAAAAAAACGACTTCCTACTTTTATTCTACAAAAACAAAAGCAAACACATACAAACATCGCTCAAGCCAGCCCAAAAGAGACAATGTTACCAACCTTGTACAAAACAACAGCAACTTGATTACACATATACAACAATAATTCCAAAAAATAAACCAAAACTTCTTGGCAAATCATGCATGTGGAAACAAATGAAATCAGTCCTCTCAGAAACTTTGAACTCATGACAGCTGGTGATATGAAATCAGATCTTACTTTCATTATAAATACTTTCAATGATTTTGTACTGAGATTTCAGGAAACAATTGCTACCAATTTCATGAATCAAACTTCTATTTCTAAATCTGACACCCATCTGCTAACAGATCCACACTCCATATTTTAAATCCTCTGACCAGAGATGAAATTGTTAGCATAGGGAAAACTCTTAGCGAAAAGCTTTGTTCAGGGAGAGATGATATACCTGACAAAGTAATTAAGTTTTCTATCCCTCAAAATGTTAAGCCTCTTGTGCATCTCTGCAACCTGTCTCTGTCAGAAGGCATTTTCCCATCATACCTGAAGTTGAACAAAATTATACCAATTCACAAAAAGACTGGTGTGAACAATATAAGAAACTTCAGATCAATAAGTTTGATCTCTGTTTTTCTAAATTTTTTATAAGGTTATACTAAAGCACATTGTAAACTTTCTAGAAAAACAATCTGTTTTTTTTAATCCAACAACATGGTTTTAGGAAAGATAAATCAACATCTATAGCACTCCATGAATTCATTACAAATGTACTATATGCTATGGACAATAAGTATCTATCTACAGAATTATGCCTTGATCTTACTAATGCTATTGACTCTGTAAATCATGAGGTTTCTTTAAGGAAATATAAAAATATTTTTTTTGGGAATATCAAATAAATGGTTAAGATCATATTTCCGGGGAAGACATCAAGTAATTGAAATATCCCATCTTAATGAATCTTCTAATCACAAAGTAAGCTACCAATCAGTTGGAAAAGAGGTTAAAACAGGTGTTCCTTAAGTCTCTATTCTGGATCCTTTGCTATTTATACTCTGAATAAATGGTTTGCCAAATTGTATCTTTAATCCTAAATCCATTCTTTTTGTGATGATACTATCAATTTAATAAATCCCAAAAGCACTCCTGAGCTACAACAAAAAGTACCCTCCAGAGCAATAAGCTTTCAAAATTGGTTTCAAAACAGCTTTTTGTTCATTAATTTACAAAAACCAGCATGCCTACGTTTTAGCAAAAATCCAGCAATGGCGGTTAAACTATGTGATAAGGACCTAAATTTTGCTGACAGTGTGAATTTCTTGGGTGTTCAGATTGAATCACCCCTAAAATGGTCCTTATATATTGACAACTTAAAATCTAAATCTTATAAAATATAATATATATATATATATATATATATATATATATATATATATATATCAGATATTGACATCTTAAAATCTAATAAAACTCTCTTTAGCTGAGATTTTGTTTTTTTATCAGTAGAGTAAATATCATAAGATATCATTCTAATTTTGGACCTTGATTATCATATAGCAATATATTCTGGGGTGGCACTATCTTGCACTATAAGAACTTTCTTAAACTTACCTTTCAGACACCCCTGCAGGCCTTATTTTCATGAGCTGCAAATTAAGCCACCGGCTGCTGCTGTATACAATCTAATTTCATTTCTTAAGAAAAACATGTATATATAAGAAAAAACCTAAATACCCATTATCAAGACACAGGGGCTAAACTTGATGTACAAATTGAGGCAATATTTTCAAATTTGAATGGCGAGGGTCCTTAACAGCTAAGGGTCAATTTTTTACAAGCTTTCTCCATATTTGAAAGCATCTCCTTTAAATAGTTTTAAGCCTAATCTTAAAGCATACTTGTTTATTAAATCTTTGTACTCTGTGGATGAATTTTATGCATTATTTAAAGAAAAGCCTAAAATATTGTTTGTTAAATATCCCTATGCAATATAAATAACCTTTTTTCATGTGATGTATGATCAATTTTGTATTAATTGATGTACATTTTTTTGCTTTATGTTGAAACCATACTGAACCAGTCTATGGTGAATAAAGCAATAATTAAATAAAAACCTAAATTTGTCACTCATTTTTCTCATCAATTAGCTCATGGCATGGGTGCTTTTTATTATTTGTATCTCTCTGCCAATCATTGGCTCTGTTTTTTTCTCCAGTTTGGTCTTCATATAAAATACCGTATTTTTCCATTAATAATGTGCACCTTATGTATAACGCGCACTCAGAACTTTGCAGTTATCATGAATTGTATGGATACCGCACGCCCAGGGCTTCATAGTTATCTTGAACGTGCATAGATGCCGTGCATCTGTACATATATACATACATATATATACATATACATACAAAAAAAACCATATATACAGTAATCAACCTAAAGGTCAGTTTGGTAGGTGATGCCCGAGTTCACCCAGTATTAAGCCCTATACGGCGTGTGAGAATTCACACATCAGGGTAGGGGGGCCAGTTCCTTTCCCTGTGCCGGTTATGGTTTCCCAGGAAGATATGGTACGTGAAAAATCACGTAACTTGGGTGGAGCTGCAAGTGCCCAGACTTGCCTGGGAACCAAACCCGGGACCCTTTTTAATCATCTTATCCGTTATCCATGGTTTCCTAGTCCTTTTTGTGTTAACGGTACCAATAGTGTTTTTTATGGCTTTCGATAACCCTTTCTTGATACATTCCTATTTTTCTTCGATAGTACTCAGCTCTTTACCATCCTCCATGATTTTCTCTACAGCCTGCTGGTACTCCTTTCTTGTCAATCCATAAAATGCTTCTACATTCCATTTTCTAACCCCTACCCCTATGGCTCTCTTATCTTTTTGAAACGGAGGCCACATTTTATAACAACTAAATTGTGGTCAGATTCCACATCGGCTCCAGGAAAGCTGTGCAAATATATCACACTGTTCCCAAATCTCTGCCTAACCAGAATATAGTCTAGCTGATACCTTTCTAAGTTACCAGGCGTTTTCCATGAACAAAGGTTTCATTGTAGGAATTTAGGGTTCTCCATCTAAAATAATGGCTGAGTAGCAGCAGCAAAAGTAATGGGAACCCTTGGAGGTTATTCCCTAACAGAGGTTCCCGGAGCTATTTGCTCGAGGTTACTAATATGGCATCAAGATAAACAACAAACGATTAATAATGATGAAGCTATGTTTATGAAAGGAATTTATTTCATAAACAGGCAACTTCTACTTTCAACAAAGTCATATGAATAACTTATTGTACATTAAATTGATAAAGTTTAGTAAATTTCCAGCTCACACACATAAATTTTTGTTTGTCTGCAAAATGGTTCCATTGGAATGTCTATTATATGAAAATAATGACTGGTTAGTTATATATTTGGATGGCTTAGTTATAAGATTCTAAAGGTATTCTACCTTATAACACTAACCTTTTCATTCTTTCTGGACTATTTTTTTTTGTGTACGGATATAGTCTTCATCTAAATTGGTTAGACGTTTGTATATACTTCCCTCCTCATCTCCTGAGGATTAGTGTCTCAGATTTCTTCCATCACTAATTACTTTTTAAAGGCTAACCATGCTTTATTTCAAGAAGTACTATCCACAATCTTAACATCCCTAATTTATATGCTTTCAAATTAATATTCTTCTGTAATTCAAACAATCAAGATTTTGGATAAGAATTTGAATAGTCCCAAGTGAGCCAGAACCTGGTAGTCCGGTGGGTAGCACACTGGGCCGGAGTTCGATTCCTAAGGACTCCTCTGAGTATCCTGAGCTTCATCCAAGCTGTATGATTTTTTGAGTACTAGTTATTTCGAAGAAACTATGGGTGGTACAGGGAAAGGTGATGATACCCGTACCCTCATGTGTGAATTTTACTTGCTATTAATCTTAGTATTGGGTGAGCCCTTCCATACCAAAATGACCTTTGGGCTTGTAACTGTGGTATTTTTGGAAGTGAGGCAGCTGAGGAATCTGAAATAACTATCTTGTGCTTTCATCAAAGGTTTCCTTACATGTAACCCAGAGTAGATTTTCGTCAAATCAAAACAACTTTTGTCCATTACTTTTAGCAATTTCAATCATAATCAGCATGAGATAAAAGATGAAAATATGCAAACTACTTTTATGGACACACCTGATGCTGATTACACCATCAGTGGAGTATTGGCATGGTTTTGACCACAAATACTGAATTTTCCTGTTGCAATCATATGGTGAAAACTCTTTCTCTGAATAAATGTTTATTTAAACTTTTGACTAAGTAAGATTTTCTCATTTCCTCTGTATATTTAATTTTCAAGAAATAATAAATGCACAGGAGGTTACTATGGTAATCTTTCTCAGAGAGCTGATTTTTAGGCACCATCTTTAACATATATAAATAGGTAAATTACTTAAAAGTAATGTTAACTGCTAATGTATAAGGGATGAATATTAACACAACTATTTAGACTATAGTCTAAATATACATGTTGATCATTAACTAGAATCTCTCTGATTGTACATTATATCACCTAATGTATGCTAGAAGTTAATGCAAAATTAAAATGGTAAGATTGATGGCTATCAAAGACAAAACATATTGACTGTTTGAATTTAAAAATGAAGAGGGAGCCAGTCTTTCATTTTAATGGAAGTTAATCTCATTTTTTCAAAACTTTTCTTAGGGTTACTCTCAATAAAAGACAATGGAATAGTTTTTTATAGGAAGAAGATAAAGAGCTGACTTCAACAACAATGTTGTAGAATTACCTTACTCCATAAAGTCTTTTGAGTGTGATGGGTGGAGTGGGTAATAAAGGAATAATCACTAACTTGTGCATAGCCAATTCTTCCTCTTGTTGGTTTAGTATGAAGGGGTGACACTGTTCCTTAAGGAATATGATGTGTAAATGTTGCTCTATACTACAGTATACTGCTGAATAATTAGTTTAATTATTGGTCTCCATTTTATATATTGAAAAAAATACCATCACTAAATTTAAGTTTTTCTGATGGACAGTAATATAATTGTATTCTTTCATTTTGCCGAATTTTCCAACTTTTATCAAAATTCTCTGTGTAAAAAAATTAAAAAAGTATCATTCCAGAACCCTTGATTATCATGAATTAAATAAGGCTAAATATTGAAAACGTATGAACACTGATTTAGTGTGAGCTTACAACTCTGGTGGCAATATGTGGTAAGCTGTAAAATTATGGAGTCGTCCGCTAATATGCATTTCAATGCAACAATTCCAGAGTTTAAAAATCATTCGCCTTGACCGGGATTCGAACCTGAATCCCTCAATGTCCAGTGGAGTTCTTTACCCAGTTAAGCTATCGAGGAATCTTCTTAAACTCTTTTAAAAAAAATTGTTAAAAAATTCAAAATTTTCAAAAAAGAATTTCAGAGTTTAAGAGGACGCCTGAATAGCTTAACTGGCTAAAGCACTTGACCAGACATCGAGGGATCCTGGTTGAATCCCGGTCGAGGCAAATGATTTTTACTATCTGAAATTGTTGCATCCCAGATTTAGTTGAGTCTTGAGCGTTGAAAGACATCACTTGTATTTGTGTTTGGGATTCACATATATTACCATTATCTGAATCTATATATTTAAACCAGCTAGGTTTTAATGCATAACTATACCATATAGTATGTAACTATATAAAATATACTATATAACTATGATATACATTTAAAATAGCTGAGTCTCAAACATGCTAATTATCCACTTAATTTTATATTCATCGTGCTATTTCTGTTCAGATTAAAAGTCAAGGTAGCTTGTACTGAATTGTAAAAAAGTATTAGTTAATTAGAAACTTTCAAGGAAGGACTTTTTAAGACAAATATAAGCCTATAAATGCTTCAGTTCTTTTTCGAATGAACCCCATATCTAATTTATCAATAGAGCACTGCATCTGTAAGGCACAAAAAACATAAATGCTTGAAATTCATTTCCTCTATGAGTGGCTATGGTCACCACCTGCTGACAATGACAAGAACAACTGAATGGTGATTGTGAGTGAACTTTTGTAACATGCTTAATTGACCCTTTTTTTGGAACAATGCCATTTGTGGGAGTGAACCGCTACATCAACAAATGAACCGCCACACCATTACTGGTGACGAAACATGGGTATTTCAGTGCAACCATGAGATGAAAGCTCCAAATGGTACACTTTGAATGCCTCTTAACCCAAGAAGGCAAGAATGAGCATGTCAAAAGTGATAACTATGGTAACTGTTTTTTGTGATGCCAGGATATATGCATGCAGCATACATTCCTCCTGAATATTAGAGAATATAAAGTGAGAGATGGAAAGATATAAAGAAATATAGACATTTTAGGTCTTTGCGAAGTGTGATGGAAGGATTGATTTTGTCCCCTTCAAAGTACTCTCCATTCATTGCTATGTACTGATTCCATCTTCTTTTCCACTGTTTATAGCACCTTTAGAAGTCCTCAGCAGTTCAGCTTTTTAGTTTTCTCGTTGTTTCTTGCTTTACTGTGTCCAGATCTTCACAGTGTTATCCCCTCATCACATTTTTGCATTTTGGGAATAGAAAAAAGATGCAGGGGGCAAGATCTGGTGAATAAGGAGGATGATCAAGAATGGTGACTGAATTTTTTGCTAGAAACAGGCGAACAATCAATGCTGAATGTGCAGGTGCATTGTAATGATGACGGATCCATCCATAATGTTCGGTTAAAATAATGTGACTGTTTACTTTCAGTTCATCAGCTATCATTCGGACAGTTTTCGGACGAGCGGTAAGGACAAGGGACCGCACAGGTGATTGAAGGTCATCCCATCCTTGCATCACCTATGGCATCTTGTCGGCCATCTCTAAAATGCTTGATCTACTTAAAAACAGATGCTTTCCTCAGAGCATTATCACCGTAAATAGCTGTCAACATTCCAGTGATTTCTTGATAACTTTTATGGCACTTCACCAAAAACTTGATGTTGATTCATTGCTTCATAATTTTGTAAATTTCCTTTTTCAACTGGTAGTAAAAATATGGGCAATAAAAACTAACATAATTGGCATCATATGCAGAGCTCATCAATTCGCCAAGCACAGATAGCTTATTGGGTCTCAAGCAACTAGCGCCACTAGTGGACAAGGCTATAGTCCACATCATGGCTACCAGATTTCCAGTTTGTTCATTTATTGCACAGACCAAATAGAGCATGCAATCAATAGAATATTACTAGTAGATATAAAAGCAGAACCATTAAATTTGGTCATTGTACCTCTGTACACACCACCAAGCAATTATGAGGAGACAGAAGTAAATAGGGTATAGAATCAGTTAGATGACATAATTTGCATGTGTTACTAGATAGTTATAGGAGATTTATTTGCAACAGTAGGCAAAAGAAAAGATGGTGATGAGGTGGGGGGTTATGGTTTAGGTACAAAGAAGAACAGGAAGAAAGCAATTGAGTTTTGTAGGGGATATGGCTAATCATCACCAACAATTGGTTTGGATGCAATAAAGGGCATAGGTATGAATGTAAAATATCAGGTGACTCAAGTAGGTATCAGTCAGATTGTAATATGGTGAGGCACAGATTTAAGAACAGTGTGAACAATTTGCACAGTCTCCCAGGAGTGAGATACTGACTTAGATCACAAATTAGTAACTATGATGTGCAGCATTAGATTCAAAAGGATAAAGCAGGGAAGGCAGTGAGTGAGGAAAGGGAGCTTGGCACTGTATCGGAAGAAAGGAAATAAATCAAAAAATGGATATTGAAAGCCAAAAAAGAAACTATAGGAGCTGCTAAAAAGAAATGGACAAGGAAACCATGGATAAAGGACAAGATGATCACAAAGACATACGAGAGATAGAATTTGCAGAATATAAATATAGAAATAGGTGGAAGGGAGTACTAAGAGTTGAATAATAAATTGTGACACGTCAAAAATAAAGAATAATGAGCATTGTGGAGGATTTAGTGCAAGGAGCAAGGGTGAAATTGGTGCGCTATACAGGAAGGTTAAAACACTGTCGGGAAGCAAGAGGGGAAGATCTGAGTTAGAAATTAGAGGTAAGAGAGCAAAAATATTATTTGAAGCAAATAAGATCAAAGAGAGATGGAAGGAACATATATTAGAACTGTAGGGTAAAAATATTTGGCCTGTAAGGTTAGACATAGAGAAAGAATATGAAATAGATGAAGATAGCTTAGGTCCATGCTTATTTAAAAGCAAGATAGAATATGTGTAAAGACTGTTGAAATTTCAGAAGCCCATGGGGGTAGAAAACATTCCTACAGGACTATTTAAAGGTGTGGGAAAAGGTGGTAATTTGTGGCATCATTTATGAGAAAGGAATCTGGCCAGAATGCTATGTCAAATCAGTGTTACTGCTAGTTCCTATTTCAAAAAAGATAAAGGCTACATCATGTGAGAACTACAGAACAACAAGTTTGATTTTGCGTGCAGAAAATGTTTCTTAGGATCATCAAAAAGAGGATGGAGTGCACAACAAATGTTTGCTTGGGGTGATAATTTTGGGTTCAGGAAGGGGAAAGGCATGCCTGATGCCATTGCAGTATTAGAAAAGAACAAACCATACAATTAGGATGTATTATCCAGTTTTGGAGATTTTGAAAGGGCATTAGATAGATTGGAAATTGGAAAGAACCAAGGACTGTAGTGCAAAAATAGGAATAGATTGGAGGGATAGGAGACTTATCCCAACCTGTGTCTCAGACTGCTCTGGTGAGAGTTATGATGGAAAGTCTGGATATACAAGGTCAGGAAGTAAAGTACATAAGACAGGATTGTCTTCTAACACTCATGCTGTTTAACATATATGTTGGGAAATTCGTCAAAGAGGCATGGAAAGAACTGAAGGTAGGAATGAAAATTTATGGATAATTCTAAAAAACAGGAATAAAAGGCAGCTATATTATCCCTTTAACACTTGATCTCTTTAAACAACATTCGTTGCTCAACAGTGAGCCTAGGTGTAGGCATACTCAGATGAACCAGAAAATGCGATGGACTCATTAACCATAAGGCTACAGGGTCCCCTGAAAATACCTTAATCCAGTAGTAACATTTGAAATTAGTAATTTTTATTTCAACTTTGAAAATAAAATAACCAAACAGGTATTTCCATCTCTCACTATCCTGCCAACCTTGGATCACTGCCAAACAAATTGGTTATGCAATGCCCAGGGATTTACTCACATAGATCATTTTCACACATTTGTCATAGATCTTATAAGTGATAATTGCAAAGATGGTCAAACAGAATTTATTTTCTCAAAATGGAAATTATAGTGCAATTGTTAAGCAGCTTAACTTGATTACTATAATTTACGATTTATCATGAATAAATAAGTTACACTTCAATGATGAATCTTCATTAAATTCTACAATGATTTGAAAACCATTGTAGCTGTACCCATTGAACTGTAAGGGAGTAACAATCCTTATGGTTCTTTTATCTTTCCTATTCCTCCAAGGCAATAATTACAGAAGTAATAAGTGTGGAGACAATTGTGCCTATCACTCCAGGGAAGCCAACTATTGGATGGAAGCTACTGAAACACAGTTGAAATGTCAAAACCTTTTGTGTGTCACAATTTGTAATTATGGGAAGAATCAACCCCGGCTCTACTATGAGTACTATGATTATTCCAATAACATTCATTACTGTTCGTTTTATTCAATATGTGATATTATTTTACAATGAAATACTTTCGTTGAGAATGGTTCCACTGTTGATTGATCATTGGGGGCTTGTAGAGTGCAGCACAAATAGCTCTGGTGACATTCTTTACCTAATGGCCCAGATGATTAACAAGAAATAGGCTTACCCTGTTCCTCCTTGTTGGCCATTCAAAGCCAAAAATCGAAGCGACAAGAATCTTCCAGTAAATGAGATGGAATTATACATTTCATAAAATGATTGTTATTACTCCACATTCCAAAAACCTCAAATACGAGGGTTGCGTTTTATATTTTGAGACTAATAATGAAAAGACTAATTTATTGTTGAAAATGACGTTATTGTTTTTCGAAGTATTCTTCATGATAATAAATATACTTTTGCATATGTTCGAACCAATATCCATAACACTTTTTCCACTCCGAATGAGGTACTTCCAAAATATGATTTTTGAATGTATCAACGGCTTCATCAGGCGCCGCAAAACGTTGGCAACGCAATATTTTCTGGATGAACGGGAATAAAAGGCAGTCATTTGGTACTAAATTAGGGCCGTACGGAGGATGACCCATCGATTCAACGTTTTGGCCAGTCTAACAGGTAGTTGTTTCAGCCGATCTGTGAGAGCTTGCATTTTCATGATGAAGAGTGATCCTTCGTTGCCGCTTTTTCCCCGTATTTTTAGCAAAGTACTTTTTCCGTTAAGTAGCAAACAAATGCTCGTTCAGAATTCACGGTTCCACGTTGCTCTAACGGTATGGTTGCCACAGTTGTAGTTATTCTGAAGAAACAGGAGATCATTTACTTCGATGTGCTTCGTGCACGAATCAATTTAGTCAGATTTGGCTCGTCTTAGAAGACCCATACAGTGGACTCCTGTTTTGTTTCAGGCTCATACGCATAGATCCAAGATTCGTCACTTGTTTAATAATAATAATAATACTTTATTCATTTTAAAAATGGTACAACCATATTAAATGTCGTCAATATAAGTATTATTTAACATATAAACATACTTTCTTATATGTGATGAAAATTGTCACAAAAGAATTCATCCAATGAGTATAGTGGGTGAGCAAGTAACCAGGTATATACCCTATTCTTGAAACTCTGGATACCATCTGATTTCAACTGAGTAGGCAGATAGTTATACAGTCGTATGTTCATATTGTGAAATGTGTTGTAAGTTGATGACAATCTACAATAAGTAGTATTTAGATTCGATTTACCTCTCGTGGAATAGTTATGGAGGTTGGATCTTAATTGGTAAGTTTCTAGATTAACTTTCACATGAATCAGAGCCTTAAAGATATACAAACAAAATACAGTCATGATTCTATACCTAATAAAAAAAGGTTTGCAGGAATCACGTGGTGGTATATTAGCAAGAGAGCGAATAGCTCTCTTTTGCAGTAGCAAAATTTGTTTAACATGAGGGGAATGACCCCATAACTCAACTCCATAATTCAAATGACATTGAAAGAAGGCATGATAAAATGTTAAACGATACTCATTTGAAATGATAAAGTTGAGCTTTCTTAACATATAAACAGCTGTTTAGATGTTATACGCAGCTTTGGATGCACTGATCTGTAAAAAGTAATTGTAAAGAACAAAATAATATTTTAATACTCCGCAAATATGAATGTTTCAATATAAAGACACTAATGAACTATCATTACTACCCTTTCATTAATAGTTGACGTACCTACTTTCGGATAAGGTTTGCAATATTAATTTCGTTGAATTCTTAGTCGCAAGGCTCAATTGGTATTATTGAAAATGAACTCAAAATGATTCTACGAAAATAAATTGTTTGCCTGTTCCAGTTGCCAGTCCTTGTGGTTGTTCCTTCTTCAGACTTAATGAAGGTATGAAGAGGTGGCTTTAGTCGCCTAAATACACGTGTATATAAAAACATCCTCATGCACTTGAAAAAGATTTTCTCACTACTTTTCGCTCCAAAGTGACTCTCCGTCCATAATTGGTATGGAGAAAACTGGCTCTTTGAATTCTCCTAGGCGCTCGTGCCGTGATTGTCTTTCCCGAGGACTCCTTTTGATAGCACTCCTCTCAGGTCATACGTTTCATGAACTCCGGAGCCAAACGTGTGGCTCAATGAGTGATGAGTTGTGCCACCAAATCAGAATCGCTAGAGACCATATTATCGTCCCGAGGACGAAGCACGGCTTTACGATTTCCGAAATAGCCTTGTTGCAGGAACTAACAAACGTATTAATATGATGATCACATTTCGCCGTTTAGGCTATATAGATTTAAAAATGGTCGGCGGTGAAAAGATAACAACGGGCTTAAGTTTGTGAGGACTAGAATAGGGGTCGTATTCATTACACAGGATTAAATTCTCCCACATTAACTGTCAAAATATTCCTCCGAGGAAGTGAGTAGAAATTAGTTTGTAGAAGTGTTTTACTAATTTTATCGATGGCTAAATAAAAAAACAAGTTCAGCTTATACTCCTAATGTGTGTGTGGTTTGCGCAGCAAAACAACGACTTTGAAGCATTTAACATGCCGATCAAAATTTTCATGTATCTTACTGAAAATTGGCTTCAGAATTCTATCTATGGCAATGAATGGTTTTGTTGTACTTAAGTGTCAGTTTGGTGCACTGTGTCCTCCATAGGCATTATTGGGCCACACATTTTTGAATCTCGAGGTTCAACTGCTACTGTGAACTCGGTGCACTATTGTGAGATGCTGGAGAACTTTTCACTCCCCAAAATGGAAGAGTACGGTGAGGAATATGGCACAAAAGCCTTATCGTTTCAATAGGATGGTGCTACTCTGTGGAGAAAGAAAAAGAAACAATCTCACTTTGCCAAGGATCTATGGGAAGAAAATCATGGGAGTGATTTCAATCTGGAACTTGTAGACCAAATGAACAAAGGAATGAGGATGGACAAGTGGGAAGAGCCGTAAATCAGAAAGAATTTAAAAACAGGTCTTTTGGTTAAGGATTTATTGTTGGAATACCTCTCCTCAATCCTTGAAGTATCCCTTTCCTTGACAGAAATACTCAACAATGCCCTCCCACTCTGAACCCACCAATCACCTTTCTTGATGCTTAACACCCCTCTCCCCCTTTTCCATCGACGCTGATCGCAACCCCACTTTTTCTTCTCCTTCCCCCCTCCCTCATGAATGGTATATGAATGGACCGTGACTTGACTAATTTGTACCTGATGATGACGTCTAAGCATTGAAACTAGTTGTACAGGGTTCGTCCGGAAAAAAAGTGTACTGATTTTTTCCCTTTTTTCCTGTATGTGCATAAAGAACAGTGGAAATATACATTGTGTTCTTCATTTTATATAGAAAGAGTTGATTGTGCAAAGTAAGTATGAGCAGAATTTTTTATGATGGCTTAGTAACAGTCGCTTCAACTTGATATATTCACAGTGCCGATATCGTCTTGTTTTTTGAATGTATTATTTTAATAAATGTGGAGTAGAAACCTATCCAATTTCTATGGTGAATTGAGGGGACATAAAAAATCATAGCTTTAATATTTGGATAAGTTCTACATTTTTATAATTTGGTATCATCTATCTAGCCACTTCTCTTAATATGTGCATAACTTTGAAAGATTTTTGATAAAGAATTTTGTGAGTAATGTACAAAAAATATTTGAAAAGGCGAGTAATGAGAAAAAATATTTTTCTCAGACTAAAATATGTATAAGAAATTAATTAACCTCTCCGATTTTGCCCTTCATAAAAAGCAGAAGAGCATATTTTTTGGCAAATAATTTACTCATATGTTTTACTTAGATTATTTTCTAAGCACGAAAAATGTCATGATTGCTCTAATAGCTGTTTTGTTGTTGAAATTTCTGACTTGTATAATTGGATGTATGTTAGGATTGCCAATTCACTTATGCTGAGGTAATATTCATTATTGCCAATGTTTGAATTTGATTCACAATTAAGGTAGATAGATAACTCATATTAATTGGAATTCTACCATATTGTTGATAAATCTTTATCTTTATTCATCAAAGTGCAGTACTTGCCATCATAGATGTCTTCAAAAGAAAAACATATGAATACATTAATTACCCTGGTGAAGGGATACACTTTTATTTTAATTTCATTGCACTCTTAAGAAGTCCAGTTCAAAATATTCGCTTAAAGCATACAAAGGATTTGAAATCAACCAGTCCTCTATTACATTTTTGAACCTATTATAGCTAGGCTATCTTGCAACACGGGGAAGTTTGCCATAAAATTTTAAGGCAAGGTTGCCTGACTGGTTGAAGGCTTTAGACAATCTGCATTGGGTAATGTCTAACATAATTCTTGATATTGCATTATGGCTGTATATATTGCCTCTTAATGCATAGTTATTTACGTTATCTTTTACATGAATTAAGAACTGGTAAATCTATACGTCACTCTCTCTATATTGCCACTCTTAGCCTGAAAAATAGTGGATGACAGCGATCATGATGGCCAGAGCTGGTTATAATCGTAACTGCTTTCTTCTGTAACATAAGCAGAGCTTTTGTGTCATTTGCATGCTCCCAGAGCCTTAGACAATAAATTAGGTGACTTTGGAAAAAGGAAAAATAGGCAAGTCAAAAATATTCCTCAGTAACAAAGCTTTTTAGTCTCCTGATTAGGAAGAGATCTGATAGAGATTGCTGTTACATAACTTTTCCCAGAAACATTAGAGACAATAAAAAACCCTAGGAGCTGAACAGAGCTTTGAGCTTAACCAGCCCTTCTAAGGTCACATAAAAGATATTGTGCTTTTTTATTTAAAAATAGTTTATTAGCTGAGAACCATTCAGTAGCTTGTTGTAGCACGTCTTTCAGTTCTTTCTGTGGCTGTTTGGGATTTTTCCATTTACTTATAAAAGTAGTGTCATCAGCATACAGGATACAATAAGTAGTTATGTAACTTGGTAAGAAGTAACAAAGGACCAAATAAAGATCCCTGAGGGACAACATTTTTAACTCACAAGAATTTTGACTTACAGCCATTTATTTCTATCATTTTTTTATGGTTTTTTAAATATGAGGTCATAAATATTAGTTCAGAGCCCTGGATGCCATAGTACTCTAGTTTTTTAACGAGAATTTGGTGAATTACACAATATAATCCTGAGGAGAGGTCAAACAATGAGAGATAGCAGAGCCTATCTTCAAAAGCACAGAGTTTGTTTTAGAACATATTCAACAGCTTGCTTGGCAGACTTTCCAAGTCGAAAGCTAAATTGTGAGGAGCTGAGTAAGTTCTATCTTTCTAGAAAAGCAAGTATTTGGGCACTGCCAATAGCCTCAATGACTTTGCCAATCATGGGAATGATGGAGATGGGGGTGGTAATATTTTGGATCATTTTTATTACCCTGCTAATAAATTGATATTACTTTAGATTATTTTAGAACATTGGGCGATAAAGGCCTGTACTTGAAAAGTTGATGACGTTATTTTATAATCATTATCATATGCAATATTCACCTTTCTATATCATAGCACATTGTAAGATAATTGCTTCTGGTCCAAAAAGGAAGATGATCACTTCATAATCTGGTTGGGACATTTGTCCGAATGTTCTTTACACTGCTATAGGAAAAATTATTGTCACCATCCTACCTTCTGTTTTCATTAGAAATATCACCTGCACGACTATTATGAGTGACCATGCAACTATTTACTAACTTTAAGTATTGATCAGCACAAATTCAGGGGCCCATTTACCAAATGTACCCCTGAACTGTAGAATAACAGTCCTTGTAATTCACATGCAAAGAATCAGCTGATGAGAATAAATTGGTGCCACCGCAAATAGGTTACATTCAGTAGTATATGAAAATTTTAATATCATTAAGACTACCTTCAGAGAACTTGTACCTCTTGAAAAATGATCTTTCAGATATTTTCAGGGCAAGATACATACATAATCGATTTCCCCACCATGGCTAATACTGGAATAGGCCTCTGTGCCTGAGGCAATCATCCCCGGTAGAAACATTTTCGACTCTGAACACCAGTCCATTGATGCCCATTTCTTCTTCCGTGGCTCCTAGAAATCCCACAGGGATCATTTCACTCCATCTAAGCCCTTTCTTGCCTGGTCAGAGGTACACTAGGAGGACGTCAATTGCTCCCTCAACCTTATTCCCTGGAGAGTCCTTTCCTCATTATCCCCTGAAGGAGTGGACTTCTTTCACGCTATCCTCGAGGCCGTCAAAAACTACTTTGTTCCTCTTGTTAAGCCCAAGACAAAAAAATTCCCCTTGTGGTTTAAACAGGATACCATACATGTCCTGGGTAACAAAAATTGCACTTGGTACCTCCATAAGGCCATCCCAAATGTGGAAATGCACTGATCATTTGTTGTGCTCCACCGATATTCCAAATTCCTCATTCGCCATGACTATGAAAACTGCGCACACACTGTCTCCTCCAATATTTCCTCTAGCCCCAAAAAATTCTGGTCCTTTATCAATCAGCTCTGTAATTGTCCTCAAATTCTGGAAGTACCCTCCTATAGCACCAAAAATGCTGTGGGATCAGAGACACCCAGCCTCTTTCTAAAATTTTTTTCCTGTTGCCTGCAGCCTGCTTCTAACCTCAGGATTACCTCTGTCCATTCCCTCCTTCTTAAAATCAACCATTCCCTATCCCACTTACAGACAGACTCCTGGGAAGTTTTCCAATACCTATGCAAAATATGCCCCCACCACTCACCTGGCTCAGATGCTCTCAGCCCTAAATTTATTTGCAATTGCACTTCAGCCTTCTCACAACCTTTAGCCATCTTGTTTAATCACTGTTTTTCCCTAAGAACCTTCCCTCCTCAAAGGAAATGCACTATTATCATTCCGATACATAAAACAGGTCCCAAGAATGAGTTTCAAATATCGCCCTATCTCATTGCTTCCAATCCTTTCTTCCGTTTGTGAACTAATTATTCTCGAGAGGATTTATTATTTCAACTCTCCCTTTTTATCTTCCCAGCAGCATGGTTTCCTCCCAGGCAGATCATGCCTGACAAATCTCGCTGCCTTTCAGCACCATGCCATCATGGCAATAGACAAATCAAGTCAACTTGATGCCATCTACCTTGACTTCTCCAAGGTTTTCGGCGTCCTGCATCATCAACTCTTCCTTCATAAACTCAGCCAACAGTTTGGCATTCATGGTATGTTCCTTAGCTTTCTCACCCACAGAACCCAGAGTGTGATACTCTTGGATGCTTCTTCCTCTTGGTTTCCTGTCATATCTGGGGTTCCCCAGGGCAGTGTCCTTGGGCCATATATCTTTTCAACTTATTCGTTAATGATCTTCCCTCCGGACTCCTTTCCTCCCAGGTCCATACCCTTCTCTATGCTGATGATTGCAAGATTTACAAGCAAATTAATAACACTTCTGGCTATATTCACCTTCAACTTGCCTTACATCAAAATTCCCTATGGTGTGATACCTGGAGGCTTAACTTAAACCCTAGAAAATGCAACATCATGACTCTTGCTCTGAAAAACACCCCCTGATGTTCAACTACTCAATTAATTCAACTCCCTTAAATAGAGTAAAAACCATGAAAGATCTTGGCATTTTAATTGACCAGAAACTAAATTACTCTGACCACATACAGACTTGAAAAAATAAAGCAATGTCCCTACTAGGCCTTCTTTACAGCTTCACAGAAAATAAAGATCCAATTACACTCCATTTGTAATTCTCAACAATTGTCCTCCCCATAGTATCACATTAGTCCCCTATTTGGTCCACTTCATCCCCAACTAATCTTAAATCCCTTGATTGCATCTTTCATTGCTTTGCCAAAATAGTCAAACATCGAGTCCCACATTTCCGCAATATGTCCTCATTTTCTGTTCTGTCTTCTTTATCCATTTCTAGTCCCCAAAGCCGCAGACTTAAACCTGATTTAAAACTCCTCCACAACACCCTGAACTCGACTATTGATCCCCCTGAACTGCTCTCTCTTTTCAACCTCAGGGTACCAACTCGATCCACCCGCACCTACTCCCTACTCCATCTATCTATTCCTAGAATATCTCTCACCATGCGCTCACCTTTATTTCGCCTCTCTTTGTTCTAAATTCACTCCCTCGCACTGTCGATCCTTTCAATTTATCATGCAACAATTTCATCACCCAAGCTTTATCCCACCTTTCAATAAATTAAATTTTTTCCATGTCCATGCTTGCTTCTCGTTGTTATTGTTATGCTGTTATTGTCTTTTGTCCTCTTTCTTGTTTGTTATATTTTTTCATAGTAAATTGGTGCTCCTGCTGTATGTGAATAATATTTCAAAATAAATAAAATAAAAATTAGTTTTTGAATTACTGTATTTTCCCATCGATAACGCACGCATTATCTAAACAAAAACGTCCAGATGATTGAAAAAAAATGACAATGGGCATCATGTAATGAAACTTTAAAAAATCCAAACATTTACATACTTATGCACAAAATAATTTAAAGAAGAGTCTCAGAAAAATAAATTAGTCTGAGAGCATGTCTTTCTAATTGCATTCCATTTTATACAGATCTGCCACTGTTACAGTTGTTTCATCTCATAAATCCATGAGAAAAAGAATAAACATATAATTTCTTAACTTCATTTATTCTAATATGTAGTACTTCGCGTATACGTAGAGTACATAATATTGTATACATGTACTCATAAATGAAAAATAAATGATATGATAGGTGGATCACTTGAATTCAAGAAATTTGTCATTTGAATCACAATTAAATGAATTAAGTGCATTAATTATCTCTTCAGGCACATCACCCCTCTGAAGTTAAATCTTCCTCATCTTCTAGCACTGGCATTGAAATATTGCCCAATGCTTTTTCAAATCCATTTTTTACACAAGTCACTCTGACAACTTTCAAATGGGCTTATTTCTTCATAAGACACTCTTTTGAACCTTCCCGATTCTGTCTAGTCTTTCATAATGGACATTATCCACTTTTCGCAACTATTACTTAACTTTGAATTAGTAAAAGATTTATAAATGGATAAATCCTGGCAGCCTTGCAATTTCCTTTCGCAAAATTAATGACTTCTAGCTGAAACATTGCTGCACACGATTTTCTTTGCCATTGGTAATTGTATTGAGAAAATTATAAATTATGAAAACTTGACTCAAGTCTGTTTGAAACAATCACCATGTGTAGGCAGCACTTTCATAGAACTTGGAGGGTGTCTAGAACAGCTGATTGCTGATACTTACGAAGCAAAGTAAAGCAAAAAAAATCCATTTCATTCATTCTCTAATTTTTTTATATTTGGTTTAATGAAAGTTAATTTATATAGCAAATAAAAGGGTGCAAAAAACTATGCCTCGTTTTGACGTACGAATCATAGCAAAAAAGCAATAAGGCGGCATATTGTGTCAGCTTGTAAGTATTGTTTTTTAATCCTTCTGTTGTTCGGAATAAATTTCAATCACTTGGCTCTAATCTTCTGGATACTTATGGTAGATATAGCCGCAGGCAATTATGATTACATGTTAATTAATTTTGACATATGTGTTCTTTAAATGAGTTTTCGTTTCCTGTGCACTTTTAAAGGGAGGAAGTGATTTGCTTCAAAATTATACATCCCACTTGTGAAAACTAATTGAATAAATGTTCGCTGGTACACACCGAAGTCTTTGAGCTGCTGCCGTACATTTTCCTATTCCATGGAAAGCATTGAAATCATTACTTCCCGCATTTGTGTTTATCTTACTTTGATTATTTTGTGCTATTTAATTGGACGGCAAAATTCAAAATTTAACTACAATATTACTTCAAAAGAGTTTTTACTGGCCCTATTTCATTCTGTAATACGATCATGAACACTTTGCATTTACATGAAACTATTGAACTATTTCAAGGTTTTTAATGCCCAAATAGCCAAATGATAATGTGCAATATTTCTGTGACTATGAAGGTGCAGACATTTCGAATTATTCCTTGGGTTCAAAATCTTTTGACTTTGATCATTATGATGACTACCGATCAAATGAAATATCAATGATCAAATCATCTGAAATCTGGGAGTTTCAATGTTAGCATAATTGGCTCTGCCACCAGATAAAGCTAATGGTATTAAAAGAACTGCCCCGGCACATTTTAAAGATGATATACTATATTCCATTTTTCTGCAGTAGACGGTAATGAGGTACACTCGCATGCAATGTTGAAACCGCACATATTTGAGTCATCAGTCATTTCGAAAGCTGGTAACACCCATAAGACTAATTATAATTAACTCCAGCTGAGACAATATGTATTCAATGGATATATTTTTTAAACTTTGGGATACTTTTTAATGCATCACCATTAATCCTTGAATTACCCACAAGTATCTGAATACTACTAGTACTTAGCATTGGCAGATCACAGTAGAGTAGGGGTAGATTTAAAGGAGGCGATGACAGCTGAGGTCATATGACTTTAGAAATTGATGGGAAAGAATGAAGGGAGGAGAGAAACCTGGTGTTGGCATTAGACTACTCTTAATGAAAAGCACCAAGGTGTTCGCAGTTTGACGTCCCATCCGATGGAGGGCATACCCACTTAAAGTGCTCTCCATTAAGCATCTCTAGTAGGGATCAGGGTACCACTGAAAAAAATTTGCCATCTCCATCAGTCCAAACCTTTTGGTAGAAGTAAGCGAGCCACTGTGCCATCTTTATCCCAGATGAACAAAAACACCTCTGGTAGAGAAAATAACATTTATTGATATTATATATAAACATTGTCATTATAAAATGATTCATTATTCACATAAGTACAAATGCAATGACGTGCAAAATCATCTCCATCATTGTAATTTAATACAAGGCAATGCACACTCCCAAAAATGGAGAAAACTAATAAGGTGATTACTGATTCAGTGATCACCAGATTTTTCTTGAAATCTATCATTGTCAACAAAAATATACAAATAAGGCATTGGCAAATGTTAATAATTGCTAATAACCTTAGCTTTTTCTTAATTTTCACTTTAACTCACTCCTCTGTAATTTATTGCTTCTCACTATCACAGAGGTGAGTTGTAGAAACCTGTACATGTCAAAGACACAACCAGAAGTTCATACCATAACAAAATTCCCTGAATGGGTATGAAAAAATCACATAAAAATGTTTCTGTGATATACAAATATTAAATATCCCTATAAGCGTTTAGTGATCCCCTTCAATGCACTCAACACTGTTGGTACACTTTCCTGGGAAATCATTCCTGTTTTTTTTTTGGTAACTTATTCATCTTCAAGCATGACTGACAATCCAACAACTACACTTACTGCACTAACTTCTTCTTTTTTTAGAGGGTGTATTTGAAGTCTGGGGATGCTCGATTGAATCTGAAGCATCCAAACATTTGGGATTAGCTTTTTGTTTTTGGTTAATTTTATTTCTTAGCAACTGCTTTTTAAATGCTGGCATTTCAGCAGAAGAACCTATATTACCACTTTTCAGGGAAACTTGATCTGTTTTCACCTGAGAGAAAGACTTCTTCCAAAGAAGTACATCAACAGAACTGTTTTTCACTAGCTCATTGTTTCCTGTACTGTCTTCACTGCTTTTCCCTTCTGGACACAAATTAATCTCACTATTCATCACCTCAGAGATACTATTATCACCCTCATTGTCAGGACCAGAGCCAACAATAGAAGAAAGAAGCTTTCTAACAGTGTCTGGGCTAGCACTAGTTATTTTCTGTGGAATTGTATCCTTAATGGGGGTAGTTTTACCAGCACCACTGGATGAAGTGCTGCTTAATAAGCTCCCTTCAGGCACTGGCTTGTCAATTATTTCTGAGAACTCAATTGAGGGCTTGGAATTTCTGGTTGATCTGAGGACACGTCCACTGCAAAAAGACCCTGCATCACCAGAGATTTTCTTCACACTGCCATCATTGGAATTACTGAGCCTGGTTCCATTTGTCTGGCAAATGTTTTCCTCTGATTCTGAAATAATGAGAAAAAATTATAATTACAACCTTGCAGATACCAATAAGGCTATACTTGCAGATACCAATAAGGCTATACTATATAAGGAATAACTTATGATTGAATACTAATTGAGTTTTATCCTCAATATTATCATCCTGTTAGAAATTATAAATTAGAAGTAGGGTTGCCACCCTGGGTTAATCAGTGACAGCTCACATCATTTCTCAAAAGTATAATAGCAAGTTGCAGAAAGGAATATATAGTTCTCGACTCTGCTAACCTTGAGCTAAGCTAAATTCATAGGCAAATGTCTCAATATCAATCTGGCATGCCCAAATCCAACAGATCAACAAATATTTTGAACAAAGGTTCCAAAAGCTTTGTGAAATTGCATTGTTTATAATTTTCCAATAAAATAATTTACACTTGACAAGTGATAAATTAAGTATCTTTAATTAGAAAATGGTAGAAAATAGGGAATGAAAAACCAGCATGGTATTTTCTAATGTCTTGCATTATTTCAAGTGAGAAATTTAATTAGAACCAATAAAAATATTAATGTAAAATAAAATGGCTCAGCTAAGCTTATGGAAAGGGGCACCAATGCCACTTTTGGGACCCACTATAAATGTCTCAATCAGTTAGTTTAATATAAGATATTACAGTATTTAGACCTTTAGTAATTTTTTGCATACACGTTTCCATTAGTTACTGTCAAAGTACACTGCAACATGTTAGATACCTGCCATTTTAAAATGCCTCTTGCTTCTCTGGAGACCCAGGTATAAGGTACTTGCCAGTCTATGAATTGAGAGTATGCTATATTGATATTGCTATATGCTACCTGGCACCAGGAGATAAATTTAGCATGTCCAAATATCACATTAAAATATTTGGTTTCATTACTCAAACTTCCTAGATAAGTATAATTTTGCAAAGGAACTTCCTTGAATATGCCTGAAAATGATATTGAATTCCTTACTTGGTAAGAGCTTTAAAACTTGTTATTTTGTTTATACTTATAATGATGTTCCTTAATATGCTTCTTTGAACAACAGGCTTCTCAATTACTTTGGTCCATAGTTGCTCCCTCAAAAGAAAGGATTCCATCTTTCTCTGATCCAGTTTTCATAAAACCATTCTGTTTTAATAAAACCATAAAGAATCTGTAAGGTTATAATTACAATTAGCTCTCACTCTAAGGATGGGATATCAGCCCCATTTCTTCCTGTCAGACAGCCTCTCCCCTTCTCACCTCTTCTCTTACTCTATCTCCAACTCGTAAATCCTTTTTCTTGCATATTAACAGCATATGAAATCTACCTATCTATGAATGTATCTTAGTTAATGGTTGATCTAATTAGTGGAGCAACTGAGGATCATACTTTCACTTTCCCATTTTCCTGTACAAAAAATTAAAACAGTGATTTTGTTTATAAAAAACATTCATTTTAACATATTTCATGAAATGCAGACATAAGTGTTACAAAAGATTGATAGTCATGATATGGCCATAGGAGTGGACTATGGAGACATGTAGCTTTGTGCAACTGATCCTTAGTAGCACCACCAAAACCATCTGGATATGCAAATGCTCCAGCCAGATTCAGGAGGCAATTTGCCTTTCATAATATTTTGCCAACACTCAAAATTCTCTTTCACCCATTTTTTGGAAATTACTCTAAAATAAAAAAAGCAAAAAATCTACTGTAGCTAAATCTTCATGCTTTATGGTTGAATTTCCATCCACAACTCCAAAAGATATTTTCTTTGGCTAAAATAAGCTTTTATTCAGGATTCCAGATGCCTCTGGTGACCTATTAGTGGGGTGGAATTCCAAAAGTTACTCATCACTCAGTTGCTCACTGAAATAAAACCGGTTTATTTCCCAATGGGTTACACTGGAGTATTCCCTACTCTAATGTCCATTAAGATGTACATGAAAATATCACATTGTATATGCAGAGATGAAAAAAGTCATAGATTCACATTCATAATTTGGTATCTGAGAAGGTGGGCAATGAAATACAATGCATAAAAGAAAGCCATCCCTATACAGATTAAACTAATCCATATTTGGGTTCTCCTATTCATTCATTATAACATATGTAGGTACAGATGTTACCTTGCATTGGAACTCACTTTTTTAGGATTGAGAACTGGTTTGTATATTGAAAAGTGCTTAAAACCAAATTCCAAAAGAGCAATGAAAATGTTTCTTGTAGGACTATCAACCTAAGGTCATACATTTTCATAATTTGTTGCAAGCACAATATTTGATAAATATGCATACATCCCATTTTTCACCATGTAGAATGCTCATAAGGCAGACAAGACCTACATATAATTAGTGAATAGTGATTGCCTTGAATAATAATGAAAATATAACATTTTACAGGAATTAAAAAGTCCATAATGGAATGCAAATGTAGAGAAAGTGGGTCAACCAGGATTTTCAATAGCTGGAATAATTATTAGCCTTTCATCTAGCATAATCTAAAGTATGCTCAACATCAGAACAGGAGACACAGATGAATATGGTGTAAGATATGATGGACATTAATGGTAAGGATATTGTTGTGTGAAGACTATTTGAAGGAAGTCACCGGCAGGACCTAACTGTATTAATAACCTGAATGTTTGTTTTATATAGGGATGAGAATTACTGATATTTTCATCAATTTTGATTTATTCCTAAAGCAACTGCAATCACTATCTTGAAGAACAAGAGAACTAAAATTTAAACTTATGCCCAGTGTATCCAAAATCACACATACCAATATCTCCCGTTTCCTCTATTTTTCCAGCTACCCTCCCTTGTTCCCTGAAATAAAGGAGTTCCGGAATTAATTTATACTTAAAAAGCAAGTAAAGAGGACCAAGTTAAGTTAGGGTATGAAATAAATTGAAAATTTATGGAGAAATTTGATGAATGGTAAAGCAAATGTCTTTTAAAGTGAGATGCATACAGAATAAAGGAAATAAAAAAAACTTTTAAGGTCATAGCTGGTTAATAGCAAAACAAGGATGAGAGATGGCCAACTAGTATTCATGTTGAAGTCATAACTCTTTACACATAATTCTTAAATGGCATGATGGCCAAATAACATTCCTCCATGGAACCATCATGCATTAAGACAAGCGACTTTTTACTACAATTATGCAAACACTTACTTTTTCTCCCCTTCATCAGTTGTTTTTTACTCAATAACCTCATAATTGAAAATAAAAGCTCGAGCCTGCTATTTCGTTAATTACTCCAGAGAATGGTTGCCGATGCCTCTATATGCAATCATGTAAATGCAGTATATTATTGATTAATAATTATTAATAATAAGGAAACAAAATGAGATTACCAATGAATTAAACTACACAAAGCAATTTTAGTCATTAAGCCTATCAAAATGTTTTATAGCACTATGACTCAATAATAGCTAAAATGCATTTTACAGTGACAAATAGCATAAAAATCTGAGGAATCTTACAAATTGCATCAGCCCTATCTCTAAGAAAGTTGCTGTTGAAATTATTACATATTATGAGGTACCAACCTTTTACTGCATCTTCCTCTTTTGCTTCGGTCTTTGAGATTCCCACCAGCATCACTTATTTCATCTAGGTCTTCTTTGAGTGAATTTTTTAACTGTGCCTCTTTCCCATTACATTCTGACACTGTCTTCGTTCCATGTGCTGCAAATTTACAAAAGGATTTATTTAATCTATTGATATAAAAGCATTAAACTGGGCACAACTTGCCTCCCAATATTAATTCCCTACATGTTTTGGGGTTTCATTAACTCTAGCTAAAAATAAATACATACAAACATGTACTTGCCCATGTTTTTACTGGAAAAACATTAAAAATGACTCTGTCTAATCTAAAGTGAAAACATCTTTCGGGCTATAGCCTTCAAGATGTTTATTCAATCCTGACACCTTGCACTGAGTTGCAGTTACTATGTTAACACTTCTACTTTCACTATACACAACCTTAATTACAAGATTGTGCAATTTTTAAATCCATCCAATCAATCAGTTCCGCTATAAAATCTTCGATTCCAAATCTTGCGCAAACAGGAAATAGTTTTTTTATTAAGATGATGCCATGCGCAGGGATATTTAACGAACTAGCACTCATAAATCTTTCACTATTCCTTCTAATTCTTCATACTAATAGTTCTGGACACATGAGAATCTTTTTCAATTCCTGTCTCATAAATCATCTTTTTTAAAAATCTCTGTACTGGTTTACATGTTTCAGAATCTAATCGTGACTTTTCACTATTCTACTTAAGCGTAGAGTCTGTAAATCTTAGATATTTCACAACATCAATACAGATTCCATCATGAGAATCAACCTGCTCAAAAATTTAATTTTGTCCTCAATTGAAAAATGTTCTGTTCTCATCTCACCTTTCCATTGTCAAGCAGGATAAAATTTATGCTCCTGAGTAAAAGAGGAAAACTTAACACTTAAAAATCTGAGATTTAAGAGCCTTGGTATTTTCGTTTCCCAACAATACCAAGGTCATGACGTCAAGAACTTGATACATCTTCAATTCTTTCGCGCGGAATTGGGGCAATGACGTCGGCATTTCGTCATTGTCGAACTTGGCATTGTCGAACCTTACTTTAAGCGACCCCGACTGATATGTGCTGCTCGCACAAAATAATTACTTACAACATTTATCATTAAAAATTGACAATAAGCTTCAACTTCACTCAATTCTCATATCGGTTATTTACTTGTCTTCATATTTATTTACTTTGACATATTTATCACACTTCGACAAACTGTTTCATGTACCTCCTTAAGATTCTTTCCTTCTAGTTCTTCCTATTAATTTTCCCATTCTACGAGTGCGTAATTGTGTCACGTGTCCCAAAGTATCATCCCATCTTGTTTTTTTTTCATAAATTTCACCCAATTCCCTTCTTCTCCCACTTTTCATAGAATATATTTGTCAGGTATTGGAGCTGTTTTTATCTTTCGTAATTTAAATATTCATATTCTCGTACACTGAAAGGTTTAACTGACACATTTACATCCTTGATTGCTCTAAGAATCATTGGTCATCAATCAACTACTCATTCATCAGGATGCAAAGGTGAGCAATATGGTGTTATGTGGTTTTATTACGGATGGTTCCTCTCGTTAATTATTCATAAAATAAGTTAAAAAAGTAGGTCATGAAAATGTGATAAATAAGTTAAATAGTAAAATGTCCTTGTTAAGCGAGCTCTCAATGTAGCCAAACGAACTTTGACTCCAGCAAAAAGTTGTCTGACTTCAAAATTTTTAAAGAAAATAAATTATTTTTGATTCAGTGTTGTTTTGAAGCAATAAAGCAAGTTCCCATAATTTCCATTATCCAGGAGCCAATTACTGTCATGCCTGTTGGATCGAGGATGTGAATATGAACCTAGGAAATTGAGTGGGATAATAAAAATGCTGTCAATTGCAGGCAAACGTAAATTCTAAGAACACAAACATGGCATTTGACCATAGATGCTACAAAAATACTGAAATAATAATGTAACATAACTAACAGCCTGAATACTTGGACAATTCTCAGGCGAATTATTGATCACTAGAATAATATGTTGCCATGCAAGAGAAAAATCAAGTATCTTAAAACAACAATAAATTTCCTGATTGATTCAGAATAATCAAATAAAAAATACATTTTTTCAAACCATGAGAATAAAGATTTGAAGCCACATTAATAAATATTATAGAAATAAAATCTATTTATGATAAAAAACCATACCTTCTTGAGACATTTGATTAGCTCAATAAAAGTACATACAAATTGCTTCCTTTGTCCAGAAAGTGAATACATTGTTTTATTTTACATGATAAGGAGAAGACTTAAACAAGAATAAAGAGTAAAATCAATTATTAACCTTTGAGCAATGGTCTTAATTTTTCAACCAGTTTCAGCTTTTTCCTTTTCTCAACAACATAAGTTTGACATAGGTGTTCATCATGGTTTTGAAGAGATGATATTTCTTCTAATGCCTGAGGGGAAAATAAAATTTATAATGATGGCAAGGTATTATAATATAATGAAAATAAAAAGCATTCCCAAGCACAAAAACAATTTAAGTAATTATTCTAATAAATTTCAGACATTAAACTGTATTAAGATTTAAATGAAAAGTAAAAGGACTCCTACATGATATCCCACACAATATGGAATCCAATTTAAGCATTATGAAACTATATAACTACTAAACAAATTGGGCTTATACATAACTCCATGAAATAAAATGGTGTAGTTAATGGCCTTCATGATATACGCAAGTCAAGTCTTAAGAGTATGATGGATTAAAACATGTTTCCATTGACACAAATTTTAGGATATCTAAATAAAACATTTCTAAACCATAATTTAATATGAGTCATGTCTTTTTAAATCAATATAATTAGAAAACTATTTGCATCAAACCATACAATCCAGCAAAATTTAGTACAAGCTGCATAAAGATCTGCTTTCTTAGTCAAAAACAGTTTTCTTAACATCAGATAAAATTATTTTTTACCAGGGGATTCTAACATCCATTCCCTTCTCATCTTTCTGCACATAATTTTCATGTCACAGGGAAAAAATGGCCTGTTAACCATAGTCAGTCTGGTTGCATTTCATACCTAACTTCACAAAAAACTGTCCAATTTAGATGGCGTTGCAGTCCGTACGATTGAGTTTATAAACTCTGCTTTTTTGCATTAGGTTAATTTTGTCTTTGGGTGAACCCATTATGTTTTCTAAAGATTGTGTGTGTGTGTTATAAAACACTGTCTTGATTTTGTCCTGGGAGAGTATTTGTAGTAATCTGAGTGAAAATTCTTTAGATGTATGTATGCAATTCACTAGTGAGTTGGAATCAGACGGTGCCTTGAATTTCCTGGATTTGACTGTGGAAATGATTAATTGAAGGTTTAAACTTTCCATAAACAGAAAAAAGTGTTACTATGACCAAATTATCCACTCCACATCCAAGAATTACTATTCACAAAAATATGCAGCCTTTCATGCCAAGTTACACAGGGTTATGCAATATCCTAAAGTCACCACACAACAAACAAGGGGAACTCCATATTATAAAACAAATTGCAGTCAACAATGGGCACAGGAAAATAATGATTGACAACATTTACAACAAAAAACAAACACAGATAGCCCAGGAAGCTATATACCACACATACATCCTTGATGAGCACCGATGGCAAAGAATTCCATTTCTTAGCCACATTTCACTCAGAATAAAACAAATACTCTCCTAGAACATAATCAAGACATCATTTTACAGCACCTATCCCACCCCCACCAAGGCAGTGATGACCATCGACCATCCCTTAATGAAGGGCAAACCATTACGGACGAACATCCCCCCATATTAAATGGAGAACTCAATGTGTCTTTCATTTAATGAACATGAACTTCCACTAAGTTGAGCTAGAAACCATTGAATACTTACTCCCCTCCCCCTTCCCCAGCCCACTAACAGGTTGCTTCACCAGTAATTAACTTATCGCCTCTCCCTTACTCCCCCTACCTTCTTCCCCTCTTGGAGCCAGGCTATATGAGTTGAAAAATTTTTCATGAATGTCACCCGATGATGATGTGCAGCATTGAAACAATGGTCAAGTGAAGTATTAAATCTTTTTGTCAAAGTGCAAAGTTTCTTTTTCTACCCTCGTCAGCAGCTTTGAAGATTTATATCAGTAAAAACCTAGTCACTGAACAAACTTCACCTTTAATGGGAATTTCAATCATATTCTTCTTTTTGACTTGCTATTATAAACAAATAACAAGCGGCACAATATTCCAATCACCGCAGCTTAAGACGTACGGACCTACTGTGAGCGTCAATACAGCAACCTCCACTCTCACGCTACACGAAAACAGAGGTTAATTTCTGGACAGCCCTCATATTAAACAACATATGACATCGGAAAATTGCGTCAATAGGATTCCTTAAAACATTGGTTTAATATTGTGGAGGGTAGTATTGAAATTTTAAAAAAACTACCAACCATATCACTGATTACATTCACAATGGGGTCATTCATTTTAAAGACTTTTCCCAGATGAACATACCATTTTATTCCCAATTTATCCAGCAAATGTATGAAAACTGATTGGATACATTTTGCCATATGAACCTTATTTGACAATATTTGTCTGAAACAATTGACACGATGCCTTCACAAGCTCAATTGAACTACAAAGTTATTCTGTTGCACAAACCTGTGTTATGGCCTCATCTAATTCAACATCACCGCTTTTGGCCAGTGGCAGAATGAGAGACAGTAGCTGGACCTTGGCATTTTCAATGTCTTCCATCATCCTATTACTTCTTGGCTTGGCACCAACATTATTTGCAAGCCGTGTAACTTCCTTTGAAATACATTTTAAATCAAAAATATTAATTATAATAACACCATTACTATGAATAAAATGAAATTCATCAGTATTAACTAATTTGAAAGTTATGACCCATAAGTACATAAACGGTATTCACCCTATGAATGACTCAAACATACTTAATTAAGAATAAGCTTCTGCATTTTGTTAATTTGCAAATTAATTAAGACAACTCTGCCTTGAAACAAAAAAAATCAAAACAACTATGGATATTTATGTTAAGAATGAATCCAATGGAATAGCATTTAGTGATAACACAAATGATCATTTCTTCAAAATTTTAACTTCATAATTTTTATGCACCAAATTAAGGTTAACCAAGGAATCAATTTCCAATATTAAATTAAATACAGAATTAAGAAAATCACAAAAAAAAACCACTAGCAAATTTGAAATATATTTAATGCTGAAGCTTTCAAATTTTCCAAAAATTTTAAAGATGAAAAACTCACTGTATCCTTGAGTGAATTTGCCAGCTCAGTCTCTGATGATGGTATATTCTTTGAATAGGTCCACTCAATTTTTGACCCACATGGAAAACTTCTGACGCACTTTTGGAGATTGTGCTCAATATAATTACTGATATCTCCAATATCTTCAAACTTAACAAAAACTCCCGGTCTGCCTGGATCTTGAAAGATAAT
Organism: Hetaerina americana; assembly: GCF_022747635.1. NCBI lineage: Eukaryota > Metazoa > Arthropoda > Insecta > Odonata > Calopterygidae > Hetaerina > Hetaerina americana. Next base: position 53,347,695 of record NW_027287427.1, on the reverse strand, counting down.
TGCTGATGATTCAGATGGAATTAAGCATTTTTTGGCAGGGATAGGATCAACCTTGGGATTATTAGGAATCAAATAACCACATTCATACATTTCTTCTGACTGGATGTCACTTTCTTTTAGAGTTATCAATGGGGGAATCACCACTTTCCGTTGCCAAGATGCTTTTCCTGAGGAAATTTGGCCAATCTCTTTTGCTTTCATACCCATTCCCATTCTTTTCTGTGATGCATTGTTTTTCATCATAGCATTTTCCATACAGGCATGCTTGATTGTAATGGATTTCCTAGCAACATTTACTTTTTTCTTCCCATTGTTTAAGCATTTATCTGGAGTAGATGGTTTTGTTGATTCAGTAGCAGCTGGCACCTTAGCTCTTTCAATAACATTAGACGACTTAGTTCCATCGACACTTCCCTCATTTTGTTCACAGCCTTTATTGAGTTGACAACCACCAGACACATTTGTAATATTTACTGTTCGGTCATCACCTTCTTTTGCCTGGAGGGAAGATGTTGGGCCTGAACTTACGCCTTTGCCACAAATCAAGCTATCCCCTTCATTTGGACCACATTTCATCTCGAGGTCTAAAGCATTACAGAGCTCACCAGTATCTTCAATGAGAGAATACTCCTCGACCTTTGAAGCTTGGGCTGACGATATATCACCATGAGCTACTCCCATTAAACTACTTTCACTATCTTCTTCAACACATTTTGAAACATTTAGCTTAAGATTCACATCAGGATTAGCTACCTTGACTCGCTTGGGTAGTGGTTCATCATCAGTGCATTTTTTCCGCTCAACCATTGTACTTTGCTTTTTGTCAGCATTTAGAGAGAGTCTTGTGAGAGAAACCATTGGTATTTTCAAGGGCATGCCGAGATGATTTTTTTCAACAGACCCTGTTCCAGAAGAAAATGAATCTGCATTTTTGTGTTCCTCAACAGGAGCTTTAGGCCCATCATTGGCCTCAATCCTGGGTGACTTGCATTTAGTTTGTGAGTCCTCCTTGATAATTTTCTGGTTTCTTTCAACACCATTTCCTGGCGATGCAAAATTATTTTCCTTGTCTTCTTGCTGCTTCATTTCACTCGGAGTATCCTCAGGTTTGCTACTTCCACCCTTCTGGTTCTCTGCGTTCATATCTCCAGTCATACTGTCAGCTTCATAAGTATCTACTTCAATTCCTAATAGGTCTGGAACATCTTCATATCTATTGTTTTTAATTTTTTTACTGGTTTTTACACCAGTAGGCTCATTAGGTTTATATGGTCCAATTTTCACATAATTCCCATTTACAGTAGGTACGGCATATATCCCTCTCTTAAACTGCTGCATCTCTTCATTATTTTGACTTTTATCAAATACTAGTCGGACAGTACGGTTGGAGGTCTTTGCAATCATAACTGCTGATATAAGTCTTGATGCGGATGTACTAAAGCCAGTTTCCTCGTATGTTAGCTTGTCAAATTCACCATTCAAATCCAAGCGATACCAAATGACATCATTGTCCACAGATTTTTCAGGTATTGCACAAGAAGATGAAGAATCTGATGATGATAATGCAGCCACAGTTGAACTTTCACTTTCTAGAGGATTGGAGCTGGAAGATTTTTCTTTAAGTGTTGAAGTACTTAGTGGTGATGCACAGACAGATGTAACCTTCTTTAGCCGTAAACTTTTAGATGTGGAAGTTTCACGAGGGGAAGAATGTTTTGGTGAACTTTTGGATTCATTCTTCTTAGCTGCTGATGACTGACTTTGAGGCACTGCTTTCTTGACCCTGGATGGGGAATTTGAAGTCTCTGGTACATCTTGATTGACAGTTGGTATTACAATACCGTCTGATGCAACCACCTTCGGGGAATGATTCTCAGAAGTGTCAGAGGAAGAAAAAGGTGAGTGGTGAGCATGTTGGGCAAATAAATAACCTTTCTTCATTGATGGATTTCGGGCCATATACTTCTTACAGGGGGATGATGACATCTTTGAATCCTTCACAGACTTAGACTTAAAAGTAACTGTGTCATCTGAAAACAACACTGAATCATGCTGGGCAACAGAAACTTTTTCCTTAATTTTAGCTGAAGAATTTGGCTCAGTTTCTTCAATCAAGATTGGTGAATTGGAAACCTCAACTACACTCAAATTTGAATTCAGCAATGCCGCACAGTCTGAAGCCCTAGTTGACAATTGGGTATAAGCCTTCTCTGAAGCCCTAGCCAATGATTGAGCAGATGCCTTACCCATATCTTGAGATGAACCTTTGTTTGAAAATTGAGTAGATGTCCTCTCAGAAGGCCTAGCTAAGTATTGCGTAGATGCCTTACCCAGAGCTTTGGTTGAAATTTTGTTTGAAAATTGAGTTGAAGCCTTCCCTGAAGCACTGGTCAAAAAATGAGAAGAATCCTTACTTAGAGTTTGAGTTGAAAACTTGCCTGGATACTGGGTTGGGGCCTTCTTTGGAGACTGAGCCTTAGTCGTGAAAACATCAGATGAAGATGATAATGAGTCTTGAAGATGTTGGGCAATAGTCTCTTTTTCTTTAGCACCACCTAAGGAACCAGTAACTGACTTCTTACTTGTGTAGAATGATTTTAAAGCTCTAGGTGAAGTTTTCAGCAACATTTCTAATTCAGAAGCCTTATATTCATTTCCACTTTGGGAAACTGGAGTTGATGAATCTGACCTAAAATTCAATTCATTCTTAACTCCCTCATCACATTTTAACTGTTTTTCTGTGCTTTCAAGTGGTTCCATTTGAGCTTTTCCATTGAATGAGGGCAAAGTTTCAGGTTTCTTATATCTAGCAGTAGGCTGTCCTACGGAATTTTTCCACACTCTTGATACAACTTTGAGAGCACTTTGAGGAGCATTCCGACCTGTTCCTGAAATTTCTTCATGACTCATGTATAGAGAATATGGCCCAACTAATTCTCCAACTTCTGGATTGATTGGAGGTTTAATAGAATCACCTACTGTTCTTAAAATTGCATTTTCAGTTTGATCAATGCGAGCAATCTTGGCTGATGAATTATCATCGTCAATACAAGAAAATCGACTTTCAAGCAAAGCTTCTTTTGTCTTAACACGTATTTTAGGCTTAGCTCCTTCAGGAACAGATGTTGGTAGGACATCTGTGGTTTTATTTAGCTCCACTGAAATGGTATTTTTCTCAGCATTCACTATGGCTACTGGACTTGTAGGTAAATCTTGAGGGATTAGTAATTGCTGATTATTTCCTATTGAACTGAATTCTGACTTCAGTTTAGATAGCTTTTGCTCTTTCCTTATTTCAGTGGAACCTTTTAATGTATCTTCTGAAATAATGACTTGATTTATACTTGAAGGAGCTACTTTTGAACACTCTTGTATTTTATCAGAGTCCAATGAGCTTTCTTCACTAACACTTACTTGTGAATTTTTGGCTGAGATAGGCCTGGATGATACAGAATTCAGATCAATGTTTAACTTATCCAATGAAGCCTCATTATTCAATGCATGGCTATTTTCTGAAATCAATACGACAGGCACACCATTTGGGTTACTAACACGAAATATTTTTTCTTTAGCTACTTTTGACTTTTTCTGTCTAACTAACTTTGGTATTGCCACCTTTTTCCCAAGAAAACCTCTTTGGGTTTCTGATTCTATGCTAACTCTTTCACTACCTTCATTGACTTTAAATACATTTCCTGTATCATCCATTGGAATTTTCTTTCTACTCTGACTGACTGGATTCACATCTTTTATTATATTCACATGAATGGCTTTAGAAGGTAACATAATTTCTTCACATGGGACATTGATGGAAGGGCAGGTGACTACCACTGAGTCCTTACAAAGATGCAGAGGCAATGATTTGGATATTATGATTTTCTCTTTATTTACTGGAATTTGTTGACTGTTATGTAACACAGCAGGCAACATTGGACCAGCGACTTGAGGAACAGAATTTACTCTAGTTACTACAGGTGAGTTTTTCTCTGAAGTGTCTGTCCTAGTTTTGGAACCAAATCCTTGAGCTAAACTTTTAATCTCAGTTACCCTAAGTGCAAGAGGTTCACTTTTTTTTGAGGGTACTGTATGACCTGGGCGTAGCTTGTTCAAGTCAATAATTAATACAGAAGGTTTAGCACCTGAAAATGAATTCCCAGAGCTTGGGTCCAACATTGGGTTAAAACTTTTAGCTTCTTGATTAATATTAGTATCTTCTGTGGTCCCTGATGAATGGATATTAGTCTTCTTTGAATGCAAATTAGTACTGCTATTGCTCTGAAGATCAGTATTCATTTCAGACTGGCTAAGTTTCAAATTACTCTCTTCTCTTTTCTGATGTGAACCACGTGAATCTGGACATATTAGTTGTTGGCATTCTCCTACAGGTTCTCCTTCCTCAAATTGGAAAATTTGGGAAGGAGGTTCAAGACTTTGAGAGAATGACCCCGAATTAAAGAAATTCGAAGTGCCAGTAATATTTTCGCCTGCAACATATTTTGCCTGTCCAGATCCAGTATTCGTTACATGACTTTGTAACTCTCGTTCCAACTTTGAAACACTGATTAATGGCTTTTGTTTGACGAAAGAAGCAGACTCTAAGTTACCAGGTATCCTTTCTAGATTTAATACAGAATCAGACAATGCAGGGTTACTTCTCTCAGCTGTCCCACTTTTAGGTTTTGTGGGAAGAAAGTTGCTATGTCTTTGAGATAAATTCTCATTTTTAGTAGCTGCTAAGTCATATGTTCCATCCTTGATGGGATGTCTTTCAAAATCAAAGGGAAAGTTGTCAGTTTCCAAGTTACAATTAGGTATCATGATTTTACTAATGTTTTGCTGATTATCCAAAACACTAAGAAATGATGTCTCCAAGTCAAGCTCAACTCTAACAGTGGATTCTGACAAATCTGAGCTTTCTGCAAAGGGGTCAGTTGTTCTACCAATAACTTTACCAGTGACAGAGAGGGCATTCCTATCCAGCGAGGGTGACATAATGGAATTGCTTTTATTCCGACTGTTTTCAGCAACTGGTTGCAAAATAGTGGTTGATTGGTGAAACCTTTTGCTGACTGGATTATTTACTCCACGGACAATAGTTTCTGGTACATCTTCACTAGCCTTAAACTTATAATTTGATACTGAAGAATTAGAATTTTTTTTCCTTAAGGTGATATCCTGCAAATTATTTCGATTTGCTATTCCTAACTTTATATGACCAGATATCTCCCAGAAACAACCTCTGCTGATTAGTATGCCACAGCTCTTAGTATTCATGTCCCCAGACTTGGAATTTCTTAACAGGATGGCAACTTGGGTACACAATGACCCTTTCTTTTCAAGATCAAGGAAATTAACACAAGCTGCATCAGGTGGCCTATCTTTCTGAGTAACAAATACTTGTGAATTTGAGCTAGAATTTGTGCCAAAGCGCTGCCGCATCCACAGATGAGCTGAATGACATTGAACCAATTTATTTAAATGTGACCACTTCATGATTATTACTGAATTCAATGGCAGAGGCTTGAGAGATTTACTGCACATTTTTTCTAAATCTCCACACATCGTGCTATTTGATTTCAACCAAAAATCAAAGTTTTCTAGGCTGGAGAAGTATGTTGCAATTTTAGAAACCCTCTTTCTCTTGCCTTCCCTTGAAACTTTTGTATCCAATGGAATTGTATAAAAACTTTCCAAGTTTGAGAAGGAATTATTCATTTCATCACTCACATCCCTCTCATCACTTTCTGGTGTAATCAGATCTGATTCAAAGGAACTAGGAGGAAGAGATTTAACTTCTACTATTTTAAACAAAGGCATTGAGTCATCTTGTTTAACTAAATCACTTAAGTCTGTGCCACTACCAGAATTTTGCATGGAAACTTCAGAGACAACTGCAGGAGCTACTTCTTTTATTTTCAAGACAGCTTCGACATTATCCTCCTCTTTTGGAGCTGCTTCAACTATAACATCCTCCACAGTTAAGATATCTTTTGACTCTTCTCTGGCAGAGCACGATATGGTCTTGGGTGCTTCTTCAGTCAAATATGGTTCACCTGAGTCAATTTGTGTGTCCACCAAATGGGGAAGTGCCCTGGATGCATTGTTCACTCTTGTGATGCCTTTGGGTAACTGTTTATCAAAAGGAAGTTGAGAAACCCAGAAATCAATGCCAGCAGTTCTTGAACATTGCAAATACTTGTTATCTACAGTGCAATGATCACTTGTACTGTTATCACCATGGTGAACTTTCCGGGGAGGGGTACTCGAAGCATTTTTTTCTTCATGGAGCTCCTTCCTAATTATCTCCTTCACTGAATTTCCTGAATTTTCATCTAAACCTTTATCATTTTCACCATCAATGGCACAACCCTTCAATTCCTCATCATTTTCCACCTTACTATCAGGTCTTAAGCTCTGAACCTCTGAAATTATTCCTATGGCTGATATTTCATTGGAACTCTCACCAAAACTGCTATGATTAGGTTCCGCTGGTACCATCTCATACATTGGTGGAATAACCAAATTTTCTGTGGTAGCAGCCCCAGTATGGTCGATATCTGTGAAGCTAACATATTTTCTTCTTAGTTGTGTCGTACTTTTCATAGCCACATTCCTAGGTACCTTCCCAGGAGTACTGAATGTAAGACAAGGGCAATCAACTCTGGAATGAAAAATGCACCGAACATTTGTCTGTAAGCTAGGGATTTGACCAAGGTTAACAGAGCATTTTTTATATTGTGGTTTCCTCTGCGGCTGGAGTAATTTTTTCGTTAAAGGTGACTGATTTACTGTAATTTTACCACTTGAGTCTGAAGTTCTCGATTTCTTAGGATTTAACAGCACCTCAGGAAGGATAGATTCATCAAGAAAACGTTTGGGGAGTCGTCTCTCTCTCTGCTGACGACCTGGCAACACCAATTCACCAGCAGCTTCCACCACTGTATGGTGAAAGTACTTCTCAACTTTGGCCATATGACGGCTTGATTCTTCTTGCAAACGGCTCACAGTATCACTTCCAATAACAAGGTGCTTTGCAGGAGTAGGTGCACTTTCACTAGAGGGACATATGCAGGAGAACATGCACTCAATTTTCCCACAGTGATCTACAAGTCGCTTATCAGTTTTTATGCTGTCACAGACACATCCCAATCTACAGAATTCCTTGGGACAATTGTGCTCAACTCTGTCTTTTTTATCTGGATCAACAGAAACAAAATTGGCATTCAGCTTCTGCAGTTCACGGATTAGTTTTTTGCGAGATAAGGAAGGAGAACTGGGAGACTTTGACTTTATAATTTCCACTTCTGTTTTCTTTGGTGGTGACAGCTCAAAAGGATGATTTGTCTCAATTTTGGAATGTGAACTGGAGGAGAAAATTGAAGAGTCCTTAGAGGTCTTCACAGGGGACAAGGTCTCAGCTTGAGGCCTAGGCTTTGGTTTCAGGAACACAGTTAATTCTTCATTTTCCAGTTCAGGTCTATTTTCATTTCCTTTAAAGCCTTGCTTACGTTTTTTTCCCCAACTTAATGGTGATGAAGAGTTTTTATATGCTACAGCTACATTTCCCACACTTTCATTTTCTATGTTACAGTTCTCCTTTTCAAGTTTGTCCCCCACAGTATCTTCCCCACTTTTGTCAAAATTCAATCCAATCTCACTATTTTCATTCCCATCATCACATTTCAACTCAGAGGTGTGTACATTATTATTTTTCACCGTTTTGCTTTTTAAATGGTAATATTTCCTCAGTTCATCACTAACCAGATCAGAAACTCTAGGGAATTCTCCTTTGAAGTTACTGTCCAACATTCCAAGCTCTCCGATCTTCCTCATCCTCCTTAGATTCCAAATTTGTCTGGCAATCAGTCTTCTTTTTTCTTTACGTCTAATGACAAATGGAGGATTAGATTGAAGACTATCAGTCAGCTGCAATTCCTGACTAGTACATTTATTTGGTGGCAGGCATTCAACAGATCCAAACTTAAGCCCGTGATGTAATTCAGAAGAAGAGAGCGAATTGGATGTTTTTGAGATTGATGAATCTTGAGGAGTACCACCTGAAAAAGTTTTAACATGATGCACTTCATCGTCAGATTCATCCAAATGAAAGTTTGAGGATGTGGCTTCATCATCATTAACTGAGCCTACTACAGTAGGATTTTTAGATCGAGATACCAGAGATTTGAGTGATGAATTTGATTTCCTGTGATTTGAAGACTTTGAAATGCAGGAAAGGGTTGGGGTATTAGGAATCTCAAGCTTTGATGCACTGACAGATGATCTTGTCAAGCGAACAGGTGCACTTTTTATCTTAGTTGAAGAGCGTAATAATCTCCGTTGCGAAAAAGGCTCCTGAACAGCTTCGGGTGAAACATCATTTTGCTTCGAAAGTATCTTAGTTTCACTGAAGTCAGGTAATTTATGGGAGGTGGAATGTTTCTCCATGAGGTAGTCATATGCTGTAACTGCAGATGCAGCAAACAAAGCTCGGCTCTCATCTATGTGCCAAATATCTTCATATGACTGGGACCACTCAAACAGTTCTTCTTCTGCTATTCTCTGTTTCTTTCTCCTCTTTTTATGATTATTATCCTTTTCAAGTGAAAGGTCCACCTGGACTGACTTGTGAACTTTCACAATTTTGGCTTTTACTCTTACAGCCTGCATTTTCATTTTGTTCATTATTATGCTAGTAGGACTAAGTGTAGCCATTGATCTAAAACTATCATGGTCCATTAATGACTGCTGTTCTGATTGGATGCAGGTACTCAATTTCGAGTGGTCTTTCAACTGATTTATTACTGCACCTTCACTTCTTGTATTGGACACAGTTACAACATCTTTGTTTGAGATATCAAATGTATCTGCATTGGAGGCTGAGAAAGAAACAAATGCAGATTTCTCTGATGGCTTCCAAACTGAAATTTTATCTTCCTTATCTCTCTCAGCTAAACAGTCTTCTAATTTCTTCATATTATCACTTTCACTCACTAAAACACTACTGCAATCCAGTGATAAACCTGGTAGTTCATCCTCACAATCTGTACAATCTTCTTCTTCTTCCAATATATTTTCTAATTTACGCCGCATATAGTTATGCTCATATTCTATAATTTCAGGACAAAGATTATTAATCATTGCAAGTTCTGACGTTGGGGCGTTTAGATCAAGCATTGGATTTTGAGTTATTGCAAACTTCTTTTTCTGCCAGCCCTTGATCTTTTTAATGTCTTTGGTTTTTTTTGGAATTATTGTTTCAGGAAACTCAGATGAGAATGACAGATCAACTAAATCACCTTTACAAAATTCATCACTTGCTAATCTAGTAAACTGCACCATGTCATGTTCATTTTCAAATGTGACAAATTCTATACCATCAATCACATCAATAACTTCATTGACACCATTTTTGTCCTTTCCAATGTTGGACTCGGCCACATCTTCATCATCATCCTTCTCAGAATCTGAATTTTGATTCATCACACTACTTCTTAAAATCATAGGTAGTGTGCTCATATCACCAGAAGTGATAACTTTATTTCCTGTTGATGTTCCAGGGCAAGACTCCACATCCATCTCCTTAACAAATGTACTAATGCCACTGTAAGAATTTAGATATTTTCTAGGAGAATTTGTTTGAAAAAGTCTCCTATTACTTCCACAATTATCATCTGTTACAGCTTTTGGAGTATCCATCAAATCTCTACTCAGAGATTTTGCCACCTTGGTAACTATAGGATTCCGATCAGAAGCCAATTTAAAAAAATTGAGGCGGTTTTTCTTTGACAGTTTATTGAAATATTTGTAACCTTTCTGCTGACCCATGGTCGCCATTCTGTGCTGGTTCAGTCCTTGAGTTTTTCTTCCATAAAATTTTTCACTTCCCATGAGTGTCAAAGGGCTACATGGCGACGCACCCACATGAACATTTTCTTCACCTTCTTTTGAAGAGAAGACTCTTGTTTTGATAGAGTTAGGGTTATCATTTCCAAATGACTTGGCATTATTACATGTGTCTGTGCCCCTATCATCATCAGGATAAGAATAAGTATTTTGGATCTCTGAAGTAGTTTTGTTAAGGACTTCACTTGAATGATGCTTCTCTGAATTAACATTCAAGGAGGATCTTCTGTCAGTTCCTTCAACATTCTTTGACAACCTACCATTCTCTTCCCCCAAAACTCCACAGACAGCTGTCTCCAAACCAGTTTCTTCTATCTTGTTCAAAATTTTGGTTTTACTTCCTTTATCATCAGAGTGTGAGGACTTACTTGGATTTAATTCAACATTAAAAACATTCATAGTTTTTTCAAGTTCCAAATCAAGCTTTCTTGAAAATTTCTCTTCTTCTACCAGAGATTTATGCTGATCAAAAGTTCTCAATAGACTTCCATTTAACTCTTCATTTCTCTTCCTCCTTTCTACTACATCAGAATTAGACAAAATATTAAATAGCGCTTTTTCTGAAGAGCATGTGGCTCCATTAGGGTTCAGTGGTCTATTTCCTGTTGCTATGCGTCTTCCTCGGGCACTGATGTGCTGACTGAGGGATGATTTGAAGTTTCCTCTTCTTCCTCCTCTTATCCTCAAGCCCATAATTCAGAAAACCCTGCAATTCAAAATGATTAACATGAAATAGAATGAAATACAAAATTTAATGCTCCATATGGCAGTGAGAACATCGGTCAAGATATTTTTAACCAAACTAATCAGTATTCAAAGTCTAAATTGAGCTAACCATGCATTTTTCACCACAGATGGGATGTTAAACCGTGGACTTCTTGGCTACCCTTTCATAAAGACTAGGCTAATGCTGATGTTTGATTTCTTTCCACCCTTTGCTCCCATTCCCAGACAATCTTATCTTTACCAAATTACTCACCAATTCCCAACAGCACAAATTACCTCAGATGTCACTTGCTTCACTGAATACAAGTGCTACTACATCCTCCAAATTGTTTAGAAATTAATACATGATTTTACATTCATAACTTTAATTTCAACAGCAAACAACATGACCGAGCAAGCACCTACCAACTCTTGCCAGAAAATAATGCTTTAGAAGAAATCAGTCAAAAAGCACAATGAATAAATAAAATATACCAGGAAATTTCAATGATGAAGAGTGAAATTATAGAAGAATAATAGAGCACAAGAATAAGAAAATATTGTTAGTGACTTAAGACAAATATATAATAAAATCCCCACTGAGTGCCACCTTAGCATGGTGAGTAGACATGGGTTTCCCAATGGCCATGCGAGTCCATGGCAGGAAGAAGAGCAACCAAGAATAATGTCCACAAATAAAGTTCCAATTTTGTTGACAATTTGCTCCAATTTGCATGACAATGGACAGTGTAAGACAGTGATATAGGGTATAATGTTGGGTAGACAAAGCAGAAAAAGAATATGCAAATCTGATGGAATGAATAGACGCAGGTAGTATGTAGTTTTGAAGAACAGGTTATTGCAATGCAGACCGATAGTTAAGTATTTATTTAATATTTTTTTTGGTAACACTTGTAAATATGGCGGTGACTAGTCTGTTTCCAGCAAAAAGCTATCCAGATCCATTAAATACATTTAAAAATTACATGAATTTAATTCAGGTAAAATTATTTATTACTAGTAAAGTGATGAAGACATATATACATAATATAAATCAGTTAAATTATATTTGCATTACTAATATGTTGACAAATTATCCCACAGCATAAGAAATAACATGCTGGTTTTTTCAGTCAGGAACCTCGTCTAAATTAAATCAAAAATTTTAACTCTGTTGTCATCCAACTTAATTTATTTCATTTGCATATTTTTATAACAGTCCTACCTCATTGCTTTCAAAAGGTGAATTGGGTTTTATTTGAAATAACGAAATCCAACCAATGTGGTAAAAAAAGAAGTAGATGCAAATTTAGGGAACTTAATAATAAGATGAAAATGCACAATTCAAATCTGAAAACAATAAAAAATATCAGCATTCTCTAAGCAATAATAAAGATCTTCATTCTCTCTTTGGGGCTCCCTAGAATTTGAAAATATTAATATACAGTGTGAATTGCCAGTGGTGAAGATTCTTAATGATAAAATAATAGTTTTATCTTCAATCTAAATTAAATATAGGTTCTCATTTGTTTCTGACATGTTTTATTTCTTGAACACTCTGTTTGAGGTCTTGTTATTTACATTAATTAATCAGATTTTACATAAGACATTTCTGATGTGTTTTTTGTCAGAGTCTTTCCTAATCTAAAATAAATCATGATCGAAGTAGTTGGATTTTGAGATGTCGGTGTGAGAAGAATGGAAAAGATAAAAATGGACAGAAAGGAAAACATGAGAGAAAATGCTAGGCAAACTAAGGAAATAGAGATGACCGTAGAGAGAAATTAAATGAAGGCATTACAAAGGAAATAAAAGGAATAAATTTTAAAAAATTATAGAATAACATTAAGAGCGATGAAAGATCTTGTGCTTTCCTTGTGTAAACATTTATTTAAATCCTCTTAGATCTTCCACCGGGATAGTCTCCATAGCTGCTGTGCTTCAATAAACTAATATCAGATGCCCAGAGGACAATGACAGAGTCAGTTATCGAAATGTTGGCAGTTATTGAGACACTAACATGGTGGAAGGCCTGAGAGGATTTCACTCAGAATTGAACGCACTAACAAAAAATTGGAAAATCCCATTGGTTGCCAACAATACTGAAAAAAGACATATTATACATGAGTCATGCATAGTTTATGCTCACTCTGGGTTCTGAAAACTCCACCAATAATTTATATTTATATACCAAAAATCAATAGTAAGTGTTTTCTTTATTATCCCAATAGTCCAGCCTAGCCACAGAAGACTATTCCAGTTCCATAAGGTGAAAATACACACTTTTTTGAATATATATATATATATATATATATATATATATATATATATATATATATATATATATATATATATATATATATATATATATATATCTCACACATTGAGCTAATAGCATAATATAAAATTTAGAACAACAAATTATTATCGTAGGTAATCTGGTCAAGTAGGTTTTGGATAGACACAAACTACCAAATAATTCTCTTATCTCTCCAAGCAAATCACACCACAATATCCTATTCTACAACAAGCCCATCTTAGTCTACGTACACTTTCTTCCAACATTCCATCCAACATACCAATCCTATCTCTGCCCCTTCCTTGTTTACCTAACATTCTCCCCTCAATCAAAGTCTTCAACATCCTATTGCCAATCAAAACACTCTGCATCCATCTTTCCCGCCTCCTTTGAATTTTTCCCAATAATCCCCTCTCCTACACCACCATACCTAGCACTTCCTCATTTGCTTTCTTCTCTGTCCACTTCACATTCTCCACAACCATAATTTAAAAGCCTCCAATCCACCCCTATCATCCTGCCTCAATGACCATATTTCCATGCCATACCTACCAATGCTCCATATCAAAGTTTTAGCGTGCCTTTTCTCAACATCCTTACCCATTGTCCTGGTCATCAATTCTCTCCTCCTTATGAAAACTTCAATGCCCGAAGCAATTCTTCTCCAAATGCCCCTATTGCTTTGACCATTTTGGTCCAAAACACTTCCGAGATACACACACTGTTCCACCTGCTCGAGTTTTTACCCCCCTATTTAACATTTGACTTGGCCTTTCTCTTTCAGGAAAACTGCATCAGCTTTTTTTTATAACAATAAATTATGCAAAGAAAAAATCTTGATTTAACAGCCATATAATTGTTTGGCCCCTATTTTTAATAAACGGTGCGGGAACATACGAGGGGGGACCCAAAAGTAACAGGAATTGGGCTGTGATGGGGAGCAAGGGTGGTGGAAGCCTTTGTTCGGCCAGTCGTATGTCAGGCTCATGCTACCTGCATCAGTATGCACAGTGCCATCGCTATGGCTGGAGCAGTCCACCTGTGAAAGCTGTTTCAGTGAAACAACTTTATTTCATTTCAGCGAAAAACAAGATGGCGGATTATCAAGAGCAACGCGCTGCAGTGAAATTTTGTTTCCTATTGGGGAAGTTGGCCGCAGAAACTATTGTAATGCTCAAGACTGCTTATTGGGAAGCTGTTCTAAGCAAAACCAGAGTCTACAAGTCATTGACATGTTTTAAAAATGGTAAAATGTCAATCAAAGACCAACCCCATTCAGGCCGCCCTTCAACATCAAGAACTGACAAAAACATCGACAAAATCAATGCTCTCATTCGAAAAGACCATTGCAGAACCATTGATCAACTCTGTGAGATGTCTGGAGTGTCATGGAGTTTAATTCAGAGGATTCTAGAGCATATCTTTGGCCCACGGGCGACTGGTTCTTCCATCATGACATTGGGCTAGCTAATACTGCCCACTCCGTGATGCAGTTTTTGACAAAAAACGGTATGACATCGATTGCCTACCCCCCTAATCATCAGATTTAGCTCCCTGTGACTTCTTTTTGTCCCCGTCCTTTGATCCCCTTGTAACTTCCCTTTTTATGAAGCGAAACCCCTTAATAAAGGAAGTTATGTTGCTGCATCCTGTATTGTGTACAGAACATTCTGTGGAAGGCATACACCTCAGATGGCTAATCCAATACAAAGCTCTAAAAATATACCAAATAATAGAAGCTTGGGCAGAAATGATGTAAATAAGCAGTAGAGGAATTGTAACAGGTATACAAGGTTTGCATTAAAAGTATCAGGAATAATTTTATCCGGAAAAGAGTGTACTTCGCAGTGAGCTCTCCCTGCGCAGGCTTGGTGGTGGGGGCTTCAACCTGTAACACATGCCAGGAGTCACTTGCCAGCAAGTGTTCATTCATGCTAGATCATGTTTTCATTGGACCGCTGTCGACTGACTTGATGCATATGCAAAGTGCAGCAAATGATTGAAAAGCAGTATGCCATTAAAATTTTGTGTTGAACAAGGGAAATCAGGTACGGAGAGGTTGGACATGATCTGACAATCGTTCCAGGATGAAAGCATGTCGCAAACTGCAGTTTTTAAGAGGCACAAGCTCTTTAAAGATGGCTGAAGGTGTGAGGGATGAGCCCAGAGCTGGACAGCTGTTGACATCAAAAACAGATGAAAACATGCATGTGTGCATGAAGTGCTGAATTCAGACTGTTGGTTAAGTGCACACATGATCATAGCTCGTATTGGCATTGATAAGATGACAGTGAACACCATTATAACTGATAATTTGGAAATGGGAAAGACCTGCACTAAACTTGTCCCGATGGTCTTGACGGATGACTAAAAGCAGTCAAGTCTGTTTTTAAAGACCTTCTGCAACACATTGAAGAAGAACCCCAGCTTTTTGGACAGTCTAAACTTAGTACCAGCAGACAATTTCCAATTCCCAAAAAGTGAAATCCTCCCTCAAAAGACAACACCATGGGATCCTAAGTGCCATCAAAGAAGCTTGCCTGGGTACCCTTAAGGACTTTCCGGAATTATGTCATCATTCAAGTCATGGCAAAGCCGCTGGCCAAAGTGTGTCAACAATCCAGGGAGGTACTTTGAAGAATTTTGACACAATGTATGAAATAAATATATTTGTCAACTTCCATTCCTTAGATTCAGTATCCTTCATCATATCTCCCTTCCTCCTTTCTTGTATAATATAGCTAACGTGGCTCATATTTATTCATATCTCACAATCTAATACCCCCTCTTTGGAAAACATTAAATTCGAACTCATTATTATTATTAGGTAATCTACCGGTTAAGGTAGGTTTTTGGATGGACACAGCTACCGACTAAATATTTTGTGGCTAACGAAACACAAAATCCATCATCCTACTTCATATCAGGTCTCTCTTCATCTCTGAGTACTTTCTTCCTCCCTTCATCCCATCCAACATCCTTTATCATGTTCCTTCCCTTTCCTCGTTTTCCCAACATTCTCTCCTCAATTATAGACTTCAACATCCCACTGCCGGTCAATACCCCCTTAATCCACTTTTCCTACCTCCATAGGATTGCTCCCAACAAACCCCTCTCTTCGCCCACCTTACCAAGTACTTCCTCATTTGTTTTCTTCTCTGTCCATTCCACCTTCTCCATTCTTCTCCACACCCACATTTCAAAAGCCTCCAATCTACGTCTATCCTCCTGCTTCAATGACCACGTTTCCGCACTGTACATAGCTACACTCCATATCAAAGTTTTTACGACTCTTTTCTTAACATCCTTACTCAAAGTCCCTGTCATCAACTCCCTCCTCCTTGTGAAAGCCTCTTTGCCTAGTGCAATTCTTCTTTTCGCGTCCCTACTACTTTGACCCTGTTGGTCCAAAACACTACCGAGATATGTAAACTGTTCTACCTGTTCTAGTTTTTGCCCTCCTATTTTAATGTTTAGCTTAGCCTTTTTCTTTCTAGAAAATCGCATATCCTTTGTTTTATTAACATTGATTCTCAACCCATACCTGTCGCACTGAATTTCCAATTCACTCAGCAATGCTTGCAACCCCTTGGCTGACTGACAAACTAAAGCTTGGGCATCAGCAAACCTAACTGATTTTACAAATTCCCCGCCCACTGTCATTCCTACCTCCAGTTTTTCCCATGCCTCTTTGATCATTTCCTCTACATTCAGGTTGAAAAGCAATGGCGATAATGGGCAACCCTGCCTTACACCTCTTCCTAAAACTGCCCATCCTGACTCCCCGTTTCCCACTCGCACCTGAGCAGTCTGAGACATGTACAGGTTGCGGATTAGCCTCCTTTCCCTCCAATCTATTCCAATTTTCTTCAATATACTCATTAGTTTTTCCAAATTCACTCTATGAAATGCTTTTTCGAAATCTACGAAACAGTCAAATACCTCCTGGTTGTATTCTATATTCCTCTCGATTGATAATCTCATTACTACATTATTATGGCATTTTAACTGCTTTCTATTATTCCTAAATTAAGATTTCTCTCCACATACCTACAATGAACTTAGACCCAACATTGCCAGGGCAACTACATGCGCAACATTAACCATTTATTTTGACAAGTCTTCAAACTGCACACGGACAGGTCTACTTGAAAAGATGGGAGATTAAAAAACATAGCCAATTTTATTAAGATTGGATAGGCTCTAACTGTCATTAATGTAGCAAAAAGTTTAGTGAAATAATAATATAATATAATTTAATAACCTTTGCTTGCCAAAGCTCAAGTTTCATTGGAAACCAAGATGGCTTTTATTGGACCACTAGTATGCATGACCTCAATTTATTCCCTCCTATGGACTTGCTAAAGACTTCATTTGAAACAGGAGGTATATTAACTTCATGCATGGTTCCACTATATAATATTCAAGAATTCCATACAGAAGTGGTGGCATGAATTATTCAACAAATAACTTTCAATGAATCATGCAGAACGTTGAAATTTGACAACTTACCCCAGGCAATTTCTATGATTGGGAGATGAACATGTGGTAGGCGCAAACTGGGAGAGATGGTCCACAAATATTTGGATATTCCTGCTGGATTTAAATAATTAAAATTAGGTTATATAACACTAGGAATTATGAGTAAAAATATAGTAAACACAAACAATAAGGAATGGATGGATATCTTAATTGCAATTTTTCATACTGAAGCAGGCAAATTCAAATGGGTTTGAAAATATATTATTTTTGGAGGGCCGCAGTGGTCCAGGGGTAGAGTGTTGGACTATTGTCCAACTATCAGAGGGCCCGGGTGTGATTCCCAGGCAAGCCTCTCCGGGCATCTCCAGCTCCACCCAAGTTAAGTGATTTTTTGGGTACCAGATATTCCTGGGAAACCCTACCCTGATGTGTGCATTTCACATGCCATTTAGGGCTTCGTACTGGGTGAACACTACCATAACCTACCAAACCAACCTCTGAGTTGATTACTGTTTATGGTTTATATTATTTTTGATTTAGTAGGAAATATGATGGAATAAAAACTAGAACACTGCTGGATTATAATTAATTAAATATTGTAAACAGTAGCATTAACACTTGCTTACTCATATGCAGGAAATATTTTAAAATTATGAGTAGATGCAAACCAGTAAAGCAATTATTTTGCAGCTATTTTATCAGTTTTTATACTTTATCCAACTCTTATTTGTTCCGTTACTAGTGGCTCGACTCTCATTATTAGAGAATATCAAAGGCTTGAACACCTTTGTTCATGTTAACTGTTGTAAAAATATATTTCCACTATTCCAATTTAATTGACCTGAATTTGAATCTAACACACAACTAAGCAGTGGATTGCAGATGCAGATGTTATTCTAATATCCCTAGTGCAAAATGATGAGGTAAATTAGATTATGAAATCAATTAACAATGAGTAAGAATTTAGCATCTAGTGCTCACCCTGCCTAAGACAAAGGTATCAAACAAATTTATGCCTATTTAACATATATATTTTCAAGTTAAAATATCTCTTTTGAAACCAAGCTGATTCTGGAGTAAAAATATACCGAAGAGGAAAAAATCAACTCGAATTGAGTCAAATCTGCCTTTGCAACATCCTATTTTTTTAAGTTTTACAACATGAAAATATTGCTAACATATATAGAATTACTGGTGACTATTGCATCGGCTTATATTTCCCATTATTATGTTCCCAATTAAAATGCATGGGCACTAGCAATGATCAGCTAATTTCTGTTTAAAAGGGATGCAACATATTAAAATAATATGCTAGGTAAATATGCTAAAATATCTAAGGCTGTGGGACTCATTGAAATTTAAAATGCCGAGCTGCTACAGTGTTATATTATGAAGTATTAGCTCAAATAAAGCATTTACATCATTTTAAAGGCAAATAGACGATCCCCATTCACGATCTGTAAGCAAAAGCTTTTCAATAAAACTGGGTGTCATAAATGACCACAGGGTTAAATATTAATCATAAAATTTCTTCACCAATTAAAGGGAGAATTCAAATTTGTCATTACTGCCTGTAGGCATTTAAGCACAAGGTTCGTGTAGTCGGACCTTCCACTTTTCTTATTTATTGTCAGTCCCTTTTATACATATATATATACCGGGTGGTCTCTACCATCACCTACTACACCGACCTTCGGGTTGATTACTGTGTTTATGGTTACATATATATATATATATATATATATATATATATATATATATATATATATATATATATATATATATATATATATATATATATATATATATTTATTTATATTTAGCTTCAAAGGATTTTTATCGTTCACATTTGGCCAGGTACAATATCTCTTACGCATTAGAATATGAAGCCTCTTGATCAGATTTATGACTGAAAAAATTGAACTCAACTATCACTGCCGATAAATTACCATATTAGCTTCTACGAAATGTAGGGTAGGCATTTAAATTATTTTCAATGGCCAAAGAAAAAAACAAAAAATAAATGGACGCGAGAACGGGAGAGAATATGTGACGCCAAATCAACCAACGATAATTACGATTCACAATCAAAATCGCAATTACCATTACCGGATATACAGTATTTCTACAGCACATTATGTATGTAAAAATATTATTCAATAATACCGATTGTATCGCGATAGTATGTAAACCCAGGGTGTTCAATTATCTTCTATGTCGCGTTTATAATATTTAATACTCTATGAGATACTTTTTAATACAACCGTTCTAAAAATTTACATATCCATACTCCAACGTGTTTAGCATCCGAGCATCTGACCAACCTAACACAAATCATTAACATTAGACTAAACAAAAACACGGTATCGTTCATAAAACATGGCGTTTCCCAATTGCTTAGCTCATCAACTGGGTAGGTGGCAAAAATAATTACGCAAACGCTACGAAAAATTAAATGCTTCGATTGTAGGTATATAATGTGCAAATTCTGAATTACAGCATTCAATATCACATGCCGCCGTCAAAATGAAAATTACCGACTTTGTAAACATTACTACAGACTAGCATTCGAAGTGCTCTATTATCGCAAGTTTATATTTTCGATACTAATAATCACGCTAACTATGTTGGCTGAAATGAGCGGCATTCCATGATAACCATTGCGTTAAATATTACAATTTTCTCCTATAAAGAAATAATATGCAATAAAATGACCAAATCGAGTATTCTAAAACATGATTATTCGAATAAAATAATATTATAGAATAATATAACCCAAGAATCTTCCTGCAATCAATTGAAATATTTTTACGCCACATACAATTTTTTTAAAGACCCGTAGAATCCACACAATAAGTGTTCATTACGGCGGTTAGGTTCTTCACATATATTAAATAAACATTTAAAATTGAATAACTACAATACGTGATCACGATTAGCTGTTGTACACATTTGGGAAAGGGAACTCAAAATTACATTTCCTTACTATTCGATGGTTCAGCCTTGGAGGGAAACCAGATTTCCATGTCATATTCCAATGACTGTGAATAAAAACACTTCTCCAGGCCCCAATCAGCTTCTTTACATCTTTGGTACAATATCTGACGACACTGATAAATGCGGCACTTGACAATGTTCAGAACAACAGGAGCTCGGATTTCCACGGGTACCTCAACGCAGCCATTACGCTACGCGAATATCGATTATGTTTTGTTTGCGACCGTCGATCGACCTCTCTCATCGCAATACATTTTCA
Organism: Hetaerina americana; assembly: GCF_022747635.1. NCBI lineage: Eukaryota > Metazoa > Arthropoda > Insecta > Odonata > Calopterygidae > Hetaerina > Hetaerina americana. The sequence goes on along the minus strand of NW_027287427.1, from coordinate 53,327,050 downwards.
ACGAAATTGTGGCCACAAAATGTTTGGTTACATTGAATATCATTCTCGAAAGGGAAAAATCCATATAATTATTATTTCTAAATTAGATTGTAACATACCTGCATGTAGTGATAGATAAGTATGAAATGCGTAATACTCGGGAGAATATCACAACAGCAGCTGCGATGTTTCGAACTAAAAATTTCGGAATAAATGACGCATAAGAGCTAATAATGATGAAATTTATACAATTCATGTGGACTAATATGTACACAATTTAAAAATTTTATTGAGAGATTATACAGATTTAAGGCATTGCATTAAATATTCGTTGGTTAAATTTCAAATACCACTCCATAAAATGTCGGCCCACGCCTTTCAAGTGTATATGCTGGTACATATTTGTATGAGGCAGATGCCTCGTAATTTATGGTCCGCAAAACAGAAAATGTGTGACAAAAATAATAATATTTCACGATAAGGAACTTCAGATTTTCAAGAAGGCATACACACTTAAATGAATGGCAACGCAAGAAACATGCGGATATATTGCAAAACCACTTGCCACAAAATGTGACAACTTAAAGTAAATATGCCTCATGTTGCCTCAATAAATTAGTAGAATGGAACTATTGTATTATCATGCGAAGAGTAGTCTCATAGCACTGACTTCAAAATAATTTTAATAGGCACATGATTACGGCGTTTGATAGACACAGGTTTTCGTGAATGCTCTCAGTCGCATGCACTATACCTATACGTTACAGTACCAAAAGATTACCACGTCATTTTCTTTACTTAAAATTTCTATAACCACCGTTGGTAATTAGCGCTATGTATATATGTACAAGCATGACCGGTAGGTACTTGGGGTATGGATTATATGCGTGTATATACGTTCTGTTTAGGCATTTCTCTGGCTATCATTGAGGCAGTTTAATGTAGGATATAGTACTATATGTAGGAATATTTAAATAATTTATTTCGTAAAGTAAAAAATTCTTAAATAACTAAATGTATATAAGCAGCCTTTATATTTTTCTAATTTTTATAGTTTTCTCAGTATTTTTAACAGTGAATGGCGCTTGGAAAAACCAGCTCATGGAATATGAAATATTCTATGGCTATCGATAAAATGTTGTGCAATTTCTTGCAAGCATTTTATTTTTTATTTACGTATCTAATCCGACATCTTTTCACGTCAACGGCACAGGGAAAGGAACTGGCCCCCTGCCCTGATGTGTGAATTTCACACGCTTTAGGGCTTAGTAGTGGGTGAACTCTATCATCACCTACCATACCGACCTTCGGGTTGATAATTGTGTTTATATATATATATATATATATATATATATATATATATATATATATATATATATATATAATATATACACACACACAAACATATAGAGTCTATGCCAAAAATAAGTAGTTTTTCGACTAAAAAGTTGCTGTCGACAAATAGTTTGTGCCTCCGAGACGTACAGAGAACAGTAGCCTTTACGTGGAAGTCTACCAAAGGCTGTGGTAAAGAGTGCAACGAGTCAGGGGAGAGATATTTGCCAAATTGAGACTGCACGACAATTCCCACACCGCCTTCGAGACCGAGCACCTGGATTAACAGGGTGGCAACGCTGACCCAGCCGCCATACAGCCCGGATGTGGCACCGCTGGACTTCTTTTTTTAGCAAATAATAAAAAATAGCCTGAAAGGTCACCATTTTGGAACGCTGAAAATTTCGAAGAGTCTGTGACAAGGTGTCGCAACGAAGTTCCCTTACTGGAAGAGTAACGCGACCGGCAGAGGCGCTGACATCCATGTGTCGGTGCACTAAGGTGCTATTTGTTGAAGATTTGTAGTATTCTGTACTCTTATCTGTGGTAAATCGTTATCCCGCGGAGGTTCTACTTATTTTTTGGAAAGGCTATGAATGTAGATATGAAGTTACAAATAATATTTCCAATGAAATGCCACTAAGTGTGAAAACGAGCATTAGAAGTATGGAGCTGTGTACATAATAAATTACGCTATACTTTAGGCATTGGAACAAATATAAATAATTTCTGGTAAATATTATTACGTTTAAGGATTATCCGTATTTCCAACTGAGCACACACTGGTAAATAAACGCCTGTCATAGGGTCATTTTGTTCATAATTTTATTTATAGATATTCGAACAGGGTTTATTGAAGTGGATGCTGTATTATTGTTTTCATGTGATTGACCAACAGAACAATAAAAGTTATTACTACAGTAATATGCCTAGTCATAAATTAGGCTGGCTCGGGAGAACGGGGGATTAAAAAATAATGAAGCTTTGGGAGGACGAGCCGGCGACTGATGCCATGTCCCATAGTTAAAACATCCATTTTTGGAGAACGCTTCGAGCGATAGTGTCCCTGCAGTAATCTGGGAGAATGCAAGAAATTATTCAAGAAAAGGAACCGAAGCAGGTGGAACTTCTCATTTTATATTCCTGAGAATTTCTGCAAATTCATCTATGTATGGCAAGGAGATGGTAGAAATTAACCTGGAGTTAAGGATATTTAAAAAACATTGCTGTGTCTGTCAATGTGGTGCTGTACTTTATTGACCTGCTGATCAATTATTAGCTTAAACTTCATGATTTTTACCATATGAAACTACAATGGAAGAATTATTTTAACGAATTTGGTTACTTCCAGTGCCGTTTTCAATGAGAATTCGAGATACAAGACTCCGAGAACGTACTTGAAGAGGAACATCGATACTGTACGACCTCTACTCTTTCCTTTATTATCCTGCACTTACTCACGTATGTTACGGATTAGACCAGTAAGATTTTATCACCGATTCTCCTTAATAACGTCGCATCCCCTCAAATAACCTAGTAATAGTTAGCAGGATATTTTCGCGAGCATTAAAAGAAATAGAATGCAAAACTATCGACTTTAAAATAAAGGCATTATTTGAGCCAAATGCCTTGCAGAAATTTCGCAATAGTATTGCACAAAATCTTTAAGAAATAATTAAACCAGTGCTGACATAAGATGGTATGCTAAAATTCCACACTTGAAAAAAAACTATGGAACTGAACGAAAAAATCCTTGGTGACTTCCGGGTTTCCCATGTCAAATTTTCATTTTTCCTATCGCGTTCACCATTATTGATAGAAATGATGGTCTACTTCTTCCAGCCACAACAGAGGATTAAAGTATCACGCCTTATCGTCACGCTAACGAACGAGAACACCCTCTGCAGCCTATCCACGGTATTTTGGAAGAATTAAGTTCCTACAAAATTAGATAGTAGCAAATGAGAAATGGGCTAACCAGATACGCACTCGTACCCGTGATTTACATTGCTCATCACGAGAGGAGTTCAGATCAATGAAGGATACCTACCTCTTTTAAATCTAGAAATAGCAAACAACAGTTCACATCCTTATCAATGGACACATTTCCTGGTTCGTGTAGTTAATGATTCAATTCATAGTCCACCCAATGGACAGAAGAGGGCACTTCAATTACATTATTTAAACTTAGTAGCTCATTCTAAAACGGTCAGAAGCGAAAGGTTATAGGGAATATGTGATGCTGTATACCTTAGATTATCACTGAAAACCAGGACTATTTGTTCAAGCGACTTTCTTAATAATAAATAAAAATCTTGTCGACAAAGGTGTGGACTAAACATATAAATACTCTCAACCATTGTAAATAAATGTGGGTCGCGGTAGTCCAGTAGAGCGTTGGACTATTGACCGGAGGACCAGAGTTCGATTCCCTGGCAACACTCTCTGGGCACCTTCAACTCCACCCAAGCTATTTGATATTGCGGGTTCCAAATCTTCCTGGGAAACCATAACCGACACATGGGCCCCTTCCCCTGATGTGTGAACTCCGTCGGGCTCAGTGCTGGGTGGATACTACCATCCAAACCGATCTTAGGATTAAGAACTGAGTTTGTTTTTTTATGCAAATAAATAACCCTATTCACGCTTCACTTCCTATATCATCATATTTGATACAGGATGATAAAAAACCTTATACCCTTCAGCGGTATAAATATACCTCGCTTTCCAATCTAAAACCGTAGTTTCATACTTGACTTAGTTTTTATGCTTTGCAGACCTACGCTTTAGTATCGTATTCATAGAGCGATATAAATCAATAAGTACACAAACCGCCTACACATATTCTCGTCTTATCCTCAGACAGCGAGATTCAGGGAAGCTCACCCGTTCGCCGTTAACCTATGAAAATAGCTATGTCAATAAGGCATCATATAATTTCCGAGCCTGTTTTGACCAAAGAATAGCGCGAGTTAGTTAAGCCACCGCCTACCGCCCCTGCATGCCAGCTGCCGAGAGCGGGTCGATGGCCGTGGGACTGGCTCCTTCCGCCCCTTCCTACTGCTCCCTCTTTGAGAAGAACAAGAACTCCCGGCCAATTGCCACTACGAATAAAGCCAATGCACTTCGTTGAATGACAAGAGAAATATCAAGGTAGCGTCAGAGTAATTCTTTCTACGTCGGGCAACTAATAACATGCTATCACCCGAGATTAGAGCCTTCTCTTCACCATGAATTTAGCGTTTTCGAAGAGGAGAAACATTTAAGTACGTACCATCTACTCCGTACATGATCTGCGTGACGCCATGATGCTTCCGTTGCTTGGCAACGACGCTCCCACGTACACATTTCTAAGTTCGCGTATCTACACTGACACGCAGAAACAAAACCTCTTAGGCATGATTTTGGGTAATATTAGGCACACGGTTTGGATTCGCCAAGTAAAAATGCTTCTTTTTTCTATCAGATGATAGAAATAGCAACACTCAGCCCTGATATCCTATTCACACGCGAGTACATATTAGCGTAGCTCTTTTGTCGAACTTGTTGGAAATAACTGTAAATAATTCTTTCCGTCCTCGTAACAAATTTAATGAAGATGGTGCTGTAAAACCTCTTAAACATCTGAAGTTAATTGATGTCTATAAGCATATATTTGTTATTCAATCTAAAAACTAAATAATTATTAGATCTATAGACCTTATATACTATCGCGCAGGTTATAGGAGATTCATAGTTTATTTTAATAATTTAAAAGGAAAAATGGTGAAGCAGTTAAAGTTTTTCGATGGTACACATTCAATATTTTTAGCAGTAGTCTAACAGTTGAGGTAGGTTTGTCACGGAAACAAGGACTAAGCACCGCAACACACATATGCCCCCTCAAACATGAATACTGTAAACCCTTACTGGGGACTCAACACTGAATGCTGCGCTGTCAGTATTGACGTCATCCCTCAAGATGGCCGACGAAGCGAGGGTAAAAGGAGACATGGCATGGCGTAGCCGATTAAGCACAGTATACTAATTGTGATTAAAATATTTGGTATAATTCGAGGCACACCATTCGACTTCATATCAGAGAAAGCTTGGGCAAATCTTAGGAAAGAGGCGGGGAACCCAAATTTTAGAGGGAGAAATTACCACAAATTTAAGGTAAAATGCCGGGCACAAAGAACGAATAAAAAAAATTTCTTTTCAAAATAAAACAATTTTAGATTGGACCACCTCACCTGCAAAAATATTCCAGCCCTTTCCTAACAGAGTGTTTACTGTCAAGAAAATATGTTAGGAATATATGTAATGATTTGATTGATGTGTGGTGTATTGTATTATATGTAACAGCTTAATTTTTTTAATTTATCTTTTTTTCTTGCTGATCGATGGATGTAAATGAGATGGGGATTCTCTTGTTTTGTTAAAGAGATTTGTGTTTGGAAGTTTCCTTTAAGTGTACTTTTGTTTTACTGACTGATTTTATCTATTATCTTTTTTGATTACTTGGGACTTGTGTGCCACCTGACACTGTCTATCAGCACATGTGTATTTTTAATAATAATAATATGCAAAAATGAGCGAAAATTTATATTATTTGAGGGCGTACTAAGGTATTTGGGATGAACAGCAAATACCCGAAATATTGTAGAAGGTGTGCCGTATTGAATACGGGACCCTTCATACTTGATGGGTGCTGAAGTCGGTCTGGCGATTAGCTGACCGTAAAGACATTTGTTAAGTTATAGAAACGAGTGGCCTTGGAATACTTTACTTAAAATTAAAATACCTTATTTCGCTAAAGGGTATCAGTAGCTGTAGTGGTGAAATTCAATAGATTGTTTCATCAGTTACAGAAGTGGACAAACGATATTGTTTCGACATAGTATATCAGAATGCAATTAAAATACAAAAAAAGTAAATACACAAAGGAAAGATGAAAACAATGACGGCAAAATAGGCTATTAAGATGAAACAAAGAAAATAATTTTCCCCATTTTATGCACACACATATGATGTGATGAGCTCTCTTAAAGTAGTGAAATGGAGCTAATAATATATTTTCAACATCATCGCTAAAGAGACATAATTCCGATTCACATCTATGCCAGAGATTCAATTTATACCCTCCCCAAACTAATTCATCTAATAATCTTGATACGCTACTCAGTTTATCATGGCAACGTTTTAGAAATCTAGCTCCCTTACGGTATATGCGATCTTATTCGGCAATCAACCCAACTTAATGAAAATACCATATGTTGGAAGCATATTTGAAATAAGGTCTAACTAGCAGAAGAGAAAATTGATTTTAAATTCTAGTCACATTTCCCAAATGCTTTCCTAATTAATCATAATTTTTTGCTTGCTTGTTTCCATGCTCCCCGTATATGTTTCACTCAATGAGGTCGTAAGTAAGGGTCATGTCTGAGTATTTCATTGAGTCTGCACTTTCTATTTCGGCATCCCCGATGCAGTAGGCGTTCAGGAGAGGAAACTGCTCTTATTGCAAAAACTCACCACCACGGACTTTTTTAAGTTTAATTCTAATTGACATGTCGTTTATTTAAGTCAACCGCTTTTACTAATTTATCTACTCAGGACAACGGATATTTCTGTAAACCGCCGCGCCTTCGGCATACAAGCGCATTTTACCATTTAACACGGAGTTAATGACGGCAAAATAAAAAAAGGGGCTCAATGGAATCTCCTGGGAGGAAAACCTGAAAAAACTTGGACTGTGTTGGAGCTAATACCATTTATAACCACCCTTTGTACTCGGCCATTCAAAAAGTCTTTCTTCCAGCGTACATTTTATCTATGCAATTAGCTGTTAGCTATGTAAGCAATTAGCTATGAGGCACTGTCAACAGGTTTTTTTAATCCCACATAAATCGCGTCAACTGCTATATTACTGCTGTATTTCCTCCCGATGGTGCAATTTTCACATATCTTTCTCGCCTATTTCGAGGCGATAAAATTACTGGAAATTGCTCCGATGTCGATGACGAGATTTCAAACAAAATTTAGATTCGCAATCTATCGTAATAATACCACGGATACGCAAATAAAATAAATAAACAAAATCCGTCACTAACAATTCAATAGATAGCATTTCCGTTATCTGTTTCGCAATAGATGAAAACGTTCGCAAGTTACGAGGTTCAATGATCGTGCCCCAGGGTCCGAAGGCAATTAATGATGAAATTTGTGAAAAATTCAAAAAAAGGAATTCGTTAACTCACCTAATTCAAGTCACTGCCGCGAGCTGTCATTTCCGCCTGTGCTCACGAAGAGGTGAAGTAGGGGATTCGCGCTCTTGCAGTTATCCAAATTCGCTTATTATAAGCTCACCATCTTATCACAAGAAAAAAGATTATTTTCAGATTTTGGCTCCTGACTTAATAAAATTAAAAATATTGAATCCAAACAAAACACAAATTTCAAATTGTACCCAATTTAAAAAAAAGTACATCATCTGGTACCTGAAAAACAGACTTACGAGTACACTACATATTTATTTCAGTGATTAAAATTATTATTCATTCAAATAAATTCTATCTATGATGATTGTTTTCAGATGTATCTAATCTAAACACGTATTATGTACTATGCATCCTCGGGCTTCACGTAGTTCACTTGCTCTTCATTAATGCCTTCCTCAGTTCTTATGCCTTATATCAATGCTCACGCCGTTAAAATACTTTCTCTTATTTGCTGTACCTCAATTACTTCACGTACACACTTCAAAGCAAGTCATATTAGAGAAATAAAGCAAAATTTTAAAAGCATGATGGAACAATCTTTGTTTGTGACTATTGTGAGGAAATTGAACATGATTGAGCCAGAAGCTATGCAAGGGAAAGGAGATACAGCATCACTTTTATACTGATAATTCAACATTCTACACTATCATCTTTGGGCGACGAAGACAATGCGTCATTTTAAAACCCTGATTTGAATAAATGGGATTTTTTTATCATAAGAGTCTGTTCCCTTTTCCCATTGTCTTTTTCGTATCTAAAAGGGTTATCCACCAAGTTTATGCCTCAGGGACAGACTTATTTTTGGGAGGGCAAATTCCAGTTACGAGAGAGTGCTCGCTTCTACTTGATTGCATAGCTTTCTTTCGTGCTAGCCAGTCATGAACCTTGAAAATACTGATGGTGCGTGGGTCCTACGTTAACATTACTAGTAGATTTAGGGGAGGAGATCGACAGCTAATGTCATTTGCGCCATTTAGGATGGATAAGAAAGGAGGAAGGGTGAAGAGAAACCCAGCTTCGGCATTAGCCTACTCTTAACGGCCAAGGGGTCCGCAGTTTAACGCCCCATCCGATGCACGGCGTACTCACTGAAAGAGCCTCAAGTAGAGATCGGGAAAGACACCACTGAAAAATATCTGTCTTCGCCAGGATTCGAATCCTCTCGGTTAGAGACCAGTACGTCATCCACCACACCAATCCGATCCCCCTGTATTAGATACTTACCAATCATGGCTAAATAAAAGCAAAGGGGGAATCAGCTGGAAATAATTTTGATTTTTCAAGATTTATTTCAAGCATAATTACTCTCTAAATGTGCCCGTTACTATATACAGGGTTCGTCCGGAAAATAAGTGTACTGACTCCTGGGCTGGGCGCACCGCTCCAGGCGCGCCCAGCACCGCTCTGATGGGCTGCGATTGTAGGGGGGTATGTTGGCAAGCGACGCTGAAAAAGGCAGTCGGCTCTGAGCTGTGGTGTAGTGAGAAGCTCTGTTAACGCGAACCTCCACGCTTCGACCCACGTCACGGAACGCGATGCCGAAGTTTTTGGAGCAGCGTTATTCCATCAAATTTGCGGTAAAGCTTGGAAAATCGTCTACCGAAACTGTCGGTATGATTAACCAGGCTTACGGGGAGTCAGCCATGTCCAGAAACATGATCTTTCGGTGGCACAAGATGTTCGTGGAGGGCAGAGAAGAGGTCGACGACGAGTCTTCGAGAGGTTCCCGATGATGCCTTCGCGGGAGCGTTCCAGGAATGGGAACGCCGCTGGAACAAGTGTATCGACTCACAAGGGTCCTATTTTGAGGAATATTAGCTTAAGATATGTAAAAGTGTAATACATTTTTTTTCCTGAGCTCAGTACACTTATTTTCCGGACGAACCCTGTATTTCTATTTAGGTAAAGGCATTTAAGAAAGAGAAAACACTATAATTTTCACATTGTTAAATATAGTATAGCCCATCCCTTTCAATCTCGACTATGTCCATAAAGAGAAATAAGAACAAATCTCCTTTAATTATTTAAATAATATACGAATGAAAATGAATGATTAACAAAATAGTCAGAAAAGAAAGAAAGCACATAAAGTAAATGGTGGAAGCAGGTAAAATATATAATTATTCCAACGGAAATTAGAAATTGTTTTGGATTTGGGAATGGTATGGAGAGAGTAATAGAATGAATGCAATTTAGGATTACATACTCGTATAGCGGTTATACGTTCTGCCTGAAATGAACACGGAGCCATTTAAAAGTATTTGCAAGTGTTTTGTTGAGTTTTAAAGCGAGCAAAATGCATCGAATGATGGAATGGATGCAAGGAGGTCGGCATGAGTAAAAATGAGTACAGGTATAACAGGTTGAGAATTCTGAAAAATCGAAAACCGTCAAATAACTCAACTTCTTTCTATTTATACCAAATTCACTCTTCAAGTCTCCAATCTAACGCTCGTATTTTGGGGAAACATAAAAAAGACATGGCCGTTAATCGTCACCCGGGTCCAAAATTTAGACGCTCTTGTTTTTAGATTATTTGGCAACTGCATAGGGGTGCGACTTACCCATTCCGCGCGTTTTTTAGGATCACACTATTATATAGTCTGCTCAAATCTACCGAAAGGGAATCCAAATGAACATTCAGAGTTTTAATATAAATTACAGATTCAGGTGTGATCCGGTGGAACTGTTCCATAAGTGTGAATGTGGTAGAAGTGTGCCATATTTGCTAGTTTTCGTCTCTGCTATTCAGAGTTTCATTAACCTGAGAATTTTAATCCTAATAATAAATAAATCCGAAAATTAAGTTGTTTTTTAGGGGACAAAACACGCCAAGACGGCACGGAGTAAGGGTTTCTAATTTTTTGGCATACATACTTTAAAAATACACAAAGTAACATAGACTAGGTCCGATTTGGATCCACTTTTCTAGGATTTTTTTAATTAGAAAAAAACAGATTTGAAAGAAATTCCCATAAATGGCATTCCATGTTTCACTCAGAATTAAGATTTCAATTCTAGTTTGGGGATGGTTAAATTATAGATTGGATCTTTTGTATTGAGGTGAATTGGAAGGATGTCTCGTACGTGCGCGTAAAATAAAAGTTTGTATAAAAATAAAAATAGGTTCATACATGATTTCAGCGTTTTACCATCATCGAAAAGAAACTGGAAGATGGTGATCAATGTGATATTTATAATTTCTCTTTCACAATCAAAATTTAATCAGGTTGATGTAAACAGTAGACGGAAATCATTTATGTTTATACCAGAGTTCTGTTTCGCACACATCAGTTAAATTTACAAGCCCTCTGAATACTTTCAAATGAATGAATACTTTACAATGCACTGGAAAAATGTGCAAATTGGCATGTGTAATTTAGACAACGAGCATGCTTTGCACCGTCTCTTACATTTCTTTTCGTCATCTTTTTTTACTTAATTAAAAATAGCAATTTTCCACAAAAATAAAGTTTAATGCGACCGGTTTCAATGTTACTACATCATCATCTAAATTACACGAAATTGCGCGTCGAAAATTGCTATTTTTAATTAATCATGATATTCCACCGTATCACTCCTGAAACGTCTCTTTTTAATCTTTCTTTACATTTTTTTGTCTCTTACATTAAATTTCTTTTTCTTTGCATCATTTTACCTGACTTCATAGGTGTAAATCAAAAGGATTTTTAAATTTACTTGCCGCTTTGAGAAACGGAATTCGAATAACGTATTTTTTTACAGGAGCCTGTTGAAATTACATGTAGAGCTTAGGTAGTAGCAAGTTTTATAAGCGTTTAAAACTTCATTTCCTAGTGTTGCGACCTTGCAAGGAAAGCGGATAATCATTTTAAGAAAGTCATAAATCATGTATTTCAAGCTTTGGAAGGTGGTTGAATGTTCTTAAAATCAAAAGTAAATTACGATAAAAACACTCCCACCACACGCCCTTGCGGCGGCTTGTGTTGATGTTCCTAGCACGCTCTGCGAGGCTGAAACGACTAGCTCCCAGCAGAATAGAAGGTCTACTGTTTTCTCATGCGATATCTTAGCTAAATAAATTCGAAACGATTGGGCATACAGCGAGCGAGGAGAAGACAGAACACGGGCTGGTGGAGTTGTGAGCGGGAGACCTGCCAGACGGAACGCGGCGCACGGCAACGCATGCATCGCCGGCAAGACGTGTCGGTTTTAAAACCCACTCCCCCCCTCTGAGCGAGGGGCAAGCCCAAAGCTCAAGGTCACGATTAACCGCTGGCGGGAACTGAGGAGCTACTACGATTTTTCGCTTGGCTCTTCTACGGTCAAACATGATGATATATCAGTGAGGCTGCCGAACGATGACCGCGATTAAGGAGAATCAACGTGTTGTCCCACTGCCACGGACACGCTTGCGAATTGGCAACCGACTTGAACGCAAAAGGAAATGATTACCAATGTCCATATCCATTATCGTCTCCCAGAGAACAGTGTCCGAAGTAAGAAGTTATAAAAATTTAAATTTGCGACAAATATGTAGGTGTGCACGCAAGTGTGTGTGTGCGTGTATGTACGTATGTGTATATTTGGGTAGCCCTTATTTTTCAACTTTCTAAAAGTTAAACTCCCACTCGCCTATCTTGTTTTAATCAATAAAAAAACGACACGTGCAAAAATTTAGCTCCATCGATTAACTCCGAGGCGACCCTCATCGACCATGAAGTTTTGAAATTTGTGCTCAGGTCATATTTTCATGTAATTTTATAAGTTATTTTATTTTCTGAAAGATCACTTGTTATTTCGTAAGTTATTAATAATCAACTAGGTAAGGAAATTAATACGAATGGGAGTATAACATACAATTTTTTCCATAGCATGTGATTTGATATTACTAAGTTAATATAAAAATCATTAAATATTAGTCGTATTAATTATGTCCTGTGGTTTATCATTAAAGATAAATTTCTACTATTATATCTGTGTGCTTCGTTTATTTATTTTGAAGCAAGTACGATAATTGATTTTTTTATTATCGTTTCAGAACTGTTTGCGCTGCTGGTATAAGGTGACTTTTATGGACTGTTCTTTTAGATTTGTAAAATGGCATCAACTTCTTCAGGTCGTTCGGCACACAAGTTAACAAAAGATTTTTACGTCACTCTTGTTGACTACATTTCCAATCAAATCGCTGGAGCAAACTTCCTCCAAACAGGCGTCTTAAGGGACTTTTTCAACAATCTAAGAGTTTTAAATATTACAACAAAAGCGAGTGCAGCATTGGTGATTCAAGAAGTTTGTGTTTTGGCAAAAAGCTCGAATTCCTGCTAGAAGAACTGACCACTGCATTGATACGTTAGTTAAATTCTATGATGAATGGAAACATTTAAAGAAAAATTTGCCAAGAATTAAAGGCAAAGAAAAGAAAAAGACATCTTTTCGTGGATACTCACGATTTGTTTGGCATATCTCATTCAAATGCTTCGGGACAAATGAAATATGAAGAGGACAAAAATTTCTTAATGATTTAGCGCCAAAAAGGACGACCGGGCTCCATGGTTGAAGTAGATCGACAACTAAAACACAAGGAAGAAAGATCAATAGAAGCTGCCAGGAACAAGAGAACTTAAGATGAAATGGAACGACATTTTGAGATATCAAAAACTGACGATTCTACATCAGTTTGCAGCGAAAGCAGTGATGGTGATGATGACAGTGAAATTTCTTCTGCCATCGATAAGCAAATAACAGCAACAACTACAGCAGCAGCAACATTTGAAACTCGAGGAACATTGAAGTTTTTTACCCCCCCGTCTCTCTGAGGTTTTTGATAGGTGCAAAATCATCACTGATAAAAATGGGGTTTACATATTGATGGCTGCTGCAGAAGCTTTTGGGCGTGATACTAAAAACCTGGTAATACATCGAACTTCATTTCAACGCCTTGGAAAAATATTTAGAGAAGCGACACACAGAAATTCAATACAAATTCAAACTAAACGACTGCTGGGATGAAGAGTTGTTTCCAGCACTCGCAGGTGCTGAAAAGATTGATAAACTGGCAATAATAGTAGCTTTTGAAGGCAAGGAGCAGCTGTTGGGAGTCCCTGAAATCCCAAAATCTTCAGGAGAAGAACGAGCCATGGCGGTTTATCAAGCAGTGGAGAAGTGGGGGTATAATTGATAAAACTCAGGCAATTTGCTGTGATACGACTGCAAGCAACACAGGTAGAATACATGGCGCCTGCAGAAATCTAGAAAAATTGTTCAATTGTATTCTGTAGTACCTTCCTTGCCGCCATCACATTTTTGAGTTAGTTTTGAGGAGCTGCGTCAACTCGGTGATGGGTGCAACTTCTGGTCCAGATAAAGCGCTTTATAAAAGATTTTGAAAATCCTGGAAAATACCCGTCAAAAAGATTTACAGAACCGGTAGTAATGAAGTGCTTGATGATGACCGCTCTACCATTCTCGGATTTCTTGAAAACCACCTTTGTGAGCAGAAAAAACAGCGAGATGATTACCGAGAATTGTTGGATTTAACTATGATCTATCTTGGTGGAATTCGAGCGGGATATCGTTTGGTAAACCAGGGGCTGTGAGTCATGCTAGGTGGATGGCCAAGGCAATTTATTTACTCAAGATTTACCTATTTCAAGATCAATTTCCGTTATCTATTGGGGAGCCGGGAAATCTTTAAAAAATATTATGTATTTTTCTTGCTCGAGTATACGTTCGAGCCTGGTTTCTATAATCAGAAACAATTAAATCACCTTATCACGATTTCTTATTCATGCGTCAATTGTTTAACTATAAGGATATTGATCTAGAAATCAGTAAGGCCGCAGTTAAAACATTTTAGAACCATCTCCGGCACTTAGCTCCCGAAACTGTGGTTTATCCTTATTTGATAACAATGTTCCAATCACGGAACAAAGTATGACCCAAGTTATGCTAGAAGCAAATACAGATGAAGAAGAGGAAGAAGAAAAAAATCAACTACAGGGGTACATTGCGCATCAAAAGGATTTTTCTTCCTTTACAAACAACGAGTTTTCGTCTTTTGCAACTCTAGTGGCAAAAGCTTTCTTTGCAAGATTCTCTATCAGCACCGATTTCCTCGACAAACACCATTCAACATGGAAGAATGATGCTGGTTACAAGAGTAAAAACTGGAGAAGACAGTTTTTGTGAATCATGTTGCAGAAAGAGGCGTCAAACTAATTCAGGAATACAATATTATTCTCACAAAAGATGCAAATGAAAAACAATTTGTTTTGAAGATCGTTGCCGAAGACCGTAAAAATTACCCAACTGTTACCAAATCTACTCTAATTAAAAAATAATATTCAATTTTCGTTCTTTCACATATGTATGCTTTGATTCGAAACAAAGTTTTGCTCTAAATAAAAATCACTCTCCCTTAAAGAAAATTATAGCTTCATTAAAAAACATAAAATTTTCACTATGTCCATGTTATTTCAAGGATTGTTCCAACCTCAAGGCGTTAGAGGGTCGTCTAGTATTTGTCCGATTCAAGTGAAATTTTGTACAGTATGCTTGTTTATTGGGATAATATCAGGGGGTGGGAGCAGCAAAATTTTGACTTTCGGAAAATATCCTATAGCTAAGGGCCACCCAAATGTATATTATTATTATAAGGTAAGATACCGGTTAAGGTAGGTTTTTGGATGGATACCACTACCAAATTAGCATTTTGTGGCTCCTTACAAAACTCAAAATCCAGCAACCTACTCTATATCAGGTCCCTCTTCATCTCTGAGTACTTCCTTCCTCCCTTCATTCCGTCCAACATCCCTATCCTACTTCTGCCCTTTCCTCGTTTGCCTAACATTCTCCCCTCTATTACAGTTTTCAGCATCCCACTGCCAGTCAGTACGCTCTTCATCCATTTTTCCTGCCTCCATAGGATTTCTCCCAACAAACCCCTATCTTCGCCCAACATACCATGTACTTCCTCATTTGTTTTCCTTTCGGTCAATTTCACCTTCTCCATTCTTCTCCACACCCATATTTCAAAAGCCTCCAGTCTACGCCTATCCTCCTGCTTCAATGACCACGTTTACGCACCGTACATAGCTACGCTCCATATCAAAGTTTTTACGAGTCTTTTCTTAACATCCTTACTCATCGTCCCTCTCATGAACTCCCTCCTCCTTGTGAAAGCCTCTTTGCCTGGCGCAATTCTTCTCCTTACGTCCCTACTACTTTGACCGTGTTGGTCCAAAACACTACCGAGATACGTAAACTGTTCTACCTGTTCTAGTTTTTGCCCTCCTATTTTAATTTTTAGCTTAGCCTTTTTCTTTCTAGAAAATCGCATGACCTTTGATTTATTAATATTGATTCTCATCCCATACCTGTCGCACTGAATTTCCAATTCACTAAGCAATGCTTGCAACCCCTTGGCTGACTGACAAACTAAAGCTTTGTCATCAGCAAACCTAACTGATTTTACGAATTCTCCGCAAACTTTCATTCTTACCTCCAGTTCTTCCCATGCCTCTTTAATAATTTCCTCCACATACGCATTGAACAGCACCGGTGATAATGGACAACCCTGACTTACGCCTCTTCCTAACACTGACAATCTGGACTCCCTGTTCCCCACTCGCACCTGAGCAGTCTGAGACATGTAAGGGTTGCGGATTAGCCTCCTGTCCCTTTAATCTAATCATATTTTCTTCAATATACTCATTAGTGTTTCCCAATTCACTCTTCTTTCTATTCACCCTTCTTTTCATTCTATCAAACGCTTTTTCGAAATCTACGGAACATGCAAATACCTCCTGGTTGTACTCTATATTCCTTTCGATTAACGATCTCATTACTGCAATGCCATCACGCGTACCTCTCCCCTTCCTAAATCCAAACTGATCATCCCCTAAGTAATCATTTTCCCTACTCTCTATCCTTTTGTTGAAGATCCTGAGAACAACTTTGGCTGCGTGGCATATCAAATTTATCGTTCTGTAGCCCTCACATGATGTAGCCTTTACCTTTTTCCGAATAGGAACTAATACTGATCTCACAAGTCTTTCGGTCAGATTCCTTCCTCATAGATACTACGAATCAGTCCATATAGCCTCTTCCTCCCACATTTGCCTAAACATTGCAGTAGTTCCGCAGGAATGTTGTCCACCCCCACGGCCTTATTTAGTTTCATCTCCCTTAATGCCCTTTCTATCTCATCTTCGAGTATGTCTGGATCTAAGCTATCTTTCTTTTCTATGACTAACTTTGTTGGTCTAAGTTCTTTACTATTAAGTTCTTCAATATATTCCTTCCATCTCTCTTGGATATTTTCTGTGTCAACTATTATCTTACTCGCCTTATCTCTAGATGCCAGCATAGACCTTCCCTTCTTACTTCCCCATAGTGATTTAACCTTGATGTATAGCGCACCAATTTCACCCTTCCTCTGCAATCCAAGTGTATATTTTTGCGCTTATGATCTGTCCGATTTCGCCTTCCCCACCTCCCCTGTGTTCGTCCTTCATGTGTCCCATCCCTTTTCCTTATATCTATTTCCATGTGAATGAATATATATATATATATATATATATATATATACATATATCTATATATAGACACACACACATTCAGAAGAGACCCCTATATTATAACATAGCTGTTTTCGAAGTAATGAAAAGGTCCCGTCAGGAGGAAGAACTAAGGCATAAAGAAAGCCACAAGTGCTTCGTAATACATCCTCCCTATAATCAATGTAATAAAATGGGCGGGTCATGCTTAGAATAAAGGCGCAAAAAAGGTTGTTGACAGCTCGTTGATAAAGCAGAAATATCTTTCGCCAAGAAAATTAAGATAGGGTAAACGTAAAATCCGGAATTATCACATTTCCTTTAAATATTTACCATGAACATTATTCGACTGTGCAGGACTGGCAAAGGCAGGGGTAATGGATACTATGAACAGTACACAATGCTTACACACAACGCGTCAGAAGTAACTAGCAAGTACACAACCGCACACTGGCATCCTTTTAAACAGGAGGCCACTCTAAGAGTTTCGTTTGACGCGGCTAATACGCCTCGATTTGCGATGAGGTCACACAAAATAGCAGGGGGAAAAGCAGTTTCGGGGCAAAGGTGCAGACGAAGGTGGAGACGGGCTTCAAGCTGCGAATGAAAGCATTCAATTCTTGTCATCATTACACCGAGGCGGGATGAATTGGGTTTCTGTTAACAGAGGTTGCATCTCTTATTCCCCTCCCCCTGCCTTCCCGGGTGGGCAAGCCCCACATGCAAATCCTCTTTGCTCGCGGAAGCTCATTTTTCAAAGCTACAAGTCGATTGACAATTCCCCTAAAACATTCTTGAATGTACGAGGGTACTATTTATATTTTCAGAGTTACCTATTGAGTTATATATATATTGAGTTACCAATATAAAAATTATAATGAAATAAAACTGTTCGAAGTAATATGCAAACATTTGGGGAACTAAGTGTATGTATGCCCTTATTTTCAAGTAAAGCATAATCCACTGCCTTAATTTGGGCAATCTCAGTGCATCGTCTTTCGTGTAGAGGGTGAAGGAGGCCAATGGCTGCGAAGTAGAACGTAGATAGCTAGTCTCGGATTGCATTTGTAGTACCATACGTGTGCATATCTAGTATTTTTAGAACGCATCTCAAAATGGCAAGACGGGTTAATTTTCCCCGTCGGATGTGTCAAATGCTGATTGTTCCGAAATGTCAGCTAAAGTCCCCGAGCAGTCCAGACGGATGAAATTATCTTTCACGGTTTCCCAGCAAGATGGACACCGTACGTATTTTTTATTGCGATGGACAAAAACACCAACGAGAGAGAAATCTAACGTTGCGAGTGGCCGAAGCTTTAGAAACGTGGAAATTAGGATTGACCATAGGACGTTCTGGCGAAGGCGCAGTTTAAGACGGTGGTGCGTATGCTGTGGCGTCGCCGGAGTAAGAGTAGTCGCCGGCGTCTACATGCGTATACATCGATTTAATGCTAGAACACGGTGCGTGACAACATTGAGCCCACGTGTGGTATAAATATGACTTTTGCCTAGTCTTTCCAGCAGCTCAGGACAGTTAAAATCCCACAGTCATTTAATTGTGGAAATTTTCGGCAAGACGTTTCAGTTAAAAGAAGTGATGCCGTTCTGAAGTTTCCCACGACAGCTGATCGGAGCAAACAAGTGATTATCGCGTATCCGTGGGATTTAGTTCAGATCTGAAGTCAGGCGTGATAAAGTTAAATATGAATTAATTAGGTGAAGTTCTTCTTGTTCTGTAAATTCATTAAACCAAGTAAGGACCAACCAGGCAAGTGCATTACCCGAATAAGGATTTGAAACAGAGAACGATGAGAACATTGTCAATTACTCGTGCCTAATCCTCTCGTCTTTAGTTGATGGAAAATGTTAAAATACCTACTGATATACCAGATGGCCTTACACATAACATGCGTGCGCATATTATCATTTGAGTATTTGGGCATTAATAACATGGAAATAGTATCATCTAAATGCAAAGTGTTCATGATCGTATTACATAATGAAATAGGACCAGTAAAAACTCTTTTGAAGTAATATCGTAATTAACTTTTGGATTTTGCCGTCCAATTAAATACCACAAAATAATCATAATAAGATAAACACAAACGTGGGAAGTAATGATTTCAATGCTTTCCATGGAATAGGAAAATGTACGGTAACAGCTCAAAGACTTCGATGTGTACCAGCGAACATTT
The DNA here is from genome assembly GCF_022747635.1 of Hetaerina americana. NCBI lineage: Eukaryota > Metazoa > Arthropoda > Insecta > Odonata > Calopterygidae > Hetaerina > Hetaerina americana. Next base: position 53,307,742 of record NW_027287427.1, on the reverse strand, counting down.
GTTCAATTAGTTTTCACAAGTGGGATATATAATTTTGAAACAATTAAGATGTAATCATAATTTTCTGCGGCTATATCTACCGTAAGTATCCAGAAGATTAGAGACAAGTGATTGAAATTCATTCCAAACAACAGAAGGATCAAAAAACAATATTTACAAGGTGACACAATATGCCGCCTTATTGCTTTTTTGCTATGATTTGTCAGTCGAAACGAGACATAGGTTTGGGTACCCTTTTATTTGCTTTTAGATTAAATTTCAGCAAATGAAATATAAAAAATATTTAAGAATGAATGAAATAGAATTTTCTTGTTTTGTTAGCTTGACTTAGCTTTGTAAGTATCGGCGATCAGCTGTTCTAGACACCCTCCAAGTTCTACGAAAGTGCCGCCAAACATGGCGTTTATTTCAAACCTGAATTGAGTTAACCTTTTGTAATTTAGAATTGTCTCAAGAAAATTACCCATGGAGAAGAAAATTTTGTACAGCAATGTTTCAGCTAGAAGCCATCAATTTCGCAAAAGAAAGGAAATTGCGAGGCTGCCAGGATTTATCCATTAATAAATCTTTTAAATCAAAGTTACGTTCTAGTTGGGAAAAGTTGATGATGTCTGGTATGAAAGACTACTCAGAATCGGGAAGGATAAAAAGAGTGTCTAATGAGGAAATAAGCCGGTGGATCCTGGAAAGTTGGCAGGGTGTCTGAGTGGCTTGTGTAAAAAATGGATTTGAAATAGCTTGAGGCAATATTTCAACGCAAGTGCTAGAAGATGAGGAAGAGTTAACTTCGGAGAAAGGATTCGGTGATGTGCCTGAAGAGATAATAAACGCACTTCATTCATTTAATTGTGATTCAGGTGACGGATTTCTTGGGTTCAAGTGATCTACCTATCCTATCATATATTACGCACGTACATACGTACGTGTTTATAATACGACGTACTCTACGTATACGTAAAGTACTATGCATTAGAATAACGAAGTACTACGTATTAGAATGAATTATGTATAGAAATTATACTATATGTTTCTTCTTTTTCTCATGGATTTATGAGATGAAATAACTTTAACAGTGGCAGAGCTGTATAAAATGGAATGCAATTAGGAAGGCATGCTTACAGACTAATTTATTTTTGCAAGACTATTCTTTAAATTATAGTGCGCATAAGTATGTAAATGTTTGGTTTTTTTAAATTTTCATTACATAATGCGCATCGTCATTTTTTCGATCATCTGAACATTTTTGTATGGATAACACGCGCGCTATCGATGGGAAAATACGGTAGTTAATGCAAAGTGAATGTGCATGAAATAGACTAATATAGTTAAATTTCTCTCAAGGCAATTGATTTATTCCATTTTTCTTAACAACCAGTAAAACTGCATGAGCAAAATAAATAAATTGAAATAACCACTTAGATCTGTTTGGCAAGATTTCATAAGGTCCTGATAAATGAGCCACTTTTCAATGAAACTTTCATCTCAAAGTCTAGATCCGCACATGGAATAACATTGAAAACCCATGAGAAGTAGTATGACCATGTTGAAATGAAACAATTTACTTTGTAATTCCCCACACTTCATTTAAAAAACACGACGAAATTTTGTATCACACCCACTCCCCACTCCTAGACCTACCACTCTTCTAAGTAAAAAGATTTAATTCTCTTTTCTTCCCAGCTACATTGTAACCTTTTTACCCCTCCAACCTTTCTGACAAACCCCCCCTCCTTTGATCAGAAGGTATTATATAGCAAGTTTGTTTCGAGAGCCCTTGCAAGAAACTGCTCTAATCTATGAGGGCCACCCGATGATGACGTTCAACGTCAAAACCTGGGTCGTGTTTTTTAAATAAAGTGTGTGGAATTACAAAGTAAATTATTTCATTTCATTTAAATATGTTATGCAAATTCCATAAAGTTACGCCTGAGACAACAAATTTTAGTATAACCATGGAAAACTATTTTTCCCTTACCTTACTTAACAATTTGATGGATACTGACCTAAAGGAATAATGGTTAATGATGGTACAGCCATACTGGGTGACCTGGTAGCAAGCCAAAAACATATAATGCCATCACACAAACTAGAAAATCTACAAATTATGACTTATATTTAATGTCCATACAATTTAGTACTCACCTGACCAAATAGTAATGGTATCAAAAGTTGAACAAGATATGGAAGACAATTTAAAAGAATATCAAATTTAAAGGGCATACAATTCGAAAGTATATCAATTCGAATAAGTTTCCTGCTAGCCGAGCCATTTTGCTGTCAAAATTAGCCAATTTTGGGAGAATATCGCTTTAATACCAAGTGAATTGACCTATTATTCCACAATTCAGCCAATAGGGAATAAACTTTGGCTAGCCAAGGAAAATGTTTTGACAACACCAGCAAGTGCCTGTTAATTTAATCTTCCAATATTGATAATATTCAGATCTAAGTTACTATTTTGACATTTTACCAAATTATGCTGCTGAAAATGGATAGATCACTTGCTGGCTGGTATTGGATCAACATAAGATTGCAGATTGGGTAAATTGATACCTCAATACGATGTCTTTAGCCTTTGACATTTATGGATTGTCATTGAGGATTGCATGGGTTCTAACAAGGTGAACCAACATTAATACAATAACTAAATGAATATTTTTTTGTTTCTTCTAATATTTTGTGAAAATAAAAGCTGATCAAAATGGCAGTTAATTAGCCCGTAGGTTTAACAATTGGCAATATAAGAATCTGCTGATAATTATAACAGTCACATCTTTTAATAAATAATTAGCTGCTGAATTAAGCATTCCCCAATGTACGACGAATATTTATAAAGTAAGGTCTGTTTGCTCATATTTAAATATTGGCGCTTCAGAACACAGTTTTACTCCTGCAACGCCATCTACTGATTCATTGAGAAGCTATAGCAGCATTTGTTTTGGTTCAGAAGTCGTTTGCTTGCCCGTGCATGCTAACAACAATGTCCGCGACAATCGTTGATCCCACCAGCTGTGAAGCTCGTTCTGCGATACGATCCTTGTATGCAAAAGGATTATCAGTTGCTGAAATTGATTGGGAGTTACGCTTAGTTTATGGACCTACAGTTATGAGTGAAGGAAAGGTTAGACAATGTACAGTGATTTTAAAAATGGATGGACAAATGTCCATGACAAAGAGTGAAGTGGCAGGCCCAGTATTCTGACTGATAAAATTGTTTCGCCAGTAGAACAAAAACTGTGATGTGATCGTCGATTGATGATTAATGGTCTGGCTGAACAATTTCCCCAACTTGGACGCACCACTGTCTACAATATTGTCACGGAAAACCTTGGATACCACAAATTGTGTGAAAGGTGGGTACCGAAACACTGCTGCCAAACAAATGAGATAATTCAAGATTTTCATTAGGAACTCTTTGACCACCCACCGCACAGTCCTGACCTTGCACCTAGTAACTACTTCCTCTTCTTGCACTTGAAACAGTGGTTCGGTGGACAACGTTTCGAAACCGAAGAGGAACTCAAGAACAGCGTTGTCAATTGGTTCCACTCTCAAGCAGCGAGCTTCTATGCAGAGGTGTTAAAGAAGCTGGTGCAGCGGCACGAAAAAATCTTAGATCTGAACGGCAATTATGTAGAGAAGTGAAGTAGATTTGTAGCTAACTAAAAGTGCCAATAAAATGTGTATCATATGAGTATATTTTTCCAGTGACCAAACTGCCCTTACTTTATGAACATGCCTCGTACTTATGGGTGAATAAAATTTAGAGAATCTAGATCAGGTTACAGATGAATCTTCAACTAGTTATCTTTCCCAATGAGCACTTCATTTTGATACATAAGGTAATTAAGAGATTAATGATACATAAATAAAGAGTAATAAATTTAATGAATATTATTTATTTCTTTTTGTCACCAGCTCAAAGGCAATGCAATTAAAAGATGCATAAGCATCTTTTAATTGCATTGCCTTTGAGCATACAAGCATGCAATGCAAGTATGATGCATACAATTAATTGCATGCATCATACTTTACATGAACCCTTTGAACATTCACAATCACATTAAAATACTGAATGAAGAAATTACCCTTGATTTGTTGTGATCATAAATGTCCTGTTTTAACCTTAATTGAAATTACTGAGCTGATATGCCATGATATGAGTCAGTATGGTCCCAATGCATTTAAATGTTGATTCAATCTTCTGAATACATGCATAGTAAATGCTGACAGCTGTTGAAAAATATATGCCATAACCAAGACTTTGCTGTTCTCTACCAACCCTCAGACTAGATGCTCAACAATATTTCTGGGATCCTCAAGTGAACCCATGGATATAATTGATGGTTTCCCTATAACTTTGTGGAATTGATTCATATTGGAAATGAAAAATAGTAACTTTGTGACTCCACTGAAAAATATTTATTACGAGATTACCCGGGTTTCGGCATTCTATGTCATCTTCAGGTGACAACTCTGGCTCTTCTTTTCTACATGTAATATTTCAAATTTAAAGTCAATGCCATGGTTATATTCCGATAAATGTTTTGCAAAATGTGACGTTGACTTTTTGTTCTTTAAGCAGGCTTGGTACTCATACACTCCACTTTTTTCACTTTTTGGAATTTTGTCTTTTGTGTGGGAAAGTAGGTTCCTGAGGTTCAATTTATTATAATAGGCTAATTAAAACTTATCTTTTGGTAGTTTCTTGCTTTAGAGCAGCTTGAAATTTTAAAAAGGGTATGCTCCAAAGAGAATATTGTTAATGACCTTTTGTACACCTCCCACCCCCCTCCTCAACTTACCACTTCTCGATGCCAGCGCTTGTGTGGGTAAGAAACCCTGTACTTCCCCCACACCCTACCTTGACCTCAGAGATATGCAAAAGATTTTTGAATTTATGAACCATTAAAACTCACCCACTTTCCTCCGCCAATAAGAGGAACGCTTCTAATAGGGTGACTCATGTTTCTACCCTTCCCTCCAACCATCATTGCTCAATTCCCTCCCCAACCCACCCTCCGACCCTCTTACCTCCGGAGTGTAATATATATCGATGGATGTCCATCAGAATTGTCACCTGAAGATGACGTTCAACGTTGAAACCCAGGTCGTATTGTAATGAAAACTTTTCAGTGGAATCACAGTTACTATTTTTCATTTCCAATATGAACCCACGGACATAAATTTTCCATCTAATTTTAGCTTTCACTGCTGCTATAAGTATTTCAAAATATTCCTAACAACCACTATAAGAAATATACTACTTACTCAGTGCTCCAATCTGAGACCTGTTCAAAGAAATAGAGCTGTAGGAATGTTCCCCTGGTATTGACCAGCAAGGGCCTTCATTGAGGTAGATTATTTCCTCCAAGCACCTGAAAAACTGAAACAAAGCAGTGAAATCATGAATTAATTCTCCAAATCACTGGAAAAAACTCATGTTATTGTCATTGTTATCAACAATAAATACAAGATGTGATAATACAGTAAATTGGGGAGCCCAGTTTGGCATATTCCACAAGGTGGTTAATATTGAATGCTGTTAATTCCTGGAAAAACAGTTACTATTTTACAAAACTTGATGTTGCAAGATTTTTTATGGTTTGGTTGGCATAAAATTAGAAAACTATTGGCTTCAAAATTGAACTCATTGCAAATTAAAGATTTAGTGTTAAATTTACGGCTTGGGCAGCTAAATGGGATCGACAAGTTGGCATTTTTAAGGGTTAAAATCGAAAATTCAAACTGCACAAAACTTGTGCGAACTAATTATTGGTTTATTTCATTGTTCATCACTGTCTCTGTCACACAAATATTAGTTTAATGCATAATCAGCTTTTACCAACTGCCGTATATGTACGGGATAATTCAAATTGGGCTCGTAAGTTATCGTAGAATAAATAAGCAATAAAAACACGCGAGGATTCACTCGTATACAATCACACAAAGCCGGTTTATAAATGTTTGTTATTTGGTTATTTACTCATTTGCAAATCTAATGTCATTCATTAAATTGAATGAACATGAAATGGGCAACAATGGATTTTCGGAGTGGAACTGAATTTTATTAGACTAGGGCGAGCACTTCTGTTGTTACTATTATTTGCAGAGCCCTGAATTATCCGTTTCGTGAAACAAATATTCCGCCAATTTTAAAGTACTTCAGTCTAAATTTATAAACGCAAGAGCTCTTGGTATTACGCATGGTAAGATAGGTAGCACTGATTTCTTCGCTGTCGCCCTTAACGAGTACCAGTTTGGAACACCGAACGGAGTATGCAATCTTGCCATTCACTTGTTAATTGAACGCGCGATTATCAATATTAATCGATGAAAATATACAAATTTTCTCTATTATGTTAGCAAGAAGGGATACTCACCGTATTTCTCCTTAGCCAAAGAGGATGGAACTAATACGCACGGTTAAACCACCACCTACCGGTAGAAATTACCATCAGGTGCCATGCAACCATGAAAGCATGGCCACCGTTGGTTGTTAATTTTTTTATTTCCTACTCTCTTCGGCAAAACATTTTTTACTACAGTCGAAAAAATATTAATAAATGATAACGTTACTTCAGATTTACTTGATCCTTGGAAAAATCTACCATGCTCAAAGGAAATGAAAAGGTTTTTAATCAAGGAATATTATGATAGACCACCTGGCCACAACCTTGTTCGCATTAATGCCAACTGGTCGAAGAATTTAGTACGTAGTTAAATTACGTAACACGAGAGTAGTTGGGCCATGGTGAAACGATTAGAACCATTTCTTTCCTAGGTCGTTAGTAAGTAGTGATCTGGATTTTTGCTGTTAGCGATTTTGTCACGCCTACGGTATGATTGCGATATGTAATGCACACGGTACACATATTCTAGGAAATTAAATAATCTTGGAAGGACCATGGCTTTACACCTAGGTCTTAAACCTGCGATCTAGAATGTGTTACTCATCGTGGTCATATGAGGTTGGATCACGAAAAATTGTTCAGCTTTTAAAAGAAATAACTACACATCTAATTAGCAACGCCGGACTTTTCAACACGTAATGCATAATAAAAACATTTTGTTTGGAAAAATAATCGCTTGAAAAGGAAAATACTGGGGGAAAATCAATGGTGATTATACATTCCAATTAAAATTTTTGGCGTAATTATTGTAGATTAGGCATGTGACATCATACCATGGTACTTAAACAAGTCAATATTAAAATCTGAGTCAGTTTCGTCTATTATCATTTCATACATATACGAAATATATCTATACATCCTTAACTTGAAATTTACTTTGTGAAGGTAGCAATTTTGAAACCTCTTTTGATATGATACTTTAGTTTTTCTTTGACTGTGAAGCTGTGGATTACTTTACGTAATCAAATATATCAACATGAAAGGTCAGTCCCAAAAATAAGTAGAATGATTTGATCGTTTATTCGTCTCAAAATGCGTTATCTCTGGGAAGTGTGTGCCTCAGGGACAGACAGGGAACATAACGTTTTAGGCGGAAGCCCTCAAAAAGGCTGCGGAAAAGAGTGCAACGTGTCAGGGGAGAGATATTTGCCAACTATAGGCTGCAACCGGACAATTCACAATCCCACACCGCTTTCGTGACATGTGCAAACACAAGGTGATAGTGCTGCCGCGGGCGCCGTACAGCCCCGATGTGGCACCGCCGGTCTTCTTTTTGTTCCAAACAATTAAAAAGGAGCTTGAAAGATAACGTTTTTGAAGCTGAATTTTGTCAAAGAGACCGTCACGAGGTGCCTGAACGGTTCCTGTCGACGCCTTCCAGGCAGCGCAACGGGACTGGCAGAGGCGCCGACTTCGATGAATCGCCTCAAAAGGGTTTTATTTTGATGAATTTTTGCAATTTGTACTTTGGTCCGCAATAACTGTTCCCGGTTTTGTTCAACTTATTTTTGGGACAGTAGTTAGGACCAATAATTTTGTCAACTACTGTAGAGCAAATCACTCTTTTTCATATCTATTGATCTCATATCTTGTATTTACAACTTCTTGCGCACGAAAATATTCTTTCTCAAGGCATTACTGGGGCAAATGTTATTGCATGTAATACCAACAACAAATACCAGGAACTTTTGCATGACATCCATCAGAACAATGATGTAAGAAAACGCACACATTGCACATTTCTCTTGGCATATAATGCAATATTGTTGCATGGCATCCATCAGAACAATGATGTAAGAAAACGCACACAATGCACATTTCTCTTGGCATATAATGCAATATTGTTGCATAGCATACCCACATACGCGGAAACAGAAGATAAATCAATTCGCCGATTTCGATTCAATTGTGTGAGCAACCACACTCACTGAATAAAATTCATGTGCAGAGTAAGCCATTCAATTTCTGTTTACATATCCTCCAGATAGTCTTTGAACTAAGATGACCGACATCTTCACAGGAATGCAGGCTAAGTTCCAAGAGAAAATGATTCATAAAATAAAGTCTTATTCCTCGATTCGCCAGTGAGGACCAGCAGCAACCCAACATATCCGATGTTCTCCGACGACTCCAGATCCGCCACTGCTCCGGGCACAAGATAACACGGTCAACTAATACATTAATAATTGACTATCTCAATAATTATAGGAGCATTATCTGCAAATGACGAATGCATCTAATAGCATCGAATATTAAAATGCTAGTGGAATACTGCACAAAACAAAAATGAAAAACACACCCGATCACTTTGTTAATACCCTTCCTGGGGTTTTCAAATTTTATGGCTGATGACAATACACATTTCCAGGTCTAAGTAAATTAAGATTATTAATGCCATAATGCTGGAAATAATGTGCATCTCATAGCTCAAGATGCATTTACACACAAAATAGTCGGGTATCCTCCATACCATGTTAGCTTTAACCTTCTCCCGTCTTACAGTAAGAAATCACGGAAATTACGAGGAAACTTAGTTGGCGCCAGATGGCGGCACTAAATTTTTCCGTAGTAAGTAGCGGAAGACGGGATGAGCTCGGACTCACCATTCGGTTTTGCTGCGTAGATAAGAACCTTGCCAGACCGGTTCGAAATTGTTCTCGAAATGACGCCGATTCCGCATTTCCCGATAGTTTCTAAGCTGCCCTCCGGTAAAATATTTTCTCTCGAGAACGTTTTTCCTATTAGTTTAGGATCCTATTCTGACAAAGGTCCCATGTACTGAAAATAACACCGCGATTTCAAAATAAGAGCATGAAGCTGTTTTGATATCAACGCATTTGCTTTCTGCCAAATTTTAGTTTCAGATGATTCATGACTATCGAATCGACAAAGATACGGTTAATTATAAAAATTGTGCAAATGGGATCAGAATTAGTACCATGAATTAAAATATTATTCACATACATAAAACAGAAGTATCAAATTATGGGCATTCCTTCACTGGCCAATCTATAGAAGGAATGAAATCCATTTTTAGTCAAGCAAAAGACTATGCGGCTTACAGCTAAAATGACTATCGAACCAAAACACTTCAGAGTAACATTAAAATAACAAACTAAGAAACATGGGGTGAAATTTAACATTTAAAATCATGTTAAGACGGAAAATTAATCATAAAAGTAAGAATGAATTCATTCTAGGCTTATATAACCATCTGGGGTGGAAAAGTAATTATGCCAAATTCCTATTTGCAGGTTGTACCGAAATGAAATTCGACTAACTAAGGCGAAACTAAGAAACATGGGGTGAAATTTAACATTTAAAATCATGTTAAGACGGAAAATTAATCATAAAAGTAAGAATGAATTCATTCTAGGCTTATATAACCATCTGGGGTGGAAAAGTAATTATGCCAAATTCCTATTTGCAGGTTGTACCGAAATGAAATTCGACAGAGGGGGCACTACGGAAGACAATCCATTTCAATGAAATTCATTCGAAATAAAGACATATTCCCACTAGGCATCTAATAATTTCATGCCTACTCGTGAAATTACTTCAAAATTGAAAAAAACAACTTCAAAATTATGTTACATAACGAAAGCAATAATATCCCATTCTACATTCATGCACTAGTATGAATTATCACATACCTGAGTAATCTGCCCTCACGAAATACACAGATTTAATGGGACCTCTATTGGGAATTTCTAGCAGTCATCAAAATGGCGGTAAAAACGCTACAAAAGTTTATAAATAGCCTCATGAAAAGTGTAAAAAAAATCCGTATTAATTGGCTAAAGATATTACTCTTTACAGCTATACTCCTATTATAAGTTAGGGAAAGTTTGTTTTTCAATTTTGGTTCACATTTGGTGCACTCTCAAATCTTTTGAGTCCCGGCCGAACGAATACGGAGTGAAGGGGCTTCTTTAAGATACCTACACCGCATGAACAAGCTCATTGTCAGTACGAAACAGATTTAAAACTACTTTTAAGTTCAAATCAACAATTTGAAGACCATGTGATATATAAGCACGTTTTAATAAATTGAAAGTCAACCATGACACACAATCCCATCCCCTAGGCAAATATTTCGGCCAAATATTTACATTTTGTGACCCGTTCGTGGGGTACGCCTACTCCTGTACGGTGGGAAATTGAGAGTGAATCATCAATTGAGCCGGTACAAGGAACTCAATCACCGCTTGTTGTGCTTTATAGATCCCACTGAAGATGACGCATTGCGCTGGCGCCACTGATATGAAGTAATCTTTGTAGATTGGAGATGGCACCAAAATCGGTTATATCCTATCGCACGTAATCAAATGTCGACAGCTTAAGTTATTATTTATTAAATTTTATTCAGCGAATTTAAACAATGATTCATTGCGTTTAATATACATTTTTACCAGATATTTTTCTGCGATGAGTTTCTCTTAATACATTTTTATCAAATGAAGCACTAAGTCTCGTAAGGCACAAAACATGAAATGTATACAGTCTTTTATTTACCCCCAAGATCAAACATCGTATGAAACGCGGGCATTAACTTCGACTGGCAAAAGTAAATATATTTTTCCAAAACAATGTTGCATTTACAAAAGGTATTTTTGTACATAACCATCTAATATGAAAATAGATGAAATATGTTCATGGTACCCAGAACTGTAGTAACATGTGACTACCAAATTTAATGATGCTTTATCTTCTTAATGATTTATTCTATGATTATTATTATTAGGTAATCTACCGGTTAAGGTAGGTTTTTGGATGGACACTGCTACTAATTAAATATTTTGTGACTCCTAACAAAATGCAGCATCCTACTCTACATCAGGTCCCTCTTCATGAGTACTTTCATCCTCCCGTCCAATATCCCGGTCATGTTCCTTCCTTTTCCTATCACAACAGAAATATTGGCACATTTCATGAGCCGACTTTGATACAAATTACAGTGGCTATAGGTAGGTAGGTCCTTCGTTGAATCATTAAAATGCGTCTATATATTTTCAAACACGAGAAATTATTAAATCAATTTTTATACAGATATATTAAGTTTTAATGAGGTGAGAAAAGTTTAAGATATAATAAAATATTAGGTAGACAATCGACTAAAGACATAACCAAGACATTCCGTTTTATTATCAATATGAGAATAAGGTATAAGACGAGATTGTATTATATTTAATTTTTCTAATGAATGAAATGTATTTTACTTGAGGGATAGAAATGCGTTGCATATTTTGATGCAAGTCGAACATAATTGACGAAATCTTCATCCCTTAAACCTTTAATTTGCCAAATTACAAAGTTAATTAACCCCTAAAGAAGGAATGCTTAATTTTATTTTGAACAAGATACAGGCAAAAACTCCTTTTATGAGTGATAGAAAAGGGAAAATAACTTAAGCAAACGTAAGTCGTGGTAAAACAAAGCACTTGAGAGACTCACTGATAGGCAAGAGAGAACACATTTATTGCTAAAATAAGTTTTACCAGAAAGTTAAATTACAAAATCATAGGAACAGCTGATAGGAATGATAGCAAAGGTACATTTTCCTTAAAAGAATATTTAACATAAAATTTATATCTACTAAAAATAAGGATAAAATCATCAATTCCCATTAAATTGGTGATAAAATCAACATAACACTGGGAAATTAAATATCTTGAATAATTGTTGGTGGGAAGCAGAAAAGATAAATATTAGTGCTAATAGCAATAAATCTGTCTTAAATAAAAAAGAACTGAAACTGCTAAAATACTAGGATTTATATTGATACAAAACTTAACTGGGAGACCCACATCAGGCAGTTCTGTCATGAACTGAGTAAAGCTGTTCATATATTAAGAAAGCTCAACTTTCTCATTTCAAATGATTATTGTTAAACACATTACAATGCCTTCTTCTAATGTCATTAGAATAATAGTGTTGAGTTATGCAGTCATTCCCTACATGTTAAACCAATTTTGCTGCTACAAAAGAGAGCTATTCGCTCTCTTGCTGATACACCACCACATGATTCCTGTAAACCTTTTTTCATTGGGTATGGAATCATGACTCTATTTAGTTTATACATATTTAAGGCTTTGATTCATGTGAAAGTCAATCTAGAAACTTCCCAATTCAGATTTCACAACCCCAACTACACCACAGGAGGTAATCTAAATACTACTTATTGTAGATTGTCATCAACTTGCAACACATTTCATAATGTGAACATAAGACTATTTGTACAGCTGTTTGCCCACACTGTTGAAATTGGAATTCAGAGTTTCAAGAATAGGGTATACACCTGTTTACTTGCTCACCAACTTTACTAACTCGATAAATTATTTTGTGACAATCTTCATCACATTTAAGAACTAATGTTTATATATTAAGTAATATTTATATTGATGAAATTTAATATGGTTCTACCATTTTTAAAATGAATAAAGTTTTATTATTATTATTAAATATCCCAATACAGTGAAGGACGTTAACATGGTGCTTAAATTCCTTGTGTTGTAAGTTTTTAAAGTATTCATCATTCTTGAATTGCATGTAGGAATGTGTGAACTCGACTTAGGATATCTGACCAATCAAGTTATTTAAGATATTGTGTATAAATATTACTTCTTGGTGCTTGCTTCCTAAGAATAGGAAGCGAGCACCAAGAAGTAATATTTATACACAATATCATTATATATATATATATATATATATCCTGTTAACTATACTATCTTCCAGCTTCCTTCTTGCCTGACTTCATAATTTGGGGACCCAGACCACTTCAAGTATTTTTATTGCTTGCACAATGTTGAATTATATTAAGATTCTAATGATGAAATTAATATCTTTTGTTATCTTTGAACCAGATTTTAAAACTATTAATGTGGTTTGCAAAAACTGAAATTAGAATTAAAGTACACCCTAAAAGTGTTGTTAATATTAACTCTAGAGACCCTGAACATTACCAATAATTGATCAAATAAATACTGGTTTTTGCTTTTATAAGAGAATATAACATAACATTTGTGAAGACTGAGTTTCATATAATTTATTTCATACAAATTTTTGAGATTTATAATCCCATTTTGATGCATACCACAGCCATTTACAACTTGTAGGATGATATATTTTGAGATCATTCACAAATAGCTACGACTACTCAGGTAGTTGAACATTACCATTTCATTGATATAGAGATTGAAGAGAAAAATGCCTAATTGAGATTGCAATGGTATGACAGTACTTGGTTTGAATAAAACAGGGACTATAATCTTTTACCATTTGAACCCTATTAAAAAAGTAACTAACTGGTAAACCAAGTAAACAGTACTCCAGTGATACAGCATGCCTCAAGTTTCTTTTAATAAGAATGATGAGATTGACTCTCAAAATCCTACAAGAAATTTGTGTATGTAATGATAGTCTAATATACACCGCTGAATTTATTAAGAAAATTAGTTGCTTTATATGACCAAAATCCAGGCTGCTGAGGAATGATGATTTTACTTTGGTACTAGGTAAATCTAATATAAAACATTAACATTTTTTGGTAAAAATACATCGTATTTTTATGTGACTATAGTTTTCAATGATGTTTCTGCTACTGTTACTATGAAATGGTAAGACTTAACTTGATATAAATGTTCTGGGTAATCCCCATCTACAAGGTACTTATTACAGTATACAAATAGTAACAAAGTTAGTATACAAATCAGCAACAAGAGAGAAGGGCAACATTTCTTAAGCAATACACTGTGTATTTAGGCAGTAATAATCATTTTTTGAAATCTAATAATTTATGTAATGAAAGTTGCAATTTTCAAATAAATTTTGGAACTCAAACCTGATACGTATATGTTATAGCCACAATCAGAGAAGTAATTTTTATGTTTCCTATGTTAAGACTTATTTTTTATTGTAAAAGAAATTAGTTCACTAGCAAACCATTTAGAAATCTTAGATCTGTCTTAATCCCATATTTTAAACATTCAATAATACTTTAAATGTCTATACAATTCATTTCTCCCCTAGTTGGTGTTTGCTCCATATTAATTTCTTCTGTGAGATAACCATTGAAATATGCAGCTAACATATATATACATTCCCTCACCCGTTCCTCCGATTTTAAAAATGATAAGAGCAAACAAATAGTTTACTTTGGAAATATAGGTGAATAAGTTAGTAAATTAGTTAGATAGTAATAACTGAAATTGATACTAGGACTCTGTGATAGCCCAAGACCCACCAAGCAGGCTCTGAACTTATGCATTTCACATCCCAAGGTAATAGTCCCTGCAGGTGTATTAATCATTACATATGAATTATGATTTTTCAAAGTTTCAATATCCTCATCTCTAGCAATCTTTCAATAACTACGTAGTTACTATTCAGTGCATTGTCATGCATTCTCAGATTCATGATAGTATTTACTATCATACATAGACATACATCCATTTGGACAAAAAGAAGTCTTATAAGATTTTTCCATCAATCTCAATCATCACCAGAATACCTTACTCATCTTTTTCATGCTCTGGCCAATGGTTGTGATAAGTTGGCAGCCTTCTCTTTCACTATCAAGAAATGTTTCACTTCCTCTTCCTGTCTCTCCACCAACTTCTTCATTTTCATCAGAAAAGAATGCTCTCTCTTCATCATTCTCATCCATTTTCTGCACCTCATTCTGCTCATTCATCTTCATGGTTGTCTTCCAGAAATACAAAGTGTTATGAATTGGTCTACACATTGACCACCACCTATACTCCTGAAAGAAACCATCATGAACAATTTTCAACTATCTTTCATCTAATTTCCATGATCAATATCCTTTGGCATTATTCTCATAGCCTATGAAAACACTGCGTACTTCTGTCATCAGATTTGTCCTTACCCTTAAAAATAAATTGCCAATGCATTTGAAGTTGCTTCTCTATTCTTTCTAAGGATCCTCTTAGGATAAATTGAAGTCTTATTTTTTTTACTTGACATATATTTTGATTTTGTAAATATTTGTTCATATTTTATACATCTTTTACAGCATGTTTGCCTTTAATGATAATGTGAATTGGTAGGTGCATGTAAAAATAGGTGCAAATTCAAATCTTCTCCTCAACTGTGACAGATGCTACCATTTCACATTTACAATGCCTACACAACCGGGGTATGTTCTACAAGGATTCCTTGCTGCCTAAATATACATCAAATAGTCCAATCAATTGCATTGCCAGACTAGGTAATAGGCGGGGGTAAAGTTATTGATGCTATAATACCCACAAAAGAAGCGAATCATGAATTGTATTTGAAAAGTGAATTAAACTTATTTTAAAACTATAAAAACTAAAAAAAACCCCTTACTGATCCCTTACCATTAATCATTAAACTGAAGAATTTATCAGTGAGTGGCTAATTAGGATACTAATGGTTAAAGCAGAATAACTTTAGTTTAAACGAAATACTTTTGGTGTTTAAATTCTTTGTTAAGATTTCAGCTTGAAATAACTTCAAAAAACAACCCTATAGTAGCATATTCATAATAAGGCACGATAGCTGTAAAAATTATTGAAATTCATCATCATTTTTTTACATTTTTTACTAAGATTCATTTTCTCTTGTAGTTCTTCGCTCATGGAGGTATAGGTCCAGGGAAAATTATAATGAATCCTATTATTTAATGCAATCTAAATTTTCCATACCATAGTTCAGGCAAATTTTATAGATGTAAACATTTTTATTGGTTCATCACATCTTCCCCTCCCCGGACTACAACCTTGACGTGGTGGAAGGGCTTGTGCGTTCCGATAACCCCTAGAGCTGTGCTGGCGGGAGTAATAAAAATTGCTCCTGGTAGGGTCACCCATGCCAGATAGGTCGAAGGTTAGGAGCCAGACGAAAGGTAGTCCACGCAGCGTCTGTTCCTCAGTGAGGCGGCTGCAATGGCGTCTGACCCCAGTGGGGCGGCCAGTAAGTGATGGTGTCACGTTAAAAACACTATTGAGGAAGGCCACCGGAAACCACCTCAATTATCATTCCCAAGAAAAATATGATGGACAATAGAGATATTTTGAGTCCTGGCAACCACGGGGCTCGGCCCAATCGGCCGTGTGTCGTGCCCGGCAGCGGAACAGGCAAGGCTTCCGCGGTCGTCATCCCACGAAACCCTTGCAAGGGAAAACCAGCAGCAGCAGGACAGAAGATGCAGGAGAAGAAGACCAAATTAGTTAGAATAGGAACGTGGAATGTTAGGACAATGATGAGGACAGGGAAATTGGAGAATGTTAAGCGAGAGATGGAAAGGGGAAATATAAATATTTTAGGTCTATGCGAGGTGAGATGGAAAGATAGCGGGGATTACTGGAGTGATAAGTATAGAATAATATACAGCGGTGGGGACGAGAGCCAACGAGGGGTTGCCATAGTATTAAATGAAGAGGTAGGAAGAAGCGTAGTCAACATAGAGCAGGTAACGGATAGAATACTACTAGTGGAGATAAAAGCAGAACCGACGAACTTAGTTATTATTCAGGTATACATGCCACCGAGCAACCACAAGGAGGAAGAGGTTGATAGGATATACGATCAGTTAGAGGACATAATCGCGTGTGTTCCTGCAGGGAAACATTTGATAGTGATGGGGGATTGGAATGTGACCGTAGGCAAAGGAAGAGATGGTGATGAGGTCGGGGACTACGGTTTAGGCAAAAGGAATGACCGTGGGGAGAAAGCAGTTGAGTTCTGCAGGAGACAGGGGTTAGTCATCACCAACACTTGGTTTAGACACCACAAAAGACGCAGGTATACTTGGAAAATGCCAGGTGACTCAGGAAGATATCAGCTAGATTATATCCTGGTTAGACACAGGTTTAGGAACAGTGTGATAAATTCCCACAGCTTCCCGGGAGCAAATGAGGACTCAGACCACAATTTAGTTGTTATGAAATGTAGCATACGTTTCAAAAAGATAAGGCAGGGGCGGCGAGTTAGAAAATGGAATGTAGAAGCATTAAATGGGTTGAAAAGGAAGGAATACAAACAGGCGGTAGAGCAAATCATGGAGGATGGTAAAGGGCTTAGTACTATCGAAGAAAAATGGGAAATGATCAAGAAAGGGTTGTCTAAAGCCGCAAAAGACACTATTGGAACCGTTAACGCTAAAAGGACTAGGAAACCATGGATCACGGGTGAGATGATTACAAAGATGGATGAGCGGCGAAAATGGAAGAATGTCAATACAGAATTAGGCAAAATGAAGTACAAAGAATTGAACAATAAATTGAGGCGGGCAACAAATAAAGCAAAAGAAGCATGGTGGAAGACGCAGTGCAAAGATATGGAAAGTCTGCAGAGGAAGGGTGAAATCGGTGCGCTGTACAGCAAAGTTAAATCGTTATCGGGAAGTAAGAAAGGAAGAGCTATGCTAACAGTTAGAGATAAGGCGGGTAAGGTAATAGTTGACGCAGGAAAGATCCAAGAGAGATGAAAGGAGTATATAAAAGAACTGTATAGTAAAGACCTCAGACCAACAAAGTTAGACATTGAAAAAGAAAATGATGTAGAGGAAGACAGCTTAGGTCCAGGCATACTAGACAATGAGATAGAAAGGGCATTAAGGGAGATGAAACTAAATAAGGCCGTGGGGGTAGATAACATTCCTGTGGAACTTTTAAAATGCTTAGGAAAATGTGGGAGGAAGAAGCTATATGGGCTGATCCGTAGTATTTATGAGGAGGGAATCTGACCAGAAGACTTTGTGAGATCAGTTTTAGTTCCTATTCCGAAAAAGGTAAAGGCCACGTCATGTGAGGACTATAGGACAATTAGTTTGATATCCCATGCAGCTAAAGTTGTTCTCAGGATCATGAACAAAAGGATAGAGAGTAGGGCAAATGATTACTTAGGGGATGATCAGTTTGGGTTTAGGAAGGGGAGGGGTAGGTGTGATGCCATTGCAGTAATGAGATTATTAATCGAGTGGAATATAGAACACAACCAGGAGGTATTTGCCTATTTCGTAGATTTCGAAAAAGCGTTTGATAGAGTGAATTGGGAAAAACTAATGAGTATATTGCAGAAAATAGGAATAGATTGGATGGAAAGGAGGCTAATCCGCAACCTGTACATGTCTCAGACTGCTCAGGTGGGGGTGGGAAATGGGGAGTCAGGATGGGCAGTGTTAGGAAGGGGTGTAAGGCAGGGTTGCCCATTATCACCGTTGCTGTTCAACCTGTATGCAGAGGAAATGATCAAAGAGGCATGGGAAGAACTCGAGGTAGGAATGAAAGAGGGTGGGGAATTCATAAAATCAGTTAGGTTTGCTGATGACCAAGCTTTAGTTTGTCAGTCAGCCAAGGGGTTGCAAGCATTGCTTAGTGAATTGGAAATTCAGTGCGACAGGTATGGGATGAGAATCAACATTGATAAAACAAAGGTTATGCGATTTTCTAGAAAGAAAAAGGCCAAGCTTAACATTAAAACAGGAGGGCAAAAACTAGAGCAGGTAGAACAGTTTACGTATCTCGGTAGTGTTTTGGACCAACACGGTCAAAGTAGTAGGGACGTAAGGAGAAGAATTGCGCTAGGCAAAGAGGCTTTCACAAGGAGGAGGGAGTTGATGACAGGGACTTTGAGTAAGGATGTTAAGAAAAGAGTCGTAAAAACTTTGATATGGAGCGTAGCTATGTACAGTGTGGAAACGTGGTCATTGAAGCAGGAGGATAGACGTAGATTGGAAGCTTTTGAAATGTGGGTGTGGAGAAGAATGGAGAAGGTGAAATGGACAGAGAAGAAAACAAATGAGGAAGTACTTGGTAAGGTGGGCGAAGAGAGGGGTTTGTTGGGAGCAATCCTATGGAGGTAGGAAAAGTGGATGAAGGGGGTGCTGACCGGCAGTGGGATGTTGAAGACTGTGATAGAGGGTAGAATGTTGGGCAAAAGAGGAAAGGGAAGGAACAGGATAGGGATGTTGGACGGGATGAAGGGAGGAAGAAAGTACTCAGAGATGAAGAGGGACCTGATATAGAGTAGGATGATGGATTTGGTGTTTTGTTGGGAATGGTAAAATATTTGTTTGGTAGTGGTGTCCATCCAAAAACCTATCTTAACCAGTAGATTACCTTAAAAAAAAAATCACATCTTCTTTGCATTATAATTCCACATATTTTTCCAATACAGCTCACATCTTTAGGCCCATATCCAAAAGTAACTGGTTTTCAGGCAGTTCATCTCCACTTGAAGCAAATGAATCATTTTCAATCTTTAGAAAATCATGTCATGCCACCATCATTGATCATGCGCTTAATAATTGGAGACCAATGAGATTTATGCTACTGCACTCCATCTAACTTACTACAAGAAAATAGTGAATGAAAAGACCAATACAGCCTACAATTCAGTTAAATATTTTCATATTGATTAAAGTATTCAATATACTGTATACCTAGACAATTAAATATTCAGCTTTTTATATAGTCAGAAAGAAACATAGAACTCTTTATAATATGCTCAATGTGCAGCAGGAAAACTTGAAAAAATTACGCAGAAAAAATAAATTCTACTCTTTATATACTCACTCCCATGTTCCTCAAGTTTTCATATGATAACTAATTTTGTTGATTATGATTAAGTAACATAACTTTGTAAGATATAATATCACCCCATTGAGACCTAATCAATGCAGTTTTTGAACAACACTGAGAAAAAATTGAATTATGATACTATACAGATGATGTTAACCATAAGTAAAAGTTGAAGCAGTATATTATCAGTTGTGTGCAAAATGATAGAAGGTATACCACAATAAAACTATGTATATATTCACCTTCAAATTGTCATAGCATAAACTTATCAATATATTTTTCATCCACAGTTAAAAGTTATGCATGTATTTTATAATAATCAATAATAATAACTTATCCACTCAATCGGTTGGCAAATATTGAGCGTATTATATAGTAAAATTAAAAGTAAATGTAACAAAATGTAAGAAAAGGATTATTACATTGGATAAAGTCAAACTGACAAATAGTGGGATATAGCTTTCAAAATTTTCATGTCAAGACAGCAACATAGAAATTTTATCTGGACAAGTAGTCTTAGACAGAAAAATGTCTGTTTTTAAGAAAATTCATTAAAATTCAGAAATTTGATATACCAAGGAATTTTATTATCTCTGAAAGAGACAGGATAATGAGAACTACTACACCAGAGGTGAAGTTATAGTAATGGGTATCAATTTAATACATGTCCTGGAATATGGGTTATCCCCAATGAGTAGTTGGTAAGAAATGATAGATAGAGAAAGGAGAGTAGGAAAACTTGAAGATTTGAATGTTTTTTTCATGGTGCTCAGTAGTTTATCAGAAGTATCGCCTATATAATCACATTTTCTGGCAAGAAGGTTAGCTTGTATAAGATTCATTCATATGTGAGAAAATCGCATGTGATAAATGGGCATGGATTATGAGTAAATGCAGAAGTCTAAGAGAAGGTATCAGCACTAAGATATTTAGCAATTCTATACCTTCATAACTACATCTTCCAATCAACTTGACAGCTTTCCACATATATTGGGGAAACTCATAGCTATATGATATTTATGTTCTGTTGTGAATAATTGCTCTACTTCATACAGCATAAGCTACAAAGAGGATGTGACCTTGCTTATGAGGTTGGCTAAGGCTTTCGAATTGTACAAAATTAAAGTAATCTAAATTCCAAATTCAGCAAGCATATATTAACAGACTAAATCTCCAACATGCAGTTATTGACATCAGTAACTCAAGCATTTTAAATTACTTTGAACACAATTTTTGCCATTTCCAATGATAACTAAGAATTTTTCTATTCCTTTAAGTTTATTTCTACGAGTTTATTTATTTTGAGTTTGCCCAATTGTACTTTTGTTGATGATTAATTACATTCCCTCAAATATTTCAACCAATTCAATCCTGTGTACAGATATTGCACCTTTACACAAGAATACCCTAATCTACATTAATCAACATTTATTTATTTAACAAATTAATTGGGATAATAATGGGACTACTTGTCCCTTCTTTCACTTAATCCCTATACATTCATGTGCATGCATTAAATACAATTACCAACACTCATGCCCTAGGTTGAGGAAAAACCTACTAAGCAGAAATCAATTTCACAACTTCTGGTTTGGCAGGTGAGGACTTTACCCCTCTGCCACCAGGGCCGACCAGATATGGTTGATACCTAAATTTTGGCCCCTGAGTAGTTTAAGGTAAATGGTTTCATACTACATTTAGAGAAAAGTCAAAATCTAACATGCAACCTAAAATGTATACTTAAGAATTAAAAAACCCAGTAAAATGTTTTGGATTCAATCTTGACTCAAAGCTGAGCAGAAGTTCATTTATCAATGTATTCAGCAGGAGATTATCAAATGCACTATATCTACTAAGAAAACTTAGTATGTTTATCCCTGCATAGTACCTAAAGTGGAATTAATTTTTTCTCTTTACCAGCCATCTTAATTATCCCTTGGAAATCTGGGGCTATACTCCAGATATTAAATCTCTACCATTATTTACCAGTATGAATATTTTGACTGTATATAATATGTATATCTATCTATTTAATATTGATTAATGTAAAAGATAATTTACTTTTGTTTTCCAAAAGATTTGAAGTACATGATTAATATGACAATAAAAAATCATGTGTAACTGCAGATTAACCTTATCACAGTATTACTTGAATAAATTTGGTATTAAATAATTCAATCAAATGCTGCAAGCTGCAAGAAAAACTAGTTCTGCCAAATTTAAAGAAACCTAGTACTCATGGCTAGCCTGCTAAGTCCAGTGAATGAAGTTTTCATTCATAAGCAAACCTTATTATCAATACTGAAATGTTACATGCCAGAAGTGCTGCTTTCTGTAATATTCATGGTGTGCTGCTATGTGTTATGCATCCAATGTGTTCTGTTTGATGATGACGAAATCAATTGTATGCCTACTACATTTGATGAGATCTATTATATGCCTACTTAATGACCAATAAAATTATTATTACCAAGTAAAGATACTATGCATCTTCATTTGGTGTTTGCTACCAGGCATCAGTTATAGCACCAGGATGATAATTACTCAAAACTGACCAAAATGCTTTAAAACCTTGACTGAAATTCTGAGCACTGCTCCCCATTAGGTCCCACCTAACATGATACTAATACTGCAACAACTCTGCATTACAATAAATCATTATTCCACTCCATATACCTACTTCCTGCCTCCCTTCATTATGTTCAACACGCCTATTCTTCTCTCACCTCTACCTCTAACTTAAGATTTCTCTTCCATCACAGTCTTCAATATTCAATTGCCAATCAGTTTACCCTGCATCAATTTCTCTTGCCTTCTAAAACTTTCCCCCAACAAATTTCCCTCCTCCCAATGCTAACACACACAAAACTTATATTGTTTTACCTTTGAAAATGTTTATTACAAATTCATTCACTATTTAGTATTATGCTGTCCTTAAACTAATCTATCTGTACTTAACTTAGGAGCTACTTGATCATTTTTCATCATGCTGGAAATGATATATATAGTAGAGCCATGGGATTAAAAGCATGCAGATTGCATACACAACTTGTTGGAGTAGATAATTATAAATCGTTAGTTTAGGGCTAGAGATCCTTCTAGCTTCACAGCATATTCATCGGGGAGGCCACAACAAGAAGAAAAGGGAGACTAATTACTGGATACAACGATATAAACATAGTATGAACCTACCAACAATTCGTAATTACATTAGAAGAAAACATCACGAACCAAAATTCTAAATACCCGAAAACAAAATTTTTCGCAGTGGCGGGAATTACTAAAAACATTATCTTTATTACTTGTAACCAAACATCCATTCCAAATGTCCTTGACGCGGATAGCTGGGAAAGATCAAGATTAATATATTGTGCATAAGAGCAGGGTAATTGCATAATGTGATACAATTTTATAATGATACTAAATCAAGCACGCAAGCTGTAGAATACAAAAGTAGATAGAGAAAAAATCCCTATTCGCCACATCCGATATAGAACTATAGGAAAAAAATATAAAAAGTTCTGTTCCGGATAAATTGGTAGGATGCTCAATTCTATAGACTATCTAGATTGGCGAAATAAAAATTGCAGTGCTGCGTTAGTAAAATTTATGTGACGTTTTATCTACAGACTGCACCATATACGGAACGGGGTCACACCAAGGTTTTCCCGACAGGCACACTAACTTATAAACAAACGGGTCATTCAATCTCCATGAAAGTGCATCTTATTTCCACCCCTTCGTCGTTTTACGAAAGTTCGTCTACAGCTGCTACCTCTATCCAGGTGCCAACTGGTCGGCAGTTTCATGACCTTGGTGTCCCGCGAACACAACCGATGGCCTCCCGATTTCTTCACTTTCCGAGAGTTCAAACAGGCTCGTGGAAAAAGGTTCAAGTGAGGGAAGAGAGAACTTTAAAGAAAAAAGGGGGACTTTAAATGATAGCAGAGTTACAACAACGCGGAAAACTTTTGTCACTACAGGAGCTATTTTGTCACATAGACATATCTCTGGGCATTTTTACGTGAAACTGGCTATTCTGTCATGTAGACCAACATTTTTAATACTCTCTTCAATCAGTGGTATTGATTTTCAAAACAACACGCTATTGGTGATTTTATCTTCTCGTAAAAGTAATTGAATAGATGACATTATTTGTTATTCATCCATCATTAATAATTATGTGAATTGTTACAATATTGGATGAAAACTTTTCCCGTTTACACACTTGAAATATTATATGCGTCCCCGTCATTTAAGCAATAATATATGTATCAATATCAGTTTGATATTTTATTCAGAGCCAAAGAAATTATAGGCATATAGCTGTTGTTAATTATATTGCAAAAATACATTTTTATTTAGTTCTAATATTTCAAACAAGCAGTCACGCATTGTATGTTTTAAATTATTAACGTGATTAGTTATATATTAATACATTTAAATGATCATTTATCTGACGAATTAAAAAGGTAAGAATACATATTTATGTTTTAAAAATTCACGTGCGGGTATCGACATCATAATTTGAGGCACTTATGGTAATAACTTAGGGAATAGTCTACTTAACGACGTTTCCCGATTCCTTCAAGTGTGATATTATTTTAACTTTACGAAACTTGTGGTTACTTAAACTTAAAGGAGCAACTAAATCATTAAAATTTAATTCTAAATCCTACGTCCCTAACGTACCTAATGACAAACGGGAGACATTTTTAATGAAACAAACAAGGTAAATACACTTGCTTCTTGTTTATTTTAATTATTAATTTATATTTTTAATTTACCAAACGTCACTTCACGTTATAATCATTATCAAATTATATACCCGCGAATTTCTGTTCATTTCGGGGAATAATATACGTCTTATCGGATCGTAAGAAATGCTTCAATGACCTAGAGTTCCGCGTACTAGTTCACATGATCCGACTCTAAGAACTGCATTAAAAGAGCGCCTCCTGCGTGAGAAGTGACATCTGCAGTTAAAAGCAAGAAATAACACACGGTTAGATAAGCTTTTAGGGCATTACCAGAGAAAATACACGATGACGGTAATATACTAAAACTTCCGTTGAATTCCTACTAATAAAATACCTGGAATAAAATAGCACATCAGCAATAAATTTTTTGAGGCCTGCGCTACCGACTGAAAACGAATTTGCGTGACTCAATTATTTCCAACGGATTCATCGAAAGTGATGAAAATTATCAGCGTTCCATTTAGGATTTTAAGCATAAAAAATACAATTAGTGGCCAATCTGATGAGCCCATACTTAACTGAAATACAAGATCAAATGCTGATAGATGCATCAATCGTCGGAATAAAGAAAATACTATAATTCAACGGGTTTTATATGAAATTGTGAGTAGATTTAGGTATCATATAAATTACACATTTAAAACATATTAATCAGCATCAGGATGGGAAACGGGGCATCCAAAGAACCAAAATTGCCCATTTTATTATAATCGTAAGTTTCGTTAGTAACATTGCAAGCAAATCTGAATTATTATGAAACCATGCTGAATGTTGAGTCTTAAATTTGTCATTTTAGACTAAACATTCTACCAGGTTTGAACTGTTTAAAAGTCGTTTCAGCTGTAAAATACTTTGACCTTAATAAAAGCAAATTTTAAAGGTAACGTTAAAATAAATTATCCGTCATTACAGAGTGAGTAATTATACGAGGTCTGTCCAAAAAGTATCGCGAATTTTGAATTTCCGCGGCCAACGTATATTTGATTTTTTTGTGGCATTATGTATGGTACTTATGTGTATCCCTCATGCCAAAAAGTTCGGCCATTTAGAATGTTCCGTTGATTTTTGACAGCTGTTTTTCTGGGACGTGTTTTGGCTTGCCTTCGATTTTTGCCTGTTCCAAAAAATGGATCAAAGAATATGCATCATATTTTGTGTGAAAAACGAAATTAAGTGTGCGGTCGCATTCCGAATGTTGACAGCGGCAACCTTGGACCGTAGAAACGTTTATCGGTTGTACAAAATTTTCTCAGAGGGCCGAGAAGATGCGAACGACGAAGAGCGTGCCGGACTCCCGAGCACGTCAACAGCAGCCGAAAACATAGATGAAGTGAAGAAAATGGTATCGGCCAATCGTCGAATCACCGTCAGAGAAGTTGCTGAGGACCTAAACATATCGTTTGGCTCGTACCATTACCAATGATTTGGGCATGACACGGGTCGCCGCGAAATTCGTACCAAAATTGCTCAATTTCGACCAAAAACAGCAGCGTATTAACATTGAGAATGAGGTGTTGGACTCTGTCCGCGACGACCCAAATTTGCTACGGAGATAACTGTTGACGAATCATGAGTTAATGGTTATGACCTGGGAACTAAAGATCAATCATCCCAATAGAAGCTGCAGCACGAGGCAAGACCGAAAAAAGCGCGCCAAGTTTGGTGGAATGTGAAAGTTTTGCTTACAGTTTTCTTCGATTGCAGGGGCGAGGTGCATTATTAGTTCTTACCACAGAGTAGAACGGTAAATAAGGAATATTACCTGCAAGTTATGCGAAATTTGCGCGAAGCAATCCGCCACAAACGCCCGGATTTGTGGTAGAACAAAAATTGGCTTTTGAACCATGACAACGCCCCTGCTCACACATTATTGCTTGCGCGTGAATTTTTGGCCAAAAACAACACACCAATGATGCCGCAGCCACCGTATTTCCGACTTTTTCTTGCTCCCGAAACTGAAGAAGCCCATGAAACGACGACGCTGCGCTACGATTGACGAGATAAATATTGCATCGAAGGAGAAGCTGAACAAGATCACAAAACATAATTTTTTTAAGTGCTTCGAGGATTGGAAAAAAACGCTGGCACAAGTGTATAATAATATCTAATAGGGATTACTTTGAAGGGGACAAAATTGATATTAATGAATAAATAAATAATTTTTGAAAAAAAAACAAAAGTCGTGATAGTTTTTTAACAGACCCTGTATAATTTTATGTTGAAAATGATTTAAGGACTTTGATTAAATGGGTTTAATTGCCGTTTTTCAGTATGTGCCACCGGTTAGTGCTTGCGGTAAGTAACTCAAGCTAAGCATCCATTTTAGGAAAACTTTTGAGGAAGCTATTAACATTCACTAAATTTCATCATATTTCATTCTTCTTATCTAAACAAATAGAGGAATACCATTTTTACCACCGCGATGAGAATTATTGCGATATTTAGACATAATAATGATTAAAAAGGTCCTACCACACAGGTATTTTTTTCCGCTGCGGATTTTGAAGGTTGGACAAGAATCTGCACCCATCTAAAGTAAAAAATCGTTTTACATACGTCTTGACTTTTGAAATGAAAATAATACCAATATCTATCAACACATGTTACTTGGTAATATTCAATTAATTTTTTTATATCGCACTTTATTAAGGGAAAAACAAAATATGAAATCAATTCCTTCCGGGGCCCTTTAGCCTAATTTAATCCTGAAGTTATATTCTACTGACTTAGAGAGCGATTTTAAGAATTTCATCTGGATCAGTAGCACCTGAAACGGTCTTTGATGCTCTTTAAACTAATTATCAATGATTATAGTAAGGGGATTATTGCATAGGGTAGTTCATCGCGCATATCTGTATTCTGTGCTCGTCGCCCATTACTACGCTGGACTTTTATCAGACGGGTTCAAAAAAGAATAATTCATTAAGTAATCACACTTGAATACCTTGAATTAACATGAGCAAAAAATACTTTGAATTGCAGAAAAGGCATAAGTATTGAGGGGATTGCTGGAAAGGGAAATAATAAAGTGAACTTTTGATTCTTACGCGCGCAACGAAGATTTCAGGGTCGCCAAACCTCGTCGAACGAAGAGCAACAATGAAGAAGCACAGAGGAAAACATTAGGAATTATTAAGATAGCATTAGTACAGGAATGAGGACGTGATTTAATGGCTAGAAAGGGTTATTAGGAGTGTGATTCTAAGGTCCAGTTTGGTGAATATAATGAAAAACTTCTGTATCGATACGCCGGCCATCAAAGACGACGATCAACGGGGAGAATGAGTACAGAGAAACAACGGCAACTGTCTGGTGAGCCGCGTTCGATTGCCAACAAGCCCTCGCGCAGTTCATTAGGGTGGCCCTAGTAGCTATCAAAGGGAGGGGGGTCTCTGATACTCCATAGGCCACGGGCGGATCTAAGGGGGGAGATTTGGCCAGGGCTACCTCCCCCTTGGAAAATATTTTTGGCCTTATTTGATTTCAAATGACTACAATTCCCGAAACATTAAATTAGTGCTGTCAGTTTCCAATTTAATTGAAGAAAATGGCAATAATGATACTTCTTTCATGTGTAAAAATCCTCTCACTTTAGAGGATTCCGCAAGAGCCATAAGCATTCGTAATCTATTTACATATCAACTCCCTCCTTTTCCAGATAATGGCGAATTAAAATGGCTTTCAGATGGCTTGATAAACTTATTTCCATGAGAAATAATGATTTAACGGTCGTTACTAAATCTATTTCATTAACTCAAAAAACTACGGAAAAAATAAGTAAATTAATGATAAATTGCATAAAGTAATTAGCGTGATTAAGTAATCCAAAGTTGTGAGCAAATACATCGCAAAAAATTCAAGTATACTATATAACTTTGAGGAGATACTCGTCATCAAATTCGAAGGCCCACAGATTTTCCACCGTATTTTGTATCAGACCACTGACACCTACGGTGGCCGATTAAAATGCACTCCATGTTTTAACTATCAATGTCGGTTAGTGGGAAGGTTTCTGGCTAGTACTTACATGCATCAATGTATTTAATTCAGATTTACCATTCATTTCGCCTATGAACGTCAACCTTGTTAGTACCTAATATTTGCAATAAACAAACCATAGTTAATAATTTCCGTATAGTTTAGTGGTTGTGAATGAGGGACCCGGACCCCAAAGGTCTAAATCAGAGAATGCCATAATCAAATCGACAGTTATCCGGCGAGGGTCCGCTGACACGACTCGTGAACATAAAACCATGCTAGTAAATGCGACCGATATGTGGACCGTAAAAAAACTATAAATGCGCGAGAGAATATGATCCTTTTATGGAACAACAGTGTGACTTGTTATTACCGCTTGAGAAGCCCTGGTCCACACCATTGTCTCGCATTAAATTAACAGAAAAAAGAACAGAAGGAGCGATTTTCGAAAGGCTTCTGCAGACCTGAAATAAGCAAAATATTTTTGTTCAGAAGGTAGAATTTTTTATAGAAATATCCGTTCGTTATCATTGCAATTCTGTTCCTCATACATTCATTTCAACATTTTAAAAATCATTCCTACACGCCATATTCAAGAAAATTGAAACCACCACACACAAATTTAAAGTTTGCGCATTATAATACTGTATGTAGTCTACTGTGTGAGGTTTTTGGCAGTTTCTGAAAAAGCTAAAGGACGTTATGGACTTCTAAAGTAATCCTACATTTCGCAAACATTTGCCTAATACTCACTTCTTTTTCATAACATCACACTTCGTGTACGCTTAATGCTGAAGATGTCTTCTCACTTGACCTT
Source organism: Hetaerina americana (assembly GCF_022747635.1). NCBI lineage: Eukaryota > Metazoa > Arthropoda > Insecta > Odonata > Calopterygidae > Hetaerina > Hetaerina americana. The sequence continues at coordinate 53,278,206 of NW_027287427.1, read as the reverse complement.
ACCAGTTTATTCAAGTCTCCTTGGATCAGCTCACCACTACACTTCTATTAGTTATAAATTCATCAACGTTTTTGACCTCCTTTGAAATTTTCGGCAAGAGTTCTTCCTCGCTTCCACAACCACAACTAATACATATTAGAAATGCAAAAAATTCAAGGATTCAGCTATATTCATCACGTGTTTTCATTCCCATAATCGATTGAAACAGCAAACTTTTGTTCTCTTTGAAAAATGAGTTTCGTACGGTGATTAAACATTTCTATTTAATATGATTAACTCCGAAAAATATCACTGCCGAATTGTTCCTGGCGTATCGTCTCTCCTGCGTTTACGACTGTTTACACTTGGGTAAATGAGTTCAACGTGGTCGTACATCGTACAAATGATGGGCATCGTTCAGGACGTCCAGTGGAAGTGACTTCCTCAGAAATGATTGACTAAATCTGCGATATGGCTTTGAGGGATCGAGGAATTAAAGTTCGTAAAACAAAAAGTGGATGCCACAAGTATATCATAGGGTACAGTGATTTTAATTTCGCACGAATAATTAGGGAGTGACAAAAATCTCAGCAAGATGGGTGCTCCTCTCAGTGGAAAATAAACACAATCGTGTGGTTGATTCGGAGGCTGGTTTGGCGCTTTTCCGTCGCAATCCTGAAGAATTTCTGCGTCGATGCATGACTGTGTACGAAACATGGTTACACTACTGCACTCCAGAGTCAAAGGAACATTCGAAATAGCGGGTTCCTTAAAGCAATCCGGCTTTTTTGGGATGTTTGCGGAATCATCTCTATCGGTTACCTGCGAAAATAACTATCGATAAACGGAGAGTATTATGTGTCGTAATCGCACCGGTTGCTCGAAAAAATCGAGAAAAAACGTCCTCATTTGACAAGGAAAAAAAATCTCTTCCATCATGGGAATGCACGGGTTGGAATTAAAGTTCAATCATTACAAAATCCACCGTATTCGCCAAATTTGGCTCCCAGTGAATTTGTAAAATTCCCAAACTCGAAAAAATGGCTGGGCTGAATAAGATTCACGTCGAACAAAGTCATCGCCAACCCCAAGGTTTATTATGAGGGCTTACCCAAATCCTACTTTATCGGGGGCTTAAAAATATTAAAGAAACACTGGAAAGTGTATCGAGGTAAAATGAGATCATGTTGAAAATTTTTAAAAATCCACCAATATTTTTTTCTATTTTTCCCACGGACCTATTGAACAACCCACGTATACGATGAATTAATTTGCACACTCAATTACTCAAATGGTTTTGTTAGTATCGTTAAAGCAGCTAATACGTACGCACGTAACTGAAACAATAAGTTATTTAGGAAAAGGGAGCGCTAAAAAATAGGTAGTATTTTTACAAGCATTAATATGAACTTTGACATGCAGTCGACCGTCTCCTTTAAATATCTTTTCATTTTCAGTCATCTGCGCCATTTTGAAGCAAACCATCAAGCCCTGCAATATGTGAAACAATTCCATTTATGAAAGTTAACTAATTTAAATTAACAGTGAAGTGATACGGTTGGCATACCATTATTGAATTATGATATAAACATTAAGAAATAAGAATTCACGGGATGTGGGAACAAAATCAAACTTGTCCCTTTGAGCTTCATCCTATGAAATATTTGCGTATGCTGTTCGTCATCGTTGGCCAAACAAAAAACTGGCACATCTTTCCTAACATCAGATTATGGAGTTGTCCTCCATCTACGACCACCCGATATCAAGGATATTAGTTCGAGATGCACTATGGAAAGTAACCTAGATTAATTGACATACACGTACTGGGACGGTCTTCAAGGGAAAACTGCAGGGCAAGGCCCTATAGCTGCAATTATGGTGAGATGCGATTCTCATTCGTTTTAGTCTCTCCCCAAGTGTTCAGGTAAATCAACAATAAAAATGAAATTACAATGATAGTGAAGTTTTGGCCGATTACTTGATAAATCTGATATCATTATTCTAAAAAAATACTTATTTTTTCGATTTTGGAGCTGGTTGTCAATCGTGATATGCATGTCAAAAATCTATTAAGGCAAACAAAATTCTTTTCCGCTGCAGTTTGCTGGCTTCTCGTATTCTCTCCACTCCTTCCCACGCGGCTGCTGTCCTTCCTTGCAAAAAATAAATTTAAAAAGCAGTTATGATGAAAATAGAAAATATGAAGAACTTAAATCAAGTTTATGAACATTATAAGAAGTTTACTTCTGACATAAATGTTTTATTTTCAATTTTATTTCAAATTTTAAAAATTCTTAAATAACTATACGGCGTACATAGTAGCGTAGTTCCTTAACGAAGCAGTTTAATTTTCTTTTCGGCCGCAGGAAAGGGCAAACCAATCAGCAGCAAGTCTTTATTTTCTTTAGTCGAAAGTTTTCTCTCCCCTCTTCCTCTGGCAGCTGACCGCAGTTTATTAGCACTGCTACCGCCTTCGTGATTGGGTAGTGGAGATTTGTGACTCCTTTATCACTATATTGTGTATCACATCACCCTGTTCGCCCCCCCCCCAAGCAGAGCTGGCATAAACGAATGATTTCCAGCATCTCGGTTCCGAAGGGCGGCAGATTTGAATTTCTCCAGTTGGGTTATATCACAGCCATGAACCTATCAAGAGTTTATGTGCAAACTGGTAGTATGTACGAGACTGCACGTGGCAAAAATTAATAAAAAGTATTAAATATACTAACAAGTGGGTTACTAACGACAAATTGTTTTGAGTAATACGAGGGTCATCCGGAAAGTAGTACCCGTTCGTGCCGCATGAAGTGCTGACGACGCGAGTAGCCGCTGGACGAGGTCAGATAGCTTCAGTGGCTTGTCTGCCTTCTCTGAGCCAAGTTGCGTGACGCTAGCATTGCCTGTGTTGTTTCTGTGATTGTTTACAATGTTTAAAAAAATTGAGAACGCCGCCAGTTGTGAAGTGAGGGCAGTGATTAAATTCCTCAATGCAAGAAACGTTCGCCCATGTGATATTCATCGCCAATTAAAGGAGGTGTATGGAGACAATGTAATGGACGAGTCGTCTGTTCGGCAGTGGTGTCGCAACTTCAACATGGGGAGGGGGAACACACACGACGATGAGCGTTCGGAGAGACCGTCTGTCATTACAGACCAACTGGTGAGCTCAGTTGACGAATTCGTGAGGAACGATCGGCGCGTCACAATTGATGACATCTGTGAGCATTTTCCCAATGTTTCTCGAACAATTGTTCATGAAATTGTTAAACACCATCTGCATTATGCAAAAATTTGTGCAAGATGGGTCCCTCGCGTATCTCAATGAGCTGGCGGCGAAGGACTATGCAGCAGGAATACAGAAACTTGTCACACGTTATGACAAATGCCTTAATTTGCTTGGAGATTATGTTGAGAAGTAGTTTAAAGTATCCTCTTTCAAAAAAAATTTTTTATGTTTGTTAATATTTACTTTTGTGTCTTTATTTCACGAACGGGTACTACTTTCCGGATGACCCTCGTAGATGCGTCTTAAAGATTTGAAGAGGTCGGAAGGTCTCTTACAGTCACTTTTACAATGTAGCTAAATATTTCTATTTGTAAATATATATTTTTCTGACGACTTCCCACTATACCAATAAATAATGTAGAATTAATTTAGCCATTGTGGCTCCTTCCGAATCTAAGGGAGAAACAAAAATAAACATACCGGAATAATATTATACCACTACACGTGGTCGACAAATAAATAAGAACAAATGGCGCCCTCGCATACTATTTAAATAAACACGTACCCTCGCATATCACATATAAGATTGCAATCACATTAAAAAAAGTTTCATTCATCCAAATATACGCCAATGCCAATAACTTCGGTAAAAATACAATTTCACTATTACCCCTCGACCATTTCTCAAATATTTAAATTGCAATCTAGAGCATGCTAAACACTTCCAGGCCTCACTCCGTGTAATTGTTTGATGTCCAATGAAAAGAGTGTAATTATCCGCTGTACAATGCGTTTCACAGACTAGCGGCATCATCGTGATAATGCCGCAAGTCGGTAAAATGCGTTGTACTGTGAAATAAAATCTGTGGAAAATTACTAACTCTTTTAATGCTGACATAGAACATGCTAATTTGCTCAATAGAGGACCGATAGGTAGGTACATCTAACAGGACCAAAACCGAAAATCTAAACCATGTAGACACGGCACTACTCTTTGCCATGAAAATCTCTTCCTTTGTTGACAACATAACGATAATTATAACCTAAAATTCCCTTCGGCAGTCAGGAACAGCCAAAATATTATTTCAGTCAAGCACTTAAGATGAAAAACCTATGAACTAAAATTAATATTTCCACAACAATGGTGGAGTTATCCTTCATCATATACATGAATCTAGCTAACGCCGGAGTTGGCCCCTTTCTCTTCCTAACGAAATTATTAATTTTTCCGCATAGAGGCAGTCTCGAGGATTACTTGCCTCCACACGGAAATTTTCCATTTAATAACCACTCCTAGCAATCAATTAATATGAAAATGAATAGAAAAAATAACAATAGAAGAAAGGTCGGACGATGCATTACAAATTACCTTACAGGTAGTATGATACAAATTTTTAGCACCAACTAACACCCAACCAACTCAATGTAGAAAGTAAATCTAACATACCGGTCGGTCTACAAACGGCACCAGAAGTACGAACTTAAACGTTGTGTATCGAGTTAAAACTTAACAATAGGTTATAAATAAAATATAGAACTATTTCCTATTATAATCATGTTTTAATTAAATAAAAATTAATTATAATGGTTAATTACTATGAAAATCAAATATTTACAGATAAATTTACTTTTATATCTTTAGACTGAATACACGGTACCGGAAGCAGTTAAAAGGAAAGTAGCTGCAATATGGCGTCTGTTTGTTGACAATCGTCTGCTTCGTCAAGAGTTGTAAACGAAAGAACAAATTGAGTTGTTGTTTTAAGTTTGTTTGATGCTTATTCTTTATAGCAGGAGATCAAACGTACCTCTAATTTATTTTCGTGAGTTACTCATGAGTACGTAAAAGTTTTCAAATTGTGGTTCTAAAATAAGATTAAGAAGTCTTCGTAATGCGAAGTTTATTGAAAGCAGATTTGTCAACATTGGGTAAATCTTTTGTAGAATGTTAGGATTAAGTTGATTTATACGGATTTTAATGGTTAAAAAAAATGTTTTTCTTCATTTCAGTGCTGTATCGTACGCACGACAGTTGATCTTTGCAATTCTACTTCTTCATGCAATCATTTTCCGGTAAGTGTTTGCCATCCCACAGATACGGCTAAAATTACACTAAGGTAACGCGAATTTGTCTGTGTAGTAACCATATTTTTGAACTTTCCAATTTTTATTTCAGAACTTTCTGCTTCCCTGGGATGTACTGAATGCGAAAGTACCTTCAATTCTGCATCTTTGCTTCTGAAGCATTTTGCAGAGCATATTTCTCAGGCAGTCCAAAATGATGAGAGCAACAAAACAAATAGCCCATATGGCAAGGAAAAGGAATATCAAAAGCAGCCGTGGAAGAAGGAAAAAAATGAAAGCATTTTAGAAAAAGCTCTCAGAAGCCCTTTGGCTACCGCCACTCCAGCAGGTAAACCGTCTTCATCTCATGTTCCACCGGCGGTCACTCCTCAGAAGAAAACTTCTTCCGAGAATTCTTTGGGTAATCTTTCTAAAAAACCTCCAATTTCACCTAATAAGACATTAAGTAGTAATGCTATTTTGCCAAATACATGTGCCAAAGCCCCAGGTACAAATGTTTCATTGGAAATACCTAAGAGGCCAAAAAGTAAATGTTCCGCAATGAGTAATGTCATGTTTCTTAAATTAGATTTACAAAAAAGACTCGAAAATTGTGTCCTAAAGTTTGTTAGGCGTGATAGCTCTCTGGTTGAAGATAGTCAGAGTGCCTTTGTGGAAAGAGTTAATACTTTAAACAGTGATCAGATTCCCCGAGATTTGGTTCAGGTCAGTGATTGCCCAATTGTCCCCAACGGTGCTTTGACCTCAAGTAAGGAGAATGACAGTAATGATACGGTGGAGAGTTCGGAGCCCCAGGATGATTTTAACCCTTTAAAATTTTGTGTGGTTACCATGGAAGAGGGAGATGAGAAGTTGGAGCTGAATGACGAGGACGAGGGTGGGGAATGCCCTTCCTCGCCCCCTCTATACGAGCAAACGGCCTGCAACACCGTTCCTGATAAGGCTAGGAAGCCAATGAAATGTAGAAACGACCTTACCAAAGCAATTACCAAATCGAAAAAGAGTGTGGTTAGTAACGGATACGGCATAGCCAAACCAGAGTCAGCCCGCAAGAAGTACCCCTGTACCTACTGCTCAAAGCAGTTCGGTTGGTCGACGGATCTCAAGCGTCACATACTTACCCACACAGGCGAGCGACCATTCAAGTGCAACACGTGCAGTGCAACTTTCACCCGTAATTTCCTCCTCCAGAAACACATTGGCAAGGTCCACGGCGCCCGTATACCATCAGCCAGTTCGATTCGTGGAAACGTCGACCCTACAGCGGATAAAATCTCTCCCGATCTTCCTTCTCCGGAAGTGAGGCCTGTTACTGGGGTGGTGAGATTGGACCAGGTCCATAACGATGAGGGGACGGTGGTGAACGGGAAGGAGGACGGAGACGGGGGGGCGTTCGGTTGTACCAGGAATATGACCTCTGGTGTAAATTGTGCAAGCATGGACGCTGAATGCAATGGAGTGGACGTCAGGTTCGCAGCAGGTAAAAACAGAGTGGATACCCATCAGTACAACGGCCAAAGGGAGAGGGTGAAGGTATCTAGGGTGACCCACAAGAGGGGCAGCGTGGTGCAGGAGAGTCAAGAGGATGAACAACTGCGGCGGAGGAAGAGGAGAAAGAAGAAGAAAATTGCTGCCATGGTGGTTCGGAATCCCCTGGGAACCTTAGTACCCATTTCCTCAAACCCCATGCTTACACTTGAATGCCTTAATGCTAAAGATCCTGTATGAAATTGTGTACGAGTGTTCCAGTATTGTGACATGCCTGTAGTACTTTTTTATCAAGTATTTTAATTTATTTAGATATTTTCAAATGGAAGCCCTTGGGTATGAAATAACGAAAGTTAGTAACGTCAGGTACCAGCAATTTACATTATTATGCTAGGAAATCGTCATTCCTATTGAAGTTTTGTGAGTAGTGTATTTTATAACTAATGGTTTATGAAATATTAGTTGCACTAATGATATGATTTACCTGAGTCGTCATTATGAATGAAAATATGACACATTAGTGTCTATTAGTAATGAAGTGTTTAAATATTGAAAAAGCTTTACTGTGTTTGTAATATATAGTTCAGTAGATTTTATTACTAACGAAGCCGGATTCAGTGAAATTTAAGATTCAAGTTCATTAAGTACTATTAATGATGGAGGCATAAGATTCAGGGGAAATATTTTGCCTAAAGAGGTGCTTTTCAGATTTTATCCTCAACCATGTGTGAATTACAGGGTTAAAAAAAGTTCTAATATTGGAAAAAAACTATGCCACCTGCAAGTGTGGAATTGAGTGGAGAAATATAAATGCATTGCATCTTTAATGTATATTAGGTAAGCATTTAGATTTGTGTTCATTCTTTGTTCCTATTTACTTAATATGCTCTTTAGAATGGACATTTTAATTGGTTCTACAAATGATTTAGTGATTCTTTGGTCTTTTTTTAATGCTAAATCATAAGTCCTGTATTGAATTTTAAAAATATTGATGTGCAATCAATAGCTTACATGATAATGAACGTAGAATTTTTTGGCCTGCATGTGGGTTTGATAGTATAATGTGGGTGATAAATCTAAAGATTGTTTTGAAGCAATGAAGTTTCTGCAGATGGTGCATGGACTGGTCAGGTTATTCGATTTTAACTGATGTGGTTGTAAGTCACTGTTGATTTTTCATGTAAAGTATTATTTTTATGTTGAATTTATTTAATTTTTGTTAATGCAGTGTTTGTTTCTGATGAAGTTATGAAGGCTATGAGGGTATAAGTAAGATATTTCACAAAAGTATTTTTACACAAAGTAATGTGATGTCATTTTGAACATGCTCATCCTAGTCAACATTATGAATATTTTTGTGTTACCTGTGAAAAGCAAAATATGCTAGCGCAGTGAAAGTAGAAATACATATTTACATGCAACCAAAGTTTAAATTGCTGTTATAGTCAAGGAAAAGGATTGATGTAACAAACAGCATAGCATAGTCAAGGTTCATAACAATCATTTTATAGAAAGTTGTGCAAAATTCTTTTAGGTTGTGAGGATGAAGAAAATGCGGTAATATGGGAATGATATGAAAAGTAATTGACAATACTTAGAGAATGGCTGTAAATTTGAACCATATGGCGACTAATAGTTTTATGAAAATAGTAGACCATATTTTGATAATTTAACTATAACCTACAAGAAGTCTTTTGGGTGCCTTTTATTTATTAATATTAACTCAGAAGCATTTGAATTAGTAAAAAATCCTTTTTTGCTACTGATTATTTAGTTCCTCTACTTACGTTAGTCACTCTTAATGGGATGTTGATTTTTTAGCATCTTCGTATTATAATTTAAGGTTTTTTTGAGTCACCATTGCATTGCCCCCCAAAATTAAATTCCTAAGAGAATTGTCTACCCAATATAAGTCTTGAAAAGGTGACAATTCAAAATGTAGATAATTCAAGTTATTTTGTAATTCTGTACTTATACCATTGAGTTAAAATGTTTTTTTTTGCACCTCTTAGCATTCGTGCATCACCAAATTTAAACTAACAAACAACAGGTTGAAACAATTCTTTTTTAAAGGTGGTAGACCCTTAAAATGTTGACAATAGTGTGATTTTAAATTTCACTCAGAGAATGATACAAATTTTCATGATAATCTCTTTAACACCAAAGATAGACGAAAGGTTTATATGATGGCCTCTCTCTGTCAAAAAATTGCTTGACAGAGAAATTATAAAAAAATTGTTAGAAGCAATGATCAGGTGATTAACATGGAATGCATGAAGTGTGCTTTAGGTAATGCTAGTCATGATGCCTTCTTATTTTCCTCCAGTATTTTTCACTGTATTCTTACATGGTATTTTGACAGTTTTCCAATAAGTTGCGTGCTTGAAAACTGGTAACAAATTTGTAAGCCTATTGCAATCAGGCAGTTTTTTTGTTCAGTAATAAGTGCAAGTTCCACAGCATGAACAGCCATTGGCAGGGAAATTTGAGAAAAAAATTTTGCAATTGTCAACTTGCAAAGTATACTTATGACTTAATAATATGTTAATAGCAAAAAGAACTTAGAAAAATCATTTTAGTTATGACCAACATTCAGTCTTTTGGACTGTCTACTTCAACTTTTGATTAGTAATTTAATGTATTATTTTAACCTAAGCCCCAACAGCACATATGAATTAGCATATAACCAGCCTTATTTCAAGTAAACTTAATTTATCATTGAAACAATGGATTTTAAGATTTTCAGATGTAGCACTCTCTCTGTGCGTCCATATGAAGAAAGGTTGAATTTATATCAATACAATATAATTTCTTAATTCAGTATTACTGAAGAGACAAAAATTCATGCAGCAGTTTTATTGTGATAATTCCCATGAGTAAATGCATATTCCCTCAGTTGCAATTATCCAAGTTGTCAAAAAAATGAATGGGTCAAGTGCTGCTTTAAAAACATTAATGCCAGCAATATCTGGGATAAAGAGGTTTTTTTTTACTCACTGTTGAGATAGATTCTAATATATGTTGGCCTCTTATTTGTGAAGGGAAGTGGCAACATTGTAGATTATGATAATTTAAATATATGCTGTGGAACTAGCATTGTACTTTATTTTGTATTTATTAAATATTCCATTGTGTTAAATTGTAATGTTAATGAGATTAGTATGAGAGTGTGTAAGATATGAAATTAATGCAGTGGCATGCTGCAACATTTTGTTGTCCAGAAAACTAGTACTTTGAATGAAGTTAATGTTAGCAGAGCCAATGTCATTAGAAACTGAAAAAAAATATTCTTTACCTGAAAAAGTTTTTGAATGCTGCTCATTGTATGTATATTTTGTTGAATACATACAGGAGCAGCTAGCTGGGTGATTGAAATTGAAAAATGGATGATGTAATGCTTTCTGAATTGTAAATTAGCATTACATAAAATCACTTATGTAAATTGTTTTTAATAGGTGTTGTGTGAAAAATGTACTTATTTTTTTTTCTTTTGCACTAGTAACTGTTACTTTGCTAGAAACATTTTCAAAATGTTGATGGTAAATTTTTTAGAAAAAGTACTGTTGGGGAACATGGCATATTTTCTTTTGCAAATATGTAATGGCCTAGTGTATATAGGTAAATTGATTACTATTTTTCTCATAGAAGAAACAAGGCACTAATGTAAGAGTGTCACTACTGAAATCATTTATGGGTAATGGAACGTTGAAACCATATTTAAACTTTATCTTATAAGATATTGTTCTCCAGGTTGAAGCTATGAATTTAATTTTTGACCATATGAAATGTGGTTATGAGAAGGCTCATTGATTTAGGACCAAGTCCATATTTGTCCAAATTTCCAGTGATTAAAATTTCTCTGCGGTTTGATAATGAATACAAAAGTGTAGATTTATATCTTTCCATTAGTAGTGAGGACAGAATTTTAACCATGTCTTCCAACTGTGTAATGAAATCAATGTTTTGTAAAATAGAATTTTTATTTGCCCAACTTAACTGGCATTAGTAGAATCCAGATCGACACTGTCAATATTAATATTGCTCAGGTTTTCATTTTGATCATGAAGCAACCTCCAATTTCAAACTCATGACTGTAAATACCTCAGAATGGAACTAAGGAGGTTCTAGAAGGACCCAAGATAAAAATGTGTGCCTCAAAGTTTGACAAAAATGCCTTCGATTTCCCTAGAAAATGTTTTTTTTCAATTCTCACATTTGGCTCTTTTAATCACATGCCCTGTTTACTGTCATTGTGTGAACAAAAATTTCATGTGCTAAAACAATAATGTATCCAAAATGTTTGGAAAGCAGGTTTGGTGGCTGTGTGAATTTGATATATAGTTATGGAATTTTTATCATATAATTTGGTAATCACTCATTGAAAATAAATTTTGAAATATGTATTTGTACTTCTGTTTTGGATCAAGACCACATAGCAATGCCATTTTATCCAGAGTAACACAAAAAGGTTCAATAAAATATTAAATGATGAAAAACATGTCTGTATTTAATCAAAACAAAACATTCATTGCCAACCCATTGCTGGAATTTACTGTCATAATCTTTAAATTTCACATTCAAAAATAGTGAAACTACAAAAAATTATCATTATCAGTTACGATAGATGACAAACGGACAATATTACAAGAAAACTAAATGGAATATGTTATACCAGCCTACTCTTTTCCTCAGACTGATTTTTTTCCATCCATACTGGAAATTTGCAACAATTAGCATACATGTAAAAACATCCTTAGTACAGTACTGATTACCTCAACCCTCAACTTTCACTTGCACACACTTCAATAGGAACATAAATGCACATTTTTTGTTTAGTTTTCCATAGTAAATAAATTACACAAAATATTGAATAAAAAGAGGAATATTAACATTTGAAATGCATTTACATTAAAACTAAGTATGTTAATCTGAGGGTTGAGCACACATCACATTCACTCTGTTTCTAAGAAACAACCATGGGAGTTCCAGCATCTTCAAGTGCCACAATCACTAATAAATAGCACACATAGCAAAAATAATGCTCCTGTTATGAGACTCCCTCTGTAGACGCTACTACAGGAAATGTGTAGGCTCCAGACAGCCCATGAAAAATTCAACCTTTATCAGGTAAAGATATTTTGGACTTCTTGCATCACCTTCTTTTAGCTTCACTGGACCGGCGAGTAAGAATTAGTTAAGGATTATTCATTTCACTCAAAGTTTGAAAAATTACATTACAATTATGCAAACAACGATATCACTTAGTCAAAAGTGATTAGCATAAACAAATTATAAAGATTCATTCGTGTTTACCAGACGAAAAGTCACATTTGTGTTGCCATCAAACATGGGTATTTTGTCAATTGATATCCCATACACTATTTCAATATCAACAGTCGACAACATGACAGTGATCAATGCTTCCATTGCAGGAAAAGAATTTCTGATCCCACTTTTCCAAATGGAATTGAATATACCTAAATAGAAGTTATTTTAATAGCAATCACCATTCAGACCAGAGAGCCTAAAATACTCGGGTATTTGACTTAGTGTAAAATCTGTGCTGTAAAAGAATTCACAATTTGTACCAGCATGCCAAGATACCCAGAAGATATTTGGAGAGACAAATATTTTTGACTGTCTTCAGGGGACTATTTATGTAAAGATCTTTAAATGCCCAAATTAAACAGAAGAACTGCAATAGAATAATGAGATAAATCATAGAACTCCTTCAAAAAGTAGATAAAAAAATGAAAAAGCACGCAAGACGTACTGAAGATTGAAGGTTCCTTAAATTTTAAACGAAAATCCACTTCATCATTTAATTTCAGAAAACTGCAGCTGTTACTTTCTCACACTGCATATGATGATTATTTTAATCAATTTATTGGAAACCATTAAACAATGAACAGAGAACTTTTCCATTATTCCAGCCAACTTTTACCATATTCAAGCATAAAGATAACTATTTTTCATGGTTTCAATAATATTATTGATGAGGCACTCCAAAACTATATACATATAAATTTAAAGACAATATTATCACCATGTCTACTAGCTTGTGAGAATGTTTTAAGGTTTTTAGTCCACATAACTTTACAAGGGTGATATTAAGGGAAGGATAAACTACGAAGGCTACATTCTGAGGCTGGCCATTTCCTAATAATAACATGCCTCTGTCCAGGAACATCACCTAACCTAAAGTGGATACAATGCATTCAAATACAAAAGTATGAAGGCCATAGTGAACCAACATTATCATGAAGCTTACGGGAACTGATAGCATTAAATGAATTATGTACAATATACACATAATACCAGTTACAGCATATGTTTCGGTGATTGAAAATGAGCCGCGAACAGTGTAAATACCTTGAAATCGGCAAAACAGTAGGCATTATTATTTATTTATATAAAAATATGTGAATCAAGTCTTTGACAGCTTAACTTGAATTTTTATACTCATACGACGAGTAAGATTGTTCCCTATAGCTCATTACTTACCCAGGACATTTTTACTCATTGAATTTTAATTTCCTTGTCTTTTCATTTCTCCCTTCTCTTCCTATTGACTAAGAGCTCTGCATGGCCTCTAATTATCCACCCTCCCCTTATTGACAGATTTAGGCCACATTGAGGCATCACAGGAATGGGCACCACAAGTTAGGAAGAGTTAACCAACATTTTTAATGCATAACATTTCCATATTTCAATCTATTTACTCATATTTTTGCCACATTAGTTGACGATTCTTGAAACTTTTGGTGACAGAGCATCTTACAAAACACTCCAGGGCACAATGGTGATTTTCAATTTAAAATTAAGCTTTTCTGAATCCCAGAAATTTTAAAATTTAATATATTGTTAATTTCATGAGTTCTGTGAATAAGGATATATAAAAACAATTTGGGATTAGTAATTTTTTACAGAACTGACAATTGTAATAATGACATTTTGCTTCTTTCTGTTTTATCATGAACTTTTGAAGTAAAATAGCAAATTCTAATCTATTTCCATGATATAATTCAAGTGATCCCATTAGCAAAATTGCTTTCATGCTAATGAGATGTCTTCCTAATGCTGGAACAATCTAGGATGGAATTATGCAATGAATTACATGATAATGTTTTGAAAATAATGCATGATCAAATTCAACTATTGAAAAGCTGTGACTAATTTTAAACTAACCACAAAATTTTCCCCTGCTCTTAAATAGAAGTTCTCTTAAGGTTTTAAGAGGAAGTCTCGATAGCTTAACTAGCTAAAGCATGCGGCCGGATATCAAGGGATCCGGGTTCCAATCCCGGTCAAGGCAAATGATTTTTACGCTCTGAAATTGTTGCATTGTAATACACACTTAGTGGATAAAAGTTACTGTTGCAGCAACTCCCGCAGTTCCTTGGAATTTTTCTTAAATAGACATTAAAATTTTAATGTCTATTTTAGATTGAACCAAGTAAAAAAACAAACGTGGAATTCTTTAAGCTTTTAACATCTGCTAATCTAAATTCTATCACTAATTTATAACAGAGATATGTATTATAAAAAGGATATTGTTTATCACGGCCATCTCTGTCATGTGATCTTTCTCGTTCTCGAACATAAGGAGACTTCTCCTGAAAAGAAACAAAATATTCATAAAAGAATCTATAGTGCTAACTACAAAATACATAAAAGTTTCAGGGTTACCTTTGTGGAATTCCTTCATGATGAGATTAAAGAAAGTAATCTTGCACTTCCACATATAGATTTAATATTTCATGACCATGATTTTGATGCTGTGCATCATCATCAGGTGATAATGATGCACAGCATCGATTCCATGGTTGTGAAATATTAAATCTGTATGGAAGTGCAAAGGTTCTTTCTCATTAAACAAAACAGCTTTAAATCAACTGTGTTTTCATGGAGAGCTTTGGAAATAGGTTATCAATTCTCAACTATGTACTGACGGATAAAAAAGACACAATGAATAAATATCTTTAACAGGGATCATTTAAGGGGAATCTTGATATAATGAGATTTCAAAATCCCTAGATAATGACTCGCTTTATTGAGTTCTCATTACTGATGATAATTTACCATCACTTATTGGCTAATTCCATTATTTTCAGGATAGTGTAGCCATCACAGCAGGTATTTCATGTTATATTTATAAGAATGCCACCAGGGAACTGTAAATAATGATTAATATAGCATTTTTATGGCTATCATAGCATCCATTGTCATGTCTTGATTACTATGAAAAAATATTAAGTCCCATATTAAAATTATTAGTCCCATTTTATACCCTTTATATAGATAATATGAACACACTCCATAAATATCATATTCAGATTTGAGTGCAGACTTAGCAAGCCTATCCAGTTACACATTTCCTCTGATTCAAGTAATTAGAACATTTAATATACTATATTTTCCCATCGATAACCATTGCGTTATCTACACAAAAATGTTCATATGATCGAAAAAAATGTCACGAATTTAAATATCACTGAAAATGATTCAATCTCCATGGGTAATTTTCTTGAAAAAATTGTAAATTACAAAAGCTTAACTCAATTCAGGCTAGAAAAAATCACCAAGTAGGCGGCGCATTCATATAACTTGGACGGTGTATACAGTAGAACAGCTGAGCACCAATACTAACAAAGAGAAGTTAAGCAAACCAAACAAGAAAATTCTATTTCATTCATTCTCTTATTTTTTTTATATTTGATTTGCTGAAAGTTAAATTATTTAGCAGAGAAAAGGGCACACAAATGTATGCCTCGTTCCGACTGACAAATCATAGCGAAAAAGCAATTAAGTGACATATTGTGTTAGCTTGTAAATATTGTTTTTTTGATCCTTCTGTTGTTTGGAATTAATTTCAATCACTTGGCTCTAATCTTCTGGATACTTACGGTAGATATAGCCACAGGCAATTATGATTTCATGCATTCATTAGTTGTTACCATCTATTAGTGTATGGGTATAGCCATATTTTTAAACACAAAATATATATTTGACACACATATATAATATTTACGCACATATATGCATGCAAATATGCACATGTATATACAGATGTGCGTTATCTATACACCTTCAAGATAACTATGAAGTCCTGATCGTGCGATATCTATACAAATTCATGATAACTACAAAGCTCTGGGTGTGCATTATTGATAGGAAAATACGGTATTTTATCTCACACCAATAAACCAAGCTTTTGCCTTCATAGACATTTATATCCAGCTGATATATCTAAAGGTAAGCACCTCATTCAGCTGCTGAAGTCTGTTTTCAAAATCAACTAATGACGGCATACGAGGGGATACCCAAGAATAACTGGAATTATTTTTTTTAAGGCTATGCATTTCATATTTTTAATAAACAACCTTATCACCTTCAAAGTACTCTCAATTGTACTTAATACATTTTGGCTAATCTGTGTATCAATTCCTGGAAACATTTTCAAATTCATCTGTTTTTATGCCCAATAGCTCCTGCCTCATTCTTTTTCTGTACCGCTTTCACGTCATCAAAATGCTGTCCTTTCATGTCCCTCTTCAATCGAGGAAACAAGAAGAAACCCCACAGAGTGAGGGGTGTGGAGCAAGGGAGTCATGTACTTTTTGGCTAATAACTAGTGCATTGAAATGGCTGCATGAGCTGGTTCGTTTTAATGATGGAAAAACCAGTCCTTCTTCTCTAACAAATCCGGCCTTTTTTGTTGCACTCTGTAACAAATCTTTTTAAAAATTCCAAATAGAAAGCCTGAATAACAGTCTGAACTATTTGGAAACATTCAGAATGCACTTCCCTCTCATATAGAAAAAACAAATGAGCATCATCTTGAGGTTTGATATCACTTGACAAGCTTTTTCTGGGCGAGGCATTAATGAAGTTTTCCACTGGCTTTACTGTTGCTTGGTATTGGGGTCGTAACCATAGCACCATTACTCATCACCAGTAAACATTAGAAACAAATCTGGGTCGGCTTGAGCCGTGCCCCACGTTATTCCAGATAGCTCACTAATTTTTACCACTTTTTCAACATTTTCGTCATTTCTAGAAGTTGACAAATGTCCAGCCTGAATAAGGTTTGTAATTGAGTGACTTTTCACCCTCTTTGAAATAGAACAACTATTGGTACACTTGATATTTTCCCAAACCACAATTCTTGTAAACTGTTATTAACATCACAACAGTTTCCGCAGCGTTTCTCCCAAGCAGAAAGCAAAATTTCCCAGCGGCATGCAGTTCACTTAAATCTGCTAAGACGAAAATCAAGAACAAGCAAAACTGTGGTACAATACGAATTGTAATGACTGAACAAAAGCTTACCAGATGACAACAATGCCTGCAAAGAACTCGGAACAATTTGTGCTATGCTCACCTAGCCTAAGACATATGTACTCCATAAGCTCCACCAACCGCAGCACTATTCTGGTTATTTTTGGGTACCCCCTAATGTGATGTGATGCCGAGAAGTTTAATTATAATCAGTTTACAAGGCATAACAGTGCCATTCAATGACTGAAATAGTTTGATTCTGTGGAAAACAAATAAAACATGAACAGCGCACACACTCAGCACGAAAAGAGGACAGTGCAGGCTTAGATGGTGGAAAATATTACGTGATCTAATAAGTTCTTGGCCTGATATGAAAATTACAATTTATGTTTTCAAAAGTTGTATTTTTCAGCAAAATTGCATTTAATATTAATACATTGCATCTAGCAGTGTTGCACTACCATTATCCTATCTCCATAGTGTTCTCTCGGAAATGCTGCTAAGAACTTGTCTACAGTCGCAATCATTTATTTCTTGGTTGGATAGAAAACGTTGACCAACAGGGAAACCTTTGAGTTTTTGGAAAAGGTGGAAGTCCAAGGTAGCCAAATATGGGGAATGGGACGGATGTTCCACAGCACTTTGCAGTGAAAATCCATCAATTCACCCATTACCGAGCCACTTTAGTGGGCAGATGAATGTTGGCGTCCAGTTTCATTAAAAGGTGCTCTCCAGTTATTATTTTACCTTATTCAAGATAGTCAAACGACAGAATTCTTTTCACATCCCGAAAAATTGTTGCCATGACCTTTCCCGCCAATGGAACCGTCTTCACCTTTGTGGAGTTGAAGAACCAGCCTCTATCCACTGCATGGAGTGCTGTTTCAATTCTAGTGTGTAATGGTGAACCTACACTTCATTCATTTTCACTTATCGATGCAGAAAATCACTCTTGTTTTTCGTAAAGTGCGTCAAGCCCTGTTTGGAAAATGTGGTCTGATTGCATTTTTGATCCACAGTGAGCAACAAAGTGACACTCATCTTGTGCAAAGCTGTCATGTGCATTCCTAATTTAAAATGTAACCAATGAATTCTTTTGATATTCCAATCTTCTACCTTATACATTACCAATTTTCTAGTACCTTCAGATCTTCAAAAATCATATAATTTACTATTTAGATGATTAACGGTGAGGTGCCACTTTTATGATACTATTTATGTAAATCATCTTAGAAGGCTATCACAACCACTTTTAAACTCGGCCACCACTTCATGGTGAAAATTGAAGAAGAGTTTTCATGCATATTTGCAGTTCTCTAATGAATTTTGGTCATCATTAAACCTTTTCCGAAGAATTTTATCACTGTATAATACTTGATTTTTTCCATTTCTGCCACAACTGATTCAAGTGACTGCCTAGAGTGGTGGATGAAATGCCTTGCATTTTCATACTGTGCCTACTCACAGTTGTGCCAACACAAGAAAAAAATCATGTGAGTAGCGAATCATAATAGTTAAAAAAAAAAAACAACTGACTGAGATTTATAAATAAATTCTTCTTTTGCATCCTTTCGATTCATTTGAGTTTTTAGCGATTAAAAGTACAATTTTTCCATTCTTCGGCCATTTTGATAAAGGTGGAGTAATACTGTTGTAGGAACACAGAACCCAAGTGAATAGCAGCACAATTTGTCAGAAAGCTAAACCAGTCATGTAACCAGGGAAAAACAAATGATTGGCAAGAGATGAATACCAAGTGAAAGAGTGTCAAAGATTCAGAGCATTCAAAACCCTTCATGATTTTAATTTCATTAAAATTTTCAAGACCTGGGAAGAGAGAAAAGCACCGATAAATCCACTACATGGATATTGCTCACACTGATAATCGAGAGTTTACCAGGCTCACTTTCTTTCATCCCCACATCCCACCCTATGACAATGTTTTCAGCTAAAACTCAACGAGGTATATCACATTAAAGAGTGCAAGCACAACTTTAACAAAGAAGTACCTTGAAATTTTTGCGCCACTGAGGTCTAAAATTTAACTCTTTCAAAGGAAACAATACATCTTCTCACCATTGGGCTTACCCTGTTGCTACTGGTGTAGTGATGCTTATCACGCCCATGCTGGTCCATTGGGTCACCATTTTGATGGCTCTGCAGTTTGGCAGCAACTGAAGAATATAATTACAAGTAATGATACAAACATGAAGTGATTTTATGTTAAAAATGTCATGCTAAAAATAAGATTCAATTTCAGAAGTTAGTACTACTGTAGATATAATATAAAATGTACCAAATACACATAAGTATAAAATTAAATGTACCAATTTGATGAGGTCTCAAGCTATGACAATTTAATTTGAACAAATAAATTCATGTTCCCTACGTGCCTCGATAATATGTTAACTGACTGGTAGATAACATTAACAAGAGACAGAGATTATGTGAAAATTACCCCTTTGGTCTGGTTACCATTCAATGCCATCCAAGTGTAAAAAGGCAAGTTAAACCAACCAGTGAGCTCTAACTGACTTTCATTTGTTGACCGAACAGTTTCAGGCTATTGATATTTTGAATTGACTTGCACACTGGAGTACACCTTATGTACTTCCCACTAAAATGACCAGGTGTTCGCTAACTTAATTACGTAATGGCAAAATTTTCCCCTATTTATTTCATATGTTATTTCCTTTTATATTTACCTCACAAATCTCATGATTGTTTTGAGAGATAGTTGAGGCCAATACTTTGTGGAAATCCATTTGTAAAGCATGAAGGAAGAATCAAATAGACCTTCCTCATGATTGAGATCAATTATTGATAATTAGCCAAATATCCTATTACCAACATTAACAATAATATTTCATTAAATGCACACAAGTACAACTCCAATTACAAATAATTTGATAAGTTTTCAACATTAAAATAACAACAAGGACGATTATTAACACTGAAGTTTTAGTTGAAAGAAACACCAACCAAGCAGAAATCGAACCTGCAAACTCTTAACAACATCAGCCTGATTAATCTGCTCATTCCAGAAAGGTAACTGAAGCAGGACTTAGCACTGCACCCCTGCTGCCATTAAAAATGTTGCCATGCACTTCTGCTTTTTGCCTATCAATATACATCTACATCTACATAA
Organism: Hetaerina americana; assembly: GCF_022747635.1. Taxonomy (NCBI): domain Eukaryota; kingdom Metazoa; phylum Arthropoda; class Insecta; order Odonata; family Calopterygidae; genus Hetaerina; species Hetaerina americana. The sequence goes on along the minus strand of NW_027287427.1, from coordinate 53,257,999 downwards.
TACCCCGCAAGCTGCCGCAAGGGCGTGTGGTGGGGGGAGAATATAAGGGTGAACTCACAGCTATTTTAGCATTGCTAGGATTACCAAATACCAAAGGCTTATTTTTTTGTTTCTAATAACTGCCATTAGCATTGTGTTGGAAAACCTACAGTCTACATAGAAGCTTGCAAATTATTTCAAAATAGAATACGACAACAATTAAAATTTCCAAAAATGCCATTATGCACTTGTAGGAGTTTAAGAGAACAAATGATATTAGTTAGTAAAAAAAAGAAAAAGTATAGCGTGTAAGAGGCCTAGAACATATTGAGTTGCAAAGGAATTGTAAATTACTTACTTACTAGCCAGACAATAAGACTTGACATTGTTAGATGTCATGAAATCCAAAAGGAAAACATGATGGAGAAAAACTTAGAAGTCATTTGATGATACGTCAGCTTTTACATTATGCGTTTCCAATTAGGAATTGACTCAAAACATTAAGCTACAAAATGAGGAATCTCAAGCCTTGAGAGAGATAGTGAGTCATGTTGGATTTGTTTTGGATATGCCAAATATGTCAAAAGGTATTACTGTGAAATCTAGTGGAGAGAAATATAAAAATGATGATTAAGTGTTTTTAACAAATTGAATTAAGTCTATGCAATATTTTTCTCGGCTAAACTCGATTAAATTCTCAATAGTGGAATAATATGTTAGGATTTTCTCTCACTTTAAGTTTGACCATTATGAATTTTAAAGAATTGCTGGAGATGCCACGACAATTACTGAAACAGTCAGCCTGCATGATTTTTTGGGTACCAAATATTTCTGGGAAACCAGTATTGGATGAGCTTGACCCTCACATATCACAAAACATTTGCGTACATAACTGTGGTATTCAGTGATGTGCAATGAAATGCAAAAATTTCACTTCGCAAAAATCATTCAACTTCAATGGGACTTGAACCCAGAAACCTTTATTTCCAGCCAAGTGCTTTAACCAATTGAACTACCATGACATCCTGACAATGTATATTTCAAGGGGTTTTAAATAAATAAGATTTTATGACGACTTACCACACATGAAATGTCATTTATTCATCCACCAGTAAATGGTAAATGCATTTGCAAGCATTGATATGCATAAAACCATTAATTTAAAGGTAAGACTAATATGTATCTATTCATGGCCATCATACTTTGCCATAATAATTTTACATCATTTAATGAATCAATTCATATGCAACTTTAAATTACAAAATTTAGGCAACAATTTAAGACTTAAACCTTTGATAATTGTACTCGAGACAGATATAGCTAATTCTTTTCAAATCTCTGATATGAATATCAATCTCAACAGAAAATTAAGAATTTCTGTGTAATAAACTTAGGAGCCATATTCCGCTGTTTTAGACTTGAGGCCAGAACTCCTCAACATTTAAAATTAAAAAAAGAATAATTATTGCAATCCCAATTTTTATTAGAATTTCATGTACGGCTATCAAATTTTTTCTTTTCGGTGATAGTTAAAACTAGTTTTTTAAAAAACTCGAATCCAGGCAATCTTCTGCCATTGTTTTACACCCTCTTCATATTATTCTTAAATTACTCCATAAATTACTCCATAAACTACAAATCAGTAAATATCACTCATAACTAGCCCTACTGACTACTTAATATGCATTTCACTTTAGTATTTACACAATTTTTATCTTCCCCAATTAACATTATTGTTATTTTATTGAATGGAACTTGAAAAAATATAATAGGGGAGAAAGCAGGCACTGATTTTTAATGTGGTTTGGAAAATCTTCAATGTTAAATTCAATTTCTCAAAATGCCACCTAAACAGGAGGGAATGGGAAATGTTTTTACTGGTAATAAATGTCCATATGTCAATCACAGGATCACATTTCTGACTTGTGCCACATATTTTCTAAAAGAAAAACCCCTTCTCTTTTTCGAGTGAGTGTTTTAAAGTCCAGAAAAAAATTATGTTTTTGTCACCATATATTTATATCTTAAAATTGCTCACCAAGGACTGACTGAAAAACAACTGGAATTTGTGAGGTGACATGGAACATTTCACTAGCATGGCATGAATCAAATGTTTGTATTATTTTAAGTGAAACAAGAATCAGATTAGACTTCTATTTAATATTATAATGCTGACTATTATGCACGGAAAATGAAAATATCCTCTCAAAAGCAATTCCATTTTCTTCAGCAATGAGAAGAAAAAAATACCTATGCCATAAGAACTTTCCTGTAACTAATATAACTTTCCTAAACCCAAACTCTTAATGGTCCAATTTGTCATTGAATGATTTTCAAATACTCTAGGGGGCCATGGGATTAATTTATTAATTGGCACATTATAAATGCCCCAAGGCATAAATGACCAATGGTACCAGCAAAAATCATTCCATACACTTCCTCACATGTTTGAAGCTAACCACCATTGGTTTCCCACATTTGCACTACATTTTATATATTAGACAAATAAGTTACAAATGCTTAATCTTCTCAAGCACTGCTCTGTCTTAGTAATGATAATAAAACATCTTTCTTGGGGAAAAATTGAGACTACATAATCCCTTCTTTCACCTAACCCCTCAAAAATTGAGTGGTAGGATCAAAGAGAGGAGAGGGAAAGAGCAGGAAATATGATTCAAGGAAAAGATGCATATAACGTAGTAGCACTTAATATATATTGTCTTTATGGAAAAATCAATAAAGATGTTTATGCTAAATAGCACAGTCAATACTTGAAAGAAACTGTATCTCATTAGTGTGACCACTAAGAGGAATTTATTGCCTAAATTTACCAATCAAAACACCTCAAAAAACATTTAATATTTATTACCGAGCAAGCCATAGTATGTGAAGATTTGCAGAATTTGTTACCCAGCATATTTAAAATTTGAGCATGTCAGGGACCTTGATTTGCCAATTTGTAGGATGGGGAGGTCAGTTTATGGCCAGAATGAGACTTCTGAGAACTTAACTCATGCTACATTTCCTACCACTGTCCTATTCTTTGCTAACACATTCACTGCACTTCTGCCGGGCAGGAGGAAATCTGGACAAGAGAACTGCACCAGTAAGACAAGTTTTTTCAGTTCATTTAGTGCACTTTAAGGGTCGTGGTAGTCTGTGGGTAGTGTTGGACTACAGACCAGAGGGCCCTGGTTCGATTCCCGGGCAAGCCTCTCTGAGCACCCTCAGCTGTGTGATTTTTCAGGAACCAGAACTTCCAGGGAAACCGTAACTTGCATAGGTAAAGGAACTGGCCCCCTTACCCTGATGTGCGAGTTTCACACGCCGTTGAGCTTAGTACTGGGTGACCTTTACCATCACCTACCAAACCGACGTTTGGGTTGATTACTGTGTTTATGGTTTTTTTTAAAGTTCACTTAGACCACATAGCCATCATTAAGGATGCCATGCCCTCCCACTGCCTAGAATTTTCAGAAATTTCATATATATCTGGATTGTAATTTCAAACTTCATTTTTTGGTCTAAACCAAATTATCTGGTAAACAGTCAGACCCCAGGATGCTGATCAGCCACTCCTGGCTAATATAATGTGTCTAAATGGTTGCACCATTAAAGTTCACAACATTAACAGTCAAACAAAAATAATTAAGGGATAGAAAATGAGTGCATTACCCACTTTTCTAACAAAGCTGGCATTGTTTGCCTTTTACCATCTATGGATTTAAACTGCACTCACGTCAAAAGTGGATATTAGTCCACCTGGAATGATTTTTCTGATTGGTATAGATATTGGCCATAGATATTGAGCAACAAATGCAATACATTATGATCAATAATTTGGTGACCTTAATACCATATTTATATAAAATATAGGGAATGGGACAAGTTTTTATCAAGTATGGCACTGATTAGTGACCAGGAGCTTCAATTCATATGGAAAATCCATTAACTTCAGTAATATGAAGGCAACTTCTTTTTTGCTACTGCATTTAATTAACAGTACTGCAAATTAACTGGACTATATGACAACAGTACCTCCAGAACCAAATGATTTCCAGTTGTATATAATGTATTTCGGATGCCCTACCATTATTACTGCTAGAAATATTCACGGTGGGCCAGTGTCATTTTTCAATGATTCTCAATGAAATATGTTTCTTCTAACATAGCAAGCTCAATAAACTATATTGTTTTAAGAGAAATTTGAAAAGGCCAAACAAATAATAAACGGTATGAATAATTTTTTCTATGGTATGAATGAAAAATGCATGGTAACATTCCAGCAAGATGGAAAAGGGACAGAAAATTCTATTCCACATCAAAAGAATGTTTGTGTAATATAGGTTCCGTACTACATAAACTAGTAAAATATCAGTTCTATTAAAACTATTGACATGCAAACAAATTTTCATGATAAAGTTTCCCTAACTTTTATTTTGGTACTATTAACAAAATAATAATAAAAGTTTAGAATAAATATTGAGTACAACAAGTCGCAGTAATAGGATTAGTACAACATTTATAAAAAATTAATTAGGACTCATTATTTTATCGTATGATTTAATAAATGATTTAGTCCACCATCCTTATTTTCAAAATGTAAATTTTAAGGTATCTCCTCAGAGAGTTTTAGGCTTTTTAAAATTAAAAGACACATATCTTATAACTTTGAATAATATTTAGAAACAACAATATGATAGGACACATCAGATGCAAAACCCTCCCAAATCTGATTTGGTAGCTTGAACATATACATGTTTATTATTAGAGTATTTTTGATATGATTAATTTATAAAAATTTTGGCCATTACTCAGATTTGCTGAAAACTTCAATGAACTGTAATCTATTATAGAAGAACCACAGAATTATGACCTTATATTGCAAGGGGAACAGAATAGTTTAAGATTGAGGGTGGGTAGCAAATCCTTTATATCTTTTGGGGAAACAACAAAGGAATAGTCTTGCAATGAACAACGAACTAATGGCAATATATACTGTACACAATTATTATGCAATCATAGTGTGTCAAATATTTCACTACGGTCATAATGAATGTCATCACAGCTGGTTGCCCCACATGACGAAAAATAACCTACTCCGAAGACAACTCACAAAATGATTGCATCTATTGATAATAAAAATTCTGCTTAACTGTGAGGTACGTGAAAACTCTAATCCACCAATAATCATAAGCAAGTTTTAGAGCATTCAACTTTTTAAAGACTAATTTCCTGCTATACTATCCAAATTTATGGATAAACAAGTAGAGCCCCCCCCCCCCCCCCAATTCCCTGGTTTCTACACCACTGTTATGGTGAAAACATTTAAAAAATCAAATGCTGCAACATTATACTATAAAAATACATCATCAATCAGGTTAAAGGGCAAATTTTTTATACGAAACTTGGACCTCTGGTAGTCTGTCTGAGGCCTGTATAATACTAATTGAGGCTTAAGGAGTCAGTTCTTTCATTTTGGCACATCTATAATATGATCTAATGTTTAAAAAGGATGGAATAAATTTCAAAGGAAGGGAGTGATGAGGAGTTTCTTTCAGAAATTATCACTGCAGATTCCGAGAAACTGCGGGAGATGCCGCGACAGTAAATTTTGCCAGTGTCATCTGCTAGCATGCATAACAATGCAACAATTTCAGAGTGTAAAAATCATTCAGATGAAACTTTGTATTTTGATCCTGAGAACAGACATCAAAATTGTGCAGGAAATCACTGGCATCAACCAACACCAAACAAAGGCCAAGCAAAAGCTTCTGCTTGGAAAGTTATGGTCACATCATTTTTCAGTATTTAAGGAGTGATGCATCAGCATATCACACCAGCATACACAATTATGAATGAAGTATACTATAGCAATGCACTTTAAAATCTCAAATGTCATATCAATCACCAAAGGCCACATTTCAAAGCAAAAGGTTGGATGCTGAGCACGGTAATTCACATCTCTACTGGCAACCAAAGGTGTTTGGATAATTCAAACCACCCAAGACTCTGCAAACCTCTCTACACTTAATAGTTTTCACTGTAAAAATCATTCTCCTTCAATCAAAAATTAATCTTTTCATAAATAGTGGTTCAAAATTTGGTATAAATATTAGGAGAATTTGAATTCCAAAATTGATAGGTATATACGTATCCATGAAAGAGTATTAGCATTTTTAAGGTTTATACTGTGAAAAAGTGATATTGCCCACACACAACATCGCTATCACATAATAGCAGGTAAATACTAGAGATGATTAAATAAATTTAACGTAGCAATAAAATTACCAAGCCTGAGAATCTTTTAAACAGGTTGCTCTGAAAAAAATGTCACTGGCACATTCATGGTTTTCCAATTTACACTGGAAGTAATGGACCAAAACAATCAATTCAAGGCTTAATTTGCACATTTATTGACTGTAAGCATGGTAACTATGTCTTGTCAGTGTGAGGATACGTGGTCTAATGTGATTGTGTAACTGACAACAAAATCTGCATCATGAACATCTTGCTTTGAATTCGTAATATGCATGGAGGTTTTACGCAAGCAAGTTATACTTATGACTTAAGATACATTGAAAATTAAAATGAAATTACCCTTTTCCTCTTCCTTTCTCCTCTTCTCCGCAAGGAGGATGGCCTCTTCCGCACGATCCTACAATCAACAAAGCAAAAACTGCAACTGATGATTTTTCCCAACTCTTTACAGAAATTCTAAGATCATCTCAGCATCTTCTCCAAAGAAACATTGAAGAAAAGAAACCAAGTCCATCACACAGTAAATTCAAAACAAATAAAAGATCAATTCAGCAACACACCCTCTTCCTTGCCACCTTACGCTCCTTCCTTGGCTCCCTCTCCTCCCCCATGTCACTCGACATGGCTGGAGCTCCCAGCTTCTCCCCTCGATTCTTCTCCTTCCCAGCTTTACTTGAACTCCTCTCTTTTTTCTCTGGCTTTTCCATTGCCGATGAAGACGACGAAGGCACCTCCATGGCAGCTGCCTTACGCTCATCACTTTTTGTGCTCTAAAAGTCATATTGACCAATAGGATGGGAAAAATGGGGCATTTGGTTAATTAATTCCCCCCGCCCACCCCATAACTTTTAAAGGTCCCATTTTTTTTGTGATTCCATGCCTTTCCAGTGCATCCTCATCGCTAACGTCACAAAACCACTCGGATATATGCAATTGAAAAAAATTGCATGAGGCAAGCAATAGAAATAATAACTTTAAATGCAATTGGTACTTTTGGATCTTAGGAAAAAAAAATTTGACAAGGCCAAGAAACCTTCACCATTTTAAAGTTAATGCACTGGTTTCAAAATACTGCTCATCAATGCCCTCTCCAAAATTAACACCCTACAAAAAATAGAATGCAGTAGTTCAGGTGCTCTGAGCTAATCAATTTTTAATCATACAAAAACTTTAAAATTTTAACTGTTACCAATATTTTTTGACTGTGACATTTGCATATAGTGCTGTTGATTAAGAATAAAATATACATCAAGTCTACTGAATGAACTACTATTGGAGGTGACTTTTTCTCAAGGTAAAACTTTGATCAAAGATTATTACATAAAAGGCCTCATCTCTAAAGCAATGTTTGCAACTGATTCTTTCACGAGTCTACTTGCTCAACATTGGCAAATGAAAAATCTGACATCTTCCAGGAATAAAACATTTGCCCCTTTTAAATTTACTGCCATGTTACCAATTCCACACCATACTGTGTGAATAATTCAGTAAAAATTTTAGCACTAAATTAAGGCATTTAAGCTGTTTCCAATTCTGAATTCAACTTGCTTGGCCTACCAATATTCAAGACACATTATTTCATTATGATTTGTAGTCTCTAGATAATGTTTCTATGGCCTCAATAAAAAGTCATTGCCCTAGTAGATTCACCTATGAAAATCACCACGGTACAGGACTGAGGAATCAGTAACATGCAACCCTTTTCTTGTAACAGACCCATACAAACCATAATTACCAAGGTAGCTCTGATGCCATTGACTTTAGACCAATTTCAAATAAACATGGGAGGAATAATAATATGATGCCAACAAAAAATAGAAATTATAACATGACCAGATAATACTCACCGGGTCACATGCCACACACAGCAAAGCAAACCATGGCATGCATCAGAATGCCTTCCGTATCCAAGTAGGAGGGGGAGGTTGGCTCCAATTCCATGGGGGCATTGGGGCTGATATTCCTCTACTGACACCGACCCCGCATACACACATCTATTACACGAACACTTGCTCTTATTTCTCTCTCTTGAGTCCATTTTCCCTTGGATCAAACAGCTCGCTTGGGGGGACGAGGGAAGGGTGAGGCTCGTGGAAGATGTTAGGGAGGCCTTAAGTGTGGGTGTGTCTGTGTATACATGTGAGTGATAGGGATGTTCCTGGCCATCACATCTTCTTGCCAACACAGCTCTTGTTCCAACAGCAACATTCACCTCATGGAGTGACCAGCGGTCAAGAGGGATGAGTGGTGAGATGAGTCATCGCACAGCACAAAGACAGTCAATCGAAATAAAAAGTTCCCTTCTAAATATTTTTAAAGTCCATGCAGATCGGATGAGAACTATCACCATCATCAGACTTTCAAAAAGAATCACTTGGTCATCCTGCCTCAATTACCCTAATTCTCAAGTTTTACTCCGCATAATGGGATTGATTTCAGAAAAGAATAATCAAATGTTCAAAGTAAAATGAAAAACCTACAGCAGATAAAAGCTCTCTTCGTCAAAGGACCCCGCCTGAATTTCTAAAGGACATCAACCGTGGCCTTCCAACCATATTACGATGGCAACTGATTTCTCTGATTTTCTTCATAGAGACGTCTTAAGATTCCAGCATAAATCAAGGGCTTTTTACCTTGACAGAAACACAATAAGCCTCTTCAACACCAATGGCCTCTGTATGAAGTAATAGAATGGAAAGGGGTGATTCAATCAGGAACAATATCTCGATACCACCTCGCACTAGGATCCAATCCAAGCAGCTAATGAATTGCAATTGATGGGAACAGCAATGGCAGGTAAACATGATCAAACCAGCATGGTATTTACTGCAACCACGGGCGATGATGGAAACAATGTAAACTGAAGAGATTCAAGCCGGTATGTCCTTGGAGCAGCCTGGACCTCGGGAACATACAGCAACTTGTCAGGTTAGCTTACAGGACAATACAGATGCTCTGGACCCTGTACCTCCCAGGAACTTATCAGCATGAAAATAAATAACAAAGGCCTAACATCAAGTATAAAATTTCTCAATGGAGGTATATTTGCATTCCATATAGCATTATCATACTCCTAAGCCTCCTTTTTCTTCAATAAATGTTCCCCAAATATTTTTATTCTTCCACAGTGATGTATGGTCAGATTTTAAAATCGTGTAAGACAAAATTTAAGTCAACAGCAATTGAATAAAAGAAACAGGCAAACATATTACGGCAGAATACTTCAATGCTCAGAAAATTAACACTCAAATGAATAAAAACTTAAGGAAAACTGTCTTGATGGACTTCTTTCAATCCCATAGTAGAAACAATTAACTCGCATCAACAAATAAAAAGACTGCTTTCTTTCTCGCAAAATTAACTATTCTCATATCACATTTCCTCTTGGCTTCTTGGAATGGAATATTTCCACCAATTCTGGATATAAGGAGACATCATCTTCAAAAGTAAAAAGCCACTCTTCTAACTGAACATTCTGGCACCATAGGCAATTAGGTTTTCTTGGGATGAAAACAATGGCAATGCTTGGCCTCATCCACAACTTGCACTCCATCCATTGGGCTCTTCATCACTTACTGAAATCACTTAAAAGGAGCAAAGAATGCAGAGAATTCAACGAGAAACAGAGTTCAGGAATTCAAACAGCTCTTCCACTCGCCATACCAACTCACTATACCTATCAAGATTCTGAGGGGGGATCTTTTATTCTTTTGTGTGTCTGTGTGTGTGTTTCTGAGTGGTACAATTTACTGACATTCTGGTGTGTGTGGAGGTGAGTTCATGCCGTGACTATGCAAACTCAAAGCCTTAACAACACGTGTGCATATCAGCAGTGGAGGAAGTGGTTTCCGCAAGGAGAAATGAGGTTTGGTGGGCAGCATGAAGGAGACGACGACGACCGCTTCTGAGGCTTCACGGAAATGAGGGAGAGATATCCCTCCCCCTCCTCATCTTATTCGGATGGCCGCATCCTCCCTCCCTCTCCCTCCTCTTGCCTCCCGGTATCTCATTCCATGACAAACTGTCATCACAACCACCATAAATAGATTGGAATGGAGCCACTAGGAGACTTCAATACTAACCTTCGACGAAGAAACTGCCTCCATTTTTCTTCTCTTGGCATCTGCAGGAAAATTGAAAGATACTTATAATAAATCATACACTTAAATACATATGTAGATAATAATATACAGTAAACCTTCCTTGATATTGGACTTTGATGGACACAAACCCCAGTGAGCATTTCCCTACAGTAATCTGATTCATCTTTGATAGCCGATGATTTCTCAAGGCTAGATTTGATGAATCACAAGCCCTGAGGTACTAGAAGACCCCATTTAATTTGAAAAAAAACGTATACACATAACTTTCACCAAGAGTCAGTATGCAAACTATAAAATATCACATTTAAATATAATATTAACTCATTTACTTTAAATATATTCCAGATTTTTACCAAAAATTTAGGTCCATAGTAAATCATAAGTACCTTAGAACAAAACAATTGTGAAGTATGCTCAATTGTATAATCTCATTTATTGTAACCATATCCACCACTAAGATAACTTAGCAAATAAGTTTCTTTTCAAATAAATGTGAGTCTTAACTTAAGAAAAATGGCACTTCTTTCCTTTTGTGATTTTTAGTTATAATAACAAAATATTCATTTGAAAAGTTATATGTAATATAGATAAAATGGAAACTTAGGGAAAGAGTTCATTATAAACTAAAATGATTTCATTCAAATAATTTCCAGATGATGGATTTAAACGCTGCCATATGCATCATGTTAATAGGTTGGAAGTGGTCGAGATGACCATAGCTGCCAAAGCATCTACCAATCTATGCATCAACCTACTTAGAGTATCCATACATTTTTGTACTCGTAATTATTAACCACTCATCTGGGTATTTATTATTTCCAGGTCCAACCACCCGTGGTGGGTATTTAATTTTACACAGAGCCCTAATTTCTATTTTTGTTGTAGGGTGATTAAATTCAAACATTTTATTATTTTTTACCATCTGTTTCCCTATCGCCCCAACCACATCTGTTCTATTCTCGGAAAACTTGTCCACTAATCTAGGGCTAGTGTACAAATTGTCTAAATATATAGTATGTCCCTTACCAAGCCGATTATCTGCAAAATCAAGGACGATCCTGGCGGTGACATTATCTTCTTTATGTTTGTCAGAATATATTGTGTCCTTTCCCATATAGATAAAAAAATTCCATACATAGCCTAACTCACTTTCACATAGCACAAAAAGCAGCAATGAGAATGCAACCCGCAAGACATCGACCTAGCTTTGCTAAAAGATGCATGGGTACACAAAAAAATGTATGAAATTCCATCTACCGGGCAGAAAGTTAACTCGTTCGATAAATCTACGAGTGGCTGCAGTTGCGTGACGGAATATCTCGGCATTACAATTAAAAATGAACATAAAATTGGTGTGACGTATATACACGGCATACCCACCAAGGGATGATCTCATCATGACGTATACATACGGCACACCCAGATGAGTGGTTAAAAGACAAAAACAACCCATTGCAACCACATATGAGGTCAGGGCTGTCTTTAAATATTAGTAGTATTATTCTAAATTGGATCTTCCTGATATGAAATAAGTTTTCTTAAATTAAAATAAAATAACATTAGTCCAGAATATTTTACTCTTTTGTAGATTATGGTAAATAATATATTTTACTAAAAATGTTCGCAATGATAAAAAATTAACTGTAAATTAATCTCATACAACAATTCCAAGCAAATCAGTGTACCCACATGGGACGGTCCTTAGTGCTTGGAATGACTACCTCATATGCCTCTCCATGGAAACTGTCTGAATACCTGTATAAATGGGTAGGTTGCCTCAAACCATGACAAGGTGCCACAACCCTATACACTTGAATGAGTGTGCTAAAATCCTGATGCTATACCTGGTGAGAAACTCATTCGGCCATAAATAGCCATTTGGTTAGTTTGTGTTCTGCATGAGCCAATCCAGAACATGAGATTCACTTTCCCCATATAATCATCATGCAGGATTACAGATGAATTGTCTAAGTTTTTAATTCATCAGGTTAGAAAGCACACACTTGCATGGGGAAAAGGATTTTCCCTCTTTGTTTCAAAATAGATGCATGGTAAAACTTAAAATAATCCACTAATAACTTTGAATCTCCATGGATAAAGTACATATCAAATCAACTTAATTGGCTTGGTTTTGGTTAATCATAAAATCAACCCCAATCAAAACAGCACATTTAACATAATGGTTTACCTCTTTCCACCTCTGGTGGCTCCTGGCTGCTTCGGCGATGAGAGCCTCCAGTGGCTGATCCTGTACTGCTATTGGACAGACTGCTTATGTCCTCTCGGTCATGGGGGTCATCTGGTTCCCCACGATGATGATAACCTCCTCCACTGCTATATGTCCCTCCTCCACCTCGATCATAGTATCTATCCCCACCACTCATGGTCCCAGAATTCCCAACAGCATAGCGATCCTCTTTAGAGCCTCGGTCCATGAAACGCTGGTCCTCCTAAAGGATTCCATCAAGTAGGGTTGTGTGATATCATCATTCCATTCATACATAGCAGTGTAAGTTCAGATTAACTCACAGATTGATTGTTATTGAGTCTATACCATGAACAAGACACACTACTACAAATCTGATGAATTCTTTACATAAAGCTGAATTCAATAACTATTAAACATTAAATTTTAGTGCACAGAATTCAATCCTTCTATTTATGTGATTTTTCAATTCATTCCTGATTCTCATATTTACTTTAAATCTAATCACCTCTTAGGTATTAAAAATTTGCATGATTAATTTTTTCATGACTTCTTATATAACAAATTTTGTTTGTTTATATTCCATATGTAGCTTTATTAAACTTATTTACTGATAACATGATCACTAAGTTGTACTTGAATCAATTTTTGAAATAATCACCAGAAAAGTAATCGGCCAGTGCCTAAATATGATGCTAAATGTTCCTTTCTATTTCTCCATGGAGGAATGTGTAAAATAATCAACAGAAGTATTATATTGAGCTTTTGGTCAACTTTGGTTACTCTATTTAATTCTGACATAGATTTACAATGTTCAAAAAGGTAAGGGATTAAAAAAAAGCACATCAAAAATGTAACATGACAGGGAAAATTCTGCAAGGAGTAGAAGTCAAATATTGGAAGACGACATTCAAATTTCACACCTGACCGGAATTAAAAAGAGAACTCTTTAAGCATAAACTAGGAACACTGATTTTCATATTGTATTAAATTATTAGACTACTATTGTTTTATATCCAAATGTCCATGCAGACGCTGAATCTTTTTTTTAATTTCTAATTTGCATACATTTATGAACACACAAATAAAATAGATGCTTGTGAAAGAATATCTATCAGCACAAAATAGTTAAGCATACGCAATCCATCCATTCATTCAGAAATGTCTCATGCCAGAATGATTCCTTTAATTCATTAGTAAATAATCAAGTTTGCTTCCATTTAGAGAACATTTGTGAACTGTATTTGTCCATTTTTCTAAGTAGCATTTATCACTATCATATAACTTGATATATCAAGCAAAGTTTTAAAAATGAATTAAAATGTAGTTGCTACGAGTTTATCAAATAAATTAACTCACCCTATATATCCTCTCCTCTCTCATAGCTTTCTCCTCCTTCTTTTCTTTGGCTCGCCTTTCCTTGTCTGCTTCTTCTCGACGTTCCTCCTTCTTGGACAATTTTTCTTTGCTTTCATAGCTTTCCTTCCCTTTATCTTTGTCATTCCTTTCTTTACTTTGCCTGAAATTAGAGGATTAGAAATACTGTTAAACAGTCATATTTTTATACAGAATTATTGCAAGAACTACTATTCATAGAATTTTTCAATGCCATTACATACATTAATATTACTTGAACATAACCACTGATATTAAAGGCAAGAAAAAAATTGGCAACTTGGGCCCATGTTTTAAAATTTCTACAAGGGCTAAATGTCTATGTAAGGTCTTCCTTTTATTATGTTAATTTCTTGTTGATTGACCTATATTTATGGGACCAATCAGAGATAATTTCAAGTGAAAATCAAAGTGAATTTTTCAATCCAATATCAGAAATGAAATCCTTGACCAGAACATTGGTATAATTCAAATTTACATCAATAAAAACCAAAGAAAACAATATGAGACAAATGAATTTTTTAAATTAATAGAAATTCAATGAAATTACAAACTTTGGTTTTCTAGTAACTTTAGAGTAATTCATAAATATTCCATTTTTATTGATATAAGACTTAATTATCCACTTAAAAATAGTGGCACTTAGATCAGTCATAATAGACATATTTTGCTCCTTTTACCGACAGATACGTAATTTTTTTCTAAAATTATTCCAAGTCTTTTTTTATTTTTTCATTATGTTATCTACCCGTTTGCAAGGTTATCTTGTGGAATTGCAAATTTATCAGACTCCTCCTAAACCTGTGTCTAACCAGAATATAATCTAGCTGATACCTTTCCAAGACACCTTGCATTTTCCATGTATACCTAAGCCTTCTGTGGTGTCTAAACCAAGAGTTGATGATGACTAACCCTTACCTCCTGTAGAATTCAAATTTTTCTCCCCATACCTAAACTGTGGTCCCCGACCTCATCACCACCTCTTCTTTTGCCTACCGTCACATTCCAATCCATCACTATCAAATATTTCCCTGCAGGAACACCCAGGATTGTCCTCGAACTGTTTGTATGCTCTATTCACTTCTTCCTACTTATGATTGCTTGGTGGCATGTATACCTGAATAATGACCAAGTTTGTTTTGCTTTTATCTCTACTAGTAATATTCTATCTGTTGCTTGCTCTATGTTGACTACCCTTCTCTTTACCTCTTTATTCACTATTATGGCAACCCCTTGTTGGCATTCATTCCACCCGCTGTACATTACTCAAGTAATTCCAGCTATCTTTCCATTTCACCTCGTATAGACCTAAAATATCTACATTTCCTCTATCCATCATCAGGGCTCTATATTCTCTAATTTTCCTGTTCTAACATTTCAAGTACCTACTCTTAACTACGAGGGTCATCCGGAAAGTAGTACCCGTTCGTGCCGCATGAAGTGCTGACGACGCGAGTAGCCGCTGGACGAGGTCAGATAGCTTCAGTGGCTTGTCTGCCTTCTCTGAGCCAAGTTGCGTGACGCTAGCATTGCCTGTGTTGTTTCTGTGATTGTTTACAATGTTTAAAAAAATTGAGAACGCCGCCAGTTGTGAAGTGAGGGCAGTGATTAAATTCCTCAATGCAAGAAACGTTCGCCCATGTGATATTCATCGCCAATTAAAGGAGGTGTATGGAGACAATGTAATGGACGAGTCGTCTGTTCGGCAGTGGTGTCGCAACTTCAACATGGGGAGGGGGAACACACACGACGATGAGCGTTCGGGGAGACCGTCTGTCATTACAGACCAACTGGTGAGCTCAGTTGACGAATTCGTGAGGAACGATCGGCGCGTCACAATTGATGACATCTGTGAGCATTTTCCCAATGTTTCTCGAACAATTGTTCATGAAATTGTTAAACACCATCTGCATTATGCAAAAATTTGTGCAAGATGGGTCCCTCGCGTATCTCAATGAGCTGGCGGCGAAGGACTATGCAGCAGGAATACAGAAACTTGTCACACGTTATGACAAATGCCTTAATTTGCTTGGAGATTATGTTGAGAAGTAGTTTAAAGTATCCTCTTTCAAATAAAATTTTTTATGTTTGTTAATATTTACTTTTGTGTCTTTATTTCACGAACGGGTACTACTTTCCGGATGACCCTCGTAATTCGGTCTTCTTCTACTGCATCTTCTGTCCTGCTACTGCTGGTTTTGCTTTGCAAGGATTTCAGGAGATGGCCACCACAGAAGGCTTGCCTCTCCCGCTGCCAGGCACAGCACACAGCCAACTTGGCCAAGTCCCGTAGTTGCTAGGACTCGTTCTCTATTCTGTCCATCAAAAAAGTCTTGGGAATAATAACCGAGGTGTTTCCCTTTGCCTTCCTCGATAGTGTTTTTAAAGTGACACCATCACTCAGATGCCTTTGCAGGCACCTCACCGACGAACAGATGCTGTGTGGACTACCTTTTGTCAGCCTCTTTATCTTTGAACTATCTAGCAAGGTCACATAATCATTGCCTCTACCAGATCAGCTCTAGGGGGTCATCGGAACGCACAAGCCCTTCCACCATGTCACAGTTGTAGTTCATGGGAGGGCAAGTCCCATAATTGGAAGCTTTGATGGTAAGTGCAGAGAATTAAAGCATGTGCTGAACTACACGTTTTTTGCTGATTGCATCAACTAATATCTTTAACTTCCCATTGCAACAACTCAATGCCCGAGCCAGTGGATAAATTAATAAATACCTTCATCAGACTTTACTCAAGGAATGTTTCATTTTAATAGTTGCTAAATTTGTAATTTTCAAGTCAACTGAATAATGATATATTCAACTCATTTCATGGTGATGATTCAGATAATAGACTGCATATTATCAATTTACACTGGAGTTCAAGTCAACAATATCCCTACATAATTAAACTCACCCTGATTCTCGTTTATTCTCTGAGGTATTAGTGGTTGAAGTTGATTTAGATGGAACAGACTTAGCACCACTGGAATCAACTTGACGGCTTGTATTCTTCTTTTCTTTACTCTCTTTGGAGACCTCCTTTGTTTTCTCAGCAGCATGCCTTTCAGATGATCTCTCTTTATCTAGAAAATACATAAGCCAACAAATGCATACAAGTTATACTTTAATGGAAGTCCTTAAATGTTCACATAGATTCTCAAGTAACATTAAAAAGATATTATTGGAGAGAGGAAATATATCATTTTAGAGCTGTGCAAGGTGAGATCGAAGGACAGCAGGGATAATTGAGCTATTGATAAGCTGAGAATAGAAGCTTTAGAAAAACAGGTGCGGAGATGGATTTAAAAGGTGAAATTGAAGGAAAACAACGCACTAGGCATGACATGTTAGAGTTCATCGTTGGGAGAAATCCAAAGGAGGCAGAAATGATGGGTGGAGGGCTTCTTGATTGGAAATGGAATATTTAATACTGTGATAGAGGCAGGTGAAGTAGGGGGATAGGTTTTGTTAGGATAGGCAAGGGAATATATTGTTATACCAATGTATGGGTTGAGTCAATTCAAAACCAACCTTAACCTGTAGAATGCCAATAATGATAATTATTACTAATGTTATTAGAAAACATACATAATTATTATAAATTTCCCAAGGAGGCAGAGGAAGATTCATTAAAACTTCAAAACTGAAACTTAAAATAATCAGCCATGACACTACAATCATGTTTTATTGTCACATGTTATACATCGCTGGATCTAGTTAGGTTATTACTGCAGTAAAAGATGATAAAAAATTGCCAACATCAAGGTGTCTACCCATAAAGGAAATAGAAATACTGAAGTTTTTCCCGGATTTGTTTGAGAAATTCCCAGATGCCAATTTAACACTAAGCAAAACAGTTAAATACTTACATAATACATAGAATATATATTAAACACTACAAGCAAGTGATTACTTCACCATATGGTTGGATACAGAGTATTGGAGTTCTGACACCAAGAATGTGATAATAATTATTTCTCCATTTCCCTAAATGCTCCAAATCTGGGAGGAAATTGTAGCCTCTCTCACAATAGAAGTTCGTTGTGAAGAAGAACTGACTTTCTTTCCCTTTAAAATGGTGAAGAGGCAATGCCCAAAACCACAGTAACTGCCCATTTCAAGGCAAATTAATAGCTCTCATCCTTAGAATGACCATAACACAATGGAAATTCCCAGGTGGAAGGAAATCATGCGTAACTCAACCAACAAACTGAATTTCATTCCATAAAGTTGCATAGTATTGTCACAACAGGAAGAAAAGAATGAGGGTATGCAGTGACCATATTCTCAAGTGACAACCATGGCAAAAAAAATATACCTATTTAAGGCAGGAAATATAGCAGAAATAAAACCTGCTGAACTTTTCTTGGAAGGCACTTAATGCTACTTACTATACCCAATGAATTTATGCTTGTTGGAGAGATCAAAACTCTGCTACATCATTGTCGTCATAACTTTATTGACTGCTAACATTTCATGATTTTTATCTATCATAGTTAGAATGCAAATTGTACATCCAATCCAAGTAAATTTTTCAACACAATGGCCAGTTTTATTACAGGAAGAATCATCTGATATTGAGTTCGTAACTCACATTATAGGCAGGGAGTCCAGTTTCTCCCATTTCCCTGTGCTTCCCAGAATGATATTTTGAGATGAAAAATCACAGCTTGGTCTATTCTGGGATATACATCCCAGATAGATCACCTCAATAATTTGAAGAAGACTAATAATCTTGCATCAACAGTAGAAGTAATAAACGTGAGCTTGCCATAATTTACCTGTTTTAATGACTTCCCCATTTGCTGGTTTGGGGGCCGCAGCATGCTGCCCACTCACTTCTGCCTTCTGAGCAGCCTCTTGTACTTTACTTGTCTGGAAAAAAATACAAGCCTACGTTAAATTCAAACAAAATAAGAAAGAAAGAGGGCAATACTGAACAAGTAACTTCAGCATTGCACCACTTGGTATGTGCACAAATGCTAGAAATCCCAGTCCAGGCAAAATTCATTTGAAGAGATTGGAACTTGAACCCAGATTTCTCATTTTGCAGCTGAGAGCCATTGGCATGAAGCAGCCATGGCATCTTCTTCAAATGTGAATTCGTTAGGGTTTTATATGAACAAGACTTTCTGATAATCTACTGTACTTATAGAGTCATCAAGTAATCTTAGTTATGTACAATGAACCACAGTCCATGTAGTTGAAGATTATGACTAAACACACAAGTTTTTGCCTCAAAACATATTCAAACTAATTTGAGCAATTAAAGAATTTTTTAAAAAGTTATACATGTGGTCTACTTTTCCATTGACGTTATACTTAAGACAATAAAAGCGGCAGGTAAAGGAAGATTGGAGATAATGGGAACATGGCACAGCAGAACAATGCTGAAAATAAATTGGGTACACAGAGTAAAAATGAAGTACTACGAAATTAGGGTGCAGAGAGAGGCCTATGGAGGATATTTACTGGACAGAAGAAAATTTATTGGGCATATACAGGAGCATGATAGTTTAGTGAAGACCATAATTCAAGGAAATGTAGCGGGATCTTATTACAACAGAAAGGCCTCAAAGGAACTATGAAAAGCATTAATGGAAAATATTGGTTAAAGAAGCTCTGAGGAAATGAACACATTGACATAAAACAGGTAGTCTGGAGAGAGCTGCAACATGCTAATCCTCAGATTGATAACCCATGAAGATGAATCTTACTTTCACTACTTTTGGCCCGAACAAAAAAAAAATTTTCGATGCGCTATCTAACAATGAATCAGTTAATATTTGATTATTGAATCAATGTGCAGGGAAAATAGCACACCTTTAAAATATAATAACCTTATCAATAGATTAACAAAATGGACAATGGATTATTCAGATATAGGCTCATCCAGAAAATTGACAACAAATTACTATTCAACAGCAGGAGCAGCTATATTTTCAAAGGTGTCATGAACTAAACATTAGCAATATTAAGCTAAATTTTTACACTGGAGAGACACTTATTAAAAATTAAGTAAGGCACTTAACATTCTTGTAAAGAGGCCACCTTGAACATTGACACATAAAGTTAGGAAATATTTGCCATGATTGGATTCACATTATAAATCTAATAAAGAAGAAATGTAGTGCTTGATCTAGTACTGAAATGGTACCACTAATTTAAAATAATCAATGAAAAATTGAGCACGAACCTTGTCAGGAACTTGATGGAAGTCACTCTCTTTTATCATGCTTGAGCTTTTGGCTTTGAGATGCCCACTATAACTTGTGGCTAAAATAAACAAATCCTGTCTTTGGCTCTTCTCTTCATCTCGCACCTGCAGGCCATTATTAAAAGTGTCCATTAGACACACTTTACCCAACACAAGTTTTACATTCATGTAAACACAAACAAACACAATACCTTGTCAATTTTCTTCTCAATTATTTGCACCAATTTTGGCAGGACAGGAAAATGAGGTAATATCTTGATTAGAATAATTAAGGAGTTCCTAATTTGCACATAATCTTTGGAGTCCAAGCACACCACTAAGGCTTTAGTGATCTTATAATGCCACTTGTGGCAAACATGGCGATAATTTTCAAAGCCAACATGGTCATCAGCTTCAGAAAATTGGTTACACACCCTAAATTTTGTCACAAATCCAGGATAATTGGCACATTCCTGTAATCATCCAAGACATAGAATCAGTAAATAGGCTACAAAATAAGAGATTGGGATCATTTTCAACTTGACAAACAGCAAAACTTTTTCTGCCCCATAATATGTAACTCCTAATGCTTAAAATTAATAGCAATCTTGTTCCCAAATTGGACATACACTTTATTTTCTAACAGTTAAAGAAACCAAAGGTTGATCAGTATCAATGTCAATTCAAATTCAGAGTGGACAAGTTAGAGAAATAGAAACCAAAAGAGGATTGTAGATATTACAGACAATTTATAGGAGAAGTTTATATTTCCCATTAAATATACATTTAAAATCAGAATATTTAATTTGCTTACTGACAACTTGAAATATTGTAGCAAATTATGACTATTCCACAGCCATCAAATTATGGTTTCATTAAACAATATCTACATACATATAAGTAATGATTTAGGAAGCATAATATCATAAACAAAACTTTTAATGCATCAAAAATCAGATTACCCATCAAATAAAGCTTGAGAAGCCACATTACAGGTGTTACTCACTCAATTCTACCTTCCTTCACAGTCTATCATACAAAATATCATTTACCTTATTAAAAGTAACATCATCAGCATGCCATTTCATGACAGTTTCCAGCATTGCACAAAGAAATCTACCATAGCGGTTGGCTTCATTTTCTGTGCATGAGGTGACCGTATATGTGATATCACAGAAGAGCTGGATAAAAAATTCAACATTTCAATGAGTATTACTAAATGATAGTAGTATTCAGGTTATTTCCAATATATCAAGGGCATGTGAAACTAATTTTATCATGCGCTCATGCATGAATTACGGTAAGGAGTATTAAAAAAGACGACATAAAACACACTTTAAGAATACACCTTGGAACATTTCACTTAACACAAATATGTTGAGGCAATGATAACAACATAACACATCTTTAGATGAAAAACTAAAATGAGTGTTCAAGAAAAACTAGATTAAAATAAAAAATCTACAGTACTTACCCTATCATAGCACAAGAGGGTGGAGAAATTGGCAGTTTTCAAGCTGTGAATTGTGTGCACAAATTTAGCACAATAAACTGCATCGGTTGACGTAAAAATACACCTTGGAAATATACAGCGTTGAAGAAATTGGGTTATTGTTTCATTTTTGGCAGACTTAGCGGAGCGAGACAGAAACCATGAATCCTTCTCCTGCAATGAAAGTATGTTGCAATTTTTTAAATATATACTCATGCACTTGGATATTGGGTTGATTAATAAAAATCACTTCACTTGGAAACTCAACTTATCCTTTCCAATCATGTATTTGGAAAAAACAAATATTGAGAGAAAAGAAATTAACTCATGGGCATTAATGTTAAATTACCGCTTATCTGCACTGATGATAGTGTACATGGACAAAAAAATAGCTTTGAATGTATTGGTTCTATATAGCAATGATATACAATAGAGTGATATACAAAGACAGCTATTACCAGTTACAGCAGGAGTTCACACCAATAGCAAGTGGCGCAGAATCCTTTATTTAGACGATTTTTCACAAAAAGTATGTAAGAAACTTCCAAAATGTAGAATTAAGATAGCCCATTATAACAAATCAAGCCTCAGCGGCCTGCTCTCCCACACAAAGGACAGAATCCCATATAAGGAAAAGAGAGGAGTATATAAGCTAAAGTGCGATTGCGGAGCAATATACATCGGACAGACAGGGAGGAAATTCCAAGAACGAGTGAAGGAGCATCAAGCATGTGCAAGAAATAAAAAGATGAACTCTCAATTCGCAAAGCATTTGATTGATAATAACCATAAAAGTGATTTTGATTTCGAAATTTTACATGTTGAAAGCAAAGGCTATAGATTAGACGCCTTAGAACAGTTAGAAATTTTAAATAGTGTTTGTTTGAATGCAAATATTGTTAACGAATTTCTGTATGCCTCCCACTCTCCCCTCCTTAAAGTCCCAATCCTCATGGTGGCCGATGACACCGCCCCCTCCCCTTCATCTTACCCTCTCTAATCCCCTGACTCACAAGAGCTCTACAATGTAGACTTCTCCCTCCCGCTCCACATTCCATCAACATTGCGGAGGGGACGCCAAACTGCCCTCCCCTCCGGCACGCAAACCCATCCTGACTTTACCCCTCCCAAACCTTCCTGATTATCTCCACCCCACCCCCGCCCTGGCTGTATATATAAGAAGGGCTGCAAATGTAGAGACCTCACCTGATGATGAAGTTTTACTTCGAAACCCGGGTCGTGTGAATAAATCGTTTTCGTGTGGAACTACAAAGTTAGTCCTTTCATTTATTTATATTAGAATTACATGGTCTGAGCAATCAATGTGCGAACTGGTGCCATCTGGTGGCCATGATGGGGACTACAGCCCCACCCACTGGCGCCGCTATTTGCCCGAGAATTTGAGCCGCCTGTGCTTGGTGGATCTTTGAGCTATGCATATGGTGCCAGTGATGTTAGTTTCTGTTTTCCTTGCATTTACTGTTTGTCAAAAACGGAAATTGACAAAATAATGGAGCAACAAATCAACATCAAGTTTTCTGGTAAAGTGCATTAAAATTTATGAAGAAATTACTGAAATGTTGACTGCTGTTTACGGCGATAATGCTCTAAAAGAAAAATCAATTTTCAAGCAGATTTAGCATTTTAAAGATGGCCGACAAGATGCCATGGATGAGGCACGGCTGGGACAACCTTCAACCACATATGCTGATGATGACATTGATCGTGTTTAGTCCCTTGTCCTTACCGATCATTGAGAAACTGTACGATGATAGCTGATGAACTGAATTTAGGAAAATCAACAGTGCACACTATTTTAACCAAACATTATGGATCCTTCAACATGGCAATGCACCTGCACATTCAGCATTGATTGTTCACCAGTTTCTGGCAAAAAATTCAATCACCATCCTTGATCATCCTCCTTATTGGCTAGATCTCACCCCCTACGACTTTTTCTTCTTCCCGAAAAGCAAAAATGTTACGAGGGGACAAAACTAAGAAGATGTTGACACAATAAAGCAAGAAACGACAAGAAATCTAAAAAGCCTAACTGCTGAGGACTTCCAAGGGTGTTACAAACAGTGGAAAAGAAGATGGAATAAGTGCATAACAATGAATTGGGAGTACTTTGAAGGGGACAAAATCTATCTTTCTATCACACTTCACAAAGACCTAAAATGTCTATATTTCCTCAAGGGGACAAAATCAATGTAGACTAAATTTTGCAAAATAAAGTTTTTATGGCCTCATTTCCCATATTCATTGGACAGTGTAGCATATATTTTAATCTTATACTGTAAGACCTCATATACAATACGATATTTATAAAACTTTCTTTGATGTAGTCAATTTACGCAACCTCAGGTACATAAACTCAAATTAATGTGTGTAGATATATGCTTGTTTCACTAATGTTTGCTTAGTTTAAATCCTCATGATTAAGGTGCATCAATGAGGGAGTTATTACTAGCATTTTTACTGTAGCACTTTTGCGTACCAATGATTCCAGGACATAAGAAACCACCAGTTAAAGTTAAGTGCAAAAGAACACAATTATAGCTATATAAATGATAAAAGTGTGTATTCCATTACTTGTAGGATTACAAAGGCATGACAAGCAAGCTGGACAAGTATGCCTTGCAATCTCCTATAAGATAATATTGGATGTGTGCTATCTTTTCAAAATGCTGTAACTTTTCTGTGATAGGCTATAACATACTTCTGGTAGGACCTGTGGTAGAAAATGTTTGAGATGGTCAACCCCAATGCAATGCCTACAGGCAGTTGTTGGGTCATGAATTTCAACTATAAATATGTAAACCATCAAGTTTTACTTGCCAATATTTTTGAGCATCATGCCTCATATTCAATGTTAACAATTGCTTCAAGAAGAGAGATGTATTTTCGAGGTTAGGAGCTTACTGATTCACTAAGTGGTAAGGCAAGACTTTTAGAAATGCACAGGATACTCAAGTTATCTTGCAACACAAGAAGGAATTATTATGTCGCCACTTATACTGGTAGATTCAACCACCAGGATAAAATAATAGTGATAATCACCAGTTCTGACAGATTCAAGCATTCATTCTTCCATCAGCTGATATAAGAAAATTGAACCAAGGCACCTAAATATTATTATTATAAACCAAAATTTAATAATTTAGTCAAAACCACCAATTTTTGCATGCAATACGTAGGCATGTGCATGTATGAGAGTTTGTGTACATGATCAAAATAGTAATGTGCATGAATGGCTCTCTGGTGCCCTAATACCTCCTGCAGTATATTGTCTAGATGTAGGTTCCTTTAATAGGTTGGCAGTGATAAAAGTAACAATTTACAGCAGCATGGACAAGGAGAGAAGTTAGGACAGATTTCACTTTTGGCAATGCATATGGGTAAATAATTGTGCACACATTCGGCAAAGTCATAATTTTGGCCAAGAAGGACTGCGAGTGGATTTTTTTTTTAAATCAGGATTTTACTTCACTTGCACAATGAAAAATAATCACACTCAATTTTCCAGTTTCCAGGATTTTTTGTGCCAGCTGCCACAGTAGGATTTGTTTATAATTCATTCATTCTAATGAAGAATAATATCATGAAAAGCTTACTAAAAGGCTATCAAAATTCAACATGTAACAGAGTTCAATCAAAAACAATCAGAAGTAAATAAAGGCAAAATGCATGATCATTTGCGAATACTTTTTAGAGGTATAATTCAATGTAAGCAGATATGTGGAATGCCAATACAATGTGGTACCCTCAAATATGGTGTTTGTGATCATTTTTATGAAACACACACAAATTTTCCAAGTACATTTCTATATTTGTGGCTAGCCTCAGCAGGATAGGTTAGTGTGTGGAATACCCATACAATATTAATGTCAAATTCAATGCATATTTCATCCTAATTTTTTCAATAATTAACAAACAAGTAAGAAATATGCATGGAAGTGTCATTATAATTGAAAGAAATAAACTACAAAATTTAATTTATATCTTAGTAAAAAAGGTGCAATTATTATATGTAAAAACTATTGAAGAATAGCCATCAGTGTCTAAACCAATTATTTCCACGCTGAATGCCCAATTTTTATTCATTTGCGATTGTTCTAGGCTTAGAAAATTCCATGACATTAATGTTGGGTAAAGTAATGTAAAATGTATTTAATAGCTGTCAACAAATATAAGCAATAAAATGAACCGGATAGTTAGAAGAATTTTTCTGAAATGGCTAAATTTATGTTTTTACGAATGTCTTAGTCAACTTTCTGAGGTTTTCACTGATCCAACAAGGGATTGCTATGGTATGGTGGCCAATATGATGGCTTCCCAACAAGAGGGCCCAGATTCAAATCCTGGAGGCGACAGATATTTTTCAGTGATATCCTGATCCCTACTTGAGGTGCTTTGGGGAGAGCACTTTGGGTGAGTAAGACGTCTGTCAGATGGGACATTGACCTGCAAACCCCTTGGCACCTTTCAATTAGAGTAGGCTAATGCCGATGACTGGTTTCTCGCCTCTCTTCCTTTCACATCCATCCCCATTGGCACAAATGAACTTAGCAGTCAGTTGCTTCCCCTAAAACTACTACAGATCCCAATGGTGACTGAAAGTCATATTATTTAAAGATCATGAAACACACCCACCAAGTAAGAAATAATGAATATGTATTTAATTTCCACTTTTGTTATAATATTTAACCAAATATATTATAGAACTGAGAAAGGCTCATCATACCTGCTTTAATCTAGCCATGACTTTCTCAACATGCTCCTGCTGCTTCTTACGCTCTTCCTCCAGCTTCTCAACAAGGGCTGTATACCTTTCCTGCTCCTTTTTTCCTTTCCCTCCAGCAGCCTAAAAAATAGAAATAAAGAGTCACCATCCTCCTGATCAATATATTATTTTTTAAATCAACTAATAAAATATACTTCCTCATGACCCAGGAATTGAGATTGGGCAGATAGGCCAATTCCATAGCAGATGAAACATCATTCTCATCCTTTTGACGGAATCAGCCCTTCAGATTGTGTTCTATCTATGTTAACACTCACTTTTATCAATAGTGCCCAGTGATCAGTTTGAAAATCTGGGCCAGAAATTGCCATTTTGCTTGGTGCTTCACTTATATGTACTCAAAATAAAATGATGAAATGAAAGATTTTACCACATGTACATTCCTGTTCAACTACAGTAGCATATGGTCTGATTAGTACATAAGGTATTCATATGCCTTTTGCCAATGACATCAATGGTGTCCTATTTTGACATTGTGTCACTTGAGTAGGAATTTAAATCAATCGTACCACAGCAAAACAATAAACTGATTAAATATCAATACAAATATATATTTAGAATATTATAGGACTTCCATGTACTCAAAATTGTGCAAATACCAATGAATCCCTGATAAATGAATTGATTTTTTAATACAAGAAACAAATCCCAATTTGTCAAATCTAGCCATGAAAAAGGAGAATAACTATTTCAGATACGAAGGTAGTGATGAACTTTACAATTTGAATCAATTGGTAAAGACCTGTTACAGATAGTCAATACACAAACTTAACTTAGTGGGGTATGACATATCATAATTCTGATAAATCAGACTGCTTTACAAATATGTGGTTAAATGAATACATACTTAATATATGATTTTTTTTACCAATGTTTGCTTAGTTTAAATCCTCATGATCAAGGTATATCAATGAGGGAGTTATGACTTGCATATTTAATCTAGCACTTTTGCGTACCAATGATTCCAAGAAATGAGAAACCACTAGTTAAAGTTAAGTGCATGAATCCATAAGGAATTATAAGCAGGGACTTCATAAAGCATTCACATACTATTACATGACATAGAGGGCAATGTTAAAATGTAGTTTCAAAGATGGCTGCCACCCATGGTTTATTATTCATTAATATACCATTTAATGCTTAGAAACTGTCAGGTTCATGATCTTTTATATTCATGACCAAAACTGGTAGTTCAATGTCTTTGCACCAAGTTACCTTGAGTTAGATCATCATTTCAAAAATAAACTATTAGTGTACTTTGGAATATGAAATTACAAATTGTGCACCTGACTCAAAGCCTGGTATGGATTGAACCCAATTACAACCCCAGTAGAGAAAATCATTCAAATTAAGTCACTTGAGATTAAAGGAGCACCTAGCAATAGAACAGATACAATTTGCTTATTGTTACCTGCAGAGCCATACTGTAAATTAAATATACAAAACTATACCAGAAAAAGCATAACACTATAAAAAGGAAATTTCATTTGCAAACATGTATTTTCAACAATCTTTATCATTTTATTCAGTAAACAGCTTCTAAGGTACCTTTAAGAAAACTTGATCATTTGACATCAAATACCAACAAGGTTGAGATAGTTAAGTAGTTAATTTTTGCTCAAATAATCTTCACTCATTTGAAACCTAATAAAGAAATACAACATTGAATGAGACACATTTGTCATTATCATTCAGGATGTTCTCTATATATGGTAATATACAGTGCTTAGAGAACATTAATAAAAACTTGAAACATGAACATTACAAAGAATGTATTTGGCATAAAGGAACAGAGTTGAAGGACCTATAGGCAAGTTTTATGAATTTATTCAAATTTTTAAAGTCAATATCACTGCTGCATTTAAATTATCATTACGTACCTTATTTAACTAAAACAATACCCCCGCAGATGTAGTACCTATACGTATCTTGCTATGCAATGTACTACTTCATACTGTTTTAATATTATCCATCATTTTTTATGATAATTTGATCAAGAACTGCCATAGCTGACCACATTAGGAGGAATATTTAATGAAGACAATTACCAGCACCACCATAGCATAAAAAATATCCAAATATTCTATTTAGCTTTCCTCCAGCTGCTTTATAGCACCAGTTCCAAGATTTAACTTTATAACAGAAACAGAGAAAAACATGATTTTCCACTTTATAGATTCTATAATACTGACTAGTTTCTGTGTACTACATCTTTTCAAGTGACCAAGGTTGCCCATTACCCACTCAATTTCTATAATTAGATTGTTTTATCAATAAGAAAGACAGCCAAAATGGATACTCTACTTTGAAATTCTTTCAAAAAAATGCTTACAGATTTAAATGTAAATATTGTAATTATGGCAGAACAAAACCTCATTTGGAAAACATTGCAGCCATTCATAATAAATAAAACTACCCCTTCTTTGACCCCAGGATATTTTCTTAAATATGAACTCGATAATAAATTCACTTGGATTACTTACAGCATCCTTGTCCATTGCTTGCAGAGCTTTGATTTTGGCAATCTCCTTTTGGTAGCTTTCCACTGGTACATGAAGATCGTACATTGTCAAGGACCAGAAAGTGACCAAAAACTGTGGAGAGATGTCTTCCCACACTTTAGGGGGATGAAGGGGCCTAATTGACTCCACCACTGGGCCCATTACCTCTGCTGATGCCTCTACATATTTCTGGTACCTGACTTGTGCAGACATCTTTTTGCAATTGGGGTCAGCCTTACGCAGAGCATCAAACTTCAGCTACAAATTTTGGAAAAAGTAACCAAATTATGAACTATTAAAATGAAAAGCTAATAGACACCATTCTAATGACGACCAACACATCTTGCAATTTCTTGTGAAATTATCCAATGACTACAACAATAACATTCAATACATACATTTATAGCATTTGTAAACATAGGCCTGGCAAGGAAGAATGCCACATCTGTGTGGATGTGGTAATCAGCAAGCATACTGTGGATGGATGGAAGTTTGGTTGTATACTCCTCAACACTTAAACTGGAAGCGAGAAACGTCCCAAATTGGACAAGGGTGTCTTGACACTGGAAATAAAAACAAGCATATGAATCAATTTTAGATCATATCCACTGTTTTTAAAATTTACAAATGCAAGTATATCTGTTGATAAGGAATCGATGTATGCACATAATGTGAAAAATTTATAAATTTGCAAATATTGGCATTACAGGGTGTAGTTTATGTTTTTCTCAAGTTAGCTAATTTGAAATACAGAACTTTCAGGATGCAGACGGAAAAAACATCATTCAAGTCATTCTATGCTTGAGCAAATTACATTTTAATCTCAGGGTGGCAAAAATTGAATGTAAAAGAATTTGTGCCCAGGTATTCTAGAGTAGGAAAATACAATATTGAGCTTATGGTTTAACCACACCCTTAGAAGAAATGGATTTGTTAGGAACATTATATATGCAAGGGAAAGCACCATGAAGCCAAGGAATAAAATTGCAAAAGGTTACATTAAATAGAAAGACCTCTACAACCTCTATAGGAGTGATGTCATGACTTGAAGTATTGACAAAGAAAGAATGGTGGACTGCAGACAACTAAACTGCTCATTGAAATACTAATAATGGTGACAATATAGGATGGAAAGAATTTTAGGGTATTTTGAAAAGCTGCCTTGTTTTGTAGCTGAATATTTTTAAACAGAGCAAAGTTTATTTACACCATTAGCTTATGTTTCCCACTATATAAAACACATTTTTTGACCCTATCAACAACCCTACTATTCCAGTGCACATGAAACCCTATGTTTACATTATTTGATTTTTTATTTTGCCAAAATGACATTTTTCAGCTAGACTTCCAAAACTTTCACTTTTTGAAAACAATTAACCATGTGCTTCCAAGTTATTCAAACAATTTCGCAATTATGGGAAGCCTGAAACAAACAATAAGGCATTTAATAATAATATTTTAATACCAGTAATACCCAAAGCACAGTTTATTGTCCAACAATTTACATGCAAAATAAATGGATAGTATTGATGCTTACACAAGGCACCCACAGTGCGATTCAATATTGTGATTGATTCAATATCTGAATAAGAATGGAAATTTTATAATTACTCTCTCTATTTTTAAGCTAAGCCCACATACTATGAAATGTCTCGGAGGTTTGTAATTTGTATGTGAACATGTTTTTTGTAGCTTATTTATCTTCTGCATAACAGCATTATGGTTGGTTTGCAGCACCATCACTGCTTGTGAATAGGTTCAAATTAAAGTTCTGAATGTCAAGGGATCTGCCCTTTTCAATTAACATGGTCAGTTCAGCAGAGACAATCACTGGAAAAGCTGCTTAGTACGAACTATAACAGCAGAATAAGTTGGCCTCTAATCACGGCAAAAGACGAAATGTGATAAACAAAATGCTTCAAAGTGCCTAACTTGGTAAATTGAAAAAGTATGATTTGGTTGACAAGGTCTGATCTTGAACCAAAGAGGATATTTAAACAATGTCAATATTGTTTATATAATGTAAATGCTACAGAAATGTTCTGAAACCTGTTTCCTGCCAAAACACTAAATAGATAACCATCACTAAAACCTGGCGAGAGCGGCAGGTTTTAGTGATGGTCATTTTAATGTGGCATTAAAAAAATAACTTCTGTCACACATCTTTAGATATTTACATTTCTACTCAAAGGATATTTAAAGCAAGACTGAAGTAACAATGGAGGTCTAAGTATGTGTCTGTGATATTTGGTCATAGTCCGTCAGTCAACAGATGACATTCAAGAAGCACCCAGGTTTTATGCAAGATAGTAGCAGTGACAAATTCAAGCAGTAGCTTAATAACCTGCTCATAGGAGTTCATCAGTTTTGCAGTTTTGTTCACATTTAATAAAAGTTTTCCATATCTATTTTTTATTAACATTGTGTAGCCAAATGCTAAGAGCATGTAATTTAACACTGGAAATAAGACTAAAAATAAGACATGACAACATCCGTAGACCTGAAGAAATATTTTAAGTGAATATTTACAAGTTAAAATTTTTCAGATAAAATTTCAAATTTTCAGTCTTTGAATAATTTTTTAAAAGCAAACTATTGCCCTCATTGAGATTGACTGCCGAAACCTTCAATACAATTATGACAATATAGCAATGAATATTCTGCCAAGTCATAAAAATGCAAGATAAATTATTATTTCAAGTTTCCCAGTAATTATCCTTATATCTATGACATAAAATACCTACATTGTTGGTTATAATATACTGCAGAGTCATAGAAATTATCTAAGAGTGATTATTAAATCACCATCGGTAATAACTAGAAGTCGATATGATGAGCGATTTTGTGTGGTCCGTGAGCTCTGGTCATGCTAAGCTTCCAATGCACATCAACCTTAACAAAAAAACTCTTTTGAATTTGTTTTGAATACATACACTTTAAAAAAGATGATTGAGAACAGCAATGCAAACTGCTTTATGGAAGAATTTGAATGCAGTGGCATAGGTCAATTGCCACCAGTGACAATATTTTGAACTACTAAAACTCTTAACCTGTTTAATGGAGAGGATGTCTTTAAGCATGGTCCGGAGATGATACTGAAACAAGGAGTGTAGCTATAGACATGCCACAAAATGATTTTTCACTATTGGGGAATGCATCGATAGATGCAGGCCTTCCCATGGCGTGCATGCTTCTTCCATCTAGTGTAATTTTTTGTACTAAATGTTGTTAGCAGTAGACACACAGGAATTCTTTACTTTTGTTTAAGTTTTATGATCTTTTCAAAACAAAGAGATGCCTTATGGTACTTTTTCTTTCACTCAACCTTGGTCACTTTTCTAAGGGAAGTGGATTTAGTTATGGTGTGTATTCTTGACGAATGACCGTGTTTTTTTGGTGTTCCTTCTCAGTTCTTTAGAGCCAATAGTTAATGATACACTTTGAAAATTTGAATTTTCATTGATTTCCTCTCTTCTTTTGAGTGGAAATTAGGCTCTAGTAGTGCTTTTTGTGTTTTTTGCTATATCATTATGAGTTTTGTTCCTTCTGTGTAGCAGATGAATGTGTATTATCCATTGCTAGCTATTCCCACCTTGTGACACCCTGGTCTTGAATTAACTGCCCCTGAATGGGTTCTTCATTCTTGATAGCTGTCATTGCCCTTTCCATTGGTGTGTATTTTTGATTTTGGAAAACTCCTTTTAGTGAATGGGTGACTTTTTCATATAACTCTATGTTAGAGAGTAGCTTATAATCATTAGATCTCTTTTATTTTTGCTTCTTTCATAGAGTTTTGTAGAGTGCATAGTTTATAATTTTTAGCACACAGTCAAAGTTGTCTATAAAATGGCTAATAGAGCACCTAAACTACCCGATGATTTTATAAATAAAATGTTTAGTATAATTTAATGAGCTTAGAGAAGATGAGGGCAGCAGTAAATGAAAAGGGAAGGCTGCGATTAAGACTGGATTGACACCTGCAGGGAGAAAATGACTTTGTTTTTTGCAGTAAAGCTGTTGCAGGGTATTAAACATAAGCCCCAATATAGGCAGTTATTTTACCCGCAACTGGCTCTTGGCAAACCCCATTTTTTAGGAAATGATAAATGAGCGAGAAACGGTTTTTCCTCTTATAGAGATGTCTGCATTTCGCAGTTAATAAAGCATTTAGTGACAAGTGTCCCCAAAGTTGAACAAAATAAAGCCTTTCTTCGATCATTGTATTAGAAAAATTTTGGAAAGCTTCATTCCCAAGGGAAATATTTCCATCAATTAAAGTTTCTTACTTTCGAAAGGTCATCTAAGGTGGAAGGTCTACATTCCAAAAAAAAGGTTGCATTTTGACCTTGAACCTTTCAAGTTATGCGAGTAAAAAGTAGATATGTTTCAAATATGATAGGGTACACAGGAGAGGATACGGAACTCATAAATTGTGTGACAGGAGTTGATATGTGACATTTTACCCATCTCTCCCGGATTGTGCTAACACCCATCAGAAAAGTTAATGAATAAAGGTTATCTGATAGGCCTACACAATTATTACGTTAGTCCAGAACTGCATAAATTTCACCATACTATCAAAACTGATAAAATAGGAACTGAAAGTAAGACCAAACCAGTAGAAATTGCCGAGATTTATTATGAACATGAAGTTGAAAATGGGAGATGTTATAGCCGCCTTTAGAAACAAATTGAGGGCTTTGAAGGGAAAGGACAAGAGGGATGATTGGGTAGTGAGCAGCATCCATGATGCTAGAACAAAGACAGTGCAAGATAGGGAAGGAAAATGAAGGCAAAGGAGAAACTTCTTTCCATTGTGAAGTACAATAACTCCATGGGAGGAGTTGACCTATCAAACCAGTATATGGTGATGTATAGTACAGCAAGGAGGAGGATGAAGAAATATTAGTTGAAGATATTCCGGCACCTTCTTGATCTATACACTTGATTCTTATGTTATATATAAAAAGAATGGAGGGAAGGAAAATCACTTGAATTTCCATTTAGATCTCATTCACTGGTTATTCAACAAATACGGAGCTATTTCCGAAATGCCAAGGAGAAGTTCAAAATTAGACCCTCCAGATTATAAAGTAGGCATTTTCCATGCCTAAATTCCCCAGCTGCAAATAAAAAATATTTGGCACAAGAGATGTGTAGTGTGCTTGTCACATGAGCAGAGGAGGGAAACAATTTGAGAGGGAGTACCCAAAAATAACCAGAATAGTGCTGCGGTTGGTGGAGCTCACACAGTATGCATTTCTTCCGCTAGCTGAGCTTAGTGTGAGCAATCATTATGCGTTCTAGAAATTCATTGTTGTCATCTGGGAAGGTCAAGGTCAGTCACAACAATTCGTTTTGTGAAAGCAGTTTCCCTTAATGTGCTGCCAGCAAAAACGCTGAGCTCCTGAGACTATGTCATGGAGGGGTGCTTACTATCTTATTAACCACAAATGCAGATCGAAGTAAGAATCTTCAGCCATTAGGAGTTGCTATATCAACTTGTAATGAATGTTTTACAATGCATATCATCAACAAGGAAGCAAGTTAAGGATTCTACAATATATAAATACTTGAAAAGAAGGCAGGAATTTATATTGACTGCGATGAGGTTATTCCAATTGCTGTTATTTGTGATGATGATACTATAGACAATGACTTAAGTAATAAAGCATGTAAAAATGCAAATTCTCCTTTTCCTGCTAATTGAATTTTCCTGCATTTTAAATTTTTTCCCGGGGTCCCTTTGAAAAGTCCAAATAGGGGGTGTTACCGTATTTACTTAAAGCAAATGAGGCATGAAAAAAGAGGTGGCTCATGCACTAAATATTTTGTCAGTTGATTTGATTGAAGAAGCATGAGAGAAATATACAAAAAAATCAAAGACTAGGTACAGTTGTAAAAATTAAGAAGTTTTCATGGACTCCCTAAATTAGGAAATAATGCACACTTTTTACTGGCTAAAAGCCTAAAGCAGAAAGTTTACATTGTGTGTAATATGGCATTAATTAATAAAGAATAATGCACAAAGGCCAAATATCTAGCTGTGTGTTATGAAACCAAACGGAGAAATATTCCAAGTCACCACGAGGATAAAAACACATACCTGATCATATAATTTTCCCACAAGTTTCAGATGACTGTTTTCTGTTTCCCTATACACAACACAATATCTCTGTTGTGCCATTAGTAGACAGAGGGCAACAGCAAGGTTCTGCTCCCCTAAGGCTTCCTTAAGCCTCTGCGATGACTTTTTTGTGTTTCTCACTTGACTGAAGTATCCCGCCTATCAGAAAAAAAGTTTTTATTTTTAATAATTATTCATTTATCAGGATTGTATCAAAAGTTCAAGTAAATACTTGCACTTAAAATTATCATAAAAATTATGTAAATATGTTATAAATAAATGTAAATGTTCATATACAGATTGCATGAGAGTGGGAAAGAAAATAAAACTAATTTAAAACATAGTTCCAAACAATTTGAATCTAAGTGTAAGGACTAAAATCACCCTCTTAGCAATGACATTATTTTCACATCACCAATGCATTCATTTAGTTTGAAGAGAAATTTTGGTTATGCAACTTTGGAATACTCTTTTAAGTTATTCTTATACTGTTTTCTACAACTATTCAGTATAAAATCACACTGTTAGTGCCCTTGTGTTGCTACATTTAAAACATCAGAAAGTGACTAACTTTTTTCACACAAAAATAATTTTAAAGATACATGCGATAGAAGAACTGGAGAAATGTACTGTTACCTAAAACTTTTAAACTATCGATTGACTATTTATATTAACATAATAATTTAACATAACAAAACTAGCCTCTGACATTGTGTAGGTGACCATACCACAGAAAAACAAGAGATTTTCCAGTACGGCCAATGTCAAAAAGATGAAAATCTTTAACTTTTATATTTGAGAGAACTATATTTTTAATTATAAAAAATTACAATCAGAAATAATTATATATATTAATCTTATACCTTAAGATCTTAGATACAAAGTGATATTTTTGAAAATTTCTTTGATGTAGTCAATTTATACATCCGCAGGTACATAAATTATCTCAAATGAATGCGTGCAGATACATGCTTATTTCACTAATGTTTGCTTAGTTTAAATCCTCATGATTAAAGTGCATCAATGAGGGAGTTATTACTAGCATTTTTAATGTAGCACTTTTGCGTACCAATGATTCCAGGATATAAGAAACCACTAGTTAAAGTTAAGTGCAAAAGAACACAAATGGCTAAATATAAATGAGAAAGAGTGTATTCCATTGCTTGCAGTATTACAAAGGAATGACAGTAATGCAGGAAAAATAAGCATTGCAATCTCTTTTAAGATAATATCTGCTCAATGAATTTTGTCTTCTCCAAATGCTGTAATTTTTTT
Organism: Hetaerina americana; assembly: GCF_022747635.1. Lineage (NCBI taxonomy): Eukaryota > Metazoa > Arthropoda > Insecta > Odonata > Calopterygidae > Hetaerina > Hetaerina americana. The sequence goes on along the minus strand of NW_027287427.1, from coordinate 53,221,658 downwards.
ATGTGATCGACTATAATCTGTGTCAGGATATGATTGACATCATTCCTAAGGCTATTCCCACAGGCAGCTGCTGGATCATAAATTTCAGCTACAAGTATGAAAACCATGATAGTCACCAAATTGACATTTTTGGGCATCATGCCTCATTTTCATTAAATATGTTGACCTTGATTATTGCAACAATTTACGACTGCATTTTAAATGAGAAAATCTGAATAAAGCTTATTTCTGGTGGCAATGAGATGGAAATAATCGTGTAAAAAATTTGCAACTTAATAATTGTGTCCAAAAAAGAATGTGTGCATTATATTGTACAGTTTTTATAATGACCCCATAATTTTTCAGAGGCCAAAATAAATTCTCCAAGTGTTTCAAAAGTTTCCAGTTTTTAGTAATTCCCTTACCCTGTCAAACATATCTACAAAAACTTCACAAAAAGTCTCCTTTATTATGCCCATTTAATACTTGAAGTAAGAAATGTATGACTCTTTACAGAACAAGAAATTATGAAAATTAATGCCTAAATAAAAAGTATGCAAATGTATTACTAATAATTTCAAATTATTTTCATTCAATGATCAAGTACATGTGTTCACAAATATTGACACACTTCCTCTTACAAAAGGAATAAAGTGTTTTAAATTTTGTTTTGAGTTTTTATTTTGAATTTTTTTAAACTCATATTTTCTGGCATAGGTAAAATTAATAGCTATTAGGGGAGGTGACTGCTGTGAACACTGCAGGCTTACCAGAACAATGAGTGGTTGAGAGGTAGGTAGCATTTCAGGAAGTAGAGGAAGGGTGGGAAGAAATATATCATTAATATTTTGTGCATAAGATGACTCTCAGGTATCATGATTTATCCCGTGGATGAAATACTACACTTGGAAGTGATCCCATTATGACAACCAAGAAAGGATTTTAATAGCAATGAAAAAAATATGCACTGCCAAAACATGAACACACAAACTAGACATGGTTTGTGACCACACAAGAAACAATATTAATCCAATATAAATACATCGAAGGAAAAGTAATAATCAACTAATTACCTCTGCTTTCAAAAGTTCTCCACCAGCCATTGCATCCAGTTGCTCTGGAGTCATCTCTTCAGCAGCTTCAATCCCAGCCATTTTTTGAACAATTTCTTTTAGAATGAGCAAATCCAAGCTGAGAAAAAGATGAGAATCATTATTAGTTCAGTTTGGTACAGTGGGCATCGGTCAATGAAATCACAAGAATACCCATGTATTCCGTATGTATTTAGGTAACCTCAATGCCATCCATCATTATACGTGTGCTAATACGAGGGTGGTCCCATAAGTACCCGGTCTGACCTAGAGATGGCAGTAGTTGTTTGAAATATATTACTGTATTAGAAAGTACGCAATCTATAAAGCACGTTTCAAGTTTGAAGACGCCATGTTGTTTAGTATTTACTTGGCAGCCATTAATAGAGAATATCTTCAGTGAATTTGTGAAAATGATGAAAATTGGTCATCGTTATTTGATACAATACTTTTATTTGAAAGGCCTCAGCCCAACCAATATAAAAGCTGAACCGGATTCTACTACGGGTGAATCTGCTCCTTTGTTTACATCAGTAAAATATTGGGTAGCAGAGTTTAAATGAGGCCGTATGAGCTGTCAAGATGAGCATGGCATTGGTCAACCAAATGAGGTGACGACTCCAGAAATGGTGAAGAAAATCCACCAAGTGATACTGGATGATCGTAGACTGAAAAAGTGCGTGAGCTAGAAGGCTTAGTAGGCATTTCAAAAAGTGCGGTACATTGCATATTAACTGAAACTTTGGACATGAGAAAGGGGTGTGCAAGATGGGTGCCGCATTTGCTCACACACAAACAAAACCAGTGTCGTGAAGATGTTTCAATTTAGTGTTTAACGAAGTTTCACAGCAAAAAAGTAGAATTTTGCACGGTTTCAAAACCATGGATGAACCATGGGTCCATTACTTCACACTCGAGACAAAAGAAAAATCAAAACAATGGATGCAAAAGGGAGAACAGGCTCCAAAGAACGTGAAGACTGTTGCATCTGCAGGCAAGGTCATAGCGTTGGTTTTTTGGGATAATTTTCATTGACTATCTTGAAAAAGGAAAAACTATCAACGGCGAGTAATATATGAACTTATTGCAACATTTGAGCGAAGAAATTAAGCAAAAGCGGCCGCAGTTGGCTAAAAAAGTGTTGTTTCATCAAGACAATACACCAGCTCACAAATCCATTTTTGCATTGGCCAAAATTCATGAATTAAAGTTTGAATGGCTACTTCATGCACCCTATTTGCCAGATTTAGCCCCCACAGATTATTTCTGTTCCCAAACTTGAAAAAATGGCTCGGTGGTTTAAGATTTTCCCACCTTGAAGAAGTGATGTCAGCAGTTCATGGCTATTTCGAGGACCAAGAGAGTTTTTATTATATGAAAAGTATTGAACTTATTGAACATTGCTGGGATAAGTATATAGAGCTGAAAGAAGATTATGTTGAAAAATAAATACATTTTTTTCGAAAATTTTTGTTTCCTTTGTTGGGTCGGGTACTTCTGGTATTACCCTCTTATTGTGTAATCAGCTTTATGACTATAAAAGGTTTCCTCAAACTATGACGTGTTTCACAGAGCTTAATGTCAAAACTGAAAAGACAATTTTTGTCACATAATATAAAAGCTGCTGTCACTTGCAGGAGAAATTATGAAAGAGGATAGATGAAGATGTAAGATAATTATTTCAGCATTAAAATACTACATCTTCTACTTTTTAGTACTTGCTACACACAATAATTGAATGAATTAGTATTATTTAATCAATATGAGTACAATCATGAATACAGTAAGAGTGAAAAGGAAGCCAGAGTGATTTTAGGGATACAAATAATTAAATTAATTACATTTTGTGCAATAAAATTATGGATATCCAGATCTTACTTGACTGGCAGGAAAACAAATGAATAAGGAGTAAACACACAAAATTGCTAACCTCATTACTATATGAGATCTCATTCTTCTGGCACATTTTACAAAAATATTTTGAGGCATCAAATGGAAATACATCATTATGCTTTTGGAAAATAATTCTCAAGAAATAAATACAAATTATACTTAGCACAACATAGGGAATTCCAATAACATAAAACAAAAAAGTCCTCGAGGTAAATAACCTTTTGAAGAAATACAACTTTCTAATTTATGATAATCCATCACAATATATTTCTCATGAGTTTATGCTTCCATGACTTTACATGCAATCATTAGGGTTGTCCATAATATTTAAAGGGTCAGTAGTTTATAATTAATAAATGGCTATACAATTAGAGCAAGATGTTTACATTTTGTACTACACCAACCTTTTTTGAGATTTCAGTTGATTAGCAACATACTGCAGTAGACCAGTGAGTTCTATATTATACTTCTTGAAGATAGCACCACAGAACTTTGAAAGACTTTGGAGCCAGGCTGATATCGAAGTGCCATCATATTTAAAGCAAGCACGATCAGCTGAGGCCATTGACTCTACTAGACAGTAACCTAGTACATCGTAAGAGAGGCTAGTAAGGTATTTTAATGAGTCCACAACTGGTCCAATGAGATTGTCATATATCTGAATTTGCAGCAATACCTGAAAAAAAAGATATTCCATTAATTTTGTTGATCACAGTAACTATTTCCATATTAAATAAGAGGATATCATTCAGCCATTCCTCCAGTATGTATCATTTTTAACAGAAAAATGTTTAAAAGAAGTAATCCTCATTCAGGGAAAATTCTATTTTTTCTCTGACAGGATACAAAGTCATACTTAAACTTCCCAAATATATTTCTTAATTTTACCACCTTATGTCATCTTTACAATTTTCCAATCCTACCTGACAGAAACACTAACTGGTGCATATATATAAATACACACATTTGGCAACTTATTAGCATACTTTTTCCTTTCTACTTAATAATAGAAAAAAGTCCAGTATATGTGAGTATAGACAATGACTTTTTTTAATCATACCACTCATGCCCTCACTAGAGAAAATGAATTTTTTTTTAAAAAGGTGGCACATTTAAAAGGGATATAAATCTTAAAATAGTCGCAGATGGGTGGTTATCAGAATTTTACTGTGGTTGTTACTAATGTGTTTTGAGTTGGCGTGAATGACAATTTACAATGAGGAAACAAGAAAACTTTATGAAAATTTGAAATTCAACTTATGCTCATCATTGTTTAAAACTACGCAAGGAATAATTTTTACAAACCAATTATTACAAAATCACCACATGTATAACATATTCCTCAAGCCATAAAATATAACTAATAATCTACTCACATAGTCAAATAGGAATCCAGGGGTACTATGCGTCAGTTTACCAATCAGTCTTCCAGCAGGTTTTATATTTTCTTTGCTCACTCTTTTCATGATAGATTTAATCTTCTTTAAACTTTCACCTCTTTTCCGAAGTAATTTGGCATACTGTTGGTATGTCTCGTTCTTCCATCGACTATACAAACAATACCTAAAGAAAAATCATGACTTTTAATATGTTTGAACATTTCACAAGTTTAGAAAGCCTATACATTAATATGTTTGAATATTTCACAAGTTTAGAAAGCCTATACAAATTAAATTTTTCTTTCATTAACTGAAATTAATGAAATGCAGCTAATATTAGGTCACAGCAGATTTGTGAGCACATTTTATGGAACTCTTGGAGGAAGCAAGTAACTTCTTAGATGACTAAGCCACCACCTGTACCACCAGCTCACCTGATTTGGTATGGATACTGCTTAATGACATTCCAAACTTCCTCAGCAATGCAGCAGTTGCAATCCATGTGTGCCAATGATGGAAGGATCACTTCGTCAAGCAAGGTAACAATGTCCAAATAAAGTGTGTCACCTTGGGGAGCTGGCATCATTGGATCAGCCCCACACTGTGATTTAATTATGCATAGTTCAATTAGTATAAAATTAGTCAGGTATGCATGAGTTCAAGAATAACAATAGATAGAGTGAGAGTTACCCTTAATAATAACTAAATCTTAAGATCTAATGGTACATATTCCATACTTCTTTCTGAGATTTGATCTTATTTCTGGTATTCTTCCCCTCTATTTTCTGGGATCTTTCTCACATGGGCTAATTTTGTTGTGAACTTGCTGTAAAATTAATTACCACAGCCAGCTCACACACAAATTAGTGTAATTCAAATGGCATTACCCTTTCACATGGTGGAATGCTATTCTGCAGTGTTTTAAAAGCTTTGGTTTCTTTTTCGTTCAGTTATGACTGTTTTCCTAGTAGACCAATTACCAACCGCTGAGGCCTTAATAATTTATGTGATAGATGAAAATGACAGTACTCTAATAGAGATGTACTCATCAATGAAATAAAATGCAATGTTGGAAAAGACATTACACACAATTGCCAGAAGACATTTGGGGTGCTCTGCAATGTTAAATAATGAAATAAAATATGGTGCCTCAACTCTACTGTAGTTCTAGGAAAGACTTATTCTTAAAAAACTTTGCTATCATAATCTTAATATTTAACATGCACATGATAACAATTCTCAAGCTTTCCTGAGATTGGAATTTCCTCCAAAACAATCCAAGATAAGTACGATGTTTTCTATAATTGCCTTCCAAGCAAAACATTAAAGGAAACCATAAATAATTTTTAACAAGAGCATATCGGACAGACAAATTGGAAAATTAAGTTTACTTTGCACTGTACATATATGATACTTAATAGTTCACAATCATAAAACTATAAAAATTTTGGAAAAATTACCTGAGCCAAAGCAGCCTTGGAAAGTCTAAGAACTTTGTACATAAGAACAGGATCGTGGTGCAATGATGGTCCCAAAGCCAACAGCATGGGGATAGCATCCTTCCTCAGGTCTAAGAATGCCACAGCTGGACGAGGAGCTAAAGGATTTGTTGGCAAAGGCACAGGTTGTCCCATGACCTTTGATGATAATCCACAATTCCTTTGGAATACAAAAATAGTTACAATGCATTATAGTGAACCTGATATAGTACTATATTTATCTGGAAAACATCGTAAAAAAATTTGCAACTTCAAATACACTAGAGCAGAAATTAAAAAAAAAATACTTACTTCCTGTATACAGGCTCAATAGTGGAGTGCAGCAACTGACATAGCGACTTAGCCACAGGAGCCTGATCCATCACACAATGATCAGGAAGCTTCCTTGTCAGCTGCTCTGCATGGCTCCAATTCCCAACTTTCAGCAATGCATCACATAAGCCAAACTTCTGATTTGTGCAGAACTGCAATATATCAAAAAAGCAAAGAAATTTATTAATTTATTATAATTAATGGTAGGAGGAATCATTGAAAATCAAAACCAACAGCCACAAATTGCATACTGCAAAAGTGGGATTAACTTCAAAACAAACAGAAATCAAGCTCAAAGGTTTTCAAGGATTATGAGTGAAATAATTTTTTTATTTAAAAATTAAAGGCTGAAGCATTTTAATTGAAAGGAGCTTGGAAAAGCATGCCACAACAACAGTCTTTATGACAGATTTCCACCATTTTTTTCTGACATAATTCCTAAATTATGCCTAGAACTACTACAATAGCTAATATTCAGATAACATGTAGACATTCAGATAGTATGTGGGTCCCTTGAAGTGTTCTTAGAATCAAGTTTCTGTTATTCTATGATCTCTCTGCAAGGAAGTCTAGTAAAGAACAATGTAATATCATGTACGAACCAGGAATTGAACAGATAAATGATGAGATAACTACTAAGCAGGCTAATAAGTTAGGCTTAAATTTTTGTCACATCCCAAGAATATTGATTATTTTCTCACTACTACTTTATGAAAAAGAGCATGATTCTTATACTTTCCCATGCAATTTTTTCTTCTAATGTTAATTTTCAACTCTATTCATGATATGAGAAATGTTCAAAAATATTTCTTAGAAAAGTATTTCTGGAATTAACTTTTGGACCCTTGTTAAACCCTTTCATTTTAGTTTATTCCCCTTTCAACTCGCAGCAACAAAACCTTCGTTTTTACAAACACTGTATTTTTATTTTTGATATTTAAGTGATAATCCAAATTTTATATATTTAACAGCTTCAAACCTATCTCTTCAAAATGCATAGAGATTCATATATTGGACACTGCTTATGTATTGCTGGTTAAGTATTTACCCTATAAGTTTTCTCTCAAGTTTCTAGGTTTCCCATCACTTTACAAATATCATAAAACTAGCAATTTTTAAGTGTGTCAGGAATCGTTTTCTCCACGATAGGAGGCTTTGGATCAGCTGTACATTGATTTGCATGATTATATACAAGATATTATAAGACCCAAACTCTTAAATGCCTCTATATCTGAAGCAAAAATTCAAAAAGGCAATGCCTTAACCATAAGAAATGCTTTGCATCAACTGTAGATCAAACAATATATCAGTATCCTCTGAACTGAGTAATACAAAATTTTAAATCCAAAAAATAAAACGGGACACCATCTTATTGGTTTAATTTGGTTGAAAAAAATTTACTGTAAAAAATGAGAGAAAGCAAACATACCCACATGAAATCAAAATTTCAAATTCATCTTAAAAAGATACTTACATTATCCTGTAGTGTTTCTTTTTCTTCAACTGGTTCCTCCTTATCTTTATCCTTTGTGGATATGATATTAAGTTTTCTTACATACTCTTGAGCTGCAGACATTTCGTCTTCCCACATCTTTTGTATGACGGAGTCATGAGGAGTCAGCTAGAAAAAACAAGTTACAATAGTTTTAGCTCCCTGATTATCACCATCAAATATTATTAGCCATTGCTTAACTTTATTGATTTGTCCTGTCATGTTAAAATTTATCAATAAAAATCATTCAGCATATAATAAAAACTTTGGTCATTCAATACATGGAATAAACGATTACATAGTATGTTATATGAAGTTACAGAGAAATTGTAAGCCTCAAGTTTCAATGTAATTGATTACAAAAGAGAAGAGCATACTTTTCCTTGTAATCATTAGATTCCATGACCAACAATTCTTTATTCAAGTTATGTATAATGAATTACATTTTACCTATGATTAATAAACTCACATGCTAGGTAACACCCTCATTTAAACACTGCATTGCTTTCAGCATTCCTGCCTATTTGAAAATTAAAATCGTCTTTCTACTTCTAATTGCCACTTAAGAATAATTTATCATGTTTTCCATGTTTCCAATTAATGATATTCCAAGTACTAGAGGCAGGTTTTTAGACAGCACCTAATGACTATTATCATCTCTATATCACAAAAACTTTCTCTTTCTTTGCCCTACATTATTTCTTTCTTCCTTTCTTCATAGCTTCTACCTGACTTCATGCCATCTAAAAATCCTATTGAAATTCTTCTTCTACCCTATTTACTCATGATTCCCCTTCTATCATGCTTTCAACATGATCCCACCCACTGTGTCAGCCTATTTTGAATTTTTGCTACTAACTTCTCTTTTATGATGTTACACCCACCAAACAGAACTCTGAAACCGTTCATTTAGTTTACATGCTTACTACGCTCTACCCCCTGGACTACCGTGACCCACTTCATGAGGTACATATCTCAAATTTTTTAAATCATTCCTTTGATGTGATCTAGGATTAAATCCTCAAAGATGCTTATATTTGAGGTAGCTGTAGCATACAACTTTTATATTGTACTATTTCATACTAATGGCCTCGTGGCAAATTTGAAGACCACCAGTTAAGTTGAGTGCATAATTTAAAATTGCAACTTTCAAAATAATTAAAGTTCATTTAAAACAACAAAAATATTTTATTCAACACATTTTTTCAATAATGTATTGGAAAGTTGGCTAATTAAGCTAAAAGTGACCTCTTCATTGATGTAACTGACCTGACCATTTTAGGCAACACCAATGAATGTGACAGAAGCACAGTTCACATTTTAACATCATACCATTGTCGATGTCAGTCAATAAAACAGTATTTCAGTCCATATATTTTCATTGGTACACCATTGAAACAATTAACTCCCCGAAGAAATACGCTGTTGATTGAGTGACACTGCCTAGAGCCCAGTATCCCGATATTTTACCAACATGACTCTGCTACACCATACCCAGAAGTTAAAGAACATCAGCTACTATTATTAGAGTAATTTATAAGATGGTAGGATTGCAAACAATTATTTTGCTTAAAATGCACACAGCACACAAATTTTAGACAAAAATGTTGTTCTAGAGATAGCACATCCATTTCATAAAGTTGGTTCAATTGTCTTTATTTCCCTGATAGGTTCAGTTGGCTAATTTACTTTCGCTTTATGTTTGTACATTTGCTATTAGATGTCTTTGGACTAAAAAATTATGTACCAGTTGATTCTTTCTGAGAGTTGAGAGAGTTTAATGTGGATTCTATACCAGCCAGTGTATTTTGCATTTAATATGGCATATTGTATGTTTCATTTTTACTTACTTATATCATAAATTTAATAGAATCTTATAATTTGTGAATTTTTGCAATCTAAAACAAGAAAAGAAACCCACACTAAATTTTAATATAAGAATATTAACAAAATTTGAAGAGTACTGTGAGTAAGCTAAAACATGTCACTGTACCTACTCTTTCTTCACTTAATGACTACTCCTACTGTCCCTTCTAAATTTTGATAGTTTCACAAGATAACAGCATTTAAATACATTTTTTATGACTTAAAGTTCACGTGAAATAATTTGAACAGCACCAGTGATCAATGGGACAAGGAAAATATATGACATTGAAGGGAAACAACGAAAAAACTGAACTACATGTGAACCAGCAAGGGGAGATATGCCATGAACATACTCTGAATCTACTTAATTGAGGCCAATTAAAGGTATCAAAACTCAAATTTCTTTGATATAAAATGCCTGTGATTGAAAATACAATAGTTTTATTTAATATGTAGTAGAACCAATGTCAACTGCATATAGCATGCCTACCCAATATGCATTTAGAGAGACCTTCAATTCAAGTATGACTTCCGATTAACTATGGTCACCTTCCGGTATAACTGTGACACTCCCTTATGGTGCGAAGGAATTGACATATAAAGCTTATTGGCAAGGATAACATTATAAAATCTGAAATTCAAAATAGCAAGAACAATCTTATTTCTTATTTTTCTAACATTGCTACAAAAAATATGTACCTGGGAAACATTATTCAGTTAAACTTATAAAAAGCTCCTGGTTCAGTGACATCCTCAATCAGATGTGTTAATTAAACTACTTAATCCAAAAGAGTAAATTTTACCATTATATACATTTGCCTATAACATATTCATTTCACATTTGCAGTTAATTTACCGAACATTCTTTGAGAAACTTTGAAAGAAAATGGTGGACAGAGGATGCTTTTGCTAGCCAGTTGAGGTAGGTTTTTCATGAACACAGGGACTACACACATTGTTATATTTCCAAGTCCCATAAACAACAGCATAAAGCACCTTTATTCTCCAAAGCTAATTCTCTCATAATTTTCAGCTACATACACTTAATCCTTCTATTAATGCTGCTGAAAATACCTAATTCTTTACTTCCTATACCTGGATGATCCCACACTGTCTCCCTAACATAGTTCTTAAACCTATTATCTATTGATATATCTGGTATCCACTTTCTCGACCATCCTTGACATTCCCACAATGTCTCTTGTCCCCTACCATGACTGAAACTTTGCTGGCTCATTTACTCATAATTACTGCATTGGTTTTCGAGATATCTTATACCATGGTACACCATTAGGATTCTGTACATATAATTCACAAAAATATTATCAAAGAAAATATTACTTTCAACATTTTTTGAAATTTGTTTTCTAACATGAAAAAATTATTCTAAAAAATATATATTACCATCTGACACATCAAATTTTAAGACTATAAGCCTTTATTAATGCATTTCAACATTACTGTATGCATAATGTAACATTAGTGAAAGGAGGATGTAAAGAAGCATTACAACTCATGACAAAGTAGTACCAGAAAAAGAAAGAATGAAAAATTGACCTGTAAATTATTGTTTCGTAATTTTGAGCCTTTATTGAATTATGAAAATTATTGAATCACAAAATTATATTTTTTTTCAGAATAAGTAATGTGATTACTGTGCCATACACTGTCTTTTCTTTTATTTATCTTGGTGTTAAAGGAGTTTTTTTTACCATACAGCTGTGTATAAAATGTTGAAATCGGAGAAATTCAAGGAGAAAACCTGCAGTGTCAGTAAACATTCGCATATATGCTTGTCTTTAAAATAAATGGATAAACTAGTAATGGTCAACACATGATGTTTGCCGTTAAACATTGGTGCTCTATTCTGCAAAATATTTTTTGGTATTGAAATTGATAATATGCATTTCATGGCATACGAATCTCCCTGTTGGATTAGTTGATGATTTAGTTGAATCTTCAGTGAAATAAGAAAGGAAGGAATGTAATACTTATCTGCATTAAATTATTACAGTAGTATTCACTAGCAAAACATTTTTGCATATGTATTGATGTAGGAAAGTATATGTGAAAACAAATGAAGTTGAAGTTTTCAATAAATAACTAGTTGAATCATGTTCCTAAATATCTTTTTGAATTATATGCATGGTACAGGTATATTATTGAAATGATAATTATCAGCAAAAGAATTTATAATTAGGGGACCTTGGACGTCCACAGAATGGGAACACTAATAGGTAGATGCGTTATTAATAGCCAATGAATCACTGGCCATTGACAAAATGTAAACCTAACAAGTGGAAGGTTGAATGCAAAACTTTGGAGAGCAGCCAATAATTTACAATTATTATTATTATACTAGAGGCGAGTTTAAAAACAACACATCAACAAGTATGATACCCGTGACCCTATTAGAATGGCATTAATGAGAACTAAAAGGCATAGTCTTTTCAGGAAACATTGCTATTATATATATTTATGTACAATGATGAAGGCAAACATGAGCTTCTGCAATTATTTGTGACAACAACGTTGAAAATCACTAATTGGCCCACTGCTGAAAGAGTAATTTTAATATTTTTATCAAACTGAATTCTCATTTTTTTTATTTTTGTGACCTTCAGTTGGGCTGAAAACATTAATTTGTCAGATAAACCTAAGACCAAAATGATATTAAATCATACATATTTCCATTTTTGCTTCAAAGGGGCAGAGCCAAATAAAATCAGCACAAATACTTATTAAAAGGAAAACAGATTATTTCCTGCATAATTGAAAATGAGAGTTCATAAAATGAGTTCAATGCCTAGCATTTGCTAATGTGAAAATCAGTACCCTATCGCCCATTATTTTTATAGCTGGACAACTTCAGCAACAGGATTCATATCAGACACAACCTTCACTGAGAGGAGTGACTCCAATCACCAATTTACATGGTACCTATAGCACCTTGCTAACCATGAATAATCACTGAGATTTGTGGTATAAAATATATTAAAAGCTGAAGCTCATTTTTATTGACATTAGTTCGGAAACATTACCAAGGGAAACAGGTTCAACATTACCAGGAACATTTTTCTTGGTAAAAAACCACAGCCCACAAACTGAAGCTAAAATTTTCCCTATACAGATATAACACGTGATTAAGTATGGACATGAATAACATAAATCATGCATAAAGGGAAAGCAACCATTTGTAATTTCAGTCCTTAGTCCCTATTCTCTCAGGGTTATAAAAAATTCAGGGTGAAAAATTCAATTATCATTAAAAGGAAAAATTATATCTTCAATGCCAAGGCATACAGAACTTCCAAACGATCACCAATCATCTAAAATGCCAGTGCAGAATAGAAAAACAACCTAGCAAATATAAGGAGTTTTCCTACTATCAGATTATACATGATTCAAAAAAATTTTCTCCTAAAACTTATACTTTCTGTGGAACAGCAATCAAACTTCAGGAGTACCATTATGAATTAAATATGAGAACCATTATGAATTAAATATGAGAACCAATTTAGTTCAATGCAGGTGTAGTAATCCAGATACTATTGAACCAAAAATAAATTCAATGTATCTATCAAAGCTCACCAACAACAACAGAAGTGAAAATTAAAATTATAAATAATTATAATGTAAGTTACTAGTGCAAAACATAAATCACCCGTCAAAATTATAAATGTCACACCTTCCCCACATCACCTCACAGAAATACTAAGGGAGCAGCGAGCCTTTGATCTTGAATAAAATTCTGACATTTAAATGATTTTACAAAACTGCCAAGTATGAAAAATGTTACCTTCATAGTTTTGTATAGTAATAAACAATTTTTCAATTTTCCTCGCAGCTACTGCTGCTAGGCTGCAGTATCCGAGAGGATAATTGATACTACTCACAGTCCTGAATGCTGTAAGCATTAAAAGAATACTATTAAATGGGTTTTCTAAGAAAAGTTTTATGCCCAATAGCTCTAAGGTTATAACTGATTTTAAGGCAAATGTACTTCCTTTTGAAAAAACATGTTAATATGAATGCAACCACAAGCTCCTTACAGATTGACCTAATGTGAAACTTTTGCTTGTGTAATGAATTAAAATTATAAGGAACATATTATAGAACTTCATACCTCACTTAAAGATCTACTAGCCCTCTTACTCCCTGTTTCCTTAGTTCTACACATTGCTATTAGTATAATGAATAGATTAAACAGATAATACAAAACCAACAGGTTTAAAATGTCATGGTTCTCATGAAAAAATAGGGATAATTATATTACCAATGATGCCCTTCCAGAGAAGTTTTAAATCAAGCAATTTGTGTTAATTCCATACTCAGCTACTGCAGTGTATTTAAGGTGTTTACAAACATTATTTGCACAATTTAAATGATGAATATCCTGTGCGATTTACATTTACGTTAACAGTGAAAATTGTTGATTGGATATAGGTTCCTTACCAATGTAGTTGTGGCATTATGCTAATTAACACTGACACCCAATTGTGGGAATCAAGTAGCAAAGAGTTGCAATAGGAGTAGGAGAGCAATTATTAATTTACCCCTCCCCTCTCCCTCCAAATGATCAATGATGCTTCTGCTGTTCCAAATTTTTGTTATAATTAGGAATCATTTTTCCTAGTGTGAACAATAGTTGGCAATGTCAAAAATATACATACCCAACAATATATATCATCTAATAAGATGACTTCATGCTGCAGCATCAGGGCAGTGACAATGTAGAGTGACTCGGGGGTGGGCTCTTCTGGATTAGCCTGATAGAAACTATACTTGAATCCAAGGACCTCACACAAAATTTTGGGGTCACACATGTATGACTGAAGAAGAGGAATGAAAAACTGATACTGATCTGGTCTACACTCAAATGACTCAAGTATGATATCCAAAACTCTGTTTGGATCCAAGTTAAAACAACCTGAAAGTAAAAAAAAATACCATTTCAAAAAATATAGAAAAGACATTTCAAAAAATATTCAAAAGACTAAGGATGGAAATAGGCAAAAATTCATTAAATACTGACCAATGAGAGATTTAATGACTTCTAAAATGTACTTTGGTGTAATACTGCCACAGATTTCCTGGTTGAGTTCTGTGATTAATTTAGCATAGCCTTCACTTTCTTCGCGAAACAAATTGAACTTCCTCTGCTTATAACTGAAAAAAACAAAGGCCAGCAAAAGTTATAAGAAAATCAGCCCATATTTATAAAGGTAAAAGCCACCTCTCACAAGTTGAATAAGTACTTCCAACACTCCAATAAAAATATGAACTTACTATAACTTTGTTTTAACTTTGATGAATTTTGTGTAAAAACTTCTATTCTTTAATGTTCCAACATCCTGCAGAGTATCAATTTCTAACCTCTCTTTCAGAAGTTTATCTGACAGGTACTGAAAAGTAAAAGATGTGAGGTAAATAGTGTCCTCCTCGCTATTTAAAATATGCAAGCGTTAAAAAACGGAAGTACCTTTTCTGATTCTTTTACAATAAAGCAAAATCTTTGCCTCTCCTCAGTATTGTTTTCAGCAATTGCTGTCTCAGCATCTATTATTCCAACTACGTCCAATATTATTGATGACATCTCTTTATGGAGATTCTTGAAGAGAACAAAAATTAAAGGTGAAATGGAGAACAATCATGTAAGTATTCCTTATTGTGGTAAATAATGAATATACATACCACTAACTCTCCAATGGTAGCAGCAGCTGCTTCTTTCCGCAATGGCCCATTGATCCCATGCCATATTAATTCATAAATGAAACGAGTAAGACCTAAAAGAAAATTACGTAAAATTTACATTGACATCAGGTTACTTATCACTGAAATCTTAACGCTAAAATTACCATAATTGAAACAACAGTAATTTTTCACGCAAGTTTTTTGCTGTGGTACGCTGCTTGTAGTCGAGATTTCGGTATTTACACAACACCGACCTATATCCTTTTAAAAAATTATCACTATATCTACTCATGTCTTGTTAGAAAGTACCCTATATTATTACATTAACTGTTTAGATCGCCAATTCCATCACGACACCTGTCAGCAGTTTCAATCGACAACACCTTAGGAAATAATTTTTGACGGTGCCACATTATTTGTAGTTATTTAAAAAATTGATAAAATTATCAAAGTCAATGTTTTTCCCATGGACACGTGTGAGTAAATTGCATAAATACTTTCGTCAACATGACATATTCCACCTAGTATGCCTTCTAAGACAATTAGTACAGATATACCGTTATATAAAACGCGTTAAATTTCGTTCAAAATAACTATTAATTGCAAAGTAAATTTTGAAGGGCAATATTTTACCTTGATTCTTAATATTTTTGCTGAACAACAAACTGGAATTTTCATCATTTTTTACCAGCTGCTTCACTTGTTTGATACTGTAAAAAGAATAAAAATGTGAAAGTCGGGCTACAGTTTGAGAATTTAAAAACAATGCCACGGCAATTTTAATAATATTTTAGTTATAAAGAGTAACAAAAGAATAAAACATGCAACCAGAAGTACACAAACCCTGAATGGATAACCTTATATACCATAAAGCAACTGTATAAACAACGATTCAAAACGTCTTCAGAGCGAAAAATTAAAAACAAATATGCAATAACAGGGCATTTAAAAAGTGACTATATAGCTAAATAACATTAATATCACCAAGTGGAATGTTTAACTCTGGCATAACGCCGAACGGAAAACGTACAAACCAACTAGGCAAATACAAGCAATATATGAAATTAGGTACGGTAAAAACTCAACAGCGCATTAATTAAAAACATAATTTAGTCCATAGGAAACTTACTACTCTGTTTTTCCTTGTCTTTCCCAACTTTTCCACATTTCTGAATTTAAACAATTTGCAGCCATGTTGCTTGTCTACCGTAGAATGAGCGGGATTTGTCAACGTTGCCAAATCGACAAAAAATCTAATGATGTATGAATATCTTGGATACAAAAATAAAGGAAGCCACGTGATAAAGACTGTGCATGCGGAAATTGTATGGAATAAAACACAAGTTTACGAAAATGAAAATTCTTCATTGAAACAATCGTCCTATAAAATTAAATTATTCATCAGTGTTTAACTAGTTGAACACTTTTGTCTTGGTTAAAACCTGATTCAGAAGACCGTAGATCAGCAGATATTAGACACGTTGTGTTATAATGAATTATTCATTTAAGCGATTATTTACATAGCATTGAAGGATTCAGGTCAATTTAAAACATATTTTTGGAAGTTATGATTATGTGTTCCGAAATTCACATCAGTCGCACTGAGTTAGTGATATTGTGAGGAGTCGAGTTTGTAAGATAATATTGGAATATTTTGGCCAATGCCCTTCGCGAGTGGAAATCAGAACTGGCCGTCGCGGGGCAAAGACGTGAATCTTAAATTTTAATGAGCTTTTACCCCATCAGTCTTAAAGCACCGACCCAGCGACACTGCCACGTAAATATAATTATTTTCTGCAACTTACAGGCTTTCAACACAATAGACAGCAGAATACCAAGGATAGTAGATACAATTTGCACGAAGAAATGGGCATACAATAGGTATGCTCGCACGTAACCGTCAAATTAATGTTAAAACACTAAACTTGCATTAGCCATCACCAGGACATGGGTCATCAATTAGAAGGCTTGTTTGACGAAGCTCTCCAACCTATCGTTATGTCCGCCAATAATCTAATTACTTCATAATTTATTCGTTCCTTGCGGTATATGCTTCCAATTTCTGCTATTCCTGATCCAACCGTTACCATTTCCGGTAAAATTCGACAAATCTTTCCCTCTGAACCCCCTTCTTTTATAGATGTAATAGACTTAAGTTAACTCTAACTTCAGAATGTTACCTCTTTCAAGGGTCATTTATATTTTTTCCCAATCTTTGAAAGAGGTACTGAAACTTGACTACTGTTGACGTTTCAATCTATTTCATTCTCATCATTCTTCCGTTACAACAAATTTCTATCACCTTCTGTTTTTTCTTTTTCTCACTCTGAGTAGATCTTACAGCTGCTGAGACGTGACCTCCGTTATTTTAAAGAATCCTTTCCCCTGGAGGGAGCATACGAGTCCAGTGGGATACTGAGAGGCCTCTGCTTCACCCAAGATATGCCATTTTTAGGGCATAAGAACTAATTGGGAAACTTTTGTTGAGCACAGCCATCACATATCTTTCCAAGCTTGTGTTGATTACTGTTGGTTGGTTTCCTTTTGCCAATTGTTGTGAGTACTATTAGGCCTTGGTTGTGCCTGATAGAAAGCCTTATACGTACTCCTTTTTTGCCCCACAATATCCCAGTTGCTTCTTCAAATGATCATAAATTAAAAACCTTAATGCCAAAACTATTCCACTTACTCCTGTGTCTTCACTAGTCTTATTTGGACATTACCTTCTTTGCTTCAATTGTAAACCCTTTAGTTTTTGTTTTGTTTATCTTAAGGTTGTACTTTTCATTTCCTTCTCTTTACGAATATTCATCATTTTTTATTCTTCTTTCTTTTCTATGAGTAAAGCAATGTCATTCCCAAATTAAACTATGTTTATCATTTATTTATGCATGTGCCCCCTTTGACTTGTAACTTGTTCACATTAAATCCTTCTCTATGCAACTAAACATTAAAGATCTTGGATGTTATTGAATATTTCTCCCTTACTTTATTTAATTTAACTCCTGTGCTTTCACCACACTTAACCCTACCATTAGCACTCTATGTAGTGTGAATTACTCTGCCAGCATAGCTCAGCCCAATTTACTTTAGAACTTAAAGGAATGCATTCCTGTTGATTTTTTGAAATCGATTTGGTTAGTAATTTATTAGGTACTCTTCCACTTTCCTTTCATGCAATGATAGGTCATATTTTTCTTAACTTTCTTGGCATAAATTGGTCTGACTAATTTTTCTAAAATTTTCAAATTCATCTACTCTATCTTTTTGGTGTGTATACAGAAAACTGTAACCTTTTTTAAGTCTCAGTATGATGGATACTTATTCATTCCTATTTAAATGAGTCATTATGACAAATTTAATGAAATCAATGTCTTATAGGTATGATGTAAAATGTATATGATAACCAGTGAGCTTATAACTTCACTAGGCAGAAAAAGTAAAAATACAATAATTATGAGAAAATTGAGACATATAATGGAAAAATATTACCAAGTGAGGAATAGTTTCAATCTCAGAAATGCCCCCTTTTGAAATTGGACTCCACTTGATTTTCAGCATTGAAGATCAGTGGAAAATGGAAATATTCAACCCTTTAAAATGGGTGCATGAAAAAGAATAAAATATGAAAACAATGGCATTAAACTCTTTAGATCCTTGTCCACATGAGATTGCCATCAATGTTCGAAAATGTCCTCAGCCTATCTTATTTGTCCTATGGATAATTTATGGGGGTCCAAAAATGTTCACAGCCTTCAAAGAGAATGTTTAAATGTATATAACAAAACCTTCTTTGTGTAATGAGGGAAGACAAAATTTTGAAACTTTGATTTCTATACTTGTCTCTGTTTGCATTCTGTTCAGAATCAAAATGAGTGAAAAATATCAGTAACACAATTATATGTCAGAGTCACAACCGGTGACCCCCACTGATGTTATTTAATGGAAAATTTTAAAATTCCTTAAAATTAGGGTCACGAGTTAAGCTGGTTTTTAAAGACTGCTATGAAATATATTGGAAAAGATGAAAATACTTCAAGGATGTTTTTCCATCAAATTGGTGATGGACATATCCTACCTCCCTAGGTGGAGAGTAGACACAAAATGAGCCTGGTGAATATCTTGGGAAAGTATTCAATAAAATTAAATTAACGGAAAGCCATGAAGAATGGTATATACGTTAAAAAGGCCCCGCGGTGAAACAAAACAACTATGAAAAAAAAGATGCTACTGCGGGAAAGTTAGAAATGCACAAGTGACCATGATAAAAATAACTTCATACTTTTCATATCCAAAGGAGGCATATATTAGTATCATCAATATGCCCATTGTAGGAGAGCTTAGACAGGATTACTGGAGTGATAGTTATTAAGTAATATTCAGCAGAGTGTAAGAGAGGCAATGAGAAGCAGCAGTTATATTAAAAAAAGATTGGTAGAAACATCGAATAGGTGGTCATAGAAAATTATTAGGAGAGGTAAAGGCTTGGCTATTGTTTAGGTTTACACTTCACCCACCAAGCATAGGAAGTAATAGGTCAACAGGGCGTAAAATTGATGAGAGGAATATTTATTTGCTAGTGCTCTTGGAAGGAGATATTTGATAGTGATGGGGGATTGGAATATGATGGTAGGCCAAGGGAGAGATGGTTAGGGGACTATGGTTTTTAAACAAGAAATAAACACAAGAAGAAAGTGATAGAGTTCTGCAAGAGACGGGTTAGCAATAGCAAATACTTGGTTTAAACACTACAATAAGCATAGGTATACAAGGAAAATGCCAGGTGATACAGAAAGGTGTCAGTATATATTATGGTTAATCACAGATTTAGGGACTGCATTAATAAATGACAGTTTCTGCGAAGCATATGAAGATAAAAACCACAATTTAGAACTACTTAAGTGAAACATCCTTTTAGCTTTAGAAACAGGATTATTAAATCACATGGCTCCCTGGGAGTGGATGTGGATACAGTTCATACTAAAGTACTAATGAAGTTTAACATCAGTTCAAAAGGATAAACCAAGGAGGACGGCGGAGGAAAATGAATGTAGAAGCATAAGCCAGGAGAAAAATAAGTTAGTAATTTATTTTCCTCCTGAGGAGTTTCAAGAGAAAATTATGACTTGCAAACATGAAGTTGAAAATCATCATAGGCCACAAATGAAACTATAAGAGCATAAAATAGAAACAAAACTACAAGGGAAGGGAATACAGATGAATGTATATGAAGATAGACAAGAGAAGTAAATGGAAGAACGCAAACACAGAATTAGATGACAGAATGTACTAAGAGTTGAACAATAAACTAAGGTGGAAAACTAATACAGTTAAATAAAAATGATGCACTGCAAGGATATGGGAAGTTTGCAAATGGAGGGGTGAAGTTGGTGAGCTGTACAGGAAGATGAAAGCAATTTCAGGAATGACGGAAAATCCATGAAAACTATCAAAGGTAATCAGGAAAGCTATAAACCAAATCAGAAAAGATTGAAGAGATATGGAAAGTATATATCAGAGGATCTATATAGTACAGACAGTAAAGACATTTGGCCAGCAAGCTTAGACATAGAGAATATGACGTAGATTGTGATAGCATAGGTCCGGGCATACTTGATTGTGAGATAAGATAGAGCATTAAGGGAATTGAAATTAAAAAAGGCTGTAGGGGTAGATAATCTTCCTGAGGGACTACTAGGGCTTAGGAAAATGTGGGGGGAAGATTGCTTGGGCTAATTTGGGGAATTTATGAGGAACGAATTTGGCCAGTAGATTTTAACAAAGCATTGCTTGTTCCTATTCCAAAAAATGGAGCGGCAGCCATATGCAAGGACTATAGAACAAAATGTTTGATTTGGCTTCCAGCTTAAGTGATTCTCAGGATCATTAATAAGGGGATTGAGGGCATGACAAATGATTACTTTGTGAATGATAAGGGTTTTTCAGTTAACAAAAGGGACAGGCACCCGTGGTGGCATAGCAGCAATGAGCCAATACCAGAGAGGAAAACATAAAGCTGTCAGGATGTATTTTTCTGTTTCATAGACTTCAAAAAGGCGTTTGATAGAGTGAATTGAGTAGAATTAATTAACATGCTGTAGAAAATAGACATGTTTTGAAGGGATACGCGGCTCATCTGCAACAATACGTCTCGAAATACTCAGGTGCTAATGACGAATGAAGTCTCAGAATGAGGAATGTTGGGAATGGTGTAAGGCAGGGGTGTCCTTAAGTACTGATGTTTTTCAATGCATATTGTGCATGGAAGATATGATTAAAGAGGCAAGGGAAGAACTGGAGATAGAAATGAAAGTAAGAGAATTCTTTCAATAATTTATATTTGCCGATGATCAAGCTCTAATTAACCAGTCAGCCAAGGAGTTGCAAACGGTGCTCAGCACATTAATAAGTCATTGGGATACGTATGGGGATAATAAATTAAGTCGATAAAATAAAGGTTAAGCTCTTTCCAAGGAGAGGAGGGCGAATTTATATGATAAAATAGGAATTCATTGACAGTGGCAAGTGGATAAATTTAATTATCAAGTATCTTGGACCAAAATGGTCAAAGTGATGGGAACATAAAGAACAATCGCATTTGGCACAGAAGCTTTCTCAAAGAGAAGGCAATCAATACTAAGACAACGCAATTGCAAACTCTTTTTGGCCATAAATACTAGAACTCAATAACCTCATATAATGTAAACTCATGAAAATATAATAAATATGCTATGTTAATTTTTAAGAAGCAACATTTTTGAAAAAAATTGAAGAGCGCATGCAACATCGAACAACAAACGAAAACCGGAATTCGTCAAAATAAGCAAATAATATTTAAATATTCTTGAGGGTTACTTTTATATAATTGTTTCTTCTTCTCTTCCCTTTCGATTGCTCATGAATTTTGCCGAGGTTTAAGTGATTTTATCGTGGTTTATTGTTAAATATGCTGGCCATGCCTGAGAAGCAGAAGAGAAAATGGGAAAAGAAACAGAAAAGGATATCTCACATGTTATTTAGAGATCTTGGAATAAAAACGTGCGAAAGTTCCAGGGTAACTTGATTTTTTTCCCATCATACTTAGGATATCAAATTTCCATTACTGCTTGTTTTTTAATGTACATTACTAACACACGACATGTTTATTCATTACGCAACTGATCAGCCTGTTCAGCATACTTTTTCCTGTAATTAATCGAATTTCATTTAGTTCCTCATGATATGCAATGCCGGACTTGTATCGGGTCTTCAGCGTGAGGAGGTAGTGGAGCTCTTTTCGCCGTTTGGCGGCATTGAAAATGTGGTGATGCTGCCGGGGAAGTCTTATTGTTTTGTTGCTTATAGTGACGAAAAATGTTCTGAAAAAGCATACACTTCTTTGCATGGGCAAGTTAATCTTCAAGTCTGTGATGCTACGCTGTTCTTGGCTTATTGTGAAAGAGGTAATGGTTACTTCTTAAAATGAAGATGTATTGGTTGCATTTTTTAGTTCTTTATAGTTACAGTTTTGGTAAACTCTTACTTTTATAAAGACAACTACGTTTTATACATTCCCAATTTACAGCGTACCTCTCGTCTAATGTCCCCGTTTTAAATTGTACCCCAGAGTATCTTTGTGACGAAAAAACCCGTGTTGACTCATCGCTCGTGAATTTTACTCTACCACTTTTTCAAGAAAAATATGAATATATACTGGAATATATTTGTCTATTAGCCTTTAGGTCCTTAATTTCTCATCCAAAAGCCGACAGGGATTGCAATGATTCGCCGTGGCAATGCTAGCTTTTCTAATCGTAATAATAAGCATATTATTTGATTTTTAGTTCAAAATCTCAAGCCCTATGAATTAATTGCAGTTGTGTGCGTTCTAAGTCCCCACAGATGAGCCTGAACGAATTTCTTCTACTTGGCCAAATGGACTTATTCTCATTAATGGCTTTGTGACGGAAGAAGAAGAGAATACTTTATTAAATTGCATAAATTGGGAAAGCAATAACGACCAGCAAGGTAGGTTGTGGACGAAAAAGATTTCTATAATTTTCATGAGGGAATGTTTTATTTCTTTTATTAATTTATATCATTTGTACAAACTACCGGGAATTCTATCTCAGTGACCAGTCAGGTATGATTGAATGTGATTTTATAGGAAGAAATTTGAAACACCGAAGAGTAAAACATTATGGGTACGAATTCAGATATGACAATAATAATGTGGACAAGGATACGCCTCTGACAGAAGATATACCGGAGCAGTGTGCATTTTTGACGCAGAGGCTACTTAACAAAACTGGCTTTAATTTTAAACCAAACCAGCTAACTGTCAATGAATATCAACCAGGACAAGGTGTTGAAGCTAAAAATGAAATGGTAACAATATGAAGTTGCAAAAAATACTATGGAATTTAAAGGAAATATATGTACAATTGCAGGAATACCTTCCCATGTGGACACTCACAGTGCATTTGAGGATATCATTGTTTCCCTTTCTCTTGGGTCGTCTGCTGTAATGGAGTTCAGATGTAATGGAGAGCATGTATGCATTTCCTTACCACGGCGTTCGTTGCTTGTAATGACGGGAGAATCCAGGTACATATGTATAATATGCCAATGGAAATATACTGCTTGGCATCTTAAGTGGGCTATTTAGGATGGTAGGTGTTCGATTATGCCAGCAAGTTGGCTCTAAAGTAGTGATATTATAGTAAATAATATTTTTTAAATTCATTACACTTCCAATGTTGGTGTTATTTTTTGGTGACTATCTTTGAGAAGGCACATACATCCTCATATATAAATTATACAGTACGCCGATGTTGGAATGAAAACTGATTAGTTAGTTTTAAGTTTTTCTAACCTCATTATTTTTTAGCTGTTAAATCTCTATTTTCCATTTTGTGCATCACTGAAAAAAATCACATATATCAAATATGTGAATATCAGTGAACATTTGGGAGTATATTCACCCTATCATGGTAAGTTTGCATATGATCATTATAAAAATAGACAGACATACCTACTAACATTTATTGGTGTAATGGCAAGTGTTGACTCCATTTTAGGTTAAGAAAATGACTCATCATGAATAGTTGCATAATAAATTTTATGAACAACCACAAGTTTATTTTTTGTACTATGGATAAATTCAATATTTCGAAATTAAGTCCTGATATGAAATTTGGGTTCATAGCCGCATCTTACCATGAAGGCTGTCAAAATGGGGTTTGCATGGCTAGTTAGGCAGAAAAACAATTGTATAATTGGTGGTACTTAACATTATTATAATTTTGATTGTCAACCTTTTAAGGCAGGTTTCATATGGACACATACTCAACCCTGCTACATTTCGTAGACTCAACTAACAAGATACGGCTCGATACCCAACATTATGAGAAACCCTACTAAAATTCCTCGTTCTTTCTCCATCCATTCCATCCAACATACCTATCCTTTTCCTCCCCCGACTTCACTGGTATGATGTTCTACCCTCTATGACTTATTTCAACGGTAGATTGCTAGTCAAAATCACTACATCCACCCTTATTGCCTCCTTTTTCTTTCT
Organism: Hetaerina americana; assembly: GCF_022747635.1. Classification (NCBI taxonomy): domain Eukaryota; kingdom Metazoa; phylum Arthropoda; class Insecta; order Odonata; family Calopterygidae; genus Hetaerina; species Hetaerina americana. The sequence continues at coordinate 53,196,894 of NW_027287427.1, read as the reverse complement.
CCCAAAAAACCTCTTTCTTCCCACACCATTCTTAGTATATCTTTGTTTGTTTGCCTTTCTGTCCGATGTTCCTTTTCCATCCTTCACACCCATATCTCAAAAGCTTCTATTCTCTAGTCAATGATGAATTTGACCATCTTAGTCCCTAAAATAAGCAAGCTATGTAAATTGTTCCGCTTGCTCTAGTTTTGGCACTCAAATGTTAATTTTTAATTAATACTCCCATTCTTCAATGCCTCCTTACTTTTGTTTTATTTATATTGATTCTTATCGCATACCTACCATACTGATTATCTAACGTGCACAGCAATGATTGTAACCCCTTGACTGACTTCTATTTACTGTTCCAATAGTTTTGCTCATGCATTCCAAACCCCTTTTTTGAGATATTCCCATTTCTCTCTGATGTGCCCATCACCCTTTCCTTACTCATAATTTTCTTTAAAGCCAGCTGGTACTCCTCTTTTTTCATTCCGCTTGATACTTCTACATTTTAATTACTCATATGTCATTCCTTTTTTATTTTTTTGAAGAGGATGTTTCACTTCAATAGTTCTAAATTGTGGTTCTAATCTGCTCTGGGGAAACTGTGTCATTTATTAATGTAGTCCCTAAATCTCTGCTTAACCATAATATAGTCAAACTGACACCTTTCTGAATCACCTGGCATTTTCCTTGTATACCTATGCTTATTGTAGTGTTTAAACCAAGTGTTCGTTATTGCTAACCCCTATTTTTAGCAGAAATCTATTACTTTCTCCCCATTGTTATTACTCATGTGATCTAAAAGAAAATTTCAATAATCTCTTGACAAGATCCATAATTGCAAAAGAAGAAATAACCATTAGCTACATATATATTTCACTTAACTAAGCTCTACTTCTCTGCAAAATGGATGGGATTTGATTATTTAATAAGCAACCAACTTTTGCATTTGGCACTAATATTTCAGCATTCAAAACCAAACTGTATTATTGGCCATCAGTTAGACCTTTTTATGCAGTAAATGAATTTCTTGAGACTGATGACTTGGTTTTCGAGTAATATTATTGTAAACATCTGTTATGGTGCTTTTATTTTGTGGTTTTAATATTTTTTGATGATATCTAATGTGGTGTGCAATCATCTATTGATTTATGAAGGTTAAGATTACATATACAAAGAGAATATGATGATGAGGTTATGTCAGGTCTGGGCATACTTTATTGTGAGATAGAAAAGGAATCAAAGAAAATTAAAATGGAAGGGGCTGTGGGGGATAGGTAACATCCCTTCAAAACTATGTAAGTCTTTAGGGAAAAGTTGAAGGCAGAGTGTTTGTGGCCTCATGCATATGATTTTTGTCGAAGGAAATCAGCCAGAAGACTTTGTTCATCTGCATCACTGATAATTCAACTATTGAGGATAGGCTTTGGATGTCCCCCAACATCTTTGAATTAAAAATTAAGTTTCTATGGGGACTTACGAGGGGGGACCCAAAAGTAATGGAAATTGGGCTGCGGTGGGGAGCGAGAATGGGGGAAGCCTTTGTTCGGCCGGTCGTACGTCAGGCTCGCACCACCTGCATCAATATGCACAGTGCCATCGCTGTGACTCTATCAGTCCATCCGTGAGAGCTGTTTCAATGAATCAACTTTTTTCATTTCGGCGAAAAACATGATGGTGGATTATCAAGAGCAATGCGCTGGCTCATACTGTCCTATCCGTGAAGCAGTTTTTGACAAAAATCCTACTCTCTCGATTTAGCCCCCTGTGACTTCTTTTTGTTCCCCAGACTCCAAAGGGACATGAAAGGAAAGCATTTTGATACTGTGGAGGAGGTAAGACAAAAATCGCCAGAAGGCTTAAAGGACATCCTGATAAATGAATTTCAGAAATGTTTCAAACAATGGAAGCATCGTTTGAATAAGTGCATTGTGGTCAATGGGGAATACTTTGAAGGTGAACAAAATTTAATGTAAATATATTGAGAACTAAAGAATCTATAACAACATTCCTGTTATTTTTGGGTTCCCCTTGTATTCATGTTTGATGAAAATCATATCCATCTTCAGTCATTTATACTATCTGGCTTTGTGCTCTCCAAAAACTATTCACTTCCTTTGTTATCCCTGCTTACTTCACATTCTCCTTTCTACCATGGCCTTCAAGATCTCACCATGTATAGATATTTTCTTTAGCCATTCTATGTATTTTTTGGATTTCATCTATCAAATTCCTCTCCTCTTTAAACAAATTTAAGCTTTATTGTTGGTGTTCTTCCATATTGGACAATTCTTAATTCAATTCTTCTCCTCTGCCTCCTCCGTGGGTGCCACCACCTCTTCCCTTAACCGAAAAAGCCACAACCACCCACTTTGAAATTCTGCAGAACCCGACCCCCCCTCCTTCAACTTCCCCCCTCTCCTCTGTCTGAAGTGTATATATTCAACAGCTGTATGTGTAACTTGTACCTGATAATGCCGCAAGTTGGTGGGGATTATTAGGAGAAATCAAAAGGAGGCAGGAAAGATGGATTCAGAGCATTTCGATTGGCAATGGAATGTTAATAATTATGATAGAGGGGAGAATGTAAGGCAAATGAAGGGATAGGAAAGGCATGTTGGGCATAGGAAAGGCATGTTGGATGAAATGGCGGAAGAAAGTCTGACGAAATGGAGAGGGACTTCTGTAGTTTTGGATGTTAGGTGATGTTTTGTTAGGAGAGGCAGGTAAATGTATCTTTGTACAGTTATATTGGCTGTGCCCATCGAAAACCTACCTAAACTGGTAGGATAAAAAAATAATAATATATTATTCTTCACAGTTCTATGGTAACAGCCATCCATTTTCTTTTCTCATCCTCATAAGATCTCTTGTGATTCATGACTTCATAATTCTTTTTGTATTTACCTTACTTATTGTTTGCTCTATATCCTTACATGTTGGAAAGGCTTCTGTTGCCTTAGTTCCTTGAACTCTAAGGGGAGGAGCAATTATAGTTGTTTCTGGTTTGGACATCTATGTCAGATAGGTCAATGGTTTGGATCCAGATGAAAGTAAGTCTATGTGTATTCCTCAAAGAGGTAGCTGTAAGCGATGTTGTTACATGCATGCTAAAAACACTATTTAAGAAGGAAACAAGAAACTACCACAATTGTCATTTCCTTTATAAATAATCATTACAAAAAAACTTAAATGGGCTGAGATTGAGACTACGTATATTGTCCCTTTGTCTACCTAACCCCTGCATATGGACAAACGCAAGGAGAAAATCCTGGCAACCTCTGGACTAGGTGTCATGCCTGAGCAGTGGGTGAGGCAAAGCCTGATCACATAAAATCCTTCAACAACTGAACTGAAAGCATGGGGCAAATGAAAAGTCCCAGAAGAGGAATACTCAAGTGAAATATGGTCCTGGAATCTTAGGACAATGCTGAGGGCAGGTAAGCTAGAAAACATCAAAAGAGAAAATGATAAAGTAGGTATATCTTATATTTGTGTGAGATGAGATGGGGAGACAGTGGGGATTTTTCAAGCATTAATTATATAGAATTGTTATTGAGGAGAGCTTGCAGTTATTATTTGGTTGCTTTTATTAAATGATGCATACGAAATGGGATGAAGATTGACAACAAAGTTATTGAGATTCTCAATAAGTAGAAAATTTAAGTTAAACATTAAAGTTGGAGAGAAGAAACTTTGACAGATTCAGGAATTTATGTATTTGGGCAGTAGTTGTAAGGGAAATGAGCATAGTAATGAATGCATTAGAAGAAGAATTGCATTTGCAGATAAAAAAGACAATTGAAGATGGGCACAAAAGGAAGGAGTTGAGGAAAAAATTAGTGATGTCTTTAACATGGAGCAGAGCCCTTAATGGATGTGAGGCAAGAGGATTAACTTTGGTAGATAGGGGCTCTAGGTATGTGGGTGGGTGAAAGAACGGGGAAAATAAGTTGGAAATAGAAGAAAACAAATGCTGAAGTTTTAAATTGAGTGGCCAAAGAGAGGAAGTTGCTGGGGGAGATGTGGAAAAGGCATAGAGGTGGTATAAAAATTATTGATAAGTAGTGGGACTTTAAAGGCTGTGATGGAATGGATGTCTCTTTTCCTTCCTGCCATAATTAATGTTCAACTATGAATCCAATATTCTCTGCAGTCCATTTCACCTCACAAAAACCTAATATATTTATACTTCCTTTCTCAATTTTCGTTTTCAATTTTTGTTACATTTCTGACCTCAGCATTTTCTCAATATTACCCTCTTCCAAAGGTGGTGATCATCTTCTGTGCCTTCTAGTCCACTTTTTTCAACTTGGCTATGCAAGGACTTTGAAAGATGATGAGTGAAAAGCCATGCCTTCCTTACTGCTGGACATGGCAACCCATTGGGTTCAGCCTTGCTCAGCTAGTGGAGTCCCAAAGTTGTAGGGTTTTTGTTCGTTTTCTGTACAATACATGTAGCATTCATGCCATTATCATGGGAAAGTTAAATTAGGTGGTTTCCCACTACTTCTCATTAGTGCTTTTCATTGACACCATTACTTAAGTTGTCCTCACAATGGGAATAAGATGCCTTTGCAGAGTTACCTCACTGAGGATAAGACACTGCATGGATTACCTTTTGTCTGAATTCAAACCTTCGACCTATTTGATGCTTGGATCAGCTACCATTGATCTTGCTGGTGCAGCTCTAGGGCATCAGAAAATGCAACCCATTAAATATTTCATCATTATTATTGGTATTCTTCAATTTAAGATTGGTTTATCATTGACTTACTCTGAACAACGATACAAAAATACATTTCCTTGCATCTCCTTGACACAATCTGACATCCAAACTAAAATTAATCTTCTTCAATTCTGCATACTTCCTTCCTCTCTTCATTCTGCCCAACATGTTTTCCCTTTTGTTAGCTCTTACCTGCTTTCCTTATGTTCCCTTAATCACAATCTTGCATACCCTTTCCAAGTCTGCAAGTAACATACAGGTGAGATGGTGCATATCTGGGTGCTCCAGTCATTTACATTCAAACCTCCTCGGCTGAATCAAACTCACTGAATCTATCCAATAGCCACCTGCATATCCCCTCCAACCCCTAGTCCATTTCCTATTCGTCCCTTACCTCTCCTCCTGTCACCCTTCCCCCACACATATCCTCTCTGCTCTTCCCCCTAGAACTGCATTCTTATGGTGAGGGCTGTGCGGAAGGATTTCACTTTTGGGAATAGGAAATAGTCTGTTGGTGTCAAGTTGGGACTATAAGGGCATTGGGGAATCATCGCGATGCTGTTTTAGGTCTTCACAAACAGACACTTGACTCTGCTCTTGGTTGTTAGTCAAGACCTTCAGGATGAGTTCAGCACAGATCTTTTGCATCACCAAATTTTTAGTGATAATGGTGAACACTGTCATCTTGTCAATGCCAATACCATCTGCGATCCTGTGAACACTTAACTGATGGTCTCAGTTCAGCAACTCACTCTGATGCTTCTTATGCAAACCTTGTTTGTATGAATACATAAACGCCTATATATGTGTAAATATGTATATATGTATGTGTGTGTATACATATGTGTATATATGTATATTTATGTATGCGTGTGTTTATACATGTGTATATATGTATAATTTAATAATACACAGTTCCCGAGCACCATCTTCTGGTCAAATAATTAAGGCACTTAGTTGCATGAACCCTCATGGATTTCAGCATTAATTACATTTCCTTGCGAGCTCATTTGGAAAGTTGAAAATTCGTGGTTCAAGCCCCTGTTTAGGACTTTTTTGCGCTTGTGATCTGCATCCTTCAACCTTCCCCAACAATCCTGTGTTTGTTTTTTTCCGTTCTTAGTTTCGTAAAACAAATTTTTTTATATTATGTTTGTTTCATATGATTCTCAGATATCGTTGGGCCCATGGAATTACTCCCAGGAAAATGGATATCGTTTCAGTAAAAGAGGAAAGGAATGGCAAAGTGGAAGAATATCTGAGCGTGCGTCACAGAGGGACAAGAACATCTTTTACCTTTAGGCGAATTCTGCGAGGAGAATGTTTTTGTGATTTTCATCAGCAATGTGACTCTTTTAAGCTAAGAGGAATGAATACATCAGGAAATACATCTAAACAAATCAGCAAAGAAAGAGATTCATGTCTGAATGATGAAGTTGCTTCTAGGCTGGAAGCTAGGCATGTTCGAGATGTAAGTATGTGTGGAATCTAGCAATTGGAAATTTATTAAATGTATTGAGTTTATGCAGCCATTAATACTAAATGGACATAAGTGTGATAAATATGCTACATAATTAGAGAATCACTTGAAAATGGTATTACATAATCATGTGATAGTAACATTTTATTTCGACTGTTGGAGTCAGTGTGTTAATACTTGGAGGGCTTACAGCCCTTAGGTTGTTGGTTTGACTTCTGTTTTAGTACTGATACTGTTTTGCTAAGGATAAGTGACTTTATTAAATGCAGTGACAGAATTTCAGCGCAAGAAGTGCCTTAAATCAAAATTTATTACACTTGATATTCTATAATCCCTTAGGTGTACGAAGAAATAGCTTCGCATTTTAGCGAAACTCGACATAAAGCATGGCCAAACATTTCCAAATTTGTGGAGGATCTAGCTGCTGGGTCAATCTTGTTGGATATTGGCTGTGGAAATGGAAAGTATTTTGGCTGTAATAAAGGAATTTTTGAAGTAAGCCCATTTTTAAAAAAGTTTTTAATGAACTGATGAGTTAAACTTTGTGTCATTTGTTAAATAAATCATATTGTGCTACTTAGGTTGGATGTGATCAGAGTGTTAGCCTGTCCACAGTGGCCAAAGATAGAGGATTTCAAATTTTTACATGTAACTGTCTTCACCTACCACTGAAACCAGGAACAGCTGATGCATGTATTTGCATAGCAGTAATCCATCACCTTTCAACAAAGGTAATAAGATGTAAAAGGAAAATATTTTTGAACTTATTTTTATTGTGTAATATGTGAAATGTAATTTTTCTGGTTTGCTTAGTCAGGTGGGTAGCATACCTGCCTGCTAACTGAAAGGTTGCAGGTTTGAGTCCTACCTTGGGCATGGGTGTTGTGTCAACTTTGGTGCTTTGACCCTTGGGAAACCTAAGACTTTTATAAGCCTAAGAGGTACTGGGATCCCAAGGGGCACATGGACTACCAGGGGAATCTGTAGAGCAAGAAATTACCTTTTTATAAAAAAAATATTTCAATAAGTTTGAAAGAATCACAGTATGTCATTAAGTACCTTAAAAAATTGAGGTTTATATAAAGTAATGAACGTTCTATTAGGAAATTCTGCATGTATGTGTAAAATAATTGGCTGAAATTGAGACGAAGAACATAATATATTATTTAAAGACTGAAAAAAATGTCAAGTGAACTCATTACATGTATTAGTTTTGTTAAGAACTAAATAGGAATTTATTATGGTGTGAGCATCTTTTACCTGCTTTGATTATTTAGCAGAATATCCAGCCATTAGTTTCAATATTACATATCTTATATTTTAATGTTTTTGGCCATTACTTGTGACAAAATTCTTGATTGCTGCGAGTGTCTACATAATTGAAATATTTTACAGGAAAGAAGACTTCAGGCTGTAATCAAAATTGTTGAGGTTCTTAGATCTGGAGGTCAAGCTCTAATTTATGTGTGGGCCAAGGAGCAAGAGAGGGGAAAGGTCAAATCAACCTACTTGTTTCAAATGGGAAAGAAGAGTGCCAGTGTGAGCGATTCATGTATGGCATCCATGGAACATCAAATCGCTGAATTGAATATATCGCTTCCAGTGCATGTAAATCGAACTGACTTTAAGCATGGTGACCTGTTGGTCCCATGGAAATTGAATTCAAAAGGTGACTCAGGAGGGGATTTCGGAAGAGTGAACCCAACGTATTTCAGATATTACCATGTGTTTGAAGAAGGAGAGTTGGATTCCCTTTGCAGTCAAGTAAAAGGTGTGAACGTGAAGAAAAGTTATTATGACCAAGGTAACTGGTGTGTATTAATCGAAAAAGAATAAAAAAACACATTTATTATGATGGACTTAGTATAAAAATTATTTTGAAAATTTATTTTTTTAAACAAGAAAAGAATGAATAAAATATGTTCCTTGAGCCAACAGACAAGAAAGGAGCACTTCATTTACAGTAGCTGCTTAATATCCTTCGGCACTTTCCTATAGTTGTACAGTAACACCCAAAATAAAGAAATTCCATTTACTCAAAAGCACATCTCACATATAGTACAAATGATTCTCTAAATTACCATTTTATTTACACCTCACACCTTTAGATAAAATAGCCCTCACATTTAGCTCATCATTCAATACTTGAGCCTTATAAAAGTTTACATGCGCACAGCTTTCAACTAGCTCCCACATTTTCTTTTCAATACATAGCTGCAAAATATATTCAAACAGCCTAATTAACCAGTGATCATTATATCCGGGATTATTTACCTGCAATTAATAGACTTCTAAGAGAACTTGACACAATAGCCATAAATGTTAACACAGTGAGAATGTGGTGCAAAACTACCACACATCACTCGAGAAGATTTGGAAATTATTGAATACAAGACAGAAACATCTTCAAATGCAAATTGGTCTTTGAGGTAGGCAGAGGTTATAGTAGGCAGTCTTATCCCAAAATGTTGTGGGTTTCCAACCACACCAACCCTTATTTTGAATAATGCCTAGGTCCTCTCCACCAGTATAATGAGGATCTAATATAAGAAACTTCAAGTCACCAGTGACAGCATTGAAGTGAACACCTAAAATTGTATGAGCCAACACACCACCACCTGAAAACAAAGAAGTGCCTTAGTTTATAAAAAAAATTCGATCATAATGAAAACCTTGGTACAAAAATTATATTCCCACAGACCTAAGAATAAAATAATCCAAACTATTTCTACACTTAATTTAAACTAATTTTTTTACGAACCAATCATTACAGGTGTGCCTTGTGTCTCAAAATGATATGCCAATTCACGTCCCTTGGCTTCCAGTTCTTCACCAGAGGATACTGAAATAATTCTGGATGATACGCCCAACATACTGTCCAGCACGAAACTTACTTCTGTTGAGCCTATCCATTGCTTGGTGCCAATGAAAGAGCTAGGTTTATCTCCCAGGTCCACAAGGCACTTCTGGATTTGTTGGTGACTTGGAATAGGCTTATTTGTATAACCTTGATACCTGGTAATAGAGTGGAACTATTAGAAAAACATACTGAAGAAATTAACATTCCAAAGTGAGAATAATGACCAAGCATGCATCAGTCATTAAGATTATTAATTATCAAACTCTAATTTGAGTTTGTTCCGACTCTGAGCTGTACACACCGTGACTTATGACTTTATCCTCGCAATCATCACTTAAAAAAGCTGAAATTTTTGTGAAATGAAACTTATGCATAATACAGACAGAAGGACAGGCATTCGATGGATGAGAATTCACCATCACAAAATTAAGTTGTAACATTCACTCCTTTTATCTTTGATTATCAAAGAGAAAAATGCAATTCAAGAAACAGGAGTGGAAAAAAGTATACAAATGTACAGTTTTATAAATTTGAGGAACATTTAAATGTAGTTCACTGTAATTACCTGAACCAAGAGATGATGGTCTGCAGTGATCTGTAAGCACATCCCCATCCATTGTCATTCATATTTTCTTGCATGTAATGATGATAACTATACAGACCTTGTACCAATGATTCCTCTCCACCTTGAACTAGAAAAATTAGTTCAAAATATCAGAATTTACACTTTCATTATAAAAATTCTGTTTAGATATTACCATATTTTTCCATCGATAACGCGCACCTTATGTATAATGTGCCCTCAGAACTTTGGAGTTATCATGAATTTATATAGATACCATGCACCCAGGGCTTCATAGTTATCTTGAATGTGTATAGATACCGCACACCTGTACTTACATATATATATATATATATACTACCTTGATCAAAAAGTTCCCGGAATAACCACCGTGTGGCGCTCCCATCGTTCCGATTTGAGTTCTGTTTTTTTTTGGCAAGAAATAATGAGCTCTACGGCCTCTCAATAAAGAAGAAAGGGGAAGAAAACTCCAATGGCCGTAAGGATTAGTTGCCAATCTCTCGTCAGACCAAATGTTGTGTTGGTGTGACGGGAATCACGTCAGGGACCAACCACAACCTCTCGACCAGAATACCCTCGCACACCTTCACAGCCTCGTGAAGGATTTCAGGCAGGATAGTGTGCGTGTGGCTGTGTGTTGGTCCCTGACGCGGATTAATCTCCCGTAAACCACCACAGAGGGTATTCTGGTCGAGAGGTTGTGGTTGGTCCCTGACGTGATTCCCGTCACACCAACACAACATTTGGTCTGACGAGAGATTGGCAACTAATCCTTACGGCCATTGGAGTTTTCTTCCCCTTTCTTCTTTTCTGTTTTTTTTGTTAAATTGGTACATCTGTTGTTGATATTCCCTTTAAATCTTAGTGTCATAACTTGACATTTGCAAAAGTTACGTAGCCAAGAGTACATCTATCTCTGTGTGTGTTGGCGATTTTTTACAATTTCAGAAATGGATTTAAATTTGCAACAACGAACTTGTATTAAATTTTGCGTAAAAAACGGATTTAGTGGCGCACGGACGTTGGAAATGTTGGAAAAGTGTTTCGGCAACGATTCTCTAAAAAAAAGGTCGTTTACCAGTGGCGCGAGCGGTTCAGAAGTGGTCGTGAGTCAATCGAAGATGATGAACGCAGTGGCAGACCATCGACATCGAAAGTCGGTGAAAAAATTGATAAAGTAAAAGAAATGTTGGTCAATAACCGCAAATTAACCATCAGAGAAATAGCGGAGGACTTGAACATTGCCTATGGATCCGCCCAAGACATTGTGGTTAATGATTTGGGTTTCCGTCGTGTAGCAGCAAAGTTGGTGCCAAAAGACCTCAATTTCATGCAAAAAAGAGACCGTGTTGACGTCGCAAAAGACATGATTTGCGAGGCTGAATCCGATCCCACATTCATCAAAAGGATCATTACTGGAGACGAGACGTGGGTTTATGAGTACGACACGCAATCCAGACATCAGGCAAGTGAATGGCGTTCACCAAATGAGCCGAGACCAAAAAAACCACGTCGTTTTCAGTCAAAAAAGAAGGCAATGCTGACGGTTTTCATGGATTACAACGGTGTAGTGCATCATGAATTTTTGCCAGAAGGCCAGACAGTAAACAAAGAGTATTATTTGGGCATTATGAGACGTTTGCGTGAAGCAATTCGCCGAAAGAGACCAGAAATGTGGGCAGAAAACTCGTGGATTTTGCACCATGATAACGCACCGTCGCACAGTGCTATCATTATTCGTAATTTTTTGACGAAAAATGCAACAAATACCATCCAACAGCCACCGAATTCACCTGATTTGGCTCCCTGTGACTTCTTTCTGTTCAATCGAGTTAAAAAACCATTACGGGGAACGCGTTTTAGCAGCCGAGAGGAAGTAATGGAAAAATCGCAGGAAGCACTGATGGACATACCGAAAACCGAATATAAAAAATGTTTCGAGGATTGGATCAAGCGCTGGCATAAGTGTGTTGCAGTCGATGGGGATTACTTTGAAGGGGACAATATAGATTTAGATGAATAAACTTGTATTTTTAATTTTCTGAATAAATTCCGGGAAATTTTTGATCAAGGTAGTATATATATATGCACATAATAATTATATATAGTGCATGTAAAATACACTTATATCTGATGTGTGTGTGTAAAAATAGGGCTGTTTTGATTTTTTCAATTTTCCTTACATAATGCACATCATTATTTTTTTGATCATCTGAACATTTTTGTACAGATAACGAGCGCACTACCGATGGGAAAATACAGTACTCCTCTAATCATGAATGTTTTGCTTGATTAAAAGGTAATAACTACACTATATAGATATGTGATAACCAAAGGTTTTCTTAATACTAATGAGTCTAAATGTGGCTTAAATAACTTTTTAAATCTTAAAACTTTTATAGTCAACCAGTTGTCAAGAAAGAATAAATATGCATTTGTCAATGCCACTATTCAATGCAAAATCCATGCAGCATATGTTTCTGCGAATGGATAGCAGTAAAATACAGAAAACTCACCACCAGATGGACTAAGTGTTTCATGAGGATTGATGAGTGGAGAATTTGGAGGCATCTCATCCCGGAAAACGTACTGATTATTTCGCCGAAATAGAGGTATGCTGTCTGTCAATGCCAGACGGGAGTGCAGAATTCTTCTTTCAAATTCTAAGAAAGAAGAAGAAAATTTTGTTCAGGGGTTTGGAGGTGTTACTCCACTGGTGGATCACTGAACTATGACCCGAGTGCCTGGGTTTGGTTCAGGGTACCTCTTGGCATCCTTAGCTTTAGCAATGTGTGATTTTTCACAAGCCTAATCTTTCTGGGAAACCATACGCAAACCAGAGAAAGGTAATGGCCTCCTTCCATTGTGTGAATTTCACATATCACATAGGGGTGGAATCTACCCTTGCCTATCAAACAAACCTTTGGGTTGAAATATGGGTAGTAAAAACATGCCTAAAATTAAGTCATTACCAAATTACCCTCTAAATTACACAACACAAAAAGCCCACTGGGGATTATTCACTTAGTCAATGTACATGCTAAATTCAATCATGTTTTATGCTTCTTCATGCAATAAAATTACAAACGGCATTTAAGCTCTACAAAATGAATAAATTACATCTGTGATATGGATGTTAAGGTCACCAAATATATACATATTGATGAATTAAAAGGCGTGACTATGGTCAAATAATGTTGCCATTTCTTATGTATCCAAGGGTTATCAATACCTAATTTGGCAGAGTTATCAATTTTATGGAAAGTCATTAATCTTGCAAAAGTCAATCAAAATTTGCAGTTTAAATTGCCATCATATGTGAAAATTCAAATGGCCGATAAGTTAGTTATATTTGCGTAAGCCACATTAAGGACAATTTTGGGAGGGGCAGACACATCTCCACCCATTATTCATTTGAGGTCAAGGGTTAAGTACCTTTTTCACAAAATATTATAATGACAAATTTACGCAGTGATTTCACTAAACTAGGAATTTTCTTTTTCTTTTCTTATCTGCCAAAAAAAAGATATTTTTGGCAGATAAGAAATAAGCTGAAATTAGAACAATTTTAGACAACCTGATAAAGAGCCACTTCAATTTCCACCATTGGGCTTTAAAATTGAGGATAAAAATGGTGGTTATAATTCACTCAAATTTTCTTTGTTACTCCAGGAGAGCTTGTGAATATTTGAGTGCATCCACTGCAGATGGAGAGGGGTACAACTAGGCATTGCCATTTCTCTCAAAATGCAACTGGATAAAGGCATTTATTGCACAAAACTTCAAACACATTTGGTAACACAGCACACATGGATCTGATGTTCACCACACAGAAGACAGCCCATGTTTTCTGTTGGTTATGGTGTTCTCTCTTCATTCCTATTGGCTCCCATACCATTTTTTTTTGGAAACTTTCTCCTGATCTCCCCCTATGTAGTACTTATGTGGAGCTATCTTAGGCCCTGAATCAAACATATCTGAGCAGACACAATGAGGATGACATTGAAACCATTTTGATAGTTAATAATAAAACTGAGGAAAAAAATTATGGTAATAATTCTCCAGTAATGCAGCGTGGAGTTTGACAATTTGAACTAATTCATTATTGTAAGTATGATCGTATTGTACTCATGTTTTTAAAGGAACTTAATTGAATCTTCATATGCTCTTGTCCTTGATTAAGCAAAAACTGTTAGTCACTTTTGTAGCAGTGTTTAATGAACTGACTGGTACCTTCATTAACTTACTACCATTTCTTTGCATTTAATACAATTCTTGTGAAATGTTTTGCTGAACAATGCACTTCCTAATATTCACCACATTTTAAAAGTGAGGCCTAACTGTTGAGGTACTTCTGTTGTTTTTTCCCTTTTACATTGTTATAATTCTACAACTTCACATCTCACAAATGCTAGCTCCTTCATGGTGGCTTGATGCAAACTAAAATCTATAATGCCTATTGCATATACAAAAAATTGTCAGGGATCAGGATACTGTGGCTAATGTACTGGCTTCCCACTAGGAGAGCCCGGGCTTGAATCCTTGAGATGGTAGATATTTTTCAGTGGTATCCTGATCCCTACTAGAGGTGCTTTGTGGATAGTGTTTTGAGTGAGTATGCCAACCGCCAGATGAGTCGTTTAACTACAGACCCCTTGGTGCCTTTCATTTAGAGTAGGCTAATGCTGATGTCTGGCTTCTCTCCACCCTTCCTTTCCTTATGGTACAAATTACCCTAGCTGTTGGTTGCCTCCCCTAAAAACTACTACTGCCATGAAAAATTGTCCTTCAGCTTAAAAAGCAACTTCCACTTACCTAATTCAGCATCAGTTGAATCTCGGGGTAACAGTAGCGTAACGAAATGCCCACATGGTGAGGGTAGGTAATGGTATGGAGTAGGCTGACTGGGGCATTTTAAGCTGCCTGATTGAGACTGTTGTAGCATCTGAGAAAGAATGCATTCTTTTGATGCTCTTAACTGACTGCAAACACTTTCGACAAGAATTGAATAAAGATGAGGAGCTTTGGTGTCTCGGTGAACCAAGGACAAGGAATCCACAGGCAACACCATCTGGAGGCACTTGAAATTACCTAAACAGATTCAACAAGGATGATAAATGTACAATTTCAATCTCTAACTCAGTCCTGAGTGACAAATGTTATCATTTAGATGTTCAATGTTACTTAGTAGATAGCAAAATACACAGAAACGTAAACCCAGAAATTAAAGTAAGTAGAAACTAATTTAGGAATGCAGGCATACCGTGAATTGGCTTTCTTGAATACTAAATGAATGTCATTCAATTGCACAAAAAACATCAAAATTTGGTAAAGGGTGTACAAAACTTACAGCTCACATGAATATATATAGGTATACATATTCAATGCCAAAGATTTGAATTAATGGGCTATAAATCAGAAGATGAGTAGGCTAGTGATCCAGTTAAAACAAAAAAACATTGAACTGCATGGGAATGAACATGTCATATTTGTTGAGTGTTACTCATCAAAAACTTGCACTGTGCATTTCTTCACATTTTTATAAACAACATAGCAGGATTTTACTGTTTAAACACAAAAAAACTTACATGGAAAAAACTCGACACATACCTTTTTGATGTTGTATAACAGGCGCACAAGCATTTTTTTCCAATGAATATCTCTCTCTTGTTGGCCTTATCAGCAGCTGTACAGGAAGGACATCCTAAGAAGATACAGGGAATCATAATTTGGCTACGACCTTCGAATGTGAGCAAAATTGTAATGAAAGTTATAAAAATACACGGAAAACTTACGAAATCTTTAGATGCCCTTTTCCTTTTCTTGGTATTTCCATCAAAACACACATTATACAAATCTTTCAATGTCATATCTTCACCAGACACTCCTGGACCTTTCAGCCCAGTTTCAGAATCAGAACTTGTTAAAAAAATTGATGGCTTAGGGAAATAAAATGCCGAAGAGCCTGAAGACAACTGTAAAATATGAACAAAATTAACAGGAGAAATGGAAAAGTATTGCGATGGATTTTACTGCAAAACCAATTCGACAACAATCTCACAACCAACGAAAATTAAGAAACACAGTTATACGAAGTGTAAGAAGTTGGAGAATTCGATAGTACCCTGACATACCTTCCTCTGAAGAAGTTCCATAGAATTCTTTATTTGTTCATTAGAAAGCTCCGAATCTAATCGCAGAGATGCTTTCAGCCTAACTAAAATAAACGATTCCAATAATTCTGATTCAGTAAAAACTTCGAAAGTTTTTTCGGTAAATACCTCACTGATAACACACTCTGCTTTTAACGAACTTGGGTCAGCAATTTTGTATTTTAATAATAAAGGGTTATCAGTGACACTGACCTCCTGAAAATCGAGAACACACGCAATGAAGTAAATAGCAGGAATGTCAAAGTTTCGATTTCAGCTTTTTTCAATACAAACCTCCAAAAGTTGTACGATCTTGTCATCTACTCCATCATTTATATCATCATACCATCGCACAACTCCAACAACATCAACTTCGGTAGGGAAATTTAATCCAACTACATCATTTCTTAATCCCGTAGGCAGATTCACATTTATGCTTTTTCCTCTTTCAGCAACATTTTTCGGAGCATTATAGTAGCGTTCCACGGTAAAACCCAACACGAACACTTCTCCTTTATGAATTGCGCCATAGATAAAGCCAACGCACTCAGTCTTCACTTGATAAAAACGCTGTAAATTAAAATGTAGAAATAAATTCAGAGGAGTTAAGTGACCACGGGAAAGGTACCGTAAGCTTCCCATTTTCTGGGAATTCGAGAAATACTGACAAATGATTATTGATACATTAGGTTATTAAAAGTGTACAGAAGAGAAATTAAGCGATCGACTTACCTCTATGACACAAGATGACAACTTCAAACGCGGAGACATTTCTATTCCTACGCCAGTTCAAGCTACAATACGTGCCCACACGCTTCCAATACTCATTTGTTTTAGTAAACAGAGACGACAGCATACTGGAAAATGTGGGAAAATGTTCAGACAAGTTCTCCAGAAATATTAAACTTCTAAATACCATGGACCCTCAGAATATGGAGTGGATGCATCGAGGAAGGCGATACCAGACATGGAAATATTAAATTAAGGTAAATTATATTTTGTTTATTTATTTAACGCATGGATATTCATAAACCAAGTGAGAGAAACTTGTTGAACTCTTACCACAGTTTGAATCCTTTGATGAAGATATTTGAATTAGCGTGGAGATAAAAGAAAAATAATGACTACGGGTGATACTTGCTTCAATTAGCAAGACATTTTATCATGTTACTAGATTTTATAGAACTATTTTGGTTTAGTTAAATGTGATTCATAATGTGAAACACTGAAAATGTGGGTGAGGAGAAGATGGGATAGGTGAAATTGGCAGTGAGGAAAAAAACGAGGAAGACGGGTTTAATGGGAAAAATACAGAGGAGGCAAGGAAGATGGATGCATAGCATTTTGATTGCCAATAACACGTGTATGTTGAAGACTATGATGCAGGGGACAATGCTAGGCATATGTATTTTGGACGAAAGCAAAGGAGGAAGTATGTGGAATTGAAAAACTGTTTGTTAAAGTGCCTGAATTCAGGTTATGTTTTCAGGGTGTGTGGGTCACCGATGGAACGTAGAAAAAATTTTCTGGTACCGAGAATCCCGGGGCTAAAGTGCAGTATATTCGCTTTACGAGGTCGGACCCTAGACATAATAGCTAGGAAAGACCTAGGCAATAATAGCTGAACTAGAGAAGATCCAAGAGAGGCGGTAGGAACTTATAAAAGAATTTAATGTTATCGGCATTAATCTAGCATGGTTAAACAGAGAATATGACGTAGAGGAGCATAGCTTAGGTCCAGAATTAATCGATGGCGAGATATAAAGGGAATTGAAATCAAATAAGGTCGTGGGGGCAGAAAACATTCCCGCGGAACTACTAAAAGGTTTGGAAAAAGAAAAAGTGGAAGGAAGAGTGTTTAACGGATTGATTTTTCCCATTATGAAATAGGGATATGGTCGGAAGAGGTTGCCGGGTCTGCGTTAGTTCCTATTCCAAAAAACGGAATGTCATTAATATGTGAGGACTACATGACAATAACTTTGATTTCGCTCGCAGCTAAAGTTGTTGTCAGGATCATGAACTATAGGATGGAGACAATGATTCTTTAGGAGATGATCAGTTTGGTTTTAGGAAGGGGAGAGGCATGCGTGAAGGCATTGCAGTAATGAGATCACTAATAGAGAGGAATATACAGAAGAACACAATCAGGACGTATTTGCCTGTTTCGTAGATTTTTATAAGGCGTTTGATAGAGTGAATTGGGAAAAACTAATGAACATATTGCAGAAAATAGGAATATACTGGAGGGACAGGAGGTTAATCCGCAACCAGTACGTCTCAGTCTGCTCAGATGCGGGTGGTGGATGGCGATGGACAGTGTTAAGAGGAGGAGTAGGACAGTGGTGCTCATTATCACCTGTTCTGTTTAACCTATATGAACAGGAAATGGTTAAAGAAGAGGAGGCATGGGGAGAACAAGAGATAGGAATGAGACTCAGTGGGAACTCATAAAATCACATAGTCTTGCAGATGATCATGCTTTAGGTTGTCAGTCAGCTAAGAGGTTGCAAGCATTTCTAAGTACATTGAATAGTCAGTTCAATAGGTATGTGATGAACATAAATGTAAACATAAAGGTATTGCGGTTTCCGAGGAAGAGAAAGACTTAATTAAATATTAAAATAGGGGATCATAACCTGGAGTAGGTGGAACAGTTTACGTATCTCGATCGTGTTCTAGACTAAAATGTTCAAAATAATAGGAATATAAAACAAAGAATTATTGTCAAAGAAGATGTCAAAAGGAGTAAGGAAATTATGACAAATTCAATGGAGATTTAAGGAGAGGTTCGACTTTCACCGTAAACTTTCCATATTCCCTCACCATGTCTTTCGCCCTGCTTCTTTTATGGTATTAGTTACCCGCCTCAGTTTGTTATTTAACTCTTTATTCTTCCTTCTACCTACGTGTATCTCTGCATTTAATTTCTTCCTTTGCCGAATCTTGTTTATCTTTGCCTTGTCTAGTCTGTCTTTTACCCCCTTCCTTCCTCCTCTTTCCTTCTTTTTTATTTTAGTACCCTGCAAGCCATCGCTAGGGTATGTGGCAGGGGGTGAATACACATCAGACTAATTTTGACCCGAGTATGCCGCTACTGCGTTCGGACAAAGTTATTCTGATCCCTCATCGTTCGCGGAAAAAATTGCATCTTACATCTATCTGTTCTACTCTTGATCTCTCTAATTTTATTGACTTTCCTACCATAGTATGATGGGGTAATAATACATTTTCAACATCATTGCTAAAGAGACGCCCTTCCAATGAATGCAAGAAATTTAATCTTCGCTTCTTGAGCGATGTCCAGTTTAGCTCCTCTAATATAGTATGTTGGATTCGCTACTAAGTTTATCATAAAAAAGTTTTACAAATCTAGCTCCTCTACGCTGCACGCAATCCAATTAGGCAATTTATCTGACTTCGTGAGGGTCCCATATACTTAAGGGAAGCATATTCTAAAGGAGGCCTAACCAACGACAGATAATATTTCTCTTTGACCATTTTCATCACATTTACCCAGTTCTTCTCATAAATCCTAATATTTTCTTAGCTTTTCCACTTATTCCCCGTAGGTATTTCACCCAGGAGAGATCGTGAGTGAAGTTAACGCATAGGTATTTAATGGAGTCTACACATTCCATTCCGGTGTTCCCAATACAGTAAGCGTTCGAGAGGGAATTACTGTTTTTCCAAAAATTTATCACTACACCCTTTTTTAAGTTGAATTTTAATTGTGTAGTGTCGCACCAGCGTTGTATGGCATTAAGGTTATCTGATGAAGCTGCTGCGTCCTCAGGATCACGGATATCACGGTAAACCATTGCATCATCAGCAAATAAACGTATCTTACTAGTGACTACGGAATCAATGTGGTTAACTTAAAGTAGGAATAAAAGAGGTCCGATGACACTTCCCTGGGAGAACACCTGAAATAACTTCTACTGCATTTGAGTTAACTGCATCTATCACTACTCTTTGTACCCGACCATTAAAAAGTATAATCCAATCCGGATATTTTTATGTGTGCCATATTCTTTTAGCTTTGCGAGTAGTTTACTATGAGGTACTTTGTCGAAGGTTTTCTAAAAATCTAGAAAAATCGCGTCCACGGGAACATTACTCTCTCCCGAAAAAAGAATATCATGAACAAAAGGCGCAAGTTGTGTCTCGCAGGATCTACCTTTTCGGAAAAATGCTAATTTTTCATTATTAACTCCTGAATATCGAGGTGTTTCACGATCGAACTAGCATGTTCCATAAACTTGCTCGAAATAGATGTGAGGGAAATAGGTCTGTAATTGCTAGGTTCCTCGTTGTCTCCGGTTTTAAATATACACCTGTCTTTACACCCCGTTTTAAAACTATATGTGCTTCAGTAAATTGATGGGACATTGAAATCTCCACCGATTTTAATACCGCTATTATTGTCCTGGGATAAGAAAAGTTTGATTTGCTGATAGAATTCTAGAAATTAATTACCTTTGTCAACTGGCGGTCTTTAAAACGCACATACATAAATTATTGTGATTAAGGCCTTTTAGTTGAGCACCAAATACTCTCCAAACCACTACCCGAAATTATCTCAACCCTTCTTGCGCAAGAAATTTTAACTGAAATAAAGACACCGCCCTCGATTCTATTTGTTCTGTCATTTCTGTAAATGGAAAGGGATTTTTGGCAAATTTAACCGTCGGCAATATCATCGGATAGTCAGCTTTCTATCCCAATAATTATATCCGCCCCTGTGCTTGGAATAAGGTAATGATATTCTGCGACTTTGTTTTTTAAACTTCGGCAATTAACTACCACTACAGACAATGTTTCCTTGACTTTACGGTTTTTGAATTTTTAACGAGGATTGTCTTCTAATTAATATTAAATCCCTTATTAAATTTTCCGTCCGATGCTAGGTGATTCGTGTTAAAGGAACTATTGTTAGCACCGAACCTAACATCATTTAAAGCTACATAATTTAGCAAAGACGACTTAAGAGAGCCACTATTTCACCTACACGCTGACCTACACTTTAATCTAAAAGATCCCTACAGTGCTCAGATATCCTACTCCCTACACAAGTGGTGGCCTCAGACGCCAGAACGGTTCAGGGTCCATTGTTACGGTGGATAAGGTATCTATTGTTTCGCCAGCTTAGACATTTTATTGTTGAGGAAGCAAATAAGTTTAATCGAGGCCGTGAACAAAGATTGTAATCAATACCCATATTGCTGCCTGTTGCTACGTACATAGTTCGTCCGGAAAATAAGTGTACTGAGCTCAGGAAAAAAAAATTATTACACTTTTACATATCTTAAGCTAATATTCCTCAAAATAGGACCCTTGTGAGTCGATACACTTCCAGCGGCGTTCCCATTCCTGGAACGCTCCCGCGAAGGCATCATCGGGAACCTCTCGAAGACACGTCGTCACGGCCTCTTTGACGGCGTCCAAAGTCCCGTATCGCGTTCCTTTCAAACTCCTCTTTATCTTCGGGAACAGAAAGAAGTCCGGTGGTGCCAAGTCCGGGCTGTAGGGCGGGTGCGGCAGCGTTGCCACGCCGTGCTTGGCCAAGAAGTCCGACACGACAAGCGCGGTGTGAGACGGCGCATTGTCGTGATGCAGCCGGCAGATGTTTTTGATCGCTGGCCGGACGCGGGCGACTCGTTTTCGAAGCCTGTCGAGCACTTGGACGTAAAATGCAGCGTTTACAGTTTGTCGTTCAGGTACAAATTCGTAGTGGACGACTCCCCTTTTGTCAAAAAAGACAATGAGCATCGCCTTGATCCGAGATTTGCTCATGGGAGCTTTCTTTTGACGGGGTGATGATGGGGTGTGCCACTCCGCACTTTGTCTCTTCGACTCCGGGTCGTACTCAAAGATCCACGTCTCATCACCCGAAACAACGTTCTCTAAAAAATGTGGATCATTTTTGCAGTGATCCGCAAGTTGTGTCGCGATTTCCAAACGATTGAGTCTTTGATCATCACTGAGCACTTTCGCCACCAACTTTGCACAAATTTTTCGCATCTGTAATTGGTGCCTAATAATCTCGTGCACTATTGTTTTTGGCACATTACACTGCTCTGCTATCATCCGAACACTAAGACGACGATCAGAGTTCAGTACATCGCGAACTTTTCGCACATTTTCGTCGGTGAGTGTCGTTGATGGGCGTCCAGGCCGTGGTTCGTCGTCGACCTCTTCTCTGCCCTCCACGAACATCTTGTGCCACCGAAAGATCATGTTTCTGGACATAGCTGACTCCCCGTAAGCCTGGTTAATCATACCGACAGTTTCGGTAGACGATTTCCCAAGCTTTACCGCAAATTTGATGGAATAACGCTGCTCCAAAAACTTCGGCATCGCGTTCCGTGGCGTGGGTCGAGCGTGGAGGTTCGCGTTAACAGAGCTCCTCACTACACCACAGCTCAGAGCCGACTGCCTTTTTCAGCGTCGCTTGCCAACATACCCCCGTCCAATTGCAGCCCGTCAGAGCGGTGCTGGGCGCGCCTGGAGCGGCGGGAAAAAATCAGTACACTTATTTTCCGGACGAACCCTGTGTGTAATCTGGCTTGAATCTCAACTTTTAGAGTGACGAAAGAATACGAGGGTCATCCGGAAAGTAGTACCCGTTCGTGCCGCATGAAGTGCTGACGACGCGAGTAGCCGCTGGACGAGGTCAGATAGCTTCAGTGGCTTGTCTGCCTTCTCTGAGCCAAGTTGCGTGACGCTAGCATTGCCTGTGTTGTTTCTGTGATTGTTTACAATGTTTAAAAAAATTGAGAACGCCGCCAGTTGTGAAGTGAGGGCAGTGATTAAATTCCTCAATGCAAGAAACGTTCGCCCATGTGATATTCATCGCCAATTAAAGGAGGTGTATGGAGACAATGTAATGGACGAGTCGTCTGTTCGGCGGGGGTGTCGCAACTTCAACATGGGGAGGGGGAACACACACGACGATGAGCGTTCGGAGAGACCGTCTGTCATTACAGACCAACTGGTGAGCTCAGTTGACGAATTCGTGAGGAACGATCGGCGCGTCACAATTGATGACATCTGTGAGCATTTTCCCAATGTTTCTCGAACAATTGTTCATGAATGAATGACTTTTTGGCAGGAAAAAGATTTGACAGCGATGAAGAACTTAAAGAAGGAGTGACCCTGTATCTCAATGAGCTGGCGGCGAAGGACTATGCAGCAGGAATACAGAAACTTGTCACACGTTATGACAAATGCCTTAATTTGCTTGGAGATTATGTTGAGAAGTAGTTTAAAGTATCCTCTTTCAAAAAAAATTTTTTATGTTTGTTAATATTTACTTTTGTGTCTTTATTTCACGATCGGGTACTACTTTCCGGATGACCCTCGTAGAAAAGGAACATGACGTAGAGGATGATAGCTTAGGTCCAGGCATTCGTAGTAGTAGTTTTAGGGGAGGTGACCGACAGCTAAGGTCATAGGGGATGGACAGGAAAGGATGAAGGGTGGAGAGAAACCCGGCGTCGGCATTAGCCTACTCTTTACGAAAGGCGCCAAGGGGTCCGCAGTTTAACGTCCCATCCGACGGACGGCGTACTCACTCCCTCCACAAAGCACCTCAAGTAGGGATCGAGATACCTCTGAAAAATATTCAACACCGCCGGGATTTGAACCCGGGCCCTCAGGGTGGGAAGCCAGTACGTTAGCCCCCGCACCATCTCGATCCCCCTCCAGGCATTCTCGACGATGAGATAGAAAGGGCATTAAGGGAGATCAAGTTAAATAAGGCCGTGGGGGTGGATAACATTCCTGTGGAACTACTGAAATGTTTAGGAAAATGTGGGAGGGAGAGACTATATGGGCTGATTCGTAGTATTTATGAGGAGGGAATCTGGCCGGAAGACTGTGTGAGATCAGTTTTAGTTCCTATTCCGAAAAAGGTAAAGGCTACATCATGTGAGGACTATAGGACAATAAGTTTGATATCCCACGCAGCTAAAGTTGTTCTCAGATCATAAACAAAAGGATAGAGAGTAGAGCAAATGGTTACTTAGGGGATGATCAGTTTGGGTTTAGGAAGGGGAGAGGTACGCGTGTTGCCATTGCAGTAATGAGATTGCTAATCGAGAGGAATGTAGAACACAGCCAGGAGGTATTTGCCTGGTTCGTAGATTTCGAAAAAGCGCTTGATAGAGAGAATTTTGGAAAAACTAATGAGTATATTGAAGAAAGTAGGAGTTGACTGGAGGGAAAGGAGGCTAATGCGCAACCTGCACATGTCTCAGACTGCTCAGGTGCGAGTAGGGAACGAGTCCGGATGCGCAGTGTTAGGAGGAGATGTAAGGCAGGTTTGTCCATATTCACCGGTGCTGTTAAACGTATACTATATGTGGAGGAAATGATTAATGAAGCATGGGAAAAACTGGTGGTGTGAATGAATGTTGGAGGGATATTCGTAAAATCAGTTGGGTGTGCTGATGACCAAGCTTTAGTTTGCCAGTTAGCCAGGGTGTTACAAGCATTGCTGAGTGAATTGGAAACTCAGTGCGATAGAGTGGGGTTGAAATCAATATTAATAAAAACAAAGGATATGTTATTTTCCAGTATTACAAAGGCTAAGCTAAACATTGAAATTGATGGACAAAAACTAGAGCAGGCGGAGCAGTTTACGTATCTCAAAAGTGTTTTGGACCAACATGGTCATAGTAGTAGGGACGTAAGGAGAAGAATTGCACTAGGAAAAGAGGCTTTCACATGGAGGAGTTACTTGATGACAGGGACGTTGAGTAAGGAGGTTAAGAAAAGACTTGTCAAAACTTTGACATGGCGTCTAGTTATGTACGGCATGGAAACGTGGCTACTAAAGCAGGTGGGTGGACGTAGATTGAAGTCTTTTGAAATGTGGTTGTGGAGAAGGATGGAGAAGGTGTAATGAACCGGAAGGAAAAAAATGAGGAAGTACTATGTGTGGTGGGCGAGGAGAGGGGATTGTTGGGAGAAATCCTTAGGAAGCTGGAAAAATGGATGAAGGGTATATTGATCAGCAGTGGGATGTTAAAGACTGTAATAGAGGGTAGAAAGTTAGGCAAACCAGGAAAGGCCAGGACTAAGATAGGGAGTTTTGACGGGATGAAGGGAGGAAGAAAGTACTCAGAGATGAAGATGGACCTGAAATAAAGTAGGTTTCTGGATTGTGTTTTGTTAGGCGTCTTCAAATTTTTATTTGGTATTATTGTCCATTCAAAACCTACCTTAACCGGTTGATTACTTAATAATATAATATTATATATATATATATATATATATATATATATATATATATATATATATATATATATATATATATATATATGCTTTCATAGACGTAACACGGAAGTGCCGAATAGTACAATACACAGTAACACATAATATAGAAACACAAAAAAAGAGAACACTCACACGTATTTTCTTGATATTTCGACGGAAACAATCCGTCTTCCTCTGAAGATATAGAAGTAATGACTGCTGGAATTGTTGAGGTGAGGGGTGCGAGAGAAAGGGAAGGGGGCCAGGGGAAGGGGAGAACGGGAGGCGAAGGAGGGGTGAAAGGAATGGTTGGGGAGAGGAAAGGGAGAGGGAAGGGGTGGAAGTAACAATTTTAGGCCACTCCCATCAGTGAACGACATTGAGGCCCGGATGCTGATAGGCCATACAGATGTAAATGAATGCCAATTCAAGGGTTTTTAATTCTATAGGGTTATCGGATGTGGGAAGGGACGCTAGGACGGAAACATTGTAAAACTTGTTGAAGGGGGTATTATGATGGGAAGCATGTTTAGGGATGGGGAGACCCATGGACGGGGAGGAGGGATTGCACGAGGCGCGGTGGTTATTAATCCTAATGTTAAGTGGTGTGGAACATTGGCCTATGTAAAAGGACGGGCAGAGTTTACAGGTAAGAAGATAAACAACATTCTTGGAAGTGCAACTTTCATCAGTATGGCCTATCAGCATCCGGGCCTCAATGTCGTTCACTGATGGGAGTGGCCTAAAATTGTTACTTCCACCCCTTCCCTCTCCCTTTCCTCTCCCCAACCATTCCTTTCACCCCTCCTTCGCCTCCCGTTCTCCCCTTCCCCTGGCCCCCTTCCCTTTCTCTCGCACCCCTCACCTCAACAATTCCAGCAGTCATTACTTCTATATCTTCAGAGGAAGACGGATTGTTTCCGTCGAAATATCAAGAAAATACGTGTGAGTGTTCTCTTTCTTTGTGTTTCTATATTATGTGTTACTGTGTATTGTACTATATATATATATATATATATATATTTATATACACCTGAATATATGTATAATATTAATACATTACAGGCCTAAAAATTTATCCATAATCATACGCACACTTAGTCTATAAGATCTTATTTTTAATTTAAGTACCATACTAGTTTCGCGTACCAATATCTCCTAGAAATTTGTTTGCCTACTAAGCGAATTTCATCTGATTTTTTCAATTCCTTAATTATCGCCCCCATGGATCCCAAAAAGGAACTGTGATTTCAAGCGCCCCACCAACTTCCTTATGACCTTACTCTATATTGACTCCAACCCTGTCCCCCTTTCAGACACATACCCCTCCTACTGCTGGTTGAATGAGAAGGCTCTAATGAAAGTGTTGGCTGACTTTCCTCTGAAGGAGGGGACGAGGCAGTCTAAATTCTTGTGTGAAATCCGTGGGTTTCAGATCCGCATCCGTAACGTTTCGGGATGTCCAAATCGAGGAATAAACCCCGTAGAGATATGTCTCCCGTGTTGCACACAACTGTGGCAGGGATGTATCATGTCTTCGTCGGTGGCGAAAAGTATAGCGCACGAGGTCTGTCCAAAAAGTATCGCGAATTTTGAATTTCCGCGGGTTACGTATATTTGAAGTTCGATTTTTCTGTGGCGTTTTGCATGGAACTTATGTCTCTCCCTTATGCCGAAAATGTCGGCCATTTTGAATGTTCCGTTAATTGTTGACAGGTGTTTTGTTGGGACGTGTTTTGGCTTGTCTTCGATTTTTGCCTGTTCCAAAAAATGGATTAAAGAATCCGTATCACATTTTGTGTGAAAAACGGAATGAAGTACCCGGATGCATTCCGAATGTTGACTGTGGCATATGGAGAAGCTACCTTGGACCGAAGCAACGTTTATCGGTGGTACTAAATGTTCTCAGAGCCCCGGGTAGATGTGAACGACGAAGAGCGTTCCGGACGTCCGATCAACTCAACAACAGACGAAAACATTGATGAAGTGACGAAAATAGTATTGACCAATCATCGAATCACTGTTAGAGAAGTGGCTGAGGATCTAAACATATCGATTTCCATTCGATTTTTACCAATGATTTGGGCATGACACGGGTCGCCGCGAAATTCGTTCCAAAATTGCTAAATTTCAACCAAAAGCAGCAATGCATTAATATTGCTAATGAGGTGTCGGACTCTGTCCGCGACGACCCAAATTTGCTCCAGAGGGTCATAGCTGGTGACGAATCATGGGTTTATGGTTTTGACGTGGAAACTAAAGCTCAATCATCCCAATGGAAGCTGCAGTACGAGGCAAAATCGAAAAAAGCGCGCCAAGTTCGGTCGAATGTGAAAGGCTTGCTTACAGTTTTCTTCGATTGCAGGGGCGTGGTGCATCATGAGTTTTTGCCACAGGGTAGAACAATAAATAAGGAATATTACCTGCAATTTATGCGCAATTGCCGGGAAGCAATCCGCCACAGACACCCGGATTTGTGGAAGAACAAAAATTAGCGTTTGCGACATGACAACGCCCGTGCTCAAACCTCGTTACTTATGCGCGAATTTTTGGCCAAGACACTGACCGAACACTGAAATATGGCGATGGGTTTCGAGCTTTCGGTCAGCCGCAGTCAAAATCCTCTATCCTCCCAGCCCCACGGAATTGGTACCGCTTTTAGTGCAATGTGGAAAGTCCAGGACAACTCCGAAATGAAGCAAGCACTTTTGAAAATTGTAATGCTATTTTCGCTTCAATGATTAGTTTTTGTAAAAAAGGTTTTTATGCCAGTGTTTGGAGTTTCACGAGAAACACAAATATTCTAAATGCTGTGATGCGGATTTTGGGAACGCTTCCACATCTCTCGAAGGAACCGATTTTAAGTACTTGAAGTATGTTTATGGCTTTCTTTGTTTACGGTAAAATTTTCGTCGACTTCAAGAGTACAACAAGATAACAAGAGTTTTCCACCGACCAGTGTTGACCAAACGCTCTTATTGCCTTGTTTTTCTTCCCCGTTTGCTTGGTTTTTTCTCGTTAAAAGCAATTTAAGTAAAATTTACATAATTTAATTGGTATCATTCACTAAGCGCATTAATAAAGATCTCATATTATATGACAAAATGTTCCGCTACTAATGTTATCAGAGGAAAACACTTGCAAAATCCCCGGTTCTATAATTTATAATCTGACATTAGTATGTATCGTACTCATTCATTGCAAGATGAAGGGCATGAGTAACAAATGAAAGCGTAGGGTTGTCGTAATGTTTAACATTGAGTTTTCCGTTAAGATTGAGTCTCGATGAGATGAATGAAAATAATAAGGGATGTTCATGTTCAACTTTTGGGTCGAGTTGTTGTGTTTTAAAGTAATTTCATTCGCGTACTCTTTTAAGTTTAGACCAATTCATATTGCATGTAGGGTATCTATACACGTCCATCGCAAGTGGTACAGGGAGTCTACCGGTTATGCTGGCCTTTGGCTAGACACCCTGACTGACCATTGCTACCCTTTTAAACTTCCCCTAACACGACACTCTACGCTAAACTCGTCTTCGATTTCTCGTACTTTCTCCCTCTCTTCATCCCGTCCTGCATGCCAATTCCTTTCATCAGCCTACCTTGCTTATTCATCGTTCTCCCTTTCATCACGGTCTTCAACATTCCGCTGTCAATGAAATTGTTCTCTACCCACCTTTCCTTCCTCCAATGGCTTTCACTCAAATCCTCTCTCTCTCGTGCTTCATTAGTACTTTTTCCTTTGTTTTTCTTTCTGTCCATTTAACCTTTTCATCCTTCTCCCAACACTCATTTCAAAGGCCTCCAGTCTATATATCTCCTTTTTTATCAAGTTCCAAGGTTCCACGTTGTACAGAACTACACTCCATATTAACTTTGTAACAAATATTTTTCCCTCTCCCTTCCTCAAGATCGTTTCCATTAACTACCTCTTCATTGTGTGACTTCTTCTGTGTCTTACTCAATTATTCGATTAAGATGGTTTAATGATCTGCCAGGATTATGATTATCATCATTTAAACAGTTTTAACTTTAATAGCCCTAAAGTCTGCAATGGTTTCGCGCACAACATTTTCGGTTGGTACTTGGTAATCTAGAGTTTTTCACCGAGTCGGACACCCTCTCTGGGCTTGTCACGGCGGTTTCATTCCCTCACACTTCTCCACTCCGCGCTACCACCTTGTGTTCCCTTCTTGGTTACCCCTCCCGTATCCAATACCCTTCTCCTCCGCCCCACTCGCCACCGAGCCCTCCTCTCCGATCCCTGACTCCCATCCCTGCTAACCCACCCCACCTCCAGGAATTTAGTTGGCGTGTTTCTTGCGAAGAGAGAATCGGGCAGTTCCCTTCATGTTACGTGCCCCATCTGTTCCACTCTTCAAAGGGAGGGGGTGGGAGGGAAAGGCGAGGGTGATGGGGTCGGAGTGGGCAAACGGGACGTATGGAGGGGTTGGGAGGAGACCCGAGGAGAGGGTGGAGGTGGAGAGGGACGTGCGGAGTGGGAGGGAGGGTGGGGAAGGGGAGAAGCAATCCCGCTAATAGTCCCGCGGGATGAAGATGGAAGAGGGTGGGAGGGAGGAGGAGGGGGAGTCGGTGGGAAGGGGGGCGTTGGGAACTGCGATGGGTGGGGGTGCGAGGGGGTTTTGGGGGTTTGGGTTGGATGCGTGGGTTGACATGGTTTCAGGGCGGAGAGACATTGTGCGGAGGATGGATCGTCGCAGCTTCACCGCCCTGGGCTGGCTCCCCGTTTCACAAGCCGGACCGTATTGGACGCGGAGGGCGCCTTTAGGTGTTCTACAGTACCAAGCGAGGGGAAGGGGGAACTCGAACTCCCGCCTTCCGAATTAGTCACCGATGAAGTGATTGAAAAACTGAGGACTTGGTTGAGCGATTTTGACATTCACCTATCAATATCATAACCTATCAATGCGTATACACCTATCAACCTAGTAAGATATCAGTTCATATCTATCAATCTATGTCTATCAGCTTATTAAAATTTAGGTTGATTTAATGTAAATCAGCTAACTTTGTTTCCAATTTTGAACATTTCATTTCGATGTATTGTGAAACGATATCTGTTTATTTGAATCACCAATCAGATATGAAAGAAGAGTGAATAATAATTTGAGAGGAAGGGGTAGACCGACAAAAATCATATGGTCGAAGAGATTCTCCTGACGTGGAATATTAGAAGTCTTTTAATCTGAAGAACATGTCCGGAATATAAGAATGTCACCAAGATGAAAGAAGTATGTCAAGATGTGGTTTTGCGAATGAACTTAAACAGAATGGTTTTTTTTTCAAATAGCCTCCCATCAGGATTTGATGACTTTATCTACCACAGAAGGGAATAGTATAAAGAGTTTATATAGGTATAATCACTATATGATGCAAACACTATCTTTTATTGTCTGTTAGAAATTCTCCGTACTGGAAAACGTTCGAAGAAGCGAAAAGTTTGGTGGTTCCATGATATGTATTATAATTTTTATTCGTTATTTTATCTTTTTTAGACCTTTCAATGTATAATATTGAAAATTATTAGGTATAAATGCGATGGGACACCAGCATATATATTAATTTGGCATTCTAGAGTGACATCTATATCTCTGAAGGACTTAACACTTGCAACATAAGTACACCAATATGCTTGATAATTTTACTAGCATGCAGAAGTAGTATCAATTCATGTCCAATTTTCGTCGTTTAAATTATTAAGGTTCTCTTATGCAGTTTGTATGCACACGAATGAGCTGAAATTTAACAAGAAATAGAAAAATTAAACTGAATAGATGAAACATTATTATTACTTTAGATTAATGATTTATAATGGTGTACGACTATACCATTATTCTCGGCGATGACGTTCTTCACTGAGAGTAAATAATAATGTATTTTGAAAATGTTACTGAAAAATGACTAATTGTAGAAAAAAGAGAATTGGTGAGTGTAATATTTTACTTCTTACTTGAATTCTCAATGAAGTTTTACTATTAATATAAAAATTGATTTCAAAAATATCAATGCAGATATTATAATTATTTCATTATGTTTGGAATTCAGGAGGCTCGCGAAGAAATGGAGAAATCAAAGAGAAATACCAAAAATACACTATGGGAAGAAGGTGATGGAAAATGTCAACGAAATGAGGTATTAGGGAACGAAGAAATTGGCAGGAATCAGGATAGTCTAGACCGCTGCTATAAACCAAACCTCGAAGTGATAACTCATGATGATGAGGAAGGGACTTAGTGAGGTAAGTTGTAATGTATGAATGGTCTGAAATCCAGTATTAAATGTAAAACACCATGCAGAAATAACAAACCGAAAGAAAAGAGAAACAGAATAAGCGCTATTTAATTTTCTTTCTTCGGGAAAATGCGTCTCTTATATAGAAATAATTCGTAAATTCACTGTTCTCACGAATTTTGTCAATAATTTCCAGTCAACCGCAGTATCGTCTGTATTTTCCAATTTGTTTCCTGCATTTACAAATGATATGTTTCCTTCCTCTTCTCTGTATTTAAATTTACTCTGGCTCATTTCAAAAAGTAAACAGCCATTTAACGCATTTTCAACTTTAGTACCTCCCAGTAATGCCCACCGTCAACCTTTGAATATATCTCAGGATGATTTTTTTGTCTTAAAGTCAGGATACAAAATCATATGGTTTGTAGACTATAATATTTCCTTTAATTTGCCTTAATCGAAGGGTTTCTGCATGCATTACTTTTCAAGAGCTTTGAAATATTTACAAAAAAAGAGGCCATGTAATACACGTACGTGGATCGATTAATAGGTTATTAGGAAAAAATATGAACAAATATTTTGGGTAGATTTTTTTATTTTTTAAGAATCTCCTGAAATATCGATACACTTTTTCCAGTGTGTCTCCTGCAATTTTAAGCCGTCCGCTTAAAAGTAGCATTTCGAAAGGCCCTCAAAATGGTTATCTGTGTTGGCGATAATCTCTTCCTTTAACGAGAATTGTTTTCCGCCGAACCACTTTTTTCAAGTTTAGAAATAAAAGAAGTCATCGGGGGCCATATCAGGTGAATACGATGGATGTCATTATGCTCATTCCATAATTTTTGTAATCGAAACTATGCAGGCAAAAATAGGACGTTTTTCTTGATTTCTTCGCTCAGCTGTGCAATAACGTCGCATAACACTCTCCATTTATCGGTTGCCATTTTTGTAAGTAATCGATGTTGATGATTTTGCGTGCATCCCAAAAACCGTGGGCTTTACATTTTCGGCTGAATTTACCTTCTTTGGAGCCAGATCGCCTTAGAAACCTGCTGATTTGATTTTTACTTTGCCTCTGGAGTGTAGTGGTGTAACCATGTTGTCTAAACAGTTATGCATCGGCGCAGAAAATCGTTAGGATTGCGACGGAAAAGCTTCAAACCAGCCTTCGAATCGACCACATTATTGCGTCAATTCTCCACTGAGAGCATACGCGGCACCTGTCGTTCCGAATTTTTTTTCATACCCAATTTTTCATGCGAAATGGAAACCTTGTACCTTGTAATATGCCTGTAGCCTTAACTATTTCGCAAACTTTGATTCGTCGATCAGTGAAAACCGTATTGCGGATTTAGGCGATCATTTTGGAAGAAGTCATTTCCACAGGACGTCCCGAATGAAATTCATCATTGGTGGATGTACGGCCTTATGTAAATTTTAAGGATTTAACGGATTTAATCGAATGAAGGAAATACCCTCTTGGATATATAATAATTCTGTCATGAGTTCCTCTTGCAGTGGTAGTCGTTTTAATGGAAAAAGAAAAGCATGGAATGTGATTTGTGCGTTAGACAAACCGTTTGGAAATTTATAATTCATTATCACTGCCGAATGACATGATACTACTATAAAATTTAGTTTCTTTCAAGTGATGGCAATTTCATTCATTGACAGATCGTAATTTATTGCAGTGTTTTCACTAGCACAAGAGAACCAATCCTCTGTGCTTCATTATTCCAAGAATACTTAACCCGCACATTTATTATTCAAAAGCCTTGGCTGAATCAGCGGTGACCGTAGCAGTTGTAATTGAATTTTAAGTACCCCAGGTAGAGTGTAGGGATCTTCCGCCTCGCTACTTGGATGAGACGTATTTATTCACCCTGGAACAAACTGTACTATACACAATAGAGCGATGAAAAATGAGAAGTATGATGAATGAAGCTTTTATTCCATACAGATCCATCTATAAGTTTCTTAGTAGTAGTTTTTGGGGAGGCGATCGACAGCTGAGGTCATTGGTGCCAATAGGGATGGACAGGAAAGGGTGAAGGGTGAAGAGAAACCCGGCGTCGGCATTTAATGTCGGGAATGTACGAGTTCCCGTCCTATCCAACGAATTGTGAACTCACTCCAAGTGCTTGCCACAAGGGGATCGGGATGCCACTGAAAAATATCTTCTGCATCCGGGATTTGAATTGGTCCCTCTGGGTTGGAAGCCAGTACGTTAGCCACCGCACCATCCCGATTCACTATGTAAATTTCTTACCCCATACAGAGGAAGTTGAAGTGTATGTACAATGGGCAGCAAACTTAATTAGTCGTTTCTCGAATTTGATATTTTCGAGTGAGTTTGTTGCAAGTTACTCACCAAAGGTTTGATGGCCTTAAATCATTACTTGGTCATCATTCCGAGAGTAAAAAACGATTTGACATTTTATTAAAATTTTGACCTTTTGCAGCAGAAAGCACTTTACATATTGTTTGTATGGAACTTTATTACAAATTTTCCGACGAAATATTAAATCTTATTTTAATCTTACTGCACGATGGCGAGCCAAAAAGAACGGTTTGAAATCTGGTGCGCTGTGTCATTTCAGTTGAAATTATTGGATACTTTACCACGAAGAATGGCCAAAAAGCGAATGATGCCAATAATTTAGAAGCTATTATTAACCATTTTTCTTTCTTTTTTCGCATTCACCCTTCTGTAAGAAAAACATTTTAATAGAATTACCTTTGGATATTCTCAACCCGAAAAAGATAGCCCCCTGAGCGTCTTATATACTACATGTACGTATATGAACCTAATCACTTTGGAGGGAAAGCATTTGTCCGCATGCCATCTTAAAAGTGGAGCGGGGGGGCGGGCGGGAAAGTCGTGGGTTGATGGCAAATTAAGAGAATCATGTTCGCCCGATGTTATTAATATGGAGGAAGCAATCTTTTTTTCCTGAGTTAATGTAACATTTTTTGAGCTTGAATTTAATCCAATGATTGAATGTTTTCTTTTTAAATACTTGCCTACAGGTTGTAAAATCCACAATCATGTGTTCAACACATAACGACCGGTTATGACGAAGCATCTCCATAACCACCAACCAGATGATTGGTGAAATTTTCGGAACCCTGGCTAATTTTATGCTAAAATTGAGTGTCGTGATGCCCAAAGTTTACAATAGCCAATTCTCAGTTGGAATTTGTCAATCGATGAACTCGTGAAAGGAGCTTCATTCGCAAAAAAAATTTCCCTTCGCCGAATTTTAGGGTAATTTAACCAAGGGGCGCTTTCCTGGAATTTTAACTGAGCTGGCTAGGGAGTCATCGATCGGAAGTCCAGGAAGACATTGAAATGACACGAGTTTCCTCAACGAATGAGTGTGAGAGAATACAGTGTGTGATAATTTCCAGTCCCCACTGCATGCACAACACCCTTCTTCTCACTTCAACCTTTATGCCCCGGCTCCAGTCCGCATGCGCAAGGATTATATGTGTGCGTCGAGGTTAGTGTAGTCCATTCACAATACCGGCTCTCAGTAGTTTACAACGAAGGTGGACCTAGTTCGTTTCGGGTAATACGAGATAGTACTTAACTCAGAGGGGAGGTATACGCCAGCAGAAAAATAATATAGGGAAGAGGAGAGGAGAAGGGAGGGAGGTCGATTTTCTCCCATCCACTAACGAGTAAGCGAGATGGTTTACATATGATTGAGTGACTGCGGAATGCCCCCCACTCGATGGTCAGCGCTCCAGACGATGGACTTGCCCGAACCAAAATCAGATATCACCTCACCTCGATACCCGTACGGCGCAAAGTTTCCCTCTCATGCACTTACACGTATTTCCCCTATCGTGCCACTTCATAGGATAGGTTAACGCGAACGGTCCTTATCTAGGGAAAATCTATCATAGTGAAATATTGTCGTTCACGTATCTTCATAACGCACATCCGCTATCAGTGTCGCTGATAACGCGATGGAGAATGGGGACACTGTCACCGTTCTGTGACACCTGCGCTACGGAAAACAGCATGAGGTGATTCCTGACTCTACGCGATTCATCTGAACTTTTTCACAAGATTCGTATTCGCGAACTGCACCGTAGTGGGACCACTTTGCGGGCAGTAATGGCGATAGCGAGCAAAAGGGCTGCAATCGAACTCTGGTCCGGAACACCATTCCGGCACTCAGCCTATATAGGATGCGAGAGCCTTGTACTGCAAGTGCTAATTTTGAACGAATAATGTATTCAAATTATACTTGTAGTAATTTCGCCCAACATTTGGAATATAAGGTAACTGGTGCCAGGGTAAGAAAATAGGTACCGGTCCACAGGGTTGTGATCGCGGATCATTTTTTGTGCGTCATCGCCACTGTTACTCTGACGCAATTATATAATCCCTGCAACCGTTTGATATCCTAAATGTTGCGTCCAATATCCAAGGATTCGTGATAGTGTCAGGTATCACCGTTGTGTTGGGTCATGTAGCGCGAAATTCAAGGAACGATGACAAAGGTTTCGTTATCCATCAGGTTAACTACGATTACGTATGGGCTGAAGAGGAACCGGTAGCTTGCAAATTACAGACAAAGTTTGACGTGACGCCATATTCGGCCTGAAAGTCCCTTGTCCTTTTTGGTGGAGCACCTTTTCCAACTCAAAAATTAATAGTCTGGCGTTTCATAAAAATATTAAAATATTTTTCTATCATGCTTGGTTCAGTAGTTTTGCCGGATTGATAATTGTGTTAACAATATCCATAGATCACCGCACCGCACTCAATGTCGACCGTTATTACATCCCCTAGTTTTATGTGAAGGTCGTACGAGGAGTGACATCCTCGTGTGATTAATGGTGAAAAATAGTACGTTGAATTGAAAAAACTGAATTAGAAAAGTTTTTGCATTGCCATTAATAATTGGTTCCACCAAGTCACGACTAATAACATCAGTTTCCACCATTAAATAATTTTATTTTACGATAATAGCTGAGGGAAGAAAACTAGCTAGTTCAGCATCCACGTATCCAAGGTAAGGTAGCAAATGATTCTCAACACCTAGGCATCACCAGGCACCATTCCCTGTTTTGTATGTGTCTCGCGATCGCCATGTGGGCGGGGGACGAGGCAAGAGACGGAGGCAGCGCTCATCCATAGGGGTACGTCCGAAAGTATGGAGGGGGTGAAAGGGTTGCAGGACCTCCCCCTGGGAGAGAGTCGATCCACCACCTCACCGTCCAACCTCCCCCGTATAAAATGGGAGACTTGGGTTGGCTCTTTCCTTTTTTTAATATTTTTCTTTTCCCTTGGATGGGGGGCGCCGTGGGATTGGTTTGCGCGGAGGAAGAAGGGGAGGATAAGGGGGAGAATGAAGGTTTCGGAGGGGCGCAGAGAAGGTCCTGGGTGGATATCGAAACCCGCGGGGGTGGATAGGGCGAGAGAGAGAGAGAGAGGAGCTGCGGCTAATTGAGGAAGCGTTTGCTTTATTATTTGGAATCCCATCCCGCGGATAGTCGGTAAAATAAAAGGAGAGTGGAAAGAGAGAAAGAGAACGTGCTTGTGTGTTTGTGTGCGAGAGAGAGAGGGGAAAAACATTGAAGGCGTAACGGAAAAATGGAAAGGGAGCTTTGGATTGGGGGCTAAGGGAAGGTGGGGAGGGAAGGAAGAGTATGGCGCGAGAGTTTCAGAGGTGGATCGCGCGTGTGTGTGTGTGTTTGTGAGAGAGAGATAACATGAAATACAACGCTCCGGGCAACCAATTACTGGAAATAACAAAACGCAGGAGCGGTGAATTTTTAAACACTCCAAAACACACGAAACCCTATTTCACAACAAAACTAACCTCCCTGCCTCCACCCCCGCCTGAAAACTCCGGCATCCTCCTACTCCCCCTTCGCATACACACTCACATCCCCCTCCCCTTCGATTTAAAACGCCCCCACACCCCCCTTATCCCCCCTTCTCACCCTCCCTCAACGCCTCCCTTACCCATGACGCTTGACCAGCGCCCACCCGTTCAAGCCCCACCCCGTTCCCCCATCTCCTCTTCCACGTGCGGCGCAGAAACGAGTGTAATTAAAAATAAAATATGGATAAAACGTTGGCTTTCTATCTCCGTTCTCCCTCACACAAACACACACACGCACACTTCTCCTCTCTGGTTCCTCCCGCCCACCTCTCACTCCTCTTCCATCCCAGTTGCCGGGAGATGAAGGCGAGCCTTCCTGGACCGCCCACCCGTCCGCTGCCCGATACCCGCATCTCGCGGCTGGCCCCGAAGGGATATGAGAGCGTATGCAAATAAATATTTTAGAAAATTATAATCGAGAGCGGGAGTGTGGGTGGGGGAGGGAATATGAGGAGGGTGTGAAAAGAATCGCCAAAATATTTCCGTGCGCGAAGTCCGGTGTTTCAGGTATGCATGAATGAGGCCGTTCGCGTTTTGCCAATCGCCGTCCGGGGAATATTGGGTCTTGAAAGAAAAAGGGGGTGGGTGCGACTCGTCCGATATTTGTACGTATATATACATACACACATATACATGTATATTTATATTTTTACTTTTGCTTAATGAAACATGCAAAAGTGACCGCGCGCGGAAAAGAAATAACGCTTGCGGATGCATGGATCCAATTTATTCCGGACATGAAGTTGCACCATCCGCGGGGAAACTGGGGTCGCTGCGTCGTAGATTACCTCCTGAAAGATTTATTATTAGACTTTCAATGCCGATGAATTTGCCGGGGGTAAATTTGGGTGGGGAAGGCGTAGATTGGCTAGTCCTATTGGGAAAGGGGTCTTTTTATTGGCTCAAACCAATACCAGGGGATGGGGGAATTAAGAAATTATCGAAATTTGAATTGTAACAATTTACCGCTTCGTTGAAGTCCCTTAAGTATTCTACGTGCTGGGCATGACATCTCACGTTAACGGAGCAAATTTTATTTTCGAGTGTTTACAAGTATACATTAAGTTTACATGTACGTATTAAGAGCTTGAAGAATTATTTTTAAGCCTTTATCATTGTCAACGGGTACACTTCAATGAATATTCGAAAAGGTAACATACTTATTAGAGGAGTTGTTAAGCAGCATGCATCCATTCACTAATGTGCGTATTTTATTTATGAAAGACTCGCAAATAGATTCCACCGCTTAGTGCGGTGTCCGTCTGCATTGGATTTTGAACTTTATGGCATTGTCGAGAGCTCTGAATTCTTATTTGTATTCCATAATGTTCCACGGACAATATGTTCAACGAATTAACACTTTCCTCTAATGTGATAATGGTACATACACACTTCCAGACCACAATCAGGTTAGGAAAACTCATTACCTTTAGATTCACATACTAGACGTTAAAACATTCCCAACGTGCGGGTTAAAGTTTTTTGGCCGAGTAAACAAATGCTCACGACGCTCAAATTACATGCCGTTCAGCTAAATTGAAACATTCATTATTCCAAAAATTTCGCCGCGAATCCGCAGTGTTTGGCCAGGTGAGCAAAAGGTGAATGTGACGGAAAATTCTCAAGTGGCCATCGGACGAAATTTAATTATCGGAATCATCCTAACGGAAAATGGTAAATTTTTTACGGTGGTGATCTTAAAAACTCGGTGAAATCAGCCTGTGGACAATGAAGGGCACAACAAATACTGTAAATGAAGACAATATTTGAGAATTAGGGAATGGGCTCCGTCCCGTTACCCCATACAAACTGTTCTTACTCCATCTATGAAGTTCCCCAGTTCGGATTTACACGCCATCATTTGGTATTTCTGTACTCCGGATGATTAATTCCACAAACACTCGGGAAGAGAGTTAAATTTATTTCATTCGAGATGTAAAAACATCCATGGGAATACGAAAAATTCCGGGAAATCCGTTCCATAAATAAAAAAAATGCCCACGCAGTTACCGCTTAATTATTCATCCAAGGTGTGCAGTAGGCAATAATTTTTCCCGAAGAAAAAAAATTAATCAACGTGCAATTATTTTTTTATTTGATTAATAAGCGTTTTGGAAAAATACCACCATTTTATTCACTGAAGTAACCACACGAAGTGTGCCTAATCCATGTTTTTTCCAATGCATTTTAAATATCCTTACGCAAAATTATTAAATTTAGGTGCACAGGGAAAAAAAATATACCTATAAAAGTGTCATCACGTTGCCATACATTTTGAAATTCTAACGAGCTGAAAAATGACCTTTGTGGGGCAAAGCTCGCCATTAAAATTTAATCGCGTGCCTGATTTGACAGGCATGACATGGTGGGTACAAAACATTAACATGCTTTTTCCTCCTTGGTTGGGTCACCTTGTTACTCTTCTGTCATAATTTTCAACTGTGAATTTTTGAAAGAATCGACCAAAGTATCCGTTGTTTTGAAATTAATTCGGGTCATTCTAATTGAAACCGTTAATATAAGATAATTCTAATAGAAGAAGTGACCTTAGAGAACCTAGAGATGCTGTTTTTGATGGATGCATGGATAACCTATAGGGCATGGTGATAAACTATTGCTTGTGTGATCTTTTAAGTAGTATTAAGAACGCTATACGCGAACGATTATCGTTATTAAATAGTTATTCCTGACT
This sequence comes from Hetaerina americana, assembly GCF_022747635.1. Lineage (NCBI taxonomy): Eukaryota > Metazoa > Arthropoda > Insecta > Odonata > Calopterygidae > Hetaerina > Hetaerina americana. The sequence goes on along the minus strand of NW_027287427.1, from coordinate 53,156,992 downwards.
TTAAACTAGTACTATACGTTTAGTCTTAGCTGAAAATTATTGTCACTCTAAGGTCGACCATTTATAATAATCAACTTGTTCTTCTTATAGTATGCATTCAGCTTTTTTTGTTTTTTATATGTTGTTATAATTCTGGAGTATACGTTTGAGTTAACCAGGGAGATAACTCAATAGTTTTTGCTCTTGGTTGTAGTCCTTTTTTTTGAAGATTGGTGTGATTTTGGTAATTTTCCAGTCGCTGCGTGGTTTTAGGTTTTCAGCATGCATTTTAAGTGTAGATTTAAGAACCTGGTTTTGATTTTCCTCAAGATGGAAAGATCAAGACTGAATAAGGTTATGATTGACCAAATAATTAAAAAAAGAAGAAGAACAAACTTATCGTCATCGTAATAGTGGATTATTCGGTATGGAAAGATATTTATTAAAATTCCCTGTTTGCATCAGTGTGATTAACTATTCTTATGGTTAAAAAAAGGTATCCAGTGGAACGGGGAAGTAAACGTGAATAAAGTTTATCGCCATGAATGACTCGATTTTCGAATCGTAAATAAACCGAGTTTAATGACACAGTTTCGGGCGTAACATGATGGAAATACTTCACGATGAAAGAAGACATTTTAATTTTCCACATGGAATATTTTTTAAGCGACCTAAATTTCGTTATCTTCAGGTACCTGAACATATTAGGCTGTAACGAAACCTAAGTCGTAATAAAAACTTTCTATGTGGAAAAGCAAAGTGCCTTCTTTCATTATAAAACTGAGTTAAAATAAGATTGAAAGTTGATGCTGAATTGGATAATGTGGTAGGGTAGATACTTGATTCAGCGGTTAAAACCAACAATGGAGATTTAAGGAAATACATGGTCTTCAAACATGACTTGACTGAAATACACGATGACTAATTATTCTAAAGAGCACTAAAAAGTTTTACGGATGCGATGAACTATGATTACACGATTTCAGTTTATTATAATATATTATATTATGACCTATTTATGCATGAATACGCCCTTCAGGATACTCCGGTCACTCTTCAGCATAGCGGAGATTGAATGTTCAGCTTCTATCACGCGCACGAGTAGCGCTACGGCCAGTTAGTTGAAGGACAATAAAAAAAGCCAGGGAGTGAATAGAACAAGTTTTATTTGATATAATGGGTTACACAAAGAGAGCTTTTATTTAGCTCCAGGGCTGAAATTAAAACGAGGATTAAAATACTGTACACCAAGCACGTAACATACTTTTAACATGAAAGAAATACCTCAAAGAATGCCGAAACGATAAATACCTTTGATATCGTTGTTCTTGGACCAAAAATATAGAGAGCTAGTAGTTTATCTTATTACATGTGCACCACAAGGAAATTTTTCGGGATATTTACAGGGTTTGGATATCTAAATTAAATAATTTTATATATTAAATTCGGTTTCTTGCCATTTTCGTCGCCTTCTTCTTTTTTCTTCTACACACATGCGAACTCGAATCAAATGTAATTCCTTGTAACACGTCATATTCAGTAGAAAGTTTACTCTGGAAAACTACTCGTGACAATATTTTTTTTACAGCTTTTGTAACTGACACACACACACATATGGTAACACAAATATGACATCCAGGAGAGAGTAATTACCCTAAGTTGCTCTGAAGTTATCCGGATCCGATGGTGCTAGTCGAAAAAAAAAGAAAAATGCTGAAGGAGCGGAAACAGGTCCGTGAATTTTTTTTTCCGTCGTTTAAGACGAATTGCACGAGTGTTCTTTGGTGAGAGGGTTAAAGTTGAGTCATTGGGTTGGAATACAAGGGGGAGGGGGGATTAATGTTTTGTACACACACAACCACTGTCAGTTCAAAACCTTTCAGCGACACCCTCCTTTTTCCTTCACACGGGGGAAAAATTTTCCTTGTCGAAAGGGAACTCCCCGCATCGTAAGCTCTTGCCATAAACGACGCGAGGAGAGAGAGAGGGAGAGATGAGAGGAGGAAAAAAATGAACAAGCAAACACACGAGCATCATCGCCCGCCACTAAGCGAGGCGCTTCATTTGTCGTCCCCGATGGCATCACAATCACCCCCGTCGTCCCTCGCGTCGTTTCCAAAACGAGACAGTAGCGAGTGTTTGTCGGACGTTGGGTTTTTGGAGTGCAACACCGCCTGTTTGTGTTAATGTGCGTGATGCACGCTACGGGGTGATATTAAAACGGGCCGGTTTAGAGAGTTGTGCTTTGTGTTTTTAGTTTACCTCCCTCTACTCCCCTCGCCAAAGCTCCGGATTCCGGTCGCTGCGATGCCCATCAAAACCTGCACGATGAGTCCGGTTAAAGAAGGACGCGATACTGGCCGTTGGGGATATACTATACGTGCAGTACTTCACAATTGGGTCGTCTCAAGTGGGGGTGGAGGCTGTGGTGTATTCTCTCTGAACATCGTTATTCTTATTATTCTCTCTTCGATTCGGCACACATCTTCCTGTTTTACCACGCGGCTGGCTCTCTCATTATTTCTTTGGGAGGTGGACGGAAGCCAAACTAATGACGGTATTCGACGTTGCCGGTGGCGAACCACGCGCGTGCCCTTTCCCTTCCTGCTCCACCCTTTCCCCCTCGGGTGCCGCGGCGCCGCCTCCTCTTCAGAAGAGGTGGTTGGCCTTCATATCCGCGAGTACGTAGCCCGCGGCGTGGTGCGTGGCGTGCAGCAGTGAGGAGAAGGGCCCGCCGCCGCCGCCTCCGAGGCCCCCAACGCCCCCGACGCCCCCTTGCAGGCCCGGTGGGGGCGGTATCTGCTGCTGGTGGTGCTGCTGGTGCGGCTGATGGTGCGAGTGCTGCTGCTGGGACTGGTGGTGGGAGTGATGATGGTGCGAGACGGGGTGGTGCAGCTGGGAGTGCAGCTGTGGACCGTGTGGGGACTGGTGCAGGTGGAAGGGGGAAGGGGAGAGGGGCGAGGCGGAGGGGGATTTGGTGCTCGCGAGGGACGGCGTGGCAGTGACACAGGACGAGGTCACGATGGGAGACGGGGACCACTTGCTCACTATGTCGTCGGCGTGGTGGTTCAGCTTGCCTGAGGAGGAGATAAAAACATCAGTTATCTGAAGGCCGGGCGAATGTTTTGAAAAATCCATCATAGACAAAACCATGCCTTCAAAATCAGAGAGACATATTGCAAAAAGGATAGGTGAAAGGTGTTTTCTCGGTAACAATTTTGGGTAAAAATATTACGACCCACACCGACTAGGAAACAATTAGCATAATTACTTTTGTATAGGCTTAATATATTACCCTTTAGTTTTCTTTCGTAATTTTTGGTGAATAACTGCGAATGTTACTTATGTAAATAACTGCTTTCTGTTTACAAATGTACCTGTATTTATTTTTTCCGTAGGAACTGGTTTCAATCTTTTCAATGTGCTATAAGTTTAAGGATAGACATTTTTCTCTTTGTTTGTTTTCTAATGGTAATGGTCCTTCCACAAAAATCTTGGTAGACTTAATTTTTTTTCATTGAGCAACATGGCAAGTTTTTGTGACTTTTTCGTGCAAGTATTCAAAAATGGTACGTGACCTGGACTCTTCGCGTATTGTTCATGTGTGGTGTGTATGCATCTCTGCCACACACCACAACCATCACTTGCAGGATATCATGCTGATGTAGAAATTTGAAAGAAGTTTGAACTTGCCCCATAATTGATCACCGGTAAAACCTCAATGAGGAAGTTTCTGACCTTTAATTTCGCGGGACAGGGTTGAAATAAGGTCACAACGGTGTATCACACTGGCCGCTCAGTCGGGAGAATAGGGAAAGGGTCAAGAAGACTCAACTTCTTCAAAAGTTCGGGAAAAAATGGAGAAAGTACTAATTTTTTTTTGAAAAATCCGGGATTTTGGTATGAGGAACGGGAATATAATATACGATTGGAAAATTCCTGTTCAGAGCGATATTCATTTTAGTCGTTAGTTCAAATTGCGGTTAGTTTATGACATTGTACTAAATAATCCTCGCAAAAACAAAATCCGCAGTACATCGGTGTTTGCCGGTGTCATGCACTGTGATGGGAGATGATTCACAGAAAGTGCTTATCAATATTCCTGACACTTGGAGAAAAATCGGGGAAACGACACCACGTTTGTCGGGAGTGGGATTCGCAAACTAGGTGGCCATTCTTAATAAACCCAAAGTACCGTTGAACGGGTGGCGTAAAAGCTGCAGGAACAGATAAGCATGTATGAAAAGATAGAAGACTGTGACTGACGAGACAAAGGACCCGAAAGACGGGGGAGCATGGAAGGAATTAATTTGTACAAGTTTACTGAAATACAATTTGCGAGAATTTCACGGCGTGAAAAATCATTTTCCGTGATCAGGGTGCGAAACCGGATTCCTTGACAAGTACTAGGTTCGCGTCATAAGTTTATTGGGAACTGGTTTTTTGAAATAGACTAAAAAACAGTAATAAATTGGGTAAAACTTATTTTTCTGCGCAATGCTTTATGGGCGACACGTCCTCCACATGCATTTATCAAATCCTCAAGTATGACTAGACTCTCATTGCCTCTTAGCAGAGTAGAATAATAAAATATATTACACCTCATCATGCTCATAAATAGAGATGAATTGATGTGCAATCATCTTCGTGTCGTAGAATACGAAGCTGCAGTTAATCATCCTCTTCCACCTCATTGGCCGATTCTTTGCGGAAGTCAGTTTACGTAGAACGGAAAGAGATTTCAGTTTTCAGACTCCAAAGTCGGTGAGTTAAAAACGTCATTACCCTTTGCTTCCCGACCTCGTACGCTTTCTGTCTACTGCATTCATCTCCCGTCACCCCATTCAAGATTCGCATTGGATTCTCAACGCCTTTCACCGATCACCTACCCGTCGATTTGAGTCTCTGCTCGCGGCCAAACGTCCTGTCACGGACGCGCTCACAACTGGGAAGGAAAATAAATCACGCATTCCAAATCACCAAAGCATTCCTCAGGAGTAGAGAGACACGGGAACGGACGCGGAACCTGGAAGTTCACGAAAATAAAAACTCGGGCCACGGATTATTTAGCCCCTTGTGCATAATAGAGGAAGAACGAAAGTTTTTGAGACACCCAAGAGCCTGAGGGGGGGGCGGAATGAGGGAGGAAGGGGGATCGGGGAGAAAGAGGGGGAAACTCGTGCGGGTGGATGGATTCGCGGAGAGTGGGGGGATAGAGAATTTTCGAGGGGGGGGAGATATGAAGAGGCTGGGAATGGTGGGATCGGAGGGGGGGAGGAGACAAATTTCCTCGACGTTTTCATAGCGTCCCGACGCGACAAATGTCGCGGAATTGACGGCGCAGTGAAAAACTTATGATACCCTATCCACCCCGTCCCCCTCCGTTCCTTCCTCCTCCCCCCATTGCCCACAGCAGTACCGTTCCCAATGCTCCGCGACACCCCGCGCCTTCCGTTGCCCGGCAACGCGGAGGTAGGAGTGGGGGAAAGAAAGGGGCGGGGATGGTGGAGGTGGCGTGGTGGGGGGTTCGAGTCGACTCGCTGGTACCGGAGCGGTTGATGGCATTCGCCCGTGTGTGGGGAGGGGGAGAGATAGAGAGGGAGGCTCACAGACCTCTCGCATAGGGTTTAATCCCAGTCCCAATGATCCCCACGGGTAATCATTAATGACCTCGGTTTGCGATGGAGGAGGGGCGAGAGGGGAAGGTGGGAAAGGCAGAACGCACGCGGCGGCGGAGTCTTGCCTCAGGGGGTTGGGCGATGCATTCGTATTTTACGGGAGGGTGAGAGGTGCGGTTGGATTGCAAAGGGAACAGTCGTGAGGGTTTGGGTGAGAGGGAGGGAATGGAGAAGGGAAGGAGGAAGAATGCGTGGCAGGGGAAGCGAAGGAAAGTTGACTATGGCCAAACATTCGGGTGTGATTCGACTCGATGCTTGGCGTTTGAGGAGGATGGCTCAAGGAGCGTAATGTAAATCAATCTTCCGGCGATATTCCCAAAAGGGATTTGATAACGCACCCCGGCGCGGTTTCAGCGTTTAGAACGTCACTCTTGTAGATCTTATTCGTAGAAGTTGGATTGGTTACTCCATTTTAACGTGGATATATGTTGAACGTGATTCAAGGATTATATTTATGTGGAAACTTCCCCTAGCCCATAATGGAGCGATACGCAGACTGGTGTTTTCAAATCTGCAGATACTACAGTTATAATATCCGAACTTGTTTTAAAATTTTGCTTTTTTAAAATTGAAATTAGTTGAAACTATGCTGACGTTGAGTAAAAAGGGATGTTTTTAAGAATAATAAATTTTAGAAATAAGTGTCGCAATTTTATGGAAAATAAATGGCTAGAATCATTTATGGGAATGAGTGAAAGTATGTCGTCATCCTGACTATATTGGAGTTTATTGATTGGAGTAGAAAGGAAAAATTAAAGTTTATTGAACTTTAATCTTTCCATTTTTTATCAAGCATCAGCCAAATGCGAAATAATCCTCGTTTTCGAAGACACGATAAAATTAATTTGAATTCTATCGGCCGAAAAGTACAATCATTGTTTATGGATGCTCGTTGTTAAATAGAACCGAATTGATGGAAATATACGGCAAGTATCTGAGTGTTTGTTAAACCGCCATCGGGATGTCCGCTAATTTCTTCAGCGCACAGTGACGAATATAAACAAAATGGCTGTAAAATTTTGCACGAAATATTTGCCAAATGAAGTGAAACGGAAAGCTTACGTTCGGGAAAAGAGAGGGACGGGGAAAGAGGAGATCGCGGCATGGGTGGGGAAGTAAAAACAAGGGGTGAGAACGGCGAAGTGAGGGGTGAGTAGGATGGAGATGGCCGTGGGGGTGGGGATGGTCCCCGGATTACGAAATGGAAGACGGACGAAAATCTCTCTCACTCGCTCCGCGCTCCGATTTGCTCTCTCCCGAAATATATTTGCTCCACGCGAAAAGGCTTTGATTTATAGGTTTAATAAAGAGAGAGAGAGGGAGGACTGAGGGAAAGGGGACGAGAGATAGAGAGAGAGAGGGGAAGAGGAAAAAAAACAAAAACGAAGCGGAGCGCGAAAGGGATATATACAAATAAAACATCAACCGTAACCTTTATCGAAGCTCTGGAGCGATGGGGAAATTTGAAAATGGGCAGTAGGAAATTATTGTTACGCGGGTTTCTGCGTCGGATTGTGATTCTCGACTTTTTTTAAACTCTGGGAGAGAGGGAGAAAGCTTTGGAACAAAATTTGCGAAGGATATAAAGAGCAAAAAGATATGGACTAAATTCTCGTTGAGGTTTTTGCAATATTTTTTCAAAACTTGCGACAGTCGTCGTCGGTTTTTGAATAAATAAGAATTAATTCTTCCCATGCAAAAACTGTTTAGGCCACTGAAAAGGTAGTTTTATTATGATGACTACTATTTGCATCTATTTTTATCTTTGGTGAAAGATAAGTTTTTTGAAATTAATACTTCGAAGAAAAGAGAGTGAATGTTTTCCAAAATAACAAATGATTATCTTTTTGGACATAAAGATTTTATAATCATCTTAATAGTAAATAGTACCATGAAGGCGTAAGTTAGATATTTTTTTCCGAAATTCCGTCCAGTCATTCCCAAGTTTAGTGCCCAAACCTTTCTGTTGCTCAAAATTTTAAAATTATTACATATATAACAGTAGCGGATAAAGGAAATATATAAAATGAGACAAAATAAATGCATTATTCGGTTTACCATTTTTACAGATATCTCTGATTCATATTTTATTGTTATAAAGCATTGGTTGATTTTTGTGTTTATTTTCTCGATGTGGTGCATCGATAAATTTTCCTCATTGTGCTGTTGAAAGGTATGAGAATAAACTTTAAAAATCAATTTCTACCAATGACATGTTTGCTATGTGTGCCGATTCACGTTCCTCCTATGACCGTATCCCTTGAGGGAGGAATATAACACACTTTCTAAACCAACATGATCCTTTTGACGAAGTTTTAGAACTCTCATTACCTCAGGATATTGGAAACTTCAATTTTATTGTAACATCAAGAATTCTCAGGGTGATTCTATTGCCTTTGATGATTTTACACGATCAGGTAAAATATTATTCCCAACATTGATGATTTATCCTGAATTTCCGATCCTAATTGTCTGCACAATTTTGAACTTAAACTATACCGTGTGGTGGCAGTAAGGAAAGTCGTTTTCACAGTCAATAAAAAATTATTTATTCCATCTGCCTTCTGAAATAATTTTGGAATAGATTTGGGAAAAATTTGGAAAAGAGAGCGCCAATTGTTTTTATCGGATGAAAAATGGTTTTAGTGATTATCAAACGGTAATTATGTTAATGTGTTTTGGAAAACAGGTGTTCAGTAATAAATGACCATTTTAATATTCTTTAATTACGTAAATTTTGATACGGAGCATTTTGATTTTAGGATTGGATGTTGAAGAATGTGAGGGAGGAAAGAACATCATCTAAGCGAGGAAGGGGTAGAAAAATGGTAGATGTGTCCGACAGAATGATTAGGGGAGGAAAGTATGAGAGTTGAAGTAGGGTTTATTTTAGTGCCGGATAACATGTTGTTCTTACTTAGGAGAGGCGTAAAGATGTAATGCTGTTCTGCCCGTGCCCATCCAAATTTGTATATTTTTATTTGCGTGCTAATAAACTATGCAAGATCAACAAAGTTTTCCTCCTTTTTCTAAAATATTTTTTCACTTAGCTTTTAGAATACTGTTGTACGAAATCATTTTGGAGGAAAATCATTGAAATAGCATTGGTGAAATATGCATTTGCAGAAGAGAATTGATGACAGGTATGCTAAGTAAAGACGTAAAGAACATATAAGTAAGGATATAAATAACGAGTATGTGGATCCGAAACCTTGTCCTGCAGGCAAGAGGATGAGGGCTGATTAGAGTTCTTTGAGAAGTATGAGAATTGGGAAGATGGAGTTTAAATAAGAAAGTAGGTGGAAAAGTGAGTTGGTCCAATTACTGATTTGTGAAAATGATGTTTGAAGAGAGGAAGTAGCTGGTTAAAATCCGATGAAGGTAGAAAAGGTGTGTGGACGAAATACTATTGGGAGGTAACGGGAATGTAAGGACATAACAGAAGAGAGGATGTTAGTTAAGTGGGGTATTCTCTATATACATATGGAGGAAGGGAGTTAATAGATTCTTTAAACCGGATGAAACCATGCGGAAAGTACAAGTTCCTGAAGAAGGAAATAATGTAGGGAAAAAAGAGAAGCTTCCTCGATACGTGCTGTATTTATATTATAATTGCCATGAGCCGTTCTAGCCTACTTATATTCTTTGGATTACATTCAATAGCGACTTATGCATTCTATAATTTTGAAAGAAATCATCTGTCACGCGTTCCTGTTTGGCTCAAATTTTAAATACTTGTGGGAAATGCCACCACGGTTACTTTAAAGTTGTGTACATGTGTTCCTTAAGAACATGTGGAGTGCCACCGAAATTGTTTCCCATTTTCTTACCGCCTTGGAATCCCAGGGGCTGACTTGATGGAGGAAAGGCCGTAGTGTAACCCGCATCTAGTTAGAACAATGGAGACGTACGTGATGAGGGATGGGAGGATGAGGGTTTGGGCTGGGGGGTCGAGGGGGAATGGAGCGAGGGAGAGGCGGGAAAAGGTGAGGGACTTGAGATATGGTGAGATGGATGCGAGTTGGTTCGGGAGGTGGAGGGAACCTGGGCGAGATCCCGAGGCGCAGGGGAGGGTCGGAGATGGGCGCGTAGCCTGGGGGCCCCATCTGGCCCTTCGCGGCTGGGCCGAACCGGGGTGGGTGTTGTTGGGTGAGAGAAGGACGCGGGCGGGTGGAGTCGGTTTGTTTCGGCCCCCCTTCCTCCGGTGCCCATCCCCCTCGCTCCCCGCTCCGCCATCTCCTTACGCCATGCTCTCGCACCGGCCATCAGTCAAGCGGTACCTACCCTGAGTAAGGGGTAAAAGGGTGCGCGGCGGGATATAGGGTGCCCCTTCTGTCCCAGAAAGGTGAGTGTGAGGAGGAGGAGGAAGGGGACACGAGACTGTCATTACAGATTTAAGAGAGAGGGTCCCTTCCCCCACGCTCCTCCGCTCTCTCTCTCTCCATCTTCCTCGAGTTGATGAATACCCGTGCTGGAAATAGTGACTCACGAGTGAGCAGAAGTTCCTACGGAAAAGGTTTGCGAAGGTTTTTTGTGGAGTTCCTTCGCAGCCGCACGCCCGTACACCCTTTTTTGCTAAAAGTGTAGTTTGGAAGGAAATCCCCGCGGAAATTCGTGTTTTCGGATGCGTAGAAAAGTGGTGCTTCTCACTTTTGCGTAAATCTGTTGCGGAGTTCCATCGCCCTTATGATTAAAAACAATTCGGATTCACCGAAAAGGGTTACGATGCACCACATTTTTCTCAATTTCCTCATTCTGTGGCGTGGTCACATACGCTTTAAGGGATGAAGAGACCCTCTAAGCCACCGCCAATTTCGTTAGGAGATTGAGTTAAGCACTGGGGTATATGCTGAGTAAATTCTTCCGAATTGTGTGTCCTTGCACCCAATCCAGCTACTTGTTTTAATTTACAGGGAGACACATCCTTCAGTAGGTACAGGAAGTCTTACCGGTGTATTCTCGAAAAAATTTCTCTTCAAAATGTTTCCTTTGAACAAAAATTAACTATCAGGAGGAATTACTTGATTAGTTTTTTCAAGCTGAAGTTTGATTGACAGCGGTCCTCAATTCTTCCACAGCGAATGATAGTTGTCTTAAGCCCTCATAGTTCTTCCCTTTCAATATATCCATTTGGTCTTTTTCGTTCTTCACTCCCATAATCTCTTTTGTTCTTTTGTTCTCATCTCTTTACAAATTCATTGCGTTTCAAGGGATCAGTCTCACATTCTATAAGCCCTTTTGGTCTTCAGCATCCCCCGCTGACGCCACGTTTCTGTTCTTCTTTGTTCTGGCTTTTTATTATTCCTCGTCTATAATTCAAAGGAGGCCACATTCCTCTCAAGTATGTTCAAATATCTCTAGCTATTCCGTAGTAGTATCTCCGAGTGTAGTATCTGCCTGAATATCTCACTATATTGTGATATTCTGCTCTTGGTGTCTCTAGGCTTCTTCTGTTACACGTGATGCTGCTTATGCGAAGTTTCCATTCTTTATAATTTTTATTCTCTTAACAAAACACTATTGTGCAGCGTGTCTGTTACTACGAATTGGACAACTTAGCTTTTAGGTCCCGTGGCAGAACTCCGCGTCTCTTCATGACGTTTCGTTTCTACGGTCCTAACGGTCTTGTGCTTCTTGTTTTGCCGTCTGCAGCCGTTGCGTTCCGGTCCCCTATTCAGATTAGATTCTCCTCTTGATTCAACCCCTCTGAGGACTTTTTCGAGCTATTAATATACTCATTCTTTTTCTCCTCTTGCAAAGATTAGTATAGCTAACTTGCTCTTGGGATGCTTTCCTTGTCCTACCAAACGGTCATAACTTTTCCTTCCCATTCTATCTTAAATGTGATTCCAACTACTGATAAAGTTTTTCTGTCGAGTACATTATCTCCCTTTATATGTTCATGGAGAAAATATTGTCGCTTCCAGAAATTCTAAGGTGTTTTTATTTCCTCTTGATGAAAATTAAACATTCACAAGTATTATCAAATGCAGAACTGTCTTTCATTAACGCATAAAATATTTAAATTGGTGTTTTAATTTCAGAAATGGAATATCGGCATCCAGTTTTCAATGATTTTCATTGTATTATTGTACTGGACCGACACAAACCGAGCAGGGAAATAATACAGGTACATTTTAAATGTACATTTCACGTACAAATGTACAATACTTGTACATTTTTTGCCTCTTCCAACAAATCACAACCTGACATCTCTCACTACAATATACCCTTCCATATGCATGGGTGGTTTGAAAAGTTTCCGACCTAAAAAATTTCAGAAAAAATGTCTTTTATCTTTGTTATCATCATGGGTGGTTTGAAAGGTTTCCGACCTAACAAAATACAAGACATTTTTTCTGATATTTTTGAGGTCGGAAACTTTTCAGACCACCCTCGTAATTAGCATTAAAAATGAAATATTTGACTGTAATGATCTCTGGATGATATGAATAATTATTATTGTATCATTATTGCTTGATAGACTTAATAGTTCACTACTTACATAATATTTGAATGGTCAGGATCAGAACGTATCCAAAAGTTATATCTGTATCACAACTTATTTACCTGATCTTACTGTAAAATTGAAGGAATATTTGTGCACTAAAATTTATCAATCAAGCGGATACTTTTAAAATCAAGAAAAAAAATTATCTTAATAAAGTTTTACTATTCCGCCATATACGTAGATTTATACGAAACTCACTGATTCATATTATGCATTCATGATCCCACTGCTAATTCTACCTCTTATCCCTCTTTCCTGCGAAAGATAACCTTCCAAATGACTCTTTTTCGCTCTTTCACACACTGTTTGGGGACCTACGAGTATATTTGCAAATTGCGGATGCGGAAGACTACGATCGACAGCCCATTTTTGTTTCTTCTCCGGTGCTTCGGTGGGTGGTTTGACCTGCTACGCATCACTGGTCCTTGATTTTCAGGGCTTTGAGGCTCTTCGGAAGGATGCCGACCGTTAGATGACGGAAACCTTTGATCACAAGCTTTCGGGAGGTTGGTTGAAGGCGTGCCCTATGGTTCATTTCGCGCCCCGGGGAAAGGGTTAGTCGAGATGAGGGCAGGGAAGGCCGTCCCTTTAACAAACGTTCCCTTTGGAAGGGTTCTTTTGCGGAGGGAGAAGCCAGGATGCCAGAATGTTATCCGAAGTGCCTCGGACGGCAAACAACGGGTCGGATTCCGGAGGAGATCCGTCATGGGTTTATCGAGGCTGGTAAGAGGAGGGAGAGAAGACGGGTGAGGACTAGGGCTGTGCGATATGACGATATTTCGTCAACTTTTCGATATTTTTAACACATCGACTAGGTAGTTATGGGTAATGCGATAATATTAAAAAACAATATATCGATGGTCGATAATTTTATCGCCATGACAATATGGACGATATTGCTCATATGGCGATATTGACATGAAGATTCGTGCGATATTTTGAATGTGAAGTAATGGGGGATATTTTCGATTTGGCGATATGGATGATAAAGTCGGTATGTAGCACATTTTTTATGTAGCTATAAGACATGGGCGATATTTCGGTATGACGATGGAGACGAAAATTAATATTAAAATAGCCACAGAAATCAATCCAAAATGTGGTTTATGTAACTATAAGGACGATGGTATGGCGTTATAGACAACATAGTTGATAATCAACGATTTAGACGACGACAATCCATGAAAATAGATGATATAGTTGGTAAATCGATGTAGTTGAAAGTCAGCATGACTTTTTTGATATACTGATATACTTAATGATTATCGCCAGGTGGATGCATTTTCTCCACCTCGATATATATTTTGTGTCGACGATCGATGTTAGAGAATGAATATCGCACATCCCAGGAGAGGAGAGAGATGAGACGGAAGGGAAGTGAGACTTTTCGCTTGAGAGGGCCTGGAAGGGTGGCTGTACGGAGGTGGGAAACTGGGGTGTGGATGGGTCCGGAAGGGTTGGGACGGGGCGCCGCCCGAGGAAGATTTCAAATCTCGTTAGGCTAAGGGGTTGGCCGTCTCATCCTTCCCGACACCCCGGCACCCCACTTCCCCCTTCGACCTCACGAGACGCTACCATCCCCTTATCCCCTGTGGAGAACCTTCATCTCCTTCTCTCCCTCCTCTCCCTCACTTCTTTCCTCCCCGGACTCTCCAGGCGCAAGGAGAAAGGACCCCGTATGTGTGGTAATCACATTAAGCACTCTTTGTTCCCGATGCGTCTTCGAGAACGGTTTTTGCTTCATTTTCGTGGAATTCTTTCGCATTTACGTCTCTTCCGACGAGGCGCCGTACGAATGAGCGGAATAAAATATTAGAAGGACGAACGAACGAACTTTAGAACTATCGGTTTGAGTTTGATTTGACTTGATTCTGATGATCATCCCTTACATCAGTGTCAAGAAGGAGAAGGAAAGAGTGTGGGTGATCATCTAGTTAATCAGAAAACATTCCTCCCAAGATGTCCAATAGAACGTGAAATAACTTTTCTTATACCCTCAGTCTTATTTAAATCTTAATTCATCACAATAACTGGTGATTTAAGAGATGCGTGCATTTAATTACTTACAATCTTAGCTAATATAAATCATCTGTATTCCTCGATATGAACCCGCAGATTGATATAGCTAAGTGAGGATTGAGCTCACCCCAGAATGAGTTAACTTGTCAGGGTTTTCAATTCCATAGTAATCAACCCGAAGGTTTGTTTAGATAATCGAGCACACCTCAAATGCGCGTGAAATTTACACCTCCTGAATAAGAGGTCAGTTTATTTCCTTGTGTCGCCATCTCTTCCTACGCTATAGTATTCAGAATACTTTATTACTTTTATTTTATCGGTAAATCGGAAAGTTCGTCACACATGCTAAAATTGATGCTCAACGCTTTTAATTTTCTTACCCCGATATTGCAGAGTAATTTTTTTTTATTTTTTGTATAATTATTATTTAACATTTTATTTTTTCGTTCCCTTCGAAAGAAAAACAAATAAATTGCTATTAAGAACAATGGAATATTGAAAGACAAAGCTTATTTGACATGTCCTAAGGCATAATCAATACCTAATATACATATTTGAAGGAAAAGTTGTGGGAAAGACACCTAGAGGAGATCCCAGAGCTGCTTTCTTCAATACTATGGAGCATTGAGATGGACTTGGCATAATATGCTAGCATGATATCTTTCATTGGCATAAGTAAATGAACTAATTTAAAACATAACAGGCATACTATTAACTTTTAGCAATGATTAAACAATTTTTATGTGATATACCTAAATCAAGCTTTGGTTTGTAAGTCAGCCAAGGGCTTGCCAGCGTGGCTGAGCGCATTGGAAGGTCAGTGCGATAGGTATGGAATGAGAATGAATATAAACGAATCTTAACTATAAATTTACCACACCCAGGAAGATATGCATTATAGATAAATCCCAGAGAAAGAAAATTGAGAAAAGCAAACGACCTAAGGACGTACGAGGAAAATATCCAACTCCAGGCGACAAGAAATGTGAGTCCTTTCATTTCAGAAAAATAATATTGGTGGGGTAGTGATGCAAATGCGATCTCCAGGGAGATATTTTCACGAGAAAACATTAAGAAACTAATTAGATATTTCGAATGGAACACAGAAAGAAGTTTATGGAAAGATTCATTTTTGTGCAATCACATGCAATATATTTCACCCTATTATATAGTCTTGTTTAAGCATCGTGCTTTTTAAAAGCATAGCATTTTCGAGCAGAACTAAGCTAGGTATTTATCTATAATATTATTCCGACTTTTCTTAAGATTTTGACTCTGAAAAACAATTTTCATTCGAAAAGCTTATTTTCCGTTGAATTTTAGGAATAGATTTAGAGAATTGGAATCCTGGAGCCTAATTTTCTAACTGACTCTGGTATGGTGGCGTTGATCCGCACAATCTTATTTATCGAATCTTAGCAATTTAACTCATTTAAAGTATTTGCTGAAAAGCATTGGGCCATGTCTCCTCTTTAAAATCATTCTTTTTTAATGAAAACGACTAATCCAATCTAATTATGTAAATAAACATAACAGCGATTGTTTAAGTAAATTCAAAAGCTTGGGTGGAAAATAGAAATTCAATGGGATATGTGCCATTTGTGACGTGATAGGCTGACTGCCAGAGACCAGACATCAAAGTATCACCATTATAATGTTTTTTTGTTTCGCAGCTTTGGAAAAAGAATGGATCAAAAGACATTATGAATAAATTTTTATCTCCGCAGGAATTAGAGTTTATATGCTCCAAGGAAATTAATGATTGGAGAAATTTTTCGGTTTTAATTTTATTTCTTACTTAATTCAAGCTGTTATCAGGAGTTGCCTAGGGTTTATATTATTTTGTTATAATTAATATTACATCTCCAAAAACGTTAACTCCAGATCATTAATGCCGAATTTTCCAAGTAATCTTATGCAAAACGGAACTCTTTGATTTCCGTCATTACTTGCCCTTTAGTTCATTTTTCGTTTTTTTTCATGTTTCATTTGCCGATCCCAAAGGGTACGAGGCAAGAAAATTAGGTTTTCTCTTGCGGATTTATGAGATCTCTGCGAATATAATTCATATCAATGCAAAAGCTTGGGGAATGGATCTTAATGAGTTTGGTTAGTTTTTTTTATTTATTTGATTTGTTTTACTGATATGAATTAAAATTCAAGTTCTATTATGAAATTATGTATCTCATATTGTTCTATTTTTTCTAATGTAAGACGAATTCTTCAACTCGATTAAAACTT
The DNA here is from genome assembly GCF_022747635.1 of Hetaerina americana. Classification (NCBI taxonomy): domain Eukaryota; kingdom Metazoa; phylum Arthropoda; class Insecta; order Odonata; family Calopterygidae; genus Hetaerina; species Hetaerina americana. The sequence goes on along the minus strand of NW_027287427.1, from coordinate 53,140,564 downwards.
ACTCAGTTGCATATGTCTTATTATTCAGTATTCATTAGGTCAGATGAAAATGAAGTTAAAACCTTATTGCTTGGAAAGTTAAGAGAAATGTAGCAATAAGGTTCCATGATGAAAATAATTCGATCAAAGTGAAAGGGGTTGATGGAATTTTTAAAAAGGAACCGAAACATCTAAGGCGCCACATTTATTTACTAATGCCAGTGTGTATAATTTTAAAAACCATTCAACAGTTCATGCTGTTCTCACATCCATGTAAAAAAGCAAGGAGGGAATCAAATGCTTTGAAATCCAAACTTAAAAATATATTTTTGGGATCATATATTCAAAATAAATTTTTGTTTCACGAATTAAGAATGCGCCTGAGAGAACAAAGAACACAACATAAGAGTTCGTCTTGTTATTAGATAATCTGGATCAGTTTAATCAAAAACATTTTTTCGGAAAATGAATTGGAAACACCTTTAAAAAAAAATTCGCGTGCGGTTATAAATTCAAACATGATGAACGTTTGCCTTAGAAATACTCTATATATGCAAATTCACTTTCTTTACACCGATTTTTTTCCAACAAAATAATATTGGCCTAGATAAGACGCACGGAATATGCTGCAGGTGGCGTGACTTTGTCGTCTTCGTTTTTTTCCAACCCCTCTCCTCTGAGGCGAGAAAAGAAAATCATGCGACACGCGGCGCACTTGTTCCGACTGGAGCTGTTTCGAAGCGACGCAACCTTTTCTTCCTCCAGGACCCATTTCTGTAAGATGATAATTTCTTGACTTCCTATTAATTGTGAGCGGCCGGAGCGAGCGAACTACCACGAATTTCGGCGCATCCTTTCGTCTAATTCTATTTTTTCTTTGAGGGGCGACAGATTGTTACCCCGGCCCTAATTTCGCCCCATGGTGGCGGACGGATCCGAGCCGCCTGCGTCGTCCGCGGGAGAATTCCTCCCTCAACTCTCCCCATCCCCTTCTCACCCCAACCTACTTCAACAACCCCACCTCCTTCAACACCCCCTCCACTACAATTCTTCGCCGCCCCTCCCCCACACCAGTACCCTGTTACCCTCCCTCCATCGTCCTTTCCCCTTCGGGCTCTCCACTCCCTTCTCCCTCCCTTTTCCTCCTGTCTCACTCCCTCGCTTCCTCTGACGTTTAATCTAGAAAATTGCGGAGCTGGGCCTCGTTTGTATCCATTACTGTCAACTCTTTTGGTTCGGGATGGCAACGTCGGGCTGAGTAGCGGCGGTGCTAGGGCGTGCGTTGTGTGTATGTGTGCGCGCGGGCGATGCTTTTCCACTCCCTCCCCCTCCTTCCTCTCTCTCGTTCCTCTCCACCCCTGGTTCTCCTTCCCTTTCCTATCCCCTCTCCTATTCCCCTATTCCATCCCATCCTCATCCCTTTCTCGTCTCTCCCCTTCCTCCTCTCTCCGTACCTTTCCTCTCGCGCGCTCGGGAGAGGAATTTTTGGGGGATAGTGGGAGAAAGAGGAGGGTGAGATCGGTGGTGGTGGGAAGTACGAAGGGGCCACATGGGGGCCGGATGTCCCCTTTTTCTTCCCCGCACCCGTCTATTCTACGAAAGGATCAAAGGGGACCAGACAGTTGCAAGAGTCTCCTCCCCCCACATCCCTCTTCGAACACCGCTATCTATTCCTCACCCCTCGGGTTACCTATCTTTCGCACCGATTCGACCCTTCTCATGCGTATATATAGTACATATGTACAACTTTGCACTATGTGATGGTTTACGACTCAAAACAGTTTGCGTATTGGCGCCATGGTCTATGAGTACCATTGTCCCAAAACAGTAAAGTTAATTTCTTTCATAATTGAAGAGTCCGGGGTAAATTTGTAGAATAAATGAACGCTTGTGTGACTACAGTAGGTTATTTATATTTCACAAAATATTTTACTTAAAGCACTACGACCTAGTTCTCGCCGCTAATCAGCGTTATCAGGTTTTGACATGCCTTAAAAGTTGACCCTATGAAGCAGCGAAACCTGGGTCGAAGTGTTCTTGATAAACTCTTCTGAGAAACATAAATTAGTAACTCTTGTCACTGTAGTTTATATCTTTCTTTCTCACACTATTGGATACTACGTGCTTCCCTTCTCCCCTCTCTCCACGCAGGGATGTGAGAGTTACGGATAACAGCTCATACTCGGAATATATTATTTTCTACTTGTTTAGATTCTGTTTTAAAATAATTATTATTTAATAGTCTACCATTTCAGATGACCGGTTTAGGATGGACGCAGACAAAGATGAACATGGCTACATTTCTTAGCCTCGCCTAACTAGACACAACCTGACACCCCATATTACAATAAAGCTTTCCTCAATTCCGCGTACATTTAATTCCCTTCATTCGGTCCAGCATGCATATCCCTTCCCTCCTCTCCTCCCCTACCTCGTCTGCCCAACGGTCTTTCCTCAGTCACACTCCTCAACATTCAATCGCCAATCTGAATGCTCTGCATCCACGCTTCTTGCCTATATCTCCGATTTATCTCCGAAATCCTCTCTCCTCTTTCTCTGTCTGGTACTTCTTTGTTTGTTTTACTTTTTGTCCATTTTACTTTTACATCCTTTCTCTCACCCACATCTCAAAAGCCTCCCATCTACGTTTATTATCCTGCTTCAATGACCTTAGTTTCCGGACGGTCCAAAACCACGTCCCACATCTAAGTTCCCACAAATATTTTCTTAACATCCTTAATCAATATCCTTGAGATCAACTCTCTCCTACTTGTAAGCTTCTTGGCTTACTCAATTTTACTTCTAATGTCCCAACTACTTTGGCCATCTTAGTTCAAATCACTTCCAAAATAGGGAAACTGTTTCTTCTCTCCAATTTTAACGTTTAACTTAGTTTTATCCTTTATCGAAAACCGCAAAACCTTAGTTTTGGATAAATTTATCCTCATCCTATATCTATCATGCTGATAAGTACGCTCTGCAATGGTTGTGATCCCTTGGCCAACTAGATAACTATAGCTTAAATATCTGCATGTCTGATTCAGTGGATTTCCCATTCGCTTTCATTCCATCTTCAGGTCTTCCCGTGCCTCCTCTACCATTGATGCATTGAAAAGAAGAGGTAATAACGGAACATTTTACAATATTTTGTGAAAAAAAATGCTCACATTCAATCCGTCGATCGATAAAAATCACGAGTAAATATGTACGTTTACAGATTGACGCTGCTGAATGTTGCGACACAAATGGACAACGCAGAATGTACTCGTTTCCTCCTCGTCTCTTATTTCCTTCCTTCCTTCCCTCCACCGTCCCACGGAATCTGCACTGGCGTACCATACCTTCTCCCGCACTCTCTTCCTCCCCCCACACGCGTCTCCACGTCCGTCCACCACGCCAATCTGCTCCCCGGGTGTTGGATAGGGAGGGGTTTAGAAAAAAATTCAGGTCGGATCCTTTTGTGTGGAGTCCTCACTGGGAAGCCCGGGAAGGAATAAACAAAACGTGGGGCTTTAAAAAAAAAGTAAAAGAAAAATAAATTGAACGCAAGAGGAATGAAACGAAACAAAATTCGACCTAGGCGAGCGCGTTAGGTGGGTGCTGGATGGACACGCGGGCACAGAGAGGAGAGACGTTGATGTAAGGGCAGTGGGGTGGGAGGAAGTGTTAGTGGAGTGGATGAGCAGGGAGTGGGGGGGTAGGGTCCTGAAAGGAGAGGACCGTGGATGGAATGAAAGCATCCGGAAGGTGGCCTCTCGCTGCTGCCTTGCGTCAAAAGCGCGCGCGCGCGCGGGAAAGGTCGTCGGGGAATGAGGAAAAACGAGAGGGGAAAAGAGAAAATAGGCGAGCGATAGCGCACCGGACCGTGCGGTGATGCGTGCGTTCATAGGAAGAGGAAGGGGGAGCGGGGAGGGTGGGCCCGGGTGGGGAAGAATCTGGTTTAAAAAATACGCTATCGTATTACTCTTTCAGGGGACTCGGAGATGCGCGAGGATCAAGAGAGCGTTTAGCCAATCCAACCCCCGCCCCTCCCCCCCACACCTCATCCCCCCCTTACATCCCGACCCTGCTCCCAGCCACGATTTTTTCCTCTCACTTCCCTGCCGGCAATGTCCGTTTTGAAGACATCCTCATTTCTTTTATATACATTTATAATTGCTGTTTATTTTATTTCTCTCGTTGTGATTGCCTGTGAAGATTCTGTTTGGTGTGGGAGGATGAGGACACACGGAGGCTCCCAGTCATCCTTCTGTAGTGTTTCCCACACCTATTGGGGAGGGTTGCGACGCCCTCCCTCCCCGTCGAACCCTTTCCCTCCCTCTAAAGCATCGCCAGTTATCCGAAGCGATTAGTCGAGCGCGGCCGAAGGGAAGGCAGAAACCCGAGAGGGAGCTTCTGTGTATGCATAAAAGAGGGCGCGGACCTTACAAGGCAAAGCGTTCCCGAAGCGAGCGTAGTGTGAATGGGTGGGGGTGGGCTTTGTTATTTTTTTCGCGCTTTTCGGTACGAAAACCCTTCCCCCCCTCTCTCGTTGCTCCTTCATCAAAGTGCGGGCCAAATCACACGGCCGAATAGCTAACGAAAAGACGCATGCGGCCTGGCTTATCTGGGTCGGGAAAAATTCTTGCCACTTATTAAGATAGAAAAGGGGTTTGGCAAAAAGGGAATAAAATGGGTTGGGACATAAATACATTTCCACCATATGAGCCGGTAGGGTTGATATAAAATGGCGTTGAACAGTGGGGAAAATTCGTGAATAAACACATACTTTTACCTTAACAATGTGCATCAATTCATGCATAACCTTTCGACGCATGTCAATGCGTGGTGATTGCGTATCAACAGAATGAAATACATTGGACAAGTACAATTACTGCTTTGCAAAATTAAAGTGTTTACATAGAATGAACATTTTCAGAATGCACTGGATATCGTCGCTTAAAAACAAAAGAATGCTTTTGGAAGAAAATCTGAATTGGATTAATGAAATAGAATTAAATGAAATAGGATTAAATGATATCATTCTTATGAATTGACAGATTGGGAACTTTTCCACGATATTTATATTTTAAAAAATGATGCCATTTTTTTCATAAATATGGATGAAATTATGTCCTGAAAACGCCTTATTTGTTTGTCTGAGGCAAAAATTAGCACAATTGTCCGAATTGAAAACTGTGAAAAAATACCCCGTCTGTCACTTTATTGGATATACAACACTTCTAAAAAGCACGCATGAATCTAATGATTTAATTATTCAATGATGTTGTTTTGATTTTTGGATATTTTTTTAAATATCAGAAACTGATAAAAGAAATTGGAATAATGGAGTCCATGTACGTATGAAGGAATTCGGTGTAGTCAATTTCGGATGAAAAATTAATGAGTAAAACAAACTGCGCAATCATTGCAGGAGAAGATGTGAGAAGCAAAGGTGTCTCAGTTTTCTACTATCAAATCAATGCAGTCAACAGAAAAATGCTTAGAGAGTAATTTATCAACCGTAGAAAAATACTCGGTTAGATAAAAAGTCCTCTGCCACGTGGATTCCTGTGCCTGAAGCCCCATACCCAGATAAAACCCACCATGAGTCTTATCGTTAAAGTTTTTTTTCTTTCTGAGCTGATGGTGGAATGAGAAACCTGCAACAATATGACAAAAATGAATCGCCAAATTAAGTTTTTTCACGTGTTCCACACCAACGTTCTCATTCCTTAAATGTGGAATATATTGTTATTTCGCGCACGACTCTCTGACTTAAATTTCCTCCTCCCAAAAAAATAGGAAATTTCATGTGATCTACGATTCATTTCAACGATCCGGAGTCCGCGTTCAACCTGTGACTTCCTCGCTGAGTTATAAGAGGCAAAGATCTCTCGAGTCCCTTAAATATATATTTCAGGCATTTGGGAAATCCGGTTTCCCTTATTTTTTTCATTCGAATAAAAAAGAAATTCCATAAACCAATAATTTTTGAAGACACGGAAAGAAATCGGGGATACGTTTGGGAGAACGAGAGAGAGAGAAAGAGAGAGAGGGAGAAGGGGAAGAGAAAGAGGGATTGAGACCGTAGGGTACGCAGCGCTTTTCCCATCTCCTCCCAGCGGCGATATATCTTCGCCTTATCCTGGGATTCCTTTTCAGTGGAGGAAGAGATGGACGATGGCCGTGGAATGGGTCAAGAGGAGGAGGAGGCGGAGGCGATGGATTCTGAGGGGAGAAGGGTGAGGACGAGAACGGGATTTTGAGAGTGCGGGGGAGGTCGAGGGTTGCGGGGGAGTGGTCGAGGGTGGCCCCCGGGGGGAGTTGGGTGTGGAGGGAGGATGGGAGGGGGCGGAGGTGGGAGTACGGTAGCTCTCCGTCTCGCTGGAAAACTTCTCCACCACCCGCCTCCCACCTTCCCACACACGGGCGACGGAGCTCTTTCGCGTCTCCGGCCTCCGAAGGTCCGGGGAGAAGGAAAGGGAGAGATGGTATGGGGGGGTGGGAGGGATGCAGTTTTTGCCCGACAAGAGTGACCCCGGGGGGGGGGGGAGGTGCGGGAATGGGAGAGTGGAAGTAGGGTCGATGAGGCACGGTGGGATCTTTGGGGGCCAGTTTGGTAAATCGGGAGCCAATAAATCTAAGGAGGTCGGGAGGGAGGGAAAGAGAGAGAGAGACAATACGGGGGTGAGCGAATGCTTTTTTGGCTCCGCTTCCTCCTGAGAGGAATATTCAACAAAACTTCCGTGGCCCGACACTGGAGAGGGAGCGGGGAGGCAGCCAATGGGGGAAGGTGGGGAAGGAGGAGGACAGACGGGGGGAGGGCCCGGAGGTGGGTGTGGGGATGAAGTGGGTGTGGGACGGATCTCGGCGCGGGGAAGGTGAGAGAGAGAGAGGGGGGTCTATACGCAGACTTTCGCGACGGAATGGTTAATTATTCAAGGGGGGCGGGCGGAGATACCGCGCGAATTTCTCCGGTGCGGGAGCGAGCTCCTCCCCCCGGAGCCCTCCTTTCTCTCTCCTACTGCCCATCTCTCTCTCCCTTTTCCCTATCTCGCCGGCAGGTTTTGGAGGTATTAAAAGAAAATAAGTCATTTTTCGACGGGACGTGTATGTGAGGAGGATGATGTGCCCTCCTCACATACGTGGGGATGGATATTCGGTACCTTTTCCGTTCATTAGGGCTTATACCCGGATTAAAAACTCACAGGACAGGGAGCATACGTGTCGAATTCCTGAAAGATTGCCGCTAATGCATGCCGGTGTGGGTGGGGGCGAAGGGGTGCGCGTCCGTTGGCAAAAGGGAAGACTGGGGTCATTTTTTTTTGTACTCGTCCGCGGGGAAGTAGGGAAGGGGGGGAGAGAGCTCTCTGCCGATATTGGGGCGTATGGACCAATTCACTAATTAAAGCGAAGACTTCACAAGACGAAGGGATTGCAAAGGACTCCTGAATTTTAAAGCTGTCGAAGAGACAGAGGAGATGGGGCGAACACTGTGGACTAACGCCTTTATAGTATGCTTGATGTCGCACACTTTGATATTACACGGATTCGTCATGGGAATCTACAGATCCATCCCATATAAATAATTTGTGTAGTCTCGGTGACACGTAGAAGTAAGCTGTTTCAAGGGAGAAGAACTTCAACCTCAAAGTAATAAAAATGTATTTAAAGAACCATGAAAAAGGTTTTTGAAATTGAAAATACACGCAGGGTGGTTTTCGGCTGATTAAATTTTAAAATGAAGAATTTAATGTATAACATATTTAACGGGGAAACAAATTATCTTTTATTGAACTGATAGAAGATGATTTTGATGTATTTCTATAACTGATTTGGATGCTAAACTTATTTTGTGAGTTGGAATTAAAATATCACCCTGATTAATGTTTTATTTGTCTAATTTGAAATTAAAAATCTTAAAGGCGATACAAAAGTCTGCTAATGAAAAAAGGGAGATAGTGTATTTATTTTTAATTTTTATTCAGCGACTGATTTATGGACGAATCGTTTGTTTATAATTTGCGTTAATGTTTGTTGAATCAGCTCACATTTTTGGTACATTAGCCTAAGTATCAATAGATCTACGAAACATAATACCTTTAAGAAGTTAAACGAATGATAGTTAATGTTGCGCCTATTTCATCATCATCACCATCGAAGGTCATGAAAGAAGAAAATTCTTCTTGGTGACAAGTATTTGAAGACGCAAAGATACTAGTTTCACCGAATGATAGGATTAATAAGTCTCCTTGATAAATGGAATCATCCGAAATAGGTCTTCTATAATTATAGTCATTGTAGAAATACTATATTTAAATGAAGTTTCTAAAAATAAAAATAAAAAATTAAAACGAAAGTTTTATGTTATTAGTTTCTTTTGTTGAAACGTAATTAGTTTTTTTGCGCTTGGTGAAGAATCGCTGTCTCTTTTGGCATTTGTTCTGCGTTTATAGTTTGGATAGTAATGAATAAAATATTTATAACATATATCCAATATATTAAATTAAATCCATAACCGTAAACTCGTGTTCTGTTCATCTGTTTTTAAGTCTCCCTTTCATTCCCTATTCCCTCTCTGCGGGGGAAATTCCTGCTACCTGCAATGTTGGGTCGCATTCCCTGTCTTTTACAGTCTCTTCGGGGGGGTAGAGTGTTTTGTGGTGCATGTTCATGTGGTAGTGATGTTTCACATTCTTGCTTGTTGTGTCCTGGCTTGCGTGTTGTAGGATGGCTTTCGTGCTGCATCTTGGGGTGCAGTTTTTTGTTGTTTTGCGGTATACAGGTATGTGTTTGCATGAGTGTTGGATGAAGGGATTTTTGCATGAGTGCGTGCGCTGCTGTGGGTGTAATTTTCCGCGTTGTTGTTTTGCATGTGGTATTGTTCCTTTTTACGGTTGGTGACCTAACTCCCCCCGCCACACGCCCTTGCGGCGGCTTGCGGGGTATTATGTAGATGTAGAAACTATTTCCTTCGTTTTCATATTTGCTAAAATATACATATTAGTCATTATGGATATTTTTTAAAACCATCGAACAAAAACAGTACATGCAAGAAAGTACGCGATAATAAAATCACTTGGACGTTGGAAATAATTTATCTTAAAATCAATGCAAATTTTCAAATTTTAAGATCATCAACGCTAGTTACTGATCGGCTTGAATCTCTGGGGTAATCATCTTAGATAATGTTTGGTATCAATAAATAACATGTTGTTTTTTGAAAATGGAGTATTTAGCATAATTTATTACATGTTATACGAAAACTTTGAAATGGCCGAAAAAAATAGTTACTTTGAGCTGAAAATATATGAACATATACTATATTTGCAGCACTACGTAACTATTTTTTCTGTAGATGGCGACTTTGGTATTCGTGATTGTCCTTTCTTTGCGCGTCTGTGATTAGATAGATTGTTAATCAAATTCCGTATATATATATATATATATATATATATATATATATATATATATATGCACACACACATATAAATAAATATATATATGTGTGTGTGTATACACGTATATATGTAACGTGAATTTAATATATGTTACGCCAATTGCTAACCTAGTCAGTGAATTTTCATTATTTTAAAACCAAATGGGTATAATGTGTATTGATTTCAGTCAGGTGAAAGTTACAGAGAATCCGACTTTAATTGAATAATCGTCCGATTTTAGATACCGTTCTTTTATTTGGCTATTCGAATTTTTAATTATTTTATCAAATCAAATCGTACAGTTGGATCAATATTTCACGCGCCTGCAAATGTGCCACTACATCTCCGAGCCAGATATGTATGGTGATCGACATAATTCTTTCATATTCATTCAGAATCCGCGAAACACGCAAATGAAATATTTAGAGAATTTAAAAAGGAAAAGGAAACGCAGATTATAAATTCATTTCCGACCGTCCCATCATGGGAAACTCACCGACTCCTATGACGCCTCCATTGAGCGGCTTCACGTCCACCCCACCACCGGATGGCGTCTGGTGGTTGGGCGTCCCTGGCTTCGCCTCCTTTCCGCCGGCCCCCCCGCCGCCTCCCCCACCAACCCCGCCGCCGCCACCTCCGCCTCCCACGCCCTTGGGCTCCGTCTTCACAACGCCGACACCCTGGTTCCCACCCCCGGCCACCACTCCGCCGGCCCCGCCGCCCACTGGCCCCCCGCCCACAGGCCCATCCCCCCCGCCTACACCTCCACCCCCAGCACCTCCGCCCCCGCCACCACCACCTCCACCCCCGGCTCCGCTGCCGGTGTTGTTGGAGGAGGGGGTGGAGGCGGAAGAGGAGGAGGATGTGGAGGAGGGTGTGGAAGAGCCCGTGGAGGCGGCCGTGGAGGACTGCGTCGCCTTCTGCTGGGCCAGACGCTCCTGCTTCCGGAACTTGGCCCTCCGGTTCTGGAACCAGACCTGCCGGAGTGAGAAGAAATGCTTGTTGAGTTAACGGGAAGAGGAATAACTTGAGCCTCGGATGGTTAAACAGTACTTCATGTTACTTGAAGGAATACTAACTGGGAGATTTCTAAGAGTGATGAGGGACGAAGAATGATATAGTTCCCGTCGGAGAATTTTTACGAAAAGTATGGATTCCTGAAGTTGGCAAAGGAGGTAGTACTTCGTAAATGGAACGGTTCAATCAAAGCAAATTTTTCTTACGCCGCAACTTGTTGAATGTTATAAAATTGGAAGGACGCAGAACCACTGGGAACACAGGGGAGAAGAATTAATTATTTACGTAAAGCGAGCAATTCTTGTAAATTCATCTTAAAAAGGGGCAATGAACTTTTTTGAAATGTGTAAATCTGCCATTTTCAGGTGCGAGAAAGGGCCCTAGCTTTAGTTTCGATTTTGGGAAACTCATTGAAGCCTTTAGGGAGGTTAAATATTCACAGAAAGAATCGTTGCGTTTGGTTTTTGTTAAATAAATAAATAAAGGAATGTCATCGTTGCGTTACTGAGCTGAGCATTATTTTGAAAGCAATACATGATAATACTTCAAAGCAGTGACTCTGCTCATATATTTTGGAATCCAGGGATTTTGATGATGTATTTATTAGAGTAAAATTTGAGCATAAAATGTTTTTCCTAAGGTCCTTACTCGAATACGAAAAAAATTGAACTAACCGGATATTTTTTCGATTTTAACCCTTAATAAATCTCTGATTCTTCTAGTACTACTTGTCTAGAAGATTTGAGATTTTCTGAAAATATCATGATAAAATATAATATCATTATATGAACAGTAAATTAAAAATTCAGATTCAGTTGAGGAGCAAAAATCGCTACTTCAGTTGACAATAGATATATTTTTGTTTTTTGTTCGGACGTCAATGGTGGACCATCTGGTCTTGGAATCCTAATAAGCCAGTCTTAGCGGAATTTTATGTGTCCCTGAGGCTGAATCCCCGACGGTTTAAGCAGGATTTGAACCCGCAAGCTTTGAGTTAACAGTTTAGAGGGTTACCTACCTCTAGCAAAACTAGTTAACTACTAAACCGGCTGGTTAATTTATTTATTCGTGTATAATATGTATAAACGAACTAGTTCACCATGATAAACAATTGTCCTCAGTTCTTTTACTTTGCTATCTGACCCTAGGCTGATTGCGCTGGTCCATGAGAAATGTTTATTATACCAACTCGGAGGATATTTATTAGTTTCTTTTGCTATTAAGTAATAGTTTGAATACTTAACTTTGAGGATTTAATACTATTGGAGATCAAATCAGCTACGTAAATGAATAAGATAAGTTTTTAATTCAGTTGAAAATTGATTATCCGACGACATGAAATGTTATGAAATGCTGCAAGTGGGGATTACATTTAATCCATTTACAGCCTGAAAAACAAGGATGCGCTGCTTGTCATGCGATCGAGGTAATCACATGGTTGCATTGAAGTACAATGGTAGCAAGTGAGATGACAAAACCGTTCGTTTCCATGAGATGCACTCCAAACTGAAAAGGTGACCTCATATTGCGGATCACAATTACTTTACTAGTTGATCCAACATTTACGTCGAGTTAAAACATTCAAGGCCAACGAGAGAAAGAAAACAAATTGCCTTTTTAATTACGGCTTTATCGAGAGTTAATCAGATCCCTACACCACAGGCGTCCGAAATGAAAGTGATAATCCTCTCCCATTTTCCCAACCCGGTCCATTCGTCGCCGGTACCGACCACGGCCCCACTCCACTAGGGGAATCAAATCCAACGCGACGGCCTGGGAGGAAAGAAAAGGCGCGGCGGTAATCGCACTCAATTCCGACGGAGGACCACATTTTATCCCCTCCTACTTCCCCCGTCACTCGGACACCGTTCCTTCCTTCCGCGTCCGCGGCGACCGCTTCGGTCATTGCCCAACCCCTCCCTCTCGCATCTCCCTAAAACCCGGCCCGCCGAAAACTGAATATCATCTGAAACCGCAAGCATCCCCTTCACTCTCGTACCTCTCGTCCCACCCTTCCGTCCGTCCCCATTCTCTCCCCCCCCTTAGACCGGTCTCGCATTCCGACGCCGATCATGACTGCCCATAAGTCTTCTCCCTTCTTCCCTCTCACTCACTCTCCAAGCGGGGGAAAGAAAGCCACCGACGGCGGCCGCGGTGGACACCGACCGGTGACTCTCCCTACGATGAGCGAGGTTGTGTTTGGGGTAGGAGGAGTGGACGAAGAAGCATCGCCTCTCTCCCGTCATCGCTATTTACGCGCCTGTGTGGGCGCTTTCTCATATCCACCGCCCTCCCTCGCTTACCCACGTCATCCTTTTCCTCCCCCGATTCAAAATCCCCGCACACAAACGGACGCCCCCCCCACCACCCAGCCACCCCTGTTCGATGGGGTGGGTCCAGCAGGAGGTTTCCAGGACGCGACGGGGGTGTGAGTGCAGAGGGGCGTATTGCGTACCCCTCCCGAACGTGGGAATGACCGACGCCATCTCATTTGTCTCCTCTGTGGTCGATGAAATGGCGGCTGCTATGTCTCTTTCCTTCTCCCCCATTGTGCCTCTCCCCCTTCCCCGACGCCTCGAAAAACCATGGCAACCAACTATATCCCTCCCCTTGTTCCCTCTTCTCGCACAAATCCCGCCCCTCGTCCCGTCCCGCCCCATGCATCTCTCTCGCGTCGTTTTTTTTACGATTCATACGCCGGTAATGCCATCCCACTGAAATCCCAATTTTTCTTTTCCATCCATTTTTTTATACCCTCGGCCTTTTATGCCCACGGTAAAATCTCGCGAAAGTGAATACATGTACTGCCAACAAGTCATACGAAAATAAAACGACAGAAGAGCAGATAAAAGGGACTTAAAAAACGGTCCCTTAGACTTCTGAAATTTTTAAGAGTATGAATTCCTACTTTTGTGGTTGAATAACTATTGCGGTTATTTTTGCTCCTTTTTCTCATTTTTTTATGGGTGAACTAGTAAAATGACATGTTAACGCACTAACGCAAGTATACATTTGTAGATAACTATGTAAATGGGTAAATGTGCACAGAGAAGTGTATGTATAAAATAGGAGGGAAATGGTTAAGCATAGAAAATACATGATTAGGACGCTTACGCGAGGGTTGGGTTTGCTTAACATTTCGAAAATCATGTCGTCTTATCAGACTGAGAGAAGCAATGCTCGTGCGCCATTGGAGATACTAAAACTCATCAAAAAGTTGTTTGAGGATAAGAAAGATCATTTTTCTTGCTTTCCCACTGTCATACGAACTAGCTCAATGTGCGTTTGATACTTGATTATTTAGGTACGCTTACATAACGCGCCACGCGTATACCACTAAAAAATATGTTAATTCTTCACTTGTGCGCGATATAGAAATGCATGTACACACCTTTATTAAAAAAACAGCTCTTGCCCTTTTATATGCTTGTCACATGTGTGACTGGTAATATTGCGTTATATCTCATCTATGAGGGTTTGTTCACCAAAAGTTGAAGTGTACGAACAATACTTTGCTATGACGACAACAGGCATACAGGGTGATACCTACTTTAATGTTTATGAAATAAATATTGAAGGAAAAAGATAAACTTGCTGAAATTTCGAGGCCTTTGGATGGTTCTTGCGCAAGGTTTTGAAATAAGAGCAGCCACTGGTGAGGGTAGTGTTTTTACGCTCTTCATGCTCTCGAGAGCGGTGACAAAATGTGCGATAAAAAATGGTCCAGAATTAGAGAACATGAAAGGAGAATATTCTCTTTTTTATAAGTTTTTGGGCCACGCAACCACATGGTAGCCTTGTTATGAAATATATATGTCTTTACATTTTTACTGGTACCAATCCCATTCACTTCACCGTCGTTCGCAATCCGAGCCTCTCTCCCAAAATGAGGGATGATGTTGGAAGAAATGCATCGCGTACTCCGTCACTGTCCCAAGTGCCCATCCATTCCCCAAGGATTTACACCGTGGCGGAGAGTCATGGCTGCGTCCCGCGATCATGCACAAGCCCGTTTTTTTGCTTTTAGTGCCCCGCAGTCATTCTCACGTCCCTGCTGTCCGGTTGCGTAAACCTCAGGCGGGAGACATGTCCTGTGAGAATATATTTCCCATCTCACGGTTACGTGGCCTAATTGCGGGCGTTCTCCCATGACGGTGGGCGAGAGAAAACTGCGCCGTAACTAGCGTCAAGATATCGCATCGAGTAATATTTCGGCGCAACCTGGGTCCCAATATTCCACATAGGGAGGCTAATGGGCTTTATGCTTTGAGCCGATGATTTGAATGGAGGAGTACCTCTGCTCTGATGCTCTATCAACCTAAATTTTGTCGGTTAACGGAGGGTTATCGTTTCGTGGACCGTGGGGAGAAATTGATGGCATAGACTAAGAGTTGGGCGGTAATTCTCATGCAAAGTCATAAAATGGAATGATTCAATTGATACCCGATGAGAAGAAATGAATTTTTGTAAGTAGCTTCAAGTGAAATTGCAAGGGAATGATACCGGGAGAAAATTTATTACTTCAGTGGAAGTAAACAAGTATGGGAGTAAAAGCTAATAATTGAGGGTAAAAAATAACCTTTTAATAAGGAAGAATAACAGGCTGAAGTTAAAATTCTGTTGATTGAAGTCTAATGATGCTTTCAATCAATCACCCTTTGATCAATATTCATCCAAAAGGATACCTCAATATATAAAATAAATAAATACCCTCAAGGTTGAAGGGAATAAAGTTATTAATCAAAAATCAAATTTTTGATTTTTGAGTCAGCGCTAGGATAAAATTATGTCAAGGACAGGCTGAAGTTTCGGGTCCCGATATTTTGTGTGTGTTGATTTTAGTATTTTGTATAGGGATGCATTAAATATTTATAAAAATAAATATGGATTTAATAAAATTTAACTGTAAGAAGCCGAAGAAGAAGTTCAGCAAACGAAAGCTACGAGAATATTTCTCTCTCCTGAGGGTTGAATGGGTTACCGGTGTGGTGCAAATATCTGGGAATTGGTGCATTCTAGAATCTTAGACGGAGGCTTTATGATTCCATGAGGATCTTTACATTAGTTCTGTCTCTCGCATCAAGACACTTAAAACGATCTTTTTCTGCTCCCATGAGTGTTCATCCCGCTGATTTTAGAACACTACATGTCTGTTGGAGGCATATATTTAAGGATTGGAGTGAGATATATGAATTTTATTTCCTGATGCCGTAAGGTATTAAAAGGTAGTTAGAGAACCTTGATTATATCGCCGGAATGGTGAAGAATTTCATTCAGGATAGCTCAAAGAAATATAATTTTGCTCTTGTGAATGCAGATAGAGTATTACTTGTTTTAATATACATTCATTACCATTTTAAGCACCTCGTATATCAAAGTTACTCGTATGATCTTGAATCGTGGATTGTTTCAAATGTAAGGTTATACTTCTTTTCCCACAGTAGTGAATAATTAACTTTCCACTAATTTGACAGCGTAGCTCGGTCTTTTTCTTTGTCCACCGCCGATGTAACCATGGAAAATAGACGGTCCTGATCACTGAAGTCATTTTGACTAGTTAATTCAGCAGGAATGAGCTGTGACAACGGTTTCATACATGCAAAATCATCCAATTTGCGTGACGGACTTGACGAGATGCGGAGGCATCAAAACTAACGGGGAACGATTATTAGCAGAAAGGAACATCACCGAAAGGAAAAGTTAAATGATTGGGTAATTGCAATTTCTGTTACAACGAGAGGGAAAGCATGTTTGCCATGAATTCAAGTGCTCACTAAGCATGTAAGGTAAAGTTACTGAGGCATTTTATTAGTAAACTTTCACGAACGCCGGGGCACTGAAATTAAGTTGAAAGGGGTCGCATATTATGCATTTAGCAAAAGCTTTCCGTTTAAGTTGAATATCCTGTTATTTTTTCTACGATAAAAATTTAAACAGAGGCCCGAACGATTCGGCTAACATAAGCACTGTGCATTAGAATATGCCGGCGCATAATTTGGTGATATCCTGACGATAAATATATGATACAGTCGATTACTTTTAATGTTGTTTTATCGAAAAAGGTGATCTCAAGTAAGCTGAGAAACAATAGATATATTCTAACACCTGTCTCGTATGACATTATCATATCAAGCTCTCAAAATATTATCATGCCGTAGCAAAACTGTTGAAAATAAAATAAAAAATACCCCGCAAGGTCACAATGTGATAGCTTTACCTCGCGAACTGCACTTCAACGATTCATACTTTATGGACAAGTTACCAAATTAACTCATTGCGTCCCTGAGCCATATTGAATTGGGCTCAAATTCGCCTTATTCCGCTTTGTCTAACAATTTCCTTCACTTAAGAAATACAATGCTGCTTTTGTTTCATTAAGTGGTGAATGAAACAGTAAACTCAGACAAAATATAGATGAAATACTGCAATGTAATATAGTATTATTTGTAACTCTCTCAGCCATCATCATGCAAATCACTTACGAATTACGTGTATCTTTTGATATACGATGTGCCAAACTCTTCAGTTAGGTATCGCAAAGTTGATCAACCTTTGGTATTACCCGCCCAAAACTGAAAATGTTCGTCAATCAGCTATGCAGTAGGACTATTTTTCAAGAGATTTGTTAAACTTGTCTCAATTTATTTTATTAAAAAGTGAAATATTGTAAATTAATGCTATCATCTTATTGAGTATACCAATATATTTCTAAGTTGTTCACTGTTATAAGCTCCTCTACTCCTCATCACATGGCCTTGAAGTGGGGGACTTCCTAAACTGAGCCAATGTTTCTCTAATCGGGTATTAATGTGACAATTAAGATAATACTTGTAGGTGTAAAATAATATTTAAAGGATTCAATCAATCCTGCATCAATTTGCGATGGAGGGTGTCTAGTAGGGTTTGGGATTGGAGAATAAAGCAGGGTTCTAAATGTACGTGATGCAGGAAAATATGTCATAGACGAGTGAAATGGAAGAGAAGAATTAATTTGAATAAAGGCCTCGCAAAGGGATGTTAAGCAGCGTATTGTAACTAACAGAATGAGCAAAGCGCTGGAACATGTCGATAGCTTTCAAATTTGGATTTTTGGGCGTTGGTACCACGATAATTTATCATGTATTGAAGCCATCATATTTTCTTGATAATTTTTTAAATTAATTGCAAAGATCAGTTTAAAACTTTGCCGAATTGATTTATTTCTGCTTTCTTATAAGCTTTGAATGAAATGGTTGGAGAATTAGCTGCCAGGCTCGGCGACCGACAGTTAAATTATTCGCGCCAGTATGATTTTAGGGGGTGGGTTTGAATTTTAGGAAAAATATGATGAGTGAAAAGGAAACAGGTATTGACCTAAGAGTATTATTAACGAAACAAACCGTGGGTTTAACGAGTTAATATTTCTATCGGGGGACGGAGAATCGCACTAAGTCCTCCCCACCCCACACCTAATTAGGAATCAGATTAAAGTCGATTTAGAACATAATTGATATGCCTGGCACCACTGGCATCAAAACCCTCTCTTTGTGGAGGAAGGCACTCCATTATAAAGGGTCCAATCGAATCCTATGTCTAGCAATCCTACTACCCCGAACGTAATCAGCATATCTATGATGAGTCAGAAATAATGGAAATGCTATGTCATGAGAAATTACTGAAATCAATAGCCCGAGCCAACGCGAGCGAATAGTCAGCTCATGAATGTCTTCTAAATGGCCTAGGCAGTGAAGATGAAATTTACGGCATTGTATTTTTATTTTTGAATAAATAAATTTCACCATCTCCTCGTCACCCATTTACATGTATTTCACCCGATGCGAACACTTTCGTGCATATAATCTGTGTGGTAAAGTCCTGTATTTTTTCATTTGATTCAATTTTCTGTTCAGTTCATCAAAAATCATAATAATAAATGATATAACTTCAGAAAAAATGTAGATGTGAAATCAAAATCTGAATTATACGTGTCTGGTATGTAATGACAAATTGCAGCATATTGAACCCTAAAATAAACTGCCCTGACATATATATATATATATATATATATATATATATATATATATATATATGATTTAACCAAAAGGAAACCTGTAGTCGTATTACATACCTATGAAATGTTTCGTGCCATTATAAAGCGGAAATGAAGGCCGAATAGTTTCATCGGACATATTGCGAAACATCTTGATGGAGAGATTTAAGGCTACTTAAAAGTAATACCCACTCGGCAAGGTCAAATTCAATTTTTAACGCTCGTAATAATTCCGGGGGCGAAAACTGGTTTAGTACAACGGTGTTAAGACGTAAGCTTATGATCTCATTCAGCGGAGGAGCGCTTGACGCCTACATTATAATTTTAGCCATTGACGATGGCATTGATGAAATTGTATATATAACCACTCTTTTTTTCTTTTGATGTGGAAGAGAATGATTGGTCAATTTATTCCCCAAGGTTATTTAAAAAGTCTCCAATTATCAAGTTATCGCCATTCCCTCTCACGGTATACTCGTCCCGCGATACAAAACATACGTCCCCCGGAAAAAAAACTCCAGGGGAAAAAACAGCGTGTACGCGAAAAAAATCATGGAAATGCGACGAGGCCCAAACGATCGTCTCCGCTGACACTGATGCAACTTACACTAATCCCATCCGCTCGCCATCTTTCTCGCACCCGGCAAAACCCTCGTCCGTGATTCCTCACGCCTCGCGCGCGGTGCTGATTGGAAACGACGGACGATTCATTTGACGAAAAAAATATACGATACCTTGAGCAAAAAAAAAGAAATTGGGTTCGTGCGGAGGGAGAGGACCGAAATGGGGACGGGACTTGCACATTACGCATATTCCAGGGGACCGGAGTGGGAAGAGAAGGGGCGACGGTGGGAGAGAGGGCGAAAGGGATAGCATCGGGGAGAGAGGCGGAGGGAGGGGAAAACGATTGCGAAATGAAAAACGCACTTCATCCCATTTTGTGCGCTCCAGGGTTCCTCCTCTTTCCAGCATCAACACAAAAAAATCGCCGATTTCATTCGGGAAACCATTAAATGGGGACTCTTGGAGTAGGAGTGGGGTGGCGATCAGATGATCCCTGCGGATTTTCGGAGACCCAAGCATGTAATCTATACGAATTTCCTAAAACCCAAGTACGAAGTCTCGTAAGTAGCTCATCAATTAAATTTATACCATTGATTGGCTCCAGTGCTGTTAATGCCCTCTCCTATGATTCTTGTACTAAATTAATCAACTGTCTAACTCTGCTTCGACTAAGCGTACTAATTCCGAGTATTTTTAATATGAAATCTATAATTATGTCACGCTTTGGATATTCAGCCTATCTTGGCAGCTGGACTGGCATTATTACTACATGGAAACCTTGGGTCACGGTTTGAAGCATGAATCAAACCTGATTCTATGCTTGTTCTAGGATTAATTAATCATTTTCTTAATCCGATATAAACTTAACTATTGAGGCAGCTGAAAACGAAATTTACAATTCAGCCATATCTATCTCCCTTGCTCTCTGTACTCTTCTTGTCTTGCTCTTGCTAAAACTATTTAGCCTTCCCTTCATCTCCTAACTTGTTCTCCCTTCCCTTACCACTATTGATAAAGGTCTCCGGAAATGAGCAGAATTATCCTTTATGTCTCATTCTGTGCCAATGTATATCCCCATCTACGATACTAAAATACTGGGGATGTGTGGCAATCTTAGCACGGCACCATTAAGCAATCTAAACAGTAATAGTGACCCATAAACGTAATCGTTTATAATGTTGATCTGACATAAGGAAGGCACTTTTGGAATAATTATTTTTAGTAAATGAAATATTTTACAAACGAAACGAGTTAATTTTCTTAGACCAGTCCTTGTACTTATATGCAAACCGTTCTTGTAACCAATCTAATCCGATACTAATTTTATTTCTATGTTCACATTGGGTAAAGGGATGTACAGCGTTACTTCCTACCCACGTATCAGCTTTTTCCGTCATTCTATTATCTTTTTCCATTGTAAATTTAATATTAAAAATTATAAATCAACCGTTGAACTAATTTTATCCGATAAACTTCAAACTGGTACGACTAAATTCATCAACGCGCGAATGCGCTCCTTTTGATGCCTAATTATCAAATCACAAAATGAGTAACCATTTTCACTCTCCATGTGTATAATTCCACCTTACATTCCTTTCATTCCCTTTTGGAGGGGCTTTGAATTTCCCTTCCCCTCGCTAGCTCAATGATGACCAGAGCACCAAAATAGAAGTCTGGGCCCGGCCATTAGGGTCCTGCCGCGCATTGTGATTTAGCCCTTAACGAGACCATCTTGTCTGCCAAATAAACTTCCGACACGGGATTAGTGGATGGGGCCAATTTCGGTAGGATTTGTCGCTCCGGCTTCCTCTGGCGTAGCCTGGCCGTCCGTCCAAAAATCCCCACTTCACAATGCCCTCCGCGGCGGCGAGGCGGTAATTACCCCTCTGGTCCGCGATATCCCGAGCACGCCACCGTATTACCTGATTTATACGCTTAGAATGATAGCGGAAAATACTCAGGCGTCCAATAGCTGTGAACTAGATTTTCAATTTCTCATCGTTAGCGTTTGGGACGTGCTGCGTCGGGTGCGCTCATTGGAACTCGTCATTGCTTGAACTTAAATTTGTCAGGAAGAGAAGGCTAGATTTGTATGTGAATGCAAATTAATTTCGGAAATATCATGGTATCACCAGAAACAAGTGTGAATGTATGTCAGTTTAAACCTCATGAATGTACAGTATCACACTTGTACAAACACTTAATTAGAGAAATGAATGACGGATTAAATAAAAGAACAGTTTCTGGCGTAACATGGTGGAAATCCTTCATGATGACAGAAGACATTTGGCTTTTCCATATAAAAAGGTACTCCCGCATCTCTTTCTTAGCACAGTACGTGGTATATATGTATTTATATGTGTGTGTACACATACACATATATATGTGTGTGTGTACACACACATATATATGTGTGTGTGTGTGTATGTGTGTGTGTGTGTGCGTGCGTGTGTGTGTGTGTATGTATGTATGTCTATGTGTGTGTAATATTTAGACGGCACAATAGAACACAAATAAAATAGTAACACTTAAAAGGACACTCACATTGTAGATTGTTTGAGCTTTCGGCCATCTCAGAGGCCTCCTTCAAGTAAAAGTCTTACTTGAACCCCCCTACAAATGTCTTCTTTCATCATATGACTCGTTGCTGATAAGTGTATTTCACTTGTTTATGAAAGGAAATAATCGCATATATACATTACAGTTACATTGTTCTCTGTTCTTGACACTTTGAAAATTTGTTAAAATCAAGGCGTTGTTTCAGTCTCTGAAGAGATTTTAAGTATAAAATATTGTAATCCATCAATTCATGGTGTTTCATATGCTTACCCAATATCATAAACTCATGATTAGTATTAACTTTAGGACACCGAGACAGCTATCAAATATTTATATTAAATTCATTGATTAAAGCAAAACATTTACCGATAAATAAGACTTTCGTGGCACCTAAATTGCATCATAACTTAAAACGTAAGCAGGTACACCATGAAATCTGACGGACGGGCGCTTGATAGAATGATTCCGTATTTGGGTCAAATTGAATAAAAACACGTACTTATTATCTATGTACACGAAGTTAAAATAAACGGCTACTTTTAATGATCAGATTGAATAATCATTGATCCATATTGATGTGAAATGAAAATATACATAAGTGAGATCAAGGGTAGTTTTTTGTTAAAGTTTATTCTTGTTACCCATTTGTATTTATTATCTATGGTGGAAGATTAAAATCCGCCATTTTACTGATAACCGTAAGTGTAATAACAATTGGTTAAAGTTTGGATACTACACATATATGATTATCGTGGCTAGTTTTTATAAAGCAGCCTGATAATTGTATTTTATTTTCCTAACACCCGTGTCAAATGAAAAATTTTTACGAAGTGATCAATGGAACCCTCTCTTGCTATTGGTTAGACTTGTTATTGGTATTTAGATGCCTTGTTAATTAATCTAGCTACTTTGAAAAAAGAGAGGAAAATTACGAATGGATGAACACCGAAGAATAGAAATATTTTGTCTAAACAAACCTTTCTGAAAATCAGCTAAATAGTTTAAATTCAGAAATTTCTCATGTTTGACATACCTAGGTTTTTTCAGAAATAAAAATCGTTGAAATTCATCAAAATGCGTAAATGGAAGTATGTTTTAGATATTAGCAATCCTATGCATTTTTAGAAATAAAAAACTTGATGAAATACGCGAATTAAGCAAAAAGTAACAAGTTCAAAAGAAAATGGCTGGTTGACCTTTTGATTTAATTGTAATTCTTTGTGCCTTAAATTCATAGAACCAGGTACAATTTAACTGCGGGAAATATTTAGATGGGCAGAGACTTAAATTTCACAAATTAAATATGCATGCAAATATTTTTCCTCACAATTAATTGTAAAAATTAATGAATGCCGTGAATTCATTTTCACAAGCCAGCTCTCACCAGTTTGAGCACCGTCGCTCGTGATCAAGCATTAAAAAGTGTACATGAATATGGCCACTCAGTTAAAAATCAACTATAATATAAGGAAAATTCACTAGGTGTGGATTTATTTTATTTGCATGAGAGCATTGCTGTTAGGTGGGAGTTCGGCTATTAGATATTTGGCATTACTTGGCTCAGAGTTTAGGTTCAGTTTATACATTTTCCTATTAATATTATCTATTAATATCTATAGTTTGCATACCTCTTTGCATGAAAGTAACTACTGATATGAACATATCCTTTAAAGTTCCTACCCCACCAATTCTCCTAAGCGAAATAATAATTATCAAAATGTTAGAATATATCTTTGTAACGATTTCCTTGTGAATTTTCGGAGATACTAAACGATATCGGGTGCCATGACTGTCGGACTGCGACAAATTCGTTCCTCACTGGAGCGGGAAAAACATTAGGTTTATTGGAATCCATGTAACTCGCTTGCCAAAGAACTTTCCTCTCATCTTATTCCCAATATTACCGAGCTCGCGCAATGACAGCGGAGTCGTTGTCGTTTTCCCATCCATTTGCTCATCCCACGCTCCCTTCTCTCCCCTCACCCACCCTCTCCAAACACTCCCCTAATGAAAATGCATTCTCATCGACCAAAATTAATATATTTATCGCGAGTGGAGATTAATCCCACGCATTTTTCGAATCGTTCCAATCAGCATCGCCGCTGATGGACGCGCGGGCGTGCGCGCGATCATTTCATCATCGAGTTCTCCGGAACGAATCCCGGGGCCATGACAGATTTATGAAAAAAAAGGATGCATACGCGCGCACGTTGGTTTGTTGGAGGAGGGGAAGAGTAGTGAAAATAATCCTCTTGTCCTTCCCTCTCTTTTCTTTCCCTCACCACCCCAGCCTCCCTCTCTCTCTCTCTCTCTCTCTCTCTCTCGGAATAAATGTGTATGCGCGGAATGGAATCGCGAGCTCCCCCAACCCCTTAGCGCTTTCGCAGTAATCCTCCTCCCGTCGTCCCCAGGAAACCCTCGCGCGATATATCGAATCAGTTTAATCAACTTTTTGCGGGGATTGAAAACTGTGACGGCCGCCGAAGTAAACAATCATTCAATCAAGGCTGTCGGGCAGTTTGGGGGAGGTGGTGGAGGTGGGGAAATGGAAGGATGAATGGGGGAGAGCGGAGCGAAAAAAATACAAAAATATCCCTCCCAGTCGTAAACTGTCCCCTCCCTCTCTCTCCCTCCCTCTCCCGCGTAGGTGGGCACGTACGTGAGTTTTTCCTTCCCACCCTCTCCGGCACAAGATCTCAGGGACAAATGGACGGTGGTGATAGGCACGATTTTGCTTTGCTTTTCGTTTCTTCCCTATTTGAGCTCACCCGCTCACACGTATGTTCTCTCTACCTCCGACTCCGGGAGAAGAGAGTCTTCCACGACGTCGGGCGCGATCCCCGAGCCGCCGATGACCTCCCGTGCCCGATCGAGGGGAGATGTACTGCGATCGGAACCCATCTCTCAAATTGAATCCCATCTCTCTTCCTCCCCATTTCACTCCATTTACTACTTGTATACATTTCTCCCCCGGCCTCCCGAAGCTCTCCCCTGCGTCTCCATTTCCAGTCCCCGTCGACCGCGATTCGCGCATCGGAAAGAATCGACTCCGGCTACCACACGAACACACATGCCGTGCACGCGGAGACGAACGCACGGCGCGAATGTGCTGTGGGTCGGTCATAGAAGGGTGTCAAACGACGTGCTAATGGCCGGCCCCCTTTTCCCCCTCCTCTTCTCCCACCCTTCTCTTCTCCCCCTACCTTCCCACCCCACCCAAGACGCCCTGAATTCTGTGCAAATCCATTAACGCGAGGGTGACGAATGTTGTTTATAGTCTTTTCCGCTGATTGCAATTGCCTCGGGGAAAAATTCGGACGGTCCGCGCGATTTTTTTCCCAACCATTCCCTTCATCTTTTTATTATTATTTTGGCGCTAGTGGAAAGAGAGATTCCCGCAGATACGCGACGTTCGCGTCCGTGAAATAAGAGGGGGAGGAAACTGCGGAGTTTTTTTCGCGTGAGTGTGGAATTTTACGCGTACATATACGTACAGTTAAAAAAATGGTGTGAAATGATGGGCCTATTTTTCAATAAATGTTTGTCGGTTGCATGGGGTTTGAAATAAAAATGGTAGGAAATATTATTCACGTGAAGAAGCGAAGATTGCTATGCGCCTAGGTTCAGTCTACCGAAACTCTAATTGCAGTTCAAGGAAATGTTAAGAACGTACTTAAAATAAATTATCCCTTCCCGTAGGTTGTTCAGGATACTAATGGTACATGGAAGTAATGCAAAAAAAAGTATCACAAATGGTAGTTTATTTATGAGAAAACCCACTCTTCGAATTACTCGTTCGGGTGCCTATTTATTTTTATTTTATGAGTATAATTGTTTTAGAAGTAATAATTTTACTAATGCATCGCAAAATTGTGTGAGCTCGATCTTTGATTCGTAGCAAGTAACAAGCGGTGATGATGAGATTGTCCGAAAAGTCCATTAAGTCTTGTGCGTTATAATGATAATGTAGTTTTTTTCATACTGATCGATTAGGGTAGGATCATTTTATCTTAACGGCCGATTATATTTATCGATAGAAATAACGTAGCTATCTTCGGAATTGTCATATGAGGATGTGAATAATATACAGGAGCATGTAAACAAAATAGTTGCGATGTGGTCGAGAGACGATATTAACAACAATCGAGATGGAATTAATCATTGAAACAGGATGATAGGCGTAGATTGAAGGGTTTCAAATGTAAATGTGGAGAAGGTGAAGTGGACAGAAAGGAAAACAAACGAGGAGGGTGCTAGTTATAGTGGAATGGGAGAGGGGATTGATGGAAGAAATCATAAGGAAACCGGAAAAATGGATGCGTTATGGTCGTTATTGGGATATTTAAAACTATGTTATAGGGAGGGGATCGAGATGGTGTGGAGATTTCCTGGGTTCAAATCCCGCCGGGATTTGCGCGGGCCCGGGTTCAAATCCCGGCGGTGTTGAATATTTTTCAGAGGTATCTCGATCCCTACTTGAGGTGCTTTGTGCGGGGCACTTTGAGTGAGTAAGACGTCCGTCGGATGGGACGTTAACCTGCGGATCCCTTGGCGCCTTTCGTAAAGAGTAAGCTAATGCTGACGCCGGGTTTCTTTCCACCCTTCATCCTGTCCATCCCCTATGGCGCAAATGACCCCAGCTGTCAGTCGCCTCCCCTAAATACTACTACTGCTACTACTACCTATGTTATAGGGGAGATTGCAAGGGAAGCGAGAAAGGGACAGGAATAAGATAAAGATGCTGAATGGAACGAAGGGAGGAAGGAAGTATACGGAGATGAAGAGGGACTTTGTTGTAGAGTATGAAGTTGGGTTGTGTTTTGCTATGGGAGACGAAAAAATTATTTGGTATCATGCGTCCGTCCAAAACTTACCTTAACCGGTAGATTACCTCTTAATATACTAATATAATCAATTTTGCTTTATAAATAAGATGGGGCAGATGTAACTCAGATACGGCAGTATTTGTCCGTGATTATCCCCCGATTCGAAAATTGCTGCAACTTCGACATTTCTGTTGAATTACATAGGAAAATGAATCGGAGGGCATTCGGATACAGGCCACATTATACGCCTTCCAATAATACACTTATGTTTGTGAGACTGCAGTCCCTATAACCTTCGCAGCGTTCTTTCTTCTTTACGTGTGCCATTCTGCCAGTGCCCATGCGTCACAGGTGATCCTGTTTCCTCAAAGATGATAGTATTCCCGTTCCCTTAAGTTATGATTGCTAGGTTTTATTTTTGAGTCTTCTTGTGTTCATCCGCGGACCATGTTCTTGTTTTCATTTCGTTCGGGGTATTAAAAAAGTTTTTAGAAAGACGGAGAGGGAAAAGGGCCATGTTCAAACGAGTATACAATTACGTAAGCGAGCCCGATCGCGGGTGGGTTTCGCGCCATCGTACGTCACATGAATCGGGAATATGCTCGTTAAATTGCATGAGAGTGCGCGCGGGAAAAAAATTGAAAAACACGCGGCGAGGATGAGAAGATCGGGAAGGAGGGTAGGCATAAATCGGGGTCGTGGTGGGAAGCTGGGATCTGAGGGAATACTTTTGAGCAATTACTCGTGGTGATTTTATTTTTTTTTGGAATAGCCAGGGAGAGGGAGAAGGTGATCGGTGTGCTCTGTACACGAGGGTTAGCTCTGGTTTGGAATGCGCTCTTTGTTTTATTGTCTTTTTTTTAATATCCTTTTCCCTACCCGATGCGTCCGGCTGCCGCGTCAACGTGATATTCGACGATCAATTGGCGACGGAATTGAGCGGAAAGGGTGTGCACTGCGGGCGTTTTTCAATCAGCACGGCATCGAAATGATTACGCCCCCTGAAAAACGCAAATTAAAATATCTCCATGAAGTTATTCGACTTCACTTCCTCCTCCTGCCCCCTTTGGAAGAGTGCCGATGAGATAATTTCGCCGCGGTATCCGCGCGCGGGAAAAATCACCGTGGAGCGAATATGAAATCGTCGGAATAATCCGATAAAAATGAAAGGATTCCTTATTACCGTGCACTTCACGGATTGACAATATTTTTGAGAGCCTCAAAAAATGAGCGAAAATTTCTTCCGAGCGCGTAAGCCGTCATTAGGGTAATTAGTTGCGTGAGCGAATAAAGAGCAAACATGTGTAAAACGATCCATTCCGCCAATGGAAAAAAAAATTATTTCCCATCAACCTGCTAATTGGAGACGAACGGCTTGATCTGGATGTTGTAAAAAATTGAGATAATTGTTGTATTTTTGTGGATGAGCTTTCTGAAATCAGCCAACATCTGTCACAGAAAAAGATTAAGGGCTCGAAATATTGGAAATGGTTTTAACACGTAGATGGTGCGTTTGTAGAAATTTTAAAATTCGATCAATGAAATTTCGGATAAATATGATTTTGAGTCGTTGCTGGTAAGTAATGACTGATGTGAGTGTCTATCGCACTCTGTTTTGGAATGAGGAGGAAATAGTTGCTACGGTAGAGTAATGGAAATACATGGCCTATCTTAGACTGGTAAATTTCACGTTAAAACCATTCTTAATCTAACGAATGCGTAGGGGCTAAACTGCAGACCTATTAGTGCTTTCAATGGTTAATTTTAATTTATACGTGGTTCAGCGAACATCTTGGAGTCACGAATGAAAACTCCTTTCATGCTGCATATTTTTCTTTTTATACCACAATCATTCCCTGCAGTGATACACATTACATTTGCAGGATTTGACCAGAAAATGGCATGCAGAAGTTCTTTAACGTGATAGAACCACATAAATGGTGTCCGTTGTTCGTGCAGTGTATAAGAAATTATTAGCGCTGAAGTAGTAATATTTTGTTCTTGTCAAATTAAAACATGAAATTATAAACACGATTCTGCTAGCAGACGTTATGGATAGAGGTTAAATAGACATCAATAAAAAGAGGTGAAAACATTCGAATTCAAGCAGATCACGAATGCAAAAGTATTTCCTTGGCCGGGATTTGAGCTCCGGATCCCTCCACTTGCGGGCGGAGGCTCTTAACCGCTTGAGCTATCCAGGAAACGTAATTTACATTGATATCTGCGATGTTTTAGGCAACCAAGTGCCCCAATTCTTTGGCCAAGAGATGGCGTTAGGGAGCTGTTTCACCCACCAAAGGAGAAATAGAAAACACACAAGGACAAAGGATAGTAGTAGAGCAATTAAAAAACATCATAAAGGATAAGAACAGTGCGTTTCGTAGCACGCCAGAAGAAGAGACGAGCCACATTGGCCTAATACACATTCAAACACGAAATCCCGCCAAACGGCGAACAAATACTCATTTATATAGAAACGGGTAAAAGGAAAAGGGATAGGAATATATATATATATATATATATATATATATATATATATATATATGTATGTATATGTATGTATATGTATATATATATATATATATATATATATATGTATATATATATATATATATGTATATATATATATATATATATATATATATATGTATGTATATGTATATGTATATATATATATGTATATATATATATATATATATATATATGTATATATATATATATATATATATATATATATATATATACACACATACACATACAAGCAGCTTGTTTATTTTTTCAATATAAATCCGTGTATTCTATCGTTGTTGATAGTGGTAAAAACAATAAATATATCGCACAACTCTTTGAAATTGCCATTTCCAGAGAGCATTGACCCTAGTGACTTTTGACGGTACAAAACTAGAATAAGCAATAGTATATCTACCATAGTGATTAGCTTCAGGGCAATTTTTGATGGATGAGGGCGAAGAAAACTCTAGTAGATGTATTATGGCACGTGAAGTTCACATAATCAGAATGGGGCTGGTAGTTTCTTATTCTGCTCCAAATTATGGTTGCCCATAACATCCCCGTGACCGGAAAGTCACACAGCTTGGATTTCATGGAGGGGCCCAAATGCATTGCGCGGGATCCAAATCCGTGATCCACCTTTGGTTGTATCCACTAGGCTACCGCGGCCCACTGCCTTCCCATAGGACACCCAAAATTTTGATTCACATTCCCGGGCCGCCGTCGATGAGAAGCGGAGAGAAGAGGACGGTGGTGGTGGTGGAAGGGAGAAATTTCGGGAGTTGGAACCTCCGGGAGGGGAGAATGATTGTTGGAAGGGAGGGGAGGAGGGCAGAAAGGGGGTTGGTGGGTGGGGTAGGGGTTGGGAGGTGTCGTAGGAAGGGTAGAGATGGGATGGAGAGACTCCGCCCTCCCGATTCACGATTGATTTTGGCCCTTTGGCTGCGGCGGGAGTTTCTCCTTCCCCGCCAAGCCCCTTCCCTTTCTCACTCTCAGCCCTCACAACGCCAAATAAACCCTCCTTTACGGTCCATTCGGAGTGCCTAACACCAACTCCATCTCCAGTCTACGGTCTCTCGGATTTGCTCTCGGATGGCGTAAAAGACATTGTTCTAAGTTTTACATTTCTATCAACAGGGCGAATACCTGTAATAGCGATGACGTATGGTAGCGGTAGGAAGTGTGGAAAATCCGAGGGATCTTTTTGTGCGCTTCAATTATGTATTGAGAGTTGTGGATATTTAATAAAATATGCAGCACAGAGAGTTAGCTACGTGCCTAAATTGCATTAAATGCAGTATAAGGCGTGGTTAACGATTTTTATATATTTGACAAAAGGAAACTTTAAATCAAATTTTAATTACCCATCATGCCTACAGGATCAACTCGTTTTTATTACTCTTTCGTTTTAATTATAATTTAATAGTTGCAAATCTTTGCGAAGAAAAATTGTAGATTAAAAAGAGAATTAAGAAGAGAGAGGCGTGGTCCAGAAACCAAGTAGAATACCCCCTTCAGTCTTTGATTTGGTGAACAATGAGACAAATATGGTGAATAAACTCATAAATGGAAAAAAACAAGTAAAAGAAGAAAGCATCTCTAGAAATGAGTAAAGTAGTTCCTTTGTTTATGATAACGCACGTAGTATTTTTTTGATTCCACTGATATATTAATAAGACTGGGGATAGGGAACCTCGCCTGTGCGGCATTCGCTGCCCATCGAACTATCTTTGAACATACGAGTATTAACTTTCTGGGCGGCAATTGCAATAAAATCAGTAACTTGTCATAAAAGCAATCAAAAAACTGAGATTTCTGGGAAACCACATTCTTAATTTTACTTTTCCCTCGAAAATACTCTTAAAATATGCACATTTTGTAATTAACCTTGGAATTAAAATGGGGTTGATATTTCTGAATTAATTTCTGTTATCCAGTCAAAATATTTTAAAACTTTTGATTGTTTTTAATGCGCCACATACACTGAAGGGTGATGGTCAAGTATTTCAAACATATTCATTTCTAAGTCTGTATCTTTTTGGTCCGTGACATACCGCTGCCAGAAGGGCATGGGAAATGACAAAATTAGAATTAATTGCACAATAAAAGCTTATAGTGCGCATAATTTTAACACATGAGATTGATTTAGACAGAGCAGAAAAAAATTGCTGAAAATATTTTAATCCCACAAATAAACCCTTGTAAACTAGAAATTTCCTCATATGAATAAATAAATAGCTTTGACGTTCCTGGAACTATTTCCGAGCGTTTTTGAGGAAATATTTAGAAATATGGCGCAGTTTCCATTAGAGTAAGTGTCAACCTAAATAGCATTCATTGAGTCACTCATATCACAGGGTAACACGCAATTAGGTTGTTTTGTTTTTAGAGTTTTGTAATAAAAATATTGAATGTAATTTCATGTATTGGTTGTCATTTCATTTAATTTTCTTTTCACTTGATAATTGTTTTCCTCTGTCAACGGATTTCTTCCTCTGATTTTTTATAAATGGCCTCTCTCTACATTGTACTTAGGTGAAATTCTCGATAGCCAATACGCCAAATCCGTTCCCCCATTTTTGTGAGGGGGATATTCTTTCTCGGTGACGTGTCAATGCGATTGAACAGGTTCGAACCTTGTGGATTCTAGGCGAATTAAGGGTAGTGCCTCGAGTCAATGCAGAAGAGGATTTTGTCAACGACTGGAGTAATTACCAGGCATACACCCTCACTCCACCTCGCGGCGCGACTTACCTTGACACCAACACACGTGCACGTGTCAACTCTCAAACCTTTCCCTTTCATCTTCCACCATTTCCACCTCCATGGATCCACTTTCCGCTTCCTTTACCACCCTTTCCATCAACACCCCTCAACCCCCTTACTCCCTCACCCCCATCAAGTCCCTTACACTCCTGACTCTTCCAACCCCTTTATCTACCCCGCCCCCACAACCCCTCGGCCCATCACTCAAAAACCTACACACCCCCTTTCGTCCTTTCCCCATCATAATGTCGAAGTCCCGCAGTCTCCAAGTCAAACATTCGACTATCGGATTTTTGATTAACGCCTTTTTTCTGTACGGATTCCCTCCATCCGAGAGAGGGGGAGTCGGAGGGGATGTGGGAGGGGGTTTGCGGAGAGAAGGCAGGGCTAGGGTGTCGAGTGGGGAGGGAGAAGTTGGAAAAGTTAGGGGTGGGGGTAAAGGATGAATCCTCGAGAATGGGTCGGTCCGATTGGGAAGGACGGGACGGGCCCTGGCCCTCCCTCCCCGTTGCGTCCACGTGGTTTGTATCCGTATGTATGACGAGTCGTGTGGGGGTGGTGGAGATTGAATCGAACTACGTAAGAAAGACGTGCACGCTAATGGTTGGGCACCTGGGCGGATGGCCAACATGACGCTGTTACTACCTGTCTTTTTCTCTGTCTCTGCCATAGCCTTATCCAAAGGATCGCACCCGTGTTCGAGTGCTTCATCGTATCCGAGAAATAATATCTTGTCCCGTAATGTTCTTTTCACAACACCAAATGAATGCATACGTATAAAATTATAATGTGAACTTGATAGTTTCAAACCGTGAAAATGTCAGGTATTTAAGGATATAAAATACTTGTTACTTCTACTGTCGAATTTTGTACATTCTACGTGCATTTTCATTTCATTTAAACAGCCTTTTTCGGGTAAAACTAGTCATGGAGTGAGCCTAAGGTAACTGTAAAATTTTAGTTTATCGTATTTTAATAATAAATTAATTGTGAAATTTTATTCCACATTGCGTAGATAAATATGAACTATTTTATTATATGAGCGTGCACGTAAAAAATATATTGTTAATAACTCGATCGTTGGGTGATTTCAAAATCGTTACTTTTAATCAATTGATAGCGGCGATGATAATTTTCTGGCGGATATCTGCATACACGGAATCCTCTTGACTGTCAGTGAAGAGAAATCCGGAAGCACGCTCAACAAAATCGCCAGAGGCTGATGCTTTCGTATTTATTTTAATTATTTATTGTATTTCTATTAATGTAATAAATAGGCTTTTATGACTGCTAGTGTAGGTGTGTTATTTTAAATTGCAAATTTATATTGATATTTATGGATGAATGCATAATTTTACATGTTAATCTCATTCATATTTAGCGAGAGTTAAAAGGAGTTTTGGCTTAATTTCAGTGGAAGTCGCAAAAGTATTTAAGGTTTCTTTCTTATTTCAGCCGGCTGCTTACAACGTGTTGATCCAATCACGGAGAAACTGAAAAAGTGTCGTCAGTAGACAGCGATTGCAACCACTGGTGAGACTCGCTGAACTCAAGAATTTATCTTTATTTCAAGATTTCCTGATCAGCTTCTACTAGTCTCAAAAAACGGCACTCAATTCAACATCCAGTCTAATTCACGCCAGCGTATGGACTTTATCGACAACATATTGTGAAGCAAGATGATGACTCACGGTATGTATGAAGTCTTATGTAACCTGAGTATAATTACGAATCATGTGTAAAAAGTTAAACATACAGCAATGCATTTAAGAATTTCCTTTGCGCTTGAGCATTGATTGGACAGTATTTGAATTGCGTAGGATATTTTTTTCTGTGGACGTTTTCTACCTCGCTTAAATATGCCGATGACAAAAACTACTCCGCTCCTAAAATAATAGATTTGAGCTATCGAGAGAAATTGTCGAGGATGTTATTAATTTTATAGTGAGGCGATTTATGAATGAATTCCAATTTTTAATGAAAAATTCTCCTTTAATTGATTTTACACTCTGGAAGTCGAATAAAACCCTGGAAGTGATTATAATTTCTTGTTTTGGGCTGTGATAAGTTTCAAGTGACCTTACATTAGTTTGCACAAAACTAAAAACAGTGATTATGTTTTATGCCATTTCCGTTCAGATAAATTAAAATGCAATGAAATGTATTGTTTAGGTTTCTTGACGCCTCTGGTAATCCGTGCTTCCCTTGGGATCTCGATAAACCTATGGCTTTACATACGGTTTCCCAGGGGCCGGACAGTCAGAGGTACACCCATGCCAGAATACGGTACTCGAACTCGCGCGACATTTGAGTTAGCAGGTGAGGGCCCATTACCCATCTGACTGACCCGACCGTTATGAAATATAAATTACATTGAAATAAAAATGAAACAAAACTGAAATTACCTGAATAAATATCAGCTTCTGCATAATTAAGATCTTAAAGAACAGAAGTGAAATAACTGAACATACATTCAACGACGATACTTATGCAGAGAGTCCGCGATAGAATCTATTGACGTGAAAAGGATCCAGAAAATGTGCGTTAAACCCTATTGGGGAACATATGTAGCGATATGATGGAATATGCGCATCTAATCACTTGCAAAACTTAGTATAGTTAGTTAAGATTTGGGCAATATCAAGTTGAACCATTCACACACGGACAATGGCCGAGAGTTAATTTGAGAAACATTACATTTACTCGTAATATGGTCTTGTGAGCTGAAAGTAGTGCATGAGATATATATTGCGTTAGATTCAAACAAGAACTACATTTCAAAGTTCTATGGCAGGTGCAAGAACTGTTACTTTAACGGAATCATTCGCTGATGTTCACTGCAATGTATGAATTTTTCTGTGTAAGGGTCATTCGCCTTTCCCGGGAGCTGGAGAGTCTAGTCAAACACTACTCCGCTGGTAGGGGATGTTAAATATTTGCGCCTTAGGGATTCAATCAGGAGAACTTATAGGATGAAGCCTGCAAAGAGATGATTGATATTCATGCGTTTATTGTGTTTCATTCTTTTTCTTGTGAGCGTACATTAACTGAAGGGAAAATGAATCCTTGAACCTATAGGTTCGACACCTTTTCTCTCTTATAATGTCATTAACTCACGACTCAGGGGTGTTTTTTCAAATGTATAAGTCAATATATATATATATATCCTCATCATTTAAACTTACAGAGTCTGTTGATAGTCATAAAATTAGCAATACTACCTTGATCAAAAAGTTCCCGGAATAACCACCGTGTGGCGCTCCCATCGTTCCGATTTGAGTTCTGTTTTTTTTGTTAAATTGGTACATCTGTTGTTGATATTCCCTTTAAATCTTAGTGTCATAACTTGACATTTGCAAAAGTTACGTAGCCAAGAGTACATCTATCTCTGTGTGTGTTGGCGATTTTTTACAATTTCAGAAATGGATTTAAATTTGCAACAACGAACTTGTATTAAATTTTGCGTAAAAAACGGATTTAGTGGCGCACGGACGTTGGAAATGTTGGAAAAGTGTTTCGGCAACGATTCTCTAAAAAAAACGGTCGTTTACCAGTGGCACGAGCGGTTCAGAAGTGGTCGTGAGTCAATCGAAGATGATGAACGCAGTGGCAGACCATCGACATCGAAAGTCGGTGAAAAAATTGATAAAGTAAAAGAAATGTTGGTCAATAACCGCAAATTAACCATCAGAGAAATAGCGGAGGACTTGAACATTGCCTATGGATCCGCCCAAGACATTGTGGTTAATGATTTGGGTTTCCGTCGTGTAGCAGCAAAGTTGGTGCCAAAATACCTCAATTTCATGCAAAAAAGAGACCGTGTTGACGTCGCAAAAGACATGATTTGCGAGGCTGAATCCGATCCCACATTCATCAAAAGGATCATTACTGGAGACGAGACGTGGGTTTATGAGTACGACACGCAATCCAGACATCAGGCAAGTGAATGGCGTTCACCAAATGAGCCGAGACCAAAAAAACCACGTCGTTTTCAGTCAAAAAAGAAGGCAATGCTGACGGTTTTCATGGATTACAACGGTGTAGTGCATCATGAATTTTTGCCAGACAGTAAACAAAGAGTATTATTTGGGCGTTATGAGACGTTTGCGTGAAGCAATTCGCCGAAAGAGACCAGAAATGTGGGAAAAAAAACTCGTGGATTTTGCACCATGATAACGCACCGTCGCACAGCGCTATCATTATTCGTAATTTTTTGACGAAAAATGCAACAAATACCATCCAACAGCCACCGAATTCACCTGATTTGGCTCCCTGTGACTTCTTTCTGTTCAATCGAGTTAAAAAACCATTACGGGGAACGCGTTTTAGCAGCCGAGAGGAAGTAATGGAAAAATCGCAGGAAGCACTGATGGACATACCGAAAACCGAATATAAAAAATGTTTCGAGGATTGGATCAAGCGCTGGCATAAGTGTGTTGCAGTCGATGGGGATTACTTTGAAGGGGACAATATAGATTTAGATGAATAAACTTGTATTTTTAATTTTCTGAATAAATTCCGGGAAATTTTTGATCAAGGTAGTATTTTCCTTCATTACAAAGAATTTAAAATGGTAAATTTTAAATTACACTTCAGAATATTTTCTGAGGACCCGGAAATCGACTAGTAGATTTGTGAAATTGACCCCTGCTTGTGCGGTGTGGAGCTTAAAATTAGATTGCTTTCTCAGTACCGCACGCAGGATTGGACGATTGATATGCTGTCATGGGTGTTATCTGGCATCAAGTCTTCCTGTCACAAGGGGTTTCAATCCCAGGGTACGTAGATAGCGTGTACAGCAATGCGTTATTTTTGGCAGTTTTCCATGAATTGGGAAACTCCTCTTTGCATCCTTTGTCCAATTTCCCAATCAGCATTTTCTAGGATGGTTCTCTTACGTTTCCTCTCTTTGGATTCGAGGTTTGATCCTCGAGGAACTGCACGTTTCCTTCCCTTCGCTTTTTCATCACCGAATTTCTCAACCAAGAGCCTCGCATTCGCGAAGTCACCTCATGGATGAAATTGAAATGAGCTCAAATTAAAAATGCATAAAATAAATGTGAAAATCATAACAGTACAGGTAATTTTCCTGTAAGTTTCCACAATTCATTAATTGAAACGACCATGTTTTAGGCATGTTGTTCCGTGTCAATTTTGGGAGTAAACTGAATTATCTTTATATATACGATGTGTAAAGATAATTCTATTTATACAATATATATATATATATATATCTATTAATATGTTTATATATATACACACACGCAAAGAATCGGGGCACTTGGTTGCATAAAGCATCGCAGATCTCAGTGCAAATTACGTTTCCTGGATAGCTCAAGTGGTTAAGAGCTTCCGCCCGGCAAGTGGAAAGATCCGGAGTTCTAGTCCCGGTCTAGGAAATATTTTTACACCCGTGACCTGCCTGATTCCGCCTTCTCCACCTCTCCTGTGTTCGTCCTTTATGTGTGTTCCTATCCCTTTTCCTTATATCTATTTCTATGTAAATGAGTATTTGTTCGCCGTTTGGCGGGATTTTGTGTTGTGTATGTATATATATATATATATATATATATATATATATATATATATATATATATATGTATATATATATATATAGTATATGTTGTTTGTGTGTGAGTACGTATATATACCTAACCTTGATAATGGCACAAACTAACGTAACCATTGTTGGTTAGATAAATGAATTAAAAATACCGAGTGATTTTAATTTATCATTGTGAACTTTAAAAATATCCACAGAGTAACGTCTAATACCATTTTTATTGAGAAAAGCAAGTTTTACCGCTGAAAATGAAATAATGCCACCGTTTGATTGAATATGCCTGGTCTGTGTTCATTTAAATCCAAACGTAAAACCTTTAAATCCCTTATACGAAATCTATAGTTCAAAGCGGGTGGATCTGACTGAACAAATCGAAAAATCTTTCGACGTTTCGATATTTTATGTCTTCGTAAGCTCTGATTTGAACCAAGATGTCCGACAACGGCGTGTTAATCTGTTTTGTTTTGCGCCCCGAAGATTCTGAACGGTAAGCATAAAAATCACACTAAAGTGCGGAGCATTTAATGCATCGACACGAAATAAATAATTCATCACGGCAGGAAAATAGCGCAAAATTTTTGCAAATTCCTATCTGTATTTCGAGCGAGGCGAGAAGGGACGGCATATGAGGGGCGCGCGGAGAGAGGAGGTAGGTGTGGAAAGTGGGAGAGGTGTGAGGGGGATGGGAGGAGTGGTGCGGGAGGGATCCGGGCAGGCATTAAGGGAGAAACACGGCGATGGAGACATATACCTACGATATAGGGGAGAAAAGCTTCCTCGCTTTTGATGGAGGATTTGATAAGTGAGTCCGGAAGGTCTCGTCCGCCTCTCTTCCACTCGCCCACCCATCCTCCGATCCCCCTCCCAGGTTCCCTATCTACCCCACTCCCTTCTTCCCCGCTTTCCCCAAAAACTCTCTTTTTTCTTCTCCCCCCCCCCCGCCCTCTTTCCTTTCCGCAGCCCTACCCACTCCAAACTTTCCGTCCCTTCCCACCTCGCCAACCTCCCCGCTCTTCTCCCCCCACCCCCACACTTCTGTTATCCTGGACTCTTCACCTCCTGCCCCATCTCAAACATTAACCTTTCAGGGATGATCAGTGCGGGTCCGAGGGCTAGGGGCGGACAAGGAGCTCTCTCGGAAGCCAAATAAGCGTTCTTCAGGTTGTTGCCTCAACGTCCACTTCTCACGATTCTTCTCAACCGGAATAAATATTTCCGAATTTGAGAGAAAGTGAGAGAGGAGGGACAATGGGAGAGAAGAGATCAAATAAATGGCACAGACCCTACGCAGGAATAAAAAAATATATGCGATTTTCCACTTTTAAATTTTTTCGTTTATGTGTTTTCGAGCTCAAACGCGGTATGAACGGGGAATTAAAAAAAATACTTCGGAAGAATCTCGAAATTTGGTTAAATTTGAGAGGTTCGTGGAACATGGAAGAATATTCGGCCACGTCCTCCCCGCAAAGTTTCCCCCCTCGAATCATGTGCGAGCGTAAAAAGGAAGGGTGGAACGTGCTTTCCGCTCCAGAACCTGGAAGATTTTACTTCAACTTTTAGGAAAGTAGAGAACTTTTAAGACGCACTGAATATTATCCTGAACGCTTGAATAGCCTAATAACGAAATAAACTTTTCCTTAAATATTTTGTGGTCATTCTACCGTGGGCATGTATATTTTAATGATACCAACTGTAGGGTTCCCGGGCTGCAACGCTTTTTTGATGGTGATATCCACAGAAAAATATCTTTTTTAAGACGACAACATTTAAAATTAAATTTAGGACGGTTATAATTCTTTCCAAACTCGACAATGTCTCCATGCCGAGTCAAGTATTTCAGCCGTAAGCGGAGTACAGTCGTGCGCTGTGTAAAACAAATAAAGCGACAAGGGACCAACCGCAGAGATTTATTCGCCCTTCCACCGCGTAATCTAAAAATTAAAGATTGAAGCATTTTATGGCAGTTATAAATAATACAGCGCTTCCAGAGAATATT
Organism: Hetaerina americana; assembly: GCF_022747635.1. Lineage (NCBI taxonomy): Eukaryota > Metazoa > Arthropoda > Insecta > Odonata > Calopterygidae > Hetaerina > Hetaerina americana. The sequence goes on along the minus strand of NW_027287427.1, from coordinate 53,101,329 downwards.
CAGGTCTGGCGCTCAAACGCTCGGAGGGGTAGTGGCCGGGACAAAAACAAAAGCCTGAGCTAAAAGCGCAGAATTATATCCACGTCGGGCTTTCCGTCCTCTCTACTCTCTCTCTCTCTCTCTCAGGGATTCCGTAAAGGGAGGAAAAAAGAACGGGAGTTGGAGGAGAAGGACGAACAAAACCGAAGCGTCACATTCATTACGACTTCACACACGCTCGCAGTCACACGGAGACACACGCGGGCGCGCGCACACGAGAAAACACACACCCGCAACTCTCTCACATGAGGGTGGGCGGGTGTGTATATATGTGTGTGTGTGTGTGTGTATGTGGGAGGGGAAAAGGGGGAGAGGGGTTTAAGGGTGGAAAAATCAGCCCTTAAAAGCGCAAAAGACCTCGGAAATTTTCTAGTCATGAATTTCGTTGCACTCCAAGGGGTCGTAAAAAAAGTTGGCGAATTATTGCGTCCCTCTATCTCTCGCTCCCTCTCGGAGAGGAGCCACTACTAACACGGACTGTTTCATTCCTTTTATCAAGCAAAATGGGAAGGAGGAGGGCAAATAAAAAAAAGAGACGAGATGAGTAACCTCCTTTTTTTCTGCTCCCGCGTATTTTTCCTCTTTTATTTCTTTTTTTTAAAGCCTGACAGATGTTGCCGTTTCGGTCGCGAGGGAAATGGGAGGGAACAATCACACGGGAAAGGATAAACTCCGGGCACGCCACGGTAGGTGGTGCTGCGGGGGTGGAGGAAATGGCGGGAAGAGTGGGGTGGTGTGGGAAATGGAGGCTAAGATGCGAGGATTAGATGAAAAATAACGAAGGGACGGACGAGTGGGAGGCTTTGGTAGTCGAAGGGGGGTGGGGTAACAGGGAAGGAGAGTTAAAACTGAGCGGAGGGAGATCTTCTATATGTTGGACTGGAGATTCGGAGGGGGGTTAAGGGAGTCGGGTTGGCAAGGGGGAAAAGCAAAAAAAAGGGTGTGAGGGAGGAGGACAAATAGAAGTGGATGCGGGGAAGTTGAGTGAGAAGGAATAAGTTGGCTGAAAGGAGGGAAGAAAGCGGAAGGAGAAAAACACAAGAAACGGGGGATGGTGAAAAATGATGGGACTTGGAGTATAAGTGGATGGAGAATTATGTTAAATCATTAAAAATTTTACACAAACGTGAACGAACATTGGTCTGTTGGTTGATAGTTGATTGGTCTAATCAACTATTTCATATCACAGTTTGGACTGATGAAATCATTACTTGCTGGAATACAATAATGAAGTCGAAGCACTGATTAAAAGATCCCCACATCTCCTGTGTTCGTCCTTCATGTGTATTCCTATCCCTTTTCCTTTCATCTGTTTCTATATAAATGAGTATATATGTATATATATATATATATATATATATATATATATATATATATATATATATATGGGTCGCGGTAGACCAGGGGGTAGAGCGTTGGCCTGCCGACCGAAGGGGCCCGGGTTCGATTCCTGGGCAAGGCACTCTGGGAACCTGAAGCTCCACCCAAGCTTAGTGATTTTTCGGGTACCAGTTCTTCCTGGGAAACCATAACCGGCACAGGGAAAGGAACTGGCCCCCCTACCCTGATGTGTGAATTTCACACGCCGTCGGGCTTAGTACTGGGTGAACTCTGCCATCACCTACCAAACCGACCTTCGGGTTGATTACTGTGTTTATGGTTTATGTATATACGAGGGTCATCCGGAAAGTAGTACCCGTTCGTGCCGCATGAAGTGCTGACGACGCGAGTAGCCGCTGGACGAGGTCAGATAGCTTCAGTGGCTTGTCTGCCTTCTCTGAGCCAAGTTGCGTGACGCTAGCATTGCCTGTGTTGTTTCTGTGATTGTTTACAATGTTTAAAAAAATTGAGAACGCCGCCAGTTGTGAAGTGAGGGCAGTGATTAAATTCCTCAATGCAAGAAACGTTCGCCCATGTGATATTCATCGCCAATTAAAGGAGGTGTATGGAGACAATGTAATGGACGAGTCGTCTGTTCGGCGGTGGTGTCGCAACTTCAACATGGGGAGGGGGAACACACACGACGATGAGCGTTCGGGGAGACCGTCTGTCATTACAGACCAACTGGTGAGCTCAGTTGACGAATTCGTGAGGAACGATCGGCGCGTCACAATTGATGACATCTGTGAGCATTTTCCCAATGTTTCTCGAACAATTGTTCATGAAATTGTTAAACACCATCTGCATTATGCAAACATTTGTGCAAGATGGGTCCCTCGCGTATCTCAATGAGCTGGCGGCGAAGGACTATGCAGCAGGAATACAGAAACTTGTCACACGTTATGACAAATGCCTTAATTTGCTTGGAGATTATGTTGAGAAGTAGTTTAAAGTATCCTCTTTCAAATAAAATTTTTTATGTTTGTTAATATTTACTTTTGTGTCTTTATTTCACGAACGGGTACTACTTTCCGGATGACCCTCGATATGTGTGTGTGTGTGTATAGATACACACCCACGTACAAAGAAATACATGCATATAATATTTGCTCTAAATTAAGGAAAATATTTAGTCTTCCAACATTTTTACGGACTAAAGGTGCACTTATCATCTTATAACCACACGCTATAAGAATTTAACCTTCGTGGACTTACGTTATACATCCATAAATAGATCGACTGCATAATTAAATTGATAAATTTGTGTGTAATGGTTTTCATCAGTGCGTAACTACAAAAGGATTGTCTTGACACTGCTTTTGTTGGTTCGCAAGTTTGACATTTGAGCCAATCTTTGCAACACTGAAGATGTTCTTAAGCGGAGGGTAGATTTCATCTCGCGCCAATTGTATACCTTGGGTATATGTGGGATTTTAAACTCGGTGTTTGGAGGCATATTTTTATTCCTTATGCCGAATATGTCTTTCTAGGGAAATATGCTATTCTGACAATTATAAATTATTTTTAAAGAAGGGTTCCCCCAAATGCCTGGATTTTAAATTGGTTTGCTTCACCAGCCGACGACTTAACTTGATATGATCACCGTGCTTTAATCTGCAATATAAATAGAAATATAGAAATAATTTTTATTTTGACAATTTAACTTAACGTTTTTACGTGTCTTCCCTCGTGAGATGTTTGTTAGCAATAAAACATAACTTTTGCACCCTGGGTAATCTTTCATAAACCTATTGCTGGAGAACCGAGAAATCCGATAGAAGAGCTTCTCCTTTGTTCATGGTGCGTCATTGATTTTACGAGAGAGATAAGGCCTTTGTAAGGTTTTTATGCTGAAATAACTTCGTAGAAAATCGTTTAAAATCTTTGGAGAATGTTTACATCCATCATAAGCGGATCAAGTTCTATCTTTAGGATGATGGTTTATTAAAATCTATCCGAGGAAGGTTGCATAAAGTGGAGATGGATCTTATTCAATTGTTCCCGGCTCAACCTTGAGGAAATTCATTTTAATAAAATTAAGAATACAAAGTAACTTTCCACTGTCCTTTATTAGCGTACAACCGGTTTCAACGCTAATAAAGGACTGTGGAAAGTTACTTTGTATTCTTAATTTTATTATTATGGAGATGGATCTATTCATCATCTGGATGTTTGCGTTTGCTCATTTGTTTTGCTGGCACGGATGATATCCGTAGAGATATTTCGATTTTGTCACACATGAACCTAAACCATTGCAGAGTCCTTCTGGCTACTTCCCAATATCTCCTCCATTCACCGTCCTTGCTCAAATTCTACTGAGTAGCTCTCAAAATTGACGGAATTTTGTCATTTGTCTTGACATTATCCAACTTGTTTTCTCTATTCTTCCAAGAGCCTGTGGCATTCGCTGTATCTCTAATATACGACAATAGTGTCCATGTGTGCCATTGGTTGCATTTGGCCTTGTCTTATTTATTTTAAATTTAATGAATAATATGACCCATTATTTATTGCGATTCATTGGCGTGTTGTAGGCTAGGAAATTTGATACGCGAGAATTTTTTGGTATTGTTTTCCTATATGGAGGATAGCAGTTCATCTCATTCTTGGAATGTGTTCGCTATTGAACTTGTTAGCTACTGTACCTGTGTACGTGTTTGGAATTGCTCCCTGCCACACATCGTTGTGATGGATCGTAGGTTACCATTTGGAATTATAAGGTCCTAAAATGGTTGAATGAATCCAATATTCGTTTATAGAAAAACCGACTCCATTTTCGCCGGAATTTGTCTTTTTGGTCCATTGATATTTTTTAATAGAATGGGCATCCTCTAGAATACATCCTTTAGAATGAGCGTCTATGTGTCTACACTTCCGCCGCCTTGCGAGACTTAAGCAAGTCAAACTTAGCCAAAGATCAAAAGCAAGCCCCAAAAAATGGAAGTCTTCTTAGAGCCTTTAATTACTTCATTCCCATGGAAAAGAAGCTCCTTCCTCTCGATTTATGAATTGATGTAACATTGCATTTGATGGTGTGAGACACTAATCGAACAGAAATTAATTACCACTAACTTGTTTTCCTCTCACCAGTGCTGGGTGCAAAAAAAGAAACATCGACCTAACTTTGACGTGGTCGGTGGGAAATGGTGGTGAAATGTGGAAAAATTTCAGGCACACGTGGAATTTCCCGAAAATTAACGTTGACGCTGAAACTAACCGTTGAATTGATTTTTAACCATGTGACAAGTCAATTTCGGTGCTCCTTCAGGATTCTATTGTTTTGAATGAAATATCATTAGTATTTGAGTGACATTTCAAAGTTTATTGACGAAACTGTTCTGCGAGAGCCATTTTCAATTCATTTTTGCTCTTATCGAATGTGACAAATGGTCAAACACTTAGTGCATGATGGGTTGAACCTTTACAGAGGAAAACAAGCAATAAAAGTCAGTCGATAGGACTCTAATTTTCATGAGGCTGGGAAATTTTTTTAAGACAGGTTTTTTCGGGCTGGGTCAAAAGATATGGCAAATTTGAAATTTTTCTTCCCTTGCAGACAAAGAAAAGTTCACATATTGGTACAGATGTGTGTAAAAAGATTTAGACCACCCGCTTTCTCCTACAGTTAAATATCGTTTTGCAAACCTTTGCCTCCGTTCCACACAAAATATATATCCCGCTCTTCCTGGCTTAATTATGAAAACTTGAGTAATTATAGTAATGCCTTCTTGCATTTTATTTATTTTATTCAATTATTATGTGTATAATTTAACAGTAAACAGTAGTTTTTAAGTATATGTATTGAGAAAATTTGGAATATTATTGTGCCAATCTCAAAAAAAGAAATTATAATGTGAAAATTCATATATCGTTCAATTGCAAAAACAAAATCAACGTCTAAGACTGCGTAATTTGGGCGACTGATTTAATACTATTAGTTTTCTAAATATTTAGCGCAAAAACTGCTGTTCATTTCAACCTTTACAAAAATTTGTATTTAACAATAATTTCTATGTTTAAATTAGAGTATTTATAGCCAAAGACGGTGCTGTAGCTTAAGATTAAAGTATTAATTTCTATTACTTAATTAAATATGACTCCTTGACTACTTCCATTGCAAACTAAACGCTTAGAACATCTCAAAACGATCATTTTAATATTTCGATCAATATACTTAATTGCGTCAGTCGATTGTTTCCAATCCGAGAAGGCGGTTTAAAATTCCTTCCGAGACAGACGGCATCGTCTGTGAAAGATAATTGGAAACGAAGACAACAAAACTAAATTACAATCCCTGCGTACGTTATTTTTTTTTCTCCGGGAATGGCGATGAGGAGCGAGGGAGGAATGGAAATCACACGCGTCCGTGCGCGGGAAGAAAGTAAAAAAGCGCTCCGCGAGGAAGGGGCGGGTTTATTATTTCGGGGCGGCGCGTCACGAGTCGTTATCCCTCCGACCCCGAAATTGCTGTCGCCCGCGGGGGACAACCCAATTTCCCCGCGTTTAACGCTAACCAACACGGATCGCGGATGCGCAATTTCGGTCGCCGTAATTAAATACGAGAGTTGAAGTTTCCCCGGGACGCAAGCACGGGCGGGCGGCCACGGGGTAGGGGGATGATAACGAGGGAGGGAGGAGTGGACCGAGGTGAGGGAACCCCGAAAGAGGAAGGGGTCTCACGGGGGTGGGGGAAGAGAAATGGAAAACGAGATGCGACGCGCTTGCGAAAAAAATGGCGGACGATTAGTCGTGACACCTACCTGTGTAGGGATGGGACGAGGCGTGTGGTCCGCGAGATGCGCCTCGTTCCTTTTATAAAACCCTCCTTTTTTATCCTCCTCCTCTTTCCCTCTCACTATTTCTCACTCGTTTCAAATGTCTCCAACACCCGCAAAACCCTCTCTCCTCTGGAGAGAAAAAACATCTACCCTGCCATCCCCCACACTTCGCAATCCCGCCGAAACAACTGTCCCCTTTCCGTTCCTCCCTTCCTAATTTATTTAATCCGCCCCTCCTTGCCGCACTCAGACCCCCCGCGCGATCTTGGGTTGTCGGGAGAACAATGTGCTCATCCCGTGACGCGCGGTTTGCAGGAAGGAAAGAGTTGTGGAAGGAAATCCATGTGGAGGGAAGGAAGGAAAGAGGTGAACGAATTAGCGAAGGCTTGGGAGGTTGGGACGTAAGCTCCTCGCAAAAGAGAATCATATTTTCGGCAGCGGGACCCTCCGGCTCTTTTTGGGGTTTAATTGGGGGAAGCTGAAAAAGGAGGAGAAGATGGAGGCGTAGGACAAAGCGGTCCGGGGTTCCGTCAACCTGAGGATTGCTCAGAGCCCGGAAAGGTCGTGTTGTTGCACGCAAAGGGGACGCTGCTGTCTAGGGGGGTGAGAGATTAAGCGTTTCAGGAAGACTAAGTCCTGTTGTCGAGGGGGTAGTGCGGAGGGAATGAAGCCGGAGAAGGAAAACTCTGCAACATATGAAGGAAATTATCGCGCGGTCTACTCCTTAGGGCGCGCGTGAAATGAGTGCCCGGGATCGATCACGTCATTATCTCCCCCAGAGGTGACTTGGTTGGTAATTAACTACGAATAAATCTGCCTTCCTAATCCTCCAAAGCCACAAATGTGTGGGTTCAGCGAAAAATTAAGGTACTTTTACATTTAGGATTTAAAATTAATTAAAATAAGATTAATGTTTTAGAAAATTAAAGGTGGGGTTAGAGAATGGATGATAACTTTACCTGATAAAGTATGAACTTTCATTGCATATTATCCACGTGGATCTCACAGAGATTAGTTTCGAGTAACAAAACGTTTGATAAAGTAACATTTTTAATAAATATCATCACAATCATATTTATCTTCAAAGAATAAATTAACATTTTCCATAGCATTGAAATTTGTTTAATTTTCAGTGGCAATGTTTTCCAAATTAATTTGTATATATATGCAAAAGGTGTTTATATCCACCATCTTAGCAATAGAAATCATAATATACCCATGTTTTATTCGTAACAGCTTCAGATCTTTCGCATCGACCCTGCTTTCATTGCACTTTGCAAACTCGAGCTTGGTAAATGTAGAAACATATTAAACCAGTGAGTGAAATAATTTGTTACCTTGACAAAAATCAATCAATATGGGTTACACCAAGACGCACTTAGCTAGTGTAGAAATAGGATCGACTGAGGCCATTAACTTTACAGATTTTCTTATAAGCAATGCTGGCAATACTGGGCGTTGTTATATGCTAGAAATAACTCGGAACACTTTGTTTTGAGAGATGGTTAAGGCCGATACTTCGTGGAAATCCATTTGTAACGTATGAAGAAAGGAGCAGACTTTGTATTTCCACAGGAAACGCAAAAGTTGGGTATTCATGTGGAAAAACGGTCTTTGATTCTTTCTTCGTGCCTTACAACTCGGAACACGTTTATGATGTGATGTACTTTCTTCAAACCTTTTGCTAGCAGGTAAAAAAACTGATTTGGCTTATTTTAAGTTTTACAACCCAGTAAGCAATATTATATGGAGGCAACACTCCTGAAATATTTGCTGGTAAGAACGAAATTAGTATTAGTCATTTAGCCAATGTCTTTTGAAATTTATGAAAATGAGGGATTTAACGTCACTCAACATTTATCTTTCAAGAAAACATGCTTATATGGTTTTAGAAGTCCCTGGAATAATTTGAAATAGCCGTCCAAAATAGTCAATTACACTGTGAATGTCCTTTGATTGGGTACTCTTAGAGAGGAGAGGGGTGTTATCTCTTTTATTTCCCGAGTTTCTGGGGCAACATTAGCCTGTAGCACGACACATGAGAACCAAAAGCAACACATATACAAAACGCAAGAGACTTCCCTGGGATGGATTCAAATCTTCTAGCTTTCTGCGAGGATCTTTGTGAAAAGATCAGATATCGCATTTGGAGTTTTGCGTACTTCAGCGATAAGAAATATAAAATACATTCTTGGAGAGGACATTTCTAAGGATAAAAAACAAATCGTTTTGGGAAAGGGGGCTGTCAAGCTTATTTCAAATCAAAATATTCTAGTTTTTTACCCATGCATGGAGGATAATGTAGAGAATTCAATGGATGGAGATATAATCAAGAAAAAAAGTGCTTGGTATGGTAGAAAGGAAAAGAGAGAATTGTTGGGAGAAATTTGGATGAGGTAGAAAAAATAGGGAGAGAGGCATTGGAAAGTTAAAGACTGTCGTAGTAAGGAGAATATCGGACAAGCGACGTAGAAACAGGAAAAGAATGGGTACTTTGAACCCTTGAACATTAGAAATATGTGATAATAATAATAATGAAAAGTTTTTATTGGAGCGACTTTTAGAACAAAGAGTCCTTCCTTACCCCTCACCAATTATCAGTGTTACTTAAAATGGATAATATCATTTAAAGTAAATCATGAAATGGAAAAAGTTTGAAAAATGGATAACACAATCTATTAAAGCGGCTTTATCTACAAAATAAATATAATACCAATATACATACAATGCAAACCTATATACACTTGTACATTGGTTTGTACTTGGGATATTAACATCCTAACAAATACTAAATTAAACAGTGCTAATCTGGTAAAATAAGTTTTTAAATAGATTTTTGGAAAAACTTTGAAGAATTTTCGACTTACATCATGATCAGAAAAACAATTACCTGAAAAAAACCACACTTACAGGAGGATAGGGGAAACCTAACATGTATCTAATGTATTACAGGCAATGTTTGTGGAGTGAAGGAAAGTTGATTTCTATGAAGTTGGCTTTCAGTTGTCAAGAGTTCATATGAAACGTACCTTTGATCGGCAGACAACCACTCATAGTAACCCATTACCCAGGTATCAAGGTATTTGCGGCGGATGCCGTCAAACATAAAGCTGACGTAATCAGAGATCACGGCAGAATCCAGAGAACAAAGGAATAATTCCGCGAAATGAAAATTTGAGACCGAGCTCCCGCAAGGCGAGAACTTTTTCCGCTGCCAAAAACCCACGTGCCTCGGTATATTTCCACCTGTCTAATTCGACGTCCCATCTTTGAGACGGTTTCATCCGGCGGGATGTCCGAGTTGAGGGAAGCAAGTCACTTGGCTAGGGGATCAAATGGAAGGGGAGAGGAATGGTTCCTCCACCTCTTGTAGGAGTGTACGCGTTTAGAGAGCCCCCGCCTCTCTAAACCCCACAACAGCCCCGCCAGCCCCCTCGACAAAACTCGAGGGACAGAAAGATGGAGAGGGAGTAAAGAAGGGTGGAGGAGGTGAGATGAAGCAAAACCTTTAAAGGATGGAACCAATCAGCATTTCCACCTGTCTCTCAAGTGACTCGGCGAATCCTTTCCCGCCAGTCAAATGGGATGGAGGTTCGGTAGAGTAGGAAGGGGTGTGAAATGAGGAGAGTGAGAGAGATAAGCGCAGAGGGAGGGAAAGAGATCTACAAGTCCGGACCCGAGAGTCAAATTGGTTTGGAAAAAAATCATTCCGCAAAAACGGAATCGAATGGGGTGGGACGTTAGAGAGTTTTGGGGAATGGGGAGAGTGAGGGGTCGTTTGAGAGGAAGCCCGAAACGGATGGAAAAGACGGAGAGGAAGAGGCAACACGGAGACGCGAAGTGTCTTCCTCGTTCCCCCTCCACGTACACACATTTCGGAAGGGGGGGGGGTTGAAGGAATTAGACGGCGGACGAGTCAAGGGAGGTCGGGGGGTGGAGATCAGGTGGATAGTTCGGGAAGGGAGGAGTTGAGGGAGAGGTGGCGGCACGGAAAATTTTGCACAGGTGAGGGAGGATGGAAGAAGATATTTCCGAGGGGAAGGGGGGGCTGAAAAGGGATGAGTGAAGAGGTGGGGAGAACGCTGGAGGACGAGGGGTGTACTGAAGAGGTGACCGGGGGGGGGTTGAGTGGGCGGTAGATTTGGTAAGACAACGTTCCCTGCCTCCCATTTTTAAACCCTCCCCCACCCCTGACTCACCATTTCGCACATTATATCCAACCCTTTACTCTTCTCCTCGCCCTCCCACCCCCACTCTCCCCCTCCCGAAACATCCTCTCTGCATCCACCACCACTGCCGCCTACGCGCCCACCTTCCTCGGTCCTCCCGTGGGATAGAATTCATTAATAAAAAAGCGCGCCTTAATTGGGATCTGCTAATTCGCTTAAGCCGAGAGGAGAAGCAGGGCCAGGAAGGGTGGGGGGTCGGGGAAAGGGGCGGAGAGAGGGGCGGGCGGCGGGGTGGTGGGGTTGAAGGGTGTAAAGGAAGACTGGAGAAGGGTGCGGGGAGGGTGGACGAGAGGGAAGAGGTATTTTTTTATAAAAAAAGATGAAGGAAGGAGGGGAAGGATAGAGAAAAAGAGAGAGAGACGGATAGAAATGCCGTGGGTGAGAATGACGACGATGTTGGAGAGCGGGTTAAAAGGAAAAGGGAACGTAATGACTGCGAAACCGTGGTAGGTACCTGCAGGAATGAGACGAGATCATCGGGGGGAGGGGAGAAGGAGGTGGACCGTCCCCTGATGTGGACGTGTGGGTGGGAGGGATGTTGTAAATGGGAAGAGAAGGGCATGAGGTGAACGGACAAAGGCAAAGGGGTTTTGCGAACTAAAAATGGCGTCAAAGGGTTTGATTGTGTGCCCGTGTGTTGGTGGAGGATTTTGACTTGTCGGAGCTATTTTTTTCTTTCGCTTGAAAAATTCAACAGGGAGAGCGGAGGAGGTGGGCGTATTGGTGGTGGACATATGAAAATGGGATGGGAGGGATGGATTGAAGGAATGCTTGTAATTAGGAAGAGATCGCGATATTATGGAGCGCAAGTTCCGCGACTCGACAACGCAATCTTGATTGTAAACCGCGAGTTTGCTTTCTGTGCCTCTGTGCGTTTTTCACCTACCTTGACTTTAGAATTTTCTCTCGGAAGAATTTAAATTGAAGCGACACTCATTCGGATTCGGCTGTGAACCGGAAAATAACGTTTAGTTGGAATGGAGAAGTACGATTGGTTTATAGTTCTGGCACTCGTAGGATAAAATGAGTGACGCAGCTGTTCATAAAATAAGGGTCGCAGTTTAATTGGAAATTATGGAGTGTGAGGAATAAAATCTCTTGCAATATTGTTTAAAAAATATAAATTTCGGAATTTTAATGGGGTAGCTGAAGCTAGAAGATATTTAACAATACCCCCTAAATTTAATCGAATATTTTCCATGATTTTATGATCGTGTCATTCTTCTCTAAAGGGGATTCATGATGCAGTTGATGGATGCAGTAGATAATATCACATAAAATTGCCTCCTCAAATCACCCAATAATAATAGTTTTAATAGTTTCCGGGATGGACACTTTTTCCTAAGAGTCGAAGGATTTACCTTCTATTTATAAAGTTCTACCGCCGTATGCTCGTGTACGTAATTTGGCTGGAATGACACAAGAATTTTGTGAACTTAACGCGCAACCACGATATTTGGCCATGCCATAGTATGAGGTTGATATATGTTTCGTCATAGTCGGAAAAGTGATTTTAATAAGAGGTTTAAGAAGGGGTTGGAATCTATTTTTTTGTCCAAATTCTATGCATATAATAATGTTTGGGCATGCCCCTGACTGATTAAGAGACTCGGGAGTGACGTGGAACTGATTAGCCGTGGTGAGACCTGTCGCAGATTGCTCGCTCTTGAATCTCATTTTTTTATTTCAGTTTTAATTTTACCTGCCATTCATCCATGAAATGAATGTGAGGGAGAGGAGAATATTTATTCCTAGGCGTCAGCCTGAAATCACGATCTAAGAAGGAAAACTTAAGGTGTTGTTCTGTAAATTTAAATCTCGATTTTTTTCTTTATGCATATGTCATCAAAGTGACATTTTCGTTCGCTATTTATTGTGTAAAACCTATCTGAGTTAATTTTCTCATACCTGCTATTGATCATAATGTCCCGTCATTCCACATCAATACAAAATAAAGATGATTATTTACCTGATTTGATGCTTAGTGAGGCTGAGGGGAGAGGAAAAGTATTGCGAGAAGGGTAACGATTGCATTAGAAATTAAGCGAATGGCCTCCGTCATTCTGATTAGCTCTCGCGATGCCTTGGGGACTAATTAGCCGAGGCAAGGGCTTTCAGAGTGCTCTTCTGAGTTTTTTTCCGGCTTTAATTATCCGTTATTTTTCGGAGCGGGGACGGAGTAATTGAAATTAACCAACGGTTATGTAAATCTTACGGTACCAACTAAACCATTCCCATTGTGTTAAAAAATAGTGCATAATTCTAAATGGTTTTCTATTTTAACTCTTTTGAGGTGAAAATAATTGCTATTCTCCGCATTTTTTGTGAAAACACATGATGTTAACGTCTATAAATGCTCATATTTCTACAAAACATGCAATAATACGCGTTGATATGTCGTGAAGTTATCGCTCTGACCCGCCATCATAACTCATCATGTTATCCGTGGAAATTGTAAATTAGTCGCAAGAAAGTTCTTTTGGTGTAACATTTATTCAGCTTCTGTCGATATCTATAGGCCAACCGCGTACTTACATCATCGTCCTTCGATATACCCAGCAATGTCTCAGACAATATCATCTGAAATCGCCCCTAGATGACGCTGCTCAAGTATACTTTTATAGAAATATCAATCATGATTGGCACATTTGGAAATTAAATATTTAAACATACGACATGTGGTATAAGATTGATCAAGCCCCAAAGAACCTTATAAATCATTTGGTATCAAAATTTTATTTCCAATTATCATCTATCTGCCTGCCGTCCTAACTAGTATCGTGCCATGAGATTTTTTAGTGATATCAGGCGTTATGGTAATTGACTCAACTGTTTAAAATGATTGGTTTAAATTCTCTCACTCGATTTATTTTGATTTTATGGGAGAATATTCAACACGAAAACGGTTAATTAGTGTTACATTGTGTTCGTATTTTTGTGAGTACTTTCAATCCACCTCAGTATAGCTACGAAATCTACCTGATAGTAACAAATTGAGCAGTTTTAGGTGTGATGTGGTGGAATTCGAGCATAATAAAGAAATAATAAAGAAAAGATAGTGAAAATTTACTACTAAATATACTATATTTTATACTATGTTATACATATGTATACTATATATGTATGTATAGTATAGAAAACATATTATATACGTGTTCCTGTACTATCTTCACTTGAAGATGATGTAATACTTCGAAACTTGGTCGTTGTATTAAACTTATCTAGTGGAAAATTGTTACTATCTTTTCTTTATTACCTGTTAGTAGTTCCAGTCGAAGATTTGTCACGATATCAGAGTTAGGAAAATGGTTTGAAGGGGTTTGACGATTGAAGACGGCGTGGAGAATATTTGAATAGAAACTCGAGAAGACGATGTTGGGGAAAATGAAGCGTGTCCTGTCGCAGTTCTCTCCATCTCGCCCCTTCTCCCTCTATCCACATCCATGGACATCTTCTAAGATCATAGTCTATGCACTCCCGGCGTCTTTTTCCATTTTTGCCGTTTTTGGAGCAGAAAAGAGATGGGCATAATTGCATTTCGTGCTCCGTCTCTCGTGACGCGAGAATCGTGATGCGGGGTTTATTTTTGATTTTTCAATGCCTCTCAAGTACACGAAGGAGTTTAATTAATTGGGTTACTGTTAGTTAAGGGGGAGATGGTGCAGAAGAAGGGTGACAGGTTGACGATTTTGCTCGTCGGGAGATTCCTTTGCAAAGGAAAAGTTAATCAGAAAGGGTCTTGAATTTAAAGAATAAACATATCGATTTTCCGTAATTTGAAAGGGGTAGCGAATTTTAAACTTTCCTCTTATTATTTTTTTTCTTCTCAACGTTCAATTACGGCTGCTTAAGCTAACGGATCGTTATGTCTTCTTAATTCTCTTAAAACCACTCTGAATGTCAGTAAGGAATAATATTCTCTAGTGTAGTGATATATTTTTAAACCAATTAATAATGCCTAAAACTGTCTCGTTAAGATGACGACACAAAGATACTTTCTGATAAATTAACTTTGTCATCAAGACTTTCCACAGAAGATTTTGAGGACCAAATTACTCATGGATATTAGTGGGTAGGTTTAGATATTCCTGTGTTTAGAGACCGTTTAGTTTGTAGTGTAATAGAATGGATATGGCGTGCACCTACAAGGTCTGTCCCAAAAGTAGTCCATTAAAAAATGTATTGCTAGAATTAATGTATTCACTCAAAAGCCTTTGAAGTAACACCCTCGTGCGTCCACATACCGCTGCCAGCGGGTTTCCCACGCCTGGTACGCCTTCTGGAAGGCGGCGCCCGGAATACTGCTGAGCACCTTCGTCATGGCCCATTGTAACGCTTCCACCGAGCTGCGGTGACGTCCTGTCGGCACGGATTTGAGGCGGGGATAGATAAAGAAGTCTGGCGGGGCATTGTCTAAAAAATGTGGTTCCTCACTCACATTGCCGAGAAGCTCTTGGAAGATCCGCGTGCGAGTTTCCTATTGTTCGTCCGAGAGCACTCGCGACACCAACTTCGCACACACTTTTCTCACGACGCCCATTTTTTCGGTCACAAGTCGATGCACATCACTTATAGGAATGCCAAGTTTATCATAAAACATGCGAAAACTGAATCTAAGATCCCTGTTCAATGAAACCTTCACTCTTGCAATATTTTTGTCACTTTTTGAGGTCGAAGGGCGTCCTGAACTTTCGGAGTCTTCAACAAATTCTCTACCATACCGAAACAACTTCTGCCACTCAAAAACGCCCGATATATCCATGGTGCTATCACCATTAGCTCCCTTGATCATGTCATAAGTTTCCTCCCAAGTTTTGTCCAGTTGCACGCAAAATTTGATGGCGTAGGGCGGTTTCAATGACCTACTCATGACGGAGCGCAACGAGGTCCTATGTTAGAGAGGTTTTGCAAACGAACTATTTGCACTCCATCAAGGTTGGGAGCCAACTGCTACCAACCCTTAGTCTTTCCTGAGACTCTCCTTCCTCGAATCCAGCCAGAGAAACCACAGTCCGTCTATCCGGGAAAAATATGTTAGTCCTATTACTTTTGCGCCGGACCTTGTATTTAATTAATCTGCAAGATCTATTTAGACTATCTTTGGCATATTTATGCAAAGAATCGATTCAAAAATGTTTTAAATTCCATCGCAAATTCCTAAGGTGGAACCCGAAGACAGTTTAAATAGAAGTTTAATTTAGCTTTTCAAATATAGAGTATCTTAGTATTTTAAACAAAAACCTTTAATTTTCGTGTTGCCTTTACGTTCGTTTAATTGAAAGCAGGAACCAAAACGCTATAGAAGTTGAATGCATTTGATGTGGTGTGATTCTTATGAAGAATATTGTATTAATATCTTCATGGGAAATCTAAAATCTTGGGGGCTTCGAATACTTGAAGGATCCAAGGTACCCATAGCTTAACTACTGTATTAGTACAAGTACAGGAAGTCAATGGTGGGACTTGGTTGCCTCGGGCTACGGCAAGCATAATGGAAAGTTTGGTTGGAGATGGACCACGCCTACTTTGCATCAAAATATTGGATTTGCGAATTAATGTCAGTAAAACTTCAGTTGGATATTCCGCTGCTTAATAAAGATAATATTGTGAAAAGTTCATATACCTAGAGTACGAAGGATTCAAAACTTACCCTTACGAGAAAAGATATTCTTTCTGGTATTAACAGGGGCACAATCCTTGGTTGCCAGGATGGGCGCGCAGTTGTTATCACTATTTACTCGAAGAAAGACGAAAATTTACGACCTCTCATCAAATTTTGCGGAAAGTAGCACCATAAGATCTATAATAATGGATTTCCCAGTACTTCCATATTTTATTAGAGCTTGGTCGTAACGTGATCGCATACTGCGCCACGGAGGAAAATCGCGTCATGATAGAGATGGTGCGCGAATAAAGATCCATATTCAGACTCCAAGTCAGCCCATTAATAGGTAGAGCAAGCGGAACTCCCAGGCTAGACTGCGTGAGTTGCAGTTTTTAATTTAGAACACATAAGAAGCAATATACAAAGTTGATTCATAATATTCCATGTACAAGAGCACCATAATTAGTAAAAATAGGATCATCTTAACCCATGTTTCCACCTTACGTTCGTCAATTAACATTACTTTGAATATATTTTTCAAGTTCGTAGAGTCTTAAAATTAATATTTAAAATTGTGCATCAACTTACGTATATATTACCACCATATATTGTTATATGGCTTATGGATTATGGCTTACATTATATGAATTAACGAAAAGCATTTTATGGCGTGTAGAATGGAAAATCACCACAACGAACTGCAATTTGAATTTGAATAGGGTGTACGAGTATATGAAAAAGAATCACCATATCAGTGAAATAATACACCTTTTTGCAATTTATATCAATTCATTTTGCACAAACTAGGGCTCAACAGCCAATTATTATATCTTACGTATAAAATAAAGTAAAAAACACTTAGAACAAATATTAATTTTCCTATATTCACTCTTGAAGTTGATATGCTTAAAAAAGCTGACTTCATTACAACATTGTGAGAAAATATATATTCTTATAACATGCCTTATCAACAGCAATAGAGCAGTATCTATTTACATTATGTGTACCCCTATTGCTGTATTGACAACGATAGATGCCGAGAGCACATGGACGAGTTTTTTTGCAGACCCTTTAATTCAATAATGTGCATGAAGTTTATAAGAATAAGAAAAATGAGTTGTAGACAAATTTTACTTAAAACATGACATCCCTTAAAATGTTTTAATCCCATTAGATGATTTTCTGACAGTTAAAGTAATTTTTATTGCTGTAGATGAGATAAATGCTATTTGTACTGCCTTGACTTGGGGAAGTATAAATAGCAATTAAATGTGTTTTTATTGATTTACGTAATTATAAGACTTAACTTGATCCAGATGGTCTATTATGTGGTAGTGAATGAAAATTGCGAATTTTTTCTTCCCTTAAATGTGGAAAAGAGTGTTCGAGATTGAAGAGGCCCATGGAATTCGTCGCTCCTAATTTAGGTCGCGATTAAGTGATTGTAGCCGAGATGAAAAAAAATAGGAATTAATATCAGCGTGAAAACTTCAATAATTTATTAACTTCCATTTATTAATGGGTTCTTAAATCATTTTCAAGGGGACCCCTACACCTGTCCAGCAATATTGTTGTCTGCTAAAGCCAGGATTACTTCCTATAGCCATGAATCGCACGACGCATTTAAATCACGAACTCATCGACCGTGAAGAAAAAAAGCCCGAGCATTTAAATCCATCCAAACAGGGATTTATCAAACTCGTGACCCGCTGGAGAAAGGTTTTCGAACACATCATACGGCAGGGTCATCCCTGCCGTATGATGACGTCATAGGGGGAGGGGGAGGGCTCATCAAATCCTCGTGCTCCCCCGCCGGGAGAATGTTTTCGCGCCTAGCCCGATCGGGGGCGTGCATCATGTCCCTGCCCTCATCCCCCCCTCCTGGAGGGCCGCTTCAGCAAAAGAAAGACACCCCTCCATCCCGATTCCCTCACTCCTTTCACCGTAACCCCTTTATAATCTCTTTCGGAAACGCTGCCACGCGAGAGTTTATCCACTAGCCCTCCTCGCCGTCCCGAGCGTGACGGGTTAGTTAGAGCGGTCCTCCTGGCCCGAACGACCGGTTGGTGAGTCCATCGACGAGTTATTATCCTGCCCAGTTCTGTGGCTTAACGGGGGGGGTTGTGTATGTTCGAGGTCCGCCACCTGCTCTCTCTCTCCCGCCCGCCGAGCTGTGGCGGTGTGCGCATCGGGGATAATGCGTGGAGGGGACGGCTCAACAACGGCTCTCGGTTCGGTGGCGGCGGAGTGGAACTGGTTGGTGGAAAGGATCGGAGACTTTTGTCCTGGCGGCATTCGACAATTGGAGAAGGAGAAACTCGACTATCCTCCCGTGCCGTGCAGCATGCGAATCTCACAATGAATCGCCTAAATGGAGATCGGGATGGAGTTCCGTGGTCCGCTGTGCTTGGCGAGTGGGATACATTTAATCTTCGTTCGGGGCGAAGGCTGATGGTAAACAGTCACGAGAATAGGAAAGTATGGCACTCTCGTTCCAGCTCATAGAAACTTGATCTGTATGAGGATGGGGTTTAATGCAATTCATTGCAGGGAGTAACATTAATTTTTTGGAGCACGCCTTCATTAATGCTCCCAAGCATTATTATTTTGAGTGGTATTCAGGTTAGGGATGAATTTTATATGAATGCACGGAACTTATCAGCTGTAATCATTGTATCAAAAAACTCTTTCTACGACACCGAACAATTTTTCGCTTCTGGGTATTTTCTACCACATTCATGCCGTCCTGTATGCATATTCTGTTCTTTCCGAACGTTATCCGTTCAAACATCGTCAGAATTCTAGTGCCTCAATATCTCCACCATCCACATTTACTGCCTTTATCAAATTTCTAACAACGAAGAATTATACCGCAGGTATTGTCTTACTCTTAGGCGTTTTTTTTATACGTTCATTCAAAATTGTGCCAATTATTATTAATTTTTTTACCCTCGGTATTCGGCGTTACACTATCCCATCTTTACATATCATGAGTTACCATAAATTTGTATGTTTTACTTCTGATAAATAATGCATTCAGTCTATAGTATTGAGATAATTAATTTAAATCAGCACAGAGAGTGACTTTCATATTTGGACCTTTTCAATAAATTATCGCAATTTGTATTATATTACTAGCTTTTAGCATTTGCCAGTTTTACCATCCTTCATTCATTGGTATCCCCATTTTTTTGAGGTTTTCGATTCAATTTTTTCTAAGAAAACTAACAATTTGAGGATTAAAAGATAAAGGATTAAAAAATATCAGCTAATCTAAAGACTAGAATGGTAAAGAGAATTTTCGTTGATGAAAAACGATGATCTGTTTTGCGATCCGAGCAACCAAATTTTGTCGCCTCAACTTTGAATTAAGTGTAAAAAAAACCGATTAATATTTTGACTTTTACAGATGCTCAATCTAAGGAAAAATTGGTCAGATGAGAGCTTTGATGTGGGGATAAATAATGTCACTGCTTCAATCTTAGGTCTTCAAAATATTTAAAATGATTCAAGGCCTGTGTTTCATCCTGATTATCTAATTGGAAAGTTCATTGATTTGGAGCACACTCAATGTAAATTATCTTCAAATGTAAAAAGTTGACCTGGGATAAATAATACCTATATTTATCCGCTGATTTCATTTCGTCTCTTAACAGAAATCATGATCTAAAAGAGACCATGTTGTATTTGCGTTCAATTTGCAATAAGTGATATGATGACTATAGTGTTCCATAACCTGTCGTAGATTGGATGCAAAATTATTATCTTGGAAAATTAGTTCTTTTTTCACTCTATTTCATCGTTAAAAGGACACCGTGGTGTTGAATGAACATCTGCATGCTCTTTGAACTCACTCTAGTCGTCATCTTTCATCGTGATGTTAGTCTTCCAGCTCAGTATCACTGGACGAATTACCTCTGGTACAAGAAATACCCTTAGGACATGTGCTTCAGAGAAGCACTTCAGCGGAACGCTTTTAAGTACTTATAAAAACAAGTTAAACCTTAGAAATCTCCAAAAGGAATGATCGTTTGACTATAGAAAATACCCTTTAAAAAGAGCGAGCTACTGCCTTACGACATTGAAGCACCGGCGAAAGGTACAAGTCGACGCAGTAAAAGCGTGGTGTAGATGGGAAGCAGCGAAGAGCAGTGCACACAAAAGAATCAAGAGAAAACCCTCTCGTCCCGAAAACGTTAAACTTTAAGGAAAATATGACGCGCACAAAAACCAGGCTGTGAGAGGTGAAAAGGGGAGCGGGGGAGAGAGAGATATGTTCATTGACCAATTGTAGGAGGAAGAAATGGAGTGGGGGAGGAAGGTTGAGGACAAGGAGGAGGGGAGGGAATAAATGACGAGTGGAGAGGAAGGAGGGGAAAGAGGACCGTCGGGGAGGTGAAGAATCAACAAAAAGTGCGGGGGAATATAAAGAAAATAAATAGAGGAGGGTGTTGACGCAGCTGATTAACAGTCTCCCCTCACGGAGAGCCAACATCGTGGCCCCGGGAGAAGGGGCGAATGGTGGGGCTGGTACGGATGGCCGGGGCGGACGGAGGAGTCGAGGGTATGGGGGAAGGTGGCAAGGCGAGGGTGGGCAAAGCGAAAGGAGGCGGAGATGAAAGGGGAAATTGAGGAATGAAGCGAATTCGTGGGGGAAGGGGGCGGGAAGAGAGTTTCATAGCCGAATAGATGAATAGGCGAGGATGGGGGGGGGTAGCCGAAAGTCTTTCTCCCCGGGGTGAGACGGACTCGTTGTGAGTCTGTAAGAATCAATCCTTGCACCGAAACCCTTTATCGATACAAGGGAGTACGTAAGGGTCTTCGTTGGGACTTTTTTCATGTCAGGACTTTAGCAGGTTTCTTGATCAAGTGTTCTAATATGGCAGAAAAAAGTCGAAAGATGATAAAGTTTTTTGCCAAAAAATGTTGCACACAGGCGTCATACTGTAGTTATTTTCCAGTTAGTTAGATATATTCGTTTGATTATCTGAGTTATTGGTTGATTCATCACTAAACCCTCAATCATTCGTGATTTAAATGCATGACGCATGTCATGTCATTCTTTAATTAATTTCGATCTAGACTAACTAAAATTAACTTAAACTCGAATATCGTTTAAAATGGGAATCTCATCCTCAAGATTAAATTTGCGAAGTACCAACAATTAGAAAAATGTTTCCAATGAAATATACTCTGTGCCCAGTAACAACCGGAAACAACATGGAAAAGATTACAGTAAACAAAGCGAGTTCAAAAAAAGTTAAGTTGAGAAAATAGTTTCAGTGATTTTTTTCAATTCCAGTATTGAGATTAACATCGTTGTATGTCCAAATCATACTTCTCTCTCTTTCTTTTTTGAAGTTTTGTTCGTGCAAAAGAGGCAGTAGGGAAAGTATTAACATATTAGCCTCGTTCAGCTAAAGAATTAGTAAGACCATGTTATTCCAGGTGGTACTTATGAGTGGAATAAGTGAATTGCAATCAATCTGATTCCATAAACGACCTTTTCATCCTCTTCTTTGTGTCCTGAGGACTTCAAAAGTCAATTTGTGTAAAAGAAAACCATTGCTTGTTCTCGGGGAAACGTGTCCGTGTCTGTGAAATATACTATGGAGAATGCATACTATCTCAGTTAATTGGAGATAATATTCTCTAATTACTAGAGTAAACTAATTCCGCTGCAAAATCAGCCCTCAATAAATAGGTAATGAAGTAATTTGGAATAAGGGAATTAACTTGAATTTGTGTTCATATATATGTATAAGGTCTGGTTTTATAATATCTCTTAAAATCGAATCTTTAGATAACGTGAACGTTTAAATAACTAGGGGAGTACCGAGAATTCCAATTTTATGAACAAATGAAAGTACTCATTAATGAATGCGAACATTTTAACCGTAGAATCACCTTCTGTCAGCTATTGAACTGTTTGACTGTCGGCTTTGAACTTAACTAGCGGTCATAAAACTGAGTTTTGACCTTAACCGGAGGTTAAAGCTAACCTTCGGTTTAACGAAACATTACTAAACCTGGGCTAAGTGCTCCTTTGAAGGTTAAATAATTGCCAAACTCGTATTTTGGTGATTCGTAGAAATTAAAATTTTAAAATAATTCTATTTTCGCCGAAAGCTGTATGGAAAAATTCTTTAATGTGAACCTTACGAAACCACAAAAATAAATTCCCTTAAAAATTATCATAAATAAGATTTATTTTCATTGGAACCAATATTATGCCATATTTCTTAATCTGGGTATTGATGGACTCGGTGAATTGTGGATAATAGTTGATCTGTGCCAACAAAAATGATGCAATTTATTTGTAGCTATATGTATTATTTAAAGTGCATTATCATACTCAGACTTCTTATTAAAAATAAAATAATTTTTATATTTCGGTATTTGTTTCTATCTAAACCTCGTTTGACGTTTCTTAGATATATTTATCCCTACTTGGGGCTCTATGTGAGAATACCTCAAATTAAGTACGCCCTCCTTCGGATAGGACGTTAAATTGTTAACTCCTTCGCATGTTACGTTAAGAATAGGCGAATTACGACACCGAATTTCTCTTCTCCCATCCTTCATTCTCTGTGCATCATACCTTTACCATATTATCCACCTATCTCAAAAGGCACAATTAATGTTAACTTTCGATCGAATCCCCACCACTGCTACAAATGGTTACCGTTTCTCGGGCTTAGAAAAATTAAATAAATAGTATTCGTTGAGCGAAGAAAATCCTCGCACATCCTGCCAAAATGTTAAAATTAAACATTAATGACACATCGGAAAAAAATTGCAACTTTGTTTATTCCACTGTATGTTTTCATCCTACTGTAGAGTGAAATTAACAAAGGCGCAATTTTTCTTCCCGCAATATTCTACAAAGGCAATATTGTAATTACCGATTTTCTTTAGTAATGTCCCAATTATAGAAACATATAGTCTAGTACACACGAGCTATTTTGCTTTAGTTCATGCCTCAGGATTACACAGCCTTGTGATAGTGTAATGCATGTGGTCGAAAAAATAACAAGAAAATGTGTTGCGACATGGTTTCATCGCTAACTTTTTCTTGCTCAAACAAGAAAGGTACCTTTCCGGTTGCTCATGCGTTTATTTTGAAAATCTCTCTGTGGTCTGGAAAACGTGTTCAATCTCAAATATGTGCACAGTTATAGTTTAACTGTCGTACATTTAAAACTGAATTCAAATTTGCCCCCCATGGGGCAACATGGCTAGCCGACTTTGGTATGCGCGCACGGGAAGAACTTGACTGTCCCTCCCGTAATATGGGAGGGACAGACGGATTCTAAATATTCAGAGATTTCGGCGTGAAGGGAGGGTGGAGGGTGAGGACATGGGGCGTAGGGAATAAGATTGGAGGCGGAAAAATTGGACCTCCCCCACAAGCTACGGGGAATGTATGACATCCTTTCGACCTTTGCCAAAAACTTCGCGGATGGTTCGTGCCTCGCATCTAAATCGCCACACATAACTTCCCAACCCACGATCGTCCCTCCCCCTCAATCCACTGTCCCACACCCCTTCGGATCCCAAACTATGCAACGTCCTTTTGAGGGAGGGGATGAAAGAGTGGGATGAAGGCTGGGGGAGGAGGAGACTTTTAAAAGGCTTCCCCACTCTCAGAACCCCGTCTCCCAAGCTCAAACTGCGAAAGCGGTCACCAAATACACACAAACAAACTCCTCCCCCACACCGCGGAAAAACACTGCCAATCCTACGACCCCTCTTCTCATTCTTCTCGCTTCTCCATCGGGGACGACCAACATCCCCCCCCCCGCAGTCCTGCTTCCCCCTCTTCGCCGTCCTCCGCCACCGCTCGCTTCCCTCCTTCACAGAGCCCGCCGAACACATCCCCGTAGGCCACCACCATTTCGACTCCGCGCACGACTGGGCATTGAACAAAGATCGTGCTCGGCACTCCATGGTTCCTTTTAAAAACGCCCCTCCTCTCTCACCCTCCTCCACTGCCCATGCTGCCCCTACTCACCCCCTCTTCTCCACCCTTGAACGTTTGGGCGGTGATGAGGCCGAGGTATGGAGAGAGAGAAATAGAGGGAGGAAGATATAGAGTCGGGAAACAAAAATACACCGTTTGTGACGTGACGGCCGTTCCTCCGAGGTCTCCCGAAACAAATGAATGGCGTGATCCGATGCGGAAGAGAGCCGTGCACCCCGCGGAGTGGACGGCTGCGTAGTAGGTGGGGCAATTGGTTAGTCTTTTCTCCGTGTCGCAGAAGACCCCGTCCCTCTCTATTCCCGACCTTCTGTCGGGATAGCACCATGCCCCCCTGATCTCCGGTTGGCAGCGGAAGGAAACAATGTGGACACTTCTCGCCCCCACGTATCTTCCGGGGAAGGCGATCGTGTAAGGACATGCAGGAGAGTAAACCTGTGTGCGCTTTAATTTGAGGCGTGCGCGTGGATTTTCACGAAAGTAATGCCTAACGAATAACTGATCGAAGCACTTTTCCACTTGATAAAATTTTTATTTTACGACCAGTTTTCGATATATTACATCATGATTAGGTCAAAAAAATATGAAGTGGAAAAGTGCTTCAATCAGTTACTTTTTATGTTCAACTTCCACCACATCACGCCTGAAGGTACTCAATTTGTAATGCCTAACTTCCGGAGTTTTGCAGATCAAATTTATGTCGCGAATTGTATCAAGAATCGAATTATCAATGAAATTTAATTACGGTGATAGGATGAAAAACAATAGTTGTCGCTGTATAATAACGCATTGTGGCTTGATAACCCATAGGTTGCTGTTTTAAATCCCGACTTGGACTTGGATGTTGTATTTGGGTGTTCAGAATGGTGAAATGGTCTTTTGGTTAAATGGGCATAATTCTCATACTTAATTTAAATGGATTAATTCCATTCGAAGCTATATTTTTTTACTCTTCCCTTTTGTGAATCCATTTCCTTTATTTCTTTAGAATATTCACTTTGAAATTTTTCATAAATTATTTAATAAACAGACCAAAGTGTGATACAAATATTTTTTATTTAATTTAGAGTGGCGAAATGGAATTCAAGAATTATTGTGCTTCGCGCCTCTCATACTAACGGTTGACATTTCGATTCCTTTTAATCTAGATTTTATGTAGGTTAGTACGATCGCTGGAACATTAATCGTTGAATTTATTTAACTTGTTAGCCGAAATCGTTTACTAAAGATATAATATGGCCTGTATGACATAAAAATGCAAGGTCCATACAATAAACTCATATTGCTAATTCACCGAATTTTTCGACTTGAATTGTGATCAAATTTCAAAAAAAGGTTCTGGTATTATTAACTCTGCCAATTCGAAATCTCATTTTTGAACCACCTATCCCCAGGAATCAGCGCTGTATCTCGAGTAAACGAATTTACAAACTTTGTGATACATTTACCGATGATAGCTTTGTCTTCCCACTCGGGATCCATATCATCAATATTTCGCGAATCCTTAATAAACGCTCAAAAGAAAATTCTTCCTTATGTACCCCTAATAGTCATAATCCATCAAATTTGCAATTGAGTTTAATAATTCTGTATTCCCTTTACCCCGACAAAAACTTCGTGAGAATGACAATGTCGCCTCAGGAAAGGCTGTAATTTCATTGCCATCAATTGAACTGCTCTTAAAAATTAAACATTTTCGTTGCCTGTGAGATTGTCCAATTTTCAGATGTTTATGTTATAATTTTACTTACTTTTTCGTAATAGCGCACTAGGGCATCGTAGGTTGACCTGGCAGCTGTTTTAAACAAAATAAGGAAATATTAATTTACCGCATAGCTCGTGGCGTAGAGCTTTAATGCGGCTTGGTCATGCATGCACTTCCGCTTCAAAGGACCAGAAATAAAGTGATGGGCATTCGGAGCGAAAGATGGTGTCATCTGAAGTTAATACATCATCAACTGGGAGGCCATTTGGCATGACTTGCATCGGGCTCCCGTCATTCACCGCACTATTTTACCTTTTGCTCGCGTGGAAGAAGTCTCGAGAAGTAGATCTGGTGGACAATCAATTACAAGACTCATAGCTGGGGCGTTGCGGAGACTGCAGATATCTTAAACTCGAAACTGGTGATTGCCACATAAGCAACTTTATAATGGTCCCTAGATCAAATTCAAGCGATTGGTTGGCAATGCATGTTTACCTATTTGAATCGGAGGAATTGTCTTCATGGACTGAATTCTCAATTTTGTGTGTTTGGTGATAGAAAGGACTGATCTAGGGGAAGAGGAAAGGTTGTTGGGGGAATCCAAAGCCCGGAAATGTGGCATGGCATATATAATGGCAACGGCGGAGGGAGAATAATATCAGGAATGTTGAATGGCAAAAAATGTTGAATATTGAAGGGAGGTAGTACGTACGTGGAGTTGAAAACTTTTTTATTGTAATATGAGATACTATGTATTTAATGCTGTGTAAATCGAGAATGAATCTATTGATGTGGTGACGATATTTTTTACACCTTTATGCACATGACAAACTTTAAACAGTTTTTGAAAAGTTGGCTGAAAATAATCTCAAAATAATCTTTAGGAAAATGTTAAATAAAATCAGAATGACCTTTAGGACAATCCATTGATACCTCTTGATTTCAGGATATAAACAAATGGTGAAATATTTTAGCGAAACTCGAAAGCCCCGGAGACGATAGTTGTGTCAGTCATCTTGCAAAACTCGGCTGATAATATGATCCTGTGGAAGGACTAGGAAGTAATTTGCACTGAATTGACGCCAGGAGAACATCAAGCCTTTTAGTTACTCTTTTATATTGTGCTAAAAAATTGAGTTTCGGAAGAAGGATTCCATCTATCATTTTTTACTGCAGCCATTTCCCTTTGACTTCTTATCTCACCTACCAATCCAATTTGGGATAAGAAATATCCCTCGGTGTCAGCATTAAACTCGCAACTAATTGCATTCTTCCAGCAGGCTAAGCGGTAATCCCCGCCCATCGAGAGGTTACCAATACAGATTTTTCGATTATAAAAAGACTATTTATCAATATTACTCTGGATAAACCCTGTGATATTTATATCTTTACTGCTTACTTCAGGAATTGCATACTATATGTATTTAGTAGGGAAAGAAAGTTAAAACTTCCACTGAATATTTTCATTCTCACGACATAGATTTCAACACTATATGACATCTGCAGGTAAAAGTGTGGAAACAAAAGTCGTGATAGTAAAAATATTTTAACGGAAAGGTTCCCTGTTTATTTCTATCCAATCGTGGAAAATTTCCCCAAAGTTAAGGTTGTGAATGAGCGTTTCTTTATATGAGTATTATTTGGATTCCATTGTACCCCTGAGATTTTAATTTTATGTACTATTAATTAGTCGACTCTTCCTAAATAAATATTTCCCTACCAATATAATAAATACAAATAGTCTTCGATAAAGAGCGATCATAAGATTTTTATTCCCAAAATATGTAGAGAAAAATATTAATTTTATGTTGAATTTCTAGCTTAATGTATTTTGTGCACATGGTAAATATTAATTGATTTACATCATTAGTATTTAGTAAGTGATAGCCGTTGAAAATGTAAACATGTGCACAGCTTACCGGCAAAGAACTAGAGTAACATGCGACGAGCAAAACGCATTTTAATTTTGACTGTCATCCGAGTCCTATACGAGGCCTCGCATAATTCTCTAGGAGCGTCTTTTATACCGCTGCTTTCATCGAGAGAGATAATATTCGGATTAAGTTAAGATAACTTTCAATGTTGTAAATTTTATTAGGTATCTCTCAAATTTTGGTGAAATAAAACTTTCTCATATTAAATGCTTGTGTATGGTGGTTTCTGCAAAACCAATCGTAAAATTTCGATGATCTCGCAAAAAAATGATAGTCCATGCCTAGATTTATCTAATCCTGAGCACAATTATTAATCGTAAAATGGGAGAGTAACTAAAACAATTGATACTCTCCCTGCTTTTCTCCTGAAAAAATTCTTCCCGACTCTTCCACAGGGTCTCATTCTTTATCTCAACTGAGTTTTGCATGATGAATGCGGAGATACACCTTGGCGGACAGCGATTTTCACCATCAGAAGCAGTCGTGGGTGAGCTGAACATGCAACTTACAGCAACCGCCCCTGATGCAATTATTATTTGGCGATCTACCGTTTAAGTTAGATTTTGGATGGACACAAACCTGACACTCCTACTACATATCTTAGCTTCACATTACAAAACGAAAGCTGACGCCCGACATTAAAAGATACTCAAACTTCAATTTCGCACACATTTTATTTCCATTCATTCCGTTTAATCCGCCTATTCCTTTCCTCACCCTACCTCGTCTGTCTTAAGTTCTCCACTTTATCAGACTTCACTATTCCATCGCCAATCATGATACTCTAAATCCACCTTTCCTGCCGCTGACGGATTGCTGGAGACAAATTAATGAAACTTGTACCATGTATACATTGAACTTGTGAACACCATAGCAGAAAGGAAAGTTTGCACAAAATAAATTATGCGAATTGAAAAAATTTTAATCGCTCCTTATTGAACGTAGTAAGATTTGTATCCGGTTGTCAACGTCAAATCGGGGATATCATCCGCGTTAGGATACGGAAACCAAGTGTAACGAGTCGCAAATTATCACCCAAAAAAGCATTCGTAGCCTCATCATTCAACTTGGGGGTCTGGCACGTCACTTTGCTCCGAACTCGGAGAGCGCATGGATCCGTGGCGGCCTTCTGTCGCCCGGGCAGCGGGTGCATCGGGAAATGTTTTGCGAGTGGGAATAAATGGCCCAGATTCACGCGACGGGTGAACAGGAATGGGGCGAGGCGGTGGCGGGGTCTGGGCCGTCGACCACCACCGAACCCCCTTGATGAATGAATTTATGTCCGCCCTTAA
Organism: Hetaerina americana; assembly: GCF_022747635.1. NCBI lineage: Eukaryota > Metazoa > Arthropoda > Insecta > Odonata > Calopterygidae > Hetaerina > Hetaerina americana. Next base: position 53,072,386 of record NW_027287427.1, on the reverse strand, counting down.
AAACGAGGCGGGGACGCCCCTTCCAGTGGAGCGAAAATGATCCGGTCTTCATTATGAGGGACCGTGACAAGTGTCGCTGACTGGTAGAGGATGTGTCGGGGGTGGCGAGAGAGAGAGAGAGAGAGGGAAAGTTGAGTGAGAGATCTCGCATGAGTGGGGACGGACAGTTCAGGGAAATATGGCTTTTGGGAGGGTGGCGTTGCAGGGGATGGAAGTTGAAGGGAAATTGGCAATAAAAGAGAAGAGAGGGAGGGACGGAGGATGCAGGAAGCATTTATGGAAAGTGATTTTCGGGAGGGGAAAAGGCGGTGAGGGAGATGCCACCCGCGGGAGTCATTTGATGCGAATTTTCGGATCGTTTCCGTGTGCAAATACAGTTTTTCGTCTCATCTGCTCGGTGAAAAGGAAAGCGTCCCGGTCACATGACCTTACGAGTCGAGAGACCTCTAGTTAATTGGCTGAGAGTTATCCGATAAAAGACTGGGAATCGTCCCCGAAATCAGCTCTTCCCACATTTACTGAGAAATAAGAGTGGCACACAGATTAATACTTCTAATATTCCTCTATATAATGTTTGATTTCAAATCTTCCCTCTTGTTATTCTCCTTCTTTTTTTAGTCCTTTAACTGTAAATTTCTTCCGTTTTCATAAAATATCTCTCCCATCCTGTAATTATGCTTGACAATCGTACTGATTATTCTATTTTTAAGGATATTCCGGAAGTATATTCAGAGTAATAGCAGATGTATTGCATAATGTTTAGCGCTGTTTTGATGCTGAATAAAATTATTTGTACTGAGCTCTGACGTCGCCAGTCTTTCGCTGGCCCTCGACAACTTGATCTTCATACCTTATCAATTATTAAATATATTGCCCTCATCTGGGTAATTTCGTCATCGATTTAATAATCGTTCAAGAGTTTGATGAAATTTTATGATGAAATGAAGAAATAATGGCGATCATTGCTTGATTTAGTGATCAAGTTTTAATATTTTTTTTGGAGCTGGTCGTTATGAACCAATTATTTGCTGCATTTGTGTCCTGCATTGGCAGTGTGTCCTATCATCCAGATTTTCCACAGGAAAATAAAATATTGAAAAAAATGGGTTATCCACGATTAGAAAATTGTTCATTTTTCAGAGAAGTCTCATTTCATTTCAGTAGTCATTATCAATTATTAAGGAAACGTTATGAAGAAAATATTTCTTCCATATAAATCCCACATAGAGGGTTCTCAGGGGTTGTGTTGTACGTCTCTCCATCAACACCTCTGGACAATGCACCGGAGCCGGTACACCCATCTGCAGATGACAATGCACGATTTTTTTGGCGACCGATTTCCTGAGGACATCGCATTTGCGTCATATCTTTAATTTATCTCGAATTACACATTTTGGAATGGAGAGCGAAGATCTCGCGTAGGCCTCGAAATCAGGAGAGCGTCTCTGACTCTTAGACAAGCGGTCGCAGATGGCCGTTCGTCATCCGCGTCACGGAGTACCTCACACACAAACTCACAAGAGTCCTCCGTCCGACGAAATCCGAATGCACGGCGTGGAGACGGGGATTCTGCCGGGAGTAGTTCATGCGGAATTCATCGATGGCTTCGCATCCGGTCTCGCGGCGAGAGGAGAGGGAGAGAAAGAAAAAAAGGAATGGGGATTGGTTGGGCACACAAAAGGGCGCATTGTGCGGAGCGGTGGGTGGGGTGGTAGGAGCGCGAGGGATGCTCGCTGATCCGATGCCAGGTGCACGGGATGGCAAAGGAGAGACAGAGCGAGGGACGAACACTGACGAGATCACGAGGACGGAGCGATTAAAGAACAAGTGAAAGGCGACATATGAGAACTCCTGTGGGTGCCCCAGTACGACATATTGCGCAGTGTCCTCATATTTCTTTTACAGACTTTTTTTAACGTAGAACAGTGGTTACGGTTTGTCCATCCGTAAGTTTACCCGTCCGCGTTCGAGCAGAAAATATCAGAAACTACGACAGAAAAACGTATGTATCAATTGTCCTTATAGTCTAAAACTTTCTGTTTGATTCTCTTTAAATGTTTATTGATAAAAAAGACGATAGCAAGGGAAGTGGTTTTTACGACAGCTCCAATATAGGAAGGCACCTATTCCGAAAGCACTCTCTGTAATTTCTTTGTCACGGACGATCACGGATTATATGGTCACCAACTTTTTGGCCACAACTGTATACGGGTCGTTTCATCACAGTGTTCTGAGACACATGTCCCTTTCTGTGTTTTAAGTGAAAAAAAAACAATTTCAAATGAACAGCACTTCCTGGGTGGCCGAAATACCGGTATATATAACTTTGTAAAAACCACTTATTGGTAATCGGATTTTTAACAATTGACTTTAATAGCCAACAGCTTACCTAATTTATCTTTGAAAATCGTTTTAGAATTCCATCGAGTTGAAGCAAAGCACCTAGGAAATGATGAAAGAACAAGGTATGTGCATAAGTATGAAAAGGAAAAATATGCAATAACGTTATCAAGAATTTACGTAAGGGCAAAAATTAATCGGAATATGCTGAAGGCTTGAGATTCCAATAGCTTTAGTGACTTTCATCCTTATGAGAACAGTCGATGTCAGAGTTTGTATGATACAAGTATGATGATATTAAATTGAGTGTGATATAAAAAATGAGTCCTTGTTACAAAATCAGACAAGATCATAGAGTTACAGCATTAATGCCATGTACGAGTTAGGGTACGCTATTTTTAATCGGTTAAGATGTAATTGATTTCGTTGTGATTTTCAGTTGTCGTGTCTTATCGATGAAATTAACTTGTAGGTCGACTGAATCCCAGCGATGGAATTCCAAGGCCGTCGCCTTGCAATCTCGGTGCCGTGATATGGATCTATCTTTATTGAGTTCGATTCCGAACTCGATGCGAACAAAAGAAAATACCCTTCTTTGTAACTCTTTCATGTCACTTCGCTCATGGTTTTCTCTTCTTCCTCCCCGTGTGACCACAACTAGGATTCGAGGATCCTTCTGGAGGGGAAGGGATTGTTGGGGGGCAGTGTTAAACGTCTCCATCAACACCTCCGGACAATACCCCGGATTCGAAAGCCGAATCCACCCCTGCTCGCCCGGGGTGCGCTTGCCCTCCCCACAACAATATCCCCCTCGCACCATTCCTCCCCCCCGCACGACGAGCTTGCAAACTGTTTTTTTATTTTTCTCCCCTCCCCACGTGGTCCCTGCCACCCTCGCTAAACCTTAACGCGAACAGAAATACATGTATGGCCTTCCACTACCTAAACCCTCCGCACATCCCCTCCTTTCCCTCCAACCATGGCTCGCCAAGTCGGGCAATCTGCAGGCTATTAGCATGACGGCTTACATGCGTAAGGGGGACGATACTAATGAAAGGACTAAAGAATCACTCTCTCTCTCCCTTCCATTTTTTTCACTCGGCGTGCTTACTCCCATCCCCCGAGCGTTGTTCGCATCCTTTGGTGTGGAGGGATGGGCGGGGAATGAGCCAAAGGGGGATTGGTCTTCTTTTTTCGTCGATAGACTTTTTTAAGGGGTTGGAAGTGTGGGGGGGCCTTTGTGAGATGTGTGAGCAGGCATCTTGTTCATTGATATTCAAAAGGGGGGAGGAGGGGATTGTCCTTTTAAAGGACCCCCAGAACCCCAGGGGCTGAATGAAACAGTTTATCCTGTTTATTGGAATTGCATTAAGGGCATTGTGAGAGCTGGAGAAAAGGCTGATTAGGTATTACCGCAGGATTAGAATTCGTAATCGTGAAGTTTTCAGTATAACAGAGATTTTTAATGCTTGGAACAAGTGCGAAGACAACAAATAAAAGCAATAATCTACTGAAATTAGTTTAACAGCTATAGACTTTAGACAGCTATTATATTCATTGAAATGTTAATACGCCAATGTAATTGCTGGAAAAGTGCTATAAATTCATGCAATGCCTTTTATCATTTTTTAAGGTGAATATTTCGTATTTTTCGACTGTAATATATTTGTTTAGAGTGATGTTTTATTTTAACCACAGATTTAAAGTAGCAAAGAAATCGTTCGCCATGTAAACGTTTCCATGTTGATGTGGTTCCTAATTATGTTTGCAGCCATACAGAAGACCAAAAATTATAATCATTAGAATTGAATCTGTTTCTTGAATCCATTGAATCGAGAGCCACTACCGCAAAAAATATTCTGTTCCCAGTACATCTCTTTTAATAAAATTATATTTTAAGTCATGAGTATGGATATTTAACAAAAGCGTTAGTTGCCAAACATCAAATGGTTTTAATATGCATTGTTAAACATTTTATCTGAGAAACTAGACAAAAATTTATTATCTGTATTTAAAACAAATAAAAAATTATCACACGTTTTATTTTCCTTGAAGACGACCATAATTTCATAATGTAGATAAGCGCGTATCTGTGTGCATGTTTTTATGCATGTGCGAATATACATATTATCTGCATATGCATGAATGCATGCGTATTTATGCATGGATAGCTGGTGCTTCAACACTCCCCGCCACACGCTCTTGTAGCTATTGCAAAGATGGGCATGATTATGATGTGGATGACAACAAATAAAGATAAATTAGATGTAGTTCTGGAAGAAAAAAAGTTTGACGATATAAAGTAAAGACAGCATTCGTATATCTTGCGCAGTTATTACAAGACAGTCGTGCTTTGGAGAATATTATGAAAAACGTTGTTAGGAAGAAATGGAACCTTTTGTCTGACGAGAAACGGCTGGAGCCATCATAAACTACAGAGTCCGGTTCCCTATTATAGTTTGTGTTAGTACTTGGCCTAAGCCTAAAAGTTTGTTTGAAAATCTTTCTGAGAAGTTGCTATGCAAAGGTGCTTTGGACAATGAGGAGGTTTCAGGGAACGCCCGGCACTCACTTCATTTCTTAAAAATATCCAATGTGAAGTCAAAACAGGATACGCTTTATAATGCCACAATTTTTCTGTGAACAACTGCCTTATTTTATGTGGCGCACTTGCATTTTATCATCTTATAGAAATCTGGTTAACGGAAAAATATCTAGCGTTTAACCAAAGATAGGATACGCTCTATAATGTCACAATTTGGTCGGTGTCAGGTTGTTCTGCGACGGTCCTGTACTTTTTATCTGGTAAAGATAATGGAGTGATAGACATTAATCACCATTATGGTAAATTCAGATATTAACATAATTTTCTTAGTAAATTGATTTCTAAATTTACAAACCTATGAGAAGTGCGGGCTGTAGAAGCCCCGAAATCGTTCACGCCGACATTTATCCTAGAATAAGAAATCATCAAGTCTGTTAATTTTGTTTTGTCATTGAGTCGCGAAAATGACGTAGACGACCGGCTAATTGGCCTTCGACGGTCTTGCTTGTAAGGAAGAGAACGTCTTAATGGCCGACTAACAAACAAATCTGCTCCGTTTCGATCGTGCCTCGTGCATGGGCACTCAATTCTCTCCTATTCTCTCCACGCCTCTCCCGACGAGCATCTCCTAAACAACCCCCGTTCCTCTTCTCCCAACCTCCCCCACCCATCGCTCTACCCGGCGCCCTCCTCCCGTCGCCACCACCCTTTCTATCTCTCTCGCTTAACCCACCCTCCCCCGCGCCCCAGGCATCCATCCTACCCCCGTCCACTGGGTCCAATCCCTCGAAAATCCCGCTTTTCCCCCCCCCGCTACCCTTTTTCCACTATCCTTACCACACACACACACACACACATACGTAGAGACGTGCACACAAGGTCCGATCCGAACTTCGTCCCTATTTCACCCTCTCTTCCCAAAAGCCGCACACCGCCGCACCCTTCCCCCCCCTTCTCTCCCCCCCCTTCTCTCCCACCATCCCCCACGAAGGCCAGGGAGCGGTGGGGGGAGGGAGAACATCATGGAGAGGGGAGAAAAGGGACGGGAGAGGGAGCGAAAGAGAGAGAGAGAGGGAGACGTCCTAATGCAAAAGATAAATACTGACGTCGAATGAGGGACGGGGAGTTTTTGGACGGTACCCGGGAGGGCGGACGAGAAAGGGAGAGAGGGGTCGGGGAGCGCTGTGGGGCCAACGGGGGAAGGGAAGCAAACGAGTGAAGGAGCGAAAGGTAGGCGGGGTGGGGGACGAGGGATGGAGGGCAAGGAGGGAGGGTGGGTTTTGTGGGTTCCACGGAGTGCGGGGGAGGGGGCTTGGTGGCACGGGAGGCGGGGGTGGGGACGGCAGAGGCGGCTTTTGAATACAAAATGGCGCAGGACCCAGGGCGAGCGGCGGGGTGTGTTTAAGGGAGCCCTGAAGAATGGTGAGCGGAAGAGTTTGAGGAGGGTGGCAGAGACCCTGATGGGGGGAGGGACTGGCGAGGGGAAGGACTAGTATGAAGGGTTGGTTGCGCTTCGATTCGGGGCCGACAATTGAAAAGTGCCTTTCCGTTCCCTATCCTCCTCCGTTGATAGATCCACAACATGTGTGCAGAGTTTGAAGGCTATTGAGGATCTTTATCAGCGGTAATGCCTTGAGCGGGCTTCCAAAATGGCTGGTACCATCGCCGTGACTCAGGAGTGGCATCTAATGATACGATGGAGATCTCTCGCTAATGTTGTTCGCATTCATCTTAGGGGATTTCGGGTCTGCCGTATCAGATTAATAAATGGTGAAGAATTAGAGTCAAACCACTCGCCACTTGGGTGTCTGGAGCTAAAAAATAATGCATTGAATCCATTTCACGGTCTTCATTTCATAACCTATGAAGGGATTCGTAAAATTTATAATGTTAAGTCACTTAGGAGGTTCAAAGAACTCAGGTGAAAGAAGGTTAAGGATTTCTGCTTGATTAGTAAATAGTATTTTGTCAGCTTGGAATGAACGACTGTTTTTTTCGTATCGTAAATAATGATTTGTATTATTGTGCATGCAGTTCCTGTGCAGGTATTTTTAACGGATAGGCTTAGATAGTATGAGATTAAAAAATAATCAGATTATTTTTTCTCTCTTCTTGGTTTACAAATGGAATTCCACAAAGTATCGGTCTCAACCATCTCTCAAATATTCTATTATTGCAAATTCAGAATCATTTCGAGCCATACACTCATATGCAGACGCTCAGTGGCTGATTAACAGATAAATTTGGGGATTCACTTATTATGGCCACGGCTAAGAACATAAACATTGGGCCTTCGGCTAATTTGATCCTTATGAATTATCTGTATTGACCCATCAACAGATGTTTTTCATTTACAATAATTGCACTAAACAAAAGGTTTTTTACTTTAAAAAAGTAAATATTTTGTACCGTATTTGGCGTATCTATAAAATATGTTAATTCCTCAAGTTGGATAGGTGGTATTAATATTCACGTTGAAATTTAGGAATCTTTTGTTTGGTTAGTCATTGTATTTCTCGCGGTAAGATTAGTAAAGAAAGATTAAGGGCTTTTTTCATTCACTTTTACCATGAAATTGATTCACAAGGGAGATCAAAAGTAGCTTTTAATTCTATAAAATTTACAATAGAATATTTTGTAGCGTTTGAATAACCAAAATTCCCAATCATTTGATTAAGAGCAATTATTCAGCAACTTTACTGATCCGATTACATGTTTCCTAGCGCTCCAAAAAATATTTTGTTCTACTTGTCAAGTTAAGAAGCCCCGCGGACATACATGCTCACATATAATCTCCTTAATTCAAATCATCCATAATTGAGTATTTTTATACCAAAAGTTTATTCCAATTTTGATGATTTTTCCATAAGTTATTTATTGAATGGTTCACCAAAATTTTTGATTTCTTACTCTTAATTGTAGGATCGGCAAAATCAGAGGAACTAACCAAGTCTGGTAGGGTAATCTGCTACTTTGTTCACTAAATGACGTACTTGTATGAACTTTCAAGTTTACGGGCCATAAAAGTTCTTTTCAATAGAAAATGGTCGGAGAGTTGAATAGAGCAGGACACAATACACGAAAGGGTCCTTCTGCGGTGGTTGAGAGTGCTGATTGCTTTTGAAAGGGCTCTAGTTAATATTGAATCACAAGTTACGCCTTGAGACACGTTCCTTTCAAATCCATGGTGGAGATTCTACTCTCCTCTTAGTGCTAAGTGCAAGCTACTAAGCGATTATTTTGTATTGTTCGCAGAGTTTGTAAGTGATCAAGGCGTTTACTTAGTATTTTCGAAATGTTTACATATTTCTCACAATTAAGTATGAGACTAGGAAACTTCATGAGAATGAAAAACTTTATTGCAATTTAATTTGTTGATGAAATCATACCTGTTTTTCGTGAAAATTGAAAGAATGTAATTGCCAGAAAGGGAGCTGCATTTCGACGGTGAGTTTAAGAATGAAAAATTAATGCAATTTATTTGATTGAATATTGTATAATTCTGTTTTTTTTTGTTGCTCTGTTTTAAATTGTAAAAAAACGCTTGTTCAATTTTCAGTGATACTTTTGTTCATGATATTTTTTATAATTTCATTTTTGACCCACCGCTATGTGCTTGGAATAGCAGTATGCTTTGTGCCAGATTCAGGCAATGTTCATTTTTCCTCTGGCAGTGCCTCATTAACCTGCTAATATTAATTTTAAAGGATAACCTGTATAGGAAATCTAATAGGATGATGTTTCTGATTAACGTGCGTAGACTTCGAATCCCTGGTATGGATGTAACTTCCAAGTACTATTGAATATAAGCCTCTTCTTGGTGAGATGCAGAGAAAAGATAATGGCGAACTGGGTAAAGACATTACGATAACTTGATAGTGGGTTGTTCATGTTGACTCTGACGATTCTCTTATGCAAAAATTGATGGTAAGCGAAGGATTTTGGAACGGTTTTGTTTGCATCTACTGTGATGGTCATACATAATCGTATCAGTTCGTAATAATTGTGTTTCGGCCCTTACTCTGATATTCTGAAGACCACTCACGAGGTAGTGACAAAGTGAGTAGTCAAACTAGGATCATCATAAATGCAACTTTACTTTCCTGCACCATTGACTTAAACCACAAGATGTATACAATCTTTATGAGATCAATGAAGGCATAGAGGGAAAAGCGGGCAAATGAGATTACGGCGAGAAAATAAATAGAATACCGAGCTGAATGAGTTAATAAATTAATTTTCCCCCGCATCATTCGTTTCCACTTCAGTGTGTAGGTATGGTATGCAAACATATGGAAATTTGGACAACCCCTACCGCACGCCCTTGAGTAGACTTCGAGGATACCATATAGATGGAATATTGAAATTAAATGAAATAATTTACTTTGTAATTCCACACACTTTATTTTAAAAAAACACGACCCAGGTTTCGACGTTGAACGTCATCATCAGGTGGTCCTCATAGAAGCAAACTCTGTATATATTTTGATCCTATAATGATATACCTTCTGATCAAAGGAGGGGGGGTTGATCAGAGAGGAATGTTGGAGGAGTAAAAAGGTTACAATGTAGCTGGGAATAAAAGAGAATTACATCTTTTTGAGTTGGAAGAGTGGTAGGTCAAGGAGTAGGGACGAAATGTCGACGAAATTGCCAACTATATTTGGTATCCCTCCCACTCCCCACTCCTAGACCTACCACTCTTCCAAGTCAAAATTATGTAATTCTCTTTTATTCCCAGCTACATTGTAACCTTTTTACCCCTCCAACCTCCCTCTCTGACCAATTATTTGATCAGAAGGTATGTGTACCCAGTTTGCTTCTATGAGGACCACCTGATGATTATGTTTAGCGTCGAAACCTGGGTCGTGTTTTTTTAAATAAAATGTGTGGAATCACAAAGTAAAGTATTTCATTTCAATATGATATGCGAATTCCATAAAGTTGCGCCTGAGACAAGAAAACATGTAGATGGAATACTGAACAATGTTGCGATGCATGTTGTTCTTCCTTAGAAAGCCGTCTTCTTACTTAAGATTAGCGAATATAATTTTTACGTGCATTCTCTATTTTTATCTGATAGCCAGGGTTAGGTCATTTAAACCACTCCAGCCTCTGATATTTTCATCCTATTGTCTCCTGCCTGGGACTCTCCTTCCCTCAGTTTTACGCTAGCAATCTTCTCTAGTTATTGATATTTACTTTTTCGCAAAATCTGTCATCAGTATGCAGTTTATCCTTTCCTTGCAGTTGATTTTTACTCTCTATCTCTGACCATTTTGTTTAGAAACCTTTCGTCCATGGCTCCCTCCGACAAAGAGATTTCAACCATTGGATGAATAATCCATTGTTCAAAGTTCTGAAATATTCTTATGATACTTAGTTTTAATGCTTTCATTCCATTCAGCAAAATGAAGTTTAGTTGGTATTTTACGATGCAATATCATAATTTCGTGGTTATTGATCAGCCTCATAGGCATTTCATTTTTTAGAATGCTGCTCTTATTTGTTCTACGTGTAGCTCGGAATTCTAATTCTGGATCTGAGAAAGTGATGCGCATTCGGCCTCGATCCGTTACTTCTTTATGTGTGACTCACCGCCGCTGATAATGAATTTTAAAAAATAAATGAACATTTAAAATGTCACATTATAAAGGACTTTATTCATTGGAATGATAAAAAAATTATATATATTTAATTTGATTAAAAATGTTTCTTAGTTCATATATTTAAACTATTAATGCATTAAAATAAATGAAATGCGCGAATTCATATTTATATTTATTACATATTTCGCAATGCTACCGAAATTTCGGAAAATATCTTTTTGTGTGATCTCTTCATGTGTGAAATTTAAATGTGAAGTTTCACATTTATCGCTTGTTAAATATTGGATTTTTTGTCTTGTTCATGTCGTGTGTTAACTCTATGCAGAGCAATTATTCTCTTGGGAGTGCATCATTAATGCATGCCCCACTCATCTTTGGCATTTTTTCACGTCCGGCCTAGACTATGGATCATATGTTGTCGTTCGCAAATACAGGCCTGTATCAGTCCTCTCAGTATCACAAGCGGCTGTCGGTCGCGCGTACATAGGGATAGTCAAGAAGCCAGGGGAGGGCTTAGGAGAAGTTCCCCGGAAGGGCCCCAGCGGAGGGGAGGAGGTATAGCGGACTGGAGGGAAGGGGGAGGTGGTGGTAAAATTTGATTGAATCCGGGCGATTGATCACCTTTTAACAATCCTCTTCTGCCGGCCATACTCCCTATCCTCCCCCACTATCCCCAGCTTTTGACTCCCGGACACTCCTCTTGCACCCTCCGTCACGCCTCGAAGCCCTCGCCCCAACCCCGAACCCCTTTTCCCTCCCCTTCCCCAAGTTCGACCCTCATCTGTCCCCCGACCCTGTTCCTGTCCCTTTAACTTCCAAGCCTGGGTTTCGCCTCCCCTCCTCTTCCTCATCCCTTCGCACCACTTCCGCACCCCTCTGCGGGGAGCGGTTGACCCCTCGGAGGGGGTAAGTTAAGCACAATGGCAGTCGTCGAAAAGCCGTCTTCCCGCAGACGACCTTCCCCCTCGGCCATTCCACCCGGCGCGGCCAGAGGTCCCATCATCTCCCCTTCTGCCCTTCGCCGCGCATCCCGAGAGCGAGCGACCGTCCTCATGCCCCCTAATCCCCGATCTCTGCGCGCCGCGCCGGTTCGAGGGGAGAGGGTTTCGGTGCGGGGCGTGTCGTGTTAACACACCCACGTCACATCCGGAGGAGCTCGCCGCAAGTGCGTGGCGAATGGGCCTGTCGACGGGATGACGAGAAAAGGGCCGCAGTAGAGAGAGAGAGAATAGGTCCCATCATCAACCGCGTTATCCGAGAAATAATCTGTTATTCAAGAAAAAGGACCCCTTAGGCGTGCTGGATCTTCTCAGATGAACTATTTTTAATGCTACAAACGACGTGGTCGCATAAAGTGAACAGATCAATCGAAAATTGACCAAGATATATGAGGGAAAAACCCTGTTGTTCAAAAAAGTGATTATGGAAAAGTAATCTTCTGATGTTTTGTAATGTATGTTTTAAGAATTGCGCCTTAAGTTGGCGTGGCTAATGCACCAATGTTTTCGACCACATTGTGAGAGAACCATTTTATTTTACCGTGATTCGCACCCGGATATACATCTATATCTGCATAATACTCTGCTAGTCAACAAAAGAGCGGAGCCCACAGTACAAACCATGGACACGTCCAATAAAGGAAAAAAAATCCGCGAGACTCATCCTTATCGTTATTTTCGCAATGGATTTTGACAATGATGTCACCTGTTTTTAAATTTTGCGCTGTGGGGCCGCATGGCAATTCCTGGCCTTACGGTGCGCCATCATGAGACTTTGGAACTACAGTGCATGATTATTTTTATTATTAAGTAATCCACCGGTTAAGGTTGGTTTTGAATGGATACAACTACCAAATAAATATTTTGGTACTCCTAAAGAAACACAATCCAGCAACCTATTCTACATCAGGTCGTTCTTCATCTCTGTGTACTTCCTTTCTCCCTTCATCCCATCCAATATTCCTATCCTGCTCCTGTCCTTTCCTCGTTTGCCTTGCATTCTTCCCTCTATTACAATCTTCATCATCCCACTGCCGATCAATACGCCCTTCATCCATTTTTCCTGCCTCCATAGGATTTCTCCCAACGAACCCCTCTCTTCGCCCACCATACCAAGAACTTCCTCGTTTGTTTTCTTCTCTGTCCATTTCACCTTCTCCATTCTTTTCCACACCCACATTTCAAAAGCCTCCAGTCTACGTCCATCCTCCTGCTTCAATGTCCACGTTTCTGCGCCGTACATAGCTACGCTCCCTATCAAAATTTTTACGAGTCTTTTCTTAATATCCTTACTCAACGCCCCCGTCATCAACTCCCTCCTCCTTGTGGAAGCCTCTTTGCCTAGCGCAATTCTTCTCCTTACGTCCCTACTACTTTGACTGTGTTAGTCCAAAACACTGCCGAGATACGTAAATTGTTCTACCTGCTCTAGTTTTTCCCTCCTAGTTTAATGTTTAGCTGAGCCTATTTCTTTCTAGGAAATCGCATAACCTTTGTTTTATTAATATTGATATTCCTGATATTCATGATGAAAAGATTTCTTAAGGAGTTGTTTTTTAAATGAATAATAATTCGATCTTTAAAAAAGTGAAATTAGAGCTTTTAGCATTGCTAATTTTTTAACCAATATTTTCATACTGTGAATCTTTCCTAGAATTAAACTCGGTCAATATTTTAAATATTTGTTGGAGAAATATACCCAGCATGAGAGAGTAGTGCTTTGTTGTCCCCAATCCGTGGAAAATCCCAAATCAAGATTTTAATTTGAGTGGTTAATCTAATTCATGCCAGCAATTTTTTAAATGAAGCATCGCTTGCATCACGACAAAGTTTACCAAATTTACTTTCACACGGCAAAATTTAAAATTCATTCAGAGTTGTGAGTTAAAGAAAAAAATATTTTTATCGGGATTTTATTTTCGAGTTAAAAGAGCATGTATCTTTCGCGGACTACTCTCTCCTCGAGTATTTCTCAAACTCTAGGACGAATCCGACTTTGTTTCGTTCTCCAAAAGCTTTCCGCGCATCTTATCCTCTTAAGCTCACTTATGTCCTTCCATTAAGTGTTGGCCAGGTCCCCAACCCATCCACTACATTCCCCTCCTTTTCTCCAGCGGATCTCACATTTTGAGTCAGGATTGTCGTGAAGTGAGCGGCCGCGTTGCGAAAGATATTTTACTTCAAGAAATCCGAGCTGAGTTTGCTTTCACGATTGCCAAAAGCTGTTTCAACCCCAAGAAAGAAAGAGTTTTTTTCAGAATTTCTCCAAAGGCTTTATGTCGCACATTAGTCGGAGGCTTTCTATTTTCAAGAGCGAGACGTGAAATGCTCAAGGAAAACATTTTCGAATCTCGAAAGTATTTCTATCTCTTGCTTTAATTTGAGACACGCATCGTAAGAATACGCTGCGTCCTATCTTAAAAATACCGGATGAAAATCTTGGCTCTAAGCTAGATAAAAATCTTGCTTAGTTCTAAACATAGCGCACAGGAATAGTAATTTTCAAAATCAAGACCATTAATTCAAAAGTGGTGCAGTAGACTCGTGAGGACTTGGTAATATTGTGCCAGCTTGAACATTTGATTTTGAAGTGTGGTGAAACGATATGTTTCGCCAGTCACCAACCAATAATAAGTTACATGAGTGCTGAGTAAATACGAGGGTCATCCGGAAAGTAGTACCCGTTCGTGCCGCATGAAGTGCTGACGACGCGAGTAGCCGCTGGACGAGGTCAGATAGCTTCAGTGGCTTGTCTGCCTTCTCTGAGCCAAGTTGCGTGACGCTAGCATTGCCTGTGTTGTTTCTGTGATTGTTTACAATGTTTAAAAAAATTGAGAACGCCGCCAGTTGTGAAGTGAGGGCAGTGATTAAATTCCTCAATGCAAGAAACGTTCGCCCATGTGATATTCATCGCCAATTAAAGGAGGTGTATGGAGACAATGTAATGGACGAGTCGTCTGTTCGGCGGTGGTGTCGCAACTTCAACATGGGGAGGGGGAACACACACGACGATGAGCGTTCGGGGAGACCGTCTGTCATTACAGACCAACTGGTGAGCTCAGTTGACGAATTCGTGAGGAACGATCGGCGCGTCACAATTGATGACATCTGTGAGCATTTTCCCAATGTTTCTCGAACAATTGTTCATGAAATTGTTAAACACCATCTGCATTATGCAAAAATTTGTGCAAGATGGGTCCCTCGCGTATCTCAATGAGCTGGCGGCGAAGGACTATGCAGCAGGAATACAGAAACTTGTCACACTTTGGCAAACAAAAAAGGCAACGGCTTGCTGGGTATTCTCTAGTTTTGTACTTTTTGAACGTTTTCTGAAATCTGATATTTTATTTAACACGTGAGCCTGGACAGGATTCCTTGACAACGAATTTACGAGACATGTCCTTCCATTGAGAGCTTAATGAAAAGCTTTATGGATCTATTAATTTAAAGCTATACGGTGTTTCATTGTGTGAATACGGTTCATGATTTTGGAGCAATGACGTTTCTCAAATGTCTCGAATTTCTGAATGATAGGATAGTGAATTGTCGGTATTTGCAAATAATTCCCTTATAGTGCGCCTTCCCTTATTGTCCCATTGTCTTCGAATATTGACTATATGTTTTTGGGCAAAATTGGACGAATATTTATTTAGTAAATAACCCCTGGTGCCTTGCAATATTTTTTTAATTTATAGCAATAAATTTTCAGTAGAAAAATATTTCAGGTAAAGTAAAAGTGTACACGTACGCACCCAACAGTTCAAATTAATGGGGCAAAAAATAATTTTTGTGTACAACGCAAGTAGAAAATTTTAGTTTAAGTATAGAAATATAAGTAACCTCTGCAAACGTCCAAACCGGGGAGTGTAATACTGCCAATGGCTCTCAAACACTCCGTCGTGACGTACTCTGTTCACCAACAGAAAAATAAAAAAATGCTTCGTGTTAAAGTATTTCATGACTTCACCTGAAATGCACCAAAAGTCACTCATAAAGCTTGTTTACCATCCTAAAAATCTTTGCATGTGTCGGGTTGGACGTTTCTCCGGAGCGAAATGGAGAAGAATGGGTGGAATATCGAATAATAGGGTATCCCATGGTTGTGAGGTTCTTTCGCATGAATTGATTCGACGCGTAAGGGATAAGGGGTGCCGTGTTCCCTAAGGGCCTTATGACTGCGGGACCCTTCCGAAAGGGTTAGCATCCCCACGGGACCTGATGGCATCTACGGTTACCCTCAGCCTTCCTAACCCCTGTCTCCCCACCGAACCAAAAGGTCCGCCTTGCTATGAATCCTATTATTTTCAATCACGATCGACACCCCTTCGGGTCACCGATGTTCTTTCGATGACGGACCAAGCCAAAGAATGGGGAAAAGACAAAATGTTTACCGTTTCGACTTTGTAGTATAATTTGTCATTCTTGGAATTCGGCGGTCGGAAAATATTAAATTAAATCACTGTTATTCTCCGCATTGAAATACAATGTTTCTATATGCATATATAGGGGCGTAATAGACCAGTGCGTGGACCGGAGGGCCTGGGTTCAGTTCCTTGGGCCACTTCTAGGTACCCTCAGCTTTCCCCAAGCTGTGTGATTGTCTGGATACCAGATCTTTCTGGGATACCAGAGGCGTTCCAGGGAAAGGAACCGTGTGTGAATGTTATGAATTTCAGAAGCCATTGCGCTTAGTACAAGGCGAGCTCTAACCTATGACCTTCAGGTTGATAACTGTGATTCATATATATATGCACTTATCCACTTGATAAAGTTTGCAATTTATCAAGTGGATCATATATATATATATATATATATATATATATATATATATATATATATATATATATTCAAACACGAAATCCCGCCAAACGGCGAATAAATACTCATATATACAGAAACAGATATAAGGAAAAGGGATAGGAACACATATAAAGGACGAACACAATAGAGGTGGGGAAGGCGGAATCGAACGGATCACAAGAGTAAAAATATTTCCTCAACCGGGACTCGAACACCGGATCTTTCCACTTGCCGGGCGGATGCTCTTAACCACTTGAGCTATCGAGGATAGTCAATTTACCCTGAGATCCGTGGGTCTAATATGTCGCCAAGCGCCCCGATTCTTTCAGCCAAGAGATGGCGTCAGGGGGCAGTTTCACCCACCAAAGGAGAAATAGACAATACACAAGGAAAGGAAAGGACAGTGGGTTAGAATTCATACAACATCACACAGGAAAGGAACAGTGCGTTTCGTGGCACGCATAGCCAGAAGAAAGAGATGAGCCACATTGGCCAAATACACATTCAAACACGAAATCCCGCCAAACGGCGAATAAATACTCATATATACAGAAACAGATATAAGGAAAAGGGATAGGAACACATATAAAGGACGAACACAATAGAGGTGGGGAAGGCGGAATCGAACGGATCACAAGAGTAAAAATATTTCCCCAACCGGGACTCGAACACCGGATCTTTCCACTTGCCGGGCGGATGCTCTTAACCACTTGAGCTATCGAGGATAGTCAATTTACCCTGAGATCCGTGGGTCTAATATGTCGCCAAGCGCCCCGATTCTTTCAGCCAAGAGATGGCGTCAGGGGGCCGTTTCACCCACCAAAGGAGAAATAGACAATACACAAGGAAAGGAAAGGACAGTGGGTTAGAATTCATACAACATCACACAGGAAAGGAACAGTGCGTTTCGTGGCACGCATAGCCAGAAGAAAGAGATGAGCCACATTGGCCAAATACACATTCAAACACGAAATCCCGCCAAACGGCGAATAAATACTCATATATACAGAAACAGATATAAGGAAAAGGGATAGGAACACATATAAAGGACGAACACAATAGAGGTGGGGAAGGCGGAATCGAACGGATCACAAGAGTAAAAATATTTCCTCAACCGGGACTCGAACACCGGATCTTTCCACTTGCCGGGCGGATGCTCTTAACCACTTGAGCTATCGAGGATAGTCAATTTACCCTGAGATCCGTGGGTCTAATATGTCGCCAAGCGCCCCGATTCTTTCAGCCAAGAGATGGCGTCAGGGGGCCGTTTCACCCACCAAAGGAGAAATAGACAATACACAAGGAAAGGAAAGGACAGTGGGTTAGAATTCATACAACATCACACAGGAAAGGAACAGTGCGTTTCGTGGCACGCATAGCCAGAAGAAAGAGATGAGCCACATTGGCCAAATACACATTCAAACACGAAATCCCGCCAAACGGCGAATAAATACTCATATATACAGAAACAGATATAAGGAAAAGGGATAGGAACACATATAAAGGACGAACACAATAGAGGTGGGGAAGGCGGAATCGAACGGATCACAAGAGTAAAAATATTTCCTCAACCGGGACTCGAACACCGGAGATATTAGACCCACGGATCTCAGGGTAAATTGACTATCCTCGATAGCTCAAGTGGTTAAGAGCATCCGCCCGGCAAGTGGAAAGATCCGGTGTTCGAGTCCCGGTTGAGGAAATATTTTTACTCTTGTGATCCGTTCGATTCCGCCTTCCCCACCTCTATTGTGTTCGTCCTTTATATGTGTTCCTATCCCTTTTCCTTATATCTGTTTCTGTATATATGAGTATTTATTCGCCGTTTGGCGGGATTTCGTGTTTGAATGTGTATTTGGCCAATGTGGCTCATCTCTTTCTTCTGGCTATGCGTGCCACGAAACGCACTGTTCCTTTCCTGTATGATGTTGTATGAATTCTAACCCACTGTCCTTTCCTTTCCTTGTGTATTGTCTATTTCTCCTTTGGTGGGTGAAACTGCCCCCTGACGCCATCTCTTGGCTGAAAGAATCGGGGCGCTTGGCGACATATTAGACCCACGGATCTCAGGGTAAATTGACTATCCTCGATAGCTCAAGTGGTTAAGAGCATCCGCCCGGCAAGTGGAAAGATCCGGTGTTCGAGTCCCGGTTGAGGAAATATTTTTACTCTTGTGATCCGTTCGATTCCGCCTTCCCCACCTCTATTGTGTTCGTCCTTTATATGTGTTCCTATCCCTTTTCCTTATATCTGTTTCTGTATATATGAGTATATATATATATATATATATATATATATATATATATATATACTCATTTATGTAGAAACATATATAAGGAAAAGGGATAGGAACACACATAAAGGACGAACACAGGAGAGGTGGGGAAGGCGGAATCAAGCATATCACGAGAGTAAAAATATTTTTACTCTCGTGATTTGTTTGATTCCACCTTCCCCACCTCTCCTGTGTTCGTCCTTTATGTGTGTTCCTATCCATTTTCCTTATACATGTTTCTGTATAAATGAGTATTTGTTCGCCGTTTTAGGGGGTGTCATGTTTGAATGTATATATATATATATATATATATATATATATATATATATATATATGTATATATAATATATATATTATATAATATATATATATATATTTTTTTTTTTAATATAGATTTTTTGCTCGCACGGCCTTGAAACTTTCAAGTTCAAATTAAGACACTTTTAAAAAAAGTGCAATAAATCTGAATCCCGAGTCATTTAAACGAAGTGAAAATTGCAAATAAATGTCAGTACGCATCCAATTATACACATTCCCGTGTTTCATCAATTTGGTTTATCAAGTCATACAGTGCAGTAATCAAATCTTATTACCTTTGATTTATAATTTTTTTCTCTTGGACCCTGATTTGAATTCGTTCTCAAGATTTCCGTATTCATTCTAATTGCCTAAATCTCTTGAATTTATCTATATTATGCGGTTAGTTGATCAGTTCAACTGATTTCAGCGTGATTTTGATAATTTTACCGAAATCTTAAAATATAATAATTTTGGGCTGGTGACAACTTCCTATATTTTTAAATACCTTATTTTCCTCGAATTCAAAGTTTTTCTTAGTTCTGTGGCATTATTCATATTTCGTTTACTAGTTTTGAATTTCTACTGCGTGCGTGCTATAAACATTTCATTGAAATTTTCCCTCCATTCCATCCTGTATATTTTTTAGACAGCTTATCCTATTTTTGAAATCATGCTGTGAAATAATAGTTTAGGTACTACAAAAAGATCAGGATAGGAGCACGAACATTTGAGACAAGACTATCCAGTGTTAGATTTAACTACTTTAAAAAGGTTAATGCTATGAGTGCTATCAATGTGGAACATCAAAGAGATTATAGGAATAATAATGCGTTCTCTTGGGTGATTAATGCGACTATCAGCGGGAATAGTGGAATAAGATTAACTGAGTGGATATAACTTGACATCAATTACTTAATTTTATCCCTATGGCTGTACGACCGGATTTATCGGAATACTAAAGTTATCGTATCAATTGGACGATTTGACGTGCGACTCTGAGGAATTAATGCAAACCCCATACTGCATCGGTAGGGCAGGTAACTATGGCAAGATTAGGGATCTAAGTTGGCAAAAAAAACTCAGGAATTCGATTTTCCCACGCACCGTACGCGACTGGATAAAAAGAGGAAATCCCTAAGGTTTGAAAATATACGTATCTCCCATTTTTGGACCTTGCTGCATATCGCACGAGGCTGGAGTCCCAAAACAGCGTCACCTCACCTTTTCGTGGGATGTGGCATAAATGGATTTTCCATCAGCATTACGCTCGTGGTTGAGGGGAGAGAAAGAGAGAGAGGGGAAAGGGGATCGGGTCTCCAAGGATTTGGATTCGCATGGCAACATGTCCTGCACGCCGGTAACACAACCGCCGTGAGAAGAGGGAGTTGCCGATTCTCGTCCTGGGAGGGTGGCACGGGTCTGGCGAGTAGGTGTTACAGGGAAATAGGGCGGCTGAAAAGGGTACGGGACGGGAGACAATCTCGCATCCACCCAGTGGAGCACGCCTTCTCTCCTCTCAAACTACAATTGTCATTCCCACCCCTCACGTAAGTCGGCGATAGCTATCGCCCGCGCGTGTCGGATGTCCGGAAGGGTCAATTGTAAGGGTCGGAGCTCTCTTTCCCGGTGGTTGGGGCACGGGGCGGGAGTTGGCATGTCACGCGGGGATCTCGCGCTTGCGCAGGCGGCCCGTCGAGTGTCGAGGAGGGCGGGCAACCAATCAAGGCATGTTTGTGCCGAAATTTTCTCGGTCGAGCAAACTCGAATGGTGATGTAGGATTAATGGCAAAAGGTGACTCTATGGAGTGGGCTTATATCATAATTCGTAATGAGGTCACGCTGTTGATTAAGTGGGTCCACTTTGATCACCGTGGAGGGGGGGCGAATTCTATTCTTATATTAATATACGGTTGAGATCCATTATCTGGAAGCCAGTGGTCGGGTCGTTCAATTATCCGGAATAGCTTAATGCATCGGCGTTGATATTTTTTATCTTACGGCGGCACATTCCAACGCCGAGAACTATTTTTGGTAAGCGTTTGAACAATTACTTTTTTATTTCATCATTTTGGGAAATTTTGGGTCCTTTGTAGTAATTTTCAAAATTCGAGTACCCGTTTTAACCCTAAATGTTTGGTTTTTATTTTTCCAAAATGAACTTCATATATGTCAGCGGTTTGAAGAGCTAATTTAAATCTTTTTCTCATTCACTTCTGCCAAAAATGGAATATGTGTCGACGAAAAAGTCTCTTAATAAAATCCTTTAGCTGGATATTAGTTTTGAAAGTATCCTAAAAATCTGACCAAAGACAGGTATTTCGTCATAACATCTAGTTCCTTTAAAAGCCCCAAAATTTCCGAGTTTAAGAGGACGCCTCGGTAGCTTAAGTGGCTAAAGCACTCGACCGGATATTGAGGGATCTGGGTTCGAGTCCCAGTCAAGGCGAATGATTTTTACGCTCTGAAATTGTTGCATTGAAATGCACATTAGCGGATGACTCCGTTAAAAGTTACTGTTGCGGCATCTCCCGCAGTTTCTTTGGAATTTGACCAAAGATATTATTAGATAACAGTGTTAGTTAGACACTATTCTCTGATTTCAGGAATTGCTCGAATTTTCCTTGGAGGTATTGAAATGCTGTTTGCTACCCATGATTTAAACGATTCAAACGTTCCATGCCGGTGAAGGTAATATTCAGAAAACCACTGAATATGAGATATTACATTATCTATGGTCCTTTTTCAAAATATTTGATTGTCACCCTATAAATGTCTCAATTTCCCGAATTCCTTATTGAATAACTAATACGCAGCACATACTTAAATGAAAAGTTACTTTTTTCCACATTAAGCTACTTTTCACTTCACCATGTAGGATTTTCACCAAGTTTTGCCGATCACAGGTAATCACGGGCATAGCTACAATTTCAGGATAGATACATAAACAAATAAGAATTTACGAGCTCTTTAAAATGTTTTTCTCTAATTGTTCTAATTGTCCATGCATTGAAACTTCCTTCTTATATCCTACCGCAAAACTCCACAGTGAATATCCCTAGGATTTCTTATTATTTCTGGATGGTATTTAAACTTACCAAACTCATGTTTTGATAATGTCATCTTGTAACATCCTTCTCGATTTATTTGTCTCATGCACCACCACTAAACCTTATTTAATGATGGAAAAGATGCTTTTGTATTTGAGATTGGAAATCGAGTCAAGGTCACCAGTGAGCACCTTTTCTATCTAAGATTAAGACATGACCCGGGAAGAAATATTTTCAAACCAATTCCTCCGTTTAAAAAACGCAGTCTATTTTCTCAAGGAAAGGGAAACTTTTTTCGCGACCACCGAGATTGGAAGTCAAACTGGCAACCTTCAATGATCCCAATGAGGATAAGGCACACTTCGCTCCCGATAACGGAGATTGAAAGTCGAACTCGGGACTTTGAAGGATCCCGCGATGCGTCGAATGGAAATTTTGCTCGGCAAACGCATGCATCCGCCATCCGATCGACCATTTTAGAAGCGATACGATTCGTTATTCACGCGCGCGGTCCTTTCCGGCCCGAGGACTCGAACTGAAAGGTTGAGGCCCATTTTGATCAAGTGTCTATCTGTGCCCGGGGGTTACCGGGGAGAGCGATCCCTGGCAGTTTGCACTCGGGATTCCGTCTAAATATATAAAAGCGCCAAAGGGTTTGGGGAGCGGGAGCGTTGAGACTGGAAAAGGCGGCGGAAGGAAATAAGAAGCCCCGGAGTGAATGAATAATCAAACGGGGATGAAGCATTCGGACGAGGAACGGGATCGAGAGAGGGATAGGAGGGGCGAATGGGGGTGGTGGAGAGTGGAGTAGGAAGGAAGTTTCAGGTGATCGATCGCGGCTATCCATCAATCAATCCCGATCTTCCTCCTCCCCGGACGCGAACCCGCGAGTCATCAATCTCCGCTGGGACGAAACCACGGGCGGCTGTGTCAATCCGTTAGACGTAGGAAACCGCGTGCGCGTCGGTTTTTTAATTTTTCATCCTTCATCAACTCATACCTTGATATAGCAGGGGTGTACAGTGTTAGTGCTGTAGCCAGAAAAATTAAAACTTTTCGCGAAATGACCCCCACCCCTTAGTTGCAACCGTTGTGGATAATTTTAAGGCGCTCTTAATGGGTCTCGAGCATTATAAAACCACGAGAAGTCAATTTTTTTGGCCAAGAGTATCATTTATGAATTCATGCTGTCCATCTCATTTTGTAATAGTCCATTGTATGCTACATGGCGTATTTTGCCTTTCTGTTATCTGCATTGAAGTACATTCGAGGTGCTGTTTGTGAAAATAAAATGGCATTTATGACTCATGAGTGGTGAGGATATACCAGCTCTTACAAAATTAAGTTGAAATGCAGGCATCGTCACCAAAAGTAGTACACCGATTTGAGCTAGATTGAAGACAGTACGTAATCATTTTCTCATATCTTGTTGCTCCTCGGAGTACCTCCTCCGAGCCTGAACTCTTCCTATGTAATTCCCATTGTCGGCCTTAAGCATCCCATTGCTCTCAATTTCACATCTTAGTCAAGTCGTGTTTGTTTTTCAAAGTTGTGGCAACAGTAACAAATATTTATAAAATAACGATAGTAGAAAGATAACATTGCAGCTAACTAGGAAGCCCTGTTATAGGCAACATGCCTCTTCAGGGTATAGAGCGGTAGCTGTGAAAGTCTGACTAGTCACAAAGAATCGAAAACAAGCTGGAACTCTATTCCTCAGGCTAGCATCGGCTTGGCATTTGCCCGCGGCGGAGGGGAAACCCGACAGACCCTCTGAAGCCTCCTTCACCTCCTATCGCCCATCCAGCTTTTCTACCGGCTACCCACCATCAACAGATTCTAGCAAATGAAACAGATTACAGTTTTAATGAGTAACTCTAAGCCTCATTATAATTAGTTAACACTAACCCAAGTGCGACAATTCAACCTCGGAAACATCACGACATAAACAAAGCAACGCCTTAAAGAAGTTAATGATGTGAAAGCAAAAGTTTGATTTTCGTGAAGACCACCTTTCATGGTAGCTGATAAAAACCATTCAACTATGAAAATTAATTCCGTGAAGTAACCCTACGTTTAAGATGATACGTATTTTTTGTCTCTCCGGAATAGTGAGTGAGTATTATATTGAATTTTTGGGGGTCCCGACTTCAATTACAAAGGCGGACTAAATTAAAACGGGACACACTGAAACGGCATGGTCAAACATTTACGCTCCTACCCAGGGAAATGAAAGAAAACGAGGAAAAAAATGAGAAAAGGCGAAGATGTATGTCAACGTAATATTTTGCTGTCCACTTTTTGTGCTGGCAATTTTTATAAGTGTGCCGCCAAAATAAGTTCTTTTTTTAATACTCTTTAGTTTATTGTTGTTATGAATGAATGAAAAGTTGTTTCAACGGAATTGGGATACATATAAAAAATATACATTCCACTCTCCTCTCCTTCTTTTTATGGTTTTCAGCAGATTAAAGTGTTTATTATGTGGTACGAAGTATGTGGTCGGAACTCGTGAAGTTTTTTTGTGATGTGCACTTTGATAACGACGGCGCGAAATTTTCCTCAGTTTCGTCCACTTACGAAACTTCGCCACTCCCATGAATGTCCAACATAGCCTGCACGACAATGTCGCGGATCCATTCGTGATCCATCCATATTTGACGTGGCCGTCACTGCAATAAGAAACACACCTTAAAGTGGCCAATGAATGCCTATGGGAGCCTGTTTTTCGATGGAAATCCGGACATCCGTCCCGCTACGGCTCGTAAAGGAGGCATATGTTATGTGTTCTCTGCCGCATCTTTTCGACGTGCGGACGGGGAAGAGGGGAAATCCGTCAATCCGAGATATTTCTCTCTTCCTTTCTCTCTCTCATCTCCACACATTCTTGGGATTTCCTTCGACATCATAAGCTGAGGGAATAATTCCGTTCCCCCAGTCTATTTTTCCTCAACCCTCCCCCAATTCCCACCACGTTCTCCCACCCCCTATCTCTCTCGCTCACACACAGCTCTCCCGAGGAGTCGAAGGAGGGAGAAGTGTGGAAGGGCCAGCGGGAAGAAGTGGAGTTGTTCAGTGATGGTGGGGGAGGAACAGTTTTCTTTCGGGTGTGAGTCGGTAGGGGGTGTGGAGGAGTGACAGGTGGAGAGGGTGGGAAAAGACGGGAGGGGGGAATGTGGGGAACGCGGTGCGAGGAGGCAAGGGGATGGTTGAAGAGCTCCTTCCAAAATTCACCGCGAGCATGAAATATTCGTGTATCTTTCGGGGGCGCTTGGTATGCTGCCCCCTCCCCTCCCGCCCGTAGTCGTCAGGGGAACGGGAAGAGGGAAAAAGGAGGTGGATTTGGGGAGAGGCGAAACGGCTGTAATATGGTAGGGTTGGCATCCCCGAATTGCTGCCTTGGTGGAGAGAGGGAGTAAACTCCGCTCTCGCTCTTTCTTACCCTCGAGAGGATGGAAATTTCTTTAACTCCTCCCGGGCACCGCAAGACTTGTCATTGACACGTATTCTCGTCCTTTTCACGTCATTACGGTGGCATCAAAGGACTGGCAGGAAATCTGCTTTTGAAAAGGATTTCGGAGGAAGATATCCGATTAATCAAAGGAGACAAAAGTTTGATTCCGTATGGGGGGAGGGTTTACAAAATGCGGCAATAACTCAAGCAGCATGTAATTGAGGAGACTATGCAAAAATAGTCAGGAAAGAAGTCATTTGATTCGGTCGGCATTTGAAATCGGTTTATCAATTCGGGTAAGTTAAATTAATAGCTATTCGATTAAGCTTTCATTCAAAAAGTTGCATTTATGATTGGTTTATTCTAACTATTTGAATTCCCAGCGTGACCGAGTCAAATGATTTTTGCGTTTTTACTCTGCTCTATGTATACGTTTGGACCTCGTGCTGTGAGTTTTTTGTATTGCGTCTGCTGGAAATTGCTTTTCTCCGTGGAGAAAAAATAACGCCAATTACCATACTCTTAGAAAATCCCCTGTCGTTTCTTGCATATTGTATCATGATTTCCTGTTTTTCCCGCAGTAGGAAGGCAAACTAGCATTGAGAGAAACGAGGTGCAATTTCAATGCGAGGGAAAAACTCGTACACGGTCCGAACTTTATTTATTGTCTTACTTAAATGGTAAATGCGAAAATTAGTTTTTATATTTTGCTATTTTTTAGTGCTCAGTTTTGGAATATTGTCTCATAATGTTATCTCTTAGCTTTTATGTATTATTCGTCCGCGTAAGACTATCTTCTTGCGTCCATTGTACGAAGGACTTATTTTATCAGTGATCACTCGGATTGTCACCTAATTTTTATCAATTTCCTTTAACACCTAATTTTTTCATTTTATAATATTATTACCGTCGTCTCTTAGCTTTAGCAAAGTAAACAAATATGCGGAATGTTTTGAGATCATGAAAAATATATCTAAATAGAGACGAAGATATCCAAGTAAGACTTGATAAAGACGGACCGGAACAAGTGATAGAGTTTTACTATTTAGGAAACAAGATCGTTAGCCATAGAAGAAGCAAGAGGGATATAGAAAGCAGAATAGAGATGTTGGAGAAGACTTTCTCTCAGGAGAAACAACCACAAATGGCAAATATTACTGGCATAATCGTTAGGAAGAAATTAATTAAAATTTATATATGGAGTCTCATTAACTATTGATGTGAGACGTGGATAATTGGGGCGGCGGAAAAAGGTTGGAGACGATGAAAAAGTCGTGCTGCCGAAGAATGGTGAAAATAAAATTGATACACGTAGAGAGAAAAGTAGACGAAGAAGGACTTCAAAGGTTGGTGAAGAGATGAGTTGTTGGAACATACTTATTAAAGGGAAACTAATCGGGAATATCCCGAAGCACGATAACTGAAGTCCATAACTGAAGGAAACACAAAGAGGATGGACTGCAGAGGAACACGAAGGATGAACTATGAGAAGCAAGAAATAGAAAATTTCGTTGAAAGGAACTATGAGGGAATGGAGAGATTTACTGTAAACATGATAGTTTGAAGAGCCACAATTAACCAATCTTGAAATTGATAACCTGTTACGAGTATCTCTTTTTTGTTTTACTTAACTTCCCTCATCACCTTTTAAAAGGTACTTAGCATTATTTTTGAGGATTTAACTGCAAACACTACAATTTTCTGTCTTGGTCAATAAATCGAAATAAATGATTTTGCCGAAATTGTTCGGCATGTTTAACAAAAGTGTTTAGTCCTTTCAGTGAAAATGCGGATTCACTGGGATAGTGGAATAAGGGACCTACTACAGGTCTAAATCGCGCGTGGTGAAAAGAGTGGACAAAAAGGACATGTGAATGACACGGCACGAAACGAGCTTAATAAAGATTAACAACCTAGTCACCGCTCGACGAGAGAAGGCTAGAGCCATAGAGTACGTCGCGAATCAATGAATTAAACGAGAAAAAAACGGAGCGAATCGTTACGGTGAGATGTTGACCAATCTATAGAGTGTATCCGGGACCAAGAAAGATAAAATGGGAAACCAAGCGTTAAACGAAGAAAACATTAAAACAGTGGATTGAGACTGTAAGACTCAATGTTACTTTGCCCTTTCTTAGACGTTTAGTTTCCAAGTACGTTCTTGACGGTTAATAGCTTTCTTTACTTTTGTAACCAGTGGTGAAATCGTAAATAAACTTTCCAAAAAAATCGGTTTAAGCTTGCTTAAGGTAATGTTATAAACTTTTCATCAATTTATCTGTCACTGAAAACTCGAACGAAATTTCAAATGCTTTCTTATATTTTTATGTTTCAATCTCTAAAGTTTTATTTCACCATCGGTGGTTTGATTGATGGTTGACTAATTTGATGAATAGTTCATTAAACTCAAGCTAGAACACAAAACCCGTTTTGTATTCTTGCATTCTCATGTTATCAGATATTTCAGTTTGCGTTGCAAGATAACTTATTATTTCATGTGCTCAAGAGCGCCTTTCGAGAACAAGTAACATGTCTGAGACAGGGGATTAACAAACACGTTATTTGTAGATTGGGGTTGATTAGCTAAAACATTAGTATAGGGTACGCTGTGGTAAGTTGCTAATTGTTGAAATAAGTGGTAAAAGTATCTTTACTAAAAACCGATTCCAGATGTATTAGTCTCTGGCGGTGGTGTGTATAAGGAAATTAACCAACATTGCTGGGAGAAGAGGCTATTATGACTTGTTTTGCTTGTATTTAATAATTTTAAATTATCAAGAAATAATAACTCATTTATATATCCGCTCAAAAAACTTAGGTTTTAAAGTTTTATATGTATTTCAGTGAGTTATTTGAAAATTGACTTAAAAAATTATGGTTCAATACAAGATTGCACTAGATTACAGTCTGTTAGATTATTCAGGGGGTAAATGGATTCACCTCCTAAAACATAGGTCGCGGATTCAAGTCCGTTCCTCGGGTATGAGCGTTGTTCAAACTGCTTTGGTTCGGCACTTGGGTACCTAATGGTAAGCCAGGATTCGTGGTTCTGAATCTCACTTCTCTGAGAAAGGCCAGGATGACTGGTATCTACTCTACGGAGAGGAGCAAAGGGGATAAGGAGTAGGGACGAGAAGTTCTCGGCTCTTCAGCGTGGAGAGGAAGGAGGGGACAAGTGTGAAAATTGGGTGCTGAGGTAACAGGCGAAGAACGAGGAATAGGGGTGGGAGGAAGTGCTTAAGAGAAGGACGTCTAGGCAAACGTCGGCGATGGAGGGAGAATGGATCCGGAAGGTAATACCTCACTTCAAAGCGTTTAATTTAAACTTCCGAACCACCTCCTCACATTCCTTCCCATGATCCCCTTCTCATCATTCTCCGCTGGATAAAAATTTATTTTGAAAACCAAAAGCTGATCAGTTACAAAACCCCTTCCTGTGTCACTATGCACTCAAAAGACACGAGAAGAGATCTCATTTCGAACCGGAGGAGATTTTTTGCAAGTTTTTTTGGTGTAAATTTATTCGCACTAAGAATAAAAGTCTCTTTCCCTCCAACCCTTGCCGTTCGTGGCACGCTTCGCGATTTACGTATCATCGTCAAACGCGATGAGATTGCTCGAGGGGGTTTTTCGGCTGACAGAGCGAAAGGTATGTGTGGACGAGGGTGGACGTCCGGAAGGTGAAAGAATAAAAAAGGAGATTAATAGATACTCCTTGACTCCTGGGACCACTAAAATGATATTGTCTAACGCAGTTCTGCAACCCTTTCGACTTGTAACTCACAAGGTATGCCGCCAGTTAAGGATGGAACAGTGGTGGAATCTGTGATATTTCAGCCATTTGGTTTCCGCAGCTTACAGTTCACGAGTGCATCTACACGTACGTTTAACAAATTTCTATAAATAGAATATTACAATGATTCCCGTCCATATTTGAACTGAAAACTCAAGGTGATGAGTTCTGGTTGGGAGTGATTACGAGTACAAATCACAATGAGATCAGTTTCAGATCATGATGGAAATTACGACAATCAAGAAATGTTTTAGTTCACATGCCACGCATATGAATGTATGGTAGACTATTGTTTATAGTAGCTTGTGTTTGTAAAATGCAAGATTGGATTGGCGAACCTTTTTTAGAAAAAAGCTATCGTCGATGAGCGAAGTTTTCGTCGAATGGCCGCCACTACCACACTAAACCATCTCTCCCAATTTCAATTTCTCTACGTCCTCTCTTTAGCTCTTGCTCATGCCGTGATTTTATGTATTTTCATTGGGAAAGTTCCGGAGAATAAAGTCGGATCGCAGCGCAAGGTAGGAAATTCAGCGAGAGGCGGGCATAAAAGCGAAAAATGACCCACTCGGGTAAAGAGTGGCCGTGAGATTTAGGGACGGAGACAGTGCAAGGGAAAGAAGAAATGGGGAAGAGGAAGATACGACGCGGCGGGGAGATGGAAACGGGGAGAGAAAGAAGGAGAAAAGAGAGAGAGAGGCGGGCAACTCGAGCAGAGGGAAGAAGGCACATGAAAATGTAAGACGGGCGGGAAGAGCGACCGGAGAAAGCGGCGGGGTCGGAATAAAGGGAGGTGGGGACCCAAGGGACGAGGGGAGACTTGGGAGGGAAGAGATAGAAGAGAGAGGGAAGGCGAGAGAAGGTGATAAGAAGGGGTGATATGGAGAGTGCGTCCCGGGGAACCCAAGTGGGGGGCTGGCTGGGGTGGGCGGAGGGGTTGTCGGAGAGGAGCAAGTGAGATGTCCATAAAGATGAGGAGGGTGGTGGTGGAAGTGGGCGACGTGGGGGTGGGTCGAGGGTTCGTTTCGGTCCCAGCCGCCCGAAAGGGAAGAGGAGCTGGCGTGCGTGCGTGTGTTCGCCGGTGTGTCCCCTGAAGCGAATCGAGAACCGGAGGGAACGGTCGGAGGCGCAGGGAAATAAATTATCGTGACCCACCGTGCGCGTTTGCAAAAAAATAATCATCCCTGTGCGTGAGCATTGCTGGGGATACTTCGCCGTTGAGGGGCCTACTAGATGGCAAAGGCGGCGTGCGTGCTGTTTCCTGCAAGCAGGAATGGGACACGGAAAACGAAAGGGTGAGAAAACGTTCCCATTTGCACAGATTCTTCAGTTCCCCGGTTTGGACGCTCCTTTTGGGGAAGGGGGTGTTGGGGGGGGATGAGAGCATCTGATCCTGTGGCACGTACGTGACATCCGGAGTTGGTAAAAGCGAAATGTGGTTTTCTTCAGCAGATTTTCTTTCCTCGTAACATTTTCATTTCAGCTTGTCCCATACTCTGCCTAATTGACTACAGCCACGTCTTTCATTGATCACTCCCCAGCATAAAGTGTGGGCTTCACGCAATCTATTTCAGTCATTCGTTCCCAACTATTTACTGATGTTATAATTTGGTGGAGGTATTCCAAATTAGCGAAACGTTCTTGCTGCACAATAATATTGTGCACAGGAACCCAAGATATTCATATAACCTTAAAAATAGCTATATCATATGCATGAGGAAAGGTATGTTGTGTGTTACAATTTGAAAGTTATTTCGACAAATGAAAACTACATTATCTCTTCTCGCTCTTCCGTATAGCATTGCTGACAATTAAAATTAAGGGGAAATTGAGTTGGACTGTATAAATATGATAAAAAAATGATTACTTGTGCCCTCGGAATTTTCATTTGGTACGGCACAGTGCGAAATACGTATGCTCTTATCCTTTCCGCAAATGATTATTTTCTGGTTTGACAATATGACACGAGGACCATGAGGTACTTCGTGCTGTGCGTTTTGATTAATCGCACTTGAGGATGAAAACTTGTGAGACAATAATAAACAACCACAGGGACTTGGAATTACATAACTTTTTATGCATGACTGTGGCTATTGGATAGCTCTGTGTAAGCCAGAACAGGTATGGCGTTTTTGAACGTTAGATTTGTTGGAAGTTTCTCATTGATTTTTCTGAAACCGACACCGAAATGGGGGAATAGAAATGAGGTAGTGAAGACAGATGCTGAAGGGGTAGACGAACAGACAGCTATGAAAGATGAGGCCAAGAAGAACATGGATTTGGTACGCAATGGGTATGGGAGGTGTTGTGGTAAAACAAAAATAGTCCCGCCCCCGAAAAGAAGTAGGGAAAACAAAAAAATATACGCGGAATGAGCGCTTAAAAAAAAAGGCTGCCCATGAATATATGGATGAGAAACTCCGGGAAATGGGATCCGAGAAGGGATAGCGCTGGGAAATAAGAATGGAATAAAATTTATTTAGATTTCCGAATGGGGAATCATTTAAGGTGGCATAGAGTATTGAATTGCAAGGATTACAAGAAGTACAAAATACTCAATAGGTCTCAATGGGTCTACACATAACCATTTGTGATAAAAATTAAGCTCTTAAAGTCTTTCTTATTTAAATTTCTTATTACTTGGAACGTATACTTCTCTTGAAAACGTTTATATTGCATACAAATTCATGACTTAACATAATATATAAATAAAAATCGTTTTTCTCACGCTTACCAGAGAAAATTATTCTAGACAGATCCTGCATAGAATACAGCATCAGAACTGCAGACCTTTAGCCTAGTGGTCAAGAGAGGTTTTTCGTGAGGACTAAGCACTGCTTCTCTTTTAAGTTCTGCCAAGCACCACACTATTTATCATGAAACCACTTGTACCCTTAAACATTGTATTTCTAACTCCACGTACTTTCTACCTCCCTTCATTACTTTCAACATGCCAAATCTTGACCTCCTTTTACCTCTCTAACGTGGAATTCTTCTATTTATCACATTAATTGCCGCTCAATATGTCATGCGTTTACTTTTCCTACCTTCATATTTACCGAAACGATGGTTCACGGAAAGTGACCACAGGACTCGTAAGCGATTCGTGTTCTTTCGCACCTTTCGTGATCACACTGATAGAAAACATCTCGTGAAACAATTTTAACTACTTGACATTAAAATAGTAGGAAATGTAATGAAAAATTAGTACACGCGCACACGTATCTTGAGAAATGCAAAAAATTGATTTGCAGTCTGAACTGATGAGTGCACAGAAGATGATGATATCTTTTGACGCATCCTCATATGAGGAAGTCGTAAAATGCAGTCGCGGTCTCAAATTGAAAGATCGAATATCATGGAGATCTCTCCATACTTAATAAAATAGCTGCAAAAGCAATAAAGAATTATGCCTCAGAAATTGTCTTGAAGGTGAAATACCTATGAGAAACTGCTGTGAGGTGTATGGATATATGGTATATACTGCCATGTTGTGTATGGATATTAAAATCAATCCCATAAGAAAACTTTCATTTACAGTTATCAGATGACACGGTTAAACAGCGCTCATAATGATACCTTGGACGTTTAATAAGATAATTGATTCACTAGACTGTAGCATTTTATATTTTAATGAAAAAAACATTACGGTAGCATTTAAATCATGCTCACGAATCAAAGAAATTTCTTCTCATCGTGACTTTTTCACTGAAAGCGTCGCGATTTCTCTGAAATTGATGAACTGGAAAATTCCTTCCGTCTCAAATGAGCAGCGTGATTTAGTGAGACCAATCAGGGACAAGAGATCGGGCGCTTGTTTCTGTCTAAAACCTCAACACACCTATTCACGTGGAATCTGACTCCTTAATGCGGGCATGGAATATTCTCGAGTAGATTTGTTTATTTCAATGGAATAATCCGAAAAATTGAGAAAATATATGTAGGCCGCGTTCGGGAATGATAAAGAAAGGTTCCAATCACTTGGGGGTAATGTTTTCTTCAATCTCTCTCTACGATCCGGAGAGGACATAAGAAAACCCGAGTCCGACGTGGAATGGAGAAATGAAGGGCAGGTGAATTACTGGCTGACACGGATATTAACTGAAGGTATAGAAAATATATAGGAACTAAAATTGGAGATGGATGCCAGCCCAAATTAAAAGTAGGACAGACAGATTTCAAGTACTCGTTATTCCCTCGCACGATAAATAGCTGTAAACAAATCAGACGTAACCACTCCTACTTTTTTCAGTCAAAATGTTGACTTAAACTTTACTCGAACCCTCCCCTATTGCGTAATGTAAAAAACATTTAAGTCTACGTATTTTTAGGTAGGCACCAATAGATATCTATATTTAAGTGCATATTTATACACAAAAGGTTGGTTTTCTAAAACACTTCCACACGCACTTAGGATGTAGAACATTACTCCGACAAAACAGGTGAGCAGGATGGGAGAACAGAGGTGGGGAGAATTTGGGCTTGGGTGAGAGGAGTGCTATGGGAAGGAAAGAGGTGATGATATTCGATTTGTGAAGCCTGCGGGGTATTGTGTAAATGCAGATGTAATGTAAATAAAATGCTGAAAATACAAGTAATTCGGTCACCCGGTCACTTTATTCCGCAAGGACAAGTGGCCGAATTGGACCAAAAACAAGCCTCCATACGTAAGTGCAAATCAAATGATATAACACTTTCTTTACGTACATAATTTATTCAACAATTTTAAAACAATAATCGTGTCATAATTGACGCGATTATTGTTTTGAAAAGGTCCCCGGAATTTTCTTTGCGGAAACTTTAGCGTAAGTGCTAGAATTCAGATACAATCACATTTCTTTATGCCTCTTTAATGCCTAGATGAAGGGATAAGACAGGTTGAAGGAAGTACAGGAAGTGAAGGACGACACATGACACGTCTTTGCACGTTTAAGTTACCGAGGGTGAGCCGATAACGACCAAGGACAAACTGAAAATAATCCGCCGCTCATTTCTCAGTTGTGCTTTGATTTTTTGTTCTGCTTTTGTTGATTTTCGATCGCGTCAATCTCTGATCCTCTCGTCCAAAACTCCTCTAACCGAAACGGAGTGTTCAGTCAAAACTCTCCAATCTGGGAGCATGTTTTCTTAAAATAATAGTTCTCACTCATTGGGTGAAGGCCTTTGAGAACTATCAAGGTCCTGCAAAGCGGCGCATCTCTCGCCATATTTTCTCGGCGCACCTCTCTTCTCAACTGGTCATCGGGTTGAAATTTAGCGTACAATCATCACAACTCGATCTTTTGCATCTCCTCCTATGTACATCTACATAATTCTCTGAAAGCCACCTAGGTGGCGTTAGATAGCTAGCCATAGGTGTAAATATTGCTTGCTTCGTCATAATTTCGATACTTTTGCTTAAGATCATAATTAAAGGAAACATGGAGTGGAAAAATTACTTGGAAGGCCTAAGATGAACTGCAAGAAACCGATAGTGGAAAATGTCTCTTCAATTAGCTATGGGGGAATGGATAATTTGACAGGAAACAGGATAGTCTGCATGGAGAGGTGCTACAAAACAATCCTCTCAATGTTACACCGATTTATATTCCACCTGTGACCGTCCATTCCGTTACTATTGATCCACGTTCATATCATTCGTTTAATGATGCGATCGTGATGGTAATTGATTTGTTTATTGTCTTTTGACCAATTCTCCACATTGCCGCGCTGCCTCGTGGGTGCCAGATCCCACGTTGCAAAATGGCAGGATCCTACGTTGCCATATCGTCAGATCACACGTTGCCATATCGCTAAGACAAGAGCGCAGGGCCGCCCTAAGCGAAGTCGACACTGACTTCGTTTGCAACTAGGTGTTTGTTGGACAATTTCCTTTTCAGTACATGATGACATTGTTCGAGTCTTACAATTAAGGGCTTGACCGTTGGAGATCAAGAAGTAAGCTAGAAGGAGGTGAGGGCAGAGGGTAAAAGGAGGAGGGAGTATGTGGGGAGGGAGGAAGGTACCGTGGGTGTTGGAAAGAGGTCGGAGCGCGTTTCAACTGGGGTGAGGTGGGGATCGTCGAGAGAAAAGGAGACGAAGATGGCGAATGGAGCCCCGCGACTCGCCCGCGAGAAGAGAGATGGAGGAATGGGGAGAGAGAAAGTGGTGGAAATGGAGTGTGGGAAGAGGGGAAAAATAAAAGAGGTCAAATTGGACGAGGAGAACGAAGAGAAAAGCGAAAGGTAACGGGAGTGGAGGCGGAGCGGGGAAACGAATGGGAGGGGCACATTCGACGAGGAAAGGTTACGCGTTATCCTCTCCCTCCGCGCGTGTAAGTTGGAAGAGACCTCCAAAGGAGAATCCGTGGGGGGGTGGGGTGGGGGGATGGGATGGGAGGGGTGGTTGGCTGAGGGGGCGGAAAAGGGGGTCTGGGAGGACAGTGTGAGTGGTATTTGGACAGTTAAAGGCTCTGTGGTCGTATAGCTCCGTCTTTACGAGCGTCACCTCCAGAAGAGAGAAAGAGAGAGGGAGGGAGGTTCCTCCCTTTTACCACCAGAGGGGCTCCCCGATCCCTCTCATACTTTCCTCGCTGCTTGCCCGTTTATCCACCTCGTTTTCGCAGAACCGTCCTTCTTCCCCTTCTTCGTCCCCACCCCCCAGCCTTCCCCGGAGGACGTAATACACGATACCCCTTATTTACCGTACAGGTTCCGGCCTTCCCACTCAACGATGGCTGTCGCAATCTTCGAACGACCCAAACCTTGCGTATCAGATGTCTTCTTTGAGCAATTTTCGCGGTAATGTTTTCTATGCTTAGCTTGCTCTCAATCGCACTTGTATCCTACAATTTACAAAGATGTATTTATTTAACGACTTCATTGGGGCTAGATTGAGATTTCATTGTCCCTTATTCCACTTAATCCTCATATATCACAATAAAGACAACCACACATTTTCATGCCCTAGGTGAAGGAAAACCCACCTAGGTGGAACTCGAACCAACAACCTCTGGATTGGCAGGAGAGAGCGTTACCCCACCGCCAACGAGGCCGGCGATATCATTACATTTAGTCTCGCGCACCCATTATTTTATGGTGTTGAACGGCATGCATGTGTACGTGTGTATGTGGGCTTGGGCAAATATACGAATATAAATGTAAAACACGGAAAAAGTTAAATAATCATAGAAACGCAAAAAAAATACAATGTCCAATATACATACTATATTTACTTTTGAATCAGAATGTATGCATAGCAAACTAGAATGACCTGCTATGCTCCAAATTCTCTTCTTTACATACTACATTGCTGTTGTCGTTTTTGAAACTATACTCGTATATATGTATTTATATACATGTATAGTATATATATGTGTATATATATGTATATATATATATAGATATATACATATATATACATATATATACATATATATATACATATATATGTACATATATGTATATATATATATATATATATATATATATATATATATATATATATATACATAGATATATACATAGATATATACATAGATATATATGATTTCGTCGAAGTAACACGGAAGTGTTGAATAACAAGCTTTGACAGCAACAAACAATATAATAACGCATAAAAAGATCAGTTACACGTTATTTCTTGATCATTTCGATTGAACAACTCCGTCTTCATCGGAAGAAATAGAAGTAATGACTATATATATATAATATATATATATATATATATATATATATATATATGGAATATATATATATAATGGATGGTGCTGAACACCCAATACCATACATCCTCGCAGCAGCTTTCGGAATATTTTGTAAATGCACTCGGTGATTGTGTTGTGAAGTGCGACTGCCTGCAAGTGAATAACCAGAAAAAAATTCTCGTTTCCGGAAGGATCGCTATGATCTAGCAGGAGACGTCCTATTTTAATTAGAAGAACTTGGTCTGGGGACAAAGTAAACACGAAGGTGATAGGTTCATCTGAATGTTTTGTATAAGTACTAATCATTCCAATTCACCCTGACATAGAAGTAATAATTCTATCGCCGCATTGCATTGGTAGCCGAGATCACAGTAAAGTCCCGGGCAATTGACTGCAGAACCGAACGCTATAAGAGATCGTATTTATCTATGCTGTTTATCTATCCCTCACATCACTTTTCGTGTGATTACGACTTCCTCGCATTTACAATCTCACAACCCGCTAAAGATAAAAACTCAAAAGAGGATTAAAACCAAAAATATTTTTTCCAAGAATCATGGAATATTGTCTGTCATTGATCAAGGGGAATGCCACATGGTTGTGTTTTATAGTGTCTCACCGATAAAGTAAAGTGCCTAACCCTGCTTTTTCCTTTCCATATCAATGTTTCGATATACTGTATATTTTTCATATTCAGGCAGATGATAATTTTTGCTTCTCTCAAGTGACCTTTATTTTCGATAACATATTTATATTTCTTACAGATAATGCTGGCTCAGGGATAATGACTCAGTTTAGCGTCAAATAATGTTTAAATTTTGATGTGTAATTTATAAGCAGCTTATGCTAAAAGTATCCATAGAATTCCAATGAAATAACTCCATTTACACCTACAAATTTAAAGTTCATTTCCCTACCCTAGTATTATTTACTTACGTATCATTCCTTATCAAAACGTATATAAAGCTGTGAGCGATTCACAATGCATTCTTTTAATGAAGTTGTATTTGCCAAATTTTAACGCTTATTTTTTACCCTAATATTAGAGAATGTAAATTGTACTCTTCCCGGAGAATTTTTTTAACAATAAAAAGTATAAGAAAAAAGATATTGACTGCAGAATGTGAATAGCAGCATGTTTTGGTCTAAATAAATTACCCTGGAGATTATTAATGCCCAACTTATTGTCAACAAAAATATCAAATTCTTAAAAATCCAGTTATTACTTCTATGTTGATTAATATTTCCATTAGGTTGGTTTTTCTATGAAAAATAATGCCTTTATTTTTATGAAGACACAGCCACCTTTATCTCTACAGACCTTTGAAATAACTATGTTTACCGTCTCATTGCCAACAATAGGAGTTCAATGGGTAGATAAACGTAACGGTTTCAGATTTATAGACGAAAAGTGTAGTTTCTCGGTGAAGGTCCTGGTTTCGTTTTCAGGAGAGGGAACCGTTTAAATATATTTTTATGTTTCACACTTGTTCTTCATGTGGCAAACACATCTCGAGCGTTATAATCTGTAAAGAATGATACGACCAACACACGCGGTGACGCGGTTTCGTGGACTAAGGGTGATAGCGGATTGTGATAACAGGGAAAAATTACGATGTCACCATTATTTTCATCTGCGTTTGCCTCATGTATTATAAAATCCGTGGCCACAATCACTCAATTGACAGCCATTTCTCGACAATTGTCATCACTTACAATTCATACAATCTTTTTTATTTTTGTTAGTAAAGCGTTTAACAATGAAAATTAGCGGATTTTTATATTTGGAATAAAATTAAATGAAATTCAATTAAAAATCAAAAAGAAATAGAGCATAAAAAGCGTTTGTAAATTTGAAATCGGGTGAGTCGTGGTTACCCTTACTTTTTCGGTGTTCAGCTATTGGTTGTCAGCCAATGAGATCGCTTTTAAAAAATTCGGCCTGAATTGTGCCGACGCAGCGCGGAGCAATTAAGAGAAAACATTAATGTTCGCTGAAACATACTCTTGAGTCAAACAAACGACAAGGCAATGTCGTGGCGCACTCAACAGCTCATTTAAATGAATGGTATACGCGTATCTTCAACCGTCACTTTATGCATAGAGGCTCCATTGCACTAGCAATTACCCTAAGCGCTAGGCGACCTTTAAGCCATTTTATTCATTTAGTAACTATTAATAAAGATATGCTTTTATCATCACCAAATATTTCAAATGTTGGCTAGATAGTGATTGTATTTTTGACGAATATACAATATATTTAATTGGTTAATGCAAAAAAAATGATCAAATCGAGATATGGCGTACCGGCCCAAAAAGAGAAGTGTGGTTCGATTCAATCAATTACATGGTGATGCAAAAATATGAACTCTCAAAATATTTATTTGAGTTTCTGTTTGTCAGACATTCGATTGCCCCAAATTTTAATAAATTATTAAAAGTAGCTTGAGCAAACAAAGTTGGTGGGCACTATAAAATTACACTAATTGGGATACAAAACTACATATTCAGGTCGCGGCGAATATGAATACAATCGGCTATTCTGCCAAAAATGGCAGAATAGCCAATTATGTTCATATGACACGGAATTAGTATTAAACGCCTTAGTTCTTTCATGATATCAGAATTGGCTTCTTTACTGAATGCTAATTTACCTCTACGAATTGTAAACACGATCACTTAGAAATAAAATCCATTTAAATGTGCTAAAAAAGGTTAGTTAAGAAAAGATATATTTCTTTGAAACTCAACATACCTGTATAAAGAACGACTTAATGCATGCATCTGCTTCATTCTAATTTCATCATCCAGTTAACATTTCCTACGAATACGATACGAATGGATTAAATCCCATCCAGTCAAATGCTAAGTGATTACACTGACGACTAAAACAGTTCTACTTACGGTGGGGGAGGAAGGAAGCTTCAAAGTGAAATAAAAAAAATCGGAAAAGCTGGGAGGGAGAAATACTGAGAGACAGTGGGATGCTGAAATCTGTAATAGAACGGAGAATTTTAGGCCAGCCGAAAAGTGAAAGAAAGATAATAGGTTCTTTGGTCTTCATGAATGCAGGTTGAAAGTATTAAGGAGCGGAGAAGGGATTAATGTAGAGCAAACGAGAGGTTAAACTATAGGAAGACCTTCAATATTGACGTACTAGGTAGGTAGGTTGTAAGGTAGTAATTGTTGGCATTAATGTTTATAGTAGTATATTCATAGTTGGCTATCAGTAATAGTTGTAGTTATGCTTCGTCCCTGAATGTGACAGAGGAGAAAGAATTATGCAAAGAAAAAATTTTTGTGAAGCATTGCGAGGAATTGCTTTGATGAATCTATTTCTTCTCGAATATAGTATTCATCAACGTGAAATATTCATGAAAACACGACAGCTTCGCAGGATTCTAGCCGACTTCTTCAGGTGAATTGGAGAAATTTTGCCCAAAGAAGCGGACTGGACCGTCGGCAAAATTGTCGTGTTTTTATAGGCATTGCACTCAAATCGATTCCCGAAGTGAGATATAGTATATTCAAGTATGCGAAGGTGCATGGAAGAAATTATTGAAAGGGAGTAAGTCCCCTGAATTTGCTCTTTTGGAGATGGGCTACCCCGAAAGGGAACGCCATGAAGGGTATGGATGAACGTGTTTTTTAATGGATAGACTACCTATGATGATGGGTATCACACGCCAGGGCTGATTGCGAAAAAGGTTGGAGTCGATGGGTGATCCCTTCGTTGCATCCATGCGCATGCAACGAATGCGCGAGGTCAACATTCCATCCATTAGGGCAGCGGGAGTTGGGGGGGGGTTTAGAATGGCGGGGCAGGGTGGGGTCACGAGATCCTGCAGCCGGGATACGCATTCGTAGTCTTCATTCTGTACGCCCAACGGAGGAGCCTAAGCGGGCGGAGGCGTTTTCACTTCTCCCGGAGGAGGAGGAAGAGCAACGACCCCCCCGGACGGAGGAAAGGAAAAAATAGCACACACACACGACGGCAGAGATCCAACTCTCTCGGACAATTTTTTTCTCCCTCCTTCAACCCTTTCCTTCCCCCTCTTCCCGCCTACTGGTCCGCCCTCCTCCCTACGCCCGTCACGTGACCACCTCCCCCGCAACCAACCCCATTCGTCCCCCACAAAAACCTCCGCCCCCTCACCACCACTCCCTCGTCCCCATGGAAACGCGTACTCTCTGCTCCCTCGGCGGTGACTTCACACACTAGCACACACACACGCACACACAAACCTAACCCCTTTTCCCTCTTTCTCCCGCCCTCTCGCCGTGGAGAAATGCCCATCCCTTATGGTTATTGGCAAGTAAAGCACGGCCGGGAAGGTAACGGCCCTGGCACAGCCCCGTGTCCATAACCGCCCGCCCCTCTTTTATGCCCCCCCTGCCGACTTGGCCTCCTCTCGCGCCACCTCTTCCTCCCCTTCACCCCGTTGTCCGCAACCCCAGTTCCTCTATAAAGGTCTTCCACTTCCTCCCTTCGTTGGAAAACTCCTCAACGTCTTTTCCTTCTTCTCTTCTCCTTCTCTCTTTATCTCTATCTCTCTCTCTCTCGTCCCCATTTCTACTTCTCTTTCACCGTTCCGTGTCACAGCCGACACGTGTCCTCCAGTTCCACCCCAACTGTCTCTTCTTCGCTCTCACCCTGAGAACTTCGGTAGCACCAAGGAAATAGCATCGTACCGAGGACCCAAGATTTTTTTTTTGAGTAAGTCTTCAACGCCCTCTGCAGTTGCAGATATTAGTGCGATTAGCTTGATAATTGTACTTTAATTTTCTTTTTCCCTTTCGATGATGATATGTACATATTCAGTACTAACTAAGTAGCATAGTATCACGAGAGCAAACTCAATGATTTTTTTATAAAATGTTTCTCATGAAAAGTATGCGCTAAAAGGTCTCAGGCGTCACTTTTTGGATCTTGCTAATAATTTTTAAAATAAAAATATAATTGTATACTCCACTTAAAAAGTGGATAATTTTTTAGTGGGCAATGGAAATATATTTTAGTTTCACAAACTATGCACAGCTGCGTAAACCGAGGTTGCCTGAGCAAAATATAGCGTTACCTTTTACTATATCGGCCTTTCTTTTATTGTATATAACACTGGTTAAAATGCTGACTATGTTAAATAAAATTTCCTTTAGCCGTATCAGGGATAATCCGTCGCTAATAATGTCATTGCAATGCTATAAAGCACGGTAATTAACCTGGAGTTTGGTTTGATAGGTAATGTTAGAGCTCCCATAATGATTATCCCTATGCATCGCGTGGAATGCACACTTTAGAGAAGGGGGGCAGCTCCTTTCCCTTGAGGCATGGAGGATGAGGGGTGATGGCACGGGTATAACTTGCACACCGTA
Source organism: Hetaerina americana (assembly GCF_022747635.1). Taxonomy (NCBI): domain Eukaryota; kingdom Metazoa; phylum Arthropoda; class Insecta; order Odonata; family Calopterygidae; genus Hetaerina; species Hetaerina americana. The sequence goes on along the minus strand of NW_027287427.1, from coordinate 53,030,168 downwards.
CCCTGCCGAGACGCCTGCCTCGTCAGACTTGACGTCCTTGCCTCTGTGACTCCCTTCTTTGTAACCAGGACTAGTTTGATATAACTTTGCTTGTAAATAATACGTTTGGAAAATGTCACTACGACACCCTGTACCATTTGAGGTTTTCCAGGAATATCAAGTGCCCGAAAAATCATCCAGCTCAGTTGTGTGAAGCTGAAAATGCCCAGAGACGTACCCAGACCCAGTATGTCGCCCAGTGCTCCGTCCATTGGACTATCACGATATAGGCTTTTGGTTGAATGCTAAGTAAATGTCTTTGTCGGACCGTAGTCTTCCGTGGCGTTCAGGATTCGTGGATGTCTCCATTTTCCGGGTTCCCGCCGCGTTGGTTGTCATGGTTGACGACAGTTTCGCCTGGATTCCACCAGGCGTCTTCAGGTCGAAGTGCCGATATCATTTTGGCTGCGCTTATATAGCCCTCGCTCTCTCGCTGCTGCGTTGTGATTGGTTGGTTTCTGGAACACTCTCTTCCAGGCGTTCGTCAGGTGGTAACCGTCTTCCCGGTTGAAGTTTCTCGGCGTTTTTGTGATCTCAATTGATTCTCTAATCAGCCGAGGATAGTATCTTTTTTCCTAGGAAAAAAGATACTATCCTCGGCTGATTAGAGAATCAATTGAGATCACAAAAACGCCGAGAAACTTCAACCGGGAAGACGGTTACCACCTGACGAACGCCTGGAAGAGAGTGTTCCAGAAACCAACCAATCACAACGCAGCAGCGAGAGAGCGAGGGCTATATAAGCGCAGCCAAAATGATATCGGCACTTCGACCTGAAGACGCCTGGTGGAATCCAGGCGAAACTGTCGTCAACCATGACAACCAACGCGGCGGGAACCCGGAAAATGGAGACATCCACGAATGTCTTTGTCGTTGTTTCCAAATCTTCCTCCACCAGCCTAACGAGGTGCATTTTAGTATTACTTCCACTTTGGTGCTATTTATTAGACGAGCCCACCCAATACTTCGAAGCCATTGCAGATTCATGGGTAACTTTGGGTATTGAAATGATTTTATGAAGTGGAGAAAGAATTAGAACTTTTAGTACCCTGCAAGCCACCGCTAGGTTGTGTGACAGGGGCTGAGCATACTTTCACCAGAATATTTTTATCCCTACCGCAGCCGGACAACGTTATTATGATGCCTTATTTTTCGTGGAAAAAATTACATCTTAAATCTATCTGTTCTATACTTAATGTTTTTGATTTTATTGAGATGATCTTACCTACGACACTACGATGGGAGTGATAATTTATGTTCAACGATCGCTTTAGCGATGATGTTCAACATCATCGCTAAAGAGACATCCTTCCAAATAATTCAAGAGCTTTAATTTAACTTTCTTTCCGTGAGTGATTCCCAGCCTTACTCCTCTAATATTTTTGATACGCTACTCAGTTTATCAGGACAACGTTTTACGAATCTAGCTCCTTTACGCCGCACGCGATCCAATTCGGCAATTTATCCAAATTCATAAGGATCCCATATACTTGGAGTATATTCTAAATGAAGCCTAATCAGCAAAATATAACATTTTTCTTTAATTTTTTCATCAAAAAAGAAAAGGTGGAGGAGAATCCGCCGCTTAGCCTAATAGTTAAATAATATTCAGAAAAGCTGCCAAGGAGTTTAAAGTTAAATAAAGCGTCCATATGGACTAAGAAGGACTGCCCCTTGAAGTTCTGTCCACTCGACATAGAAATAATGATTCATAATGCCAATGGAGAATACAATCGGAAAATTCAGAAACTAGCTCAATAGCAACCGAAGTGATGCAAAACAGCAGCCACTAGAGTATGAAAGATTACGAATGACGCACTTTATCCTCTTTATGCCTTAGAAATTGGCACTGGCGAACCCTTGGGAGTTCCCTGGCGTGCACGTCGCATTGACCCCGAAAACTTAAAACATAACCATCTTCGACTGAACCTCATATTCCATTCCTCATTTCACTTTCCCTCCCGTCCCTGCAACCCCTGCCCCTTTCCTCGATCACACAGGATTCCCCTTCCCCTTTTCCTTTCCTTTATTCTCATTTTATTGGTCGTGACAAGAAACCCTTTCCTCCTCTCGTTCCACAGCTGGAAATCACCGGCCTCACACTTTATCCCCTCTCACCCCATGCCCTCGAAGCCGAGTGTACTTTCGGGACCGTGGAAGAAGGACGCACTTCCGCCTTTACCTCCTTCCCTACCTCTCTCTCCCCCCGCTGCCTCAACTCCTCTCGCCCCTCCCCCAAATCTCTTCCTTCCCCTCACTCACCTTTTTATGCCCGATTCCCTCTCCAGCCTCCTTTTGCCCCAAACACTTTCCCCAACCTCCGATGACCCTCTTTTCTTCTGCCTCCCGCAACCCCTCTTACTCCCCCCGTTCACGGGTCCAGTGTTGCCAACTCGGCAAATATAAATGTGGCAGTAAACATGGAATCCAAATGGCGCCGTGGGATGCGGCCGGGCTAAGCTGGAGAGGGATTGCGCCGTGTCAAAAAATCGCATATTCGAAATGAAGTTTCGCCATCGAGGAAAATGTACCTTATTTTTTGTGAGCTTGCAAAATTAGACTTTCCAATGTGTCGGCTTAGTAGTTAAATTCAATGAGTAGTTCGATGAAACATTGCTTGCAGCTCTTCCTTTTAATATATTTTTGTGTTAATTAGGAGAGCCGGGTTAAATCACTTAAATTCGGACTCAAATGCCAACAGTTTATAGTTTGGGGTTTTCCACAGGAATGGGTGCAAGATTTTACGCAGAATACATCATCGTGACAATATCAGCGTAACTGCCACGTCCTTAATCCAAAAAGTAAAATTTTAAAATTTACTCAAACACAACAATTTTTGGGTGATATAGGTTGGCATGGATTCGTGTGTGTGTGTGTATATATATATATATGTATATATATATATTTATATATATATGTATATATATATATATTTATATATATGTATATATATATTTATATATATGTATATTTATATATATATATATATTTATATATATATATATATATATTTATATATATGTATATATATATTTATATATATATGTATATATATATATATATATATATAATATATATATGTACGCTGAACTGAATTAGATCGCCGACAACCATATTTCTAGAATGGAATGCACTTATTACATTTATTTGCCGCTCGCCTCTGCAAGTGCCTGGTAGGGTATAGCTTAGATGGAATGGATTATTTTAGTGATTTGGAAGCCTGAAACGAATTGTGATGAAATAAAATTGGCAAAATAGTTCCAATCGCCATTTCTGTTACACTTTTTGTATACTTTCAAAGTGATTATTATTTTATTTTTTCGGAAGAGACCAACACCTCATGATTCATCAACGGAAAAAACTAAATTAAACGCCGTGAGACGAGCACGAAAATGGCAACACTGCTTAGCTTCATTCTCCTTTTAAACCCTTACGCTCTTACTCTTCTCCCCTTAAACCTAGAAAAAGAAAATAAATAAAATCAAACCCTCGATCCTCCCACAAACCTCTCTCCTGCCAATCTTCCCGCTTCCAATGGACCCCGCGTAACTTCTCCGACCGCATCAGCGCAAGGACCCTCTTTTTCTCTCTTCTCCTTCCTATCCCTCCACCCCCGTTGCCCACTTCCTCACTACTTCCTCCGCTCGTCTACTTTCCCTTTCCCGCCTTCTTTATCCCCCTGTCCCCCGCTCTTTATTAACCAATTCCCCATTTACACCATCCCGAGTCGCATCTTAAGAGACTCCTCTCCCCCATGCGTTCCTCTGCTCTTCGTCTCCCCATCCCCCTTACTTCTCTTTCCTGGCCCTTCTCGTCTCCGTTCCCACTCCCGCAGCTACCACAAGGCCCACATTCAGGTGATTCCACCACTTTCCATTCCGCCCACGCTTGCTCGTCGTGATAAGATCAAAACTCTTTTAATAACAGCGGTAGAGATAGTTGAATTTAGTAGTCTCCAACCTAGAGATGATAATAGACCTGAGCTAGGCAAATGGAACGCCGACGAAACGTCGTCACCTTAAAGTAATCTAAGCGCGTGGTAAAACCCATCAGCTTACATGGTTCACAGTACACACGAAAGTCTACGTAACCCTTCGCAAACTCAGAGAATAATAGTATTTGTTTGATATATTTCCAGCCGCCTGAACATGCTGAGTTTTTCCATATTCATCAATGCTACATGTATGCTGATGATTACTACAATAGTGTACTACGTTTTTTCTACTCATCATTCGTATTCCAGTCTTAGGATTGGTTTACTTCAGCTATTATTCTCTATTAAATGTTAATTCTCTCAACCCCCTATAGCTTTTCTGCTTTACAATATTGATTTTTCCTATGCATGTACTCGTATGTTAGTCTCTTGGCCTTTCTCACGGGATAATACCTTCAGTATTCCCTTCTAATTCGTTTCCAACGGATCTATTGTGCCTCACGTTATGTGTCCATTCCATCTAGGTCTTCTCTGATCTAGAGCTCCTGATATTATCCTTTCCTCTTCTACTCTCCTATTCGTTTTCTTCTACTTCTATTAATCGTTGCTCTCCACGCTACGCAAAATTCGCATCTTCCAATATTGTCGTCTCTGGCCGTGCCTTCATTATCTTTTCAAACAATCTTCCCCTGATCAAAACGCTGCGATCGGAAGATAAAACGCACTCCCCCTGGGTATGGTTTTGGTTCCGGAACCAATTTCCTAATTCACCCTCCGTCGTCCGCCAAATCTGCCTTGCCTCCTTCCAGAGCGGAAACGCTCGTCCCTAGAACATTGCTCCCGCCTACTCCCATTGCTCGCTCGCTTTCCCTCTTCGTTTGCGATGCAGAACGCCCAAACCAGCCAGCCAACCATTCCGCCGTCCCTCTCTTTATTTCCTTCACACCCCAGTCCTCTTGTCCCATCCGCGCTCGTGTGCTTGTGTGCATCTGTTCCGAAGAAACCATCAAGATAAAACCAGTTCCGTATCCCTCCATTCCCGCTTTTCCGTTCTCCTTGCGAGACTCTGCTCCTTTACGTCCCCTTATCCTTTAGTTCATCCTCTCCCTTTTCCTCTCAATTTCTCCTTCCGCCCCTTTTCGTCCTCACCGTCTCTCTCTCTCTCGCTTTCTCTCATGCCCTCGAAATCCTCCGCTTTTCTCCTCTCATTTGCCCTAACACGGCGTGCAATGGTATCTCAAAATTTCCTAAGCCTTCCCAAATTCGGCCCGTTTCCTTTGTCTCTTCTCCCCACTTTCGCACTCCGAGCGGGCCTAATTTTAAGCCGATGTGAAATCAAAAACCGAATATGTCTTGTATAATTCCTGAAACCTCTTACGATATGCATGCACCAATTTTCTCGTGCAAATGTAAATTTTAATGTTTTCCTCGACACTGTAAATTGATCTTACTTTTTAGAGGTGTTTGCATGAATGTAACTGCTTATCTTTCTGTATTCATCGGGATTTGGGAAGCTGTGGTGAATTGAATGAGATTTAAGTTTTGTGCGATAGTTTTCAGCAGGAACTAGTCATTATCCGAACTAACATTATCTGGCAAAGGAGTAAAATGACAGAAGCGCAAAATATATGCGATCTCCCCGAAATATATGTGACTCGCCGGGTAAAACAGATGAATGGCGTAAAGCGTTTATTGTACTCTGGGTTCAATATTATTTTAGAGCAATACGAAAATACAATAAACTGTGGCAGCCACGTAAAATAACAACATTATAAAATTCTAAATATTATTAAAGAAGTGTTTATTAACTTGTTTACCTTAAATTATCATCAATCTGTCATAATATAAAGTCGGCGGGGGCACTTCTCTTTTTAGGGATTCCAGTAAGCAGCAAGATTATTCCGAAAGTTTTCTGCACGATGATTACTGCGATCTAACTGCAGCACTGCTTGAGCGAACTGACGTTATGTACTTTTATATAGCAGACAATTTATAACATCAATCCAAAGAAATATTTCTTATACGCACAAATATGTAAAAGTACCGAGATGTTTACATGTAGGTATTATATGTGCTGAGCAATAGGAGAATGTAAAGGTGCTTCTTAAACTTGGCTTATAATGATTCATTTTTGAGAATCGCAAGAAGTCCACCAGGACTAAGGTCTCAATGGAAAGTAGTAGTGGTCCGGAAAGGGGAGTTGGGGTGGTCGAGGAGGAGTTCTCGGAGATGAACAACAATGGGAGGTCGTGGTGGGTGGAGCCGAAAGACGTGGACACTTCCGTTGCTGTCCTAATATCGGCATTGACGCGGCAGACGATTCGAGATAGCCCTTCTCGAACGCCCCCCTCCCGCCGCGAGCGACACCTCCCCTACTCTGCGATTCCGCCCCCTCTACCGACCTGCTCCCACCACTCCCCGCCTACCCTTCCGTTTCTTACGGCCAACCTCTTTATCCTCCTCTCACCTCCAGCCCTCTCTACCCACCCATCCCTTCTTCATCTCGTTCTCGGGGAGAGAGAGAGAGCGGGAGAGAACTTCTCTAATCACCCCAAGTGCTCTCGGGCATGCATTTATGAAACGTTTCGGGGGGCGGGTGGGTTCAGCGGGAGGTGAACGGGGAGAGTGCATGGGCGGGGTGGGGGTCAGTAGGTAGGTTTGTGTGGGAGGGATGTGCGATAGGGACGGGCAGGGTGTGAGAGGCTGTGGACAAGTGGAGAAGGAGGCGGCTCCGGTAGGAGATTGGGATCAAGGTTGAGGATCAGTGAGTGCCTTCAGGGGGAGGGGGGAGGCGGTGATCCGCTCAAAGTGGAAGGAGGAAAATGGAGAAACTTTTATGGAACGGTAGGGAAGTCGACATTTAATGAATTGAACGTTTCTTGTGCGGAACTTTCATGGAATTCCATATCGTGTGCTTAGGCTTTTTCATATTCTTCCGCGCGCGTCATCATGACGACTCTGAACGAATATTGAAAACAATCTTCAATTTTTAGCCATAGGAGAATGCCTGCTATGTCTTTTATTTCCGTTTCATAAGTATTGATAATAGGCTGTCCTTGCAAAAAGTTTTTTGTTCTGATTTACATAGTCCAGGCCGTGTAAGAGTTCCATTTATTATAAAAATAATTATAAATTGCTCAACGTGTAGTACAGTATACGGTATCTACAAGTAAGTCGTTGTAACAATATTTAATTGATAAATTACGATTCCCATTTTTAAATGACAATGAATGATGGAGCTGACATGAAATTAGACTTGATATACAGGGTAAAAATAAAGATATTTATAAAAAGAAAAAGTTACTTTCGTTTTGCAATTTCACAAAAAATTTGAAGTTCCAACTGCTAGCGTAAATAATATGGAAAACATGTTATTTAGCAATATTACTATTTATATTTTTGCAATTTAATATTTCAAACCAGTAATGTTGAAATATGTTACTTTTATTAGATGAGCTATTGGAATGGAGGCAACAATGAAGCAGACAGAATGGATAATATGATTTCTCTGTTGGAGGAAATTGACACTACGATGAATGAATAGATGGAAAGTATAATTGGCGACTAGAGTGCAACAGAAACTGATGCAAACCAATCACAGTATTCCGAAATCTTGAATGAAGACTGGACATCGTAGTCGCTGCTTTCGTAATCATTTACTCAGATCTGATGCTTTTGAAGTAAGTGTTTCTAATGAAAGCGTAGCATGGAATTACAGTTAAACTTAATCTCTCACATGAAACTTATTTGCACGTTTCTGGTATTCCAAAGGCTAAAGCGTGTCGAAATTAGGGTGAAGAAAGTAAACAAATTAACTCGTTTAAACACATAGTACTTCTGACCACAAATAAGACGAAGGCTGAGTCTGTGAAAACTTTTCAAAAGTATCTACAATGCATGCCGGGTATTTTATCTCAAAGCTTGAAGTGATCGCCTTTCTTGATTATTATTTCCATATATCTGCTCTACTGGAAAGTGTAATCTGAAGGTGTTCATCAATATGAATATGTTTTTTACGGAACTTTGTGGAAAGTTATTCTGATTGGGTCCTTTTGAGAAATTTGAGACAATCAATATTTTTTAACGCGCAAATGAGTGAGCATCGTGTAAATACGCCAGCGAAGATGACTTGTTTTACTTTTGATGGCGAAAAATCATCATTTCAGCTTTTAAGCACGTAAATAAGTTAAATAAAATATTTTGATGACTTCATAGTTTCTTATATTGTACTAAAATTTTCTAGTCTTAAGTGATAGCAATGAAGCAATTGAGAATGGAAAATCCTTCACGCATGCGATGGTTGTTCGATTAGTACGTGGGAAATGTTGCGTCTCATCCGGGGTCCCTGGGAAGGTCAGTCCCCATCAGGAAGCGGGCGAGAGGGGAGGAAACCGCTCTGAATTCCCTCCACTTCTCCCGCCCCTGTGCGCATTTATAGCAAGTCTCGGTAGCAGATTCCTTCCAGAAGGGAAAGCACGAGGGGCGTGCAAAATCCTTTCGCTAAGGCTGCGGCTGGAGTGTCCACTGGGAACTGACTCTCGTCCACGCGCTTGCGCTTTGAGTCATGGTCCTGGTCACGCCGATTTTGGGAGATGCGTGGGAACTTCTGGCCTAGGAACCTAAACTGATGTCTCTATTGGGGTGTCAACAGTTGAGATTTTTTTTGCGTACACGATTGGGTTTATCGTCAATTGGCTCTCTCGGTGTTGCAGCAACAACGTAGCACTCGCAGTGTAGCCAACGTTTGGATTATCTCGCTAAGACCTTCGAACCTTCTGCCTTAACATCCTTCAAAGTCTTTACCGCCATCTGGGTGAATTAGTTGATTATTTCTCATTTTACCTAAGAATTCATAACATAATATACCAGTTCTAAGAAATGATTTAATTAAATGAACGGTCATGATAGCAACCTACCTCTGTGTTTTCCACTTTCATAAGCATGTATGAGTAAATTAACTTAAGCAATTTTATTTCCGAAGTAAATTGTAACAAATAAACAAATAAAGTCAATAGTCAACTCCTCTTTGACGTCCGTAATTGTTCCATCTCTATCTCGCGGGGTTTTCCCCTGTTGTGATTCTCGTTCAATTTTACTCAATGACTTCCTGCTTCAGACCAATGGTATTCAAGAATGCTATCCCTCATTCTGTGAATTTTCATTAAATTTCTTTCTCTGTTATACTGTTCCAAGTTAGGGGTTATTATCATGCAGGAGTATTTGTAGGAGCCCATGATAATAATAATAACATAATATGTTATGCGATAACAGTTTTAGTGATCTTCCAAAACCTAAACATATTTGGTGAACTGTATTGGACAATATTATTGTGTCTTCAGTAAATACCTCGGCGTGAAATATGAACTTGAATTTCTTGTCATCATTCTTATGGTCACTGACATGATTTCTAAGATTGATTTGACGTAGTTCTCCGCTCAGTTCCCCATATTAGCTCGCTTTTCATGTCTACACATTCATTTTCTATAACATCTATCTTGTCGTAATAGTTTTAAATGTTTTATGTGTTCTATTTGGAGTCTTCCTCCATATTTCCTCCGTGGAGCTCTGTGACATCAAATATTCCCTCGACGGCTTTCATCATCCGATCATCGTGTCTCAAAATATATATTCAATACGTTCGTGCCTTTTGCTTTTCAGAGTTTTCCTTAGACTTCTTGCTTCTCGTACTCTCCTTAAAAGCTCTTTACTTACACTCAAACCATTTATTTAACCTCAATAATTCGTCAAATCTCCTCTGGTTTGTAACTTTTTGTTCTCTTATTCTCTTGAAATTTTTAATATAGACTTTCCCTGTCGACTCTATCGAGCGTCAATTCCTGCCACACGCCTTTGAGACAGCTGCCTGGGTATAGTGTAGGTGTCATATGTATTATACCCATCAAGTATAGGTGTTGAATGGTCCTTTACGATTACTACACGTTGCGTACCTCATAGATTTTCACTCGATAGTCCTCTATTATTTCTTTCCTTATTTCATCGTAGCTTTCAACTGCCTTCATGTTGTCTATTAACACATCTCTGCCTTCATCTTTCCTCCTTTCTTCTCTTCTATCACGAACTTCAACATCCTGCAACCTCAATAACTCCTTCACCTCCGTTTTCTCCCATAATCGAATTTCTTCCAGCAATCTCCCCTCTATCCTACCACCATATTTAAAACTTTGTCGTTGACCTCCTCTCTGTCCCGCCTATTTTCTAAAATTTTCCCGGCACTGAGGGTAGCGCGGCGGCTTAACTAGTGGGGCAACCCGTTCGCCAGCTAGTTTAGAATTCCTTTAATTCTAAGCTCATCCTATGGACTCAAGAGGCCAGTGGCCAGTTTTTCAAATCTACAAGTCCCCTGAAAACATTCTCAAATGTAATATAAAATTTTCAAAAGCGCATAATGTGATATGTGGTAAAGTAGCAAACCTTGCAGGCTTCTGATACCATAAACAAACATCGTAGGTATTCAAGTATGTCAATTACAAGGATTGGAAACTGACTCGTAGCTTTGTGAAACTAACCCATAGGGCTCGAATCCATACCGGTTAGGCTGCCGGTTTAAATTTGCAAATAAACCTGTTAGCACTTGCCCCCCCCCCCCAAACCCAACGCCACTTGAGCGGGAGGCTTTCACCCCCTGGGTACCCTTTCCTCGATCCACCCGTAATGGATGCAAAGATCACCGGATTTTGGTTTTCCTGAAGGGGCGACGCGTGCAACGGATGTTGCCTAAACCCTGCTCACGCCCTCGCCGCGCGTGCCGGCTCTCGTCAAGAGAGAGGGAGGAAGCGGCGGCGGCCTCCGGTGACGCGGGAAATCGGAGGCCTCCGGCGGGACACGCGACACTCCCCGTGCCAGAACGATACAATGGGTGCCCTCCACGCACGATATCAATCTACGGTTCTCTCCCTCGCTCCCCACTTCGTTCGCCTCACTAGGTCGTCTTCGCAACAAAAACAGATTAGCTCCGCCCTCGCGCCTGTCGAGGTAGAAGAGGGGGATGACGACCACGGTAGCTGGTGGTAGGTTGGAGACGGGGAAGTGAGCGTCGAGTGTGAGGGGTGAGTCGTTAAGTGGAATGGAAAATACATCGAGAGGCTTCGCGGTCGCCGTGACGGTGGAGATCAATCGGTGGTAACGGGTGACGTGGAGGACGGTGATCCTCCTCGTACCAGGCCTTCATTCTCGCGATTGATTTGTTGCAGATCACCATTCAGTTCTCTCATCGCATATATTACTTTGCCTTCTTTGCATTCTTCTATCTTATTCACGGCCGGATTAGTCGCGTGGGTTTACTTGCTAATACATACGAGGGTCATCCGGAAAGTAGTACCCGTTCGTGCCGCATGAAGTGCTGACGACGCGAGTAGCCGCTGGACGAGGTCAGATAGCTTCAGTGGCTTGTCTGCCTTCTCTGAGCCAAGTTGCGTGACGCTAGCATTGCCTGTGTTGTTTCTGTGATTGTTTACAATGTTTAAAAAAATTGAGAACGCCGCCAGTTGTGAAGTGAGGGCAGTGATTAAATTCCTCAATGCAAGAAACGTTCGCCCATGTGATATTCATCGCCAATTAAAGGAGGTGTATGGAGACAATGTAATGGACGAGTCGTCTGTTCGGCGGTGGTGTCGCAACTTCAACATGGGGAGGGGGAACACACACGACGATGAGCGTTCGGGGAGACCGTCTGTCATTACAGACCAACTGGTGAGCTCAGTTGACGAATTCGTGAGGAACGATCGGCGCGTCACAATTGATGACATCTGTGAGCATTTTCCCAATGTTTCTCGAACAATTGTTCATGAAATTGTTAAACACCATCTGCATTATGCAAAAATTTGTGCAAGATGGGTCCCTCGCGTATCTCAATGAGCTGGCGGCGAAGGACTATGCAGCAGGAATACAGAAACTTGTCACACGTTATGACAAATGCCTTAATTTGCTTGGAGATTATGTTGAGAAGTAGTTTAAAGTATCCTCTTTCAAATAAAATTTTTTATGTTTGTTAATATTTACTTTTGTGTCTTTATTTCACGAACGGGTACTACTTTCCGGATGACCCTCGTATATATCACAAGTTCGAGTTCCCCTTCAGGAAATTGTTGTGTTACCTCCGATGGTTGCCCATCAAGTAAGTGTGTTGTGTTAAGACTGATGGCTACGTCTGTGGTTATTGTAATGACAAGCCAGGGTATTTAATCGATGTCTCTGGGGCTCTTGCTCCTCCAAATACAAACTAATGTTAATGAACGGAAATGAATTTAATTAACTGCTGCTTCAATGGTTGGTTTAAAAAGGCTTTTGATAATATTATTACTGTGGATAATCTACCTTTTAATGTACTCGTAGTTTATTAATGGGCCCGCTGACAAACCAGCGCTATATTTCAAAGTCTCTATTTACATGAAACAACCTGACACATTGCTATACAATAAATCCTTCTTCAATTCCGCATGTATGCTGTCTCCTTTGATATCGTCCTACATGACTATTCTCTTCTTTTCTTATCCTCTCCAGCCTAAAACTCCCCTATCTCGAGACCAAACGTATTAGAAAGGCATAGAGCAACCGATTTAATTTTGACGCCGAAGAAATATTTAAGGCTCCTCATTACAGGAGCCGTCTCAAAAATAGGTATCGGTATGCTCATCTTCTTTTACGTCTAAAAAGGCGTTATTCACAGAGTTCGTGGTCAGGGACAGACAGTGAATAGTAAGCTTTACGCGGAAGTCCTCGAAAGATACGGAAAGGACGCTCAGGAAGGAGATCTTTGCCAACTGGAGGCTGCACTACGACAACGAGCCGTACCATACCGTCTTCCTCTTCAATGACCGATTTCCTGGTCAAGCAAAATGTGGCAACGTTGCCCGGGCCACCCCAATGATAAAAAGGAGCTTGAAAAGCAACTATTTGAACCGTTGAGTTACGTCAAAGAGGCCGTGACGAGATGCCCAAACGAGGTTCTCATCAACTCCCTCCAGGAAGGGTACCGTGTCTGACGGAAAGGTTTCGATCCACAAGGGTGCTGTTTTGAAGAGTATTAGTAAACTGTACTTGGATCTGCAGCACATTTTTTTCCAAATTTATTCTAATTATTTTTGGGACAGGCCATATTTATCGGCAGCTTTGATCATTTAGATCAAATATGAGAAATAGATTCCACCACCAATAGTTTCAGGTGCTCTTTCTTTCCTCGCACGATTCGCGATCATAGCAAAGCTAAGTTAAAAAAAAAAGAAAAACGGTCGTTGAACCTAGCTGCGAACCACTATCCTCGAACAATTTTCCATTTAATTACTGAAGGCTTGGGACCTAACACTTCCTGCCACACACCTCGTCAGCGGCATGCAGGGGTGTGATAATGATGATGTAGATTTATCACTCACGTCCATATTCTTTCGCCCTTGAAAATGCCCATTTGCATTAGAATTTTGATTGGCATGGTAAATATTAAAAATATTTTTTCATAGATGTGAAATGTGCATTGATTCAACTATTTCATACCTAGTTTTGTGGATGAACAAAATGAGGCAGTTTTAATTTCTGTCAATGCTATTGGCCTTTGAAAGTTCGAGTATACCAACCAATAATCTTTCCGCGAAGAACATCAAACTGGCATTTGCTGTGGGTCAATTCAAAGGAGTCTAAATGGTGCAGTTTCAATGCAGAAATTTATTGAAGAAAGCTTTTTCAGTAAAATTACTGGGAGGCGGATAAAATTTGGTAAAAGCATCATGTAGCGGGTCGGCACTTCGTCAATGGATTTTTGTGACATGAGGCATCTTAAACCGGAAGTAACCACCATTATAACTTAAGCATCCACCGAATTCCCTCAGGAAACCAAACCGCTCGCATTACCGTAAATCCTTGAATGCTTGGGATCAGGATCGGGCTTTGCCCCTGTGCATGCATATGACGGAGAATGAGGAAAGAAAAAAATGAATGAACGGGCGTTTAAAACTTGGAAGATTTAAAATCCTCACGGTGTAAGATGGACGCCAAGTGATCGCCCGTAACACTTCGCATCTCCCGTGCCACGGAGACGTAGGCAACCGGGATATCCGATGCGGAGGGAAAATCCGAACGGCATATAAAACCTCTTTAATGCGTTGGGGTGCAGAACCCGTTCGTCTTCTACCGGACGAGTTAGTACTCCTGGAATCGCAGCGGAAGCCTATTCCAGTCGTCCCGCCGTAGAGGAACGGCTTCGGTCCGGAAGAGATCCTCCCCCGGGGTTGAATTCGGAAAGATTTACGTCTAAATGATCTGCAATTCCCCGGGCGATAACTGCCCCGTAATGGTGATATTTCTTCAATGATATCCCCGCTCCCGAGTGCTTCCCCTCTTATTTTTTTTCTATTTTAACGAGCTCCTGAATTTTTTTCCGCGCGAGAAATACGGGGGTCGTCACGTGAAGTGGATTTTCACTGAAGTATTGCCGTATAAATCAAAACATTTCGAGATGAAGTACCGAGGATAAACGAGCGGCTCGTCAAAAGTAATTGAAAATTTGAATCAATCATATCGGTCTTGCCGGGATGCTGCGAGAGATAGGGTCGTATTGCAGATATTTAAAAGCGGAGAACTGTTTGAATTTGTCAATTAATGAATTATACAACAATATATGCTTCAAAGGCAGGAGGAATCACGCGTTAACTTTTCTTACGGTTAGGCAACATGTGTGTATCCGCTTGAAAATCAATTGTCGAGAGTTAGATGGTAATCGGGGGCAGTCATAAATTCACGGGGTATCACACGACTTTGGAAGTATATTGATGCTATCACCTTTCGTCGGGCAGTTGCGAAAAATTTCACCAAATTTTCTTATAAGGTGGAGTAACATTTTATATATCTGATTTCCTGATAGCCAGTTGATTTCAAGTCACATAGTTCTTAGAAGTATACATTCAAAATTGTGTAATAATTTATATGGTTTAATTCAAAACCGTCCTTTGGTAGGCAGTCTACTACTAAGTAAGAATTTCTGATTATACTTATGCCTTCACCGTCTGCTTCCTTTTTTAAATGGTGGATGGAAATAACTCGGTCCCATATCGCAGTGCCACCTGACTATTAACCAGTCCTTGTAGCTTATATGGGAATGTATTTTATAGTCCGATTGTCACAGTATGTACCATAATATATTTAACTTTAAAACATAGCAAAGCATATTAAGGAAATTTGAATCCTTAAGATTACTTTAGAGATTGAATTCAAAGGACCTAAGCCTGACTTGTCGCTTTGAGTAATGGACCATGGGATCATTTGCAATGAGGGAAGAGAACAGTGTCCTCCGGTAGAATATCCGTCCAAATGCAAGAGGGCTAAGAGTGCCTAACCATTGAAACATAACCAATAGCCACGGTTTCGAGTTCCGCCTCAGGTATGCATATGCATGTTGTGCCAGATCAACTAGACCTGGAGCCTTACGAGGATTTGAGCCTTAGGAGGAGTCGGTTAAGGGACATGGAATAGAACAAAGATGTCGGGAGGAAAGGGTGTGGGTCACGGATGTGAGAAGAATGGTGTCATTCGAGTCATGCCGGTCGGAGACGGTGTGCTGCGAAAGGGGGAGGGAGAGCGAAGCGGGCGATTGCTGTCAGGGAAATTTCTCAATTCGCTCCCACCTCTCACGAAATCTCCCTCCCCTCCTACTCTGAAATACCCAAGACGCCCCCGCATTCTTCTTTCCCATGCCCTCGTCTTATTTTCGCCAGACGTTTCTCTCCCACGGCCAGCGACCGATTCCGAGGCGCCACGGCCGCGGAGGAGGAGAAGGACCCTCCTCGGTCCCTCCCCCAGGGGTGGCGGCTCACTTGGGGAGGGGAGAAGAGGAGAGAGAGGGAGCAAGCAGAAGGGGGCTCTCGGTGGGACTCCCATCCCTTTTGAATTATTAATTTCCCTCTCGAGGAAGGAGGATGTGAATGGGTGGGTGGGGCGGAGGGAGAAAAGGAGGGAGTTCAAAGAGGGTGGTGGTCGGGAGCGGTGTCTCCGGCCGTGGGCCCATGGGTGGTGTGTGTTTAGACGGGTCCGGGAGGGAGGAGGATTAAGAGAAGGAGGGAGAGGACCACTCAAGGAAATTGGGTCACCCCCTTTTGTTCCAATATGAGTGTGTGTGTGTGGGCGTGTGAGAAATGCAATCACTTGGAATGCAGCCGTTCTCTCCTTTTTCCTGGGTGACCCTCTCTTGTCTCCCGACCCTCCCCTTGCCGTGCTCTCTCCCATAGGAGATTTAATTATGTCGTCCGGCCCCCCTCCTCCTCGCTCCCTCGCTCCTCCCCAACTCGTAAGATTTTCTGAGAATCTCCGGGTGATTTTAATCCCCTCTCCTCCTCTCGGAATCGTGGAAGACCAATCAGTGAGCGATTTCTAAGGGGTAGGGGGCCGCGCGAGGATCGTGGGCTCCATCTCTATCTGTCGAAGGGCGGAAGTGCTCTCAGGATAATTTGGCTCCTGGAAATATTCGCCGGGGGGATGAGGTTTTTAATTATTTTTCTTTTCCGAAGACGATTCTGGGGGTTACTGAGTAATTGTTGGAATTATACGCGAGGAGATTTGGCCGACATATGGACCCCTGAAGAAACCTCTCATAATTTCCGGGGTCACCTGAGTCATGATTGGTGCTAATTCAGAGGGCATATGGGCAACGCATTATCCTCCGAAGAAACCCCAGTGCAATCTATTTCAAATTCCCTTTGAAAACATACTATATGCTGTGGTTGAAGATTACTATAACTAATAACGCTGAGTCGCGCGTCAAAAAAGAATAAAATTAGGATCGGTATAGTTACTGCTGATGCTGTATTTTTTACATAAGCATACAATGAAGTACTAGGCATGGCTATGAAGGATATAGAATTTTTATGAGAAATCCAAAGAACGTAATGTGGTTACACGTATAGGGTATTTTGATTGGAATGATGGATACTGTAATTGGAGAAGACGTTAAGCAAATGGGGTAGGGGAACGAAAAGAATAATCATATTGCACGGAATGAATACAGTATGATGAATTGAAAAGGCTTTACAGTTGTGTAAGGTGTCATGTTGTGTCGTGTTAGATGAGGCTTAGGTATGTGTATTTGGTTAATATGTGTCCATCCGAAATCTACCGTGATCGGTAAAATATCATAATAATAATTTTCTATATAATTTGGGTTATTGAATTCATGTATTTCCAATTTTCAAAATATGCTACGTTGGTAAACATTATTAAGAGATTATTTTGTTCAACAGAAGACCGTGAGGAGAAGCTGGTCCAATTTTAAATCATCAATTGACATCATTGATGCCTTGATTATCTAAATGATTTTGTACTTTTTCAATTAACCATATTCGGTCTCTTATAATACGTATATTATTCCATAGAGTGCACGTGATTTCCGTTGCGAGTGCCGTACTTGCCGGGTATCCATTCTCACAAGATCACAAACGAAATTTAATCTGAAAGCTTGAATTGAAAAACTATATTTATTTCAATTGAATGTTAACGAAAGTATTTCATTCATACCTGTTTTCAGTGGTAATATTCTGGACCATAACCCCAATAAATGTTAGTCGTAATATAATATAATAAATAATTTATCATAATTAAATGATCATAATGAAACTCATAAGTTATAGTTGGCCTTGAGTTGAGTGGTGGTAAATTATATATATTTATATATACATATATTAATATATGTGTATGTGTGTGTTTATATATATATGCATATATATAAATGCAGTGACCATTTTCAAGAGGAGGTTATTTGTTCAAGAGAGAGAGAAATGGATAGAGGAATTGCTAGAATCACTCTGAATAAATTATATCTGGCATTGAACCGTGGATTCATCGTAAAAAATAGCTCACTCTTTTGGGGAAATAAATATGCATGTTGAAATAACCGGAAGGAAGGCGATCGAGTGTTATAATTCATGTGAAAAGATAGGTGATGCAAAAGATTACACCAAACTATATTTGCCTATGTTATATGATCCACGTTCAAACTCGCGAAATGAAGTCAAGATCTTCCCAAACAACGCAAACGATTATGGGACGACTCGATCAAAACAGTCAATCCAATTCTCCGAGGAAGGAAAATCCGCGCAATCGCTCAATACTTCCGCAGTCCTCATTCCACGGATGGACACGGCCATATTGTCGCACGCCGGCAAAAATTTGCAATGTTTCGCAAAGGGAAATAATGGCAGTAACGGGAAGTCCAAACACTCCCCTCGCGGTGTCGAAAAAACAAGATTCCCGCTGCTTCGGGTCGCGCGCCAGTTGTCATCGGATGAATACGGTTCCCAACACCGAGCGAGCAACAACTGCGGGCCTCGTGGGCCACTCTCGCATGAGCGAGCAAGCCAAACATGCAAATTCCAATCGCAACACTTTTCTGTCTTCCTCCGCCGTCACACACACCCACTCTCTCTCCCCGCTCTCACATCCACGATTGCCATCCTTTACGCACTGTTCCCGGCCCGTTTTGTGTATGCTTTCCCATATGAATGGAGACAAATATTTATCCCAACGATTATCGTGGCGTTTCACTAACGAGGCACCTTTCGCCTCCTGGGCTCACAACTTCCGATAAATGTCGACTTATCAGAACGAGAGTTGGGTGGAGATAGAGAGAGAGACGGGCAGAAGTAGGAAGCATACCAGTTTTGGGTTCATATTATGTACTTATTTGTCATTCATCCTCCTGCAGTGTTTTTAAAGAGAATTTGATGAGTATGAGGAGGGCCATTAGGGTTAATAAATATTGCTTTTTAAAATAATCGTGCAATTGCCTCGGAGTTAAATAATTTTGATTAAAAATTTTCCCCATATTATAAATATTTCTTCATTTGTCCCTTAGTTATATTTTTATTGAAAATTATATTATATATATACACACATACACACACACACACACACACACATATATATATATATATATATATATATATATATATATATATATATATATATATATATATATATATATGTATGTATGTATATATATGTGTCTCTCTTGACGAAGGCCTCTGAGAGGGCCGAAAGCTCGAACAATTTACCGTGTGAGTGTCCTTTTAAATGTTGCTATTCTATTCTATTTGTGTTATATTGTGTCAGCTCATTATTATATATATATATATATATATATATCCTTTTTCTGTATTATCTTTTTGAATATATTTCTTATGGAGTTGTTGAAGAAAATAGAATAGGATGTTTAACAGGCTAATAGCGTGAAAAACTTGTTTTAAAAACAATGTGCCGGAGTGGATTACTAAAACCGAGAGTTTAACGTAAGCCCTCTACTCATACTTTGGCAAACAGATCAGCGCGGATTAAGTGATAGTAATGGACTTCTGAACTGAGATATAAATGGGAAACTCAATTTTGATCTCGCAGTTTACCATCAAAGCAAAGATGTCCGTTTCCGTTAGCGGGTAAGGTAACTCGCGTAACCCAAGGGAAATGTGGTAACTCCTCCAGAAGTCACTTTGCCAAACGCTTCCATAGTATAATGAAAACCAAACTTTGCAGTATATTGCAGTACATACGAGTATTATTGTCTCGACTGTGGTTTCATCGTCTTAGTATGATTATCTATTAATAAAGTTAAAATTGAAAAACGGTAGCTTGTTACCCTTAAAAAGGACACTAAGGTGCTGAAAACGTGGTCGGGACGATAAAATAAAGTGGATCAATATAAATTTCTGTTTTCATTTTATCAATAAATAGAACTTTGAATTCTTCCTCATGGATAAAAGTTATATAGTTGTATAATAGCTTCATTAACCAGTTTGTAGGCGATTCTAATGAAAGAAGAAAAGTGTTAGGTCACATTTGGAATATCCTGAAAGTATTTTAAATCTATCGAATAAAACTTGAAAGGAATTAGAGACAGTTCAGTGAAGATCCATTAGATTTGGAAAAAATAACAATGCGAAACAAAATGCGGCCGGTTCAACAAATGAACTAGGAAGAGAATACCTTCAAAGACGGAAAAAATTCGAAGAGCAACACTTGGAAAAGTGGAGGAGAGTCGAGTGTATTCATGATGCTTAGGGCAATTCGAATTAAACTTAAAAAAGTGCATAGTACATTATTGGGAAAAGAGAAAATCCCTCCCGAACGCATCCCTGCATCGGGAACACCAAAATGAAATGTGTGAATTCAATTAAATACTCGTACCTAGATATTATCCTCACTCACGATCTCTCCTGAGTGAAACACATACGAGGAATATGTGGACAAGCTAACAAAAAATTAGGATTTATTAGAAGAGTTCTTGGTAAATGTGATGAAAAGATCAAAGAGAAATATTATCTGTCGTTGGTTAGGCCTCATTTAGAATATCCTACAAGTATGTGGGATCCTCACGAAGTTGGATTAATTGCCGAATTGGATCGCGTGAAGCGCAGAGGAGCTGGATTTGTTGAACGTTGTTATGGTAAACTTAGTAGCGTATCCAAATTATTCCAGGAGCTATGCTGGGAATCACTCACGGAGCGAAGGTTATGTTATGTTACAGATTGAAGCATAAATTGGAAGGACGTCTCTTTAGCAGTGATGTTGAAAATGTATTATTACCCCCGTAATACTAAGTTAGGAGAGATCATGTTAATAAAACTAGAGAGATTAGGCGTAGAACAGATAGATTGAAGATGCCATTTTTTCCACCTACGATAGGGGATCATAATAACATTGTCCAAACCGCGGTTGGTTCATGTTCGGGTAAAAATTATTCTGGTGAGTATTCACCCCCTGTCAAACCCCCTAGCGGTGGCTTGCAGGGCACATAAGAAAATCAAATAAAAGTAAAGAGGGTACTATTAGGGCTTCATACTATATTTCCCAATCGGACAACCTTGGTAATGTAAGCGAAATGGAATAGAAAAAGCGTTTAAGTATTCATTTCCTTTCATAATTCACGAGCACTATATAACGAAGGGCATGACCTCCTTTAATTATGATCTAGCATTCAAATTTCCATTGGCCTTTTAATTACGGACCTATCACATTCCCACGCTAAAGATTGGAGTTCTAAAAACTACCTGCCATGTGCCCTCGTGTTGGATTGTAGAGCACGACATAGATGTAATGAATCTTCATTGTTGAGTAAGCGATGTAATGTCACTGTACCTATCGGAGCACTTGTAAAAGAAATCAATCAGCACCACGAACGAATGAGATCACTACGGCTCGTGCTCATGTTTTCTGTTTTCTTTCTACTCTCCAGATGTTTAATGTAAAACAGCATTTGTTTTTCAGAACTACACGGTTGTAACACATACAAGCAGTCTCATCCACAACCCTTCCCTTGCGGATCCTTGATGCAGATGTATGCATATTCTTTTCGAAAATCCCGGCGTGGGACCCCGTCAATAATATCAATATTTGTCGGTATGTTACTCTTTTATTCTCCGGATCGCTCATGTGTTTCGTTTTCCATTTGCTTCCCTCCCCGCCGTACTCTGAATGGTGGGCAGGGGGAGAGAGAGGCGAGTGAAAGGGACTACACCCCGCGTCCCTCCCTCCGTCACACGCCGTCGACATCGTTACCCCCTCGTTGTCCCGCGAGCACTAATCGGGTTAGCGGGTTCACCGAATGGAATCCCTTCGTTCGTGAGAGGCGAGGGACGGGATGGAGGAAGGGAGGCATGTATTGCGGCGGAAGCAAACACGGCAGGGAGTGACGGGGGACGGTGGTGTGACGCGGGGAGAGAGAGAGCGTTGCTCATCGGACGGGAAGCGATTGGTTTGAAACGTGCAAATGCACACGGGTGGGTGGGGCATGTTTGCGCGCCGACCTTGTATGTGCGCGCGTGTGTGCGAAGCGCATAATGCACGGCGCGGTGCACGCGGGTGTTAAAGTGGGGAGGGGAGGGATGGCGGTGCTTGGGGTGCGTTGGTGGTGGGAGGGAACCCCGTTCGCAAGGGTCAATGAGGAGGAGGATTGTGAGGAGGGATGAGAGAGAGATGGGGGTAGGGCACGGATCAATTTTTCACGGTTCCGCGGGCAGGTGTTTACGCCCTTGCACTTGTTGAGTGCGGACGCGATGATTTTGAATCTTTCAAGATTAGCGAACCGTCGGCGGTGGGTTGGGGTGAGGGTTTTCTCTCTGTTGGATCGGGGTTTTCGGCGGAGCGCTCTGGAACGCGACGATTTTGCGCGCGGGAGAGCGGAAATCAGCGAATGATTAATTTAATAAGACCGGGTGCCGCCGCGCGGAATCACTCCGGCCGTGGGACGGCGATTCCCCGTGGGCGAATATTGCATCGCACGCGACCGAGACTTGCTCGAGTTGCAGCGTCGCCCTCGAGGTCGCGTCAGTGAACTGCCTGTGGGCCCGCAGTATGCGATAAACCAACGAATGAGTCGAACTGATGAGCTACTAGTTGATTACTTTTCCTTCAGACTCGAGAAATTCTGTCTGCTTTTGATGATTGCAAATTTTGATAGCTAAAGATTACAAATATTACACGCATGGAATTAACAAACAAAGATATCCTCCATCAACCACAATGTACATCTTTGAATTTTTATAAAAATCTTCCTGGTTCTCTTCAAGTCCAGTGTTGGACTTACCGTTAGTAACCATATATTAACATATCTTCTCGACAAGTCAATTCGCCGGGCCCTCAAGTGGAAATGATTTCTCATGTCATGAATGTGCCATTAGATCTAGTATATTAGAGGAATTGTAGAATTGAGAGCGAAAGTTATGCCATAACATAACCATATATTTCAGGAATTCCGAAAGTGATTCATAGGATTTAGTTATCTGTGAAAAATATTTAATTAATGTTTAGCCTGTTGTCTCAATGTTCTAGCGTAAAGAATAAAACCTTGAAACCTCCCGATTCACGTTACACCGTGTAATGACATTAAGACAAACAACGTACCACCCATCGGTGCGAAAGAAATGCGGGGCCATCGCTGCAACGGGAAAACCTATGTTGGGACGAAGAGCGCCTCAGCTGGAGTAGGAGATCCCAGAGAATTAGAGCGTTAAAAACATCAACTAATGCACTCGGGAACCCGAGACCTACCGTAAGAGCTTGTGGCAGTGCGTGTTAGGTCACCAACCATGAAAATACTATGGTAGAAGTTTGTAAAGGGGCATTTGAAATTGATATTTTGTGTAATGCCTTTCTTTTGTGTTTGTTAGTCGTGATAGGTAAACATTTACACTTGGATTTTAGCTGCTCAATAAATATAGTTCTGGCTGGTCGTTAACATTTTTCACCAACCCAAAAATAGCCGAGGTTTGGCATTTTTAATCGGGAGTAGTGAACAAGAGATAAAAGGAAGGACAATGACAAACACCCCGGCGCTAAGTGGAGTTAATCCCACGTTGGCTTGAATCATACCCGTGACTTCTGGATTAGCAGGCAGGGGACTCCTGCCCAGCCACTACTGAGGACTGCCATTGATGCCCGCTTTGCCGGCATAAATATATGTTAAATAAATAAATATACATGTATATAAAACCAAAATACCGTAATTCTATATTCAAATACGTAATCCCGCCAAACGGCGAACAAATACTCGTTTATATAGAAACAGATATAAGGAAAAGGGATAGCAACACACACAAAGGACGAACACAGGAGAGGTGGGGAAGGCGGAATACAGCAGATCACGAATGGAAAAATATTTCCTAGACCGGGGTTTGAACTCTGGCTCTTAACCACTTGAGCTGTCCAGGAAACGTAATTTACACTGAAATCTGCGATGCTTTATGCAACCAAGTGCCCCGATTCTTTGGCCAAGAGATGGCGTTATATATATATATATATATATATATATATATATATATATATATATATATATATATATATATATATATTCCATTTACGTCTCTTTTACAATCCTTCGCCGCACCCATATAGTATTTCAATAGCCTCCAATGCACGCCTAACTTCTTGCTTCAAAGATAAATTTTCCGAGCCACACGCTTACACCCTCTCTATGCATTGTAAGTAGAATTTAACGAATGATTCTTTTGCACCACGTAAAATCCAGTGTTGAGTCTTCGTTTCTCCGCAGATTAAACGTAACATACGCAGGCCTAAACTACGGTAATCGACATGTTTCCTTCACTTTTGCATTGCTCTATTTTCCAACCAAAGCTTTGCATTAACGACTGGCTCATTTAGAACAGCACCTTCATATGTATTCTCCCGAGCTGTGATTGATGTGACGTCAAAACGCTAGATATTCACATTCTGAGTATTTTTTACTTGATCTCTTTAAATTTTGGGTCGATTTCTTTGAATATTCTTCTTTTTAAGAAATGTCAGTGCTTATTTTTGATATGTCATTCCACACACATTCAGGGTACCATTTGCTAATACTATGTAAAATCGTTTTATAGTCTTTCGTGATTAGAATAATTTTTTATTCATCACATAGTTACGGTATCGTGAACAAAAGGCAATTTGCGTTTTTTTTCGAATATCAAAGAGTTATTTAATGTTAATCGAAGCATTTAAATGTTTTTATCTGTAATCTTACCACCATTATACTATATATTGTAATCAACTAATAGTGTCTTCACTCAATAATGCCAAGGCAAATGTGTTCGTCTATGAGTTATGGATTTAGATATGCGATCTTGCATATTTGACATATATGAGTACATAGAAAAACAGAATAGAAGGTAGGAATATATTAAAAATACTGTTGGTGAATATAACGTATGATCCTATTAATCTAACAAATTCTCTTGGCTAATATACGAGGCTAATAGTGTCGTAAACATTGAATGTAATTAGAGAAAATAGTTTCATTTTTGATTAGAAACTAGAAAAAACTGGTATACATGAAATAATAAGAGGTCGAAATGTTATTTTGTTCCATTTAGTTTCACGAATAACAGTAGTGTACATGTTGGTTGGGATGTAAGCTGGTGGTAGCTTAAGAACTATCCTACGTTCCTTATGAAACGATAGTTGGCATCGCTCGTGCATATAGAAAGGAGATAGTAATAAGCGGAAAAAATGATTGAAAATATATGCACGAATCCAACGTCTACTTCCGGAAAGAGATAGATAAGATTAAAAAAAAAATGATTGGTAGGTATGTAAGCTGCGGACATAACCTATATCCTTTTTATTCCCCTGTTATCTAGGTGGATTTCATGTGTCTACATTGAGATTGCCTCAGTGAATCGGCTGAAAACGCATACTTTCCGGCGACCGAACGTACGTTCGTGCGTGCTTTGGGGATTTGTGGGATCGATCCGTTTATTTGCTAGGGTTGACGGAGGAGAGAGGGGTGTTGAAGGGGGAGGCATGAGAGGGAGGATAGGGGTTGCGGCGGTGGGAGAGGGAGAGAGTTAGAGAGAGGGGAATGGGGTGAAGTGCGAAGGAGGGAAGGCCGATGATGAAAACCAACTTGCTAATTTGTCATAATGGTTATCACATGGAGTCGTGGTGAGAGTGTGGGGTGGGGTGGGGTGGTGGGCGGGCCTTTTCCTCGGGGGAGGAGAAGAGGGATGAACTCTCAGTCAATATCCCCCGCCTTCTAATGAGCTCCATCTGTCTCCCGTTTTGGCGAAACAAGGAGATTTTTCCCGTCTCGCCCTCCCTCCATTTTGTGTACGAGCGCGAGCGCTGTGGATGAACCCTTTTTGGACGGGTGGATGCACACGCCACGCGGAATCCACGTCTTAATCCATTGGGAGCCAGTGTGAGAGAGAGGGAGATAGGGAAAGATATTGAGAAAGGAGTATGGCGGAAAATAGGATGAGACGGAGTGACTTGAAGAGAAGAATGGAAGGGAAGGAGGGTGCAGTCTTTGATTCAAGGTGTTTCTATCCTATAGTCGAATAATACCAGACGGCCTTCTTAAGTTCCCCCAAAATCACTTTTGATATTACTTTAGTTGTTTTAACTTTCAATAACTGCGCCTATTGCTCTAGTTCATCTGTGTTTTGCCCTTTAAAACAAGTGTGTTTAACTGTGAGCTCTTATTTATATCCCCCTGTAAAATTATTATTTAAAATATTAGTGAATGCCCCAGTGTTTTGAAAACTTTTTATTTCACAGGTTATTGCCGAAATTTTGTCCATGTGAAAAAATGTACACGTTTTCCTTCTTGAACTGGGAGAATTGGGCTTTAGTTCTAATATTTTTCAATTACTCGTTGCGAAGGTCTCGCACGGACGCGAGACTCTCACATCGAACAGAAATCAACTAATTTGAATTAACAAAATATAATGCGCATGTGAATCTGTTGATCAATCACATCAAATTTGCGAATTGTTGCTCGTTAATGTGCTGCATGTAAAAATTTCATGCTGATTTTGTTTGTTTGAGTTATTATTTATTAGCTTTATTCATTTTATGATGCGAAATGTGACAGGTTATCATTTTAAATTTGCATTATTTATCAAAATGGAAGTTAATTAGGCAGTGCTTTCCAATGTAACGCATGTACTAAATATGTTACCAAAGCGGTGGCAGAAACACAGATATATTCTGGTCGATTTCTGGAGATGAATGATCTAATTTGTATCTTAAGTTTTATTTTGCATTGATACTCGCTGGACCAATGAAAATTTCCCTTGTATTTTATGTTGAGAGAAAATTGTAAATCAAAGGAGGTAAATAGTAAGCCGTACATTTTTTACTATTTTGTCTGATTATCAGATCACAGTAATCAACATAAAGGCATGTTTAAGGAAGAGCTAACCTCGATCTGACGCCTTTAGCATGTGAAATCCACTCATTCAGGATAGAAGGGCTAGTTCTTTCCAGCAAAGTCTGTTTTTCAAAATTCATCTCTTAGATTTTCTTAATTGGGGTGTTCCAGGGCTTCAACTGAGTTTGAACTCGAGAACCGGAAGTCTATGGCCGAGTGTTCTCCCAAATGCGGTACCTAGCGGCCATAATGAATCATTCCACATTAAAACTTGACCCAGAGGATTAGAAAAAATATTAAACTTAACATTTTGTTTTGACCTCTTAATATTGCATTTTTTTCTTTGGGGAACATTGCCTGAAGCAAATCAGTGAAAAAGAATATTTTTCCTAGCGTAAATGTTACTGATGATTTTATAAAGATTGGATTGATAGGTGAGAGAAGAACTGATTTAGAAATGAAATCTAGATTCCAGATCCAGGTTGAGATTCAGTATTTCCGAGCAACTCCTTGCTTTGTACAATAACGCGACCCCACGATAATCTGACTTCAGAAAAGTGCACTACTTGGATTTATAGATTTGCTTACTTAATGTAAGGTCCTAAGGCCGTTCCGGGATTAGAACTCGGCATATCTCTGCCAGTGACCTAGATCGACTGCTCAGTAGTTCATACTACCCCGCTCTGGTCAGTAATACTTCAATCAATTAAATAATTGCAATGACATCGACTTTCAAAATGAAAGAGACGAGTAAGTTCTCTGCCTACACTTTCATTCCAAAGTGATTGTTAAAAAAAATTGACTGAAACATTTTGCTATACTCACGTGTCCATCAAACCGATTTATTTAACCGTAATAAATCAACTATCTACTTCAATTCCGGAGCTAAATGGAAAGCCAAGTTCGTCATGAACGTATTAGTTAAATGGATACGCAAATTAGCATCGTTGCGGTTGCTAAACGTACGTTCATCGATTATTCGCTTCAATGATTACTTTCTTCAGCGATTCAGGCACAATTAAAAATGATCGCCTGCTTCATGGGGGGGGGGGGTCAAATCTACGCCAAGAGTGCCCTCGATGGCATCGGTGACACACCAGTGAGTCCCGTTGGGCCCGTCGTGACGGGGAAGTAATAATCAATTGCGTACACTTCCCCATAACAAAAACGTGACAAAAACGACAAAGTCATGTGACCTCTTGCAGAATTTTTCATTGATCAAATTTGACATCCGAACAGGGTGTTGAGGGATTTAAGTTTTTTTTTCAGGGTTGAGGACATTTTTAATTGTGGTTGCTTCGCTCTAAAGCAGCAGTTGCAGCTTTAGCACGTGGATCCTCAAGGATGAAAATGGCGCTCTATTAGAGTGACTTAATATTTTCGTATTTACTGGAGGAGATTTTTATAAACAATGGGGGTCAGACCATAATAATAACGGGGTTATTACCATGTTATTACTATGTTAATATGTTTTACAATAAAATATCTCAATCAACAAATTTGTATTTGGTTCCAAATTGTATAACTGCGACTAATGAGGTAATATATGTGAAATATACTTCTCGATTCTCAAAAGAAAAATCTTCAGTTATACGACGCTACAGAGCTCCAAATTACCACTACAATATCCACCATCCAAGTATATATACTCTGTTTTTGTAATGTTGGATGGCACGTTGCGTCGTATTACTTGAAGTTTACAAGTAGTTTTCTGTGGCTAGTCATCCAAGAGCTAACCACTCCGGTAGACATTATTAATAATATACCTTTTGGAAGAAATTGCGTTGTGGAGGGTCAATTACTTTTAAATATATAAAGCAGGGAAATAGATAGTCGTATTCACAAAGATATTTTAAAGGCACATTTTACTCTCCTTCATTCTTAGAGATATAGGATTTTCTTTTTCGGTGAAGCGACGGATGATGGGTCTATGCGGGAGACAAAAAAGAAGGGTAGAAAGGGAGAATGAGAGATACAGAAGGGGAAGTGAGTGACTGACCTGCACCCTGGCTTCCGTCAGATCGATCTTCATGGCTATCTCCTCCCTTGTGTATATGTCGGGATAGTGCGTCTCCTGGAACGCCCTCTCGAGTTCCTTGAGCTGCGCGGACGTGAAGGTGGTGCGGATTCTCCTCTGCTTCCGCTTCTCCGTGAGCACGCCCTCGTGGCCGGGGTACACCTTGTAGGGCAGCCCTGCCGTGAGGGAGGCGAAGTTGTCTGCCGTGGAAAGAAAAGAAGAAACAGCCCAATATAAATATTCCGCTGAAAAACACGCGAGATCGTAGAAATATCGCTGTTCTTTATTGGACTGAAAGCTTCGTTTGAGGCCCTCAGGATCCATTAGGATCACTTGAGAAGGCGAAAACATTGCGTAGAGTATAGAGTAAACATAACAGTAAGGCAGAGATATGAGTCGGTGCTGTTTATATTTAAATTTCACCGTGATAAAGTAATGTCTCGCAAATAACCCGCGGTATTTTAATATGGTAATAATCGGACTGTAAGGCTTATCAGAAACTCTAGAATTTCCGTTAAATGCATTTGATTTACTCTTTTGATCCCTTTGAATGTTTCACTCGATATAATAAATGTTCTTTAGTAAGTTTGTATTTTGATGGGATAAATTGGATATTTCTACAGAGGTATTCTTTAGTTATCGTTATAGAAGGGAAAACGTTGGATAGTCGGAGCAGAAGAAGGAAGAGAAGGGAATTTTTAAACAGTATAAGAGGAGGTAGATTTTATGAAGAAGTGAAGAAGGAAGAAATAAATGTATTACCAACAGAGGTTCTCGTGATACGTGGAAGATAATAATCATTAGGGACCGTATAAAAACGTTTATTTGATCAATGGATTACCCTAAATGAGTCATGTAATGAATTTCAAAAATTGGCATTGAGCCATGTTTTATCAGCGATATTTTTTTCAGAATAGCCACTCCCTCATGCAATTAAAATAATGTTCAATGTGTATTCCTCTAAAGTTGCATACACAATTATATATTCCTGAGAGAAAGTATGCCCACCTCTTTGAAACAAATTGGAAAGCATTTCTAGCTCAAAAGTAAATTATTATATAGTTTAAAATATATAGGTTAGTATAGATAATATAATATTTTGATCAATGAATAAACTAGCAATGTGAAATTTCAAAAATACTTTTATAAATCTCATACGACGAATCATTCGATTACGATGAATTAATGCCCACCGCAATTCTACCGTGATAATAACAATTTGGATTAATGCTGAAAGGATATGCCCGCCTCACCACGTGATAACGATTGCGTTTAAATTTACTCCAGGCAGAGTGAGCGCTCGAGACGAATGGAACGCGAGCCGTGAGGGCATAAAAGCCAATAATCGAGGCCGAGAATCCAAGCGGAATGCCCGTTGTTCAAATTGTTTGGGTGCAGCCGAATCTCTGGGAGATTATACGACGCCCTCGTCCCATACTTTTTAATTTACGTCATGGCTTATTCACCCGCCGCTCTCGTATCCCGGAGTGCCTAACCCTACCCAACCAACCTGCGGGGGCGAAAAAAAAGAGTGAAAAAAAATAAAAATCCAATCATCCCTTAAGGTTACTCCTGCGGGCGCTTTTCGGGAAAGAGGCTTAAAGACAATTTCCAATCATGGCCTTCCTCTCTGCTCTCTCTCTCTCTCTTTGTCTGCCGTGGATAGAGGAGGGGGGAGGGCGGATAGGTGGCAGCACCACGCAATGGCGCGGGCACATGCGAGGAAGAAGGGCGATAACGGCGCCATAAAAATTTCGCGGTCGAGAAGTGTTTTGTTTTTCCCTCACACGCGGCCCCTCCTCTCCCCCGAACTCTCTCCAGCCCTTTTGAACCAGCCAGTGTTACCATATCTCCTTTACTCCCCACTTTCGTACCTCCCACCCACCCACTCGCAAATACATACACACACACACACACACACACACACACACACACACACACACACACACACACACACACACACACACACACACACATGGACGGCAGAACACACTCAAACACGCTAAGCTCACACGAACCGGAGTGCAGGGGGCGAGCGCGCAATGTTCTTTAATGAATACCCACCCTCTCTCTCTTTTTTCCCCCTCCCCCTCTACCCGTCCCCGTGTAAAGTCGTGAAAACGTTCGTTCCCGCCACAAAACAACCGCCGAACGCCCGCCGACCTTCGCTTTTTTTCCTTTCCCCCTTCCACTTCCCTCCGTCTCCCCTCCCCCCGCCACACCCACCCACTCCGTTTCACATGAAAAGCTTCCACTTGAGAGCGGAAATATTAAGAGAGATGGGGGCGGGACGAGGCGAAGGTGTGAAAGGAGGGAGTGGAAGGGAACTGGATGAATACGTGGACAAAAAACAGAGGCAAGGGAAGCCACAGTTCGGATTGGTCCGGATTTTATGTACCTCGAACGTGACTACGGTCGCAAATTTTCTGACCGCATTTTTGTCGGGGCGTGAGATTAAAAATAAAAGGGAAAAAATACATTAAGAAGAGATATAAATGAGGAATATCGAGCGTCTGATATGAGCAGATTATCGGGGTGATAGAGTCGGGGAAGGTGGTTATGAGTAGAGATTGAAATAAGAATGTTTGATGAAATGGAAATTCGGGAAAAAAAACTCGATTTCATTTTAATATTTGACTCTCTGATGAAAAATCCAACGCAAGATTTCAACTTCCAGACTTTAATTTTCCGCCGTATTGGACCTCATCCGTCTGACGAATGCTTTAAAGGTACGATTTTATTTCTGATTGGCATAGATGACCAAGAAGATACCTTCCATATTATAGAGATTTATTAAACGTCGAAAGTAGATGGAGAGGAAATGATAGAATTGGAATTAAAAGAGATGAATTTCGAAAAATTAAATGCATCTTCCGCATTAGATTGCGTACGAGGTGAGGCTAACGATGATTTTGCTGATAATTTTTCGAAATGTGGAGCAAGGAATTTAGGAAAGGGCTAGGCTTAGCTACACTGATAAACCGGTTCCTGTTAGATCACTGAAGTTACGCAATGTGAAGCTGGGACGAAGGTGTGTTTGAATAATCTCCATACGTTTACCGTGATGTTCTTGTCCTGTACCTACATGTGGCAGGGAGGTTAAACATCTACATAATACCCTGCAAGCCGCTGCAGGGGCGTGTGGTGGAGGATGTTAGGTCACCATCCTTAAAAGAGGAGAAAACCACATGCAAAAACAACATGCATGCAACACTACACCTACAGAGGCGTACACATGTCTATTCATGGAAAAACCTTTTAACTAGCACCCATGCAACAACTGCAATGGAAAGTTGACCTTAGCAATTGATTATTTCTCTTCGATCGAATCCTAGGTCAACACAAAATGGTTGAAATGGCATGGTTACTGTGGTGGCAACGCAGAAAACAACTCAAACAAACTTCTACCATTCACTGAATTGCCAATGGTTTAATGAAATTTTGATTTAATTTATACAGATAGTGAACAATATACCTAAATGAAACCCCCTGTTTAGGATGAAATCAAGTAAAAAAATGTAGTCTAAAAGACTCAATATCAATAGGAATTCTAAACTTGGAACAAATTTGGCGAGGCAGTAGATTAGATCTTACAGGATCTGTATTTCAAGAGTTGTTATTCTTTAGACACGGGAGGAAACCAATCAAGGTAATCGCATATATTCACATTGCGAGAGTTTTGTATTTGCAATTTTTAGCTCGGGTTGATACAGTGGACCAAGAGGTGTAAGAAACTGCTGCTCCAGTCGAAAGACCTTCAAATTAAAATTCATCAACTTATTTAAGTGCGGCTAATGTAATTTTGTGAAAAAATGCTTTGTTTTGTAGGCTTTTCAGTCTTTGAAAAAGAAAACTTTGGGAGATGCCGTGAGAGTGACTTTTAGAGGAGCCATCCGCTAATGCGTATTACAACGCAGCAATATTTAAGTGCGAAAACCCCAGTCACGGCGAATGGTTTTTACTCGCTGAAATCGTGGCATTGTCAGATTTTGGTTAGTATTTCATTATTCTCACGCTCTCATCTATTTCTAGGTTGCACAACAATCTTTTTCCTTCAGGGCACTATTTTCTCTAAATACTCACGATAGGATTATTGTCTTTCATCTGTTTATGGGATCGTTCCAGATCATTCTATGTTCTTTAGCTCAGTTGTTTATTGGTTTTGTTTTTCATTCCCCTCTTACTTTATTATTACTCCATCTCTTTCGGTACCTAAGGTATTTTTCTAAGGTTCTTCAATTCGGTTGTTTCTAGTTTTCTATATGTGTATACTATTGTCACTTTAGCTTTAATGTTATAAGCAATTACATTTTAGAAATTCGTTTAAGTATTCTAGCTTTTGTTTCTTTTACTCTATATATATTTTCCGTATCATATAGTTTAGATCAGCTGATATTCTGTTCGCCTTATCTGTGTTTTTAATTCTTGTCGAAGTATGCAATAGCTTAGTATTTAACTCCTAAGTGTATATGTTTTTCCAATTCCTCAAATATCTCCTTATTGTTTACGATTTTGTTCCTAAAATGGCTTTCAGCTTCTGGTAAAGATGTTGTTTTGCTATTGGAATTATCTATCTTTTATTTTCCTGCTGTTTAATTTAGCAAATGCAAGCAAGGAATTTTGTTTTCGCGGTCAGTCGATGTTCTCTTTTTTCAAATAAATGTGTCCTGACATCTTAAACAAACATTTCTAAGTTCCATTTAATCAGGACTGAGCAATGTTTTGCGATATTAATATTAGAAAATTCCTGAATTAATCAATACGATAAACTTATGAAATAAACGTATATAAAACCATATTTTTGGATGTAAACTAAACATGTGTTTGGCAGCTGGTGCATTCTGTGAAAGGTTAGACCGCAAGAATTTCTCATGCCACATTTCATAGCTTAGAAAATTTATCTCGTCCGGAAATATTTGAGCAGAGTATCTCTAACTTTCTACTCTACTTCGTACACATTAGTGAATACGAGAGTTGCTAAAAATTTAATTGTATTTTGATTCATCGGGCAAAAGGATTAATCACTATTTTTTAAACTGTAATGAAAAGAAATGCAAAAGAGCACCGTTGCATGGTCTTTGGAATGTTGTAAATTAAATTTTTATTGTTGCGACGCTTATATTTGAGGTGAAATTTAGAATTCGTATTTCGATGAATGAATCTTCGTTTCAAAAGAACTTCATCCTTGATTTTAAATTGAATGAGGCAATCGCAAGAGAAGGGTCAGCCTACAAACCATTTACTCCATAGAAATCTCAACATGCAGGTACCTGTATTAGCAATCTAAAGGTTTAAGAAATGGCTGGTATTAAGGTGTTGATTAAAGTTTATGAAATTGTTCCTCCTGTTCGATGGCACAATTTTATCAATGCTGCATTTTTTATCAGTGATGATCCAAAGGTTTTTATCTGCCGAATGTATCGGAATACTGGATTGTTGGTACAAATGGGCATAATTGATGTGGCCGCCACAACCAAAAAAGTGTTTATATGAGCGTTCTATGATGGGTATTAGTTCAATCGAAGCTGAATTTATTTTTATACATATTTTATGAGGCCTAATTTTTATCAATACCACAAAACAGGACAACAATCTACATCTACATCTACTTAATACCCCGCAAATCGCCGCAAGGGCGTGTGGCGGGGGGTGTTAGGACACCACCCGTAATTTAGAAAAGAAAAACAAACCGCATGCAAAAACCACAAATTCATATATCCACAAAAAAAACATGGCATACATTCATGCATGAACACTTACACCCCACACACATGCAAACACTCAAACTACATCTTACATACACATGCACCTGAAAGTATACCTAACAGCTTTGCAGTGTTTGACTTTGCTCCGACTTGTAAATTCAACGTTTTCAATATTTCTAAAGTGACTTCGGTTTCTTGCTAATATGATTTCTGATTGTTCGGGGAAAGAATGAGTATTTGTACCTATCTGTCCTGGAATCTATCTCCCTTAGTTTATCTTTGTGGTCTGATCTACCTAAGTAGTGTGGGGCCATTATAATTCCTTCAGTGTCATAGTTAAACTCGTTTATTCTGAACCTTTCTAAAAGTCTAAGCCTCGCTTGTTCTCTCTGCACTTCAAGTGGTTCCCAGCCTAAATCCCCTAAGAGGTCTGTCACACTTGTGTTCTTATCATAACAATTTTTAACGAATCTAGCGGATTTTCTCTGGACTTTATCTAATTCTTTTTGCCAAATTTTCTCCCACGGATCCCAAATACTTTCGGCATATTCCAAATGAGGTCTAATTAGAGCAAAATAACACCTCTCTTTAACTTTACATAATTTTTGTAAGTGGCTGGGAAGAATTATAGGCTAGTCAGGATGTAAGATCGGAAGATTTGAATAAGTGGATGAGTTTTTATGTCTTGTTGGCATATTTACTGAAACTGTTACAGGTAGAATGGACAAAGGAATCGGAAACAATGCGAAAAATAACGAATATTTGTACTACCGTCGGTAATCCACGTATGGAATTGCGGAATGATGGTTCAACTAAACGCGACATGACATCTTGAGCTGTTAAGGGCTTCCTCATTGGATGGAGTGGAACACACGCCGAAGATTTATTATCACCGCCGCCGTCGTCAAGTCCATCACTGCACCGGATCGCATACCCGAACGATCCAACGCATCCTACTCCGGACTCCTCTCGATCATTATTTTATCATTCCTCACGGCTGGAGGGGAGCGGCGCGCGGAGTGCTGTAAAAAGAACTCCGCGGCCTTCCTATCGCCCGCCCCGTAAAAACGGGTACCCTTTGTCCGGATCGACAGAACGTGTAATTCGCTTCCCTTCACAAAAAATACTCCGTGGCATCACGGTTAACTCGAGTCCTCGTGGGAGATCGGGATTTCTTTCCTTTTTTATAAATTACATTTTTTATTTTTACGATCTTCCTCCCAACCCCCTCCTCCCCCGCCATCGCCGCCCGAGTGCATGTGCAGTCGCAAATGGTTCTCGACGGTCTTTGCAACGCGTAGTGCTTAGGGGGGGGGGAGTGCGGAGGGCGCAGTTGGGACGGAAGGGGGGGGGTTTGGGAGAAGAGACGGATGGAAAAGACCGGCCGTGCGCTCGTGAGAGGGAGCGTGCGTTTCATTCCGCCAGCGGAATAATAACGGGCGCCCTCGAGATGGGTGAGGGTGCGGGGAGGTGTGGGAGGGAAGAGAACTGAGGCGAGAGAGAGAGAGGGACTGCCACATGCACTGTACACCGCGATGGAGTGAGGGAAGATGTCGTTTCGTTGGGTCCGCCATTTTCAACCGTATCGATCGTCATTTCCGCCCCCCCTCCCCTCATCCCATCTCTCCACCTCCTCCCCCAAGCCTTCGGCCCCGCCCCCACACTCCACGCCACCCCCCTCCCTCTTCCTCCCTCCCTCACTCTCACTCGACTCGTCTACTCCCCCACTCCTTCCATCCACCTTCTCGCCCCCTCCCACCAGTTCCCTCCCCCTTCCGGGTGTAGGGTTGGCTTGGAGAGGGGGGAGACGCGGCGGAGGGGGATGCCGGGAAGGTTCGGATGACGACGGCAGTGGAGGAGGGAGTAAGAGGAGGGGTGGTTGCGATGGCGGACAGAAGGAGTGTGGAAGAGAGAAGGTGAATTGGAACTCTGTTACGTAGCGGTAGAGTGGAGGACGAAATGGGGAATAGAGAAGATGAGGAGGTTGTGAATTGGGAGGAGAGGTTTGCGGGCGAGACTGCGCGGAGGCGAAGCTGAGAAGAACGCGAGTATAATTTCGATGCACTACAATACTGCGGGAAATATATCCTAGAGCACGTTGTGGCATTTTCCCCAGTGTTCACTTACCAAAGGCCCTCTCTCATAATGACAATAAGGGCATCCAAATCCTGGAGAACTCTTCGGAGTCCCATGCATCGAACATCGGATAGGTATTTTTAACCTAGGAGGCTCGTAAAGGGCTCCCCGGACTGAGGAACGACTATTAACACGACCTAAGTCGTATATGTTCGCGTGACGAAGCACAGGTCTATGCGACTGTATCGAGGGCGATTCACCTATTTTTGTGTCTCCTTATTGGGTAGTTTAGCGGGTGTTAAGTGTTAGTGAAATTCCAAAGTTAGATAAACTATGACGGAAGATGCTGTAGTGGTTTAACTCTAAGAATATTTTACTAAAGAAACAAGATGCTTTTGGGCTCAAACAACAAAGTAAACTGAATTTTTATTCGCGTCCAGTTACCGTTTACTTGAGCATCCAGGAAATACAATTGAAACAATGAAGATTTTTGCAATCCATGTGACATTTGGTAAACACGGTATTGGATGGAATGAAATGAATAATAGATAAAAGATGGAAATCGTCATTAAAAATCTTCTTCTATGGCGCGTGGTTGCGTGTTGATTCAATATTAGATTGGTGGATATGACAAAAGAGTTAGATTAAACATCGATGGTGATTGTGAGAAACGGAAATATTACAAAAGTGAAAAGAACTGGGGGGAATAGAGTTGATGTTTTGGAGGAAAAAGAAACACTTTTGCATGAGTGGTTTTCATAGAATGACTCGCAGGTAGAGAGTGAGGATCAACAATTAACATCATCGTCGCAACTCTTAAGTGTTCATGATTGGGGGAGGTTTGAGCGAGTGAATACGCGTGGAATGTGTGGGAGTGAAGACAGGGACGTGTAAAGAGGGAAGAGATCAGAAAATAGAAAGAGATTGTAGAGAGGAAAGCTGTGGAGCATTCTTTCTGACATGGCTCTCTCACTGCGTCTCATTAAAGCCACGGCAACCCAATATTATGCGAACGAATGAGAATGATGGAGGCGTAGAAGCCTGGCTTATTGCTCCGTGAGAACGAGGAAGTTTGTAATTCTCCTGGAATTCCTAGAGATAGATTATGCCGTATTATTGCTTTTCACATACCGTGCATGTGGGACAGCACTTTGCTCCTAAATAGCTACTGAATATTTTTCATAAGATGTTCCTACCCTTAATCCCTCATCCTTTGTGTGTTTGCATATGATTATTTTATTTATTATGATTATTTATATGATTATTCATTATAAGAGATCGAAAAACATGCGAATTCGTAAAGGTATTCTTTTGGTAATGTGAGTGGTATATTAAAAATTACCTGTGTCGAAAGCAACTGAACTATTTATTTATAAATATGTACTAGTTTCATCAATATTGAGAAGGGGAAAGTTATAAATCCTAGGATAAACTTAAATTTTCAATGAATGCGGTGGGTATGAAGTGATTAAGGAGTTCTGGTGGTAAGGATAGTAGAGAGAGGGTAAGGAATCAGTGGAGTATGATGAGTGCATTGGATTCACTGATGGTTGGCAGCTATGAAAGTAGTGTGGTACGTTGCCTCGGTAATGTTGAGTGAAAGGATGAGAGTTGAAACAAAAAAATGGTAATATGAACGGAGAGTAAATGACTTGAAAGTCAGGTGTGTAGCGAGAGAGTCGTGAATAAATGTGGTTAAAGGGGCTCTCTGAACAAGGAATAGTAGAATTGTCTAGAGCATATATGAAAAAGTATATGATGTCATCGGAGGATAGTTGCAGGGATTAAGGAGAATGGAGAATATTTAATGAAGAGTGTGAGTTTCCTGAAAAAACTTAGAATGAGCATTTTCTGACAATTACCTGCCCTTAAAGGAAAGGTGGTGAAGTTTATATGTGAATGATCAAAAATATTATTCTGAGCTAGAAGTGAACGCCAGTGTCTAACCCGGCCCCGAATAAATCAACAAAAAATCAAAATTAGACAATATTACCTTTGAAGATGGAAGAAATTATTAGATTTACATGAAAATCAGTTGACCACTAGCAGTCTTATGGAGTATTTTGATGTTACTTCAATTTTTGCCGTTAAAGCCACGAAATGTTATGGTATTAAATTTGAAAATTATGGGCTACTCTATAAAAGTTGTGCTGCATATTTTATCATTAAACTCATGTCTTGATAAATATTTGACTCGTTCAAAGCTCACCTATCTATTAATCTTAAATGAGTAATATTTGCGATTGCGTTACGGTGCAAATTAAAATTATCATGGACCTTGGGGAAATATTTTTTTAAATATGTAATTTGAAAGATATTTTAATTACTTTTAACCTCTTCTAAAATTAGATATCTAACTACAAATTAAAAAATTAAAAATTAATGGAAACAAGCGATCGGAAGATACACATGTTTACTCGTATCAATATTTTTTAACTTAAGTACTTGTCGATTGCATTATTGCCTCCATATCAGAACATAAAGTGGTCGTTACATTTTGAGGAAGTTAAGAAGCTGTAATCACAATTAAACGCATTCTATAATTAGAATTTAAATCGCAATTGGGGATAATAAATTAATGTTCCAGGCGCTATTGTATAAGAGAAAGTATTAGTCATGGAGAGAATCACAAAAGCGACATATGCATACAACATATTTGTGTAGGTGTAATGGAAATAACAGACTTACCCTATTGTAGAATCTAAGCGTATGTTCTACATATGCCTGTAAATTGGTGATATGTGAGAAACGAGTTACTTAATGCCAGGCTCACAACCTTCTTTATTGATCTCTTCTCTCCCTTAATCTGGCAGTGTAAATACCAGAGAAAGTAAGATATAGTTAGCTACAAACAATATAGGAAATAGAAAAAGTTATTGCGTCGATTAAATATTTATATTTAATTCTACTTGATAGGTTGGCATAAAAGATCTCTGGCAAAAATGCATGCCTTTAGCCTGCAACTAACTCCGTTGTTACTATCATTGAAATAAGATATTGATTAGTCAGCCAAAAACAAATCACAAGAGTAGAAATATGCTTTTAAGTACTGAAAATGCCATATTTAACGTGTTTCATTATTTATGAACATTTTTCGACTAGATATTTGCAAATTTGTATCATGGAGAGTAGATATTGCAGTATGAACCCAAACGTGTGCTGTTAATATTGAGTTAAAAATCCTTAAAAAGCAGAGAAGCAATTCCTACCGGGGCACACCCACATATGCAATGTGAATAGATATAATTTTAAAAAAGCAGAGATTTATCAAATCCAAGAGTCTCTGACGAGTGAACAATAGATGTAAAAATTATCACATTCGGGATAATATATTTTCGTTTTACATTCTTCTTCCTTCCGGCAATGGAATTTAAGCCTTACAAATTTTTACGGATAGAGATTTGTGGAAAGAGTTGAAATATAGGAAGTGACTTGATGAAAAGCTGGGGAAAGGTGAGAGGATGTGAGGTGTGAGAGAGGGGAGGGCGAGAGGGTGGAAAGGGAGTGTGAGAGAGAGAAGGAATAATCCCATTACGGATGGAAATGGAATGCTTCGACTTTAGTGCAGAGCCTTGGTGTTCGCCGCGGGCTTAAACATTCACCCGCCGCCCAAAATGCCACCCCATTCCCTTCTCACCCCGTCTCTCACCCCCTCCCCCACTACCCCCTTGCCCACGTTACTCCCCCCATCTCCCCTACCCCAGACCCGCCCCACTCACCCACAACCCCGCCACGCCGCTCCGTCTCAGATCTATATTTCCCCCGTCGCGCATCCAACTACGCTGCAAACGCTCTATAAAACGCGGGGCACGTACGCGTTCGTCTGTCCCCCTGGGCCGAGGACTCTCACTCCACACAGTCCATCGCCGCTGACTCAAATCCTTGGATGATCGAACGATTGACAGACGGTTTCCCTCACCCCGCACCTAGCCCACAGAGCCCGGCGACATCCCCCTCACCCCTTCCTACCCACCGGTGCGCCCCATTTTCTCTACCACGATTTCATTCGTATAAGCACACACACACAGATATGCGTGTACATGTATAAATAATATATATAATATATATGTTTATTATGTATATGTATAAAATATGAATACATATACATATATATATATATGTATATATATATATATATATATATATATATATATATATATATATATATATATATATATATATATATATATTTTTTTTTTTTTTTTTTTTTTTTAAGGTAATCTACCGGTTAAGGTAGGTTTTTGGATGGACACAACTACCAAACAAATATTTTATTACTCCTAACAAAACACAAAATCCATCATCCTACTCTATATCAGGTCCCTCTTCATCTCTGAGTACTTTCTTCTTCCCTTCATCCCGTCCAACATCCCTATCCTGTTCCTTCCCTTTCCTCTTTTGCCCAACATTCTACCCTCTAATCACAGTCTTCAACATCCCACTGCCGGTCAACACCCCCTTCATCCACTTTTCCTGCCTCCATAGGATTGCTCCCAACAAACCCCTCTCTTCGCCCATCATACCAAGTACTTCCTCATTTGTTTTCTTCTCTGTCCATTTCACCTTCTCCATTCTTCTCCACACCCACATTTCGAAAGCCTCCAATCTACGTCTATCCTCCTGCTTCAATGACCACGTTTCCGCACCGTACATAGCTACGCTCCATATCAAAGTTTTTACGAGTCTTTTCCTAACATCCTTACTCAAAGTCCCTGTCATCAACTCCCTCCTCCTTGTGAAAGCCTCTTTGCCTAGCGCCATTCTTCTCCTTACGTCCCTACTACTTTGACCGTGTTGGTCCAAAACACTACCGAGATACGTAAACTGTTCTACCTGCTCTAGTTTTTGCCCTCCTTTTTTAATGTTAAGCTTGGCCTTTTTCTTTCTAGAAAATCGCATAACCTTTGTTTTATTAATATTGATTCTCATCCCATACCTGTCGCACTGAATTTCCAATTCACTCAGCAATGCTTGCAGCCCCTTGGCTGACTGACAAACTAAAGCTTGGTCATCAGCGAACCTAACTGATTTTACGAATTCCCCGTCCACTTTCATTCCTACCTCCAGTTCTTCCCATGCCTCTTTGATCATTTCCTCTGCATACAGGTTGAACAGCAACGGCGATAATGGGCAACCCTGCCTTACACCTCTTCCTAACACTGCCCAACCGGACTCCCCGTTCCCCACTCGCACCTGAGCAGTCTGAGACATGTACAGGTTGCGGATTAGCCTCCTTTCCCTCCAATCTATTCCTATTTTATGCAATATAGTATACTCATTACTTTTCCCAATTCACTCTATCGAACGCTTTTTCGAAATCTACGAAACAGGCAAATACCTCCTGATTGTGTTCTATATTCCTCTCGATTAATAATCTCATTACTGCAATTGCATCACGCGTACCTCTCCCCTTCCTAAACCCAAACTGATCATCCCCTAAGTAGTCATTTGCCCTACTCTCTATCCTTTTGTTTATGATCCTAAGAACAACTTTAGCTGCGTGGGATATGAAACTTATTGTCCTATAGTCCTCACATGACGTGGCCTTCACCTTTTTCGGAATAGGAACTAAAACTGATCTCACAAAGTCTTTCGGCCAGATTCATTCCTCATAAATACTACGGATCAGCCCATATAGCCTCTTCCTCCCACATTTTCCTAAACATTTCAGTAGTTTCGCAGAAATGTTATCCACGCCGACGACCTTATTTAGTTTCATCTCC
The DNA here is from genome assembly GCF_022747635.1 of Hetaerina americana. Taxonomy (NCBI): domain Eukaryota; kingdom Metazoa; phylum Arthropoda; class Insecta; order Odonata; family Calopterygidae; genus Hetaerina; species Hetaerina americana. Next base: position 52,988,041 of record NW_027287427.1, on the reverse strand, counting down.
CTTAATGCCCTTTCTATCTCATTGTCTAGTATGCCTGGACCTAAGCTATCTTCCTCTACGTCATGTTCCTTTTCTATGTCTAACTTTGTTGGTCTAAGCTCTTTCCTATACAGTTCTTCTATATATTCCTCCCATCTCTCTTGGATCTTTCCTGCATCAACTATTACGTTACCCGTCTTATCTCTAACTGCTATCGTTGATCTCCCTTTCTTAATTCCCGGTAACGATTTAACTTTGCTGTACAATGCACCGATTTCACCATTCCTCTGCAGACTTTCCAGATCCTCGCACTGCGTCTTCCACCATGCTTCTTTTGCTTTATTGGTTGCCCGCCTCAATTTATTGTTTGATTTTTTGTACTTCATTTTGCCTAATTCTGTATTTACATTCTCCCATTTTCGCCGCTCATCCATCTTTGTAATCATCTCATCCGTGATCCATGGTTTCCTAGTCCTTTTTGCGTTAACGGTTCCAATAGTGTCTTTTGTGGCTTTAGACAACCCTTTCTTGAAACTTTCCCATTTTCCTTCGATAGTACATAGCTCTTTACCATCCTCCATGATTTCCTCCACGGCCTTTTTGTATTCCTTCCTTTTCAACCCATTTAATGCTTCTACATTCCATTTTCTAACTCGCTGCCCCTGCCTTATCTTTTTGAAACGGACGCTACATTTCATAACAACTAAATTGTGGTCAGAGTCCGCATCCGCTCTCGGGAAGCTGTGCGAATTATCACAGTGTTCCTAAACCTGTGTCTCACCAGGATATAATATAGCTGTTACCTTTCTGAGTCACCTGGCATTTTTCATGTATACCTGCGTCTTTTGTGGTGTCTAAACCAAGTGTTGGTGATGACTAACCCCTGTCTCCTGCAGAACTCAACTGCTTTCTCCCCGCGGTCATTCCTCGTGCCCAAACCGTAGTCGCCCACCTCATCACCATCTCTTCCTTCGCCTACCGTCGCATTCCAATCCCCCATCACTATCAAATGTTTCCCTGCAGGAACACACGCGATCATGTCCTCTAACTGATCGTATATCTTATCGACCTCTTCTTCCTTATGGTTGCTCGGTGGCATGTATACTTGAATAATAACTAAGTTCGTCGGTTCTGCTTTTATCTCCAATAGTATTATTCTATCCGTTACCTGCTCTATGTCGACTACGCTTCTTCCTACCTCTTCATTTAATACTATGGCAACCCCTCGTTGGCTCTCGTCCCCACCGCTGTATATTATTCTATACTTATCACTCCAGTAATCCCCGCTATCTTTCCATCTCAGAATTTGTCAAAAATCTCAAGATATATCTTTTGTTTACAACGATTCTCATTCTCTAACAAATACATTGATTTTCTAATGTGCTCAGAAATTGCTTAATTCCTTTAGCTGAATGACTAACTCAAGCTGAGGGACGATAAGATGTGGCCCGAGTGATGCCTGAAATTATTTTCCCGCCAACCTATTCAAGGAGGGGATCGAGATGGTGCGGGGGCTAACGTACTGGCTTCCCACCCTGAGGGCGCGGGTTCAAATCCCGGCGGTGTTGAATATTTTTCAGAGGTATCTCGATCCCTACTTGAGGTGCTTTGTGGAGGGCACTTTGAGTGAGTACGCCGTCCGTCGGATGGGACGTTAAACTGCGGACCCCTTGGCGCCTTTCGTAAAGAGTAGGCTAATGCCGACGCCGGGTTTCTCTCCACCCTTCATCCTTTCCTGTCCATCCCCTATGGCGCAAATGACCTTAGCTGTCGGTCGCCTCCCCTCAAAACTACTACTACTATTCAAGGAAAAAAATGTGTGTGAGTTAAGATGGAAGGGTGGTTATTTGATTGTTTGCATATTACTGGTGATTCTTTTTCAAAATATTGGAAAAATTACACGTTAGGCTGTATTAAGTACATGTTAAGTATGAGTGGTAACAATCACATAATCTCATTCTGTACAGAAATTTACAAATTATTCAAAATTATGTCCTAGAAGCCCTCATGCGGTCCGAAATACTACTTTTTTAAAAATATCCATCTCCTAACCATTCTTCTCTCAATCACGAGCTGCATCATACCAGTAAAATTGCTACACTTTCCAGCATTTCTTCGTCTCCAACCAACTTGATTCCCCTTTGCTCTCCGTACACTTTCTCAAAAGCCTCTGATCTGCGCTTATTTCTTTTACGTTAGAGACCGCTTTATATCAAACTATTCGCCATCTTAACGTTAAGGCTACGATTGCTTCATACCCCGCGAATTTTCTCCCAATGCAATTCTTCTTTTGTTAAACCTTCTCTCACATGACAGCAATGTATATTTGTTTCTAAAAGATTTCATCTCTTGCTTCTTCATACCTAGATAAGCATGAGCATCGAGAGCTAAACTTCCAATAATTGCTGCGATAAAGAGACTTTATATGTATTTAACTGAGAAATACAATGTATACATGCATTATTTATGAGTATGTCTGCGAGTTCTTTTAAATTGTGTGCGAAAATTGATATTTCATCAACAAATTGATTATTATGTAACAAGAATACATGAAACATAATCTTACATGTTCAATATAATTACACTGAGAGCTATGTTTTTAATGGTAACTTAAATTGTACTAATTGGACTAATTGTAACTCAGGTAGCTTTTTTTCAGTGATAAACTTTCATTTTGATAGTTATCAAAGAGGTTGGCTCAGTGCATTAACCTATTCGCCTCTTTGCTAATACAAGCACGAAAGTGCTTGCTTTGATGTTAATATTCTTGTAAATATTCTCCGTCATTACCTACGCTTGGTCTTTCGAGGTAGCGTGAGACATCTTCACTTTTAGTGTATTTGCGTCCTAACTTCAAATTTCAGTTCCGTACTCCATTATTATCTCATGTTCATATATTCTTCAGAATCTAACCTGCTCAGTTCTCATTGCATCATCTTAATGCGTTTCCTTACTAGTCTCACATTGAAGTCCTGCCATTTGTTCCTCCTCTCTGGCCATACGTCTCATTTGTCTGTCTCTGTCTGTTATTACTTTTAGGATGTTATGAGGCTGCAGATGATGCTCGTTAATATCAATGTTCCACATTCTAGGCAACTTTTCGGCAGATTTCTATAGAGGATATCTTATTTGGTGATATTTGTCGTATTTTTCAATCTTTCTAAGAAAGTAAGTTTCCATCACTTCCCAGATCTCTCTTTTATTTAATGTTCCATTCCTTTCCCTTAAATAAATATGCTTTCCATAAACATGCTTTGAATAGTTGCATTCCTCTATGAATAGCAATATTATTAAGCCTACGAACAACCTGCGCGCGATCAAATGCATTATCTACTAATTAGTGCAAATGCCTCTCAATATGACGAAGATTAGAAAAATTTGCACACACAAATGACATAATTTCATCATTCGGTTCAAAGTTAACTGATTTTTTACTTTAAAATATTAATATATACCCTGGTTGATTAGAATCATCGACTATAGTTTCTAAGTAATGCCTAGGTTCTACAATCTATCAAATTACTTTATTGCCATGTCCTGGTGTATAAGAGTAATAACAGTAACGTCAATTTCAAAAATGTTAATAATGCTCTCACTAAAATTTGAGCCCTAAAATTAAATATGGATGGGATTAGGATGCCATTTTTAGGTTGCAATAATTTATAGAATGTGTATTATGCCAAATTCTGTTTTTTTCTCTTGAAACTTTAAATTCTTATTCATCCCAAGCCGATGGTTATTTCTTTATAGAAGACCAGGCCCGTAGAGATTTAAATGTAAATTGCGCTATTAACTACCTCTCAAATTTGCGCGTCGTTTTGTTTTAAGACCTCGGCGACACTTACGCCCGAAACGAAGTGGTTTGTTTTCGGAGCCAAAATGGCGCACGATCGAGAGAGGCACGTCGAGGACTTAAGCGCTTAAACTTCACGCACGTGAGCTCACAGGGACTCTCTCTCTCTCCCCATCCCCCTTTCTCTCTTTGTCTTCCCCTCACCTCCCCTGATTAGATTGATGGGAGCCTCTAATCATTTCATCGCCCTAAGTGTTCGCCGCTTATTTCGCTCCGATTGAAGCGGAGTTACCTCTTGCCCTGTGAGTCTTCGCTTAACGGCGTGTCGTAGTTTACCACAAAGGCACAGTAGCTGAAATTCTCTGAAAGCAATCTAAATGGCTCAAGTTAAAACTTGACTGTTTCTCTTCGCTTCCAAAACATAAAGCTCCTCACAAGGTCGATGCTAAGGTTGTTAAGAAAGAACAAAAAACAATACAAAACGATGACACACACACAGCACAAACACAAACGACGAAGTTTCAGCAAAGGTGGGCGAAGAGAATAATTTAGTGAGGGAAATCCGAGACAGGCGAAGTAATTGGATGGAGGAAACATTGAAAGGCAGTGAGATGTTGAAGGCTATCATAGAAGGGTGAATATTTGCTAAGAGGGGTGTAGTGGAAGGAGGAAAGTGAAACTTCTATGTAGTTGGGAGACAGGTAAAAGTTACGAACAGATGAAGAAGGAAATTATGTCAGGGAGAAAATTAAACTCTCGTGACAAGTACATATAATTTACCGTTAGCAACCGCCGAATACTTACATTTAAAAATATACAATACCTTTAGTGAATGAACATGAATTTTTTCAAGATCCTCTCCCTTTAATAAAAAATCGACCTGTTTAGACTTTTTCCTCTCTTTGAAGGACACGCCTATCTCTTCTGATTGTATGAATCTTAACCAGACGAGGTTTTACTAGAGGATAACCTCAGAAACCAATCCAAATTTATTTTTGATAGGTGAGTGTTGTGTTCACCCCGGACTGAGTAGTAAAGCGTATACAAGTCACACGTGGGGGTCCGGGATTGGCACTTACTTTTCCTGTGCCGTCTGTGGTCTCCCAAGGAATCCCTGTCAACCATAAACTTACACCACGCACATTTTACACAGGCTTGTCCAAAAACGCCATCCGAGATTTAAACCCGATACCCTCCGGTCAATGCCCGAACACTCTTCTGACTAGGCCACTACAATCTTATTTAAGATCTATGGATTGGAGGATGTTGAGACGAGGGTATGGAAATGAATATTAAGAGTAATATGGACAGGAAGGGGAGCAAATGAAGAAGATCTAGGCATGATATGGGAAGAGAAAATATTTTACGGGAATAATTAGAAGAAGGCAAGGAAAAATGAAGGTGAAGGGCATATGTAGTGGTGTAGAATGTTGAAATCTGTGTCTGAGGAGAGAATGCTGGGTACGCATGATCTAGGGAGGAAAATATCAGGTTTATTGAACGTAATGGAGGTAGAAAGCATGCAGAGTTGAATGGATTTATAAAGGTAAAGTTTAAGCGTATTTAGTGTCACGATGGGTGGGGCTTAGAAATTTAAGGGTGCATAATAGTCACTGGATCCATCAAAAACCCATTTTGAGACGGCAGACTACTGTTAGCAATATTAAATAATGTATTTATTCTATACCAAATGGGTGTTTGACTAAATATATAGAATATAGGGCAATTGAAGATTGTTTTTGTTAAAAATAGGAGGGATAGGGTTGTAATGAAAATATGTGGATTGGATGCACCCACTGTTAATTTGCAGGTGTAAAAGGAGTGTTCTGTACTATTTTGCTCATATTTGGACAATAGACGAGAGCATGATCAGTAGATAATTGTATAAGAAAAGTAAATGCTGTTAAAAAAAAGGATGAACCACCGCGGCTTTATGTCGCCTTCTAGCCTCCACCTCGACGGCTCGTTTCTGCATAACTCAAGTCGAGCTTTTTTCATGTGTGCATTTTTCTTCCCAAGCAGTTTGTCGTCATCACCCCATCCCTTCCGGCGGGCGTCATTTTTGCGGACGGCACTAGCCTTGCACCACACTCTCCCACCATCCCATGGAATGATTGTCTCCCCCTCACGTGATGAGGGCGTGGAGAGAGGCGAGGGTAGCGAGGAAAAAAAAGTGAAATACACAGAATAAAAGGAGGCTTAAGAGGAAAGCTTCGCTTAACCACCTCGAGATGGCGTTGACTCAAAAAAATGAAATAAAATTGCGGGAGTTATTGTTCCATATATATGTGTTTTTTTGTTGGGAAAGATAGCGGCGTACAGACGGGGGGGGGGTAGTGTGGGGAGAAAGGAGAGGGGGGTGAGAGAGAGAGAAGTGATACAATTTTTTACGTTCGTTAAAACGCTCCAAGGGAGGGCATCGTAAATTCCACGGGTGATTTTTTTATGAGGGGATGATAATTCGAGTCCGGCACCGAACACGTGAAGTTGGAAGTGGGCTATAGTGGAGAACAATTTTTGCTGTCGAGGAAATTGATCTTGCAGAGAAAATTGCGTTGCAATATTTACGAATTCTATGCATCAAAAAGAAAAAAAACGAGATGAAATAAAAGTAATAAGAGCGTACGTAGGCCATTCCATAACGCCACAAGAGTTTCCTTGGCTCTCCTTAGTCCCAAATTTTAAATCTGGCGGAAGACTGACGGAAGTAGAAGCAGAACGTTGACTCACCTATTTCCCGCGTTTTGTGCTAGAAATCTCTCCACCTAAGTTATATCAACTTCAAAAAAGTCTGGTTGGATTTATTTTTCCGCGTAGAAAGGTATTGAATCTTAAAGATAGGACAAGAAACCACTTATATTCAAGTTTTAGATACATGGATATAGTTAATTTGATAATCATTTTGGAAAATACAAATTTTGATAATGTTTAATGAAATACTAACATGGGCAACCAAAGGCTTTAAATATTTAAACCAAAGGCTTTAATTGAAAGTGATGATTTGGTTTGAATATTTTCACGGAAATCTTACTGAAAGCCAGAAGCAGAAAATACCTTCTCATGCGATTGCCGCGAGTGAGTTTTGACGTGCCCTATACATTGCTTTCAATGATTTTGGCCATGGTCCATGTCACTAGGCGCAATATCTAATGTTAATTACTTTAAGGATTTAATAAAATGGACCAATATCATGGAGGATGAGAAAAGAAAAAAGAAATAACTGCCTGTAATAATAGTAATTAGATCTATATACTTGCATAATAATATATACACGTGTGTAAATATAGGTGAATGTATTAATGAATGCATGCCTGATACAAGACCACTAAAATCATAATTATGACTGATTAGAAACACTTGATGTAATTTTCCAAATCGATTTTCGAAGATCCACCTAATGTTATTGCATCACTTTCGCCAATTTTGTTGCATATCAGGGAAAAATTCCCGAATCTTTCGTCGAAAATACACCGGGAAAGCGGTAAAGCTATCTTTTACCTCTTCCTGTTGTACTCTTCCGGTTTGCGTCCGAGAAATTCATGATTAGTTGAAGAAAATTAGCAAGATATCATTGCGCGCCGATCGATAACGATGAACTACTTCGAAACAACTTGCCGATCCATTGGAATGAGCCCACTCTACTCTTCGTTGGTTTTTTTCACCTCTATATGTGACCCAGCGCACGCGCCGAGTCTTTACCCTGCCCATCACTCCCATGTCCCTAGAGAAGTGTATCACCGCCGTGGCTGGTGTTGTCAGATCCGCCGAGAATATCCGCCCGGGTGGGAGTAGCTGCGGCGAGGAAGGAATGTATTTGTGTGAGAGCAAGAGAGAGAGAGAGAGGATAGGAAGGAGAAATGGATGGCGGAAAGGAAGAGGAGATGTTCCCTTACCTTTTCGAGGGGAAGAGAGGAGAAGAGAGGGTTTTGAGGTGATGAGTGGCTTTGTGGAAAAATGGGAAGTGGGGATAAAATGCATAGCGCGCACTCGCGGGAAACGGGGGGGGAAGGTTGAGACAGACCCCCTGGCCCCCTTGTGTTCCCGCTGCGGTGGGATGTTGGGTGAGGCGAGAGGGAAGCGGAGGTAGTGTTAGGGGGACCGGGAAAAGGATGGGGGTGGAGCGAGCGACGAGATGTAGACAGATACTTCGTTTCACCTCTGCTCAAAGAGTTTTTCTTCCTTGCGTGGATCGCACAAGAACCTCCGTCTCTCTCTCTCCTCGCCAGGAATGAGCACCAGCAACATCACTCTTTGAGCAGCACTCATTGCATCAAATGTTTTGTTTCAAGTTTCTCCGCAAGTCATCTGAGCTTTTAGGCTATTTAAAAGTTATCCATAAATTAATAGTAGTTTTTTTAAAGTTTCAAATATACATGTGCGAAATACCAAGCTAGTCTGTTCTTGTTTTACCAAAAGATTTTCTTCTCCAGTTCTTATCTTTCTACTGCCTTCACGACGTCTAAAAGTCCTATTCTCTACCTTCCTCTAGACGAATGTCTTACGCTAAGGTTTTTATTTATCTTCCAACACGGCATTCAACATCCTTGCGTCGTCAGTGCGGCATTTCTTTTTTGTCATCTTAAACAGTAAAGCAAGATGTGATCAATTCTAGAAATGGTTTTTTGTCGTTTCGAAGGACCCGTGTTAATGTTTTACAAAAGAGATCTTTACGCTTTTCGATTTTCTTGAAATCAAGTTTTGCAGTTTAATCCTAGTAGCATGAGGAAGTGACTTCAGTAACTCTTTTTTTTCAACCCCGTCACGATCAATTAAATCAATGGGGACGAGAAAAATATCCGGAATAAATCAACAAGTCGAACGTATTCTTCGGAGAAAGGCGGGGCTTAAGTCTCGCTCCCCGCTCTGTTCTCTCCCCACCTCGAGAGGAGCGAGTGGAAGTGGATATAAAAGAATGGCCTCTCTCATCCAGAGATCTATTCATCATCTGCGTTTGCTCTGGCGCACGTATATTTCCGGAGAAGGGAAGAGTACACCCTCAACTCCTCTGGAAGTCCATTCATGTCCATATCGATGTCCTCGTCGATCCCTTTTCTTTTTTTTCGAAGGATTGCCCTCTCCCATCTCCTTTGTCCCCTTTCCATCCTGGGGGGGGGAGCGAATTCACTTCATCACCTCCTTGCCCCCTTCGACTATTTGCCGTTTTACGAATAAGGTGTCAAAATCGGCCTCATCCGGTCGTATGTATGTATATATACTGTGCATTACGCAAAGGTGCTATCCAAAAGTGCTATAATGCATGGCCCACATGGAGAGAAATGGACAGTCATGCGGTGAAATCCCTTCGGTCTGGGGATAATAAATGGACGGCCATCTCAGTATCAATGAAATGCGTGGGAGGTTTTCTTGGCACGCTGACAACTGGTGGGTTGTGGAACTGGGATTTTTTTCAAAAGAGCCATGCGAGAAAATATATTCTGGAAACTCTTTCCCTTTCCATTTTAACGTATTGGAATTATAATTCACTACTCTAACACGCCCGTCATCATCAATATTCTTTAAACTAGCGCAGCAGTAGGTAAAAACAATATCTTAAAATAGTGAGCCTGTGGTAAGATACGATGGCGCAAGGGTCATGAACTACAACTATAGATTTCTTGAGGATATATTTTGGTTCTTACTTAAAGTACTAGTTAATATTCTGATACCTCATGAATATTAGGAAAACCATGCTATAATATAACCGTAACGGTATAGTTGTTGTGTTAATGCAGACGATTTTATCGTTGTACATAAAATGATAAGGAGTATTAACTATATAACTAGGGTAATTGAGAGTCAGTTATGAAAAGAATCGAAAAGCTAGTAGTATCCGACAGACGAAGTTGCAAAATGCTATCAGAATTATTATTATTCATATATTAATTACCTTTCATAGGAACCGGAAAACTATTACATATACTAAAACTCTTATTTTGCTCTCCTGAACTCAACCCTACTAAAGCACTGCTTAATCTGTTTTCGTCACCCTAAATCATACTTCAAGTCGACATACTATCCACCTTTTTGTTTGTCTAAAATAACTCATATTTTCTTCCCTCTAAGTCGTATAGTCGTAGTAAACATACTATCAGTAGTCTGCATCCCTTAATTACCTCCTAATATCATTTCCATTCACTTTGCCAACATTCTTCAAATTTCTTCCAACTCACTCTTTCCCAGTGAGTAAACAGTTCGGTAATAGGTAGGTCACCGGAAATTATGTATGGAATACGTAAAAGTCGAATTGATCACGCAAGAATATTGAAACAAAGGAATAAATTCTGAGAATTGGAGATGACCTGAATTCGTAAGAGGCCCGTCATGCAGTTAAAATCTCCCTGAAATGTATGCAATAAACAGTTCTCACATCCACTCAGGTCGCATAAACTTCAGGATGACTCGAGCGTTGCCAGTTCATCAAGGCGCAAATTGGCTTGAACTACCCAGCGTCAACCTCGGAATGAACACAATTCAATTTCAACTCTGATATGCTTTACAGACATCATTATTTTCAAGAGCATATGATATTTTCTCATTGAATACACTAATCTCAGGTTATTGTGACCAGCGTTCCCTAGATGGCCTTGCAAAAAAGGTTTTTAGAGCCACTGATGAAAGCCACTTATTATTTTCCCTGGATAGTCTCCATACCACAGTGAGTGTCATATTTGGTCAGATTCCTTAGATGTTCCAGTGTACTACCTTTATGAATGGATTTATCATTACTTGAAAAACCGTATAGAAACTTATTGCGCAGCCCCATCACATGTATATTGCGCACAAAATAATGTAAAACTACTTGCTTCAAATTTCCACTTATGAAAAAAATTCTCAGTTTCTAATATCAGCAAGTTAGAGGGTCTGGTATACTGGAGAGGCAGAGACAAAACAAAATCATCGGTATATAAAATGTTTCGTGAGTGATGACTGCCGATCCTTTTCGATAACCCCTAAAAATTATCATATAGATTGATATTTTGGCAATGAAATCCACACTCTGCGTTAAAATAAAGTTAATTGTTTTGGATACCATTTTTTGTGTCTGAAATCATAAAATTTGTATAAATTATACTTTCAGTTTTGATTTATAATTCAATTTTTGCATGAATTCATTTAAATTCAACCTCTGCGAAACTTTTTAGTCTTTGGTCGGATCGAATAGGAATTTTTTCTTCAAATAGAAGCAGAAAAATCTGCACATCTTTTAATTTATACTTGGTGCACTGTTACATACGTCAAATTCAGAACTACTTCAGGGCTAGTTAGTATGTTGTAGGTAAATGTTACAAGCATGACTTAATACCCACCAGCGTGCGCTCGTCTCTTTGTATCGGCATTTACCGTATCGATATTTCTGTATATGTATCCTCTATCATTGGTGACCGACAGTAGGGCCTGTTAGTAGTTATCTACAGAAGATTAATTTGTTCTCCTCCTTTGTATACAAATATTTTGTACTTTTAGCCAGACAAATAGGCACAGATATGAGTGTGCATATGTATAAATGTGTGGGGATGCTCGGATCTTTGCGGGGCATCGTGGTAGTTGTATTAATTCAAATAGCAGATATAATACCAAAAACATTAAATTGTAACCAAAATCAGAAAATATGATCTTACTTACTCAGGAAAATATTGTTTAAAAAAGTGGTATTAGAGGACGGTATCACTTTAAAACGCAACGCCAAGTAAGGTCATGCATGGATGTAAAAGTTTCAGTATCCACGGCTGCCTTGAAACGGAAGAAAGATCGAAGTCGAGACATTGATGGTGGAAATGGCGATTTATTGTGACGCCAGTAATATTTTTCTTTGGATAATTATTTTTGCATTAACAAATGCGCCGCAGTTTAGCGGGTAGCACGATCAATTTGAAATCTGTTAAAAGCTATTCTAAATTAGAACTTTAATATATTTTACTTTCACGTATCTTACTTATAATTTTGCTATTACGCTAGTATTGCGGAAATTGTCTTGTGATGAGAATTGTCATGGACAAAATCGACGGAAAATTCACGAAATTAAAGGGTTTATCGGTCTTACTGCCATTATTGCTCTCATGGATTTTCTGTTCATATATTTGCATCTTGCTATACAAGATGGCTGCGCAAATCTCAGAGACGGTAGAAATTTCTAAGTCGTAAAATGTCGCCGAATGGTTATGCATTTTTGGTCATGAACATTCTGTTGGTCATGACATGTCGGGTAGGAAAATGTCAGTTTCGGGGTGCTGTTTAATGAAAAATTGTGAGGTCGACCATGCGGTTGAGAAGGTAGGTTCAGTAATACCAAAACGTTGAGCTTCTTGAGGCATCCATCTGAATTCCCTTGGTTTTCCACATTTAACCCCTCTCTCCTCTCCTCTCGAAAAGAACAATCTCCCCACTACTCTCCCTCACGCCCTTTCAAAAGTCGTCTCCTCTCTCGGACCTCTCTTCCTCCTCCCTGAGGACCCCTCGTCTTACACCATTCCCATCTCCTCCCCCCGTTTCCCTCCCCTCCCAAAACGGAGATTCCACTTCTGCTAATGGAGTGAGCGCCCACCGCCCATCCCCCCCTCCCACACCCATACACTCCAAACGCTAAAACCATCCCCGTTCCGAGTGAAGACCAGTGTTCCTTGCTTTCTCTTTCTCCGTCTCTCCGCTGCTGTTTTCCCGTGGCGTAGAGGTGCTAGTTGAGGGGCGACGAGGGCTTTACGGGCGGGCGATCCTTTGTCTTTGTGTCGACAATCCTCATATTGCCATAGTTCCGAAGCGGACGTCGTTGATCTCCAACGATCAAAATAAGAATCCTAATTGCGGGGAGAGAGTAAAATTGGTCTTGAGCTGAACAGGTATTCATGCAGCATGTGCTCTGCCCTTGCGACTTCTTGACGGATTGATAGAATATGCTTGGAGAGTGATCACTCAATTTCTTCAAATTTTAATTTATTTCGCCTTTTCCGACTATGTGCTTTTCAAAAACATTTTGACTCTGACAATGCATTAATTGCTCCTACTACCTAAATCGCCGAAAAAGAACATTTTGAAATCCGACGACGTTTAATCCTTTTAAGATATTTGAAGCCTTGAAGTAAATAGGATATTTTATTGGACATCCGTCTTTTCCAGTTTTCACCTGGTCAGTCTTCATTATTGCCGATATTTCGATGGCCGGATCGTGCATAGTTTTTAGCGCTTCTTGATGGGTGGTAGATCAATTGTTCAAATTGCCCATTTGTAGATCAATCAATTCAAAGTTAATATTTATCGGTCTGTCCCTAGTTTTGGATAGGTTTTGTTCCCCGAGAATAAAATTATCGACTAGAGGGTGCGTTACGGAATCTTCAGCGGAATTATTTTCATGTTCAACATGATTATAATTTTCAATGAATGAAAAAGGTTATAAATGGGAAAACATATATATAAATGAATTCATATGCATTAATTATTCCTCGCTTAGGAGTTTTATAGGCCCGGGAGTGCTTCTTGAAGTTTCAACTCAAAAGATACGTCAGGAAAGTGCCCTGTCTTTATGATGTGTTAAAAAAAATATGTATCAAGTTTTAATGGTTTTTGAAAACTTTTACGAAATTCTGTAGGCTTATTGGAAATTTTATTTATGGTGTAGTTAGAAAAAAATAACCCCTCACTTCTGTCTTTTCTACGATTCGGTCAATGGAATCTTTAGTTTTGACAACAATGGATCGTTTATATTCATAATAGGTGTGGCTCTGCCGAAATGTATGTATCTTAGTTTAAGAAATAGTAATAATCGAAAATATTTTTAAAATTATTGGATAATATTTTTTATATAAGTAATCTTCTCCCTTAATCGCTTGCAGTGAAAAATTTGCATTATCGGAGACATTTTGTTTCAATAAATTTTATTACGCAATTGAAGAATTGAAATACACTCCATTTCTATACTCTAGACACCTAGAGCTGAGTGGCATGTTGCGTGCAAATGATTCCAGTGTGATTACCCGTGATGCTCTGTTGATGCGAATGATCTGCCCCGTTGATTACACGTGATATTATTCCACCACGTCACTCTGGATTGACATCTAATGCTTGCACTCAGAGCACAGATTATACCCCTGGAATAAAAGCAGAATCCCTAGATGGTGAGCATAATGATGAAGCATTATGAAGTAGTAATGCCAAAGGCGTAATTAAATCAATGCCATCTGAAAATTAGGCATGTAATCCGATTGATATTATTAGTTTAGTTGCGACGCTCATTAATAATCAATTTTCAGTGTTTTTTGCAAGTTAATGATTTCATGGTTTGCTGGCAACGATTTCCAACATTGTGTAATGTCTTTTTCACTCGAGTCAGGTATACTGGGTGGTGGATTACTAAGTGTACAAAGCATTTGTAAAGCCTTTATAAAATCCAATGGCTACTTATTTAAATACATACGATAGATGCACTACAGTCGCATTTTCTAACCTAAGTCTTTGATTCGACATGTATTGACATTAAATACTCATGAAATCACGTAGTATTGAAATAATAAGATGTCTGTAGTTTTTGAGTCCCGGATGAATACTAGTATATTATGCGTTGGTGGTTTTTAATATCATTTTTTTATGAGAGACAGATTATTCCGAACGGAAAATATGTAGTTGCTGCAGAGTTTTTCAGCAGAAAATACACGCACAATCTAGTTGCTGATGAAATTTTCATGTTTACTGAGATATCAATTAACATTGATGCTGATACATTATTTCGGAATAATTTCGTTGCGTTTTGATAAATGTTTAAATCAGGAAAATACCTGAAAATCTGATACTACAAGGGTTTTTACCAAAATAAGTTTTCATTCAATGGATATCATGAGTGTCCACAGCCAGCTGGTTACTATTTTTCTTTTTAATAAAATTGTTTATTCTTAGCTTCGCTATTTGTATTAAGATCATATCACGAGCCTCTCCCTCATAGTCATTCTCCAACGGGAATCCACTAACGGTTGCTATTAAGCTCAAAGACGAGACTAGTTTATAGTACTGTGGTTGCATATTTGTGATTAATATTCGCAGCTGATGTGTAAGCAATATCTCCGTTACCCTATTTGATTCGGTATTCAAAATTGACGTGGGACATATGAATGATGTGGTGTGACGATGACTCGCGCAGAAATAATTTTAAAAACCTATAAGATTTCGTATTATATGTGTTTATAGTCTGGTTTCAGACACCATCGAACTCAAAACCCTTCGTCACTCAAAATGAGGAGCTACTATATATCACTTTGATTCTAAACAGCTCACAGCTCTATTGATGATCTTCAGTTTCCTCTAATTTTAACTGAAATCATTCGTTCACAACACTCATTTAATTTTGAAGAAAACATCATCTATCGGATATTAAACGGAAATACGCTTTCCTCTCAACATCGCGGAGCACCAAACTGCGCTGCTTACTCAGGAGAAAGAGAGAGAGAGAGAGTTTGGATGACGCTTATTAAGTAATAGGTCATGCGATGGAGAAAGAATCGAGGCGGGGAGGAGGAGTAGAAAACACTGCTGTGGTAAGTAACACCTCGTTTGGGTTCCGCTCGTGCGTGGCGAAGAGGATGGGTCGCATCGAAGGCGGAGTAAAGGGATTCGTACGTTTGAGTTAAGGTGAGGGAGTGTGTGTGTGTGTGTGGGATGGTTGGGAGAGGGAGGATAGCGCGTGGGTGCACGGAAGGAGTGGGATGGGTCTGGCGGGGAGCGAGCGATTGGGGGAGAGTGCGCGGGGGGGAGTTGTGAGGAGAGGTGACGCGGGGTATGGTGGAGGCGGGGGTTCAGGGGGCGTATCGGGGAGGGGGTGAAGGAAGGGGACCCCGGAGAGGGAGCGCGCGCGTCTGACTGCGTGAGGGATTAGGGACGCAATTGGATGTGATGTTCGGATCCTCCGTGAGTCAGTGGGAAGAAGAAGAATCATTCGGCGGGAGACTCCCTTCAGACTCCACCCCTATTCTCTTTCGACCCCCTCGAGCGTGCAACCCTCCTTTCCTTCTTTCTCCCCTTTCCCGCTTCTCATCTCTCCCTCCCGTCTCTCCTCCTCCCACCCTCCCCCCCGCGCGCCAAGAACCCTTCCTTGTACCCTCGGCATCCTCACTTCCTTCCCGTGCACACACACGCACACACCCGCACGTTCCTTCCATACCCTACCCGAAAAACTCTCCCCTCCCTCCACTTCGGCTTTGTCGATGGCTGCGCTCGAAGCGTCTGCTGCGTGAAGCAATGTTTCCCCCCTTGAGCGGCGGGGGATGGGTGGTGTAGGGACGACGGTGAAACGGTTATGGGGGACACAGGAAAGGCCCCGAATCCAGAAATTGAGGGGTTCTTCTGGTTCGCGCTGCTGGCTTCTTCTCACGCCTGCAATCCGTTACGATCGTAGAAGTCGAAGCGTTGGATTAGACTCGCTGAAGTTAAACATTTATTTTTAAATTGGCGGAAAGCATCACAATGTATTTGAAATTCCGAGTTGGGAGGCACTTTCAGAGTAAATATTATGCCCACACTTCAACTACGATAACTCGTATTAAACAAATCGTATGCGTTTAACACTGGCGCGGAAGAGATAATTCAGGCCCAAACTTAAGTTGCCATGTGGAACCACTTTGAGAATTTTAGAAAAATGACAGCGAAACAGGGCGATCCACGAAATTCGTCTGCCGTCTCATAGTTCGTAGTTGTTGATAAGTGAAAATAACAGACCGCAGTCCGGACCATCCAAAAATAAAACTTTATCTATTGTTAAAAAACTCATCAACTACCTTGAGCCTGGTGGCCTATACTAAATATTAGGATTGTCAATTAGTATTTAAGGGGTCTCAAGCTCATATTCGGTTTCAGGCACGTTCGAATGTTATGTTTGACTGTAAAGGTTCTCATCTAAGTTCTATTGGGTGCGCGGTAACTTCATCCATCACTGTATCCAACGTCTATTTAGTGCCCCTCATCTCACGTACTATCATCCTTTAGTTTCTGTCACTTCCTTCATAATCTCTTCATGCAGTGCTAATATGCTGTCGAAGTGGAAAGGAAAGCTAGCTGTAAGCGGGAAAAAATCAGAATTAAAATGTGAAATAAGCTTGGGCTTTGAAGAATTAAGATAATTGCTAAAGGTAGAAGGAAGCGAAGGAAATACGAAAGGAAGTCAGGCCAAAGGTTTCAAGGTAAGCTGCCTCGGAGATGATCACAAGACACCGTTGTTGTTCGATTCAATCCATCTGAGCTCAAGAATTAATTTGGAGAAAATAAATGCACCCTTGAATCTTGTAATTTTTTCATGACCTGATTATTGCTATTAGTGGCAATGAGGACGAGGTCGCGTAATTTTAATGGTCATTGAAAAAAAACGGAGGGAGGCGAAAGAGAGCTAAAACATGATCCTTTGAGCCCATAATGCAAGGTTATCAAATCTTGAAAAATATGTATCACTCACAAATGGATATCATTTGATACCTACTCTCGGATTGGGATGATTGATCGATGTTAATGAGATGGGGATTTTCTTGCTTTGTGAAAGTGAAATGTGTTTTGAAGTTTCCTTTAAGTGCACTTTTTTTTAATGACTGATTATACCTATTATCTTTTGTGATTACTTGGCACTTGTGTGCCACCTGACACTGTCTATCAGCACATGTGGATTTTAATAAAGAAATAAAAATAAATGATGTTTAGAATAATGTCTCTGGTGTTACGTTGTGAAAATATTTGATTTTCATTGTATTAAGGGATGAATAAAATGAAAGTTGATTTTCTCAAATTGTAATATAGGCATTATGGTCTCAGTAAAGGATGTCATGTATCCTGTTAGTGACACAATGCGTTGAAAAAATTGTGAGCATATAACGTAAAGTGTTCACTTTGACTTGTTTTATCATTGTGTTAGGAAAAAAATGAGATACGTAATACGCAGCGGGTGGCATAGACTATTGGTGCGAAATGGATGGGACGATATGACCCAAGTATCCCGAGAAACAATTTCGACAAATCAGCCTTGACGAAATATAGGGCCTGCCGAACCAAAAAAATTAAAGAGGGAAAATCATAATCATAAAAAAATAATAAAAGTGGTAATAGGTAAAGTCAGGAAAATCTTGGTTTGGATAATCAAAGACAGCTACGAAAGGAGAAGATTGCCGGAGCACTTTGAGAATGTATAATTATATTTAGAGCGTTGAAGATGAGGGCTGAGAAATTTGAGTATCACCGTAAGGCTAGAGTTACGTTGTCTGAAATACTAAAACAATGATTCTGCGAGGAATATAGGGAAAATGAAGACAGTAAAAAATAATCTGTCATAAAAATGATTTATATCCAAGAAGACTATAGAAGAGAGGCCATACTCTAGAGATACTAGTAGAAATATGATACACGGTAATAAGCGATATTATGCGTCACTCGTGGACATGAATTAAGTATTTGGCAATGTGGATTAGGATATGCTGAAATTGTTGGAAACACTGGGCATAGGTTACAATGAGAGGAGAAAAATCCACCAGCTACGTTGAAACAATGTCGCTGCAACGCGAATGGAAGACGGAAGAAAAAAATAAGCTAAACTTAATAAAGGGCTGATAGGGGATGTAACCTGTCACCAGAAATAAAAGCAAGATGCGATAATTAAAAGACAAGGAAACGGTATAAAAGAAAAACGGTTTAATTATCAGAGAATCCAGATGACAGTTGGGCATAATTGAATCCAATAGGTGAAACGTTTCTGGGAAATAACATGAAAGTGAACATTTAAAAATTAACGTCCTCGTATGCAAAAAGTAGAAGAAAAAGGCAGACGTTGCGCTATAAAAAGATATATTAAAATGTAAAACCCCAATGATTACAATGGTGGCAAATAAAATAAGAGGAAAAGTGAGAAAATATAGAGCATTTTAGGGAAATGGAAGTTTGAAAAATTCGAAGAAGGTATGCTAGGTAGGTATGCGAGAACTATTAAAAGGTAACGATATGTTTTGAGGCCATGATAGAAAGGGAAATGTTAAATCAGTACGTCGGAGAGAGAAAAGAATCGGCATTTTGGAAGACACGGAATAGAAATAAAAATATGTTCAGCTGAATAATGGTTTAATGTAATGCCTAAGTGACGTCTTTGAAGTGATTAGTTCATTGGGCCGTGACCCTGCATTAATGTTTTCTCTCTGGTAGATTATTTAAAAAAATAACTCTTGAAAATGAACTGATATTCCTTCGGGGGGAATAATAATATATCAATAGTATGATAAATAAAGTATTTGTTTGGTAATCCTTCCTTGGTTTTAACGACGTCCCTCATTAAATTTCCGTAAATTTCAGGATTATCTCTGTGAATTATGGGTTAAATTGGCTACAGTGTTGCTAGCAATCCTGCTAGCGTCTTAATGCTTACGAGATTGATAGCAAAACTGTCGTGAGTTTTTTTACTAAAATCGCGGTTAAAAGCATGCATTAATATGCAGAAGTTAATTGATTTCGCATCTTGAAGATAAACATCTTTGGGGAGATTGTGAGGTCAAACAGGCATTGCTGTATTTTCTGTCTTTTAAACTTCTAAATATAGCTGATGGATCATATAGCCAAAGGGTTCTCGATAGTTGTGTTTTACGAGTGGAATTGTAATTAGTTTTTTCATTCACTAAAGCATCAATGATGTTCGACATGTGAGACCGAAGTCGGAGACGGAGGCGCAAAATTTATATTAATTATTTTTCCAGCAATATAAAATACAACTTTTCTTCCTTTAAGGTTTTTTTGCGTTTTTGCGACAAGTTCGGAAGTTTCGGGTGCCTATTCAAGGCTCTTTTCGCCTGCCCCGTAGGAGGGAATGGAACTCCAGTGCTGCTTAAGGCGCTGTATTGGAGTCAGTACTCGGTGTCGGTCGCTACAAGGAAGGGACGAATAGCTGTGAGAGTCTAATGGACCATTGCCAAGATTCTTTGCCCACCCCTCGACAACACCTCCCCACAGTACTTACCCCCCCCCCCGCGTCTCCATGGCCCTTCTCATCCGTCCCTCTCTCCTCTTCCGTTCCGTTCATTCATCTTTCTGAATATTTTTTCGTATTTTTTCCACATCCTACAAATCCCCCCACCCCCGAAGTTCTCGCCACCATCATTCACCCCCAGTCCGCACACCGTCCGGGGATGACCGACCGCAAGAGGGTTAGCGGAGGAGGGGGGATGGGATGTGCGGGGAGGGTCTCTCGCACAGTTTGGACGGGGATGTGCGTCCCACTCCAAACTGACCCCCATTAACCAAAGCGAAATCCCCTGGTCTCGCCATCCACCCACCTCACCACATCGCTCTGGTGGTTCCACCTGTTCCTTCCAAATATCATTCACCCCTCGGGTCGGCTTTCTTAAAACTGAGCGGTCACCGACATATTTCGGATGTTACCGGGGACCCCCGCAAATCCCTCATCCGAGCATATGCCTCACTGGCGCGGAAAAGCTTAGCGAATGGTACTATTTAGTGGAAAATGACCGATCACCGTGGACATTTTTGCCGGCGGGGATAGGGTGGTTATTAGTCATTTTTTTGGGACTCTAGGTTGAAAACTCTGAGCGAAAGAACTCAATAGATCGGGACACTCCAAATCCTCTTCATAAAAAAGGAATGCTACACTACTGGAATTATCCACACGGTATTATGGTAGTAAACTGTGAAATCCAATTTTCTCTGCACTCAACTCAAGAGTCCCTATTTCGAAATGTAGAAATTTGTTAATATTTTAGTATTGTGAAATGCAGCATGGTTTTGAAATGTATTACGTATCATACTAGCTGTAGAATGGATACTGTCCTCATTGGAAAGCATCAGTCCGCTAACTCTCGCCTACTTTTAGTAGTAATAGTCTATCTGCTCAATGTAGACTTTTGATGGACCCTCGAACTACACACTACTGGACTCCTAAAAGCCCACTAACATGATGCCAAATACTTTTCATCTACATCTACATGGCACTTTTCAAGTCACCGCTAGGGTGTGTGGCAGGGGGTGATTACACACAAGACTACTTTGACACAAAATACTCCACCACCCCTACCGCGTTCGGTTAATATTTCTCTGATTCCTACCGCTCGTGAGAATATGATATGTTGATTCCTGGGGAACACCTGAAGTGACTTCTACTTCATTAGAGCTAACGTCATCTATGACTACCCTTAGGATGTGGCTATTCAAAAATTCCATCCCAGGATATTTCTATTCCATAGACTTCTAGCTTTGTTAGTAGTTTATTAAGAAGTACTTTGTCTGGGGCTTTTTTGGACCCACTGAAGGATCCACTAAAACATTGTTCTCTCCCAACCAAAACTTTTCACGAACAAAAATCGCAAGATTTGTTCCGCAGGATTTAACCTTTCGGAAACCGTTTTGGTTTTTTATCAATAATTCTCGACTATCGAGGTGTCTTATTATCGAACTAACAATTATATGTTCAAGTTTTTACCTCATAATACAATAACTCATTCTAAAGTGACCGACAGGCATGCTGATTACTATATTACCGAATAACCTACTGAAAACCAAATAAAAATATTCAAATGGAATGAATCACTAGGTTATGGTAGCCTTGACACGTATATTAGTGGAGCAGTAGCAATTAGTTAAATCTCTGCTCTCTCCCTACAATTCCCTTCTCCACAGACTTTCACTATGAACATCGTAGCCAATAATGGGCATTCTCTTTCATCTCCAATTTTGTTTGTGGTGAGTAAAACTCATACGCCCACGTCACATAATGCAGCCATAACACGAGGAAAAATTATTACTCTGGTGATTCTAAGAGAACTGCACCCTATTTGACTTTGGGAAGGGAATAGAGATAACGAATGGAAGGTAGTGTATGGGGTAATATAGGCAGATTAGCGAGCGTGATATATACTTGAAATTCATTTGCATAACTTTGGCAAGTAAATACGGGTGCTCTAAATATTTTCATTATGTATATTCAGACAGAAATTGTAACGCAAAATTCCATTCTATGCATTTTTGTCGGTTTGTAACACGCGTAGCTTTCATGCACAGTTGTACGTGTTACCTCATTCCTCGTTGGGAACTCATACACGTCTTATATTTATTCAACTTGAAATTTACTCTAAGAACTTGGAAATATTTTACTCCGGGATGGTTGCCCGACGTATTTTCAAAAACATTCTCTTACAGTCAAATTAATACCTGCACTTGTATTAGTTGATGAAAATGCATGAATGCATTTTGGATAACAATCTTACTTCTTTTTAGTGGCATATGTTTGTTAAGCGGGCGTGCGTGTGTATTTCGCGAAAGAGTATTTCGAATTTCATCGCAGTATTTGATTCGGGAGAAAAAGATATTACTGGAAAATAATTCAAACTTAACTAAGTGTGAAATGTTAATCTTTCGGTTATTTTAGGATTTCAAACACGGGAATTTGTAATACAATAGCGTTTGAACCCTCAGATTTTTTTAAAACGAGGTTTGAAATTTCTCTCGGTGTAATATAATGAAGCAATAAATGTGTCTGAAGTCACATCTTTATTTTGTCTCATAAACAATGTTTGAATGTATTCATGACGCTTTTCAGTGGGTTAGTTTGCAATCAGTAAATGCGTCCACGAGTAATTGATATAATCGATTAGCCCTTTGACCTTCTCTTCGTAATGACCAGATTCCACAACGGAGTGAAATCCCGAGATTTAACTTCAAAGCTGATGTTGATTGAGACACATTAGTCATTCGAGGAAATCCCAAAAGTGGGAGTAGAGTGGTGTGCATTCAATTTTTATGGTTGGTGAAGCTTCACAAATTCGATTGACGAGGCATTTACATCATTAACCCAAAATCGTTAATAATGGATCTCGCAGCAAAAAGGGATGTCCTTAGTAATTGTCCTCTTCGTACTTTTCCTTGGTGAATTCGGCGAATGTCTTCATGCCGACCAAGCAATTCCTCAGATACGGTAAAGCCAAAGTCCATGAGGTCTAAATGGATTATTTATCTAGACTTATTCTACCATTAATTGTTTAACATAAACAAAATCGCCCTTATATGCATAAGATTCCGGCAATATAATGTGAAATCAAAACATATTAGTGGTTTGAATTAATACAAATGCATTTTCCACTATAAAAGTGGAAAAATGCCTTAATATTTATTTAGTTTTGGCGACACTGAAAGAGCAATAATATGTTAGTTTTTAATTAAGTTATTGAAAATTATTTCAGGCCTTAACTAGCGTTCTAAATGATACAGTGTTTGAACTCATATCTGAAAGGTACGTAACCACGGGCTGTACAAATAGGAGTTAATCTTATTTCATACGCACGTTTGGGATAAAGAATATCTTAAAACTTTTGGCAGCGGACCTTATTTTGGTATTATTATTTTATTCCTTCGGAAGTAAGTTTTAAAATCTTATTCACATACACTCAATTGGGAAAATCTCCAACTTGTTTGTCAAAACCTTTTCATAAGAACAGGGTCAATTATTTTGATATCATTATTTGTCTGCATAACCCACTAAATAGCAGAAACCATTCTAAATTTCTTAGTTTTATGGTAAAGAAATAGGTGGCCTTATTCGAAAATTCCTGAGTAAGAACGTGGTGTACATAGTAGGAACACACGTTGAAATCTTTTTCAAGTGAACGGAATACTTTAAATGTAAACCTTATTTTTTTAGAAGAACATTCTTCTCAATGGAAATACACTATTTTGTGCTTTTCATAGGAGATAAAATTATTTTGTACCTTGATATAAAAAAATCACTTTTCGAGGTGCATCTTCGACCCATGTCTCTACGAAGCAACCTGCAGCGTTGAAATGCAACAAATGTAGTCGGCGTCCCATTGACGAATGTGGTACACGAGTTAATTGAGGCAAGACTAGAAACATACATGTAATAGACATTGATTTGTGGTTTAAGTTCTAAGTGCCATTTAATAAAAATGGATAGGGTTCATATTCCATATTCTTATTACAAATTCCTTCTTATTACCAGCCAATATCCTGAAAGTTTAAGGAAGTAATAGGCCTATAAGGTATTCAAAATTGAAAATCGATCCCAAAGCATCACTTTGGTTCACGAAATCCTTACTATTCCAGAAAAGTGACTCAGGTTCGACCTCAAAATACTAAAAATGTTAACAGTAATAATGATATGATAATATTCGCGATACTTGTTTAATATACGGAGATATATCGAAACGAACTGATTTAATTGTATCTGAAACCTCGACTTAGTATGTACATACATTTAGGCTTACAGATGCAAATAAATGTTTTCGTTTCAGGAGTATAGCGCCTATCTATATCGCCGAGATATTACTCATGTGAACTATGGAGCATTCCAAAGAATAAAATTTAATCCGAACGTGTATGCATCTTAAATCTCTTTTGGCACATAGAGAGATCTGTGGTACGTAAATTGTTGACTGAATGAATGAAAAGAGGAATAAATTTATTTTGTTTACTGGATTAGATCACCGCTTCGATTATTCGCATTTGATAACAAGGATGATTTCTGAGTATTTTGAAGCGAGGTTTTCTCATCTGGTAAATAATTTTCATCTGCCCGATCCAATGATGAACTCGTTCAATGAAGGGTTTTTAATTCATGGGAATTTAATGATTCTAAGTTCACCACTGAATTTGTAAAGTTATCAGATCCTCAGCTAACGTGATGATTTCGCCTATGCGTCGAAACCGGTAGTTGTGTAATAGATATTTTTTGTGAAAAAATACAAAATTTACTCATAAAGTGATCATGAAATTTCACCCTGAAGTTAGACCCTGAAGCCATCAAACTCATAGTGCAATTAGAAAATGCGCTTAGCGGAAAATAATTTAGGGAATCACGAAAAAATTAAATTAAAAATAGCTTTTTTAACATTAATAAAAGATATAATGGGTTGGCTATCATACTTATAAACGACTGTTAATTAACAGGGATAGACAACGGAGACCTGAAAATATGGAGGACATTTATAAAAAATATGGGAATGGAGTATTTATGAATTGCTTTTCTGATTCTTACGTGGGTATGCGGGTGTGTCGCTTGCATTAGGAACAACATAAAAATTAAGACCGGAAGCGATAGAAACGTGAGCCTATCGTGAAGTGAAAAAAAGAAATCGAAGAAGAGAAAATAATAATGATATGAATAAATTCTTGGAAGAATGGAGAGTATGTTTGCCGTTGAGACAAGTAAAAACAAGTAAACTAACTAGTCACACCCTAACTCAGGATAAATTATTAAAGATCATCATTGAAGGAATGAGAGGGAAAGAGTTACAGAGAAAGGTGAACGATTGAATACGATGAGTAGATGATGGAAAATGTCAGCGCAAAAATTATGAAGAAATTAAGTCATAGATAGGGAAAAGGACTCTTTGGGGTGCTGCTGCTAGCCATTCCTCGGATAGATAACCCTTGATAATGGTGATAATAATTAAGAGTGCTTAGTTATAGCTTTTACAACGTTCTATGAACTTCGCTACGTAAATTCGCCTATATCGTTGCTGAAAACAATATCTTCTGATACTTACAACTAAGATGTCACAGAAAAGGAATGTGTTAATTTAAATTATACACGCGCATTATTAAAATGTCAGTTGTATTTGTACGTGATGAAAACATCCCAACGTTGACTCGGCTCCTTTCTTCGCCCAGTGGGCTATCATTACCCGGACCCCGACTCGAACTGAAAAATGGAAACGCTTTCGCTCTGGGGACCGAATCGCACATTCAATTCCCCGCGTACTCCATCTTAAAGGCGATTCTTTTTCGGATCGCTCGTCTTCGGCCTCCTCCTCCTCCACGACGACCCTCCCACACGCTCACCCACATCCGCTTCCTCTCCCTTCATTCCTCATCTTCGCCACTCCGCCCCCAAGAAAAAATAAAACCCTCATCGCCCCCATCCCTACACATACCCCAAACTCAATCTTCCCGGCCACCCTGTAGACTCCGTACTCTTTCCTTGCGCTCGCCCCTCCACGCCTTCCCTCACATTTTCCTTCCCACCCCCACTTCCTCCGCACCCTCACACACATCTCCTCCACCTTCCGAGGGATGGCCTTGCCTCCTCCTCCTACGGCTTCGCCTCCACCGCCGACACCACTTTCGCAGCCACATCCTCCTTCATCCAGCAAAATCGCCCCCACCCTTTGGCTTCCACCCTATCCAACTCCTTCCCCCTTTCTTCACTCCATTCCGCCCCCCCCCCAAACTCATCCACCCAGACCCCCTCTCCACTACCTCCCGCGTTCGCTCCCCGGGCCAAACTAGATTATTCACAATAAACTTTCGCTTGGTATTAAATTATTTAATTTCGGGCCTCCAAGTGTAGTGGATAAGGTCGAGGCATAACCTTGTTAGCGTCTAGGGCACAACTGAGTTATGGTCTTATAATGCTTCGAATGAGAAAAAGAAGGCAGTCCCGGGGTTTTCGGGCGGGGGTTTGAGGGTGCGGGAGGGGAGTAGGAGGAGTGGGGGAGGGAAGGGGGATGAAATGGGACGGGGGTGGGGCTGTTGGGCTAAGGAAAGGTGGTGGGGGTGGGGGAGGAGGGTCCTTGGGTGTGGGAGTGGCGTAAGGGGGGGTGGAGAGGAAAGGAAGGAAGGAAGGCCGTGGGGGAGAGTATAGGAAAGTGTTCCTTCCTCCTCGCTGAACTCCTTCAACGGCTGGGGCGCTCGGTTGTGCCCACAGCACCACCCTCAGGTGTGGGAGTTCCAAGCGTGCCCTCCAAGGGAGCAAGACGACCTCGCGAGGGGATGGGCCCGACTGAAGCCACCTTGATCTCGTGGAATTTTTTTCATCCTCGCCCATCAACCGCGTGCCCCACTGGCCGCGTTCCCCGCGTCCCCCTTGCGCTGTCGCCCGCTTGCGGCGCGGAAGTTGACGCGCTTCCTCCGGAGCACCCTCCAGACGCGAAAGGGTGACGTGCTCCTACCCCTCCGTGGTGAGTCGCAGCCGTATCCCGTGTCCAGAAGGACGTGCAGGTCTTCCGTGGTTACCCTTACCACCTCCCCCTCACGGCCGACCGCCGCGTTCGTTTGCTTCTGTTTCAATAACGAGGACCCCTTACCCTCCATTCTTCACCACCCTGTGTGAAGGGAGCAGCACCGTTACCCAGTCAGACTCACTTGTTCCCGCAAATAACCCTCGGCGACGTCGTATTATCCCAAAATCAGGTGCCATCATATATGAAGTTCGAAACGGTGTCAAAATGTGTGCCTCCTGTTTGGATGCGATCGTGAAAAAAGCAGCCAACTCCAAAAAGATGGTCTTTCCGGATTGTAATTCATTCGGTCTCCTTACCAGCGGCCAAGGTTTTTGTGTGTTTGTGCTAAGGTCGGCAGAGTTGCGAATCCCAATCCCTCGTCCACACGAAGGATTCCCGACGGCTGTCCTGGAATTTTACCCGTCTCACTTGGTCAGTTCCCTCCAAACCCGTGAGTGGCGTCGCTGTCTGCCCTTCATTCGACACATCCTCCTCACGATGCCGTACAGCTGTCAACACTATGAAGTGCTAAAATGCTGCTAAAATGTGTTACTCTTGGATTACAGTTGCTGGAAACGACGTATTTTAAAATGAAAGTCCCTAGATGTAACAATGTCACGTGGACATATGCTCATTTAGCCTCCTCACTTGTTCATCAGCTCCATCTGGTGAAGTGTAACTGATGTTGTTCAGTGTTTTTTCTAAAATGCTACTGATACTGCTTTGTCTTAATTTGCGCGAGTGAGTTTTTTCTCAATCTTTGGTGAATTTTTGAATAAATTTCACCGCTCAGAATGGAAATCAGCAGTCTTTTCAGTCTTAAAGAATGGAAGAATTCAGTCTTCTCATCTGGAAGAATCTTAACTGATATGTGTTTGGTGTTAGGTCACGGCTTGAGCTTTTCTTGAGTTTGAGTTTTCTGTGTATTTATGTGTCTGAAACTGTGTTGTGAGTGATGTTTCTAGAGCATTTACAGTACTTCGGTGCCTCAAACTTTGGTGTAGTTTTCAATGAATAGCATCACTGCAAGACCTTTTAATGTGTTGTCTACTTGACGTCTAATTATATTTTCCTGGAAATTTCTCTTTGGGTTTTTCTTTGGTTAACTAAATTCGACATTGGATCTGTGAATTGTGCGTTTGAGTCAAAAAACGGACTTTACAAATGGATATACATACCTGTCCTGCGTTTGAATTCACTTCAACAACACTGGAGGATAATGGATCTATGATTTTAGTTATTATAGTGAAGAGAATTTCGTTTGTAACTGCGGCTTTCCTTTTTTCCCGAGGGTTAAGTCTTCCAAGTGAATGGAATGAAGTGATGCTAAAGTGACGTGAAGAAATCTGAAAGGAATCACAAATAATTTTTACGTCCCTTGCTGTCACCTGTGGGCGACAATGCTTCTGTGCTTGTGCGTAGCTTGTGGGACAGGGACAAAGCCTGTTGGGGATGAAGTGGGACGAGAGCATGGTGGAGACAATTGAAGGCGGATTAAGTCGGCCTTGCGCACGCGGCCATGACAGATTAACGTCTTAGCGCCCTGCTCACTACAGTGGTTTTAATCGACGTGCTGGTTTCCATCCCACCCCCTTCTCCTTTCCTCCCCCCACTTTACCCCTTACCAACCAAGCTCCCGCACCCCATGCGTATGCATCGCTTGCTCCTTGGCCTCGAAATCTACGAGAGATATTCCCTTCGATATTCGTAAATATCAATTGATACTTGGTGAGGTAAGGAGGGTAATGTCAAAGAACTGTTCACTGCTAGTTAAGTTGGTATTTTAGAAATAAATCGCTATTAAACGCACACATTTTTTTACATAGCAGCACCATTTTTTTATTCAATATTAATTTTTCTATTCAATAAATTTCAGCTATTTTTATACGGTAATTTAAAATCTTCGCATAGGAGAGAAAATGATTGAGTGAGATTGAGAGACCCTGCCGGTTAAAACTGATCCGATAAAGCGATAGTTACTTTTCCTAAATACGTGATAAAAGATAATTGCCTATGTGCTACATATAATAATTAATCCTAATCATGTGTTAGAACTTAATACATGGTATTTTTTATTTGAATAATCCCAGAAAGGCGACAGAAATAAGGTTCTAATTCAGGATGTAAGGAGCTTGATATTTTGTTATAGTTCGGAGTATACCGTATTTTATGACGTTAAAATTGAGAATAATAAGTTTAGATCAATGGAAAACGATTGTAGGAAAGCGTAAGATATTGAATATTAGCAGTTTTTATTATGAAATTAAGAATACGGAAATAGCTAACATGGCTGAAATACTAAAATAACTTGCTCACTGGATATGAATGCTTACTGATTAAAAACATGAACATGTTAGATTTTCATTGTAATTTATCATTGCTTTATTTTGTAACACTACAATACGTTTTCTCAAGCACCTTCTATAAATGATATTTCGAAAAGATAATCAGTATTTCAACCAGCATAAAAAATTAAAGAAGAATGACTGGTAATTCATGCGGAAAGATAAGATTGATATAATAACTACACATTCTCTAACTAATTTATGTGGTAATCTTTTTTCACCATTTTTTGACGACGAATATCCACGGAATTGAAGATAGTGAAATATGATTTGCTTCTTTTCATTAGCGATTTATGGTGTTTCTCTGAACATGTTTTTACGTTATTACCAGTTACCAGTATATGCATGCGTATATAGTTTATTTGGGCATATTTACGAAGGTTTTTCGAAGAGTAGAATTAGGAGTGGAGTCAAGAAATTACTGGAGTAATTGAGCACGACGTTTGAAACACTCATTTGAGAGAATATTTTGGCCATGTCTAAATATTTTGTATGGTTACCGGAAAAGTTCTCTTGGGTAATCAGTGCATTTTCCTTAGCGACAATAGCTAGAATTAATTGCCGTGACAACTTCAATTAATATAGGAATAAAAGATGTCAGAAGAACGTTTGATTGGCCCAAGAATATCCAATTAAATGAAGGTATTTTTCTGTTTCCATAATCCTAGCATATTCGAAAATAATATGAATTGTAACACTATAAAAAATTTTCAAAATCTAACTATAAGTTTAGCACTCTGACGTGATTGTATTTATATAAGTAATAATTCACTATCAACTCCAACAGTTTAGATCGTTGTATGGAAGTATATTTAAAAAGTCATGAAAATCTAAAGGGATCGAATTTTTCGGCCAGCAAAATTGTTTGAAGGAAAGAAGATTGATCCATTTTGAAAAGGATACCGGTATAAATATATTAATTTTAACTGTCACAAAAAAGAATTAAGTTTGGCTCTTCTTCTATCAATGAAGATATTCCAAAGGTTAATACCCTTGCGATAATCGATATACAATTAGTAGTAAATCTTATTTAGAGGAACTTATGCGATTGGAATTTTGAAATGAATTTAGCTCAGTATTAATTGCTTAGCATGCCAACAGAATTCATATATTAGGAAGAAGATATTGGCTTTATAATGGGTATAACCATTGAAGAGGCTACCAAATCCAATTCTATACCCAACCCAATGATTTCTACTCGAGATTCAGGGGCTGCAAAACCTTTGGATGTTGAAACGAACAATAATAAGATAAATAGGTCTCACCGCTTCAGAAACTTTAAGATATGTAATTTACAGCTTTATTATTATTCGTTCGGTTATGATAAAATATTTCTAATAGTATCCATGAAAAATGCGGGTTATCGTCACTATGTCCGATAAAGAATACAAGTGGTTACTCTTGCAGTATTTTGGTAAAAACTACGGACAACCAAAATAAACATATAGAAAATGAGACAATTATCTCCAGATGCAAAAATATTTTATTTTGTGTGTTTACAACTGCAGGAGAAGTCGAAAACAAAATAT
Source organism: Hetaerina americana (assembly GCF_022747635.1). NCBI lineage: Eukaryota > Metazoa > Arthropoda > Insecta > Odonata > Calopterygidae > Hetaerina > Hetaerina americana. Next base: position 52,957,434 of record NW_027287427.1, on the reverse strand, counting down.
ATAAATCTTAACGAAATAATATGAAATAAGTTAAGCACGGAGAAATAAGTAAACTTCTACCAAACAGAAAATTAAAAGGTGACAGTTCTTGACAAGATATTTCCCCTCAAATATTTTCTCTTAATGGTGAGGATAGGTTTTCTTCTACTGCCTTTGATGAATAATCACTCTACTTATCTGCACGAATTTGAATTTTGTCATGCCTGCATGCGGGGTACAAGATATGTTAAATCATGGCGAAAACTAAAATCTAGGTTTATGTATTCATCGTGGTTGCCAAGCTACAACTACAGGAAACTATTTAATGAGAAAATGCAAAAAATATCGAAATTCCCTGTCATCCCTCCATTTCTTTTTAACGAGGGCTCAACAAATTACGACATAATTTTCGAGATGTAAACATTGCTACTTCCTTTGAGAGACTTCATTTAAAGTAAATAAATATTATTGAAGTTTATCAATCAAGGGAACTGATGAAGTGTACAATATTTCAAAACAGTTATAAAAATCACTACGAAATTAACAAATTTACTATCAATTTTAAAACAACCAATGTGGATGGTTGCAACTAAAAAGGGCCATCCATAATCTTCGATAATGACCGAGTCTTCTTTTCAATTCGAAGTGACAGGGACTTTGCTGGGGCATTTTCAGCAAAAATACACCATACACAGTAGAGTATTAAATAAATTATTTCGTGTTAATACTTTGTAAGTTATACTTCTACTGCTCGATTTCATTTGTTTGTACCCATAATCTAAAATCAAATATTTTTCCCGCTATCCGGAAAAGATATAACCACTATTCAATGTACTCGAGACGCTTAACGATGTAACATCATGGCAAAGGTAATATAAGCATAGGTACAATGACTCTTATCAATTTATTTCCGCATAGGCAAGCGAATTTTTCAAATTATAATATGCAGTTGTCACGATTTTATAAAGAGATTTTACAAACGTAACTTACGTGTATATGTATCCAGAGGACGTGGTGAAAATGAAATTTATATTAGGTTCTTCCCTTCACACCTTGCTTACTTAGACACTTAAGCTTTTAAGAAAATTGTTAAGAGTTTCAGATTATATAATGCGATAGTTATACAAAGCGTAACTCAGGGAAATGAAACGCCTGCAAGCCATATTATTTATTTTCGTTTCAGGCTTAATTTTATTCTCATAGCCTTTTCGATTTACTGGCAAACTTACTGTTTTTCGTGAGTGGGGATACTTTTTATTATCATTAATATCCGCAAATAACTTCATCCCTTCGCAGGGCGAGGGGGAGAATATCATCCAGACCCAATCTATGATAAGTGACACCAAATATTGGTTGAGTTTACCAAGACTCCTATGTTATCATGGCTTTGAATGATGGAATATGAATAGCGACATTGTTTCACTGGAACAAAAATTAAGATTATCTGCGGGTTGAGGCGAAGAAGACCCTACCCCCCCTGTGAAATATTTTATCTGTACCACAAAGCTTTTCGAAAAGCCAAACATGAGGAACGTCAACATGTATAAAAGACATTAAATCTTCTTTTCGCCAGGTTAAATTGGTACTTATCTAAACAGTGCGTCATATCGGATTTCTTTTCACAGAACAGGTAATGACCTGAAATAGAGCATTGAGAGCCGTTTATTATTATTCTTCTCTTCTATTATTTCTATATTCTAAAAAGGAAACCTTTTGTCTCACTTTCCAGTTAAAATACCTGGCCTGGTTGTTTATCCTCTATTCTGATTATTTATGGTACCTACTATTTCTTTTATGTCATCATTCCTCCGCAGTTGTCCCTACTGGATGACTTTATATGAGTGATAACTTCTTTTCCGCAAACGCCGCATGATTTATAATTGTTGGCGAATTGATTAAGTTAACACCTTATTTATAGACCTATACATTCGTAATTTTTACTCAGTATTGATTTAGTATGACTCGTGGTTCTCCGTGAAAGAAATAATTGACTTTACCGGAATTTGAACCGAATATCCCAACTATCGTTTAACACCTGCATTAAAAATTCTCTTAGAGCTAGGGAAATTTCTACTCGGAATTATTAACCGATACTTAACGTTAGCAAAATGAATACAAAGCCGGTGCAATTTTTAAAAACATTTAACTTTTAGAATTATAATAATTGGTTTTCCATGATTTACTCTCATGGAGAACCACTTTTAGGCAATGTGTTTTGATTTATGGTGTCCGAGAGTTTTAAAATTGTTATTCTTTGAAATTAAAATAAAGAAAAACATTTGTTTTTTACCCTCAAATTTACAGTTTTCTGTACACCTATTTGGCACATGCACTTAAGCGTTTCGGGTTTGGTTGCCTTCTGCATGTATCTACATGATTAGTGCGGGAGTTGAAGCTATAAACCAAGAAACAAAAGGTCTACTGTGGTAAAAAGCGAAGCGAAATATTTCCACCCCGTCGGGTACCACGACAGATGTGAAGAAAGCGACAGGTTACGGGAAATATTAGAGGGGTGACAAGGTCGAAAACTCACCCTGCAGATTCATGCCGGCCGGGAACATTGCGGCAGCCGCCGCCGCCGCAGCCCTATGGTGGTGGTGATGGTGGTGATGATGGTGCGGGTGATGTGGGTGCATGTGGTCCTGCGGCCGTCCTCCCATGACTGCGCACTGACCTGGGGCCTGCATGGCGGCTGCTGCAGCCGCCGCGGCCGCCGCGTGGGCTCCTCCGCCGCCTCCGGTCGCCCCTCCGTGCCCCATGGCCCCTACGACCGAAGGGTGGTGGTGGTGGTGACCGTAGGACCTCATGGCTGCCGCCGTCGAGTAGGCCGAGCGGTAGGCCGCGGCCGCCGAGCCCATCTGTCCCCCACCGCACTGCGAGGACACCACGAGGTCCCCGTGGTAGGCTGATCCCGAGACGGAGCCCCCGCTACTCCCCACGGCCCCGCCGCCTCCGACCGAGCCGCCGCCCCCGGCACCCGAGCCTGCGGCGGCAGCCGCGGCGGCGGCTGCGGCCGCGGCCGCCGCCATGTTCGCCCCCGCCGGGTCGCCCATCCCGGATAGGGAGCAGCTGGAGGCGTCGAAGCCGGCCTGGTTGAGGTAAGAGTAGTCCATGGCAGCCGCAGCTTCGATAGCCGACGCCACGGCGGAGTAATCCACGTGCAGATCAATGATTTCGGCCTTCTGTGGACAGGGTTATCGAGAGAAGAGTTTTTATTTCCTTTCCCCTTGAGAGCCGACTTGTTTTTTCTATCGGAAAGGGCCCCTCAAAACAAAACCTTATGTAATATTACCAGCCCACTTTCGGCATTTTGCCTACATAGATAAAGCCCATGATGGTCACCAAAACTTTAACACGATGCTGGAAAAGACTCTCAATAAACTTCGAGTAACTGAGCAAATGTCCTCAGTTTTCCAAGCACGTTCAGATCCTTACTGTTTTATTAGGTAAGCAAAAGCTAAATACCTCTTCACGGCTATAGCTTCCTCTTTAACCAATGATTTTCTTCAATAAGCCTCATTAGACAAGAATTCTACTCTGCGTTAATGCTTTGTTGTTTGCTCAAAACCTGTCGAATCAAGTCAGAAAGCCCAACGCAATTAAAGAGCGTAATACGACAATTCTGTGGACCTTGTTCGTCCGGAGTTCTTCATATAATGTTTTCAAGTGTCCATTTTGGCATTGCAAATGCACACTTCACCCACGCACACACGATTCTTAGACGAGTATGTCACTGAATGTTTTTCTTTTCCCGTCGATTGAAAAGTCTTGTGGGACGGTGCCTCCGCAATACCCGAAGATTAAAAACCCTGGAGTGTGTCCCGAAAACCCCTCGGTTAAAATTGACGATTGTTTATGTAAGAGCGGGGAGAAAAAAATATATATCCCGTCCGCAAGACGGAAACGGAAGACGAGAAAGGGGCGAGGTGGAGAAAGAGTAGACGAAAAAAAGATCACGACGATGATGATGATCGCCTTATTCTCCCGACCGACTCGCTTCGGGGATGGGAGGAGATCCGGTCGACGGCTTGTAAACGAGGTTATCGCTGAAGAGCTACATAATTGCCAATCTTCCCGTGTTCCGTGGCGGGTTCCGAAAGGGATGAGATCGGGGCGGGGGGCGGGAGGGGTGTCGGAAGGGTGGAAGAGGGTGACGGAGTGTGTGTGCGAGAGTGAGAGAGAGAGAGAGGTTTATATTGAGTGGGCAAAATGATTATGGAATTAACTTACTCACGAGCTTCGGGAGAGATGGGAATAAAGAATGGGAAGCGAGGTGCGGAGGAAGAGTTGGTAAAAGACGTCGAAGGAGACGGGGTGGACTAGAGGGATGGAGAGAGTGTGTGAGAGAGAGAGAGATGGGGATAGTCAGGCGAAGAGGGTGAATAAACGCTGAAGAAGATGAGAGAGAGAGAGAGAGAGAGAGAGAGAGAGGGAAGTGCGTTTTGGTGGAGCGTGTTGTGTTGCCTGGGCGGAGAAAAAAGGTCTTTACAGGGCAGATCGAGGAAGAAGGGCGATCCGCGAAAGAGCACACCGAGATCACGGACGGAGCAAGTCACCCACTCACACAGACAACCTCCGGAGCACACCCACACAGATTCGCACACATACGTACGGACGGGACGGAAAGGCCCACCCTCCCCCTTCCTACCCGCAAGGTCTCTTCTCCCAGCGCCGAGTTATGTAATGAGATCAAGGCGAAGATAAGGAATCTATAAATGAGTTGGGAGTGCTGAGTGGAAGCTATGTTGAGAACGGAATGAGATTTTGGGCCGAGGGTCAAATCGATGCTAGTGGGGAAAGGGAAAGGGGGGGAGAATGGGAGAGGGGAGGGGATTTGGGGAGAGGGTGGGGGAAGGACTGGCGCGAGAGGGGAGGGTCCGGGAATGGGCGGAGTGTGAGAGAGGGGAGTGGTAGTGGGGAGAGGTATCTGGGGGGTCGAGGGGGGACGTCTTGGAGGGAGAAGAGGAGGTGAGAATCGTGGCCGGGCGTGGTGTAAGAAGGGAGGATAAGGATGCCGCGGGACTTGTGAGAGGTGAAGGAAGGTTGCGATGGAGTAAGGAGTGGGCATGTGAGACGCAAGAAAGACGCGGAACACGCTGAGACTTCAAAACCGGCAAAAATAACAGAGGAATCGTGATTCAGTTCCGTCGAGACTGTTTGGAGATGGCATCAGAGCTTGAATGTTTGACTCGGGTTTAAAATTGAACTACGGAGACGAGCGAACATTGTGCGTTTTTTGTTGTACTAAAAAGAAGCTTATCTTGATGTAATGCCGTGGAATGATGAACTGAGGAACGCTCGGGAAATTATTTTCTACTTTTACATAGAAAGTATTTGTTTCCATTGGTGTTAGTCTCTCTATTTGTTCGGTGGTTTGATAATTGGAGCATATTATCTCTAATCACTTCAAGCGGTAGACAATAGACCTGTTGGGCTGTATGAATATTGGATCAAAATAATTCTGTATCCATTTCCTCTTCAAGTTCACGGTTCCACGATTTCTTTGAAATTGTGTGCCAAGTTGTTTCCAATCAATATTTCGTCATTTCCTTCCAGTGACGACAAAATGTGTTAATCTTATTACGTATATATATATATATATATATATATGTATATATATGTATGGTATATATATATATATGTATATGTATATGTATATATATATATGTATGTATATATATATATATGTATATATATATATATATATATATATATATATATATATATCTTTATGAACTTAATTTATTCCACGTGATTTAAAACCAAATAAATTGGAAAAATGTGGACGAAATTACTTTTATATCGACAGCCATAAATCCTCGCCATGAGGCTGGAGGACATGGTTCCAAGTCACACAATTTGAAAGTGGGTTGCGTCTTTCTTAGAAGCTGTGACCTTTGCGGCCATTGTCACTTGTGAATTTGACTCTTAATTAGCTCGGGCGAAAAAGGAAGTGACATTCGCGTCGGAGGTTGTGAATCCGTCACTGGAAGGAAGGGCGGAATAGTATGTTTTGGGGGTGGGGGAACAGAATTAAAGACAGCGTTAGGACCGTCCCTTTTTAAAACAATTACTTTTACCAACCTAGGACAAGTGACCAAAACGAGAGAAGTCCTCCAGGGTCCCCTCCAGCGTTCTCCAGGGTCGTCTCCCTCCTCCTCCCGCAATTTGAATCCTCGCTCTCCCCTGGATGTCAGGTTCACTCTGATTCGCAGAATCCCGTCGCTCCGCCCTCTCAAAGTGGAGTCCTTCCTCTTCTTGAAAAATGTCTCGCTCTCTCCCTCCTTCCACTTCGCTCCTCCCAAATCCTTCTTTACTCCACCCCTTTCCGACTCCCTCTACCACGGGAGACGTGAATCACTCACGGGGACACGCGTGATGTGAGGTGCCGGGCGGGCGCCTCTTCCCCCGCGCCTTCCTCAGTCCCTCTCCTTCGGCTCCTCCACTGCCGGACGTAAACAAACGCACATTTCCCCAACGGATTGTGGGGATGGGGTGAGAGAATGAGGAGAGAGGAAGGAAGACAGCGGCTGTCGACGGCTTCGCGAGACGCGAGTGGGGGGCGTTGTACACGTGGACACTCGGGGGGAGTCGTTAGTCAGGCGTGCAGAGAGGTGACCGGACCGCAGGGCCGGTTGATTGACAAGCCAGTGGATGTAAACAGTGGTAGAGATGTGCACATGATGATATCTTACGATGTCCGCTTCCGTTGGTTCACTTTTATTCACACCGTCCTTTCGAATTGAGTGGGAATTAATCCGCCGCTAATGAAACGGAAACCGTCCTTGAAGAGCCTCGTCTTATATTCTTCTCCCTCACTTTGGTTGGAAAGGGTGTATTATTTTTTTATACGAAGGGGGGGGAGATAAAGAAGAGTTGGGGTGGAAGAGAGGTTTGGTGGATGAGCTGAGTGGAACGAGGGGAATGAGGGTTGAGTGGGAGAGGTAAGGGATGAAGTGGTGGTGCTAACTCCCTTATCTCCTCGCGATGATCGTAATCGGATCACACTTTAGGGGGGCGGGGAAAGGGGTTTCGAAGGTAGCCGAAGGAAACACCTTATCACCTCCTCCTCCTTCCCGATACACCAATCCTCCCACTCGGATCCTTCTCCTCCCAACTCCCCCCTCCCATGAAAACCCTTCCGCCCCCAGTGCTCTCACCCCTAACCCTCGAAACCCCCTTAACTAACACGCCACCCAAACACGATCTCGCCCGCGTTCGCTTCACTCCTTAGGACTATGGAAGTCGACCTCTCCGGAGTCGGGGGATGGTTCAAGCGGGGCGGTTTGGGGAGGGGTGGATCGGTAGAGGGGGGTTAGGACGAGGCGCAATATTAAATTATCGCGATTACGGATAATATCCGAGGTAAGAGGATGAAGATTTCGGGGGCTGGGAGGAAGGAGGGTGTTTGTTGGAGGGAAAGGGCGAGGGCTAGTGGGAGGGGGTGGATGGTGGGTCGGGGAGAATGGAGGATGCCCTCGGAAGACGAGGCAGTTGGACGATAGATGGAAGCGAGGCTCAAAGAGGAGATGAGATGTGGAGGTTCGGTGTGGCGGAGAGACGCCCGGGGGGCAGGAGGAAGGAGGTTGGTGCGTTAGTGGAGTACAGCGGGAGGGGTAGATGATGCGAGCCGGGCACCGTTGGCGTTCTTACGGCGAAGGACCCAGACGGGACCGGATAACTTTCTCACCCTTAGTACGTTTTGGAGACTGCGCGGGAAGGTGGGGCCTGCGATACCGGGAAACGACACGGCCGATCGGTCGGGAAGTCCGCCTAAAAATGCCTCAGCTCTCCGGAGAAAACCTGCGAAGGACGAAAGTTCCCGACGTCCGAGTGTAGACTCGCAAAAAAGGGTGACTCGGTTGCTTCCAAAACAAAAAAACCTGAGGTCTTTCCAGGAGAACCTCCTTCTACTATCCTCCTATTTTTTTAAAAATTCCCTGCTCAACAGAATTGGATGTGACCATAAACAAGAATCTGTCATTCCTACTCTCCGATCCCACGGGCAGAATATCTCAAAAAACCAATGAGAAAAGGAAATTTTTCCTTCCCCACCCGACCAACCCTCCCCGGAGTTGATGGTCAACGGAAGGAAAAATATATTGCTAAGAATCAGCTTCTAACCTTTGGCAGGTCGAAGGCCGGGGACCTTAAAGAAAAACTCGTGAAGTCAGCGTGAATCAAAATACAGGGCTAGTAGCACACGTGAGCGCGTGGGTTAAGGGTTCCGAGGAGCCCCAGACCGTGACACCGGACCGCCGCCATCCAGACACGCGACCTCGCTTTGTTTTTCCCGCGCGCACTTTCGCACGCGAGTTTTCGGGACCCGCGACCCCGACGGCGGACGAGAAGCCACGCGGGCGATATCGGCGCCGACGGAGGAGCCGATGGGATGGGAGAACGGCGGAGTCGATGGGTGGAGGGCACGGGGGGAGGAGGAAAGGAAGGATGGAGATTAAGAGGGTGGTTCGCCCTACGGAGTTAAAGAGATAAGAGGCCGAGAGGGTGAGAGAGAGATAAAGAGACGGCGAGATATTTGGGAGAGAGATTGAGGAGGTGGAGGTGTATATGGCGCGACCGTCCTCCTAGGTGGGCAGAAATCAAATGATGGCCCTAATCCAATAACGAGCGGGTGGAAAAACGGAGCCTGTTTGGACCAAGGGGTCTCTGAGAGCGTAGGTTGGGGAGGGGCGGAGGGGAGTGAAGTAGAAGGGGAGGGAGGGGTATCGGGGAGAGTCAGGGTTTGGATAGGGTAGGGTACGGCCGGGAAAGTGGGGCGAGGGTACGATGGGTCGGGGGAAGGGTGGGTAGGGGAAATCGTCCCTGAAGAGTAAAAGGGGGGCGGAGCCTACGCCGCGGGGCGCACGAGGGAGGGGGTAAGAGGGGTGCGGGTTCAGTGGGTGGAGGGGGGGGGTGTGGATGTAGGCGGGAAAGAGAGGGAGAGAGGGGGGATGGTAAGGGGAAGTGGGAAGCCTTGCGGAATCATGCGCGGGGGCGGAGAGGGGGGGACTAGGGGTATGAGGGGTGAGGGTGGGACAGGCCAATGGGAATGGAGTAAGGGCCCGACGGCCGAGGAACGCGATTGGAGTGTCGCAGGGATGACGTCACGTGACGGATGCCTCCCTCCCCTCCCTTCCCCTTCCACCAGGTTCTCCCTCTCTCGCCCCTCTCTTTCTCCCATCCCACCCCCAACCCCGACGCTCTCTCTCTCCCTCAATATCCCTATCCCTTCCTCCCGTCCTCTTCCTTTCTTTCCCGTTCAGACCGACGCGTCGTGGCGCTGTTCCCGACGCTCTGGCTCCCGGTGAACGCCGCCGCCGTTCCCGCCGAATCTCCGTCGGACGGTAACGGCGAGAGAGGGATAAAAAAAGAGTGGGCTTCAGGGAGGGAACATTCAGGGAGGGCTTGGGACGGATTGCATTACTAAATAAGTGGCCGCGGAATGAAGTGGAGGCAAGAAAGGAAGGGATGCGAAAACGCATGGGAGGAGGGAGGGGTCCGCGCGATTAAGGGGTTTAAGCGGAAGGGAGATTTGTGCGGGAACTCGCACCCGCGGCCAAAAACTGACCCAGTTGAGGCCGTGCGAGGTTTTTATGGCACGGGGTTTTCTCTAGCCTCGTAGGATAGCGAATTAGAGGCAGGGAAAGGAAGGAATGAATTAGCCGGTTGTGTACAACCCCCTTTTGTGTCCTAAATCAATGGTAAATCAAGGGGTGGCGATCGTATAGAAGCAGGGAATCGTCCTTCCCACACGAAATTTATGACCGAAGAATAATCGAAGGGAAATACGCCACGCGGGGTGGAGTGAATGATACCATGCCTCACTCGCGTCATTATGAGCACAAAATAGGAGAATCTGATTCTCCGATTAAACTAACTGTGATAGGTAATTGTAATGAGGAGTAAAGAAAAGGTGGAGTGTCAGAATTTTTTGGTCGCGTTCCTAAAATTACGCCTTTAAATAAGCTATAATTTTATGTTTCTTTTACTTAAAATTGCATCCACTTGGAATACTCAGTACAATACAACACTTGGAAGACTAATGATAAGCTGTTGAAGAGAGTCGTCGAGGGAAAAGCGAATGATGTAATTAGATTGAGGTTTAAGTTTGTGCAGGAAATAGTGATAAATGTCATAGGGAAGAAAAATAGTGTTAAATAGTTCATATTTTATAGTTTGCGGCTGCACCTTTTTGGCATTAATTCATTCATGAGTTAAACATACTCGGTGATGTGTATTCTATTACTCCGAAAGCTGCCCACCCCCATCACCTAACTGAACCTACGACTTGAGACTCCTCCCCATATCCCCTTCCCAGTCATCCTAATCCTGTTCGACCATTGGCTTGTGTATTTAAGGGTGACTCGTTTTGTTTATCTTTCAAATTAACCCATGAAAATTATGCCAAGACGTCGGAACTGGTCGTATATATATTCAAATAATAATTAATCTGGAATAACGTGTGAGTGTTCTTTTTATGTGTTCATATATTGTTTGTTTGCGTCCAATTTTTTTTATTCAACACTTCCGTGTTACTTCCAAGTAATTATATATATATATATAATTTATATATATATAATTTATATATATATTTATTTATATATATATTTATATATATATATATATATATATATATATATATATATATATATATATATTATATATATATATATATATATATATACATATACGCGGATCGCGGTAGTCCAGTGGGTAGAGCGTTGGACTGCTGATTGGAGGGTCCCGGGTTCGATTCCCGGGCAAGGCACTGTGTGCACCTGCAGCTCCACCCAAGCTTAAGTGATTTTTCGGGTACCAGATCTTCCTGGGAAACCATAACCGGCACAGGGAAAGGAACTGGCCCCCCTACCCTGATGTGTGAATTTCACACGCCGTATAGGGCATAGTACTGGGTGATCTCTACCATCACCTACTAAACCGACCTTCGGGTTGATTACTGTGTTTATGGTTTTTTTATATTCATACACCTGTATATTCCAGGTCCTAGTTTTTATTTAGATTTGAAACTAAAAGTGGAAAGGTTCTAGTACATACGAAATTGTTAATTTAGTGAATAAACCGTTGGAGCCAGCCATTTATATTTTATTATGAACGTGTTATTTTTCCTAGTGAGAACAATACTGGTACACATTTTCTCATTTCGTACATTACTGTCAACCATTTCTACTCCAGTTACATATTTTGGCTCTTGCTCTAATATTGAAGTAGTATATTCATTGGTATACCTTCCTCATTTGAGAGACTCGATAGAACACTCTTTACTCATTCAATAATAGCCATATGTTCGATACCATCTGTTCAATTGGCAAATGATAGAAACGCTAGTGTTTCTGGCAATATCCTACCACTGGAAATATTCATTGATGGATAAGCAATTTTGTTTTAGCTGGACGCACCTATTCATTGTTTAAATTGAAAAATGACCAATGCCACCTCACAGTGTTTGGACTCGTATCGGAGAATTTATAACTAACTGCTATATACGTGTATAGTACTCACATGTTCGTTCCGGTAATTTGGACAAAGGTCAATAGACTAACGTTTAGGCAAAATAAACCATATATCCCCAGAGTATACTTTTAGAACTTGCAACATTTGCCTTCAAACGCCCAGCGAGCTTACTGTGGTATTTTGTTGCATTTTCATCCACTAAAAACCTAATTATTGACAATATATTGATCAATAAATCAATAAAAGTATTGTAAAAAGGGCATAAAGCTACACTGAACGAAATACATCAATAACCGAATCGGATCGCGTGCGTTGTAGACTAGCCAGCTTAGCTAGATTTGCTAAACGTTGTAATAGTGAACTTAATAGTGTATTTAAGTTATTAGAGGAACTAGGTTGAGAATCACACGGATGGACGGTTAACTTGTAGATGAAATCTCTTATAATAATTGGAAGCGGGTCTTTTCAGTGATGATGTGGAAAATGTATAGTTGTAAAAATGGAATAATGGTAGGAGTGATCACGACAATAAAATTAAAAAGGTTGTGTAGAAATGACAGATTTAGATTGTGTAGAAATGACAGATACCATGTAAATACGAAAAATAATCGGAATAACCATAAACGGTCATGTAATGGGAAAAGTGTTTTTATTTTTTCATTAGCCTAGTGTATTGTCATAATTTCACCTAACCTTTATTTTATTGTCTTTATTTTTGCTAGCAGCCTTTCTCGGATGCATAGAGAGGTTTTCACACTTGTACACCATATTGTCTGTACATGTGGCTAACAATTTATATATTATTTATATAGCTTGCACATATTAGGAACTGGCTGACAAAGCTTAGTTTAGAATGATGGCTCAACCCTTGCCACTCATCCCGGCGGTGATATGCAGTTTACCTGTTTCCATAAAAATTGATATAAATGGTCGTGTAAACTTACAAAACAGTAGGAGTGAAATTCCAAAGGTTTGGTGGACTGAAATTAAAATATATTTACGGGGAAAAATTAAAAAAGGAATAGGAGAAGGGTATCACATTGAGGTCATTTGAGCCATAGAGTCGTAAAAAACGAAGTAACGCCCGAGAGGATAATGCTTTTGGAGCATTATGAAAAAAATTCTCTTTACTCAGTACGTCGTCCACATAGTCATGAGAAAAACCCTGCATTTGTGAAATAAATTAAGGAGTTAAATTTATCCCTTACACAGTGATATCAAAAATACTTCACGTTTTAACGATATGTTTATCCAAAAACATAAAATAAGAGCATTACAGCCGAGCACTTGTGAATTGATTAGACTGCCTATTTCCTATGAAATACTCGTCGTCTCATGAAAGCTAAACTTCAACGCTCCAGTATTTTTTAAGAAAACACCTTATTTTCGTGTATTTTCCTTTATCAGCTATACACAATTCCCTAATTTTAAATAATTAAGACTCCTGTTATGCAGCCTTGCAACTTTATGAGTTACTGAAGTGAGTTTTTACTCTAGTTAGCCGCGGACCCAGTTGGTTTCCGCCTCCAAGCATTCAATTCAGCATAGTTCAAGCAATATCAAATCTTTGAATTTGTAAAAGAGAATAAATCTGAATTGAAAAAATGTTCTTTCTGCAGATGGCGTTCTTTTAGCTGCATTTTTAATGTATTTGTACGGGAAAGGAAAATACTATTTTTCCTTTGATTTTCTTCAAATTTTATTATTCATTCTCGCTTCAAGGTTTTGTTTCGTTAAAAAGTTCTTCTTACAAATACTATTTCCAGTTAAACATCTATTTATAAAAATCATCTTATAGTACTTATTATATCCTAAACTGTATCACTGCATGTTCTTTATATCCTTTGCGGCATATTAATCAAATATGCGGACTCAGAATAATTGAAGTTAGCCACAATCTGTGCCCTCCCCTTCACTATTTTTGGCTATTGCATTTTTAATTGCTAGTGAATTATTAATAAACTAAATTGATATACATTGAAAACATGCATTATTCTTAGATTCAAAGTGCCCCCTTCTCTACCTTTGTGTATTTCATACGCCGTATGGCTTACTACGAGGTATATTTCCTCTGACCAACCAAATCAATGTTTGGAATAGTTACTGTGGTTTTTTAGTCCAAAGTTATGGAGTTAGTATTTTACATACACGGTTAGGGTTAAATCTGTGATGTCTTTCAGAGAAGTCAGCGATATTCTAGGTAATTCATGCACAAGTCTTCCATGACAGTAATATTTTTAAGCGTGAATAAAATTGTGTCTCAATTGTTGAGAAGGAGGTCTAAAATTTCAATTTCAAATATATTTGTGGATGTCTTTACGAAGAAAATTGACTATATCGTCTGCATACATACATTTTGAATAATTCATAGTTATATTAATTGATTTACTTATAAAAATTTAGTTTGGTGATCAAGTTAAGACATGAAACATGGGTTAATGTTACTAATTTTTTAAATTCAGTCGATTCTTTAAACGTGCCAATATATTGAGAAAATTGCACTCCCGAGCGTTATAAACTTATAATATTTGCATGGTGCTAATAAAAAGGAAGAAGTCATAAAACAATATCAGTCAAGAGGAGACAAGATTTGTATCTGTTTCTGGGTAAACGTCTTTTTTTGTGGAAGAGCTTTGTTTTCTAGATATCTTTATTTTCAATGTTATGTGGGCAAATATAAATCAAGAGATGGCGATTTGAATCCTGCTTTGGGATACGCCGCTTAATAGACGCCTGAATTCTTACATCAATTGCCTAATGAAAAGGTACGATTGGGCACCCTGAAGTAAATAATAAATCAAAAGCGTCGGTTATAATATAATTTTTCAAAAATTTGTCCTTATTTTTTTAAAGTGGTAATTATTAACTCAAACACTGCAACAATTATGGAAAATTTTGGTGCTTCTTGAACCGAATATTGCATATTAAGGCGTTGAAAATGCAAGATAACTGACGTGCTCGTGGATCGTCCACCATTTAGATAGGCAATTAGGAAAATTGATAGGTCTCCTCTAATAGAATTGAGTTTTGTTTGACCCCTTATTCCTTTTCTCTCCTCTCTGCGAAACATTATTCTCTTCATGATTGATTACGTTAAGGTATGATTTAATGAATGAATCAGAAAAATTAGGTATAGAGAACAAATGAAATGAAATATTTTATAGTAATCGCTATTATTGGAAACGCTCTGTTATTTACCCTAAAGTCGGAAAATTTTTCGAAATATCGGAAATTGTGGCGTTCCTCGGGTGAAGACTTTAGTGATTGTTATATTCCGCCCTTCTTGGAATTTTGCTCGGAGAGCATAACGGTGAAATTTTACAAAAATGGACGCCCAATAATACGATTTTCTTTTTTTTATGACGACGTTGAACATCGAAACCTGGGTCGTGTTTTAAATAAAGTGTGTGGAATTACAAAGTCAATAATTTCATCTCATTTTAAGAAATACGATTCTCATTAGAGGACACTGGGAAAGAGATTTCTTTGTATGCAGTTACTTAGATGTAATTGTTTAATTGCCACATTATATTAACATAGTGTGCCATATTATTGTAATTGGTATAAGTATCTCTCAAATAAGTCTATTTTAAAATAAAATACATTGAAGGCTTAGCTCCCAACGTCTTTGGAAATCAAATTACCTATATGAAATATTTCTTCACGTCTTAATATTTTTCTCTCCCTTTGAAGAGTATTTGTTCTGCCGGATTTATGCGTATTTCATTTTGTTCATATATGCTTGCAAAAAAGCAGGCTCTCCTTTAAATAGAGCACATAAAAATAACAAATCGTGGGCTTTTGGATTTAATATTGGAAATAAAACCTTTCATTCTCTTAAGGATTTCTTGTAATGGAAATTCCCACCTTAGTTATTTCATTATTTGAAAATCCGTGGTTTATTGTATGTATTGTACGTATTGTGTATTGTAAGTATTGTATGCATTGTATGTTATGATTGTATATTTGCTGATTCTATCGACATTTTTATTAGGCGCCAAAGATTTTAGCTCTTGCATTGTGGAATTAATATTTTACTTCACCCGCATTTGACACTTTGAGTAGATTAACAGCAATGTGTTGAAGTTGAATTTAAGTTTCGAGAGACACGGTGACAATAACTATGTCTGTCAAAACGCATATAATGTCATAGTAACCGTATTCATAATTCTATGCCTGCACCACACAGTGTGTGTGATGACATCCGCATTGGCTAATGTAATTTAAATTGGATTAGACCAATATTATTTCGTTTCGACAATGATTAGTAAATTTCACCTGACTTTTGCTGTGATTTTTGAGTAAAAACAGGGCCTAGGTACATCGATAGGGATCTTAACGCTCGTGGAGACTATTTGAAATTTATTAATGGAGTCGTAATTACGCAGTTTCTATGTAGTCCTTCGTTCGTTTTATCGGTATTGGCTAACTTAGAGAAATTAAATAACCTATTGCTAACTAACTTAGCGGTTGCCATAAATTGAACCAAAACATGGAAAGGTTTTATTTATTCAATTGTTTATGGCTCAACTTTGTGGAAGTTCATGTTCATTAAATGAAGAACCTCTGTTTTTTATTTTCGTACTTCTAGTTGCAACGCTTAGGCGTCCTAGTGGAAAAATACATTGTGTTCTTCATTTTATGATGGGAAGATTTGCTTGTATTGAACTCTGTAAACATAAACCTTACTAACTAAAAATGAGAGGATACGGGTACGAATATATCTATATAAGAATGAATCTACGCGTGAAAAACTAGTAAAGTCTCAATGTAATCCACAGTAATATGCTTGTGTTAATTTGATTTGTAAAACCTTTTTATGCTAGGTTAATTCAGTTATAAATAGCTAGACTCTGTTAGTATTGACATTGAAATTGTTTAGGGGAAAAACCCATGTTTATGTAATAAATGGTCAAATACGTCGAGAATTTGATGAAAATACAAAGAAAGCATTAATATCTTTCCTTATTTCTTATTGGTTCAATGACATTTTCGCATTTCGCCAAATTTAATAGATCAAAAATGGAGACCAGTGATTATTAAAAAAGATTTTTAATAGCTGTGAAACTATTCATCGGATATTTTGCCGTTCGTACATCCTAAAATATTTATGATACCCAGCTCTGTTTCTGTGTTTCATTGGAACCGCTTTGTGGTAATACATTACAATTCTGGACTTAATGTGTTATGTAAACTATTCGTTTTGTGTTATAAGTATTTCTTTAAATATTCTTCGTTAGTCTTTGATCTCTCTAAAATTATTTTTTCAGTTTTCTCTAATATTTGCTCTTTGTAATTTGTGTAATTGGGAACATAAATTGGAATTTTTGACCAAGATATAGGTGTGTTTGTAATGTTTGGGACAATTTTCACTCTAGAAATGGACGATTAATTTAAACATGATTCTAATATATTTTTTGAACTATTATTTCTGAAGTTTTGAACAATAGAATCCAGCCAATTGAAGGATGAGACGCACGCATCGATTCTAAAAAAAGTTGATGAACAGCTCTAAGAAAGGGCTCAATGAACTGACTTACCGGCAATGTAGACACTCTTATTTATTTGCAGCATAATAGTAATCAGTATCCGTTGGCTGAGATGTTTTAATTGAGAGTTTAAAATTTACATGAACACTTTTGACATTGGGTCTCTGTCAAATTTAAGACGGCTTTCAATGCAAATAAGTGTACCGGTGCCCGGTAATCTGTGTATGAACGACGATGCTGTGATGACGTTAAAGGAGATATTTTTTTCTAAACTGGAATCCCCGTGCATTTTCTATGACCCCGACAGGTAGGCAAAAAAGAAATAAAATCGACTGCCATGGATTTGCGAATGTGTGCGCGCGGATGTGTGTGTTTGTATGTGTTAAGGGGCCGGAGATTTTCCTTTTTTTTCCTCCCCCTCCGAAACAATTTTTGCACTCGCCATGGTTTTTAACTCTCCGAATAACTGGGGATGGGCTAATCAAATTTATCACCTTGGAGATAAAGCGAGAGAC
Source organism: Hetaerina americana (assembly GCF_022747635.1). Taxonomy (NCBI): domain Eukaryota; kingdom Metazoa; phylum Arthropoda; class Insecta; order Odonata; family Calopterygidae; genus Hetaerina; species Hetaerina americana. The sequence goes on along the minus strand of NW_027287427.1, from coordinate 52,939,979 downwards.
GGAGAGAGCGAAAACTGCTTGTATGGGGGATAACTCACTTAACGAAACCAATTCTGCTCAGCCTCCGCTCCGAACCTCTTCTCTCTCTCTTTCTCTCCCTACCCTACGTCCCCATTCCAGCCTCCTCCTCCCCTACCCCCACGACATTGCCACTTTTCCCGTGCCTCCACCTCCTCCTCCTCCACACTTCCTCCGGAATCCCCTTCACTCTATCCATTGGGGAAGATCTCCTAGGAAGCAATGGATCCTCATCCACCGCCCCCCTCTACTACTTTTCCGACGCGAATCCTCAGATTCCGCTCCTTGAATCCGCACGCGCAACACTTCCTCGTTTGCACGACCCACACATATTCGTACACACACACACACATACACACACATCTTCAGTGTTTCATCGTCCCCATGCTACTTTTGTCTTCCCAGTAGTATGTGAGAGTCATGCTTCTGTCATGATTAATACTGTACCTTTCCTTCCTCGTTTTTCACTGTAAAAAATATCTCTCGGAAACGTTCGTGGTAGGGTCAGGTGGATAAGATTTAAAATCCAGGATGCATTCGGATCTGTCCCGTTGCTGAGAACACTACTCGACGGAAGCTATGCACTGTTAAGGAGAAGCCTCTTTTTTATACTTCAAAAGAGCAGAAAGACTCATGCTTTTGCGACAAATATTTGAAGAATACATGGATGGTAACTTATAAATGTTATAATTCAATTTTTTGATTGAAAGATTTTGCGAAAAAAATGAAATGAAAATTTCAATTTTAGACAACATTCTTGCTAGCGACAATCCGTAATTAAACTTATTTATAACAAATGTGAATTTAAATATCTCAAGATAGATATTTTTAATTAAAAATATGAATTAGTGCCTTCCAACCTCAAATAATTTTAAACATAATGGAATACCTACAAAGCTGTAGGCCAGATGAATCATCAATGACACCAAGGATCTTAATTTTTAAATGCATTCTTTGATGTCGTCCTGTTGGAATTCACTACAAACTTTTTTAGAAAAATTCCCTTTTTTATACTATTCCTCCTTCAATAAAAACTGAATTTTTTAGATATGAGAGATCTGTTTACTAGCCGCCGCACTAATTCAAACCAAGGAGGTATAATCACAGGTATTGGTGGCAATATTGCAATTAATTTCGCAGTAAAACAAAATTATTTTCCGGAGTCTTCATTTCTCATAACCAAAGTATAAAAATAGTTTATTTCATGCTAATTTGAAATGATTATACTTGAAATGCTTTAACTGTCCCAAAGCTCCGAATGAACGGTAGAAGTGGGGATTGCAGTAATCCTTATAAGTAAACTGGAAAATAAAGTGAAATGGATCAAAAGACAAAACTACGTACATGTTATTTTCGTAAAAATCGAGCAAAGAGAATCACAAGAATTTATAACTTCGACAAAACAACGTATTGAAGTCGACGTAATGGAAATAATATCAAAATTATTTTAATGCTAGGAGCAAGTGATTAAGCCCCCTGGAGTTTTAACTGTACTCGAAGCGAAAGAATTAGGCAACCGACGAATTATTGAAGTCAATGAAGCCACACATTAGTATAACCCCAACTAAACATCATTTGCTACCGCTTTATCACTCAAAGCAATTGATTTGTGGACTGAGTCATTCTATCTAATGGTTTAAGGTACATGTGAAAATATTAATTCCATATGAGTTAGTCAAAAAAATTCATTAAAAGCTTCACATGAACTTATTTCCGCTAAAGGTCACGCATTTCTCACATAATCTTGTTAATTACAGACATAAATGCAGCTTAAAATGTGCATACCATTTACTAATCCATTACAAAATATTTCAATTGCATTTGCTTCATCTCATTTTACTGAAGAAATAACCCTCCCCAGGAAACGTCTGCAAAACTAGCCAGTATCAATATTTTACTCCTATGACCACAAATTTCAGTGTTAATATACTATTCTCAAAAACGACAACAGAAAAGTAAAGTTTGAAAACACATTCTACTTCATAAGGTGAGCATGAATATTATAATTGGGTACATAAAATTGGATAACTAAATATGCGAATGGAAAATAATAAAATTAACTTTCAAAGGTTTCAGTAATGATGAAAAATATGTACATGCCCTTATTTGAAGGATCTAATATATTTGGCTTTCTCTTTTTGCTTAAAAACGAAAAGTGAAATCGATTCACACTCAAAACAATCGTACGTTGCCTCACACCGAAAAAGCGGAATTTTCATGATAAGGCGTGCAAGAAAAATGAACGCATAAGGTGTGAATAAGGAAGCATTATCGTAATGTAGTCGGCAGGTGATGCGGGGCCCCTTGCCCAGGGAAATGCAAACTTTGTTTTCCTAAAGACAATGCATAAAGTGAAATTCCATGGCTCAATTTGCTTTCATGTTCCTTTTGATCATAAATATGAAATATAGAAAGTCCGAAGCATTATTGTTCATGTGCATCAAACTAGGCCATTGTTTATTCCAATTTTAAACTAGTTTCCAAAGAAAATTATAAAATATCCTATACTACGTAGTATATATCATTATGGCCGAGTCGTGAGCTCTTCTGAAAGGAAAATCGGATCTTAATGATGTGAATGTTACAATAAAATAATGTGGTATTTTTGTCTGGGAAGTCATTTTATTTCTCCTCCATCCATCAAATTTTTACTGTAAAATGGCGCTACTGCTGTATGTGAACAATGTTTTAAAATAAAATAAAAAATAAATGAAATTTTGTTTTGTTGTTAAATGACAATAGCTGTGTTAGAATTAATTATGGTTGTGCATTGACTAATCGTGCATGAAAGTTGTCACTCCGATGGTTTCCTACAAAGTAGCTTCACTAGAATTAATGAGGGCGTTCGACATTGCTACAACATGAATTCTCTGCGTGCTGGTATGATTTCACTTTTAGCGCATCGACTGGTCTTGCGTGAACGGCGTCACTCCAACAGTTTTTATTGCTCTTTTACTTGGCCGCGATCATTAATTGCGCGCGTGACCGGTCAAACGAATGCTAGCTGCCTCGCGTCTCCTATGTGCCTCCACAAGGGTGTCATGTCACGTACCGCCAGTGCCTCTTCTCCTCCCCTACCAAACCAACCCCTTCACCTCCCCGTCCAACCGTCCTCCCCACCGCCTCCGTTCGTCATCCGGGCCACTCCCTCCGCCTCTCGCGCTCGTGAAAACGCGAATCCCAAAAGCGCGTCCTCTCCACTCGCTTCTCCCAATGGGATTCCGGTGGCGGGTAGCTCGCACACACAAACGGACGAGTCCTTCATCCATCTATATCTCTCTCTCTCCGCCTCTCTTTCTCCCCATCCCAATACATGTACTCTCTACCTCCAACCCTACTACCCCCTTCAAGCCAAACGCAGTGGAGAAAATGGAATTAAACGCTGGTACGACGCGTCATATGGGTCGCTGGCGAAGGTGGCACCTTCATGCCCCAGAACCCAGGGGGTGGGAAAAAATCAACTCCCCATCGTTCTGTCTCGGAAATCCTCTCGAAGCTCGCTTCGTAGAACGCTTACACACATTCCCTCCTTCCTTCTTTCCCTTCCCCTGGACGTCCCAGCCGCTAGGCTTTCCGATCTCCCCGATTCATCTTGCATCTCCACGTCCTCCTGTCTCTCTTCTTTCTCCAACCTCCGATATTGTTCTGTGTGTTTCTGAATCGTAGCGTCGTTGAAATCCGCGACGGAGCGCTATGGTTAAGTTGCTAATATCTGTGGGATATTTTTGTTTCAAGCCTCCTTATTTTCATGGGCGACTTCGAGTACTCGTTTTTACTCAAAGTGGTCTGACAACATATTTTACCGTGACGCAAATGTGATCTCGACTATGAGTTCAATGTAAAGCAAACACCATGTTGTTATTATATGTATATAAACACGGTGATTCCACGTGTTCTGATTTTAACCTAGAACATATTTCTATACCACGTCCCTATTTTCATTTCTTTCGGAAAGTAAAAAAAAACTTATGCAAAGAACAGCATCTTTTATTTTACTCGTGATGAGCAATCTGTGTCCCTGAAAAGTTTACTAATTATTTCCATTCTTAAATCGAATTTTCAAAGTTTGGATTGCTCGATATGGATTGGCATGATTTGATGATGATGCTTCCTTCAATGCATATGTATCATATTTTAGTATGTTCACAATAGGCTGCCTCTCTCAAAATACTCTTTACTACTAGATGGCCATTATAAGCGTGAAAGGGTGGAGAACATCGTGGATCTTAGTCCCGTTCTAATGCCTTTACAATTAATAAATATCCGAAATCAATTATAAAAATGTATCCATGGCTCTTGAATACTTCCGTCAATGAGATTTATGTTTTCATTCTGTAGTTATTGCTCGACTATCCCTTTCTGCTTATCATCGATAAAGTGATAATGACTTGTTTGGCATGGACTATATTCCGTCGCTTAAAAATTATGCCCTTCATGGCTTGAAAATAACTTTGGAGCCATCATGTTTATCATAGTGTATCAACTTCATGTACTCTAGAGGAACAAAATTTGGTTATCCTTTATAAGACAAGACAATCGTTTTTCTACTCTCACGAAAAAGCAAAATTGAACTCCGAAGGAATTAATTGACGCCTGCGCTTTCAGGATGAAACTTATAAAATAACACATGTAACCACGTTGATACTTCCTTAGGCTAGAGATCGGTGGAGAGTCGGTGGAATTTCCGGGGGAAAATAATAAAATAATAATTTTTCGGAATGGAACTCGGACTTTTATCCTTTCACGCATTAATATGTACATGATACTCAATTTTGATTCAGTTCTTATTTTATTTATCCTCCTCCCTTTTCAGTGGCGGTAGGATGGGGCGGATGAGCCGCTGCCGCCCGTTCGAATGACTGTTGGGTCAACAAATACCGGATATTGTATGTTCAGACATCCATTCGGCTGACTGAAGAATATTCGCCCGCTGCGCGTTGGCCGTAATGCTAGTCACTGTGAAGAGACGTACGGGTGTACGCCCCTCACCCTCCCTCGAATCAAATATTCTCGACAGTGGCGAACGGGCAAACATGCAAACACCGGCGCCAACGGCGTTTAGTTCCAGGTATGCTCTCACGCGAAAGAGGAGACGTGGTATGGCACGAGGGGAAAGGGAACAGTGGGGGAAAGGTGGCATGGGGAAAGGATGGATATGGGTATAGCGAAGTTCATATGCCTAAACATATATGTATATATGTATGCGTATGTATATATGTATATATATGTATGTATATATATATGTGTGTAGAAATATGAGTATATATATATACATTTATATATATATATATATATATATATATATATATATATATATATAACGATTGTACGGAAAAACTCACACGAGCGGCACAATAATGGGATGCACAATAGAACACAAATAGAATAACAACATTTAAAAGGACACACGGTAAATTGTTCGAGCTTTCGGCCCTCTCAGACTCTCAGTCTGAGTCAGTCAGAGTGAGTCTCACTTGAAGAAGGCCTCTGAGAGAGCCGAAAACTCGAACGATTTACCGTGTGAGTGTCCTTTTAAATGTTGCTATTCTATTTGTGTTCTATTGTGCCGTCCCTATATATATATATATATATATATATATATATATATATATATATATATATATATATATATATACACACACACACACTCACTCACACGCAAGCGCCAACATATGCTTTACATGTTTTGAATAAAGAAAAGGGGCGCGGGGGGGGGGGGTGGGGAATGAAGGCAGTAAAAAAACTGCCAAAAGCGATTCCCCGGTTAACAGATGGGTTTGAACAATTTCTTTTTTTTCAGGAAGAAATCCGAATTATTTTCTTTTTAAGTCTCGCCAATCTACAATCCACTGGCAAGTGGGTACCATTAATGATTCAAATTATTTGACGGACGACTGGAGGAAGCTCTAGCTGCTCGAAAATTTTCGCCGATGCCTTGGGAGTTTTTTTTAATGCCCTTTAAAAACGAGCGGAGTCGATAGGATTTGGGATCACTATTTCATGATATCAGATTGACTCAATTCTTCGCGGATTCATGAGGCGTATTTCCTTTTGCTCCAAGAGAAAATCGTGTAACAATTAAAAAATTTATTGAAGGAATATTTTATAGTAGGAATTGTATGTTCGTTAATATTTAGCATAATTTTATTGCTTTAAGAACTATTTTAATGTTTATTTGTAAAATATTTTCTCTGGTTTGAAGGTGTATGCTGTTTATTTTACCCAGTACTTATATTTTGGGGTAAATGTATAAATGTATGTTACTCATTTTTTATTGACCTCAAAGTTTCATCAGTATTTATAACAGCTTGCTTTACTTCGATTAAATAATTGAGTTTATATGTGATTGCGACCACTCAGGTCATATTTCATCGTTCATTCAGTCATTGAAAATCCATTAAAAGACATTTAAAAAAATCCATTGTGAGCAGGATTTGAACCTTAGATTTCTAAGCGAGCATGCAAAAGTTTAAGTGACCTCGCTAACCGAACCAGGAGGAAATTTCGTCAAAAATTGCAAGTATGTTAAAAATTCGCGCGGAAATGAATCTCTTCAAAATATTTCATGCATAATTTCCTGTTAAAATTACATAGCTTATGAGGGTATGTAAGGTGCCGAAGAATTTAATTAAGTAATCGGCTTTTAAATGATTTAGTACTTGCTGATTCACGCCAAAAAACTTTCGTCCGGTGTAAAAACCAACATTTTGATTTACTTAAAATAGATGCTATAACGTATTATTCTTATTTATGAAGTAATCTACCGGTTAAGGTAGTTTTTGATATTATATTTTGATATTCTTATCACTTAAAAATGTATCCGAACTCTAATACTCATATAGTGATATATGAGTGTTAGATATAGTAGTAAATGAAGCTACAGACCAATTACATTGCAATTCCTAACGTAAACCCTCTAGCTCCTAGGGATTAGATACGGGCACATCTACCTTGACGAACACGGTCGCATAACTGCCAGGAAAAGGCAGTGTTTGCCCATGGACTTGGCTAAGCGATTGGATATGCGGGCCATCTCCCAGAAATCGTCACGGTCACGTTTCAGCCTTCGTCAATTACTTCCAGAAAGTTTCATCCAAAACATAATAAAAAAACTAAATTTCAAACATTTACATTTTTAATACAGTAATAGTTCGTGCGAATCGTCGAACAAAAAATATTGACGTACTTACTCGTGAGAAAAAGGAGGAAAATATGTAAAGAATTGAGCGTGTTAATGTGTAATGAAACATGGATAAAGTACCCAGGCATACTAACCATACTTTTCTGTGAGATAATTCATGCATATTAATGTGTAACTTCAAATTAATTTCACATTTATTTCAAGACTAATGTTCAAATAAATTCACCGCGGTTGCTTTTACTGATGCAACAGCGATGGGCTGAGTAGGTTGTACAAGTATTTAGAATACTGATTCAGGGGAACCATGCAGCCAAAATCAAATTAATAGAAAAGTAGCAAATGGGTTTTTTAATTATATGAAGCCTCGTATCTGATTAGGCCTCTTTTTTTCTCTCGAGAGCGGGACCTGGTTATTTTATTTGGGAAGTTTATAAAACAACTCCCATACCAAACTGATGAAAATATTGTACTTCCTCTAATGTTAAGTTTATTTACAATCGTGTAATCCAGGGTTTATTTGAGTCAGTGCGGCAAAAACGGAAAAATTTTGTAAAGAAAATGAATGACTATTCGAGAAAAACCTGTGAATATTTCCTGATGAAATTTAATGTTAGAGTTTCTCAATACTGAAACAGGTTTTCATTGCTATTCAGTGAAGTGAATACAAAATTACTAAGTTTTAAATCTCAGGTGAATTGGAATTTCAATGATATTTAGCCTGGGCCACATTATTTACTCTCATACTATTAGACCGGTGGTGCACAACTCCACTGATGACCCCTGATTTTGTTTGATTTGAAATTAAAAGATGCATGAAGTTTCACATTTACACTTATTCTTATGGTTGTGGGTGTGAAGAAGAGCGGAGAATAAAAATGGACGGCAAAGAAACAAACAATGAAGTTCTAGGCATGACATTGGCGGCAAGATGGCTGTTTAGGAGTATTCAAAGAGGCCAGGAAAAGTAAATGCAGGGGTCACTGAGGCAATGGAGTGCTACAGATAGTAGTTGAGCGTGGAATCCTGGGAAATTTATTTATTTATTTATCGACTCAATTTGGCGAGGTGGAGACTTTGACAGTGCCTTCTTCCAAAAATAGGAAAGAGAAGCAGAGAGAAAATAGAACGCATTTTCAATCGATTTTATCGGGGAAAAAAGCTTAATCAGCAAAAGATAGATTTATTGTTACGTGTATTAGGGGTCATCAAAAACATACCCTTAGCCGTTAGACTACAGCTAATAATAATATAATTCTTAATTTAGTTGAAATAATTTAACCTATTTTTTATTAAACTTAATTTAATGTTATGTAATACTTAGATAATCTTAAGCAATGAAAAAATTTCGGCAATTTCATAATTTCTTTAATCACTGAAATCATCCCAATGCCGCCCGAAATCTCGTAAAATATATAATGTGAGACCCTTTGATGGACATAGTTTATGCATCACTGTTTAAAAGAAATGTTTGTGATTTGACCTTTATTTTTGACCATTTGGCTACACATGGAAACGCTAGTGGACTTGACGCGAACGTACCCGAAGAACCAGTCGATCTCATATGTTTTGGGAGCCTCGCACATTTTACGAATCGACAGATTGGAGAATGAATGGACGAATGGGAAGTAATACCTGTCAGTTCGAAAACAGGCGAGAAGAACGGTCATCCACAGTTTCCCTGCGCCACTCCCGAGTAATGGGAGGGAGGGATCGAGTTGAATCGAGGGAGGAAGATTTGAAAGGCAAAAGACGGTGACAAAACAATCGAGGGGACGAAGTAATAAGCTATAAATTAATGATGATGCACTAGAACCCCGCCGTTAACTCCGGGTTTGGAGCGTTGTCTGGGATCTCACCAAGTCCCAACGGCCTTCAGAGCCCCACCACTCTGCGACTGACTTCTCTGGTCCCCCCCTATCCGAGAAATTACATTCAATTCTACCTCGACCTCCCCCATCACAGTCACATCTCCAGGGTTCTATCCCCCGCATGACGATCTCCAACACCCACCCCATGTTTGATTCTCTGCTCCAGGAAACTCCCCCATAGGGTAGGTACCGCGCTCCGGAGAAGATCCGCCAAGAAAATAATTACCGCAATTAATGTATTAATATTAAGTGGATTTTACGGTATTGGAACACCACTATATCCACTGGAAATGAGCGAAATTACTAAGAGTGGATTTAATGCAGCTTCCGATGATTGGCCAACTCGTATTTCAGTTTTAATACTGTGATTTCTTGAATATTTTACCATAAAATATTAGCATAGGTAATCATTATCAGTTAATAGATAACATTCGTTGAAAATTATCGACATACACGGATTAAAAGCCCTGATTATGATGAAGGAGAAAAGGTAGAGGGACCAAGCCTCAGAACTCAGCAACTGACCTCAAGAGGGAGGTGAGCTCCATTTTGAGGTCGTATCCTATGGATGTGTTGTCGGATAAATATTCTCCTCAAGGCTGTTTAAGAGGATTTGTATGACCGTTGAAATATATTTATAAAAATGTAGTGTTCAAATATCTATGGTACAAATAGTATGTCTTTGCAATATTTGAATTTGTACTAAGCTTTTAATTATTTATTTCTTTTTAATTTGGATGATCTATTTTTGTTTCAAGTCAATTTGTTCCACGATTAATATTCTGCCTTAAATAAATTTCATTGACGTTTTACATTGTTCATGTTTTGCGAATAAAATAGATGAATGTAAACATTTTTTGCAAATCAGAATTTAAAAACAGCTCATGGAGGAAATTCATGGCCTCAAACAATGCAGTGTCCTCTATGGGGAAACATTAATTTCCATCTGCCTAAATTTAATAATTATATCCTTTGCTGAATTTTCACTTTTTAAATTATATCATTATTTACTAGCAATCTTAATTAGATATTAGTGTAAAATTACCTAATGATGGTAACTGTTAGTGAGATGAATTCTGATCATGGAGGATAAATAAGGTGCTGGTATTTTGAGGGGGTAAGGTCTGAGCATTTAGGAAAATATTTGAAATTATCCGTCCCATTTGTAATTTGAATGCGTGCACAGTTTTTTTCAATATGTCGACCGATGTTCGAATATGTAAATAGGTAAAAAATAATCCACATAAGAAAGTTATGCTTGCTATCTTTAATAGTAAAAACCATCAAATTTACAAATGATCATGATGATACATGTCATAGTTCTTTGTAATAAAATAACCACAATTATCAACCCCAAGATCGGTTTGATAAATGAGGGTAGCTCACTTTGTACTAAGCCCGATGGCGTGTGAAATTTGCATAACACGGTACGGCGCCTAGTTTCGTTCCTTATATCGCCTGTAGTTTCCTAGAAACTTCTGGAACCCAAAAATTTACACAGCTAGGGTAAAGCCGAGGGTCCCCAGAGGCGTCTCCGGGAATCGAACCCGGGCATTCCGGTCAATCGTCCAGCGCTTTACCAACTGGACTATCATGTCCTTTTATTCAGGAATAAAGGCCAATACTGCTATAGAAATTAAGACTGTGTGCAGCAATAATATGACAGTTTAACCTCATGGAAAAACTTCAGAACGATTGGGATCTTCCTACACTTACTCTTCAAGCAGATGCTCCTTTAGTGGACATTCATGCTGCTTACCTTAATTGTATGGCTATATTAATAATATTAATTTGTTTCCGTTAATTATGAGTGAAAATCATGATATCATAATACTCCTTGAGATACTTTTAAATGTGAATATGTACCCATCCTTTCGGGTACATTTTCCTTGAAAGTACCCATCTTTAGACGATTATGCCTAAGTGGCTCATGAGGTCATAACAGCAACTCTCGTTAATCGCACTCACACACACCCAGGGTTTGCAAGGATTTTGAGTTTTGCAGTGATTTTCAGTGAAAAACTGCTATGCAGATTTTCAGTTTTCCTGTATCTTGTCACCCCCTTTTTTTAAATACTCCCCTTAACAAACCCAGAGCAATCAAGTTTATGGTCTTGATAAAAACTTGTTTCAGAGATTTAAATGCGTATGTTTGAAGTTTTTGTTGAAGCATAGTTTGTGTCCATCCGAAACCTACCTTAACCGCTAGACTATCGGTAGTATTTATAATGATGTATGAGCATGATTGCAACTGATAAACTGTGACTTAGAGTTGCGAGGACCTTTTAAACATTTCTCTTCCTCAAATGAAAGTTTGCACCGGTCGTATTGGACAAATGAAAACCCGCGATACATCACCCTTCGCAGACCGCGACCTCGCGTAAGGTGGGACGGACACATCACTCACGCGGCAGTAACCCCTTTTGCGGGGAGACGACACCTTCACCGGCACGAAAACAGGACAGGGATAAACGGAGGGGGAGCATTCGAAAATAAACAGGAAAAAAGAGCGCACTGCCGCACCTTTGAAGGGAGGGAGGAACCGGGGATGTGCAGAGAGGGGGGGGGGGTGCGAATGGCAGACGAGAGCGACCGGGGAGATCCGGCCCTGCAGCGGCGACGTCAATCCCCGCGGGCCGACCACGTCACTCAGTTCAACCGGGCACTGCCAAATGGGATTATTGGGAGCGGTATGCTACCGCTGGGACGGACGGGGGGCAGAAAGGGGGTGCGGGCCTGTACCCACGGAAGGGGCGGGGAAAGGGGTCTCCCGGGATATTCCCCTGGGCCAGGCAGGGGGTTGAGATGGGGAGGGACTCTGGGCGAGTGACGGGGAACGTGGTTGGTAGGGCCGGGGACGGGCATTGCACTGGCGGCGGCGGCGTGGCCGCGGTCGGGAGCGGGATCTGTGAGAAGTTCTCCCGACCCTCGGACAGAGGGCTGCGCCGGTCGTGATCGGTGACATTCGATGTTGGAGCCGGGCGAGAGGGTTGCCGTGGTGGGCGTGAGGGAGCGTCAGCACGCGGGTCGTGGGAATATGTCGTGGGTTGCTCGTGGGTTGCTTCTGCATTTATAAAACGACTCGACCAACTCTACCGCCAACCCGCCGTCAGAATCCCCGCGGGAGAGACCCGGGGCAGGCCGGGAAGGGGAGATGATTGCCGCCGGGGGAATTCCTCGCGATTTTACTGCAGTTATGGGGTCATGTTCCCCACTCCCAACACACACACACACTCCGTCGCTCTGCTATGCACTTTCCCCGCCCTTAACGTCCACAGAAGCCCACAGGATTTCCCACGCGTTCCCTCAGAAATTGTCCGTTTCCCAGGCCGTCTTGCAAATGGTCGCTTTTGATTTATGTAGGAGATCTTGCTCCTGGAGGGTGAATGCGACGCGTTCACTTTTATATGAAAAGGAGGTAGCAAAGTAAATTGAATGGATCGAGGAGTAAATGAATTAAGTTTGAGGAGGTGGGGTACTAAGACGAAGCATTACGCTCCCCGGAGACTGGTAGCCGTTCGAAATATTGTTGAACGATTTGGACGGTTAATCAATGCAAAGCAGAATTACGGAAGATTCACTCTTATCCCTTTAGAATATTAATATTGGCAGTAAGAAGGGAGTAAAGTTGGATGGTAATTGTCATTTTATATCGGAGAGTGTTACAATATACCTTGAAATAATGTTATTTGCTGAGTATAATTGAAATTCCCGTAAATATGATATTTGAAATTAATTCACCATTAGTGAAATGACTATTTTAACTAGAATTAGATTTTAATATTTTTATAGTTGGGCAGAATACCTTTAAATATTAATTATTTTTATCAATTCCAATGGTTATTTTGTATCTATGTATTTTCGGCACGTGGCATACAAGTTTAATATTAATTAAGCTCTTAGGCTCAGTGTTAGTGACTTAAACATCAACATTATACTGTTTTCAAAATTCAATTACAGCTTCTACTGCTAACTTGGAACTTACCTATGTTTCAGTATACATCCTGTAAATGCTTTCGTTGGGTGGGCGCAGAACCAAATGAGACGTAACCCTTACAGCATGTGAAGACTTAATTTTTAGTTCGTTATTTCGTGAAAAGTTTTTAGAAGTTGTAGGAAGTATCTCCATAAAATTTGTCTTGCCCCTTAACGAGATGGGGGCGCTCTGTACATTTATTCTTGTTTTATTTCATGTTCTTTAATTTTAAACTCAATAAAAATTACCCTATAGCGAATTTTAAAATTTTTAAATCCATAAGGCAGGATATAAATCATCTTCATGTGGATATATTTATGCATAAATAAATTTTGATGAAACGATATAAATGATTTTCCAAAATTTTTACCTTCATAATCTAATGAAGCAAGTCCTTTCCAAAAGTTTTAAGACAAAAATTACAACAAAATATAACAATGTAATGTCATGCGTAAGATTGAAATATAATTGCTCATTTAATATTTTCAGGTATTTATTACATTAACGCAGTCCAATGCAAAATGTACCCACTTTATCATTCTATTCTAGGAAACTAAAGCAAAATCGTACCAAATCTAAATTCGGAATTAATTGCAATATTATAGATGTTTTCAGGAACCAAAGGCAATTTTACATTATCTAGGATTAGCTATGGAAATAAATTGCCGGAACGGTTATAATAAATGGAAGTTACATTATAAATTGAAGGAAAATATTTGAGGTTCGCCCTGCGTTGTCCTCATGGCTCTCAGCACCGCATCAAACCATCCGGCGAGCGAACAAATCGAACCAAATCCACGAGTTCATTCCACTTGGGAGATACCTTAACCTCCCTTCAATTTTCAGCAGGCATTCCACACGGTGGCAAAACGAAAGGAGAGCTATGCGATAAAAACGCGCCCACACTATCCCCAAACATTCATCCCATCCCATCTCCTCCCCCATCTCGAAGCTTTCATAATGATGCATGACGGCCTTGTCCGATCGGAGCATCGAGCTCTCTCCCCTCCCTCCGACCGACCCAAAGGGAACCTAAGGGACGGGAGAGGGGAAGGGACAGAGGGCAAATGGCGGAAGGGAGGGAAAACACTCGATGGGACACACTCATTCCTCGCCCCTTAAAATGCACCAAACAGACTCGCCTCCCACAACAACCCCTCCGGTGTCTGCTGCGGCTGGGGGCCCCCTTTGGCTTGGTGTGGTGATGGGGCGCTCGGGGGTGAAAGGAGGAAGGATGAAAAGTGCCACGCGGGATGCAGCACACTCCATCGTTGGGAGGGGTTCGTGACATCCTTCCCCCCTACATATCTCTCTCCACCCAGATACGCACCCGCCATCTGCGATGCCCAAACCCACCCCATCCCCTCCGACACCGCCCCTCGCGGTCGGACTAACAAGTGACTAAGGCGACAGGGTGTGAGAGAGGGGGAGAGGACCCACACGACGTCTCCTGCCCTTGCTACCCAAGTACACACCATTTCCCAACCCAACACCCACGCGATCCAATGGGTTCTATATTAGGGACAGTCTTCCTTCCTCCCATCCCGGCGGAGATGTTTTGCTCGGGTAGGTGGTTTCTGGTGGATGACTGGTGGCTCGCTGAGACTGGGATCCCAAGGAGTGGTGAGGGGGTTTTCACTCCCTTTCCGCCTGTGAGTGCGGGGGTTGATTGGCACTCGGGGGATTCTCGTATAAAAATGAGCCATCTGCAGTGCCCTGGGCGCGCGGTGTTCGGAATCGCCTCTGGCGTGATGAGCGCCAGCGAATGGGGCTACTGCGCGCCAGGTGATAATCTCGCGGGAGCTTCCGTGGGGGGCCTGCGAGGATCCGTTGCGGCAAGCAAAGAGATAGATATTGATGTTTGGGGAGGAGTAGCTGGCTTCATGAGTGAGGGACGTGATTGGGTAGATTTTCCATGGGAGTAATAATAGCAAGAAAATAAAGTTACTTATTTAAATTTGGAACATTAGATCAATCAGAGTTTGACTATATCTAAATTCTTAATTAACCCTTGGAGTCCACATTCCCTCCAAAATGTAGCCCGATTCTTGTATAAAGTCAGCTAAAAATAATGATATGTCGTAATAATATCAAAACCTCGTTATTTCAGCGTTAATTTATAGCTAATGAGCATATTTCATTGGGTGTCATTCCCTTTGAAAACGAATTTTGAGATTAACCACTTCTTTTAATTGTGCACCCCTAGCTTACTTTGAAATTTAGCCCGAATGAACGAATCTCTATGGTATGTAGGTGTTGACGAATTAGTCGATTTTATTTTGATTTCTGGACACCATTTGTACCGCGATTAGCCATATCGATCGTTGTCAACTTTTTCATTTGTTGAGCCGAAACCGCGTACTTTGAGTAGGAGGCGACGCCATTCTACGCTGAATTAGGATTGTTGGTAGAAATATATCCCATATTTTAATGGCGCGTATGTGAATGTCACCACTTTAGATTTTAATAGCTGACGGGTAATAAGCGAAATGTATATCAATTTTAATTCCCGCACTGGTACACCAAATTACTTCCTATGAAAACATCGAAAGCGTCTGACAGAGCAGGATTATGCCATAATCGGGATTAAACCTACAATATATTAAGTTCTGGAATTAGTGTGCACATTAATCCGTGCCTTGAACTAATTGAAAAAAACATTTAAGCTTGTTTACAAACTTTGTTATAAATATGCTTATAAATGTTTTTCATCTATATAGATATATTTATCTATATTTCATTCATATATATTTTATTTATATTATTATTTTAGATGGGCACAAAGAATTGTATCAGGTATTTCATCAAAGGATGGACCTAAGACCGAGCATATGAAATAAATTAAACCCCTCTGCGGAAAAGATGACGACATTGATCATGAATGAGTGAGAATGTCGAAGAAAGTAAGTAAGATACTGAAATAACGTAAAAATTGTGATTTATAAGGGTCTTCGTATTCTTTCAATTAATTCCCCACCTTTCTGGAATCCATACGACGAACTATAAGCATGCAGAGGTGATACCTCACTCTGCGATAGCATTAACCGTCTGCAGACGGTGTTTGGGTGCGCAGTAAAGGAGATTTGATCGCATTTTGGAGCAGCTAACCATAGTTATGCTGGCACGATGCTAAAATCATGTAATCACCCGTGGAAGTATTGAAACGGGGGTTTACGACGGCTCGCCACTGCAGTGGTTTATGATACCGTCCCGCTAAGCTCTGGAATTGGGGCCTCCCATCCAGACGACAAAACAATCGGCCGTAGAAATTCGGCCCTCAACCTGCGGCGATTAACGAAGGCAATGATGGGATGACATAGTGCGCCTAATATCCGACCAAAAGCGAATGATTACGCCGCACTTCTACGCTCATCCTCCCGGGGAGAAAACAACAACAGGGAAGGACAACGGTGGTGCGTCCCATCCTCTCCCCCCATCCTCTTTGTCGGCCGTAATTCGACTCCCCCCCTGCTTCAAGAGCGTGGACCCTTTGGATTCACGGAAAGGGGAAACGGGACGGGAGTTTGGGGCATAGAATGGTGCGGGAGGGCTGTTAATTGTTATGGATCAGCTGCATTGTTAAGCGTCATAGCGTTGGAAGACAGTGCGTCAAATAGTAGCCAGTCCCTGGCTTACTATGGGGCATCAAATCCTCAGTTTTACCATTTTATATCCCATTCTCTACCCTCTCGTGTATTGAGGTTGTTACAGCTTTGCTACTGTTGAATGGATACGATCATTTTCGCCGAAGCGGAATGCGTGTATTGTGTATAGAAAGGAAATGTGACCAGTGCCATTAAAAATGAGAATATCAATTTTTTTTATCATTCTTTTTTCCATTTCTAGAGAATTCCATCATCTTAGTCCGAGGTCGATATTAGACAGGATTCGATTCTGTGAGTACGCAGTGATGTCGATGTGAAAACTTAACAGTAATCGTCTGATTGAAAGTTTACGAACACCATCTTTTCGGACGCTATCAAGTTGCGCTAACTGGGTGGGAGCGAAATATTCCTCAGACCTGAGCGTTGAGCATTGTCGCTCAGTTATGACGCGATGATGCTCACCACCGGTGTAGCCACTTGAACTGAAATACATGGGCATGATTAGAACGCACTGTCACTTTGAAGCTCTAGCGTTCAACGGCCTGATGCTTTCCAGTTTAGCCGAGCCCGAAGGCACGTGCTTCGGACGCCGGTTGGGAGATGGAGCGGCGTCCGCGGGTTTCCTTGCATCGGGGTTACTGGTCCTGAGAGGGCTTGCAGGGGGATGCTCGGAGGAGGAGGCAGGGGCGTGGACGGTGATAAATGAAACAAGGAGGCATCAATCTGTGGGAGGTGGGGTGGGAGTGGGGCACTGAAGGGAGCCACCTGCCGGGAGGATTGCGAAATGGATAGGAAACAGATGAAGGCGAGGGTTCCGGAGTGGGGAGTCAAGGGGAGGGGGCGAGGGATTGGGGAAGTTGAGTGTGGAATTCTGTGGAATAAGCTTTCCTTTAGGGGTTGCAATTCGGGCAATAGTCCGCTCTTCTATCCGTTCAAGTGACAGCGTAGTTGGGAAAAGAAGAACTTGCTTAAAAAATAATCAGTTACTAGGCAGCGTTAATGCGAATAAATCTATGGAATTTAACAAGTTGAAAAAAATGGTACTGTTATATTTCCATTGTTTATTACAAAATTCAGAAAAATAAAGTGTAGAGTAACTCGCCACTTGAACAGACTTCTTTTCAAAGTGAAATTTGAAATTTTATTGGCATTAGTAGTAAGTAGGTACTTTTCCAGTTATGTGGCCATCTTTCAAAATGCACTCACAATTTTTGGTCTATGATATTATTACTTCATCACACACAATGGCAAGTCAATTTGAATGAACTAAGTCGCATCTGATTTTAATTTCAAAATTTGTATTTAAATTTGCATTCACACATTTTCTAATGTAGTTGTATGTGCGGAAGTGGAATGATTGGCAAAATTGTATACAAAGTACAGGCATAAAGGCATTCATTAAATGCCCAGAACGGTTCTTTATCATGTGATTATTGTATAGAATTACGGAAAAATGATTATCTCCCTTTGTAAACACCTTCAGCCATAATTAAAAATAGAGCATGCATAACAAAGAGCTCCCTAAGGTATCGTATTGATTCAATACGACTTTTTTAGTGGTTTTAAATTGACAAAGAGAGGGGATGGTGTCATTACCGTTACATTTTTACAACAAATTACATTTGTTGGAAGAGAGTTTTACTAAAAAATCCTTGAGAATAATTTGAACCTACCGGTAAGGAGGAATGCGAAAAAAATCAAAGTTGACAATTGTTGTTTATATCCCATGAATATTTCGGACGAAGAAAAATATACCGTATATATATAGTGTAAAGAGTTAATACGAGTACGTCATTTATAAATGCAACATTTGGCAAATTTCCGTGATGATTTATAAAATAACTTGTTTAATCACAGTTAAATATAAATATTTTACTAACTTCTCTGTGACGAATTCTGTCTAATTAATGTGTATCATGAATTATATTTTGTCTTGCATAGTAAGTAAGCTTTTTTTTGATATTGGGAAGTTAAGGGCGGCACTCTCTCGGGAAAGTTCCTTCCTTGTTTAATTTTTTCTTTGCTGTTTTGGACAAGTCGTTTAAACTTCAATTAGCATATTACAGAACTGGATTCAGTACCATTGTGTTATTTGCGCCTTGGTAGTGTGTAGTAATTTTTCCTTTGGGCTCCAAGGTATAAGAGAGGCTCTCAAATGCTCAATTGTGAAAACGTAACATATTCACATTAATGAAATGAAAGCACGTCATTTTGAAACGTTTAAATAATTGGATTTATCCAAAATAAGTCTCAAAAAGGAAAGTTTTCATTTTGTATACATTCCATTTGCTAAAATAGTATATAACTCGCAGGTAAATTTTGAACGGCTCCTAACGACTGCTACTGCTTGTGTGTAGTAACTAAAGCGTAACATTCAGCTTGCTTTCCGTACATCATTTCTTTCTAAAGCTTTTCGTACTTTATACTGACCATAAAGCGTATTATCTTTCTTCCGGCAACCCGCTTACTTCACATTCTCCCTCCCTCTGTTACGGCTGTCAACATCCCACTACCTTTCAATATATCCTCCATCTACATACATTTTCTGTCTTCCTCTAATTTCCCTGGGCGAATTTCCTCTTTTTTTCCAGCATATCCAAAGCACCGTAGTTGGCTTTCTCTCGGTCCTACTTATTTCCTCCACTATTCCTTATAACCATGTCTCATATTTCTCTAACCTCCGCTCGTTCTCTTGTCCTTAAGGCCAGGTTTTGGACACACAGAACACTGCACTCCATATTAGTGTGCTTTAATCTCTTCTTTCACATTTACTCAGTATATCCGTCATCGACTTCATCTTTCTTGCATTTGTTTCCTTCTCCAACGCCGTTAATCTCCTCCCCAGAAGAAGATGTAGTGCAACGATTCCCATCAATGTAGCGATTCCTCCGTTTCATACCCAATCATTTTTTATGTTTTAATCTCACCTCGCACGTGGAAAACGAACCGTGCGGGAGGACACCATCGCAGATGGGAGAAGTCAACCCCAGGGGTGGAGGGCAAGAGAGAGAGCTTGCGAGAGACAGGGCTTTGGGGGAGGGACGCTAGGAGAGATCGGTGAGGGGAGACAAGGGAAGCGTGACGGACGGGGAAAAGTGAATGAGGGCGGGAAAAGTCGGACGAGGAGCAAGGGCGCGGGGAGTATGGATGGATTTAAGGTGCGCCGTGGATGTGGGCGGATTGGGATACAGAGGGAGGGCGCGAAGGGAAACGAGGGTGGAAAGGAAGGTTTTCGGAACAGAAGCGAGAGAGGGAAGGGAAAATAAAACAGGGAATAGTGGGGGTTGATTCTGGTCGGGATGAATCTGTCGGCGGGGTTAGGGAGGGATGGAGCGGGGTGTAAGGTGGTGGTGGGGAGCTCGGGGCGGGTTACCGGAGGGTGGTATGAGGGGTCGGAGGGGGAGAAGAGAGGAAGGAGAATGGGGGAGAAAAATGAGGCCGGGAATGGGAGGGTGGAGAGCTGTTAACTTATTTCTCCCTCGGGGGAATGCGAGTAAGTAAAGCCGGAGAGCGCCGGAGCTCCTTCAATTGTTTTCACTGTGGGAACGACCTCGCTGGAGTGGTCCCAGTGTTTGCGGAGAGGCGAGTGGCAGCGGGTTCCTGGCGCAGGGGGCCGGGGAGGTGTTGGGTGGGAGGGGGAGGTGTTAGGAGACGAGATGGGGTGGAAAAAAAAGAAAACGCGCGTGGCAGAAGTGAGATGGGTATGTGCATGAGGAACCTAAGTATATTTTTTCATGAAAGTATAGCAATAAAGATCAAAAGTGCATTTGGAACAAAAATGATCAGTGGCATTCTTCAAGAATAAAATTATTTTATTCACGTATTGAAATCACAATGGTTCACTTAAATGATTGAAGTGAAACAAGAAATATGAAAGAGAACTGGAACAATTGAAGTAAATCGCAAAAACTTGTCAAAAATTGTACTCACGAAAACATTATTTTCCAATAATTTGACACGTAGATGAACTCCCAATGAAATATTACTCAGGACCGCCATGACTTACAGTTACAGTCAACATATGAGAAGGAGACTCTTTTGATGAGTAGCTGCGGGCTCTCCGTTGAGTGTAGAGCTAAAATAATAAGAAACCTGTGGCTTTTACAATGTTAAGGTAGTTATTCGCTGTTAGGGTTTTAGCAGTAATGTCAAGTAAGACTAGGAATCTTTTCACAAGCTACAATTTTAATAATCAATTATTTATTAAATATTGATAAATATATTTCAATATTTATTTTTTAAATGTAGGAGGTTTTAGGATATGGTTTTTGACGTGATCTTTGTAACCGATTCATGATTGAAAGAACTCAAAACTGTCAGTAGTTCTACTGTAAAATTTTCGACCTGAATACCTTTAGATGTTCAGCGACAAAACCTGGGTCATGCAATAAATATTTTAATGTAGAATTGCTAAGTATTTTGAGGTCTTGTAATTTAGGAGCCTATTATTTTCATAGATAATACTTTACACATTTCCCCACTAAAAACTGATGACTTGTGCAAATATTTGAAACCTTACAAACCAGGGTTTTAGTTTGAAAGCCAAATTGAAAGGAGAACGCAAAAAAACTTACATTCCTAAAAAGTTCAGTGTCAAAATGACAGAATTGATAACTGAATGTTCTTTCTTCATTGAAACGCCAGCGCATTCAATGAAGAACTTAGGAAAATTAGATTGAACCGCCCTCATTTCAAATTCGATTACTTACTCTCTGAGGTTTTATAGCACTAGTAAGCCTGATGTGTTAAAGCTTTCCCATAATTAACAGTTTAACCCATGAGTTTTGTCCGACAACAATGGTAATCTGCTGTTGAAGTATGAAATAAGGAAGTGTTCCTAGTTGTAGTATTAAAAGGCGAGAAATAAAAAGCACAAAAAGAGTGAGGTATGATAACATTTTGATGGGTAAGCAACAATATATGTGTGTGTGAGTGTGTATATTTATGCATCGGGCAACTTATGTTAATAAATTATTGCATTTTTGTTTTGTACCACTACTTGAAGGTTGTGAGAATATATTTAATATTTTTAAAAAGTGCTGCGATCTTTGGAGCACCACCTAGAAAAATAAGATAGAAAGGATTGAATCGAGGAAACGTTTGAAAGAATCACGTTGGTGTTCAATGACCATCTACTTACTCGTAACTACCACAGGTACATTCGCACGTTCAGAAAAGCTTTCACTTATACTTTTGCCTTTGAAATGGGCAGTATATTAGGCGCAAACAATTTCCACTTCCTCCTTACTAAGCAATATCGTCTCTTTTTTCTAGTGATGAGTTTAGTTACGACTTAGGAAGAAGTGGTTTCCTTTCCAGTGAGTTTCTTTGCTTGGGGAATAAGAGCAGGAAAAACTGAGGGTATTTTCTGCTTCCTAACTCTTGCAAAAATGTTATCGTTATTTCGTCCAGTGGAGATAGCATCATTTTTCATTTTCCCTTAATTTTTGTCTGAGCGATGGAAACAAAATATGGGCAAGAAGACTCCTTTTTTAGTAACGCAGGATTTACAACGGTTAGTTTCGTTCATTATAATAAACATAATATCTCGAATGACTTCATCTATTTGGAGATTACAACGATAAACAATGGGAACAATTTTTAATGAAATGCCTAAAGATTTAAAAATATTACTGTCAGTAAATGCTGTGAAAGGCAGAATAAAAGACTGGCTTGATGAAGTGTTTTCGGGTCTTCCACCGGATCAGGGGTTCCATATTGGCCGACGTTTCGATGCCCGACTCGTGCATCGTCCTCAGGGTAGATGAGGGCCACTCTGTTTTTTTCAGTTTCAGTTTAAAAGGTTTTTATTTCCGTAAAGAAAAGCGTGCAAGGAATGTATTTAAAATATAACGGAAGCATAATAGAAACAATACGGAAACCCCGTTTTAGGATTAACTCCTCTTCGGGGAGGAAAATAACAACATAGAAAAGGCTACAAAAAGGGCAGCGGTTGCGGAAAAGGCCAATCTCAATTCATTCAATTCAATTCAAAAAGGTGTTTATTTATCCAGGTTGTTGTACATAACATTTATAAGCAACAAATAACAGGTAACAATGTAACAGTAAATATAAACAGTAAGTTGTACAACAAACAAGGAAGCCCTGTTTTAGGCTGTGCGCCTCTTCAGGGTCTAAAACTGTTTTATAAAGTCTTTCGTTCAGCTATTGCATGTATCTTTTATCTTTTCGCGGGGTAGCATTGGCCTGGCATTTACCCTAGGCGAAGGGGAAACCCGAAAAACCCTTCGCAGGCCGCCATAAGGAAGTCCATAACAGTTATGTCCATAAATAATTAAATAAATAATAAATAAATAAATAAATAAACATGAATGTAAAATATAGTATAAATAGTATAAATAAATAAGTAATCGTCTTTGTTTAAAACACACTATTCACTGGCACTTTTATCACTACGCAGCTGTTTCCAATTGCGGCTCTTCTTCAGTCCCTTGTTGTTTTCTCCGTTTCGTTTTCTTTCGGAAGAGTGGGTACTCCTCGATGGGGCGTAGATTCTCGGGAACTGGTAGAATGCTGCCCAGGCGATAAGGTGGTAGGTGTGTCTCTTCGTAATACAGGTGTAGTTGGTCGCTTATTATTCTTGCTGGGGAAATTAGTTTCGTCTTTGGTCGTTTCCCCAGTACTGCGTTGGCACTCTGCATTATTTCCCCTAGGAGAGTTTCGTTGTAGGTGGCAATCCGGTTTGCAGCTCTGGCGCGGAGACGGCATAACCTGTGAAGGATAGGTTCAGTATTAGAAATTAAGTATACGTCAGTACTAGGATGCATGGGCGACAGAAGATGCAGCTGCCTGAGCACTCTCCTTTCCAGGGCGGCCCATATGGTCATATGAGTGTTGTTGAAGGGAAGGATTGCTAGCGCGGCGTATTCCATAACAGGGCGGACAAAGGCCCTGTATAGGAGCAGGCAGCACTCCGCAGAGACCCCCTTCCCTCTCGCCCGGACTGCTCTCAATAGACCACTCCGACGACTGCATCTCGACCATACATCCCTGATGTGTGCATAAAATGTAAGGTGTCTGTCTAAAGTGACCCCCAGGTATTTGACGGAGTTGGACGTCGGGATTTGTTGCTGCCAGAGCCCAAGTGTGGGTTGTCGCAGTCCCACCATCCTTCGGTCTAAGTGACTCGTAAAGATGATAAGGGTGGATTTTTTAGGGTTAGGCCGTAGTCGCCACTTTCTGAACCATTCTTCCAGTTTTTTAGCTTGTTTCTGGAGGTGTGCCATTGCCGATTCTGGTGTCTGTGCCGGCGTCCAGATGGCCGTGTCATCCGCATATTGGGCAGTTGTTACGCCCCGATTCCTTGTGGTATCTGTTGGCATGTCCCAGCAGTAGGCTGCAAAGAGCAGCGGGGACAGGACTGTGCCTTGAGGCACTCCAACTGAAGGAAAAAAGGGATTGGATAGTGTATTGCCCACCTTCACTCTAGCAACCCTATTCGACAAAAAGGTGTGAATAATTCTTATTAATGAGGGAGAAACTTCTGGCATCGTTGATAGTTTGTACAGGAGTCCGTTGTGCCATACGTGGTCGAACGCCCTTTCGATGTCCAGGAAGAGTGCTGCCATAAATTTCCTTTGATTAATGGCCTCCGCGGTTTCTGTGGTGAGGAGTGCTAGGGGGTCCTTATATACTTGAGCTTTCGGGTCAGGTGACTTTTGATTGGCCCGAATCGAAGGAGCCTCCTGATTGGTTGCCGGGTCGTTGTGGTCTATTCCTTCTTTTATTACCTCCATTAGCACAGGTTTCCATACATCGCTGAGGGAATAGCCGGAGTCCTTGTTGAAATTACGTCATGCCATTCTAATTCCAACTGTTTCCTTGATTATTAGGCCCTAGTAACCACCGGCGCGGGCAATTAACTTCGTCCCGTTGAAGTTAATGGAGTGATCCATCCCAATGCTGTGTTCGGCGATTTGCCCATCCCGATGCGGTGTTCGAATTCTTTCCAAGATAAACTATCCGGGAATAATTATTTCACCTTCGTCTGTTTCAAACATATTTTCATGTATGGTATTCTGAGACTTCAAATATTAATAGTCTTGAAAATTCTCTTTAACTACGTTCACCCATGATTTTCTTGGTTTACCCGACCTACCTTCACGGTTTCTCAGCCTACTATTCTTAACTTTCAAATGTCTAAGAAAATCTCCAAAAAGTAAATAATAAATAAAAATGCTGGGTATAAGCACCAATGGGTACCTAAAGGAAGTAGCACCAAATGGTGGTGGAAACATTAAGTGAGGACAGGGAAACAAGTAAAGTAGAAGAAAGATGGGAACATTTCGAAAAAAGATTATCGAAAGCCGCGATGTATAGGAAAATGACAACTGAAAAGTGGATTACTGACAAGATGATTAAGAAGATAGATGAAAGAAGGAAATGGAAGATTGTGAACACGGAATTAGGTAGAAGAAAGTAAAAAGTGTTGAATAGTAAACTAAGGTTAGAATCTCATTCGGCGAAAGCAGCAAAATCAATGACGCAGTGCAAGAATATGGGAAGCCTACTAAGTAAGAGTGAAATGGATTCAAGGTATAGAAAGTTGAGATATATATAAATGGAGGATGTATTGTGAAGATGTTATGCCAGAAAATTAAGACATAGAAAAAGAGCATGACAAGTGAGAATAGATTTTGTTCAGACACACTTGATTGTGAGATAGAAAGGATATTAATGAAATTGAAGTGACATAAGGTTTTGGGGTTAGATGACATCCCCGCAGAACTAATTAAAGGCTTAGGAAAAGGTGGGAGAAAGAGTTTTTATGGCATAAATCGTAGAGTTTATGAGGGAGAAATTTGGTCGGATTAATTCGCCAGATCAGGGTTAGTAACCATCCCGAAAAAAGGTAAGGCAACCCTTTGCGAGAGCTTGAAACGATTCGAGTTCACACGTAGCCCGAGTAGTACTGAGGATAATCAGAAAAATAATGGGGAGGGGGCAAAATGATTACTTAGGAGATAATTAGTCTGTGTTCAGGATAAGGAAGGGTAAGCCTGATACCATAGTAGTATTGAGGTCACTAATAGAATTGAACATAAATTACCAGGAATTTTTGAGAGAAATCGATAGTAGGCTGGAAAGGTGGATGAGAATTTTGATAGGCGATGGAAATTCAAAGACTGTGATAGCGGGAATAACATTTAGCAAGAGTGGGGAATATAATATGCATGTTGTACGGATAAAGAGAAATAATGCGTAGACGAAATTGAAGAATGTTTTTCCATTCATGTAAAAATACTTATTCTCTGGTATAATACGTAGTAGAACTTTGTTCTTTCATAATACCCGAGACCTGTAGTCAGGAAGCAGGCATTGTCATAAAACCTAGCTAAAGAGAAGAAAATACTACTTGGAGGATATATGGTGAAGATGTTATGCCATAAAATTTAGACATAGAAGAAGAGCATGATAAGTGAGAATAGATTTTGTTCAGACATACTTGATTGCGAGAAAGAAAAGATATTAATGAAATTGAAGTGAAATAAGGTTTTAGGGTTGGATGACATCCCCGCAGAACTACTTAAAGGCTTAGGAAAAGATGGGAGGAAGAGTTTTTATGGGATAATTCGTAGAGTTTATGAGGGAGAAATTTGTCCGGAATAATTCGCCAGATCAGTGCTAGTAACCATCCCGAAAAAAGGCAAGGCAGCCCTTTGCGAGAGCTTAAAACAATTCGAGCTCATACTATTTATTTATTTGATATTTTCGGCGATGTAATGTTGCGAACAGGTCCTCAAGTTTGAAGGGCATTCTGGGATTCGGAGAGGCATCAAAGCCGATGCAAGTACGTTATCAATTACCGCGAAGGAATGAATCCTTCGCCCTGAACTACATTCCCGCCGACGCACCCACTGGGATGAGAGACGAGCTCCATTATCCCATGGAATGAACATATTTTTGGCTCGGCGAAGGGGAGGAGGGAGGACCACGGCGACGTCTCCAATTCCTTCCGAGAATGTCTGCTTTCCACTCCGCATCCCTTACTCCGCGGCTAAAAATAAATGAGTCGCCATGAAAGAGAGACACGAGGAGTAGGAGGGATTGGGGTAGAGGACTGGGCTAGGGAGAGGGTGTAGGAAAGCAGAGGCTGGAGGAACGCGATAGGCGCCGTTTGCACGCCGTGTCATCGGGGTAATCTTGTTCGTACCAAGACGCGGTGTCCCTGGGGAGATAGCGGCGGCGGGAGAGGGATCCTCCTAGGCGGAGGTCGGAGCGTGAAGAGTTGAGCAGAGCAACCCCAATATGTATCTTATACACGTATTCTGCAGTATTTGCAGTTTCAGGTTCAAATTGCCAGCTATATCAGAGTAAATATGGATCAATATTCAAAGAATGGGAATAGTAATAATCGAACTAACTTTTTACGAAATATTAGATGTTCGAGAAGCCAGAAGTACAGGTCCATACAAGCCTGTATTTTGGCTGGCATGGTGTCCTGTATTTGAACACATATTGCAACTGTATGCTCATCCGAATTCAGAGTTTTAATAATTGTGACACCAAAGGTGATTATCACGTTTGATTAGTCAATCTTTATGTCTTGAACAGTGATTTTATAAATATTAGTTGGGTTAAATTTACTTAAAAAAGTCGCAAATGATGATACATAGCTTTACTTGGATTATTTCAGCCGATTTATCGTCGACCATTTACATATGGCTCTGATGTCTGAGTTGACTCTAACCACGGCATTGTTTATTTCCCTCGAAGAGCAATGAATGTGAATTTAAATGATAAATAATTATCCATTTGTAAATTTTTTCGATAAATATTTAAAAAAATAGTGGCCCAAGTAATTAATCTTGAGGAATCCCTTGCGAAATGGGTAGGAACTAGGAATCGTTTCCGCATATGCTTGTGCTGTTTGGTTTTGATGGGAATATCATGAGTTAAACCAGAATAGCATCAAATGCGAGAGCCTTTACTGCTGTGAAGTCTCATTCCTGGAATTAATCGGCTGAAGAGCAAAACGACTTTGACATAACATGGTAATGCGTTTTGCCTCATTCGAATTTCAGGAATAACTTATTTTCCAACCACACAGAAGTAATTTAACAATTTAAATATTTTTCAATTTCAAACGGTTCACTTCAGTTCTAGGAATGTCTCTGCTTTGCAAGGTGTTGGAAGGTTTACCAATGTGGGAGGACAAGTTCTACCACTTCGTAGCCTTCTGCGCATTCTTTTCATGGGTCATGTTACAACTCTCACACGCTCTTGCGGTAGTTTATCGGAGAATAGCGCATGTGTGAATCACATAAATTTTAAATTTTATATGATAGGATTCTGTCGTAAGAAGTAGAAAAGGCAAAAAAAAATACTCATCGATTAATGGAAAAAAGTGATTTTAATTTCATACATTATTTCATCATATTGCATGCACTATAACTTTGAACATAACTTTAATTTTTGATAGCAGAAAGCCCCCTCTCTTTCTAATGTTTTTATTTAATTTAAATATTCATTATAGCTTATCCCTCCCCGGACTACAACCTTGACGTGGTGGAAGGGCTTGTGCGTTCCGATGACCCCTAGGGCTGTGCTGGCGGGAGTAATAAAAATTGCTCCTGGTAGGGTCACCCATGCCAGATAGGTCAAAGGCTAGGAGCCAGACGAAAGGTAGTCCACGCAGCGTCTGTTCCTCAGTGAAGCGGCTGCAATGGCGTCTGACCCCAGTGGGGCGGCCAGTAAGTGATGGTGTCACGTTAAAAACACTATTGAGGAAGGCAACGGGAAACCACCTCAATTATCATTCCCTAGAAAAATATGATGGACAATAGAGATATTTTGAGTCCTGGCAACCACGGGGCTCGGCCCAATCGGCCGTGTGTCGTGCCCGGCAGCGGGGGAGGCAAGGCTTCCGCGGTCGTCATCCCACGAAACCCTTGCAGGGGAAAACCAGCAGCAGCAGGACAGAAGGTGCAGGAGAAGAAGACGAAATTAGTTAGAATAGGAACGTGGAATGTTAGGACAATGATGAGGACAGGGAAATTGGAGAATGTTAAGCGAGAGATGGAAAGGGGAAATATAGATATTTTAGGTCTATGCGAGGTTAGATGGAAAGACAGCCGGGATTACTGGAGTGATAAGAATAGACTAATATACAGCGGCGGGGACGAGAGATAACGAGGGGTTGCCATAGTATTAAATGAAAAGGTAGGAAGAGGCGTAGTCAACATACAGCAGGTAACGGATAGATTATTACTAATAGATATAAAAGCAGAACCGACGAACTTGGATATTATTCAGGTATACATGCCACCGAGCAACCATAAGGAAGAAGAGGTACATAGGACATACGACCAGTTAGAGGACATGATCGCGTGTGTTCCTGCAGGGAAACATTTGATAGTGATGGGGGATTAGAATTCGACGGTAGGCGAAGGAAGAGATGGTGATGAGGTCGGGGACTACGGTTTAGGCACGAGGAATGACCGCGGGGAGAAAGCGGTTGAGTTCTGCAGGAGACAGGGGTTAGTAATCACCAACACTTGGTTTAGACACCACAAAAGACGCAGGTATACATGGAAAATGCCAGGTGACTCAGAAAGGTATCAGCTAGATTATATCCTGGTGAGACACAGGTTTAGGAACAGTGTGATAAATTCCCACAGCTTCCCGGGAGCGGATGCGGACTCTGACCACAATTTAGTTGTTATGAAATGTAGCGTACGTTTCAAAAATATAAGGCAGGGGCGGCGAGTCAGAAAATGGAATGTAGAAGCATTAAATGTGTTGAAAAGGAAGGAATACAAACAGGCGGTAGAGAAAATCATGGAGGATGGTAAAGGGCTTAGTACTATCGAAGAAAAATGGGAAATGATCAAGAAAGGGTTGTCTAAAGCCGCAAAAGACACTATTGGAACCGTTAACGCTAAAAGGACTAGGAAACCATGGATCACGGATGACATGATTACAAAGATGGATGAGCGGCGAAAATGGAAGAATATAAATACAGAATTAGGCAAAATGAAGTACAAAGAATTGAACAATAAATTGAGGCGGGCAACAAATAAAGCAAAAGAAGCATGGTGGAAGGCGCAGTGCGAGGATATGGAAAGTCTGCAGAGGAAGGGTGTAATCGGTGCGCTGTCCAGCAAAGTTAAATCGTTATCGGGAAGTAAGAAAGGAAGAGCTATGCTAACAGTTAGAGATAAGGCGGGTAAGGTAATAGTTGACGCAGGAAAGATCCAAGAGAGATGGAAGGAGTATATAGAAGAACTGTATAGTAAAGAACTCAGACCAACAAAGTTAGACATTGAAAAAGAAAATGACGTAGAGGAAGACAGCTTAGGTCCAGGCATACTAGATAATGAGATAGAAAGGGCATTAAGGGAGATGAAACTAAATAAGGCCGTGGGGGTAGATAACATTCCCGTGGAACTTTTAAAATGCTTAGGAAAATGTGGGAGGAAGAGGCTATATGGGCTGATCCGTAGTATTTATGAGGAGGGAATCTGGCCGGAAGACTTTGTGAGATCAGTTTTAGTTCCCATTCCGAAAAAGGTAAAGGCCACGTCATGTGAGGACTATAGGACAATTAATATGATATCCCACGCAGCTAAAATTGTTCTCAGGATCATAAAAAAAAGGATAGAGAGTAGGGCAAATGATTACTTAAGGGATGATCAGTTTGGGTTTAGGAAGGGGAGAGGTACGCGTGATGCCATTGCAGTAATGAGATTATTAATCGAGAGGAATATAGAACACAACCAGGAGGTATTTGCCTGTTTCGTAGATTTCGAAAAAGCGTTTGATAGAGTGAATTGGGAAAACTAATGAGTATATTGCAGAAAATAGGAATATATTGGAGGGAAAGGAGGCTAATCCGCAACCTGTACATGTCTCAGACTGCTCAGGTGCGGTTGGGAAACGGGGAGTCAGGATGGGCAGTGTTAGGAAGGGGTGTAAGGCAGGGTTGCCCATTATCACCGTTGCTGTGCAACCTGTATGCAGAGGAAATGATCAAAGAGGCATGGGAAGAACTGGAGGTAGGAATGAAAGTGGGCGGGGAATTTGTAAAATCAGTTAGGTTTGCTGATGACCAAGCTTTAGTTTGTCAGTCAGCCAAGGGGCTGCAAGCATTGCTTAGTGAATTGGAAATTCAGTGCGACAGGTATGGAATGAGAATCGATATTAATAAAACAAAGGTTATGCGATTTTCTAGAAAGAAAAAGGCCAATCTTAACATTAAAATAGGAGGGCAAAAAATAGAGCAGGTAGAACAGTTTACGTATCTCGGTAGTGTTTTGGACCAACACGGTCAAAGTAGTACGGACGTAAGGAGAAGAATTGCGCTAGGCAAAGAGGCTTTCACAAGGAGAAGGGAGTTGATGACCAGGACGTTGAGTAAGGACATTAAGAAAAGACTCGTAAAATTTTTGATATGGAGCGTAGCTATGTACGGTGCGGAAACGTGGTCATTGAAGCAGGAGGATAGACGTAGATTGGAGGCTTTTGAAATGTGGGTGTGGAGAAGAATGGAGAAGGTGAAATGGACAGAGAAGAAAACAAATGAGGAAGTACTTGGTATGGTGGGCGAAGAGAGGGGTTTGTTGGGAGCAATCCTATGGAGGCAGGAAAAGTGGATGAAGGGGGTGTTGACCGGCAGTGGGATGTTGAAGACTGTGATAGAGGGTAGGATGTTGGGCAAAAGAGGAAAGGGAAGGAACAGGATAGGGATGTTGGACGGGATGAAGGGAGGAAGAAAGTACTCAGAGATGAAGAGGGACCTGATATAGAGTAGGATGATGGATTTTGTGTTTTGTTAGGAGTAATAAAATATTTGTTTGGTAGTTGTGTCCATCCAAAAACCTACCTTAACCGGTAGATTACCTTAAAAAAAATATAGCTTATAATTTCCATGTATCAATTTTTCATCTGTTATATCCTGCTAATGCTAGGGTTTGTTTGTTGATATTTTGAAAAAGTGCTCCAGAAGTTTACTTGGATGTGAAATAATTTTCAGGGGCCGTCCAGGACCCTTTCGTGAGGCGGTAGATCATCTATAATAATAATTATGAAGAGAAACTACTCTGTTGCTCAAATGTTCAACTGCTGAAATATTCTCAGTATCTTAATCACAATGCCATTTCATTGCCCTCACTCTTAAGTTTGTTTCTTTTTTAGAAATCCCCGCAAACGCGCATTATTCACCGAAACAAATAAAAAGTGCGGGGCATAACGTTGAAAGTGCCCACCCAAAGTGCGATAGATATGGGATGAAAATTTGAGAAAGTGAGTGGGTGGAGCCATGGGAGTTGAGTGGTGTTGGAGGGATTCGGCAGTGAAGAGGAGTTAGTGGAGGACAAGGGGACGAAGAGGGACAGAGCGGGAGAGGGGGTTAGGATGCAGGGGAAGAAGACGCATGACCCCTGAATTTTTCATAGTCCATGAGAGGGGCTCGTAAGAAAAAATATACGCTTCCCGGGGAATGGTAGAGCAATATTCCGGACACGGAAATGTGCCGAGACTTTAGCTCCCTTTGAGTGATACTCAAAGGATTGCATCTTCATCATAACCGTGAAAAGGGAGGAGGACCTCAAAGTAATAATAAAAAAAGTCAACGGACGCGCGAAAACATTGTTCGAGAAAAATCTGGTGGGTCCTCCGTTTTTGTCACGCTGGGAAAATCTTGTTAACCAAAGTGTCCACTCCGGCCGATTCCCAAGATTAGGCGTAGCATGAGCATCATTGCCGAGGGATAATTAAGACGAAAGGGAGGACAGGCACGGCAAAAACAAAGTCCCCAAAGTTAGGAATGGCCGAAGTTGCCATCTGTCCTAGGCGAGATGAATCAAAGTGGTCATGGACTTGGATTTACTGCCTCGGGTGCGATAGTGGATGCATGCAGGATTAGACATGATGACTTAGGACCCTCGTAAAGCTAGCACGCATTTATTCCAAATGGCAAATAAATATATGGGTAGACAATGCAACAATTTCAGAGTGTAAAAATCATTCGCCTTGACTCAAGGCGAATGATTTTTACACTCTGAAATTGTTGCATTGAAATACACATTAGCGGATGACTCCGTTAAAAGTTACTGTTGCGGCATCTCCCACAGTTACTTTGGAATATGGGTAGACATTTTTTGAAGCATCAATTTATTGAAAAAATAAAACTAGGGGATTGGGAATTTATAAATTTTACTTTCGCATGATTTTTTTAATCATCCAGGATAAATTCATTTCGCAAGGAATCAAAACAAAATTATAATCAAATTCAACCCACCATTGCAATAATTAAGTATTGATGGCCTTAAAAAGGAATTTTACCATCTCATATTGCAAGAGTAAATAGTACTGCCATTAAACATAATTTTGATGACTGTTACTAGGATGTTATTGATCTCAATAATTATTGAAAAAAGCAATCTCATAATTCATGATAACTGTTACTAATTCCTTTTCACACGAATGAAATAGTGTCTGGGAGACCATCTTTTCGTCAGTTCTGTTAAGTAAATTATGACTAGATTTATATTGATGTCCAGCCCTAATATTTATTATCATTGTTTCTTCTATTTTCATGCCTCTTGATGGATTAAACATTTAATAAACTGGTTTTTCCGGCAATGCTATCTAAAAGATGCTCATCCTTAACTCGTAACTTTAACGTTATTCAGGATATCACTGAGAAATTTTTCGATTTTAGAGAAATAAACTGCTTTTATGTGCACTTTAAGATTTGCAAAACTTAATTCAAGATATTTTTATGGTAATATTTTTACCGTGACCGCGTAATCGTGTCTAAACAGTCTCGCAAATGGAATTCATATTTAGCGAATATATTTGTTATTAATTATTGTATGAAGTAGTTCTATTTATGCATTTAATTTTGATTATTTTAAAATTCAATTATTCAATTCACTACAACCCAATTTGTCTCATGATATGAGTTTATTGAACGTTACTATCAACGTAAAGTCAACATTAGGGACGAAATGGATCCCTGGGACCGTTATCCTCTTGTTAAACCCGATTTTTTATTTGTTCGCATTCCTTCGTCCCCCTTAAGGTTATGGCTTACGAAATTTATCCCAATCATAAAATTTACCTTCATAGGAACCATGGGATTCAGGAAAATATTTCGAAGAATGTGGTGAATAAATGAAGCACCAAAGAGATCGTCATGAAGGCAGGAATATTAGAATAACTGATGTACAGGGAATATAATTTTGTCTAGGTTGTGCATATATTTTGATTGAAATTAAAATTAAAAAGAAAGCCTTGAATGGCACTTAATTTTTAAGGATCTCATGTCAAAATAAAAACAAATAAATCCATTTGACGAAATTCCATATACTTTGAAAGAGCGTACTTCCACTTCGTATCAGTCTCGATAAAGTGGCGCTCACAAATGTTTTGACTTCTAATGAAAATAATTACTGCAGCTTTGCCGCTCAATGAACTTACGCAGATTAATCCGTGGCAAGAAGTCATAATTTATTTTTGACAGCTGTGGTAACCTGAAGTACAAATGTTTACCTCCCCTCTGCTATGTAACGAGTCCCTAACAACTAAATTAGCGCGTTTAATCCTGTTTTGGCTATAATGATGAAGTGCGCAAAAGACAAATAAGCATGCATGTAGCTGTTATCATTTTATTTCTCTTATTTAATCCAGATGATAAACCAATATTGTGATATGAAGTTTTTAATTCTCTGAATGTTATAATCTTCTCTGTAATAAAAGAAACCATTTCTCTGTGAAAGCGATTCCAGAAACAAAACCACTTCCGAAGCAGGAATTGAACGCAACTTTAGCAGACGTTCAAGTCTTTCATCTGGTCAAACCGAGAGGTGATATCTTTTCAAATGATTGACTCACATTCTTCCAGTTCATAATCCCGACGAAAAATAAGCGAGGAAAGTAAGTCTTATGCCCTCATGCCGACTCCGTCCAATTCATAAGGGTGCGATGCCGTATATCTGCAAATTCGAGCAACTGGAAAAATCGCACAATGTAAATGAGTTTTACGCTTTGAAATTCCTACAGTTTGTATTCCTCCTTTCTCATGTTGCAGTACCTGACATCGAAACCGTCCGCGGATTTGACTCCTCTGCCCCCAATTTTGCACTGCCCACCTGGACCAGTAATGGAGGCCAAATTCGAATCCGGAGCACAACCGTGTCCAGCTCCTTGAAAACATTTTGAACAATTTTTCCACCTCAGTTTCTCACCATCACTCAATACGCTGAGGAGGCAACAAGGCGGGGGCGGAGCACGGGAAACGAAGAACAGGGGAAAGTGCAGGTGAGTTGTGTGGGAACGAGGATTCGGGAGGGGTGAACTCGCTCAAGTTCGGGCCGAGAGAAGACGGCACGAGAGGGAGGGAGTGGAGAGGAGGAATGGGGTCGACGGGGAGAGCAAGGGAGGACGGAAGGGTGATGGGAGGGAGGAAGTGAGCACTGAAATCGGCTAACCTTTAAACATGGGGTTAATTAGCTTAGCGCAGCGGCTTGCCTAATTCATTGCCAGGGTCTACCTACCTTGAGAGGAAGGGAGTGGTAA
This sequence comes from Hetaerina americana, assembly GCF_022747635.1. NCBI lineage: Eukaryota > Metazoa > Arthropoda > Insecta > Odonata > Calopterygidae > Hetaerina > Hetaerina americana. Next base: position 52,904,828 of record NW_027287427.1, on the reverse strand, counting down.
CCGCTTCCCTCAACCCCCGACAAAGGCCGCTGCTCACACACCCGCTTCGCTCGCTCGCTCGCTCTCCTGCCTGACTTTATCCTTCTCCTCCTCTTCCTCCTTTTTAGCTTCTCCTTGCTCACCTCCGCAAGCCAGCACAAGTTTTCCCTTTCGAGGTAGTCCCACTATGGGGCGAAGGGAGCATCGCCCGTGGATTGTGCGCACGCCCGGTGAATAGAGGAATTGTGGTCGCGATCGTGTGCACGGAGGATCAATCAGTGCACTGATTGAGCCTACATTCACGCCAATCATGTGCTAAAATAGTCGGAGATGTTTTTAGCCAACTATGGGTGAGAAAGTGAATTCACCTAGTATGGTATCTCATAGAATTTAATTGCACTTAATTTATTATATGCTCAAAGTAATGATGATTACGATCGCTATCCTTTGTAGGACATTTATCTCACAAAATATAGAAATCTGTCCTCATTGACGGGATTTATGATGAAAAGTTATTACAAACTATGTAAATCTTACATCAATGCCTGGAAAACTTTGGTCATTTTTCCAGCGGCAAATTAGTTACAAGTATGAGTGGTGTTCCTAGAGTCGAGCGGCAGAATAACACGCTTTGGTCAATCACTCATAAAAAGATAACTAGGCAGGAAATTGTTGCAAAACAACTTAATGGACCTCATTTTCTTTTTATTTGAGAAAAGGAAATAGCAGTGGTGGTTTGTGTTTTTTGTATTTAAATTAACTAATACGATATTGTCACCTTATTGTAACGCTATTATATGAAACTTTGTCCTGAAAGCCTAAATGGCCTAGTAACAAACTCTATTTAAAAACTTAATGGCTATTAATTGTGGATGCAATTGAAACTAAAGAAATACGTAAAAAATAGTACATATACATTTTAATGCTCGAGCAAAAACTTGTTTCAATGCTTAAACATTTTCACACGACCGGTTTCCGCTGGATCCCGGGCCTGGTTCTGAGAAAGACGGTGCACGAGAAAACTTTAGCCTGCTTTTGATAGAGTAGTTTTTTATATTTGCTTTAAGAAAGCGTTTTTTACTATTTAAACTTATTAGAATATTGAATTTTACTGGGAAAGCAGGTTTATTACATCACTGAGTTGCGGGATCATCATTCCGCGAAATTACTGAATTGTAACTAATTTCGCTAACAGCCGGAAATACGTATACCCCGTCTAGCTTGTGCAAAGCTTATAACCTGTTCATTAAAAAGTAGGCACCTTGGTTTGTAAATTCTTGGGTGTATGCAGTTCTATATTGATGTTTTTATACGATTACAATTAATTCATTTTCAAAGCAAAGTGTGATATCCAGTTACAATGTAACATGCGCTCATTTAACTAGTATTTAACAAGTTGGTAAATACCGACTTGGAATGCGCAGATGTATAAATAAAAAGATAACATTTGAGTTGACAACTGCAAGGTTACAAAAGTGATGAGATTCGCGAGAAGTAATAAAGCTAGGTCAAATTAAATCAGATGGAAGTAAGCTTGAGCAGTTGGAGAAGTTTACGTTTTTGTGCAGCATGTTAGAGGAAAATGGACATACCGTAGTAGTGGAGACATTAGGAGAAGATTTGCGTTGGAAAAAGAAGAATTAGCAAGTTCATGTACCAGAGAACTGTTGAAAGAATTGCTAGTTGACAAGTTGAAAAAAAGATTAGTAAAGACTTAGAAAAGGAAGCGCAACGCTTTAGGGATGGTATATGCTTTACATCCTGGGGTTTGAGGCATGAGGATGTGCGTAGATTGGAATCTTTTGAGATGTGGAGAAGGGCCGTGAATATAAATTGGAGAGAGAGTAAGAGAAATATGGCCTACCAAGAGAGAATGTTGCTGGAAAATCTAAAACGGTAGAAAATGCAGGTGGAAGAAATAATTAAAGGTAGTGGGATGTTGAAGACCGTGTTAGAAGGACGGGTAAGTGGAGTAGATGAAGAAAGATAATATACTTTTTAAACAAAATGAAAGCAGGTTGAAGTTACAAAGAAATGCAGGAACGAATAAACTACGACATTCAAAAGGAAGTTCTCAATGCACGTTGAAGAATAGTCAATGGGCATTATCCAAAAGCCTACGTTAATTAGTTAGACTACCTCGAATGGAAGTAGTTGTGGAAGGTTAAAAAGAAAATAAATTGACCAGTTTTAGCCATAAAATATAATTAATTAGCGGAGCCAATAGATATAGAGAAGGCAGAGGGAATGCATAAACAAATATATATTATAGCCGTTACGTCACTATATGTCAAGCGGCAGGTGAATTGAAAAAAAAACTTTACTGGACATCCTTATCGCTGGGTATTTTACGATGAACTCTTTCAAATTATTTTTCACTGCATGAGCATATTAGTTTTCCAAGAAGCCTTAATTTCGTTAAAATTAAATTTTAATTGTGCAATTAACCCTATTCATTGTAATATTCCATGTCAAATTTAAACGGGTATATTAGTAGATTTTATTATAAATGTCTGCTATTATGGCGCTATATGAGGAATAAGTTCATCTGAGAGACTACACTCTATTCGTACTCAAATGATTTTCCGTTCATATCATTGATTTAATACGCGATTGCAAATCGATATCAAGGCTAAATAATTCATGGCTTAGTTATTCTTCTATTGGTTTTCACATGTGCTAATTCGGGTGCACAAAAAAAGTGAGATTTAAGTATGTATACCAAGAATATCTACATCTACATAATACCCCGCAAGCCGCTGCAAGGGCGTGTGGCCGGGGGTGTTAGGTCACTATGATATGGTGAGGTCAATTTGATAGAATGACATAGACTAAATTGATAATATCAAAATTTATACTGCAAAATTATAGTATAGTCTACTTACTAACAATATAATTGCAAAAGTCGTTGGTTAAAATGTGAATTCCAAAATTTGTATTAAATTTCAGATATTTTCCATAAAATTGTTTGACTCTTCGTTTATCTTTATCACTAACAATCAACTATAGTAATCAGCTCTTAGGAGGGTTTGGTAGATGAGATAGACTAAGAAGTATGCAGAGCCGCAGAAATATGCAGAGCCGCATAAGTATGCAGGGCAGAAGTATGTAGCATAATCAAAAAATAAAGATGCTCTTTTGCTCTACGGAGTGCTAACGGCTAACAGCGTAATGCGAAAGTCAAGGAGAAAAATACTGGTGCAGTACACGTAGGGATGATCTTATATTTGGATTTTGCTATTATGATCATTCACAATCATTTTGGGTAATGTATCAATTCAAGTTCTCGTCTAATGGAAGTAATGGGGAAATATAATAATACAAATAATTATACTCATGATCAATGACAAAAAATAATTTTAATGCAGAAAAATACAGGTGAAACCGTTACATTTAAGAGTAATCTATAAGTAAGATATATTAGAATACGAGCATTAACTGTGGATCACAGACTGGAAATGATCAACAAATTGTTTAGCCAATTCGAAATTAAATTTTTTTTCATTTCAATACTAAATAGAAAAATAGATAATGATCTATTTTTTTAAATCTCTCCTCTTCCTATCTCATCGCCATCTATGAGTTATTTTATAATGCTTCAATAGGGCGTTGAGGTTTTCTTAACTCCTTTCGACGTTATGCTGATGGTTCAAGGGAGACAATGATGGAAATATTGGGCAGAATGAAGGGTAGGGACAAAGGATATGATACTACAGCAACTGACATTAAATTCGTTAGCTTAAATTAGTGAGGAATTTTTTAGAGTAAGATGTTTATGTAATTCAGAGAATTATTTCGCAAGCTCTCAGCTTTTGGGGGTCTTTCAATGCCATCCTAAACCTATAGCTGCTCGTGACACTACTAAAAATCTTTTTAATCTACCTTGCATCTTCAAAGAAAGATTCCCACGTAACATGTCTCAAAATTCTGTTGCAAACTCATGGAAAATAATACGTTTCTCCTAAATTTTAAACCTAAACTATGTAGGCATTATTTTGGTCATCGATTCATTTATGTTAAAAGTAAAGTTAAATATTCAGAAATATAAAGAGTCTATAGAGTAATTATTATGATTTAGGAAATATTTTCCCGTTTAGCATTACATATATTGGAGGCTGAAATAATTATTAAAAAACAATTTTAGGTTTATTAGCCATGACTTATGCTTTTCTGATAAACATGAAAGGGCATATGAATTATTTCAAAGCATAAAAAATTAATACATTAATATCCGAATTCTAACAAAGAATAGCTTTAAAGTCATAGAGTGTTTCGATAAACTCAAATATTTTAAAATAAAGTCCCATTTTTTAGGTTTATGGGCATGCAGTCATGATGGTTACTCCGATAATGAAAACTCCGATAAATTGTTCACACTTTAAAAATAAAAAAAACCTCTGGTGAAATGATTAAAATGTTTCCCGAATGATTTTCTCCGAGTAAATTTCTCTAGTGCTATTAATTAAGTTAAGCCACTGTGAATTATAAATATTAATTAAGAATGGAACAAAGAATACTTCCATGGAAAAATTGCACCAAAATTGTAAAGAATTAATACCCACCCTTGATTCTGGTGTTAAAAAAAAGGGTGATTATCAGTATTATTCGAAGCCTATCTCTTTCAGCGTGCATTCAGTAGCGGTGGAGAGGAAAATCGATAGCACATGCGCCAAAGGCGGTACGTATGAAAGAAAGTCGAGAGAAAACACCTATGAATAAGCAATACAGCAAATTTAGCTCCATTACGCTCTGAACAAATCTTAATTCCGAAAACATTATGGAGACGATCGATACCAAAGCAATTTAGCTTAATTGAATTTATGGGCGTTCTAAGCCGAGTAAAACCTGAATTTCCTCTTGGGGGATGGAAATAAATAATTAAATCTATTCGTTCTGCATTGGTAACTTGCTGGCAGTGACTCTTAATTTTCAATAATCAGGTAAATTGAATGGATGATTTCAATCAGGAGTCCTATAATTTTCTCCTAATTCCCTTTTAACCTTTCGTAAATTAGGTGATAAAATAATTTCCCTCCGGTTATCATGACCTCGTCTGTTAACCCTCACCTCCATAGTTACTTGACTGAGATTTTATGCTTAATAATTTTGCAGCATAGTCAATAAAACTTCGATTTCATTAGCAATACATATGAAATAACGCTGCGCTATTCCGCGCTTATTTCGTAACAAGCCAAGGTTTAATGAACAATTATTACTAATGCAACACGTATGGCGGTTCCGTTCGCAGCTAAATATACTTGTGGCATATACATTGGTATAGCTGACACTAGCGTAATCAGTGAAGGCACGTTAACATTTGAATAGGATTGTCAAAGTAACGTTTTTGGATGGACACAGCCTGAACACGGCTAGGTACCCTACGCTACCGTGCACTAGAATAAACCTTTCCTCAATTTCCTATATCTTCTACATACCTTCATTAGATTCAACATGCTTCTTCTTTACCTTCCCCTATTTCGTCTGCATAACTTTCTTCCTCTATCGGAGTCTTTCACATTCCAGTGTCAATTACCATACTCTGGGTAAATCTTTCTTTCCTTCTTTGGATTTCTGCTGACAAACCGCCTTCCTCCCCCGCCATGCCTAGTACTTTTTGATTGTTTTCCTTCGTGTCCATTTTACCTTTTCCATCCTTTAACTTCCCAGCATCTACAAATCCTCCAATCTATGCCAATCATCTTCAGCGACCTAGCCTCCGCATCATACAAAACAACGCCCCTCATCAAAGTTTTTATTAAGATATGGGCTGTTATTTAGTGTGAATACTATTATCAAAACGTATAAACTGAAAGCATATACCTGTATAATTAACATAGTATAAACAGGTTTAATGGGAATACCTTATGAGACGAGAGAAGACTAATAATTAATTACAATGGAATTTAGAACCATTTTTAAGGACGCAGAATCAGAGGTATATTATGTTTCTCTGACATTTCATGACGACAAACACTTGAATTTGGCACATTGATAAGTGACACGTCAAGATCTTCGGTTTACTCTCCTCCCTCTGTATTACTCTAAACTTGTGATTGTGATCACTGGATGCATATAGACCGCTCTCACTCTTTCTTCATGTGATCAAATATTCATATTTGCAATTCAGTTTTCCTATAGTTTGAATCATGTGGACTATAAGCATTGGTCAAAGTTGTTAGGCCAATTTTGTGACCCGATTGATATGCTCCAGCTCATAAAAAGTGTTTCCTTTCATTGTTTTTTCACATCCATTCAGAGTTTACCATTCTCTCTGGGCAGCCATTTAATCCTTAGGACCAGAAAAGGACTAGGAAGAAAAGTGATAGGTATTGCCGTTAACCATGAGATTCTTTGCTTGAAAACGGCAAACGAATTAGTGCAAACAGTTGAAAACAGTTGTCATTTTAAACAATAAGCACTAGACAGTAAAGGTTTTTGTTGAAATTCAAGCGCTAGCATATTTTTTTCTGGGGAAAATTGGCATGCAATTCATTCTCGTAGTTCGTATTTGGCCTTCATCCATGAATTTTCCCCTCTTAAATTCCTTTAATTACGGTTTCAGCACGCAAAATTCTCATAGTTAAAGAATATACTCCATTATTTTTCCCGTTCCTGCCTCTAGATTAATTTTATCCACCCTTTGAAAGACAGCTTCATTAGTGCCATGGTTGGACCTTTTTTTGACCGTACAACCAAATTGCCGTCACATTCAATCCTTCATTTTCTCTACTGCTGCTTTTCCACAATCCTCACAGACATGAAGCATCAAAATCTGTTTACAGACATTTAAGAATCGTTTCCTAATGTTCTGACAAATAATGTTTTCCGAGATGAAGACCGCAACGTCTTATAGGTTTGTCAAACCGAGCAGACCGGCCAAAATATTCGCGAGTTGAACCAACGGTGTATTGCAGGCTGAAAAGTAATCGCAGTCACTTTCTTAAGTTATGCTTCTTCCGTGGTATAATCGAGTTCTGCCAAGGCGAGAGATGTAAGTCATAAGAGACTTCTTGAAAGGTGGAATGTCAAATCTTTCCAAACTAAAAAAATGACATCATTTATCTTAACTTTTCTTCCAATAGCGCATTGAACTTCCCGCCCGCAAACCCTCGTCTGACCCCCATCGTTCATTTTTGACTCTTCAACCGACTCTTCGCGACGCTCGGGTGCGGATTTTCTTCACTACGGGTGGAATGGATGCTTCAAAGAAAGAGTTTTTCACCGAGTCCGCCTCCGTATAAAGAAGAGGGAATCGGATACTGGGAGGGGACGGGGAGAGGATTGGATTGCACCACCTTTGAGAAAGAGAGACTGCAACTCGGAGGAAGTTTCGAGATTCTTTCCACCTTCCCTCCCTCACTTTCCCATCTTTTCCCTCCCTCCCTCATTTAGACTTGAGAGTCACGGATTCGTAATCATCCACTCCCTTTTGCCTCTCTCCCACTCCCTCTCGGCCATCTGCGATTCCTCTGACGACACCCATCTTGGGCACACGTTACAAGAAAAAGTTGATTAAGCATCACCTACGGGGGGGGGGGAGAGAGGATGGTCTAGAGGAGAGAGAGAGCGAGTTTATAAAAGGACTGAGGAGTTAAAGGTGTTGATCACCTCATCGCCTACACCTCCTTTTATTTTATCCTCTTCCCCTCTTTTGAGGGAAGAGCGCACGGCTCTCGCGGGGGGTAGGGTGGAGTGTAGGCAAGCTTAACGCCCGCGAACGACTCGGAAAATCCGTTTAAGGGGTTCAACACATCGGACGTGAGAAGTGGCGGGGAGTGGAGGGAGCGGTGAGGGCTGGTGGAGGGAGGAGGCAGCTCAGCTTGAGGCTCCAGGGAGACCTCCGGCGGTGGGGGAGGAACCTGGTTTGGATTGGAGGTTGAGTGGGGGAGGTCGTAAATAATTCAGCGTTCCTTAATCTCGACCTGGAGAATCCGTACTGGGGAATGCACTCTGCCCCATACGTTTCTACATTGAAGGGACGGAAGCGAAATTTATATACTATACAGCTCTCCGCGAAGGAAAAGGGTAATCAGGTTGCTTGAGTGGACGAATCGAAAATGAGTGCAGACATTTTTTTCATAAATTATATATTTGACGTTCCGGTTCTCGAAGTTCTCGTTGCCACTACCCCCTCGCGTCATGGATGCATCGGTATATAGCAGAAGTACTATATATGATGAAATGATGTTTTCGGCAATCGGATTTCTGGAATACTGGCTTCTGATTTTGAAGGTCCTGTGACGAATTCAGCTGGTGGTTAATGTTCTTCGGTAAAGGGCCGGAGCATTATCATGGCATTCCCCTTGGGTAATATTTTTTCTTTAAAAATTCAAAATAACTACTTAAAATTTAACAAATCATTTTTCAATAGATACTGTCCCACTAGCATAAAATTATATGAGGTAAAGTTTATTCCGTCTATAAATTAGTACAAATGTTTTCAAATTAAATTTTATTTTTAACTTTCTTTTTAGAAAAATGGCTGTAAAATTATTGCCGTTTATGGATGAAAGTTGCTGTATGCTTAGAAGTTTTCTAAATCTTCCGAATGCTTCAATAGTTTTCTAATCTGTTAATACGGGGAGAAATTGATGAGAGATTGTTTTAAAATGCATGAATGTAGGAACTCGAAATAGTATGCGGTCGGGTACCCGGAGCATAGAGGTGAATCTATTAACTGCCTAGGATAGACGATGAAGGGGTGAAAACGAAAATGCACTTTTTAATTACACAAACTAATTTTAATAGCTCTCATTTTGTTACGAAATGGTCATCATTCCTCATTTATGCAATATTTAATCAGAATATTTGTTAGCATAGCTTAGTAACTTATCTACTTGAAATTTGTCAGTAATTACAGATATGACGATGCCATATACCTACTCTGTTTACTCAAACCCGAAGTATTCAAGACGAGAAGCTCGGAAGCACCTTCGAAGCCCCTTTCTCAACCGAATACCTAGTTCTTCTTAGCGACAACAAAGTCCGTCGCTCACCTTTGTTGTGATCTGTTTATGCAGATGTGTGTCTAAACCCCAAATTTAGGTGGAAGTATTACCGCTAAATATTAAACATTTATTTAAAATTTGACTTAGAAAAACTCATTATTACTATCATCCAGTGAAGTCAGGTTGGAGAAAAGCTGACATATAAAATTCAATATGTCCATTGTAGCCATAGGGCATCCGATTACTTGAATAGTTGATTCTCTCATCATGATGCTTATGATGATATGGGATGCATAAAAAATGAATCCTTTTTTATTTCATATTCATATTGGTATTAGATTGCAATAATTTTCGAGCGCCTTACATGAACTTTGTGACAGTTTCGAGGGCCATATTATAAATAATCAGAGAACAGAAGTAGTGTACCAATGTAAGCAAGACAGTGTCAGTGAGTATGAAGATCTTATAATCACTAGACCAGTAATAGAGATGAACACACAATTAGCAGTTATGATATTTGTGTAATTAATAACATTTTCTAGAAAAACGTCAACCGAAAGAACAGGACTGATGACTAGAACTCACGAGTATGGGCGTACACCAAAGATTAGCGAAGTCCGATTTTGTATTTTATCGTCAGAAACTTGGCCATTGAGGAGAGAGGATTTCCGTTAGTTGAATTATTTCGAGGAGTAGGTTTGGAGGAGGACAGATAAATTTAGATGGACAAAGATGGGGTAGATTGAAACCAGATGGAGAGAATGGGTGGATACCGTTTAGGAAATCGAAGAGGAGTGAGGAAAGAGGTAGAGATGTCCTGGAAAGTCAGAGCCGGAAAGGAGAATGATGCGCAAGAGAGAGACAGAGAGAAAAATGAATAGCTATTTTGAACGGCATAAAGGCATAAAATAGTGCGACGAGCTGAAATATAAAATTGAGTGAATAAAAAGGTGTCCAATTCCCTTCAGGATTGCTGAAATGTAATTTTTTATGGGAGTCTTCAAAACCTTTTATTCCCCAATCGGCACCAACGATTAAAAGGTTAAATATATGATAAAATAATTGTAAATGCGGATATGTGATAACATTTGTTGCCGTAGTTATTGATAAGAACAAGTGAGTAGATCAGTGTCTTACGCAGGTTTATAGTATACTTAGTCGTTGAAAGCACATGTCGTTAACGACAGAAAAACAGCTACAACGCTGCTTTGCCTAACGTTTACGAAAACTCTATTGGCGGTGAAAACATGCGACTACACAATCTTACAAGGTGTGATCAAAAAAAGACTGGACTGATTTTATTCTGCGCAAACTGTGAAGTCTTTTAAACTGATAAATTCAAAAACTCCTCACATTCACTTCAAAACATTCACGGTTATAATCGAAAGAAGGTGAAAAACTACGCGATGCGCGTCAACTCCAATGATACATTTTTACATTGATCCGTTTTTTTCTTGAACTGCCCCTCTTTTGAGCTTTTGAGACCTTGAAGTTATGTTTACATTTTCTTCGACCTCTTAACGTTCATGTAGCAGTGGAGTTATTATTCAGAAAATCCGAAATTTTGAGAGTGAAAATATGAAAAGATACTGAAAAAATTATAAAATCATTGACTTTTACAGAAAAATTGCTATTTTTTTTACAATATTGCTGATGAAAAAATATAGTTTGCATATATTTTGTCGTGATTTTCTTACGTGTCTTTTTATACTTCCAAAAGATGTTACAAAGGCCGCATTTTACGTAGATAACGCGAGCGCCAACTGATATTCAGAACAGCTCAAAAGTTCCCTCCACTCCTCTTGGAAATATTGGATAAAGACTAATGAGCGAAGGGGTCTAATGTCGAAATAATATTCAACTAAATTATGTTAAGTTACGATACATTAAATTATGTTATGCAAACGTTTTTCAGTGCCACTGGAACTAGGAAATAATTGTTAGAAGCCATAGAAACATGTGGAAGAAGATTAAGGGAGTTTTTGGTGTCATTAACCTCAAGATTCAATTTTGGTATTGAGAATTGTTCTGTCCGAATGTAACGTTGTTCCTTGTGTGCGGCAGCACTTTTGAAGCTAGAAGCCACGGTGTACTTTCTATCAGGTATATGGGGACCTACGAGGGTGGTCTGAAAAGTTTCTGACCTCAGAAAATTTCAGAAAACATATATTGTATCTTACTTAGGGCGGAAAATTTTCAGACCACCCTCGTAAAAGATCAGCGATTAATAAAACTTCCCCTCTTTCTGGCCATCTTTACCATATGTGTGGATTTAGATACCCTTTCTTAACCTGACACGGTTATCAAACATTCCAGGTGCCTTTCATGTTTTTCTATGTCACATCATGACAGCCAATATAATTTTTGTTAAAGTGGTGTTAAGAGGTGAACTTAATAACTCCAACCATTCAAAAGAGAGTTAGGGATCTGTAAAAGAGAAATATTTTTAATTAATTCATATCTCTCCTTTGAATAATATTAATAGATGCATTCAAAATAAGGGAGACTCGTATATTAAATAATAATACTGAATAGTTAATATGATAAAGGGCAAATTTGTATTAATTATACAATCTCTCGTTTATTTTATATTAATATATGTATTAATTATAGGGAAGTATGTATAATTAATACGAATGTTAATATGCATGAAATTTTGAATCAATTATACAAATCCACTTCTTTCTTCCAATTATCAGTGTTTGCCGAATACGATATAAACAAAGCGAACGGTAACATATTTTTCATTCCAAATAGCTGTTGATTAGAGTGTGCGGAAAATGCCAGTAATTAGTCGCATGGCGTATAAAATTTGAGGATTGAGGGACACGGAACAGTTTCCTTACTCTCTTCCACTTGTGTTTCCCAAGAAAGGTTTGGTAGCCGGAAAATTACTCAGCTTGCGTTAAGCTAGGGATAGACAGAGGTGTCACCTGGATATCATACCCTCGAATAACTATTTATTAGTACTATATATAGTAATTTAGTTATTAATGAATCTCTAATAAATATCTCAGACACCATTAGAAAAAGAAGAGCTATGCTTTTTAACTCATCCACCAAATGGGCCAAGGAAGATGAACCAATGAAATATTGAAGTTCTTTGAGGATGGTAAATTCGGGGTGATCTGGTTTCAAGAGGTTTAAAGATACGTGCTGGAAATGGAAGTGAATGAAACAGAGTTTTGCAAAAGGAGGGACTTCAAATCTATGAGCGAACCACCAAGAGTTTCCGAGATAGAATGCAATGCAGAAAACACCCCAGACAGAAGAGAGGTGGAAAGTACCGAGTAAGAGTATGGAGTACTGGGCGAATATGAATACTGGATTAGCTGGTTTGAAATCAATGTTTCAGGATCGACCATTGTGGAAGAAAAACCCAATAATCAATGGTAAAATTGAACTGAGTCATATTTTTCACCATCCAATGTAGAATAAATACTAAAAAATGGTTTTCACCTAATTAATATGTTCCATCAAGATTGGAAGTACGCTTCATATGTCCCATCGTAGTTTGAAACACACGGATTGATCTAAGAGAAAAATTATCATTGCCTCGAAGCACATTTTACCGAAAACTCTGATCGTTTAGTTAATGTCACGGAGGACAAATTTATTCCAAAAATGTTCCGTGATACTTAAAATATCACAAAATAGAAAAATCAAACATTTTAAGTACCTAATGAGTTTTATAAGTTATTTATCATACCGCAAATAATAACTAATAAGTTTTTATTAGAATTATTCGGAATTTGTGACGTTGAATGTGGTGAAACAAAGCTTCCCGATAATGGATCAAGCTCCCTTAATGCGAGGAATTCGTAAAATCAGTTAGGTTTGCCGATGATCAAGCTCTAGTTTGTCAGTCCGTCAATGGATTGCAAGCATTACTGAGTGAATTGCAAATTCAGTGCGATAGATATAAGATGAAAATCAATATAAGTAAAACAATTGTTATCCGGTTTTCCAGAACGAGGAAGGCTAAGTTGAACGTTAAAATAGGAGGGCAAAAACTAGAGCAGGTGAAACAGTTTATGTACCTCGGAAGTGTTTTAGACCAAAAGTGTCAAAGTAGTAGTGACATAAGGAGAAGAACTACGTTAAAAAAAGAAGCTTTCACAAGGAGGAAGTAGTTGACGATAAGGATATTGAGTAAGAATGTTAAGAAAATGTCTGTTGAAACTTTGATATGGAGCTTGGTTATGTACGGCGCGGAAAAATGTTCATTGAAGCACAATTGTAGGCGTAGATTTGGAGGCTTTTGAAATGTGGGTGTGGAGAAGGACGGAGAAGGTGGAGAGGACAGAAAGGAAAACAAATGAGGAAGTGCTCGAGGAGGAGAGGGGATTGTTGGGAGAAATCATGAGGAGACAGGAAAAATGGATGAAGATCATATTTATCAGCAGTGGGGGTGTTGAAGACTGTGATAGATGGGAGAATGTTAGGAAAACGAGGATGAGCAGGAATAGGATAGGAATGTTGAACGGGATGAAAGGGGGAAGGAAGGGTACGGAGATAAAGAGGGTCTTTTTGCAGAGGATTTTGGGTTGTTTTGTTAGGAGAGACAAAATATTTCATTGGTAGTTGTGTCCATTGAAATCCTACCACAACCGGTAGATTACCTAAAAAAATTCTCACTTAATGATGTTCTCCCTGCAATGCTATGTCAATACATTTTATATTGCCAGCGCACGCGGATAATTTACACGTTCTGATTTTAGATTTGTGTGTATTCCTAACTGCTATTGCGTACGAATTTGTACCGTTTCAAAATTGCCGACAACTTCGCACATAACCTCGATCGAAGGGAATTCTGGACGACACATATGTACACACACACACCCAAGTGGAACATTCGCACGAGTTTTTTTCCCTTAGTTGTTCCCGTGTGAAGATAAAATGAGTAGCTACTCACCCTTGAGTTAAAAAAATAACTTGGCCGCTCCCCGATATAAATCGAGGGTGGCCCCTTGAGATTCGCCGGGGGAAGCGAGCGGCACCCCTTTGCCCTTCCTACCCTCTCCATTCCTCCCACCATCCGCCCCCCCCGACCAAAGTCTCCCCTCCCCCTCAGCCGACACCGTCCCGAGAGAGGCGACGATCGAGATAAGCCGCAGCGGCAGCCGGGACAGATGTTACCCCGCCACTGTGGCCTCGCCCCGGGCTAGAGGTGGTGTGTCTCTCGTTCCCCAGGGGGGCGAGAGCCGTTCAGCTCCCCCGACCCGACCCCGTACCCGCTCGAAGGGAGTGCGGGAAGGGGGTCACACTTCTCACGGCTATAGGGTGACCCTGAGAACGATTGCCCTCGGATTGATGCTAGTGCGATAAGGTTGGGTCAACGCGAGGGGCGCTTTACAGTCACGAGATATCATCGCGCGCAGAAGTGTGTATTCAACCCCGCACCTACCAATTAAAAGGCGATCCTCTTTTTTAATTCTTTCGTCCTCCATTTAAGGGTAGGCACACGCCAGGGACGCGCTCTCGTGACCTTCCATCTCGACCTTACACTGTTCGCATCGTGTCGTCGGTATCAAAACACGAGTGGACGGTTCAAGTGAGTCCTTATGCCTTTAAATTCCTTGAACGAGCCCACTCGATTTTATCGCGGCTGGAAAATTAGGGATGTGTGTGCTCAATTTCGTAAATTGGAGAGTGATGACCCCTTCCTGCCTTCGTCGTTGATATGCATACGTCTCTCTGGAACGTCGGCGGAAAGTTCCTAACCAATCACAATGCTTTTTGCTGAAGAGATTTCCAAAGGATGCCCTCAATTTTATTTTAAAAGCATCACTCTATTGTCAGCATCATTTTATTGCCGTCTGGTTTAAATTCGCGCCTATTTTGTAGCACCGCTGTTCTTGGAGGCAACGTGGAAATTGATAAAAATAATAACATGAAGGAAAAATACGTCGATGATACCTGACGGAAGCATAAAATGGAACTATAAAACTTGCCAGAAAAGGTAATTAGAACGGCATAATGGATGAGGACATTTTGGACATCATTAGAAGAAGGGATGTGAATCTAGTGTATTATGTAAAATAAATTTACATGGAATATCGTGATAATTTCAAATTTCACCCAATTAGAATATATACAATGTTTAACTCATTATCATATACTTCATTTCACCATCAGGTAAGATAAAATAAATATGAAGAGATAGTCACGCGCTATTTAATACAAAATATGTCTTTTGATTGTATACGAGCCTCTGGTCAGGGGAAGTGGAACACTAATGGTAAAATAGGAACACCCATGAACCAGTAGAGAAAACGGGAAAGAATTATGACCCAAATGGGTAATCTATCTACCAACTTCCAAAAACTTTTTGCTATAAAGCAAGAAATGTTTATTGGAAAACAAAATGAGCTGAGGAAATGGCATTTTAACGAAAACAAGGAAATAAATAATGCATCCCAGTCTATTTACAGAATAGGTGATTAGCTCAATGAGATTGTTAAGGAAACTTCTCTTGCGAGGAGAAGATTGAAGATTACTGATTTAATGGATTGTTATAAAACTAAAATAAATTATTTACCTATTCGATACCAGAGTGAAGATTCACTGAAATTCAAAATATATGCAGATGGAGCAAGGGAAGGCTTTACAAGGAACCAATAGCAATGGGAAGGATAATATATGGATTTTGCATCCAACTTGAACAAATTTGTAATTGCTTAATCATTCATTCCTTCAGCATTATTCGTTTTGTTGTACACACCAGTTATCCATCCACAGATACACATATCTTCTCATTATTTTAACTAATCTCTACGCTTAATTATCCTTTTAAATGGTGTCGAACGCTTTGAAATTTGAAAAATATTTAGGCATTTATTCAAATTCCTGAAGTACTTGCAATAAAAAGAAAAATATTTTCCCTTAAATGAAGTGAGTATATTCATGACATTTCAAAATATTGTAAGCTTTCTTGGTAAATGTTGAGGAGGCTGGAGCAAAGATGGAAGGTAACAGAGAGCGAGCAAAACAGTAAGAATATGTGAAAAGCACGGAAGAGTAACGATAGTCTCCGTGCAGGGAATGAGGGAGCGGGGGGTGTTAGGGGAAACTTCAAGAGAACGGGAAAAAGAAAGAGCAGACGATGAATCCTTCAACCCTAGGGTATCTTCTCCCCTAGGGGTAGAAAAGGGGAGAGGGAAGGAGAAGAGGGGACCGAGCAACTTGTTCATTTCGTTAGAACAGAGGAGAGGTAATATGTATGGGCGTGGGGCAGAGAAAAGAAGATATATGTCTGTACCTATGTACTTGTATATATCGGCCAGACAGTATATTTATTTTTTATCCAACTTCAACAAAAGTGTAAAAACTGAAATTCTTCATTCCTTCGGCTTTATTTGTTTTATTTTATGCGTGTGTATGTATATACACACTCCTACATTTATATATATATATATATATATATATATATATATATATATATATATGTATATATATATATATATATTGTATAAGTATATATATATATTATATATTTACGAAAACTCGCCATATGGCGTACAAATATTCATACATTGAATATATATATATATACACACATATATAAATTTATTTATACATAACAGTGTGTGGGTATGTATACACAACACAAGGTATTCAGAGAGGACAGGAGAAAACCACACAGGACATGGCGATCCCGCCGGAAGACGGACGTCCTAGTCACGCGGTCCGGACGCCATTTTGTCTTCTCGAGGCGCTTCATCCCAACATGTCAGCCCTCCCGCACACTCTCTCCATCTCTATTTCTCTCTCCCCCCCGTTAATTTAAAGAATTCGGCGAATTTCTCGCATCCCCGTGGGCATTGTTCGGCGGGAGAAGTCTCTGATATTCGGTGGGATGAGGGAATGCGGGAGATAGTAAATCTCGATGGAGGGGGAGGAAGAAACCGGACGAGGTGTGAGGATAGCGCTCGGACACGAAAAAGAAGGTGAAAAGGCGATCTTTTATCTTCAAAAACATTCCTTTCCTCCTCCTCAAAGAGGGAAATGAAAGAAGAAGGGGGGAAGTGGAACGGACGAAGGTCGCGACGGTGCACACAAACGGCATTCATTTTATTCTTAAAGGCTCCCCCTCAAATTTCACGGAGTGGAGCGGACAGGGGTAGTGGATGAGGCGAGCAAATCTGTATTAATTTGAACTTTGAACATAATGAGAAGTTACATCGATTCGTCGGTAACAAAGTTAAAATGAAGAACGGCTCGAGAGTATTCATTCTCCCTCTTTCTTGGGGCCCAGTAAAGTTTTCGATGAGCAAACTATCCGAAGTGAAATAATCGTCTTATGCTTTTCAGTACTTCTCAGCAAAACGAGGTAATATTTGAAAGAGAAAGATATATTTCTGTTTGAGATGGTGTTCCCGTCTGGATTTTAAACTAAAAGAATAATTATTTAATCTTTGATAGCATTACAGTTGTCAGTCGGCTCGGATTATCAATTGCTCGTCTAACAGTAAGTCCATTGACGCACGCGTGGGGTTATCACCAGGCAGTTGAACACGGTTTAGTACTTTCGCAGTTTTTTGAATTAAAAAATGCGCGAATAATAAACTAAACCACCTAAACAATCTGATCCCGTGGAATCATCTTTAGTTTCGTTTGATTAATTTCATTAAGTAGCAACTTTTGGTGGTTTCCAGTAAATTTTGGGTTAGAATAGTTGGCTCAATATCACCCATCACGTTAAATTGAAATACTCGGCGGAATCGGGACAGTGCGGTGGATAATTTACTATCTCCATACCTGTAGGGCTCGGGCTTGGATCCCGGAGTTGTCAAGTTTTTCGGTGATATGCTGATCCCTCCTTTGGGAGTTACGAAATGTGGAGAACATTTATAGTGGTGTATACGCCGATGGTATGATACCTTAAATTGAGGACCCTTTGACGCCTTTTGTTAAGATTAGAGTAATACCGACATCTAGTTTCTCGCCATTCTTTCTCCATTCTCTGAACCTTACCTTTCCCGAGTTACCCACCTATCCCTAATGGTGCAAATGACTTAAGCTGTCGGTTGCCTCCCCTAATAACTTGTATTAATCAAATACTTCGGCAATATGATAGATAAAACTGGAAGTTTAGATGAAGACATTAAAGGAAGGATACTAGTAGCTTGCTACAAATGGCGACAGGTCACGGGCGATAGAAGAATCCTGATGAAACTTAAGGGGAGAGTCTACTTAATTAACATTTGACCGGTACTCCTGTATGACGCAGAAATCCTGCCGACTAAAACTAGCCACGAAAAGCTACTGTGTGCCAATGAAATGCGTCTGATAAGATGGGCCAGCGGAGTTAGGAGACAGAATAGAATACATGGGGATTTTTATAAACAAAGTGTTACCGTTACATAGAAAGTCTAAGAAAGTAGACTAGGGTGGCATGGCCACGCGCTGAGATGCGAAAAAACTACGTTAGTAAAAGAGTACCAAGAGCAAGAGATAAGATTAGAGTAGCCAGTAGTAGTTACTCGTAGAGGATCATCAGTAAAGGCCTGGATGGATTATGTGAGAGTAAGAAATGATATCAGGGAATGCGTGCTAAAGAATGAATGGCCGTAGTCATAAATAAATGCAGGAAAATGATTCAACCATGCTGACACCAGGTGAAATCGGAATAGAGAAAAGAATAAGAAGAGTAGAAATAATATTACATGGATTTTTGAGCAACAGAAATCTTGACTCGTAAAAGTTTGAGAACAGTCACAGAAGACTTTGGGATATAAGCATTTAATTAAACTTCGACAAACATCGAACGAAAGGAATATGTCAAAAATAAAACTGAAGGAATAAGTCAAATAAAAACTAATAATACTAAATACGGTTCAATCATGTGCCGACTCAACTCATGAAAACATTACGCCGGCAAGTGACCTTTACCTCCTTTTTTCTATATGTGCTTCGTTCTGAGAGGAGAGCCATGAGAATGAGAGGAAATGTACGACAATTAGAAAAGCATTTAAGTTCAAATATCAAGCAAAGGCGAATCACGTTCTTGTTTTGCGATATCCTGCACAATGATGCAATTTCTACGATATTTGGTATTTTTTTAAGGTAATCTACCGGTGAAGGTAGGTTTTTGGATGGAAACAACTACCAAACAAATATTTTATTACTCCTAACAAAAAACAAAATCCATCATCCTACTCTATATCAGGTCCCTCTTCATCTCTGAGTACTTTCTTCCTCCCTTCATCCCGTCCAACATCCCTATCCTGTTCCTTCCCTTTCGTCGTTTGCCCAACATTCTACCCTCTATCACAGTCTTCAACATCCCACTGCCGGTCAACACCCCCTTCATCCACTTTTCCTGCCTCCATAGGATTGCTCCAAACAAACCCCTCTCTTCGCCCACCATAGCAAGTACTTCCTCATTTGTTTTCTTCTCTGTCCATTTCACCTTCTCCATTCTTCTCCACACCCACATTTCAAAAGCCTCCAATCTAAGTCTATCCTCCTGCTTCAATGACCACGTTTCCGCACCGTACATAGCTACGCTCCATATCAAAGTTTTTATGAGTCTTTTCTTAACATCCTTACTCAAAGTCCCAGTCATCAACTCCCTCCTCCTTGTGAAAGCCTCTTTGCCTAGCGCAATTCTTCTCCTTACGTCCCTACTACTTTGACCGTGTTGGTCCAAGACACTACCAAGATACGTAAACTGTTCTACCTGCTCTAGTTTTCGCCCTCCTATTTTAATGTTAAGCTTGGCCTTTTTCTTTCTAGAAAATCGCATAACCTTTGTTTTATTAATATCGATTCTCATCCCATACCTGTCGCAATGAATTTCCAATTCACTAAGCAATGCTTGCAGCCCCTTGGCTGAGTGACAAACTAAAGCTTGGTCATCAGCGAACCTGACTGATTTTACGAATTCCCCGCCCACTTTCATTCCTACCTCCAGTTCTTCCCATGCCTCTTTGATCATTTCCTCTGCATACAGGTTGAACGGCAACGGTGATAATGGGCAACCCTGCCTTACACCCCTTCCTAACACTTCCCATCCTGACTTCCCGTTTCCCACCCGCACCTGAGAAGTCTGAGACATGTACAGGTTGCGGATTAGCCTCCTTTCCCTCCAATCTATTCCTATTTTCTGCAATATACTCATTAGTTTTTCCCAATTCACTCTATCAAACGCTTTTTCGAAATCTACGAAACAGGCAAATACCTCCTGGTTGTGTTCTATATTCCTCTCGATTAATAATCTCATTACTGCAATGGCATCACGCGTACCTCTCCCCTTCCTAAACCCAAACTGATAATCCCCTAAGTAATCATTTGCCCTACTCTCTATCCTTTTGTTTATGATCCTGAGAACAACTTTAGCTCCGTGGGATATCAAACTAATTGTCCTATAGTCCTCACATGACGTGGCCTTTACCTTTTTCGGAATAGGAACTAAAACTGATCTCACAAAGTCTTCCGGCCAGATTCCCTCCTCATAAATACTACGGATCAGCCCATATAGCCTCTTCCTCCCACATTTTCCTTAAGCATTTTAAAAGTTCCGCGGGAATGTTATCTACCCCCACGGCCTTATTTAGTTTCATCTCCCTTAATGCCCTTTCTATCTCATTGTCTAGTATGCCTGGACCTAAGCTATCTTCCTCTACGTCATTTTCTTTTTCAATGTCTAACTTTGTTGGTCTGAGTTCTTTACTATACAGTTCTTCTATATACTCCTTCCATCTCTCTTGGATCTTTCCTGCGTCAACTATTACCTTACCCGCCTTATCTCTAACTGTTAGCATAGCTCTTCCTTTCTTACTTCCCGATAACGATTTAACTTTGCTGTACAGGTTATTTGGTATATGTTTATGAAACTGTTGACTGAGGAAAAGGGTTTAATTAGGACCCAAAACGAAACTACTGCTTGCTGGAAAAAAGTCCGACCTCGCGCAAATCGATTAGAATGCTCCCTGAGGCTGTAGCCTAGGCTAATCTACCTCTCCTAATGGCTTTATTTTTATATACGAAAAATGCGCTATCATACTCTCAATTCTATAATGAGGATAAACCTTCGAACCAAGCAACGTCGGTGGGAGAATCCGAAAGCGGGCACAATATGTCTTCATCTACCGCATGGCGAATTCAAGGTAGTCCCTTAAAAGGAATTATAAGAAAATGCATTTTTTCATTGCTGATGTATATGTTAGTGTCCTTTTGCATTTATGTATGCTGCTATATTTGTGCTTCACGCACTTTTTCGTGTTATACGCATCTTGGATACCAAGTGTCGAATGGTGTTTGAGGTAACCGAACTCCAAATTAATCCTTAATGGTATCGTAATAGTATGATTTTTCCATAAAAATTGAATATTCCTTCGATTTTATTAATTCAAATATTGTAAACTTTTATACATTTTTAATTTAAATCAAGGAAGTTGTATATTTTACGCGGTAAAAAATTTAAAATCCATTACAGCTTTTTGAAACGAAGTCTCATACTCTCATAAACGTAGATCGTTGTTTTTTTCACGATCGGTAAGGTATAAATTCAGTTAATAAATGTGTTTTGTAATATTTCCTCATATTTTAGCATTATATTTTGCCAGAGTTCACTTTCGGCTCACTTGTGGGAGATAACCAATCAGACAAATTACTCCAAGTTTCAATAATATGACACAGGTAATTAGTTAAAACTTTCTTCAAAACGCAAATTGATCTTTTCTCTTGGAGAAAACATTCTTCGAAGTAATGCGATTAACACTAAAATAACTAATAATTACATATTTTGAACTGGTGAATTATTAAGGGAAGAAAAGGATTAAGATTATTCAAGTTTAATCATTGCTACCGCTCTATTTCAATGCTTTGTCGCTTATCTCTTTTAATGTTACACGTCAGTAGTCGGGCAATTTCAATGCCAGTTCTCTAAGCTGTTTGACTCTAAAAATAGTCCGTTAGCGGAAAGTGAATGGCATTTATTGATAAATCAATCAGCTCTAATCACATGACGATATACGCATTAGCTAAACGTACTTCGGCAATGGGAAACTAGATTATTTAGATTGAAAATCATTTTTATATAGATATTTCATCAGACGTATCAACATTTCATATCTATCTCATGAGCGTCCTCGAGCGTGTCCCATAATGGATTGCGACATAATTCAGAGTCTTGGATGATGCATCAACGCCCAATGCATCCATTAACCAGTTTCTACGTGAACGACTCCAATTAACGTTGCCTCGCATCTGTTAAAAGTGACGGAATTTCAACGTAACATTTTCGAATATGGGAAGGAGGCAGCCTCGCGTTCGGCCGATGGCTACATTTTTGCAATTACTGAACAATCAAATGTGTAGGGTCAAACAAACGCAAATATATTATTCGATGATTGGCTCATTATTTTGCCTCATTACGCTGATGTATGTCTCCTGTCACATGGTATGACTTTAAGCGTTGCTGCGCAGCATTGTCGAGTGCTCCGCTGATCAAAAGAGAATGGTGCGTTCAGGTGCGTTGAAACATTCTGAATTAGCATTCGAAGTGAAATTATTAATCGAATTATAACCGCGAGGTGATGGGTGGGGGTGGAGGAGGAGGGAGTGGGTGGAAAACTTTCACTCGTCGTTTTCGCGTTGCCATGGGAACCAATTATTCAGCGCTTCTTCATGAAATTTTAAAACTCTGGATGACAAACATTCCCAGGCATGACTGGTTGAAAAAAATCGAATGCTCCATTGTAATGCAAGTGAATTCTGCTGCATAAAAGCGCATTGATTGGGCATTTATAACTCTTGGAAGCAAGGGAAAGGTCATCATTTTTTCCGCGATGAAACATTTAAAAAAATTTCAAATCCTGAAAACATTTTCAATGTAATGCACATCTTTGATATGGATAGTCTTCACCATATGGAAGTCAATTGAATTTTTTTAGAGAGAAGTGATAGCCATCGATTGGTTGTGTTTTATTTCTATGCATGTAAATCGTATTTTGAGTTGGTTTTCAATATATTTTTCCAGACTTGTCCACCGGTTTTAAGATATGTATCGACTTCCACCATATTTAGGTTTATCGGGACGAGGATATCAGAACTAGGGCTTTCAGAATGGGGTTAGGGACATACAGACTTGATTTAAATTCGTCCATTTTAGATACAATGTATTCAGTCGGAGGAATCAGATTCGTTGGGTGACTATTGCAGTCTTTCCTCGCTGAGGAACCGTTTACGAATCCTACTGTTGGGGGTGGTATTTGGTATTGTTTGGATTTCATCTTACAGTTTGAGGGGAGTATCTAAAGTATTAAATACTTTATCCAACGGGTATCAATACTTTGAACTCCCCGAAACCTTATGTCGAGACTGAGCAAGTGATCTAATCGAATTCCTCTTCTTCCTTTCTTCATACCCTAAAATCCCATCAAACATGTGCTGCCCTTCTATTTCGAGGCTCAAGTGCTTACGGCAGTAGGTACTTAAGCTGAAATTAATAACCCTTGCATGTATTACATCCACCCAACTTAGCATAATCGTAGTGATGAGTTGCCTTGTGGCAAAGCTATTTTATTTTTAACTAAAAAGGGTGAATTTAAACTTAGGTTGTTGAGGAAATATTGCATGTAGAATTCCTAACTGTCACTTCTTATTACCACAAGTGCGAATTTATATGCAATCAATTAAAATACTGTTCAGAAAACAAGCATGAAAAATTAGCTTCAGGGATTGAATTAATTAACTTATTGGTATGCCGCAGCGAAACAAGATGAGGCTGAAAGCCAAATCACGATTATGTGGCATGGAGAAGGTAGAGTTAATTCATTGGTGGAAGTAGATGATGGGTATTTGGGAACGAATTGAAAGACTATCAGGATTGGAGGACGGAACAATAAGGAAGTATAACGGTTTATTAAATTGAAATCGATATTCTGATAACAAAAAGAAAGTGGTAAATCGGATGAATCTTGGAAGGTTGCTTTGTCCTGAAGAGTGAAAATCCAAAGGGCTGCGCAGGTTTGCATAAATTTCGAAGGAAGACCAGCGACGCATATTCCAACTATGGAAATTGCACGAACCAAACAGGCAGCTATTACTTACTTAGATGCTACACTGGTTATATTCATGCCATTTATTTAAGTAAGGAATTTTGGCTTCAGGAATCATGCTACTGTTTCCTCAATTTGAATGATAGCGTTGAACTCACTCCTATGCTTTCAAGAATAAGGAAGCCTTATCTTGTGAGATATCCACTCAGTATTTTAACGAATAGATATAGTGTTCTCACGTCATAAAACAGTAGACTGCTTTATATGAACACTTTCCAGGGTTCCTTGTGTGGGTATACTCGCGAGATAGGGGTTATAGGACCTTACATGCTGTTGGTTTAGAGGAATCGAAAGTGTAATGGTATCAAATTCCGAGTGGCGGAAGAGCAAAAGCAGCAGCCGCGGATGAGAGAAAAAGATAATGAGATCCGAAGCCGGGATAAAAGTTGTTAAACAACAATTATCAAAGACTTCAGTTGTAGGGGAAGGGCGAATTTTAATGGGGCCGGCAATCCAACCCCTCGCACCGGGCATATAAAAAATAATAAACTCGCCAGAGAAGGTTGTGAGAGAGAGAGAGGGAGGGAGGAATTGGTTGAGAAGGCGTGCGAGCGGGAGTGAAAAGGAGAGCGGTCGCCGGAGAAGCTGGTAAGAAATACCGGGTAAGGGGGAGGGGGTGAAGGATAAGCAGGGAGAGAGGCGGAGGGAGGTTGAGGACGAGCAAAAGTTAGTTCCATCTGCAATCCCTGGAGGGGGTCGGAATGAGAGAAGAATGGGAGTGCCCGTCTTCGCGGGGAGAGGGGGAGGAAGGTGGCGGGCGCTGGATGGGGGAAGACCTTTTGCCGGGGGGAGGGGGCGGCGTGGGTGGAGGAAGGGCATGAAGTCTGTAGAGGAGGAGGCGGAAGGAGACATTAAATAAATTAGAAGTGGAGGAGAATTAACCCGGGACCTCTGGAAGCGCTTGTTGTTGCGTAAGTCTTCGGCCCTCAATCTTCTTCTTCCTTCTTTCCTCTCTCTCCAGCCCACCACGCCTTCTCAGAGACATCTCTCGGGGGAGGCGGCCGGAACTCGCTGCCGCTTATCCTCCCTCCCCCCTCCAACTCTCCGCCCCACCAGGCTCCTTACCCCCGGCCCGACTTTGACACCGGAGGGACGCGCGCGTACCCGAGCAACGCCAAGCCCGAGGCTATCCTTCAGGTCCGTTCCCTTCGCCTGCGATCAATCTCTTGTGTCCCCACCCTTCCTCACGTTTTACTTCCAACTCCCCCACCCCTGCACCCCTCCACCTCGTTGTTTCCCCCCTCGATGGTTCATGCGCCAATTATTTATGCGGGGGGATCCATATGATCACCTGTCGCCCATTGAGATTCGAAGATTGAGACGTAAATATGAGAATTGAGTCTTCGAGTTGGTCATCGATTCCATTGACTTGCTTGTTGCATTCTGATTGTCGGATTACACTCTAAATGAAATCCGAATGGGTTTAATTGCTCGTGGCTCCTGAGTTCTTTTAAGAGTGGAGTGCTTTGTCCAAGACGCTTTGTATCCTTGTAGGGGAGGCATGTCACGCGGTGGATAATGGAAATTGAGAGCCTCGCATTTGGTAAGGGATGTGCAAATGTAAACGTCGAGAGTGAAAACAGGGTTAAAGTTAAGCTGTTTTAGCGATACAACTTAGGAATTTAAAAAAATGTACCTCTTCCGCATGTTATTCGTAGTACTACCGCCTTGCTCTCTCTCTGTAGGTTTTGAAAATGTCAATTTTCCTCATTAAAATTCATGAAAATTATCAATTTAGTAAAACCAGATATAAATATGTAATATTATATTTCAATATATTTTGCTAATATTTTTTGAAATCCCTAACAATATGAGTCAATCATTATTCGTCAGTAAGTCTTTCCTCAATTCATGTCTATTTGTATATGAATTTAAAACATGTCCTTAATAGCAAAGCATCTGACTTAGATCAAACGACTTCGTCTCCAGATCCAAGTGATACCTGTCATGCCATAATCTAGGTTTCAGATCCACAAAGGGGATACAAATAAAATAAAAATATCTGTATTCAACAGTAGAATACCAAAGAACAATTATTTAGGCATACAAGAGTGATTGGATATAGCCATATGCATCATAGCAGATTCAATTTATTACAGTTAGGCTCGTAAATATCATCGACTGAGGTGGTGAACGTGGTAAATGATATACATTTACTGATACTGTAATTTTTCTGCCACTTAAAAACGAAATGACCAATCAAGAGCGGTTTATCTGAACTGTCAGGGAACTCGGAGAAAAAAATAGAAAAATAAAATGGGCCAGCAAACGATATGCATAGAAACATACTGGGACTCTAGGAAGCAAGGCATTGGTAACGTAAGACGGTTTCCGAAGTATTCTCTTTCACGCAGGAAGAAAAGAAAACAATTGTTCGCTAAACATTTGACGTGCCGTTGATTTGTCTCGTTTGCTTTTGTCGGCGAGGGAAGACAGAATGTGCGCCTCTCATTAGAGGCTCAACTCAAACGGGTGCGTCGTTTGATTTGCCCATCTATTAGCATACGGTGTTTGCCTGGCAATGTTTGTGATAGTTTAGGCCCGATTTATAAAGGTAGCGGTACTTTTTCATTTCAATCCCACCCAGAAAAATAAATGGTTTTTTTACAAAGTCTCTCGAATTTAAACATATTTTAATATCTGGACGATTGATGATTTTCGCATTTCTATAAATGCGACATTGAAACCGTCCTCTCCTCTATTTATCAATAGCCTTGACATTTCTAGACATAAGGTAATCGCAAATCATTCAGACCATTTGATTTCTGTTTAAAAAAACCTTTTTGTTTTTTGTTATTAGCCTAGTAGTGTGAAAATGTTCCAAAACTTCATTGTGGTTTGTATGTTTTAAAAGAGAAATTATTTCATCGACGTCCAAAAAAATATCGTATTTACACAAAACAAAGGGAAAAGGAAAATCGCCGAATTGAAAATATTATATATACATAACATGGACAACCCTGTGGTAAAAAAATAGGTTTTTAGTCAAATATGCGCATTTGCTTCATTTTGAAAATACAAATAAGTAAAAACAAAATCCTATTGCAATTTTTATCAATTTATACTAATATTATTCTAATAACGGGAAATGGAAATGAGATGACTGTAGTTATACAAGGTTTGTCCCAGAAGTAGTAGGACTTATTTTTTCCTGGATAGACGGAAGGACGGGCGGCGGTTTCTCTAGCTGGGTTCGAAGGAGGGGGGGGGGGGTCCCAGGAAAGGCTGGCGGCTAGTAGCAGCTTATGGTGATAACGTCATGGGTAGATTGGGTGTTTTTTAGGGATGCAAGTGTTTTCGGGATAGTAGAAAAGATGTTGAAGACGCCGAACGTTCAGGGCGCCCTTCGACCTCAAAAAGTGACGAAAATCTTGCGAGAGTGAAGGCTTTGTTGGAGAGGGATGGCAGATTAAGTGTTGCATGGTCTCTGATGAACGTAGTGTCCCTAAAAGTGATGTTCATTGAATTTGAGTGAAAAAATGGACATGAGAAAGGTGTGTGCGAAGTTGGTGTCGCGACTGCTCTCGGACGAAGGAAAGGAAACTCGCATTCGGATCTACTAAGAGCTTCTCGACAACGTGAGTGAAGATCCAAATTTTTTAGACAATGCCCCACCAGGCTGCTTCCTCTTACTCCGCCGCAAATCCGTGCAGAAAGGATGTCACCACGGCTCGAAGAAAGCCATGACGAGGGTACTTAGCAGTACTCCCGGCGCCGCCTTCCTTATGAGACGTGAAAAACCGACCGGCAGCGGTGTGTGGGCGTATAACGGTGCTACTTCGAAGACTTTTTAGTGAATGTATGAATTCTGGCAATACATTTTTTCAATCGACTCAGTGTTGCTACTTTTGGGCCAGACCTTGTACATTCTTACATTTCAGGTGCTACTATGCTTGAACCTTCTTCTCAATTCTGATCGCCCTTAGAGCCACCTCAATATACATCTACATCTACTTCATACCCCGCAAGCCGCCGCAAGGGCGTGTGGCGGGGGGTGTTAGGACACCACCCGTAATTTAGAAAAGAAAAAAAACCGCATGCAATAACCACAAAATCATATATCCACAAAAAAAAACATGGCATACATTCATGCATGAATACTTATACCCCACACCCATGCAAACACTCAATCTACATCTTGCATACACATGCACCTGAAAGTATACCTAATAGCTTTGCAGTGTTTAACTTTGCTCCGTTGTAAATTCAATGTTTTCAATATTTCTAAAGTGACTTCGGTTTCTTACTATTATGATTTCTGATTGTTCGGGGAAAGAATGAGTATTTGTACCTATCTGTCCTGGAATCTATCTCCCTTAGTTTATCTTTGTGGTCTGATCTACCTAAGTAGTGTGGGGCCATTATAATTCCTTCAGTGTCATAGTTAAACTCTTTTGTTCTGAACCTTTCTAAAAGTCTAAGCCTCGCTTGTTCTCTCCGCACTTCAAGTGGTTCCCAGCCTAAATCCCCTAAGAGACCTGTCACACTTGTGTTTTTATCATAACAATTTTTAACGAATCTAGCGGACTTTCTCTGGACTTTATCTAATTCTTTTTGCCAAATTTTCTCCCACGGATCCCAAATACTTTCGGCATATTCCAAATGAGGTCTAAATATAACAATTGCCTATATTTATCATGAATTGTGATTTTATGGAGAGTAAGTATTTTTAATGCAACAGCAGGTACTTAGTGGTGCGGTATAAAAACGAAATGAGCTGCATAAATTAATGCGCGGAATATTAGAGCAAGTGATGTTTACGGACGCTCATTTCTTCCACAAAGTGATGCCACAAAGCGGACGATCGTAATTTGTTTTAGATGACGGTGAAAATAACACCAAGCTACCGAATTCACATACAATGGTAATGACTGCTTATTTTCTCAGAGATCAAAATATGAAATACACATGTATAGCATTGCAACAGACACACAATCACATATTTGTACATTTGAAAATGTCTTATGGCTTGGCAGAATTAACTTCCTTCGAGTTATTTTAATTATTAATAGGTGTACGTGAGAAACATAATTTTTATTTTTTGATGTTAATCACGAAAATTTCTTATAGCTCAATTAGAAACCAGTTGTACAAATCAAAACCTGTGGCCGATCAACTAGTTAGTAGTAAGTAATAAGCGAGCAATTTTTAGTAAGGATTGTTCGGAGATGGTTCAGGTGTAAGTCGTTTTGCGTTCAGTTTATGAATATGATCATTAGTTTATACTGAGTGTATATTCTGATTTATTAAGATCGTTAAATAAAACTCGTGTGAACTGGGCGTGGTAAGGATTTTTTTGCTTTCTGAAATGAGGTCTACCGGATGTCCAGGATGTCAAATTTAACATTACTCTCACAACACGTTTTTGGGAAAAGTACACCGTGTTTTACAATGAGGTCACACTATCCCATACCATTGTACAAAAGTTGCTCCATTAGTAAAGTGACTATGGTAGAGGGGAAATAAATTATTAGTTAATGCTGATTACTTAAGAAATCTAATTCAAAGTTCAATGAACATTGTTACACTCCATATGATTTATCTCACCTGATATAATCAAGTTTTGAGACTAAAAATATTTTTTGAAAAATCATAAGATTGCAATATTTTTGAACATAATTTCTCTCAAATAATTAACTATTTCCGCGACTTTCTGCTATATATCAACAGCACCTTCAAGGGTCGACCCTTGCGACCCTTCGCGACCACGTCCTCGTCTCCAGCGAAAGTCTCCAACGGCCGAGGTTTTCGGCAGTCGTGACGTCACATTTCTCTCTCTTTCGGTGTTCTTGGTCGATACAAGTGAGCCTATGTGATGTCAGAAGTGTAAAAAATAATATTGAAACAAACATTAAAATGAATTGAAATCAGAAGTTTATCCGGTTAGCAAAGCATGTTTTTCATTAGCAACGTGACAGCAAGACTTGAAACTTCAGCTATGTTGACCCACCAAGCCTCTACTCATAGGCCTCATGTTCTTTTCTTTTTCGAATAACACAGGGGAAGAACAAAAAATTCCCCAAATGTTGAATTGTTTACGAATGCCCAAAGATACAACGTGACTGCCCTTTACGTAATCAGGGTATTATTAATTTAACTAAGTGCCCGCTCTATTGTCTCATTCCGAGAAGGCGATCCAGTTTGAATGCAAAACATGAGTTGGTGCTCAATACGGAACCAGTTTCTCTTTTCCAAGAGCACCTGCTCCACCCGTAACCACATGCTCTCATATCCGTGTACACGTGTCGAGTTCCTTATTTTGTGAAACTTATCTGTAGATATCTCAGTGGTATCAAAATCGGTAGTTTCCCATGCCATGGCTGAACCTATAGGTATTGGCTGAACAAAATAGTTTTCTCTCGCTGTTTCTTAGTTTTATAAGTTTCACAGGCACAGATTAAGACTGTCGCGCTCTGCTTAGATTTAATAGAATGAATGTGGATAGCCAAGAATTTTCCACGAGAACGTGTTTAATAGAGATCAATTAATGACATTGTAATAGTATTTTTTGTTTCACTGAGGCCGAAAATGAAATTTTCAGTCGCATAGGATTCTTAATATTGAGCGCTGATTCATAAGTAACCTTATCTTATATAATAAATTATTAAACCCTAGCAGTAATAAACCTGTTTGGTGGTTAAGCACCCTTATACACCTTGTATTGCCACAAACTAATAAATTTCAATTAGATCAAGGCGTACCGGTAGCAACAACTATTCACTGTTAAACCAACTCGGTTGTTGCGCAGTGCTTTGACCGTACTTCCTACAACTTCAATCGAAATATTGCGGCGTACCATGCTGGTAAATCTCTTATCTTGATTGCATTCACCCTAACAGGCACGAAAGTACAATAATTTACATCAAGATTCTGAAATGAAATCTACATTTTAAGGCACAGAGAAAACAACAAATGGAAGTACCAAGAGGTAACGGCCCGAGGCTTCCCGTTTCATGGAACCAAAGAGGGTGTGAGTCGGTGAAAGCGTTGGAGAGATGGAGGGTGAAGGATAGTGAAAGCCATCTGTTATGAATAAATTTACTCTACCAATTCTAGAATTATCCAGATACAAGCCATGGCAAGGAAGAAAGATAAAAGATTTGAAGGAAAATGTCCAAGTGTCGGCTGAGTGACTAAAAGATACAGGCACCACCGTTCACAAGGAAGCATCACAAGGATTTAGGAAATAGATTTGGAACGATTGCGAAAATTCTAATGAAATTCCAGAATAATGGCATTAAATATATATGTATTGGATTGTAGAAAAGTTTTGCTTACGCGAAAATACGATATATTCTGATAACGAAAGCATTGTTGAGCGTCAGGATAATAATTAAGGTATAATAAATAAATGACAATATGAAAGCGAAACACGCAGAGTAAAAATACGCTCTGGATTGTAAACAATTGAATAACCCCTACGTTAATTGTGGGTCTCGTGGAATAAGTTAGTTAAAAATCAACCAGAACGCATACGGACGTTAAAAAACTAATAATTATGTAATAATCTTCCGTTCAAAATAATTACGTTTTAAAATTCCAAAAAGCTACAAATCGATCAATGAGAGTAGTTAGTGCCTTTTGAAATATTACCTTCCAATTGAGGAGCCATATTTGAACGGCAAGAGAAAATTAATATTTAAATTCATAATTTTCAGTTTTAAGTTTTGGACGTATGAAACATAAATCTCTTTTGTGGAATAAGTATGTGTAAGTACCAGCTTTGGGAAAGGAAAGTTTCCTAATATTTTCCCCGTTCCTATGAAAAACGTAATGGGAGGGACTTGCACACATGTATATCATAATAATGTCAGTGTCCATTACTATTCTTGTCTCATTGTGATTCGTGGAATTGTGGTTTCGCAAAATTTTCTGCGCCGTACGTACATACATAAGCCCCGCAAAAACCTCTTAGTGTTTCAATTGAAATTGAACGATCATTTCAAATATCCTATGGTTCTGTTTTAATTCTCTTATTAAAAACTTGTTTTCCAATAGAAAAAGGTTTTCGGTAAAGTATTTCTTCCATTGGAAAAAACACGAGAAAAATGAATCCTGGCGTACTTTGCTGCGAGATAGAAATATGTTTAATCTTAGCCTTTGATGAAAAAATATTCCTCTTTATAAAAAATTATGAGGTATTTTTTTCTATTTTATAGCTACCTTTTCTCTTCATTTGCAACATAACGAAATAACCTGTAGAAGGCTATATCACATCAACTGATGAAAGCTGATGCAGCATCTGGATTTACAAGACTTTTATGTTAGAAACCAGACAAGGAATCGCCGAAATACACTGACATTGATGTCATTTTCTTTCAGAGAGTTATGAAATTTAGGTTGTTATGAGCGAAACGAATTACTTTTCATTCACTTTCCTTTAAAACTGACCTACATCCTTTCTATTTGATACTGATTGAAGGGATTATAAAATTAAACATATAAAGATATCCGGAATAATTTCATCGGAGCAGAAGAAGAATACCTCAAACTAGTGCCACGTATCGGCTTAAGACATTCTTCTCCTAGGGACATTCTCGATCATAACCGAACTCGTGACGTACTCATTACGTTTGTAAGAGAGGCTCACCTCATTTAAAATTCAGCTAGCACGTGGAAATTGTTTGAGAAAAATCACGCAACCTCTCAAGCCAGAAGGGAGTGAATAAAACAAAGAAATAATACCCACGAACAACTGCCGACTGGGAAACCTCGTTCGTTTCGCAAACGAAGTTGCGCGACATTTTCCATTTCTCCCTCCCTCTCAAAAGAAAGGGAACGGAGAGGAGAGACAAGCAGTGAAATCCTTATGAGCGGTATAAACTCTTTAAAAAAAATTAACCCTCTTCATTTTAAACTCCGCCCCCTCCTAAATTCAAAGAACGCAAAACTCACGCCGGAATATAATATAAATAGATTTCAAAACCATTCAAATATTTCGCTGGGACACGTTCGTCTTTTCCTCTTCCCCCGACCTTCCTGTTGGGAAAAAAAATCTTTTCTTCAACTAATATATTCCTTTTGGTATGAAGAGAGAGATAGAAAGTGGGAGGCAGGTATACAGAGAGAGAGAGAGAGAGAGACTTAACCGTGGAACGACAATGTAAAGAGGGCCGGAGGGCGGTTAGGAGAGAGGGGAGAAGTCGATCCCTTCCTCCCCGGGAGACTGAATGGGGGATTGGTCCCGAAGGGTTTTAGTCGGCGGCAGCAGGCAGGGAGCCTACGCAGTAGAAGTTGGTGACATACGTGGGTGGAGATGAGGGGAGAGGACCTGAGTATCAGGGTTCTTTCGGCAATAGGGAAGGATGAGGGTGTGAGTAGGGTTCGAGAGGAAGAGGGGGTAAGGGAATGTTGGGTTTAGGGAAGGGTGAGGGGCACCGAAAGGAGCGTGGATGTGGGCTCCAGTTGTGTGTTCCGATGGGGACAGCTCATTAGTTCTTCAAACAGAGGGCCTGACAAGGGGGGACTCGCCAATGAATGAGAAGGGGGGAGAGACGGGCGGGGAGAAGTTGAAGAGGCAGTGGGAGGGTAAAGGAACAGTATGGAGGTTGGTGTGGAATGAAGGTTGGGCGTAATGGGGGTGGATACAGGGTGAGCCACTCCCGTTTCTGAGCGAGGGGGACGTTATAAAAGTAGTGGGATGTGTATTGGGAGGGGTGAGAGTTTTAAAAGGTGTTCCACTCAAAGGGTCCAAGTGGGACTTCAGTGGAATCCATTCGCGGCCGGCGATAGCAAAATCTCAAATTCCTGAAGATTAAAGCGTGGATCTTTGGCAGAACAATTTTAGGCGATGCGGTGTGAGGGAATTTACCCGTGATGATTAAACAACACTTGGTCATTTTTCGTAGATATTTTTTTGATACTAAACGGGTTTCGGTATTTTCATATGATTATTTAAATCAGGAAAATCTCCTCACGTGATGAACTATTTGTAGTAATATGGTAATTTTGATAATTGTGTGAAAACGTCAAAATTGCTAATGTATTAAAATAAATTATTAAATGTGGAACGCTTTTCAATGTGGTTTTTAAGTCAAATAATCTTACCTGAAGTAGTTCTCCTTCATCTTGTTGTGATGCCCTTTAGAGTGAATCATTAAGTATATAATTTTGACTAAAAAAGCACTAATTTACGCTAATTATTACGAAAACATTTTCTGTTCAATCCTTTGAAAATAGCAGACTTTTTTGCCCGTTAAATTTTAAGTGCTACAGAGCTGTAACAGTAACATTAAAAGAATAATATATCATAAATAAATTTTGTCAAAATTATTTATCTGCCTATCAAACGAGTAAAACCAAGCGAAGTGATTACAAATAGAATTGTTGCGTTGCATTAAGTGCCAGAATTAAAAAAAAAACTTATTTCTATCAAATGAGCAAATTTGCGGACCCGAAGGAAATCCCTGCCTGAGTAACAAATGATATTGCTTTACTGTTATGCTTTTCCATGAATAAGCATTTCAGCTACAGTTATCCTTTCCTTCCAAAGGAAACGTGTATTAGCGACTTTTTGTTTTCTGGATTCAAAAATAAATTACTGTTAGCATATCATTTAAAATATGGAGGATTAGTTTTGCAAAAATTAATAAAAATGGCTATTTTGACATTATGTAATGCAAGTTTTCGTCGGATTACCTGATTACGTTAAAAGAAAAACAGTAAATCGGTTCTAATGAGCTAAAAATGTCTGAAGTAGAGTAAAACGCCCCACAGGAGAGCATCGTAGAGCCAGCCATTAGATACATTCTTATAGTGAGGATAAAATATTATACGCGGACCTCACAATGCGTTATAGAGAAATGTGGTTCACCAAAATTGTGAAATTTTCGTCATTAATTATATTTTTATAAATAGGGCTTGAGCATTAATATGAAAACACGGCAACGAACGTCTTAATCACCTTATTTGGCGTGATCGTGACTTATTCATGCGTTTACTTTTTTCTGTTTTGCAATTGTTTTTAACAATTACCTGTTGTGATCATCCTAAAGTTGAAATATATAACCATTAAGTAAGTATTATTCAGAATTACCAGGTTCAAGAAAATTTTCATCCAAAAGAGGTCTTAGGGAATTTTATTATTATTATCACATAGTACCCTGAAAACCACCGCTAGGGTGTGCGGCAAGGGGTGATACCTTAAGTCTATCTGTTTTACTTTTAATTTCTCTATTTTATTCACATGATCTCTTCTTTCGTTTTACGATTGGGCTAATGAGACTCCCTTCCAATTCATGCAAGAACTTCAATATGTAATTTAACCTTCGCTCCGTATTGATGCCCAGCCTAGCTCCTCTAATAATTTTGATACGCTACTAAGTTTATAATAATAATTTTTTTTAAATCCAGCTCCTCTAAACTGTAAGCGATCTGATTCGGTAATCAATCCAACTTCATGAAGATCCCATATACTGGCAGCATCTCTATCTCAACTTTAATTTCTTGAATCTTGTTTTGTTAAGTTAATTTAAGACTAGTGCTCTCTATTTGTTTACCTATTGGCTTAGAATTTACTGGTGGTTGTTTACCTATTGGCATTTACTAGTAATACGTACTCACGTAACTACAACTTCCACTTATCACGGGGTCGACTTCATGGTAATCTCTTTGGGTATAATTGTAAACTCACCATCTTATTTAGTAGATAGTGATACGAGAGTTCTGTTGTTGCGTCATCTAGTGGTAATGCCATGCATGTGTTTCTTTTAACCTTGCAATGCGGCTACGCACTATTTTTTAACTATAAAAATTACAAATATTGCTACACTAGCTTCCAATTATTTCTGCTGTGCTAGCCAAAGCAAACCTACTCTTCGGTAAAATAACCACTCCCAATTATTCCGTGCAGGGAGATGCATAGAAGTTTAAACGAAAGGGGCAAAATAAGAGAATTTGACCTCAGAACGAATTGATACAAGATACGAATAATAGAGTTACATATTTAATTAGAAATGGTAACATTTTTAAGCCACTCCAAGGATTACTATTGCAACGCGACTCTTGACTCAAAATGACCGACCATTCAAAATCATTTAAGTTCATGTTAAAACATTGTTAGGCCATTGGAACATTTTTTAAAAAACGACCTTATATTAATAATTATCCGATACTTACAAGTTTCAGGTGATTTGGAAGTATCGAGAGATTGCAGAAGTGCATTGGTATATTAGCATGGATTGCCTTGTGTTCCTCATTTCCCGTACATTTCCCTGAGAAAAGAGAAACATAGTTGATCTTCCATCGGATTCTAATTAGAATAAAATTTGGAAACTTCAAGATATTATCTTCCTCAAAGTGTCCATAATACATAGCGTATTCGTCCTTATCCTTTTACTGTGAAGCTTGACCTTAAAACTTGATTGAGGTAGAATGAAGGAATTTATTCACTTATCGACCGAAGTACGATCAAGATTAAAAGTAGTGTAATGGTGAATTATGGACCTGTATTTAGGGTCAACAATTTAGAATGTATTTTTTGAAGTGTAGATATGGTTATAAGGCTATAAATAAATATATATAAATATACAACTATCGTTGGCGCAAATTCATGTATCTCACGTCCTTTTATAAGACTGTTTTCATGGAAACTCGCGAGTAACTTATGAAGCCTCTCCCCATTCTTGCTTTCCACTTGAGAATTAAAAAAATCGTACCCTGAAGTCTGCTAGCTCTTATACGCTCGCACTTTCAGTCGACGATCATCCAATATCCCTTTGTGGATTTTCTTCACCGTTTATGGAGTAAGTATTGCTTGTCTTCATCAAAATTTTTCATCGGAAATGCATGCCCTTCATATCGTTTTGATCATTTTCTCAGTGTTTGTTGGTATTTATGGTTTGTGTGAGCGGTAGTGATTTTGTGGACCCATAGCCCAAGAGGACCAGCTAAGGAAAGAATACGAGGAATTAAAAGTGACGAAAACGGTATGCGGCAGAACAGTGTATCAAATAAAATGGAGAAACGGATCACTAAATGAGGACGTATTTCGAAGGGAGGGTGAAGAGAGAAGTCTTTAGAGGACAATCGCGTGGAGAAAATGGATCCTAGTTGGGCATACGAGCAACTGAGGTACGGTAGCCTACCGTAGACCAGAAATTAAGTAGTAAGCAAAGAGGGAAAGAATGCAAGGATGGATTTCAAAAAGCAGGCAATGGAAGATATCAGCCCAGGGAAAAGTGAAATTTGATATTGTACACATCTCTCTGAAATATAGTATTACGTGGAGTAGCCATGTTTAGAAAAGTAGTATTTCAATGTGAAATGAAAACGAGGTTTGGTGATCTCTAAGAAGGTCAATTACGGTCATTTAAAAAAATGTCCTGTCGAATGGATTATTTACCATTGAATTCCTGATAACTTTGCACGGGAAACATTAAGCTTGACTAGAAACTGAATATTTTTTAGTTTTTTTTTACGTTTTCTAGCTATTAGATTAAATAATAATGGCGATGCACCCGTTTGCAAGTTAGCAATAAAGGAAATGTGAAAAAGGTAACGCACTGGTCATGTCAATTTTTTTTAATTGTCAATGTTCTTTGAATTCTCCTTATTATTACTAGCCAATCAAATTGATTGCTTTATCACAGTCCTCCACTCAGTTCTTTTTTTCGATTAATTCTCTCAGATCTCCATTTTTTCCCTTCAACGCATGTTATCATTTTTTTCCATGAATATCATCTGCGGTATATAATATATTTTCCAATTCACTTTTATCGCGACGCTTGTCTTTATCTTGTCATCTTTTCTCAAAGCGTACCTCATGAAGTCCTTTTCAAAGATTTATCATTATAATCCTTTCTTCTCCTTCTCTTCGTAGGAACTCATATTTTTATTATTTAAACTTTATCAATATCCAAAGTACCACGTTTCAATTTTTCCAGGGTTTATTTTCAACTACTTTTATTCCTCATACCTCGTAGTGAAATATACGTTATGATCCAAATGTGTGTGGGAATTGTTTCTGATTTCCATAAGCCACCGAAAATGTATGCTTGCAATAAAAATGATGTGTATTAAAGGCTCGGCCGTCACCAGGTGAATAGGGCCAATATTGAGTAAAATTGACTCAGTATCCATTTCCAATCCTGAAGATGGCATGGCTAAGGTACAACCGTGTTGGCCAACTAAAGAGTTATAGTGAATATGAGCTCAAAGATAATTTTACCAAATATAATATGAAGCGTCCATAGTAAAAAATCGAGTTAATTAAAGCCATAACTCCTCATTCCTTATATGTCACTCTGCTCTTTAACATGATCATCCATTCTAGGTGTGCCAATCTCATGTTCACACTCACCACTAAAATCGACATTGTTCACCACCACCTGGTATAACGCAAAACCCTCTCCTCTTCCACCCCCAGCTCCCTATTGCTGCCTTCCTAGTATCCTAAAACCCTTTCTACCTCACCACCACGTCTCCCTTCACCCGGCATAAGGCGTTTCCCTTCCCTTCGCCTCCGGAGGCCTTTGCAAACACGAGGGAGGGTCCCAGGTTCCTTTAATCCTCCCCCCGGACCTTCTCTACTTCCCCCTTCCTCCCTCTATTGCCTCTCACCAGCCCTCAACCCACACCCCTTTTCTCTCTCGCTCCTCCCCCCTCGCCACCTTCCTTCCCCGTTAGCTGTGACTCGCTCTCGTCAAATATGGAAATCGGGGAAAGATTTTCGGTGGTCCCAGGGCACGCAAAAAGAAAGAGAGGGGGTGTGGGAGGTTAAGGGGGGGGTTTGGGGTGAAGGAACAGGATCGTCCCCGGAACGAGGGAGTTTGCGAGGGGGGTGGGGAAGGGATTCTGTGGAGAGTGAGGGGAGGAAATGTGGCGAGGGTAAATGTCGAGGGTGGGAAAAGGTATAGCAAGAGCGGATAGCAGGATGAAGAGTTGCGGGGCGAACCCGAGGAAGCGTCCCGGTGAAGAGAGCGATACGTACGGAGAGAACTCAGCGTTTGCCTTCGAAGGCATGGACTCAGTATATCGACGCGATAATAGTTCAACCGTTGCGGCTTTTAACATATCCCGGTACATTAAGAGATATTTTTGGGTCTTGAACGAGTTAGACACAAAAGCATTTTATTGACACTACCCATTTATTAGAAGTCTATAAGAGTATATTATAATACACAGGTTTGGAATTCTACCTTTTAGGTAATACAATGTCAATTTGTAGAGATTGCAAGGGCTTCTATTTTACAATTATCTCAACTCTTATGGTCATCATGTACAATATTCATTCATTAGTGTTTGAATGTGAACATTGATTGACTTCAGCCCGCCATTTTTCCCTGTCCAATTGATACCCTTTTACATCCTATAGCTCTTCCATATCTTATCCATGTGTCGTCGGCTACTATAGTGACTTAATGATGGTAATGCGACTTATGGGCATGGAGATTAAATGGTTCGATGCCTCTCCCACATTGCAGTTAGCTGTTTCGAGAGCGAATCATTAGTGGTTGCTAGTTTCGCCTGCTTTTACAACTATTTCTGCCTTTCTCCTTTTGTCCATTGAGCAAAAAAGGCTACCGTTGTTGCTGTAATTTTACAAGGTCCATCATTGTGATCGGTCAAATCAAAGAACGAAAGGTATCTGAAATCCCTCTTCATTTTTTCTATGCATTCCTCCTTTTATATTCCCATTCATTGCCCTTTCCATTTTGTTCAAATCTATCGCTTCTCTGACCAATTGATACGTTTCCTTATGATAATTTGATATCTTATTTCTCTTTAAAATGGTTGAATTATATCATTTCATTTTTATGTCGCCTTTCTCTGAACAACTCACTGAGAATTCGCTCTCTGAAGTGTGGACATAGCTACTGAATAATTTCTTGATGGTGAAAAAGACTTCATTAGGCCGGCTGGTTATATTGTTGTACCTATTCCTTTTTCTAAGTTAATAGAACTCGTAAGATGTGGAAAATCTCTCACCTTTTTCTCCCAATCAATCCACTTGTAACTTATTGCGAATATTCGTTGACTTAGTTTTAGCTGATACGCTTAATAACTGGGTCACCCAGTAAATTTTACCTTTAAAAAACTATTGACTCTTTGCTTAGCAGTGTAGGAAATATGCGATCTTTGAATATGTTTTTATGTAATTTTAGTTTTTCTAATCATCGTCATGATTGGATTGAAAATATTTTGCAGTAGTAAAAGTTTGCCTCAATACTAATGTCTTGCCTTCAGGAGTTCCTTCAAAATTACGAATGTTTTCTCTGATCGATAAATAAATACGTTATGACATGAACCGAAAATATATAATTAATTTAAACAAGTATGTATTATAAATGTACATTTTAAGTTCACCGGGATTAACAAAATGCCCTCGAGAATGAAAAAAGAGTTCCTTGTTGTCCCCAAGTATTGTTTTGGAATAGGACAGAATTGTGAATTGTTAGTTTTTTTAAGTGATGGCATTAATTGAATAACGTACAGTTAGGTGCGAATTCACGAATATTTACCATTCGGTTCATCTTAGTAGGTAGGATGTGGGATCGCTTGATTGGTGGAGGGTATGATTATAATATTCATCAATGTACTCGTATATCATGAAAATAAAGGTGCTGTGTTTGAATGAATTTATCTCTTAAGTCAACAGGTTTATGCATATATAGTAGATTCTTTACTGTTAATTGCCCTTTTGAACGACCATACCTATTGATCGACTACTCAAATGATGTAAATACTTAAGTACCTCCCTCATCTCGCAATTAATGAAATATTTCCGAATGCAGGGGTCGTAATTAATCGTTATGTAAAGCAATTTAGTTTCTCATTGCCTGAGATCTGAAACTGGCCCCTTGTTTGTTTTCTAGACTGAAGTTTGATGATTAGACGGCACTGAATTGCATGCATTCTCTAGTAGGACAAATATCATCACACGAAACTTTTACGTCGGAAAGTCCAATTCCCAATTTCTCCTGACTTTAATAATTAGACAGTCATTACCACCTGCGCTACATGAGGAGGAAAATGAGCCGGATACGAAGAAGTGATCGGTGCAATTGATTATCATATTTCTCATTAGGGGGCATGGAGAGAGAATCAATTTTTCAGGATACTCACACTAAATGACGAAGAAACCGCATTTATTTGCCAAAAAAATATATAAATGCTTATTCCATGATAATGTGATTTTAATATAAATGAAAGTTCTTCCGACTACATATGTCGCTCAAGATACGATAAGAAATTTCTATAATTTAAAAAAGGTTGAATTGAATATTTGAATACATATTCTATGATTTTATAAAATAAATCTATTTATAAAATACTCATATACAATCGTTGTGGGAACTGCTAGCCAAGGAAAACATGGAAAATACATTTTGGCTACTTTATTTGTTCTGAATTTAAAAGTTCTATGAACTGTACATTTATGATTTACAGCATTTTAGTGTTTTCATTCAGCGTTAAGAGAAACATATATTTTTTAAAATTAACCAATCTATATATCCGAGACACATGAATCACATCGAAATCAATTACGTTATGAGCATTTAATGAATTTTTATGAATACATATACAAATAATTATCGTTTGTTGGTCTCTCTGAAATCTTCGTAGTATATTATTATTAGTATGGGTACTTTCTAATATAAGTTCGGAGACACAGGGGTATTTACTTTCTTAATTTTTTTACTTCACTTTCAGTAATGTATCTTCTAGCAAATGATCCACGTTAAGTTTAGGACATATAGAAGGCATATTCATAAAGTGAGGGCGGTTTGCTTATATTTAAATATTGGCGCTTCAGAACACAATTTTACTCCTGCAGTGCCATCTACTGATTCATTGAGAATCATTGTTCTTGTTTCAGAAGTCGTTTGCTTGTCCGTGCATGCAAACAACGTCCGCGACAATCGTTGATCCCGCCAGCTGTTAAGTGCGTTCTGTCATACGATTCTTGTATACAAAAGGATTGTCGGCTGATGAAATTCATCGGAAGTTATGCCTAGTTTATGGACCTACAGTTATGAGTGAAGGAAAGGTTAGACAATGGTGCCGTAATTTTAAAAATAGACGAACAAATGTCCATGACGAAGAGCGAAGTGGCTGGCCCAGTATTCTGACCGATGAATTTGTTTCGCAAGTGGAACAAAAATTGCGATAAGTTACGTCGATTGACGATTAATGGCCAGGCTGAACAATTTCCTCAACTTGGACGCACTACTGTCTACAATATTCTCGCGAAAAACCTCGGATACCACAAATTGTCTGCAAGGTGGTTACCGAAAATGCTCACCGACCACCACAAAGAAACCAATAAGAAAATTCAAGATTTTCGTTGGGAACTCTTTGACCACCCACCGTACAGTCCTGACCTTTCACCTAGCGACTACTTTATCTTCTTGCACTTGAAACAGTGGCTCGGTGGACAACGTTTCGAAACCGAAGAGGAACTCATGAACGGCGTTGTCAATTGGTTCAATTCTCAGGCGGCGATCGTCTATGCAGAGGGGTTAAAGAAGCTGGTGCAGCGGTAGGAAAAATGCTTACGAGTGAACGGCGATTATGTAGAGAAGTGATGTAGGTTTGTAGCTAACTAAAAGTGCCAATAAAATTTGTATCATATGAGTATATTTTTTCCTGTGGCCAAACGGCCCTTACTTTATGAGCATGCCTCGTATCTTCATAAAATATGCGTACCCTTATTTCTAAATCTGTTTCAGCTAAATGTTTTTGGTCAGGTCGGAAATCTTTCAATGTTTTCCACTACCATTATAATCAGCATTTGTGTGTACCCTGTACATTTTCTCACATTTCCTTAGAACTACTCGATTTTTACTTAAAACAACGTGCTTCTTAATTGATGCAGTTTATAGTAACCCTTGAGTAAATTTGGCAATAGGTATTTTATCAATTTAAATTATTATTATTTATTAAAAATTATTTATTATTTAAATTAATTAATGTACTTGATTTTATAATTAGTACTTGGCTATGACAAGAATTTAAGGCATACCACGGGACGTAGTTGATGCTGAGGAAAATAGGGGAACAGTAACTATATCTGGAAGTAGTTTTGACTCAAAATAAATCCACTGACTCTGAAATTGATTATGATTGATACGTTATTTCATTAATATTTTAAGATCTACTAATTGAGCTACTAAATATTTTCTAGTAATTTAAAAATTGGAGTGAAACAGAAATCACCATTTTGAGAAAATAGAGTCGAGGTAAATTAGTCAAAATAAAACAAACACATTGCATAAATGTTAACACCTTTATTTAACGACATTAAACCCTTCTTAAATATTATCCGTAATGAAAATTCCTTTCGCATTTTCGCAGGATATTGTTCCTCTCATATGAATCGATTAATATTTTCACCATGTCAATCCATTTATCATGCTGTTTTGATTATTCCTTCATGGATAGAATTTTACCATTGGTGGTGAAAGATTAGGTCATGCCTTACTTTTACGAACCTTCGTGCGTCAATACATTTTCATCCGAGCTTTCATAATAACATTATGACAATGATTATTTTTACCACCAACAACTTTTTTATTTCAATAAGCTGAGTAGTTTTTCCCCATATTTCAATAATATTCGAAAAATTAGTTCTCTCGGAA
Organism: Hetaerina americana; assembly: GCF_022747635.1. Taxonomy (NCBI): domain Eukaryota; kingdom Metazoa; phylum Arthropoda; class Insecta; order Odonata; family Calopterygidae; genus Hetaerina; species Hetaerina americana. The sequence continues at coordinate 52,861,253 of NW_027287427.1, read as the reverse complement.
ATGGATTCCGGTGGCATTTTTCGGTATAAATACAAAAAAATAGCCATTTAAACGAGCGAACTAATCGAAGTCCTCTGTGTAAAACGGAAGCAACGTTGGATATCGTGTATGGAGGTGGGGAGGGAGAAAATTAGACCTTTGCGTATAGAAGAAGAAGGGATGGAATTCATTTTGATACGACCAGGCGGAAATCAGTTATCAGGGCGGCGGAGGGGTCAGGGAATCGCCGCAGCAGTCGAAGGGGGCGACGAAGCGTCGCAACTCGTGATTCATAAGACCTGTCGACGGGGAATTAAATCAGAGCTGTCGCGTCCGCTCGTTTCAAAGGGGTGGGGATGAGGTTTGGGGCGGGGGGGGGGGGAGAGAAATCGGGACGGAAACTTGTCCCGAGCACTGTCATCGTACTTCGAAACCTAGTTTCGTCGAATGTGGGCGTCGCGTTGCCGTTGTCTTCGACTCTCATCCGAAAATTCCTTTCCTTTCGGATAGTAAATATAGATGTTTGTATATATAGATACATATATATGTATAAACACACCTACATCTGTATACACACACGAATACAGATGCAGCGCCACCTCTCCGCAAAAATCCTGCCTCTTTCTCACGCCACTCCCTCCTTTCGTTTCGCCCGTTTCATAATTTTCCGTCCACGATCTACGGTTGAATTTTTTCGGCGTGTTAAAACAACAACAGAAAAATAACGAAGGAACGAAACGGTGGCAAACGAAATCCTGCCCGCCATTTCTTCGCCAGCCCCCTCTCCAAATTACGCGTGATGGATGTCTCGACGGTGACTACCAATCCTCGTTCGGTTTCACAGGTGACGGATGTGGATGGATGTATATTACTGAACCGGGAATTGTTATGAGGAGAATGAGTGCGAGAGGGAGCGGACAGGATTGGATTTTGTTTCCATTCCTCTGGGGCCTAGTTCCTTCGTTACTGCATTTTTCAGTCGAGCACAGATTAAATTGGTCGGAATGAGTCTTTCGGAAAAAACAAATTGTTTGTCACTTCCTAGAAAGGAATCCCGGAAAAATAACAGCGGCCCAGGCGTTGGTGTGAGGTGGGTTAGTTTTAATGGGAAGTTCAACCCGAAAAAACTATTCCAGCTAAAAGTATGAAAAAGGAGTCATTATTTTTTGTTCAAGTACTACTTGACTCGATGGATATCGGAAGACTAAAATTATTAGGAGTGGTAAAGTAAACTTAGAAGTACTGTTCAGGCAATCATCATGCTGGTAAAGTAACTATTTGTTGAATACGAATATGCAGACTTTCTGCTTATTGGGCAAAACGGAGTATTTTAAGACCTATGAAAATCAAAATTTTCAAATTAGTTTTTACTTTCTGCGCAAATGTTGAGTCACGCTTTTGAAGATGAACTGACTTAAGAGACATAACGATTAGAGAGCGCTTGTGCTGATTTTAGATTTTGTAAATATATATTTTATTTCAATTACTTGCGAAACCACCCGTCTTTTCCCAGAAAACATTTCCAAATACGAGTAATTATTATTGTTTGATATCTACCAGTATCTGTGGGGCTATGGCCAAACGAATGAATGAAATAGAATGCCACGATAAATGGAATATTTATGGGAAAAAAGCAAATATTCTTCGTCATAAGTGACTTTCCACCCTCCCAAAGCCGCTCCTTCGCCTTACTCGCAATCAAAAATTATCATATCTTAAGTGCTTTTCAACAACTTACACCCTCTCCGTGATTCAGTTTGGTATTCTTTTTCGAATTTTCCCCACTCGCTCTTTTTCCTCCTCCAATCTGTCAGACACTTCTTCGTTGCTTTCTCCCTCCCTCAAGCTTACTTTTCCCGTTCTTCTCCAAACCCATGTCTCAGTAGTCTCAGCTGAACCATCATCTTATAGTCGTAAAGTTGAGTTTCTATACCATGCAACGCTGCGTTACCCGTGAACATTTTACTCGGGCCTAATTTACTCGTTATGTGAAGAGTAACGATATCCCAAACAGTTTTCAACCCGAATTCAGTTTGCTAGGTGAGAGCCTAGCTATATACTAGCCTATTACTAAGCCCGACGGCTTGTGAAATTTACTCACCCGGGTGGGGCGGGGGAGTTCCTTTCCCTGTGCCGCTCATGGTTTCCCAGGAAGATCTGCAGCTCAAAAAATCGCGCAGCCTGGTCGAAGCTGAAGACGCCCAGAGGCGCGCCTTCAACCCGGGCCTTCCGGTCAGCAAGTCCATTGCTCTACCCCCTAGACTACCTCGTCCTCGAACGATGATAAATTCTTCCCTTTTTGCTAATTCATATTTTTTACACTAAATTCACCGCCCTATGAATATATTGCTGTGTCCATTTTTCCGAAAAGGTCTTACCGATATTGGAACATTTTTACAACTATTTTATTCAATTTCTCTCTAATGTCATACTTAATATTCGACGTCGACATTATTACCCCGAGATCCACCAAAGGGTGTGGCAGGGGGTGCAAATGTCACGTGGAAAGGGTTAGTGATAAGAGAGGATGTGGGAGAGGAAGGGGAAAGGGAAAATATTTAGTAAAAATATATCACATAACGTGCAAATTTCTCTACATGCTGGAGGAATGCTCATTGAAAAATGGGTTCATTCGCCTAATAAATTAGTTGTTTGTTATACGAAAAGAAGGAATAAAAAAAATGCAGTTAGTCTGATTTTATAGTGACTTGAGTTCATTTTTCTAAAGAATAGTTTGCGTCATTTAAATCTAAGAGCGGGCTTCGGGGAATAAATTGGATTGCAATGGTTAAATTAGTGATTATAGAGGATGAATGATAGTAAATTAAAAAGTTATCAGAAAAATAATTTATTTTTAGCATTTCTTATATTTTGCCCCCGGCTATTCAGTTAACTTCACGAGAAAAGACTGCTTTCTTTTTACAATGAAGATAGGATATGTAAGTTCCGAGTCAAGTAGCGCTGTGACTGTATTGGTATTGAAACAAGTGGTATCGACCCAAGTCTTATTTTAAGCAATGCTGTTCCACCATGTCACTCCAAAATCGTTTGAATTAATACTTATCAAGTTAGATGAAAATGAAATATCTGTAATTATGCATTTAATCCCAGTAAAGTAGATTCTTGCGAAGAAAAACAAAAACATTGTTATCACTCGATCAGACAAGATTTGAATACCTGTAGAAGTAATCTCACGCCTACCTTTCTTATCTACCGCCCATCTTATCTTGGGATTTCCATGTTGTGTGATGGATACGATGTTTTACTGATTTTAATTCACGTAAGAAAAATTATAAGGTCAAATAATAAAAAAAAATCCGCCTTTAGATATTCAAAGTGTAGAAGTAAATGACAAAATTTAGATGAAATATACATTTTGCACATTTTCAAAGTGAAAGCAATAGCGAATCTGAGACTGAGACATAATAATCCGTAGAGTTTAAGCTCTCGTGTCCGGCACCCGCGCAAGCTTGAAGAATACCAGTTTTTGTTATACTCTGCAGGTGTAAAGTATTGTATTTATTATTATTACGCCTTCCTAATATTTGTGCCGAAAACATATTTCCGTTAAAAGAAGAACTTGACAGTTTTTTTCTGTGAGGGCAAGGGAAGTGACCGGGAAAATTGTGAAATTTTAAAAAATTCAAGGGTTGGAATGAGATGCCATTCCGTAGTTCTGCGGGGTGATGACATCACTCGATTGGATTGTGACATGGTTTCTCTCTGTCTGCCAGCTTTTTTGAAAAAGCTTTGCCAATTAGGGAAAAAGGCATCAGGTTATGCACTCATATAGGCATTTAGCATATGCATTAGAATTGGAAAGAAGTTATATGAGACGGTAAAAATGCACAAAAACAACACTCCTTTTCATCATGACTATGTTAAAACTAACCTTAGGACCTGGGAATCTCTTGTTTAGTGCATATGAGTTATCTATGTGGAGCTTTCGGGGATCGGGATTGGTGCGGTGGCTATCGTACTAGCTTCCCACCCAGGGGGCTCGGGTTCAAATCCCGGCAGTGTTGAATATTTTTCAGAGGTATCCCAATCCCTACTTGAGGTGCTTTGTGGAGGGCACTTTGAGTGAGTACGCCGTCCGTGGGATGGGACGTTAAGCTGCGGACCCCTTGGCGCCTTTCGTAAAGAGTAGGCTAATGCCGACGCCGGGTTTCTCTCCACCCTTCATCCTTTCCTGTCCATCCCCTATGGCGCAAATGACCTCAGTAGTCGGTCGCCTCCCCTAAATACTACTACTATGTGGAGCTTTCTAAGTTTCTTATACTTGGCTATAGGAGTTTACTTAACTTCACATTCACAGCCAATAGCTCGCAGGTGTCCGTTTAATTGTCTAAGCATATTTTATCCTTTGGATAAAATAAAATATCTACTGTTTTCAAGAAACATAACTTTTAATTGCTTTCTTTTCTGTACTATATTGAGGTTTCTGCATCATACCCTGTGAGCCGCCGCAAGAGCGTGTAGGAGGGGATGGTAGGCCGCCAGCCACATATGCACAACTATTGGTTCATAGATGCATTTTGATATATATTTGCTTATATATGGCAGAAAAGTGTTTGACCAAATGTTTTATTGCGAAAGCTTTTACGAGACGACTATTAATGTAGATAACAACAGGTAAATCCGTTACTCTAGTGCAGGAAATTGTGTATGGTGACCTTATATTCTATCCCTAATCTAATATTCTAGTTGCAGAAAATCGATTTAATACTGAGACTTAAAGGCTCTTTGTAGCTCAATTCATCTTTGTGACTCACTATATCTTGCCACAGGAGGTGATTATTATTTAATGGGAAGCCAAAAACTGTTTTATGTCGAAGAATCCTTATGGCTGTATGAGAGTAGCGGCGGTATGAATCAGTTATGAAATGTACGTAAGATCAGTTCTTTGACATGAATTGGAAAAATTAATTTTATGCAATTCATCAAAACTTCTTCCTTTTAAATACGAGGTCTGTTCACGAATTGTGAATTTCCGCGAGTTACGTATATTTTATTTTCGATTTTTTGGGGCGTTATGTTGGTATTAATGCCTCTCTCTTATGCGGAAAAATGCGGCCATTTTGAATGTTCAGTTAATTGTTGACAGCTTATGCTCTTGGACGTGTTTTGGCTTGTCTTCGATTTTTGCCTGTTCCAAAAAATGGATAGAAGGATCTGCATCAGTTTTTGCATGAAAAACGATATTAAGTCCGTTGTCGCATTCCGAATGTTGACTGTGGCATATGGACTTGGACCGAAGCAACGTTTATGCAGTCGAGAAGATGTGAATGACGAAGAGCGTGCCGGACGCCCGAGCACGTCAACAACAGACGAAAACATTGATGAAGTGAAGAAAATAGTATTGGCCAATTGCCGAATCACCATTAGAGACGTTACTGAGGACCTAAACAAATCGATTGGCTCGTGCCATTCGATTTTTACCAATGATTTGGGCATGACACGGGTCGCCGCGAAATTCGTACCAAAATTGCTCAATTTCGACCAAAAACAGCAACGCATTAATATTGCTAATGAGGTTTTGGACTCTGTCCGCGACGACCCAAATATGCTCCAGAGGGTCATAACTGGTGACGAATCATGAGTTTAGGATTATGACAAGGAAGCTAAAGCTCAATCATCCCAAAGGAAGCTTCAGCACGAGTCAAGACTGAAAAAACCGCGCCAAGTTCGGTCGAATGTTTAGGTTTTGCTTACAGTTTTCTTCGATTGCAGGGGCGTGGTGCATCATGAGTTCTTGCCACAGGGTAGAATGGTAGATAAGGAATATTACCTGCAAGTTATGCGCAATTTGCGCGAAGCGATCCGCCACAAACGCCCGAATTTGTGGAAGAACAAAAATTGGCTTTTGCACCATTTCAACGCCCCTGCTCACACATCGTTACTTGTGCGCGAATTTTTCGCCAAAACAACACTCTATATTTCTATTAGATGCCGAAGCCACCGTGTTCCCCAGATCTGGCCCCCAGTGACTTTTTCTTTTACTTTTTTTATGGAAACCTTGTATACTGATCAACGAAATCACCCCCTCGAAGGCCTTGAAATAAATATTGACTCCGTTGCATTCGTGACGAATAAAAATTTGGATGCCCCTCGTGGGTAAACTTTATAGTAAAATAGCCTCTAATTCAAGCATGAGAGCATTACGTAACGCGCCAACAAAAGCAAACGAAAACTGTGCGGAGATTAACTATAGCCTACAGACGCAAATTAGGGACGATTAGTCTCAATTAAATGCCTAAATATTGCAAGAAACTTTGAGAACCAACCTTGGAAATCCGAAAAATGGAAATAATTGTCACTTACATGAATATTATCCCCTTCATTCCATCCTGGCAGTGCGGAAACCTTCCTCAATAATCTGGACCCGAAAGCCAGTGGCATACGCGCGTGACGACCGAAGCATCTAAAAAACGAATGCATTTCCCCTCTTCCGCTCCCGAACCGCGCTGGCGGAACGGCCCTGCACGTCGTCATGCACACCAGTTTTCATCATTTATTTCCATTTCGCATTATCTTTCTGGGCCAGCCAGAAGAGGATCCTCCCACCGCGGGCGCGTATGCAATTCGGGGGCTTGGCTCTCCCCTTTCACCCCCTCCCCTGGTACCGTCAAAGCCCTGGAGTGGGAGCGGTATTGAAAAAATACAAGAGCCGAGCACAAAATCGAACGCATCGAGGGAGAGAGACCGGGGCGAAGGGGGGGGGGGGGTAAGAGTGAAATGGAGTGACGTGCAAGTTGAGAAAAATGCACCGAGAGAGAGAGGGGGAGGGGAGTCGGGGAGATGAATCGGACGGGGAAATGATGATGTACGTGCGGGCGTAGATGGGGTGGAACGATGTTGCGGGGAGGAGCAAAAAAATATAAAAGATTTCGGACGTTTTTCCCAAATCGTGCATACACACAGCCGCGCGGAAGCAAAAAAAATATACATAGACAAACAAACGAGGTACGAGGCCCGGCGGAATGAATGCTTACCGTGCCCCCCGTCCCGAAACGACAGGACGAGTGAGAGCGGTAAAGAGACAGCGGAGGGGGTTTTTTGGCAGGATGCACCCGCCGTTACCGCTGCACCCGCCCCCCTCCCTCGCACACTGACCCAGCAACCTCCTCCTCCAACGCTCGGACCCCGCTCTGGACCCCTGAAACCTTTTGTTTCCTCTGTACACACCCCAACTCCCTGTTGTTGTGCATGAAGGGGGGGGGGTGAAAGGTGAGAGAACTGCAGTGGTGACGAGGCCGCGGCATAGCGTAGCATCCGTGTAATTGGAAAAAACCGGAGGGAGGGAGGCTTGGCGTCGGGGGTTGGAGCGCACGGGGAGGATGGGTTCGTGGTAGCAGTGACCCCAACCACCCGTGGGACGAGTCGGTCATGAGGGGTGGGAATTACGTCGATGACGAGAGAGGGAGCGAGTGATATTGGATGCAAAGGACTGCATCCTGATGTTATTATTCATGGTAGCCCATCGGTGAAGTTGGGTTTTGGATGAACACAGAGACTTGAGTCTCATCCACAACAAAATATCCTACACTGAGATGATCTATTCTCCAATTCAGCACACTCCCTGCCTCCCTTCGTCCCGTCTAACATGCCTTCTACTATTTACCTTCTACTATCTCTCCTTTCAAGCATTCTTCCCCCAATCACGGTTTTCAGCATTCCGTCTCCAAGCTAAATGCTCTGCATCTTATTTTCTTGCTCTTTTGGATTTTAATCAAGAACCCTCGAACCCCTCGTCATGTGTACAACTTCTTCGTTTTTCTTTCTGATAATTTTACTTCCTCTATTATTCTCCCATACTCAGTTCATAAAATCTTCAAAAAAGCTTCGCTTCTCCTCTTGCCTCATCGGGTGAGTTTTCAAGGCGTAAAGAACAATTCCCCATGTTGAATTTTTCCCTCGTCTTTCGTTCTTAAAATCTCAAATATTCTGTCATGACCATCCTTCGCTTGATAAAGCATAGTTAAAGCAATTCTTCTACTGATTTCCCCACTGCCTTGACCATCTTCGTGCAATACACTTCCTGAACAGGTAAACTGCTTCATGTGCTCTATTCAATGGTCTTCAATATGCTAAATATTTAATTTAATCTTCCTATTACTTGAAAATCACATTATTTTTTATATTTGCTTTGATAATTATCTCTGAAACATCAACCTGGTTTTGTTACGTTGAAATTAGGTACACACAATACTCAGGAGTATATTCTGGGTACGCGAACGGAGTAATAGTTCATCAATTATTTTAAAGATACAGGGTGTAAAAAGATTAAGTAATGAAATTATTTTTTTAAAGTAATTTATTGAGCAGATTTGCGCAAGCACTCAAAGTTCTTCAAATTACTTTCATTGGGACTCTACACATTTTTTCCACCGACCTTGCCATGACCGGTACGCGCCCTGGAAGGCGTCTTCGGGGACCTATCACAAGGTCTTCGTCACGGCTGATTGGATCTCTTCTATGGACGAAAAACGGGTTCATTTCAGGGCTGCTTTAATCCGAGAGAAAAAAGCGGAGTTTGCTGGGTTGTCGTCAGGACTATGGGGGAGGGGGGGTAGCGATGGCACCAAGTATTTGACCAGGAACTTGCGGACTCGTAGCGCGTTGTGGCAAGGCGCATTGTTGTGATGGAGTTGCCAGGTAGCGGAGATGTCTTTTCTCATCCTGATGACCTTTTCGGAGTCTTTCGAGCAGATTCATGCATTAAGCAGCGTTAATTGTCTGTCCTTGAGGAAAAAACTTCTTATGGACCACTCCTTTACTGCCGAAAAGACAATGAGCATTGTTTTTACTTTTAATTTGCTCATTCTTGCCGTGTTTGGGCTTGGAGCACTGGTCGGTATGCCACTCAGAGCTTTGAAATTTTTTTTAGGATCGAATTCATAAACCCAGATTTCATCACCAGTGATGATGTTGTCCAAATAATCAGGTTCATTTTCAATACGTTGTAAAAGTTCACTTTAAATTTCCTCGGGGAAGCTCGGTTGGTCTTTTAGTCGTCTGACAACACCTTGGGCACGATGTTCGCGCACACTTTTTCCATCGCTAAATCTTCAGTGGCATTGCTAAACACAACTGTAGACGACAAGTTCAGTTCATTGGTAAACCATCTTGATACTCAATCGATGGAGACAGAGTCCAACAATTGTCGAGCACGAGCCAAATTGTTGTCGGTTTTGCTGGTTGACGGCCGCCCAGAGCGTTGTTCGTTGTGTACCTCTTCCTGGCCCTCCTTAAAGGCCTTTAACCACCTCGAAACTTGTAATTATGACAGAGCAGAGTCCCCGTAAGCCCCTCAAATCATTTTGTTAGCCTCCTCAAGAATTTTTTCGGTTTAGCGCAAAACTTAGTAATCGCGTAACGATGCTCGATCGTCGATTCTATTTTTTCGCGACACGGTCGGCGTGCAATAGGTTTACAATAAATGGCGTACTACCGCTTCAACAGATTGGAGAGCACTGAGACCGGTATCGCGGTAAAGCTTAGGGTCCCCCCAAGCCACTCCAAGTGATTTAGTTCCACTCCGACCAATAGGAGCGGCGAGAGAAATTCAATTGCAGTACTTTCGAAATGCACCCTATACAATGGATTTGTATTCTGAGGTAATATTAAAAAAATAGATCATGTGGATAATAATTCAGGCAAACAATGTTGATAGGTGTTTTCTGAAAATATGATCTACATCATATTTACATATTCACCTGTAAACATATTTAGACGTCTCACTTGAGATGATGTGAAAACATGTTCATATTTGCAGCGTTGACGTCAATATGAATGAGTTTGAAATTCCATCAGCAGAATTATCGGAAACTGAAAGTTGGTACCTAATCTTTATTATCATCAATAAGGCACTCTTCTATTCATCGTAAAATAACAATTTTAAAGATGGTAATAACGTCTCTTTGCAAACGACATGTTGTGTGGCGCAACAGCGTTATGAGCATTTATATTTGTCTGTCTCTCTCAGTAGAAAGTCTCTAGAATAACTCATCACATTATATAGTCATGAATTAGCACCTAGTAAGCCGTAGATTGTATTTTCCGCAGTTTTCGGTTTGATGCACAGAAATCGCCAGGTTGCAGAAAACAGATATTGCAATTATCAACAATTCGTATATACAGTCTGTGATTAGATAATATTCTCACGTTCCACCACGAACGTAATATAATAATAATAAACAATAATAAACAATTTTTATTGCTCCGGGAGCAAAGTCCCTGGGAGCAGAATACATGTTACATGAGGTTTTGAAACCTATGGAGTGAAACAGGTTTACATAATGCATAGAATAAGGTAATTAAACCAGTCACAAAACACAATTTAACATCATTTGAACGAAACATATAGTACAATACATACATACAAGTACAAAGAACAATAGTTAAATATTTAGCCTGATAGAACAGTAATAAGATCATTTTGGTAGTGTGGTAGACATATTCAAACATGTTCCTGTTTAATTGGGATGTGTTCCTGGATAATTTTACTTTATTAGGCAAAGAGTTCCATCGTTTACAGGATGAAATACTGAATGAATTTTCATATATAGCCGTGCGGTATTTGGGAAGATGGAATGTTTTTGTAATGCGGGTTGATCTGTTTGTCGTAAGTGAATTGAATATAAAATTTTCATATAAATATGAAGGGGTTTTAGAATTCAGAACTTTAAACAATTGTGAGGCCTTTTGAAGCATTCTCTTCTTTTCGAGTTTTAGCCAATTCAACGTTTTATAGTAAGGAGTTACACGTTCACTAAAACGCATATTAAAGAAGAATCGCAGACAAGAATTTTGGAGCCTTTGTAATTTTGTACTTAGCTCCTTGTTCACATCAGCGTAGACAACTGAGCAATGGTCGAGATGTGGTAATACTAATGTTGAACAAGCTTCTGGCGTAATGTTATAGGGATTAGGGATTAATATATGTATAAAATAAAACTCGATGAGCAAATCAAGAGTTGGAAGAAGGGAGCGGCAGTTGATAAACTTGTGCCGAGTCAGACAAACAAAAGTGCAAATAATTTTGGGTAAATGAGCTTACGTAAGCCGTGGGTAGTGGACCATGCATCAAATTAGCTCGAGGTGGATCAGACCGGGTGCTCTGGTGATCCAAATGTCGCGGGTTTGAATCCCACTGTGTGGATTGCCATGGCGTTGCGCTCCGTTTTGAAATGTGTCAGCGGTGCACGATTGGGGGATGGGACCGAGGTGGACTCGAAATTCATTCCGGAGGAATAAGTAGACTGCATGCCTACGAAAATATAAATTAACCAATTTTTATTACAGGTATAGCGACGCGTGGTCGCCGTAGATTAATCCGCAAAAATTACGATTCGACCGCTTCCGGCGTGCCGATGGGCTCTCGGCGACTATAATTTCGCCGTCGACACTCAAAGTAATCAAAAGGTTTTCAATTAATTAACTTCCATCGCGTCCTTTTTTAAAAATTCTCTCTTGCGACCTTTCTCTTCCTCACTGATGAACTGCCGGTGACACACGGCGGGCCTAGTGACGGTCATGCCATGTAGAGGGTTGTAGACTCGCCTCTCACTGACGGGGTTTAGGTTTGACTCCTGGAAGTACCCAATGAAGGATATGTGTCCATCCGTCCACGGCACTCTGGTCATTCTAGGTTTATCTAATCGGGTTGTAGTTCCCTCACTTGCGATTCTGTTGCGTCGTGGCGTGATGTTTACAATCAAAATATTTCTCGATATAATAAAAATTCCGCACGACTTTTCCGGATGAAATCTCACTCCGCTGAGGCGAGAGTATCGGTGAGGTAGTGAGGAAAAACAAATGCCGCAACTTACAAGTGTTCAGAAAAATACTTATCGTTATGGCCTCAGACCGTTTGTCATTGACCCTGAAAAGAAACTGAATCCTCACCACGGATGTTTTTTCATTTACATAACTTATCCCGAGTGCGTTATTTGCTTGTAGATGGGCAAGAGAAGAGGAGAGAAATTGACTGGCTAGGAACACTCCAAATCCATTAAACCGTTTCCTAGACCATCGATCGCCGACCATTCGCAATTCACGGTCTTAATTATTAATTTGAAATCTTGCCGTTGACATGAAGTTATATAATTACCTGCAAACTGTCTTAAAATAATGGCCATACGGGTATTATTTATTATTATAATATAAATCTCGTTGTAATTAGGCAATTTTCCTGGTAGCAACGGTCAAGTCTGGTCAACGGTTACTCATACAGTGCACATACATTCAAACAAAAGAAGAATACCTGTAGATATGAGACAAAATGCTCTCATATACAATGACACTTACTGATTACCTACCTTACCTGTACCATCACACATGGTCTTGGTTCACGCCATACATACAAGCACCGTATTAATTTAATATGGAATAGTAATTTCCCTTGAGTATTCACAACGAAATTACGACTTCTTCTTTAATCATAACAATTGTAACTCTTATTTAATTGTCATTGGAGGTTTTTGAGATGCGGGTTTGGATTATGGAATATAAAAAAATGGACGAAAAAGAGAACACACGAAGTTGCAGGCATTATTATAGCTGTAAAGAGACAGCTACGGGTAGACGTTTGAAGAAGCAGTACTAATGCAGGAGAGACTATTGGATGTTGAAAGCGATAATGAATGGGGAAATTCTGGAAAAGTGAGGTTTAGGTAGGAAAAGAGTAGACGTTTTAGATTAAACTACGGGAGGTTAAAAGAATGCATAAATAAAGGACGAGTTCTTCTGATATCTAGTATGAGGTTTCAGGATTTTTTGTGCCATGTTAGTAGGGATTATGTGTACAGAAGTATATAGTGCCAGGGTCCATCAAAAATCCACCTAAGCCAGTAGATTACTGTGAATGATTTGTCGCTGTTATTTTGAAATTTCTCCACCAGCATTTTGTCACGGATCTAGAGCCTAATATTTTGAGCCTATTCATAAGAGTAATTAGGTTGACGCCGGGTTTACGATCATCTCGCCTCCTCACCTCGTCACCCAACACGCCCAAACCAATACTTGCTAGCCAAATCAGCCGAGCACCACTTGCGTCGGTGATGCGACCTCGAACCAGAGACTTCTTGTTTGGAAACTTCTTCCGGATGATGAAAAGGTCCACCATCTTGCGAGGACCCAATGACGCACAAATTAAACCGATATTGACATTCAATTTCGATATGGGAGCATTTTTTCGTAGCAGACAAAATGAATAAAAATGAGTGAATGAAAATTAAAACGTTTTCAATCCCTTAAATACGATTATCCATTCCAAAAAATTGTTCCGTGGCCCTTAATCAAAAAAACATTTCAGCCACGCACGTCAGTCAACGGAGGGGCGCGTATGAATTTGTACATGTCCGGGAGAGAGCCCGGTTAAAACTGTTGCCATCGGTTGAACACTAAGGAAGCTACTTTTGGCTCTATTTACTGCATCCACCAACTTCATTTCCCCTGGGACCGACATAGACATATCACCTCCTCCTGATCGTAGGTGACGAGAAATGTGAGTAAACAGCATTGCTTTGGTTGGTAAGATATCTAGAATACTAAAATTAGCTAGGGTATCTTAAACGTGTTGTAAATAGATATAAATTAAGGTGCCGGAAAGCAAAAATTCTATGAGTTTCATAATATTAGTAATAATTCCGTCATTCATCCATAGCTCTGAGTGGTAGCCGAAACAACCCATGTATAAGAGTAGCAGGTGACTACGCGACTTTACACAGATAGAATTATCCTAAACATTATTATCAATATAATCGTCTTAGAGTTCATAAAACACTTCCACACAACATGATTGCCTTTATCCTTACATTAAATCTCACTAAATCTCCTAATATTGCCTACCTCATCATGATTCCCAAAATTTGTATTCTTTCCCTTCCTCTTGCCTCGCTTACCTCATACATTCTTGTTTCACTCGTTGCCTTCTATATTCTATTTCCTCTTAATATCTCAACGGTCAAGGTTTCAGCCTTCCTCAAATTGCCACGACTAGCTTCCCACTAATGAATTAACGCTTCCCCACGGACTGCAGGGCAGGTGAAGGGAGAGTGGAGGAAAGAAAGAAGGAAGTCGACAAATGATTGAAACCGAGAAAGTTAACCAGTAGATATGAAGAAGAGATTGGTGAATAGACCTGGAGAAGAGACGACATGAGCGAACAGAGGCAAAAAACGATCAAAATGATAAGAATTATCCTAGAGTTCACGTGTATGTCGAGGATGACAACACGGGATAAGTAGGCAAAGATTTGAGGCGTAGATTTCTGTTGATAGCTAAAACATTTGCATTCCTGGACCAAAGGGATGTTTGTAGAAAAATAATGATGGAGAACGGAATGGCTGAAGTACAAAATGAAAGTATGCAGTGAGGTTATTCAGCCTGTTAGGATTTTAAATGATAAAGCTATATTTAGCCAATCTATTCAAATGATTGAACTTTTGGTATAACAGTTTAATTGCTTGAAACTCAGTACTAGAATTGAATATATAGATAATGAAAAAGAAACCACAAAAACAAAGGCAGTGAGATTTTGGCGAAAGAGAGTGTCATGACGGGAGGACAAAAATTGTGATAGAAGGAGGATTAAGCAAGTTTTGGAAGTATTTTTGAAAGAAAACAGACACTGTGGTGTTGGTGAATTAATTTTGAAAAATTGACGTCAAAATAAGGAAGAAATAATGATGGAGACATTGAGTAGAGGGGAAAAGGAAATGCAAGTTCAGAAAGTTGTAAAAGCGTTATTGCTGGACGATTTTTCTCATGTGCTGCAAGGCTCGGAAAGTATGACTGAAAGATAATTTATCATAAGCTTCAATTGAATACTTTTGCTGTGTGTCTTTGGAACAATAGGTGAAAAAATGCGCTAGATAAACAGAGATAACAGATTATCCCTAATCAAAGGTGGTATGGATGAAAACAAATCCCATAGCCGACTTACCAGCATCTAACGTATCTATATCACTCCGCACAATAGCTAACACGATGATAATCCCATTTCTGTTTAACCTGTAAATTGCACCGTTTTTTAATCAGCATGTATAACTTTTAATCCTTCATTAATCCTCAAACTCCTGGTTGTCCGCAGCTCATCAATCCTCTCCTCCTCTGCTCATCTCTTCATCTACTGGCACCATCCATATATTCCACTTGACTGATATGCTGCCTTATTTCTCGACCTCTAAAGTGTTAACGTCTACTCAATCTTAAATTATTGTTAGGTGAAGACTTTGGTCCCTCATAATATAACCTATCACCCTAATTCTTCTCCTAATCACTGTATTTCATTGGTTCTCTTTTCTTTAACTGCATAAATAAAATTCTCATTTGAGACCTTGGCTGTCAACTTGTTTTAGCCCCTCTCTTGAAACACTGGATTTCAAACGCTCTCTGTTTCTTTTATCTTTGTCGATATTGCTCATGTTTTTTAACCATAAATTACTTCATGATATAACTCTTGGAATTGTTTTATAAAATGGAAGAAATGTAAAAAAATCTCTTTTGAGTTGAAAAACCCAAGATTATTATTCATGTTCTCTTGTAAAGTGTAAAGTCAAGCAGCACTGGATATGTTGTACATTTTTACAATAACATTTTCATTTAGCTGCTTACATGACCAAACCGTTCCTAGAAAGCTGACTTGCTACAAAATTTTCATTTTTATGCAGGCATTTTAAAACACTATTTTCTTGACGCCGATATTGACAAGCATCAAATGAAAGCGAATGCCCATTTTTTCACTGCGCGGCAAAGTGAAATCGTATTGAGTGTCCCATTATGAGTAGCCTTGTCGTAATTTTGGTTTTCTACTTTTTTAACGAAACAACTATCCAATTGCAACGGGCAAGAAGTTCTTGGGGGGTTTTAGTCCAAGAGGTCTCAACTACTAAATATTCCTAAGGAACACACTAGAACATGGCAATCTAAAAAGAGACGTACAATCTGCTACTTTGAATTGTTGGAGAGCATTTTTTTTGTCGCCCACGTGGCTGAGATTTTTGTTCATCTTATGTATGTGCAAACTCCATATCGCACTTTATATGCTATTTTTGTAATTCCTAAAACCTTTCTGTATCTCTCTCCACAAATAAGCCAAATCTTAAAGTACGTATTTATGATTTGAGATGAGCAGAGAAAAATTTATGTTTTAGAAACACAAACGGACTATGAGACCACCGTTTAGCGCTGGTGTGTTTCGCAAGGGGAGACAAAATGGTTTAGTGGGTAATGAACCGGTTTCTCCCAGGATTTTTCAGTGGTATCCCGATCCCAACTTTGGGACCTATGTGCAGATCACTTCAAGTAGAGTTCGCGGTCCGTCGAATGGGAAGTTAAAATGGTGAGTTTTTTAATGAGTGGGCTAATGCCGACGCGTCGTGATGGTAGGTCCTTTCTTCCCCATACCCTGAAAATCCTACTCCTATCAAATTATCCATCTATTCCTAATGGCGCAAATAACCTCAGCTGTTGGTCATCTCCACTAATAACTACTTGCAATACTAAAATTTTTTCGAACGAAAAAAGTTTCAAACAAGCAAACCTTTGCATGATTTTCATTGCAAAATTTTGTTAATGCGAAGACCGAAAGGAAAAACAATGCATCTTGACGAGTTTGTATGGTGGGATATTTGCGTTGCGAGAAGTGTATTTGTCCTATTCGCAATGATGGCCGGATGATACAAACCCGCAGATGGCCTGGAAAATCGTTCGTGCTCTTCATCACTGGTCAAACGAATGCGTCAACTTCTATACGAACACACTCAGAAAATTCAGCAGAGGACACTATAATGTTGTTACGACACAGTCTTTCATCACTCTCTCTCTCTGCTCCGACGAAGAAACAAATAACTTTCGAGGTATTTTCCGCGCCCGCGAGTAGACACGTCCGAAAACCATTCGCTCTCGGGAACGGGAAAGAAATCTTGCTTTTTTCTCCATTTTTTTTCAAACGAAGGTTTTGGGGACCAATAATTTAATCGCCACAACGGAGGAGCGAGACGACGCTTAAGTAATGAAGGACTCGACCATTTGTCAATTCCATCAATTTTTACGTCCAATTTCTCCCGCTTTTTTTCCACCACCACCTCCCCCTCTCCTCCCGGTATCCCGAAGTTTTCATCACCGGTCGAAAGCACTCTCATCGTCATCCCGACGAGCGGGATGAAGTAGGAGAGAGAGAGAAATGCATAAAGGAGCGAAACCAGTCGCGCACATAAAACAGGACAAAATTCATTCGTCTTTTTTTATTAGTTACACTCCCGCCCCGCTCGCCTAACATTTTTCGGGTGTCAACGTTTTTTTTTATCATGAAAATTTCATCGGGAATTCCTTTTGAAAAAAGCGCATCGGGCAAATTACATTTTAAATCTTCATCGAACTGCCTCACGCTTGTGTGTACGTACCTATAGATATAGCTATGTGTGCGTCTGTATATACATATGCTAGTATATATATTTGTATTACATACACGCACTGGCTGGTTCGCCCCTACACTCGAACCTTTTTCCCTAACACCCACCCCTTCGGAAGAGGCAAAAAAAAGAACTATTTTTTCTCCCCCTCTCCCTTCCTTAAAATACCCTGCCCACACCCATATCCCCGCTCCATTCCCACACTCACACAAACACTCACAGGTCTCACGCACAGACCTCTCCCCAATTCGTAATGCGGCCACCATTTATTTATTCCGCCGCAACTTTTTCATCACGCTAAATGCTTTCTGCGGATCGTGATGGACGTGCATTGGCATTTTGACAGCCCGCCTGCCCACCCGCCCGGAGAGCACGCGGCACGCGATAAAATTTTCAGGTGACGCGAAAGATCAAGCCCCCCCCCACACATACGCACACCAATACACGTACGCGATGTACGCACACAAGCATGCATTCGCACGCACGCGGGACCATGTCCTCTAACCCTTTCACGCTCACCGCTCTCATCCTCCCTCCACCCTCCCCACGTCTCTCTCTCCACCCCCCCGCCTCCCTCCATTTAGATGTTTCCCTCCTACCCCGAACGTGCTCCACCCCCCATCCCCTTCCCCCTCCGTGAATCCCTCCCGAACGTGTTCTCCTCTTCCCTTCGTTGAAGCCCTTTCCCTGACTCCCCATCCCGATTCCCTTTCCGCTCCCTCGACCCCTCCCTCCATCCCTCTCCCGACTTCCCCCGCCCGCCCACGCAACCGTCCGAGGTCTCTTCCAAGCCCTCATTTTCAACGAAAACCCGCGTACCGAACCGCAGCATACCGATCGGACTAATCGTCCTACCAAATGGTGGGAATGATTCTGAACGGTACGGATCAGTGTCCCGGGCCCTTTGGGCAGCCCTTGCTCTACACCTCTGATGATACTGTCGTCGTCATAGGATAGCAGTTCTGTGGTTGGTTTTCATCCGCTCCTGTACTCTTCCAAACTCTCGATCATAACCATATGATGCTAAAATTGATATTGCTATCTCCACAGCTTGGCCTTCATAATGAGTCCTAGCCTTACTCAGAAGCTCTTTGCTTCAGTAATTCCGTACATTTATCTACGTACTTCGTTAACTAATACCCATCATACTGTGATCCATGTACTACATTCATCTAATCTTTATAATTACTATGTCTAGACCTTTCTCTTCGCCTATCCTTGGAAGAGATTCTTCATTAAAGACTAGGATAGGACGAAGACAAGCGATTAAGTAAAATAATACTTCTCAGGATGCTTTAGCAACCTCGAATTGTAACTGTTATTGATTGAGCATCTCCACTTCCATTACGTTAAACAATGGTTTTTTTGTTGTTTTTTGCTATTCATAAAGATCGTTTTTCCCAGTGAACGCTCCCTATTTAGCCAAGTTTTCTACCTAGTTTCTAAAACGAGCTTTCTTATGCAAGGTACCAAGGCGGCATTATTTGCTCTTTTTTCCTAATTGTTGATCAAAATGTGATGCATAGTATATGATTGCAGGTATATATTTTGCATGCGAGGATTGGGACCGTGTGGTGGCTTTTGTATTGGTTACCTACCCCGAATGTCCGGGTTCGAACCCCGGGGGGGTATCGATATCCCTACTGGGGATGCTATTTTTTCTGTGGTATCGAGATCCCTACTGAGGGTGCTACATATGAGGTATCTTATGTCGAGAGCAGTTTCAGTGCTACGCCGTCTGTCGGATTGACCGTTTATTTGTGGCCACTTGGCGTATTTCTTTGAGAGTAGACTAATGCCAATGCTGGGTTTCTCTCCACCCTTTCTCCAATCCCTGAAAATCGTCTCTCTGTCCCACTGTACATACCTATCCCTAGTGGCGAGAATAAACTCTGCTATGGGTCACCTTCGCTAATGACTACAACTACTAATTCTTTACATGCACTCTGATAAGGGAACATAACCAGGATTCCTGAGCCAATGATCTACACATCTGGTTTTAAAATAAATGCACATGAAATGACTGCATCCAGTGCCGTGAACGTTGTAATCAGAAACATTTACTCAGGAAGGTATTTACCATAGTTTACTGCCTTATTCTTCCAAAACTTTCCGATGTAATGAAGTTCATCCCAATCAACGTTGATGATTTTTTGGAATAAGAAAGATTCCCTCACGAACCCGATTTCCCTTCCAAATTTTACGCTTCCCTCCAAAATAATCCCCTCCCAAAAATTCCCGCTCTAACGATGGTGGCCTGAAATGTTCTCTGTCTCGCTTATAGATGGTGTCACTTATTATTATTATTAGGTAATCTACCGGTTAAGGTAGGATTTTAGATGGACGTAATTACTAATTAAATAATTTGTGACCCTAGCAAAACACAACATCCTACTCTACATCAGGTCCCTCTTCATCTCTGAGTACTTCCTTCCTCCCTTCATCCCGTCCAACATCCCTATCCTGTTCCTGCCCTTTCCTCGTTTGCCTAACATTCTCCCCTCAATTACAGTCTTCAACATCCCGCTGCCGGTCAATACCCCCTTCAGCCACTTTTCCTGCCTCCATAGAATTGCTCCCAACAAACCCCTCTCTTCGCCCACCATACCAAGTACTTCTTCATTTGTTTTCTTCTCAGTCCATTTCACCTTCTCCATTCTTCTCCACACCCACATTTCAAAAGCCTCCAATCTACGTCTATCCTCCTGCTTCAATGACCACGTTTCCGCACCGTACATAGCTACGCTCCATATCAAAGTTTTTATGAGTCTTTTCTTAACATCCTTACTCAAAGTCCCAGTCATCAACTCCCTCCTCCTTGTGAAAGCCTCTTTGCCTAGCGCAATTCTTCTCCTTACGTCCTTACTACTTTGACCGTGTTGGTCCAAAACACTACCGAGATACGTAAACTGTTCTACCTGCTCTAGTTTTTGCCCTCCTATTTTAATGTTAAGCTTGGCCTTTTTCTGTCTAGAAAATCGCATAACCTTTGTTTTATTAATATTGATTCTCATCCCATACCTGTCGCACTGAATTTCCAATTCACTAAGCAATGCTTGCAACCCCTTGGCTGACTTACAAACTAAAGCTTGGTCATCAGCAAACCTAACTGATTTTACGAATTCCCGCCCATTTTCATTCCTACCTCCAATTCTTCCCATGTCTCTTTAATCATTTTCTCTGGATACAGGTTGAACAGCAACGGTGATAATGGGCAACCCTGCCTTACACCTCTTCCTAGCACTGCCCACCCGGACTCCCCGTTCCTTACCCTCACCTGAGCAGTCTGAGACATGTACAGGTTGCGGATTAGCCTGATGGTGTCACTACTGGTATGATTTTTCCTCATGTTGGTACAATAGTAGTTAGAGGCCGCGTGAAATTTAAAACCATTATATCAAAGCTGTTCGCTGTAGAGAGTTGTTTGAACCAGTTGCGGTGTGTTGTTAGAAATGCAAAAAATCGAGTATCGCGCAGTGATGAAACTATTCTTAAAAAAGGTTTAATACCAACCGAAATTCTTTCGAGGATTGTAAATGTGTATGCGAACCATTCTCCTTCAATTTTCACCGTGAAGAAATGGGCGGCCGATTTTAAACATGACCGTGAAAACCTTCCAAGACGATCCACGTGAAGGGCGTCCGACAAGTGCAACCAACCCGGAAATTATCGAAAAATTGTACGAAATGGTTTTTAAAGATCGGTTTACGATGGTGCGTAAAATTGCTAATACTGCATGGATATCAAAAGAACGCGTCCGCTACATTTTGTACTAGGACTTGCACATGGCAAAATAAGAGTAAAATATTGCATCGATAAAATAAAACACGAAAAATAAGAGTAATTTATTGCATCGATATATAAAAGTGAAGTAAAATTGATTCGTCAATACACATCAGAATCGAAATAACAATCCATGCAGTGGATAGAGGCAGATTCTTCAGCTCTGAATAAGGTGGGAACGGTGCCTTCGGCGGGAAAGATCGTAGCATCCCTTTTTTTGGGATGCAAAAGGAATTCTGTTGAAAAAAGTAACAAAAAATAAATTGGGAGTGCTTTTCTAAACTTCTAACAAAACTGGAAAGAAATATTGGTGAAAGTAGACCCGGCTTGCAGAGGAAAAATACCGTTTTCCATTATAACAATGTGACTGCCCGGAAAAGTGAATGGAAGAATAGAGGGATTTGTACTGCATAGTGGTGCACATCCACCCTATTCCCTGCATGTGGCTCCCTTGGACTCCCACCTCTTCCGAAAACTCAAAAGTTTCTCGCTGGTCAACTTTTATGGTCCAATCAAGAAGCGATTGCGGCTGTAGATGAGTACCTTGCAGCACTTCCGGGAGAACACTACAGTGGGGGGATACTAGCGCGGGAACATGAAATGCATGAATACTAAAGGCGATTATCTTTAAAATAAAACTTAAGTTGTCTCTCACATCATAAGGATGAAAGCTCGTCAGATCACCCACATGAGACGTTTTCCCGAGCAGTGATGTTCAATTTTTGGAATAAGAGCTATTCCCTCACGAAGGCCTACTGCTTTAGAAATATCGAAATAGAATGCGTGTATTCGATTGAATACTTAAGCGTTACCCTCAATCACGACCTCCACTGGGTGAAACATGCATGCATGCAGAGATTATTAGGACAATCTAACAAAAAATTAGAATTTATTAGAAAAGTATTGAGTAAATGTGAAAAAAGGTTAAAAATCAATGTTACCTTTCCTTAGTTTGGCCTCAATTAGAATATTCTGCTAGCACACATGTATGGGATCCTTATGAGGTTGGATTGATTCCCAAATTATACATGCAACGTGGAGGAGATTTGTAAAACGTTGTTATGATAACCTGAGAAGTGCATTAAATTATTAGAGGAGCTAGGCTGGGAATCACTCACGGAGAAAATGTTAAATTACAGATTGAAGCTGTTGCATAAATTGGAAGGATATCTCTTTAGCAAGGATGTAGAAAATGTATTATTAGCCTCATCGTCCTACAGTATGAGAGATCACGTCAATAAAATTAGAGAGATTTAGTGTAGAACAGATAGATTTAAGACGTCACTTTTTCCGCGAACGATAAGGGATCAGAATAACATTGTCCGACCGCGATAGGATCATATTCGGGTCAAAATTAGTCCGGTGTGTAGTCACTCCCTGCCACACACCCTAGCGGTGGCTTTCAGGGTACTATGTTAGTAAATTAATTCATAAAAAATTGATTTTGCTGACTCAAAGGTCATATCCTATTCCGTTATCGAATTAATTAACTAATTAATGAATGGCTGTCTCATCAATCTGTGAGCAGTCCGTTCAATCACAAGACGAACAAAAATACTTCTGTTGATTTAAAATGTCGGAAAGATTATGCAGTTTACTTAAATATATCTTTCACGCAAGAATGACTCAATTAAACCATCGAGATGAATCGTCCAACCTCGTTCGGCGTGGGCGATTCCATTCAAGCAGAATGTGAAAGATTCGCTGCGATTCGTCCACGATGTTAAATAATAGAAGCAAGGAAACGTTTCCTGGCACAAGCGTGGTGTCATTACCCTTCTGTGACCCAACCTCACGGTCACTTGCCACGTAATCGCTCAACCCACGCACCCAAATAGGCATCTGCATCATCAAGCGCCCTGATTGGCTGATCTGCTTACCAGTCCTCTGGCTGATGGTCAGCAGCACGCGCCGCGGCGTCATTTTGGATATATTTTAGTATGCGATTAGAAAAACTATAGGGAAGGGTAGTTAAATTATTTTATACTGTCTAAAATGTACGCATGTAACAATTTAAACATCATAGTGAGACGCATGTATTATCTCATTCCGGACGACTTTGTGACTATCACTTCAGTAATTCCCGCTATCTTTTACCCTGCACAAGCCATCTGCACTCCCTTTCTGTATTGCTCTTGGGTGCTTCCTAGTATCCCTATTTTCATTATCGTCATACCATACAAATCCCCTAGAGTTGGTTGTTTTCTTCTGCGTCTTCTTTTTCGCCGTAGTTAACCCAAAATTATACAAAATATAAAGTGATGATGAGTAAGGAGACCTTGCCATACTCTACGACTACCTTCCCCTGTGGATTGAGTTACTTAATATCTTATTTTATTGCCCTAAAAGCCATCGTTAGGGTGTGTTTAAGGGGGTGAATATACACTATAGACCTTAGTCTCTTGATACAATATTATACAATATGATTGATTACAACCCTTCGATCATAACTGACCCTATCAAGGAGTGCCATCATTGCTTCCACTATTAATGGTACAACCTTAAAAATACGCCAACTCTTTATCTCTCCAAGATTGTAGTCCATATAAAAGGGGGGGATTGTTTATACATGCAGGACAATTATGATGGCAGGCAATATACATTCCTGCGTTTCTTACGAGTCGTGCGGTAGAGCTTAGAGGACTTATGTAGTAATTCCATAGCTGAAACCACAATGCTTTCAGTTGAGAGATGCATTACACGATGGCAGTTCTCCATACGAATTTCATTGTATTAAAAAACGAAGTTGTCATTATCTCTATATAATTGGCACCTGACATATCCTATTGCCGACCCCGGTGGCGGCGGGGTAACGTCCTCGTCTGCCATTCCAAGGGTCGCGGGTTCGATTCCCGCCTGGGTGAGTTTTCCTCCACCTAGGGCTTGGGTGTTTGTAAATGTGATCATTGTTATCGTTGTTAAGAGTTCGATGTAAAGGCCAGAATGCGCTGTTTTCGGACTTATACTGAATAAATAAATAAATAAATATAATCCGTCCATTATGAAAACTATTTTTTACGGACGGTTACGGAAAGAAAATATATGGTTTTTCTGCTTCACCTGTTGACATCCTTGTCGCCTCAACCTGTCAATTAAGAAGAAAAAACAACTCCTCTCTCTCTCTCTCTTTCCAAGCATGAATTGCAATATTTTTAAGGTCATTAATGTTTCTTAGGATAACGGAGCGGACATATCGAGGTAAATTTCATATTTTCACTACCAGGTGAATGATTCTTCTTCGGCGAATAGTAAGGAAATCACTCAGAGGTTAGTAAGAAAACCGGTTGCATTGCATGTGGCTTTCTATGAAATTTAAATCCTCGATGTAAAATCTACTCCCTTTCTCGTTTCCAATTTTCCGTTTTTGGTCGACCGCGCGAAGTGCAACGCTGATCCGTGGCTATAATTTCACGAGACTGATTAGGTTAGTTGCATATTTTTTTCTCTTTCCAAACTTCCTTTGTCACGCGTGAATTCGACGCATCATATTTCCATCGTTCCTTATTTTTAAATTTTCCCCAACACCGATTTCAGCCTCGACACGATGCAACAGACGTAATTACGCATTCGGACTTCAAAGGGCTGGTAGAGGTGGATATATAATGGCTCGTCCTTGCATTTAGTTCCAAGTAGGCATTCATCGGAAGATATATGTATGTGTGTGTACGTATATATAAGTATACTAGTATATATCATTACGCATGTTTTGTTAGGAGTCACAAAATATTTATTTAGTAGCTGTGTCCATCCAAAAACCTACCTTAACCGGTTGATTACCTAATGAAAAATAATCACACATATGTATGCATATATGTATGTGTATATATATATATATATATATATATATATATATATATATGTATATATATATATATATATATATATATATATGTATATATATATATATATATATATATATATATATATATATATATATATCGTACGTATATATACTTCAACTAGAGTATAGAGTATGTAAAACTGTTCAACTATTTAGGAACTTTTTTTAAAAGAAGCTGATTGAATTATAAGAACATTCAAAGGAGAATTGCGTTAGATAAAGAAAATTTACGAGGATGGATTCGATGAAAAGAACTATGCGTGAAGATGTACTGAAAACATTAATTGAAATTGAAATATTTAAGACATAAAGTAATTTTTTATTCCTCCGAACTTGGAATATTGACCTAAGAGTAAACGCATAGATTGGGGGTTTTTGAGATGAGGGCATGAAGACGAATGAAAAAATGCAGTGGCCAGCAAAGAATATAAACAAAGAAGTTGTAAGGAAAATAGGCGAAGTGTTAGTATTGTTTGGGAGATTTTCAAAGACAAAACAAGTAGATTCAGTAAGCATTGGGATAAGGTAGGCAATGGAATGATGAAGACTGTAAAATAGGGGAAATAGTTGGGAAATTAGTGTAGAGTTCGGAAAACAATTTTGGCATTTCAGGTGAAATCAAAAGATGTATGAAATATGCAGCGTGATATGTAATAAGCGGTTTAAGGTCTTTTAGTGCCTATTTTGGCAGAGCTTAGAAATATCACGTATACATTTTGCCCCTGAGCATCGTAAACCTACCCAACCCGCTGGACTATTTTAAAAGATAATATTCTAGCAAAATCCTAAGAACCCATACCCAAATTCAGGGATTTGAATGGTCTATCTGAAGTGGGAGAAATTTACTCGACAAACGACTAGATATAAAGTGGCATATTAAAAATATTATCGCCGAGCCGATATCGTCCCGCTCGACGAGCTACGGGAGAGGATCGCGCGGGGAAAAAAAATTCGATCAAATATTTCACCTCTCGGGACAAAATATGCATATAAATATCGGTGGCAGGGAGCGTGAATTATTATTACCCGCCGCGCGAAATAATCACGTGAATTCTTTGGATGTGTGCATCCGTGCGCGCGCGAAAAGTGACGTGACTGGCAAATTATGCCTGTCATCCCGGAAAAAGTGAAATAAAAAATAGCGGATGAAGATATTCTTTTTTTTGAACGTATGTCCCCGAACGAAAATGCATGCATCCCGCGTGCACGGAAAAGCTCTGACGCTTCGCATTCTTTTTTTTCACTGTTTCCGCTCAATCATTTGCGAGGCGCAACGTAATGGCGGGGAGAGGAGGAGCACACAGCGTTGCACCCAGAAAGGGAAAGCAAAATTATCGGGGGTTTTTCATTATGACGCATGCTGACCACCCCCTCCACCCCCATCATCCACCCCACTCCACCCCCAGAACGTTTCCGGCCCGATCAGTGCCCCCCCTCCAACCCACCCTGTTTTCAACTCTTCCTCACCATACCTCTCCTCCCCTTCCACACAACCCCAAACACGCTTCCATTCCATCCCCCTCTTTTTCTCTTGCTTCTCTGGGCTGCATCAAACGAACGCTTTCAATTTTCAAAATGTCACTCATCCGCTAATCATTCGATTCAGAGATTAAGAAAATCCCTCAAAACAACAGCAGCTTCGCGTGTGTATGCGTGTGTGCATGTAGGGAGGAATGGGATGGGGGTGGTGTAGGATTCGAAGCTATTTTCGGGGGGGGGGGAGGGGGGCGAGGCGATGCAACGTGCATGGTGGTGGGGAGGGGGGTTGTTCGGTGAGAGTTGGGGTCCGCTAGAGGGAGAGAAAGAAGGGAGAAAGCGCGCGCGTTACGAACCCCCTCCCCCCTCCAGGGTGTCCACCAGGGTGGACTAATTACCACGTGACGATGCAAAAGGTGACTCCCTTCCCTGCACCGCAACCCTCCTTCTCACCCCCCCCTCTCATGCAACTCTCGACCCCGCCTCCCGACCCTCTCTCATCCCCTCTCGTCCGACCTCGAATTATTCGTTCCGTTCGACGCGAAATTATGACAAACCCCGGGGAAATGCAATTAGCGCGATGCTCTTCGGTGTTTTTCCCCACCAATTCCTCCCCGCTCTCCCCTCCTTCTCCCACTCTTGATTGTAATAAATTAGGTCCCGGTGCAGGTGAAAATGTGAGAGTGGGAAGAGGGTGGATGATATTGAGTAACACGTCAGGAATGGCTAATGGTCCGTGAACCAGCGTGGATCACGAATGCATTTTTTCCCCTGACCGTGTCGGTTATTTTGTCATGACGGGTGGGATGGGGGTTAATTTTTTTTGGATACCGCTCGATTTCACCAGATTTTTCTGTCCTTCAATAACTTTTACGGGATTCCGGGTGCATCCAAATTTGACGTCGTACTGCAAAAATGTACGTTATGATGTTTGTTTTGCGTAGACGAGCATTTATATTATATGTATTTGTAGGGATTTATCCCATCATGCATCCATATTGCTGCTTAAATGGACGAAATAGTGTTTACTTTTGCCACTTCTGTAGTTACACCAAATTCAAACTCGCGTTGACTCTTTGGTTGGTTGAACGAAAGTTATTTTTTCAATATTTTTGCTAGAATATAAAATTGAACTGGGATCCCTTCCAGTCACGTTTTAAATAGTTGAATTAAAAAAAATGATTATTAATGGCATTTAATTTATAGTTTGTTAATAAATTAATGTATCCTGCAAAATATTTTACAATGATTTATGAGCTGTATTTGCTAAGGTAAACATTCAGTTGATTCTGTTGTGTGATTATTACGAATCTTTATTTATGTGCATAGTTTTAACTTTTGCCAGCATGGAAGTTGGGATCATGAAATGAGTTTTGTCAAACATTTGGGAGTTATGTCTCACCAAAGTAAGAAAACGCGGAAGTTGTTTTTAATGCAAAAAATTTCCGTTTTTCTAATGCGATGGCTGTGGAGTCATCATTCTTTAAGCTCAGTTCAACCCGAGTTGTTCAAATGAGTGCAAAATTTTGACTTCATTAAAATTCGATGTCATATGCTCTTTCTTTCGTAATGTTTTTAACTAAAAAATATTCCGAAATGAAGTTGGGCAGCCCAAATATGACTGCCCTACTTGTTGGCCTAGGGCCAACGGTTATCGTGAATGAATTTTCACTCCACCAACCAGTTATTCCTTTTTGTCCTGTGAAGAAAGTCGCAATTATTTTTATTTTGTTGACGACTGACTCCATTTAATTTCTACGTTTCTAATGAAAAACAGCAGGAAAAATTGTATAATTGTTAGCATAATTGAGGAAAGCAACGGTGATATTACCAATTCCAGAATAAAATTCATATTTTGTTACCCATGGAAATACGTTAAGTGCATTTTTTCGTAGAATGACATGCTTTCCCGTGAATTGGGACAAAAATGAGTTGCTGTTGCACCGACCGAAACGCCAGGAGTCAATGAGGGATATGAGTGATGGATGACACCGAGGCTTATAACTCAGTGAACCTAATTACTCCCGGAGCCGTATTGTAACAAATATCCGTATTACATACGTGAAATGAGCTCCTGACACTGCCTGAAAATATCATATTTAAGTGATCCATTCTAGCGAACTCTGAATACCAGAAAGAAATTTATTTTTTATTCTACCAGGTGTCGGACCGTGCGGTACCTGGAATATGGATAAGCACACTTGGCTAGCTAACGGATTTGTCAGAGTCCAAGCCACCTGACGCCGGAGTTGAATCCAAAACCTTAGCATTCGTAGACGTACCGCACCATACTACTCACGAGACAAGTCAATCGTGGTCATACGGTGTGGAAAATTTGCTTGTGCATTAACGCCTTCCATGTCTACTTACAGCTAGACCTCGCTTTGTGAGTCCATTTGTTTTTATTCATCCAAATCGTCCCGTACTTTTATTTACTCATTTATTCTGCCCCCACAACCTGCTATTTGGAAAAACGTGTCGAATACCTTTCTTTTCGAAAATTTCAGCATTATTTACTAATCATTCTACGAGGGTAAGTCGCAAACGTCTGTTAGACAAACGCCGGAGACGCTACGGACATTTTACTTGGAACGCTTGGAACATCCACCGTACAGTCCCGAGTTAGTCCCCAGTTATTTCCATCTTTTTGGGTACCTAAAGAATCGTTTGGGTCACCGAAATTTTGAAAATGATGATGCCGTTGTCAATGAGGTTACTCGTTGGCTGCGGCAGCGAACGTAAGACTTTTATGCTACCGGCTATCAAGGATTTGTTAAGAGATGGGATAAGTGTCTGAATGTACAGGGTGAATATGTAGACAATTGAAATAAATATCCAGAAGTTGCTTTGATTATTTTTGCCTCTATCCAGTTTTGCGAGGTATTTATTGTCTCACGCTCGTACGTGGAATCACTGTAAAGTATTGACTTTAGGAATATGGTGTGAATTTTCGGATGGAAATATTTCCGCATGCCTCCTCCCCCCTCCATTAAACTCCCTCGTACTTACCCGGAAAACTTAACATGAGCGTCAAAATTTTACTATCGGGCCTGCGGAGAGTGAATAACCTCTTTCGGCCTATACGATTTCCGTCGACTCGCTCTTGGCACAGTTTTCGGAAACGTAGAATCGAATTTGAGTGAGAAAAGTTTGGATTAGCGAATGAATCATCATTCTTAGATTGAACCTCAGAGAAAACAAAAGAATTAACGTTGAGAAACGAAAGCATTAAACCTAAATATACACTTTTCATCCTGAGGGTGCGTGGTGGAGGTTGTTAGAATGCCAGTCATTCATCTCATCTACACAATACCCCGCAAGCCGCCGCAAGGGCATGTGGCGGGGGGTGTTAGGTCACCAGCCATGCATGCACAATTCATGCATAAATATGAGCTAATAAATAAATATGAATATAAATATGCTCATATACATAAACGAACACACATTCATGCAGAAAGAAGTTTGCTTTTGCCGTTTCCTGTGAAAATCAAACATTTATAATGACGTGCATTGCCTATTTTACGACAGTAATCTTTTCAGGAGATACCAATCGACCACGAGCCTAAGCTTTCAGCGTGTCCCGACGTGTGTAAAATCAAATAAGTGTTTTTGTTGCATGTACATAGTGCCAAAAATCAACTCTCTCTCTCTCTCATTACCTATTTAAAGTAAAGACATGGCAAAATGACCACTGATTCACCCGGACACGAGTCATTTGATTGACCTTGCTGGCTGCATGAGTCGCACGACTCGCCACGGTATATATATTAGGCACCTTTCCCATTATTAGGCACAAAGCACTGGGCATCCCCACGCATAATTTTCTTTATGGGAATTGATATAATTAAGTGGCATCACGATCAAAATTAAGTTATTGCTATTAATGATGATGAATAATATTCATCGGGTCCATAATTGGCCAAAATGATTTTCCAAATCTACGATAACGTGTTTGTAAGCCGTTAAATTTTCCAAAACCCGCATAACCTTTTAATCTTGTTCAGTTTGTACGAGTTTTCAGCCGGGAGAGTTTGTTTAGCGGATGAAAAAGAAAAGGAATAACTACATGGAGTGTAATTTTATTTTTGAAATTAGTTGAAATATGCTTGCGTGTACGGTTTATCCGTCGTAAAAACGACTGCTAATTAATATAATGGCAATAACCGTCCATGCCCTTAAGTAATTAAACAAGTCCAGTTTTAATTACCAGTTAATAAAATGAAATGAATTTCGAGCAATCCATTTTGATTAAACATTCCATTGGGTTTACTGACTGTCCCGAAATTTTGTGCTTCTTTGGCCGAAATATCCACAGGTTGGATTTCACATCCAATATGAATGATACACCCAACTATTTTTTCTAAATAGTGGTGAACAAATGTATCATAGTATGTTCGATCATTGTATCACTAAAATACGCTATCGTGATTCCGACTTTCTACCTACACTGCAATAATGCTTTTCCACTAGATATTAAGACATGTCAAATCATGCCCGTGGTTTTTTTCCTGAATCAAGGGCTGAAAAAATGAGACTGAATAAAGGAACTAAAAAAGGATACCGAGAAAAATTATTAATGGTACATCATTGTACCAAAGACCCAGCCATGTACCCGTTTCACTTTGGAAGACGCGATAATGTCGACCGCATAATAGGATGTTCCTCTGCAATAACTATGCGCTCAATGGGAATTCTGCGTTAAAATAACCGATTCCGTTCTGACAGTATATACAGGTATTACTCATAGACTGCATGGCAGACTAGTACTTATATGTGGAGTGTTTAAACACTGAGCAAAAGACCCCAGTCCAAGGCCTGGTGGACTGGGGTCTTTTGGACACCGTCAACTATATCAAAACCGTTTAAAAACGTTTTGTATAAAGCTGGCTGTATATCGTATACTCTCAGATGTTCCAGGGAACCCGTAGATGCTGCAAGAAAAGAAGCTTGTGCCCTTAATCTGAATTTATGAATTTCACAGCACGTATATCTAAGTCTGACTTCTTCGATTTGAATACTCTACTCGTAATTTGTATTTTTGGAAAATCCATATTGGCTTTAGTATATTTTATATTTTGGATGTTCACTGGTATTATCGACGGTCTGCGTCTATTCGCATCAAGAAGAGTTTGCCAACCAAACTTAAGGTTTGCTATAACGGCAGTAGTACATTTAAATAACTGTCTAATCTACAAAATGCATTGTAAAAAGCATGTGGAGCAATAATGATGACTCAATTTCATGTTAAATAATTTCAAACATAAGGCTAACCAAACTTCGGGTTGATTACTCTGGGTAACATTTATTCCCTATGGGTTTCCTACTTAATCATTTTTCTAAATTTATTCGCACGAGACTAATTTGTTGGGCTTGTGGGTACCATATTACGTTCAATCATAAATTTATTTACTCTCTTCGTCACTTTACATAATCGTAATATACAATCTATTTTCATATTATCAACCCAAAGTTGGGTTTGATCGGTGGAAATTGCCTCATTGACTCATAGTTTATTACGCTTTTGGCGTGTGAAATCCGCACGTCAAAGTAGTTTCTTAAAAAGAAGTTCACAAGTTACGGCCTGAAACCACGGGTAGCATAGACCCCCTGCCAACTGCCGTATTCCAGCTAGAACCGGCACTAGAAAAATCTCATGGCCTGGGTGAAGCCGAAGGCGAACAAGCCCGGCGAGCACCCACTCTTCCAACTAGGTTACCACGCACCCTATATTTTCTTAGTTGTTACACAACCGCTAATTTTCATAACTAAGACCCATTAAATCTCATAACTAGACTTCAACCAAGTGTTCACCTGCACATTTATATAAATGCCTATTTAATGCCTGGAATTGTTTTCATATTACCGTCGATCTCTTTACACTTAATGAGCAAATCTAATTTCACGAGGTTTTAGAACGAGGGAATTGACGTGTGTTTGTGGATGGGGTTTATGATTGGGGGTAGTTGTGTTTTCAGAGGGGTGTTTGGAGGAGTTAAGAGGGGTCCCGAGGAATTGAACAGCTGAGACTGCGCCCCAAACGGCTTCATTAAATGTTCTCCAAAAAAGCATTGAAATTTGCTGTACCTGTATTTTTAAACAAAACAGCTGACAGAATTAGTCTAGTGTGTATATGTATTTGCACCTGAGTATTTAATCGAGTCTACACATTCCATTTAGGTGTTCCCGATGCAGTAGGCGTTGGGGAGGTAATTGCTCTTTTCCCAAATATTTATGACTGCGCACGTTTTTAAGTTTGATTTTAATTACCAAGTGTCGCACCAGCGTTGTATAGCATTAAGGTCATCTGACAAAGCTGCTGTGTTCTAAGGATCACGGATTTCACGGTAAACTGGTGTATCGTCGGAAATTACTGGTGACTACGGAGTCATTGTCGTTAACGTAAAGTAGGAATAAAAGAGGTCCGATAACGCTTCCCTGGAGAACATCTGAAGTAACTTCTACTGCATTTGAGCTAACTCTATCTATGACTACTCTATATACCCGAGCATTCAAAAATTCTTTAATCAACCTCGGATATTTTTATCAATGCCATATGCTTCTGGCTTTACGAGTAGTTTAGTATGAAGTACTTTGTCGAATGCTTTCTTAAAATATGGAAAAATCGCGTCAACTGAGACATTTCTCTCTCCTGAAGTTAGAATATCATGAACTAAAAGCGGAAGTCGTGTCTCGTAAGATTCTACCCTTTCTGAAACCGTGCTGATTTTTAATAAAAATACCTGATCATCGCGGTGTCTCACGAGCGAACTATCAACTACATGTTTCATAACCTAGCACGAAATGGATGTAAGGAAAATAGGTCTCGGAAAATAGGTAGGAAAATTGCTCGGTTCCTCCTTGTCTCCATTTTTAAATATTAGTTTTACGTCAGCCCTTTCCCAATCTCTGAGAAACTTGTGATATACTTGCGGCTTCTTAAATTTTATTTCTAGATACGGTGCAATTTTCTTAATAACAATCTTAATTTTGAGACGCATAGCTTCATGAATCGCAATAATTTAATTTCAAGCGAAATAGGTGGTAAGCTTTTCTTACCCTACATATTTACGTCGCCCATTGAAATCACCGTAGCGGTCTTCAGACCGTTTTAGTCTGCCAGGGGAGCGAAGTGGAATTGAGAGAGCAGGTTTACCACGCTTGGAGGGGTATTTTAGTGCCCTGCTAACCACCGCTAGGGTGTGTTAGTAGGGGGTAATTAAAGTGCGTTTCGAAATTTATTTGCAATCCCTTGAGTCATGAATATTGAAGAAATATTGTTTCTAGTTAGTTACAAATTCCTCAGGTAGATGAAAAAATTGGAATCTCGGAGTGAGTTGAATAACTGCTGACACATTGAATCTATTTCGGTTTTGTTTCCCTTTATTCCGTTGCACCTCGCATTCTAATTCCATCCCCTGCAAACCACTAGATGCATATTACTTAAAATAGATAGACTTATAGATGTACTTTAAAAGTACTCCTTGATGAGAAACTAATTCTGGATATTATGCTGAATCCCTCCGGTATTTGGCGGCATTTTACCATGGGTTATTTACTCAGAACTACTTTAACGACTCTTAATCGCGCAATATTCTACCTTTCCCTGCACTATATAGTATGTCAGAATTCCAGTGGGTATTATTTGACTACAAGGCACAGGAGTACAGGTATTTTCTAAAAGGGTACATATTTTTTCACAAATTCTTTTGACACTGAAACATGCATTTTTATCAACATAAACTATGATTTCTATTGCGTTGGTGCATCTAATGTCCGTGAGGCTTGCTATTGCTTATGCGCTTAATCAGAGCAAATGTCACGGCCGTACGTATTTTGGGACTCAACAGGGACTAGATTTTTCTTAAATTAATAGATATAACAATAATCTTTCATTTTTAGTAATATTCCTTATAATAAACTCATATTGTTCACAAAATTTTCAAAATCGTATATTATCAACAAAAATGGATAATGAGTTAAATTAAAAACTTTTAAAAAATTTGAGTGGAAGTTTCTTTAATGATCGGCGGGTGAAAATCCGCCTGCTTGTCCTCTTTATGATTCTATCGTGTAATTTGGTTAAATTAATGTTCTCAAGACCGTCTCCGAAATTCATTTTATATTTCTGATTAATAATCGGGAGACTATTGAATAAATTACGGATTACTGCAGCCACGATAAGAATAAATTATCCGATAAAATGGAGTGAAAGAAGCTGGAGAATCATCGTCTCAGAACTTTGGTGGAGGGTGATGATTCGGGTTTCCCTCAGCTTAACCTTCTCTCCGTAGACCATATCCAACCTTCCCTGTTCCATCTCCCGCCCGTTTATACAAGCGGGCAAAGTAATCCTGCAGGTACTCTAAAAGTCTAATATGTCAGCTTCAGGTATGTTTGAACTTCGTTTGATTGTACAGGCCCATTTTATTTGTGGCGACACCAACAGTCATTATTTCCTTTTGCCTCTTATTGAAACTATTTTACCGCTTCACTCCTCGGACCTCTCCATCAGATTTTTATTTTTACGAGCAGAGCTCCCCCAGTTGCTTTCCCGTGAAAGCACTCACATTTAGTGGCGATTCTTAAAGCTATGTCACGTAAGACGTAGTGGAGAGAACGAAGGCGTCAGAACTACGACGCGGGGCAAGTGGAGGCTATAAATGGTAAGAAACTTTATAATCCCATATCACATGTTCTTACCAATTATTTTAACAGTCATATTGGCATGGGTATGTGTGTTGCATTGCCAAATATTGCCATTTAAAACGTTTTTGCTAAATTATTGCTTGAATGATGGCTTTTGTTATCCACTGTTGTTAATAATATAATGTTGACGCGTCTTGTAACACTTTTATCTTTTTCTTCACCTCTTAGGGAATAAGAATTTGTGACGTTTGTGAGAATTAAGAGCTATGTGAAGGGATAATCGGCTGGATTGGACTTAAGCACCGGTGGAAACGCGACTGTGGTAAGTGCTTTAACTGCCTATTTGTATTGATTGAGGACGCATGAAAACTTTCACTTTCTGGTTAATTCATTATTGACGGAAGAATTAGTTATTCTAAAGAAAAATGTTGATTTCTTTTGAGTTTGGGGTATTCTGAGAGTGACCTTTCATTTTTCGGAGGATTATTTCCTGGTGCAATCAGATTCGTAGCAAGCAACTAAAGACCCTGGTTTAAATCATGATTATGATGGATATTGCTAGTGAAATATCAGTTTTGACATGAGTTTTTCCGAGGGTTTGCGGAGAACAACTCGATTGCATTTCCCTGCCTATTTACTTTGCCATTAAACTGGGACTCCATGAAATTTATCCATAAGAATAGCGTAATGCTGATATCAGATGTTATTATTACCTTCCATGAATCTGCAAGGCTCCATCCACCCTTATATAGTCTGTTCATCGAAATTTGAGGTTAGTGCAAAGGATTTGCTTAAAGGTTATTAAGAGTAATTTGAAATGCATGTAATATGTAGCACCTCCCATGGACTACAACCTAGACGTGGTGGAAGGGTTTGTGCGTTCCGATGTCCCCCAGAGCTGTGCTGGCGGGAGTAGTCATAACGGCTCCTGGCAGGGTCACCCATGCTAAATAGGTCAAAGGATAGGAGCCAGATAAAAGGTAGTCCACGCAGCGTGTATTCCTCAGAGAGGTGACTGCTAAGGCGTCTGGCGTTATAATCGGATCGGCGGTATGTCGTGGCCGACATCGGGGAAGGCGAGGCTTACGGTCGTCATCTCAAGAAAGCCTTGCAAAGCAAAACTATCATCAGCGGTACAGAACACGCAGAAGAAGGCCGAATTAGTTATAAAAAGAACTTGAAATTTTGGACAATGTTGAGGACAGGAAAATTAGAGAATATAAAGCGAGAGATGGAACGAGGAAATTTAGAGGTTTTAGGTCTATACAAGGTGAAGTATGAGGGTCATCCGGAAAGTAGTACCCGTTCGTGAAATAAAGACACAAAAGTAAATATTAACAAACATAAAAAATTTTATTTGAAAGAGGATACTTTAAACTACTTCTCAACATAATCTCCAAGCAAATTAAGGCATTTGTCATAACGTGTGACAAGTTTCTGTATTCCTGCTGCATAGTCCTTCGCCGCCAGCTCATTGAGATACGCGAGGGACCCATCTTGCACAAATGTTTGCATAATGCAGATGGTGTTTAACAATTTCATGAACAATTGTTCGAGAAACATTGGGAAAATGCTCACAGATGTCATCAATTGTGACGCGCCGATCGTTCCTCACGAATTCGTCAACTGAGCTCACCAGTTGGTCTGTAATGACAGACGGTCTCCCCGAACGCTCATCGTCGTGTGTGTTCCCCCTCCCCATGTTGAAGTTGCGACACCACCGCCGAACAGACGACTCGTCCATTACATTGTCTCCATACACCTCCTTTAATTGGCGATGAATATCACATGGGCGAACGTTTCTTGCATTGAGGAATTTAATCACTGCCCTCACTTCACAACTGGCGGCGTTCTCAATTTTTTTAAACATTGTAAACAATCACAGAAACAACACAGGCAATGCTAGCGTCACGCAACTTGGCTCAGAGAAGGCAGACAAGCCACTGAAGCTATCTGACCTCGTCCAGCGGCTACTCGCGTCGTCAGCACTTCATGCGGCACGAACGGGTACTACTTTCCGGATGACCCTCGTAGAAGGATAGCGGGAATTACTGGAGTGATGGGTTATATGTATGGTAATATACAGCGGAGGGGATGAGAGTCGGCGAGGGGTTTGAATAATATTGAATGAAAAGGTAGGAAGAAGTATATGGGATTCGAGATGGTGCGTTGCCTATCGTACTGGCTTCCCACCCAGAGGGCCCCGGTTCAAATCCCGGCGGTGTTGAATAATTTTCAGAGGTATCTCGATCCCTACTTGAGGTGCTTTGTGGAGGGTACTTTGAGTGAGTACGCCGTCCGTCGGATGGGACGTTAAGCTGCGGACCCCTTGGCGCCTTTCGTAAAGAGTAGGCTAATGCCGACGCCAGGTTTCTCTCCACCCTTCATCCATTCCTGTCAATCCCCTATGGCGCCAATGACCTCAGCTGTCGGTCGCCTCCCCTAAATACTACTACTAGGAAGAAGTATAGTTAGCATATGTTAAGCAACGGTTAGAATATTTCTGGTGAAGTAAAAGCGAAACCGACGAACTCGGTCAGTGTTCAGGTAGGTATACATGCCACCAAGCAATCGTGAGGAGGAAGTCAACATGGTATGCGATGAGTTAGGTGGACATAATCACGTGTGTTCCTGTGGGGAAACATTTGATAATTATGGGGGATTGTAATGCGATGAAGATATGTATACAAAGTTGTCTTCTTTGAGGACCAACAACGTCCAAATCTAGGTCGTGTTCTAAATATAAAGTGTGTGGAATTACAAAGTTACTTAACTCATTTCAATATATTATGTAAATTCAATCAGTTACACTGGAGGTAACAAATTTCAAGAAGGTGTACCATCAAGCTGTGGAGAAAATCAAGAGTGAGGGAAAGGAGCTGAGTTCTTCAGGAAACCTCTGTCGAGGAAAGCTGGGGATATCATTTATTAAAAAAGGGATATCAAAAACCACAAATCCATGAATTACGGATGGGATGATTAGGAAGATATATGAGAGAAGGAAATGAAAGTATGTAAATACAGAGGGATGTAGAGGGTATAGTTAACTAGTTTCAATAGTTAAATAATACATTGAGACGGATAACAAATAGAGCCATAGAAGCATGGTGAAAGGCACAGTGGGAGGATATGGAAAGTTTGCAGAGGAAGGGTGAAATTGGTGCTCTATAGAAGAAGGTTACCACTGTCGGGAAGTAAAAAGGGAACGTGGTTCTCAGGATCATTAACAAGAGGATAGAGAGCAGGGCAAATGATTATGTAGGGGATGATCAGTTTTGCCTGAGAAAGGGAAGAGGCACAGGTAATACCATTGAAGTAATGAGGTCTCTCATTGAGAGGAACATAGAATAATGCAATCAGGGCATAATTTCCTTTTTCGTAGATTTCAAGAAGGCGTTTTACACATAAAGAGTCGATTAGGAAAAACTGATGACTTTATTGCAGAAAATAGGAATAGATTGGAGGGTTAGGAGGCTAATGCATAACCTATATATATATATATATATATATATATATATATATATATATATATATATATACATGTTCGTATGTAATAATCTATTCATAACTTAGACTGCTCAGGTGCGATTGGGGGACGGAGAGTCCGGATGGGTTTTGTTATGAAGAGGAGTCAGTCAGGGTTTTCCATTTTCGCCAGTGCTGTTCATTGTAGATGTAGAAGAAATGATTAAAAAAACACACCCTAGAGTTGGCTTGTTGGTACTATAATAAATAGAAGAAGAAGAATTAAAAAGATATAAATTTAAAATGCCACAGAAATGACATACATATGTAAGCAATGAGTTTTGATTGAAAGAGATAGTCATTTTTACATATTTGGTAACTATTATTGAATTTCCTCAAAATATGTTCTTAGTGAATTAAACTTCATGGCTTGTGATGGAACATCATGATGTTTTCAAATGTCAAAGATGAAGTATGGGAAGTGAGCAGAGGCAATTTTTTCTAGGTCCGCCTTTCTCTGGGGTAGCAATAAATGATGAAAGGCTGAATTAGGTTCATTTTTCCTTTACTTTATACTCTAAGTTATTCTATATCAAATCACTGAATTCTATGAGCTCTTGGCTTGGATTGTCTTCAATATTTATTCTTGCATAGATATGGCCAAGTTACTCGGGAATTATTTTTTCAGAATTTTTTTGTCTCTCACAACAGTTTCACAAACATGAGGAAAATTTTTGTGACAAATTTTTATAACTTACTCTTTCCTATACTTTATTTATTTCAGCATAATTGGACTTGGTCACGGGCATTGGAGCATTGGATTGGATTAATACATATCCAGAGTAGGAGACTGTTTGCGATTGCTTATTCCAACCTCCCACCCTCCTTCCTTATTGTTTACATACTTCTAAGCACCCATATTTGTTTTTCATCCTTCTCCACAACCAGAACACAAAATCCTACAATCTATCCCTGTGTTCTATTCTTATACATCTACTCTAAATAATTCTTCAGCAGTAAAGTGCATTTTCAATGTACTCTTTGCAGGTGCTATCAAAAAATATTTGTTCTCGGCACTGTCATAGCATTTAGCATCCAATCCACTGTTAATGTTTACAAATAGCTTTCTGAAATGCATCATAAATTGGACCTTTATGCCCTTCTGAAAGGGGATTTCATTTGCAACATAAATAAACCTTGATTAAATATATTTTTGGAAAATGGTGCAATAAACTTGGTCATTAAAATGCATCATGCAAAAGAAAAATTCAAAGAATTTCGTTAGTGTTAGGGTCAACTTACCAGTTAAAATAACGCTGTAATTGATAAGTGCAATTATCTCAGTCTCTTTAAATTTTGGAAGTAAGTCTTATATGCTTTATCTTATTTTAATATGCATAATTTAGTGTATTAAATGCATAAAAGAGATTTTAATTTTATATAAAACAACAGAAAACTTTGGTGTTAGACCAAAAAATGCAGAATAAAGGAGCATAAAATCATTCCAAGGCTAACTTTCCTGTCACAATGTAGTGGAATTTCATGGCATGCTGGAAAACCAAATAATATATCTTGCAGCATGACAAAGCCTTTGCAAATTTGGTTTAAACATCCTAACAATTTTAAAAAAAGACCAAAACAATGTGCAGTGATGTGTGCCATAGAAATATTCTGATGGTTATTTACAAAGTTTATGGGTTGCTTCGCTTGAGATTAACTGTTTCATACTCCATTTGATGGGTATATAT
This sequence comes from Hetaerina americana, assembly GCF_022747635.1. Taxonomy (NCBI): domain Eukaryota; kingdom Metazoa; phylum Arthropoda; class Insecta; order Odonata; family Calopterygidae; genus Hetaerina; species Hetaerina americana. Next base: position 52,820,895 of record NW_027287427.1, on the reverse strand, counting down.
ACATAATTGACATAGAAGAGGGCTAAGGTCAAAAAATTACCAAATTTCATATTTTTATCACTGCGCAAAGAAAAAGATCATAAATACAACTCAGCATTAAAGTTTCCGTTTAATTGAAGAATTTTCCAAATAGCTGCAAACACAAACTACATGGCTATGTAATGAAGCAATGGTATAATCACAGCAATGTCCTTGTACCATGGTGTAATATATGAAATGCCTAAAAAATTGAAGCATAACACAATTAATTCATAATTCTTACACTGTTTTCTAAGTGGTATCGTCTTGCAGGGATCATTTTCCTCCTCACTCGAGCAATCTGATTTGTCTACAACCCAATAATAATTTGGATTATCTGGCTGCTTGCAGGAGACTTCTACCCGATGAGGTGTCATGTTATATCATTTAATCCTTTCTCAGTCATTGTGTAAGTAGAATTGAGCTGCATTTCATTTACACCAGCCATCTAAAATGGAAATTCTCAATGCATACAAAGACTAGTGCATTTGTTTCATACAAGTTTCATGGTTTTTAGGGTTGCGTTTAATTTGCTCACCAGTGATTAAGTCATTAACTCCACTCCAGATGCAGATCACCATAAATAATCCATGACTTCTCCACTTGAGGATACAGGTATCTTGTCAAATTTCCTTCATCATGTCAGAGTTTCTTTCCTCAGCATAGACGACATTGTGAGCAAATAAAAAAATGTATGGAAATGTGACAAGATTAAAGTAACAAATTTCAGGGAATGTAAGCTGGCTATGGGATACAAGGATCATTCCAAGTCAATTCATCTACTGTCCCTCATGGAACCCACTACCCTGTAGTTGGATGAAATTTATCTTGGTTCTGCTCTACCTTTAGGTCCTTGTCCTGGTCTTATCTTTTAGAACAATTTCTAAAGTTTTAGAATAACAGACAAATAATTTCAGGAGGCTATCAATATAGAAGGCTTTAATAAAGACCTAACATTTTAACACATTATTAACTATAACAGCAGTTGTAGATTAAGGCAGGGTAGTCTAACAGGGTAGACTAAGACAATATCTGGAATAATTTGTCGCAACATGAAAATTCCTTTTTTTTTAATTTGAAAATCGAAATGTATACTTTACAACTCACATGTCAGGTATAAGTTAAATATTTATAATTAATCTGGTACATTAATATGATCAGAACATTAGGTAATTATTCAGCTTGAAAATCAGTTGAAATATAGTGAGTTGTATCATAAGAAGTTGACCTGTTACCAGTCTCAATTCATTAGTGAACTTGTTACGAGTACATACCTTTTTTTATTGCTGCAAAGAAATGTTTTTGACGTTTTTCCTCTCACCTGAAAGATTGTAATCAATTTTATTTGAAACAGCACAAAACATTATTGTGCAATATGGGTTTAGCATTAATTATGACAAGTCAAACCAATCTAATGACTTTACCAGTACATGCTTCATTGATACATCTTTTTTATCTTTTCGTAATTATTTTGTAATTAACATCTTACAACAGTGATATTAAAAAGGATACTGAAGCAACTCAATAATTATAGTTTTTTATGAAATCCTTGTTCTTAACAAATTAAAAAACTGGAAGAATAATCCAAAAACAATGTAGTAAAAATTTTGCTGCCAGCGATATCAGTGGATAATCAGCTTTCTGTTCCAATAATTGTGCGTCTATGCTTTGAATAAGGTGATGATAATCCCTGACTATGTTTTTTAACCTCTAAAATTAACTACTAATACAGATAATGTTTCCTTGAACTAATGGTGACTTGAATATTTAACAGGGATTGTTTTCCTTTCATTATCTAATCCCTTGTAAAATTTTCCATCCAATGCTAGCTGATTCGTATTAAGTGAACAGTTGTGTTTATCTCTATCACTGACCCTCATTTCATTTGAAGTAAAAGACATTTGGCAAAGAAGACTTTATAGAGACACACAATATGACTTACACGCTGACCTAATTCAACCTAAAAATTGCCCTGCAGCATTCCAATATCCTACCCGCTATACACCAGGTGATCTAAACCTCAGAAATGGGCTCCTACATGATTATATTACTGGCTGAAGGTTGACAAAGGGGACCCCAATATCCCTGCAGAAATAATGCAACTTCTGATTAATGCCTTCCACTCGACTCCTGTTCAGAGGAACGTTGTGGGTTGGGAAGAAAATTTCATTGAAGTGATTTGACTCGTAATATCTCCTGTCTAAAGAACGCCTTCATTCTATCCTCAAAGCAGCAGGATTAATGAAGCATAGTATTCGTCGTTGCTTCTTTCACCAGACAAAGTTTCCTCTCACTCCCTGAAATAATTGAAAATGATTGCTTCTATAGACAATCATGTACTGGCGTTAGTGGGGGATTACCACCCTATATCATTCTAAATGTAAGCACTATTTATTAATGTAGCATAGGTAATAAGATTGGGGGAGGGAGGAGACATACTGATCTTATAGAACTTTCAATTCACTCAAGTAATGAACTTTTGCTTTCAAATCATGAGTAGGGGTCTTTTATTTACTAACCCATGAATATCATTGGTATCTAAAAGGGCAGTCATATCGGTACAAAATACCAAAATAAATTGATGGGGGTTTGTTAATATTTTTTTTAAGTTTATGCATTAATTCCATTCCAAACTCCTTAATGAAAGCAATATTTAGATATGATCATAAGTTGATGTTTCTGCCAGAAAATCATACTCATGCATAATAAACTTGGATTTTCGGAATTGATGGAATGTTTATTGGAGGAATGTGTAAAATGAATTCTGCTGGAAGGAAAATCTTTAAATGGGATCACATAGCAAGTGACAGGGCTGGGTTCATTATTTAATTTACAGACCCTGGAGGTGGAGGTAATAATAAAGTAGTAAATTTGATTAATTTTAGTTGATTTTGTTTTCCCACACTCCTCACTTTACGCACAAATTATGCTCTATAAAATTTCTTCCCTTGTGAGTAAAGTGATAATTTTACCTCTCTTTGATTTCTCAGGCAAGATCAGAATAATTGATATCATAGATTGAAGGCTTTTCTGATGTTGGTTGTGGTGGAGAATGGAGAAAATAATTTGGGAAGTGACAAAAAAAATAATAAGAGTTTTACCAAAGATAGGCGAAGAGAATAAGGTGAATGGGCTAATGGGAAAGAGGCAGAGAAAGTGGATGGAAGAAATATTGAACAGTGGTGCGATGCACAGGTTGTGAAAGCGAGTGTAAGCATAGCAGAGAAAGGAGGAAAATTCAATTTGTAGGCAATATGAAGACAGGCAAACACTATGGAAAGTGATGTGTAGGGCTAGGAAATGAGCATGTGATCATGATATCTTTAGATGTAAATGGCTGTTAAGAATAATCCAAAAATCTACCTTTAAGCAGGACAATAATTAATTAATACCTCAAAATGAAATCAGAGTCCTTGACTTCCCACTTGTTTACACAATATCTTTCTATTCAATAATTATTACCTTAAGACAAAAGGGAAATTCACTCCTGATGACTTACTACATACACAACTGTTGACACCATTCAGCCATTATTGATTTGCATGAATAATCTTAGGTAACAGTTTGAAAGAGCAAAATTAAGCAAAATTATTTCTGATGAAATTATTACTTGAGGATACTAATCAGTGTCACGTTCTCTGGTCATTTACCTCTGAATGTCTGAAAATGTTATATCCCAAGTTAAAAATATAGATCAATGCAAGTGTTTGTGTTTTGCATGATTATATGTTTGAGAAAAAGATAAGTTTTAATTGTCCAGATGAATACATAGTAATGAAAGTGACCCTCAAAAGCTATGAGCTCACAAAAAGCTAACAGTATTTGCAACCCCTTGTGTCCCACTCACACATTTCTACATATGATCACGAGCAACTTCTAAGATACAACTTCTAAGATTGTTACCTCAAGTTTCCATGTCACTATTCAAATACTATATTTTTGGCAAACATATTCAACCATCTCAGTTACCTTTAGGAGTATGCACTGAGGATGGGAGCTGAATTTAAGCTCTTTCTGGGGACTTGCTCTCTTTCACATATTTTTGCCATCCCATCCACTACTTTGAGTCATACAACTTTGAGTTTGAACTTGCAAGAATGAGACTTATATGAATGAACGCTGCATACACCTTCTCACACTTACAGGATCACTTACAGGCAAACTTTGAGTTTGAATTTTTTTAAGTGTTGTCATTATATCTACATCTACATCAATACCCTGCAAGCCACGAAAAAGGTGTTGGACAGGGGGTGCAGCACCAGGGGGAAAAGGTAAGGGATGATGGGGTTGGGGTTTTTCAAATGGGTGGGGGAACCTACAAAAAAATATATGTATGTAATCACATGCAGTCCCTACCTTGTAGGTTTATACTTATTGTGTGAAACTGACTTGTGGAGGATTTCGTCGACAAGCAATCTGGTCTCTTATTGTTCTTGGAAAAACTGACATTTTAAACCTGTCAGTCTAGCAGTCTATCTCTCTAATCTTATATTCATGATCCCTCCGACTGTAATATGTTGGGGATCTTATTAAATTCTTGATTTCATTGGAAAAGAATCATCTTTAAATGTTTTTAATAAGTTTAATCTATATTGTAAACACCGCTGTGTGAGGGAATCCCAGCTTAAGTTTTCTAGCAAAGTATTAACGCTACTGCGTTGGTCATAACAATGTTTGACAAATCTAGCCCCCCTCTGCTGAACTTGATCTAATTCCAAAATCAAATTTATCTTTTGAGGATCCCACATACTAGCAGCATACTCTGGGTGGGGCCTAACTAGGGCAAGAAAACATCATTCCCTCACTTTATCACCGCATTTACCTAGTACTCTTTTTACAAATCCCAATTTTTTATTAGCAGGGCCACATATTTCTCATATGTGCTTTCCCCAGGACAGGTCATGAGTAATTGTCACACTCAAGTATTTAAAGGAATCTACCATTGCGATTTCAGTTTGTTTCACTTTTTAACTGAATGGGAGGGAATCACTCTTTTCCCAAAAATGTATTACCACGGTTTTTTCAAATTTAATTCCAATTGCCACATGCCGCACCAATGCTGAATTGCATCTAGGTCATTATCTAACGTGATCTATATGATACATGATCTTCATTTCCCGAGATTTTTCTTATTCCACATCCTTTGAGTTTATCTCCACATTTCCACAAGGTTTTCACATTTTACCAGACCCTTCCAAATCATTGTCCTTCGCATAGTTATCTGTTTGATCATTCATTCTTTTATCATTGTCATGCTAAAATGTGCAGTATTTTTTTTTAAATTGAGGAATCAAACTTATACACACTTAGTAAATATTTTATTGCGATGTTTCCTTAATAAAGCATCATTATCAAGGATTTAAAGATGAAAGAATTTTTACGTTTCAGTCTGTAATGTAATTACCCATGGTGAAGACATTGTGAAATTGATACCATATTTGGTAACCTTAAAATTTGTAGGAAAAACTTTCGTTACTTGAAAAGGTCCATTTTTCTTAGAGTAAATCCTGTAAGTGTGAGAAGGTGTATGCAGCGTTCATTCATATAAGTCTCATTCTTGCAAGTTCAATCCATATTCTTTCATATCCCTCTCAAATTACAGCTCCATCTTTTTCAAATTTTTCTACAAATCTCTAGGACCAAATATCAACTGACAATTATGTTCATCCCCTAGATAAAAGTCAGCATGGGATATGCTATAATATATGTTTTTATCGAATGATTCATTGGAAATTTAATGAGAGGATGTTTTAAAACAATTTTCATGCCTTTCAGGCCTTTGAAAAGCAACTATTAATGGATACATATTGACACAAAAGAGATTGATCATCTTTTTAATGCAATTTGTTTGGTCCTTGTGTGTATATCAATCACTGCTCTACATAATGGCAATATATTTTATTTGCCCAAAGATCATATTACAAAAATACCAGGTGGATGGTTTATGTAAATGATATAAGGCATGCCAAAAAAAGGAGTAAAATGCATACAGGCTCAATGGAGATACAAAATATGGTACTAACAGATACGTTGCATGTAGCTCAAGCACACACAGTCATAACATGTAATACACACATATCCATTGAAAGTCACAGAGCATAAATATAAACTAGGCTAAGAGCATTGCTATAAGCTAAAAGTATGGACTCAAAGATCAGGAATATTGTTGAGATATTCGTCAACCAAGTAAAACATGTTACATGTGGATATCGTTTTAATTTATGTTTCAATGTAGTATCCTTTATATTTTTGGGTTATTTTTTATATAATCTGATACCATTTCCTTCGACCCTTATTTTAATGCTTTAGTTTTAATATTGCAGCAATGGATTTGGTGCCTTCCTCTGGTGTAAAAATGATAATAGCCAGAGTTAAGGGAATAGTTGCCAATGTTTTTTATACACATAATTAAAAATATAATATTAATTCATGGGAGTGGTAACATATTAAATTCCTGGAATATAGGCCTTCATGGTGCATTATGAGGTTTCCCAGTGATTATCCTGATAGCTTTCTTTTGCATTTTTTAGATGGTTTGAGAAATGACAGCTGAGCCCCAAATTGTTATACATGGGTTATATTTGAATACATTTATTTTTCTGAATGATTGCATGATATAGAGTACTTATTGCTAGTTGAAATCATGGAAAAATGTTTTGATTGCTAAAAAAAAAGTTTCACTCATTCATAAACCATTATAATTTGTTTCTAAATAGTTGTCAAGTTGTGTCCATTAATTGTTGTTTGAATGGGAGGAGTATGAGAAAAGACTTAGAAATCCAGTTTATGGAAATTATTCATGAATGTAGCAGTTTGTATAATAGATGAATAGGTATCTTCTTTTAAAGTGGAAGAATCTCTTTTGTTAAACATCTACCTAAAACTTGAACCTCTCATTCCAATGAAAGATGGTTTGGGATGGGCAAGGTTGTTTGAGAGAGAAAGACCTGATGGCTAAATAACAACCCAGTACTACAACAGGTGTGTAGTGGAAGTGGAATAACAAAGAAAGAGGAACACAATGAATTATAGATAGTAAGGTCAGACTGATTATTTCAGTTTTTATCAGTTAAGTGGTCAATAGTCATCAGTGAATAAGAATGTTTTGATGCATCTCTTCACTTAGCCTCTCCAATGCCGAATCATTTCATGTCATATTTCTTCTTTTTGACTTCTGGCATCATTTTTTCCTGTTTTCCTCTGTTGCTGTTTCACTATTAATTTTTTATCATTGCTCAAATCTTAGAATTTTTTCATTGGTACCAACCTCCTCATTCACCATCCCTTTTGTCACCCCCTTCTTCCTTGTAATTCCTGACGATTATATGATTTTTGCAAAACTTCTAATGAGTGAAGGCCTCCAAGGGAATTGCTGGAAAAAGTTTTCATTCCTCCTCTTGTTCCTCCCTCCTCTTGTTCTTGTTTAACTAATTTTCATTGAAGCTTTAACTGTTTACTTGGGCTTTTGAGTCCAGTTACATTTTCATGGTGGTGATGCCCTTGAATATTTTTATTTCAAACCAACTATTTCTTATGAAGTATCCCTAATCCAGTGATACCACTCTATCAAAATTTACATAACACCACAAGGTTTTTAGAACATATTGAAATCAGGTGTGTGTACTTACCCATGTTTGACCTTCCAAGCATTATTGAAATGGCTTAATAATCCTTAAGTTGACAATTTTTACCATAAATGAGGATGCTTTGGATTCAAATGTTCCTTCTTTGGTTAGATTGATTTGAAAATCACTGAAAAAGTCTTTAATGACCTCTACGTTTTGTCACTTTAAAGAATATGTTCTTGCACCCTTCCTCTCTTGAGCCATATGAACAATTCATGATAACTCATGGCCTTGGCCTACTTCTCTATTCCCACCCCTTCAAATATTCCTTCTAACTGCTTTTCAACAAGACCCATGTCTCCATGCGGCTCTGTTGCTCTTTTTCACTGTGCTCTTCCTTTTAACATTTAATGATGAAGTCAGCCTTTTATGGCATCCATACTTCTTTTGCTTCCTACTCTATGGTACATATTTCACACTTGCATAAGGGAAGGCCCCAAACAAAAGCTTTTCTGGATTTGCTTATATTTTGTGCTAATGCTTTTTGCTTTTAAGGTAGATTTTCTCTGAAGGAATCTCTTTTTGCCATTGATATTCTAATTCTTACTATTCTTACAACATTGTTTGTTATAATAATTTGACCCCAAATATTTGAACTCCAAGACTCCTTGTGAATTTGTCCTTGTATCCCTATTTAATTCTCATCTCCAATATGAAACATATTTGCTTGTTTATTGCTGATTCTTACATTCCATTCCCATTATATTAATTAATCTTCCATTAGAATTTTTAATTCTTATTTGCTTTCACTCATGATAAACTTATATTATCCACAAATTTTAGCATGTCTATCTGTCACCTGTATGAATATACTTTTTCTCTTATCTTTTGAATTGAATCTTGGCTTCGTGAGTTTTAATATATTTAATGAAGTTTGAACAGGGCACAGCACTTCCTAATGATTTATTGGACCTTTGCTCGCTCCCACACATTCCTAGACCTTATGTAGGAAGATTCATAAAAAATTGACAGGTATCATGCAATCATTCTGTCAGCATATTTTTCTCCATTATACCTGTTTAATTCCCCAGTTGCTTGTCTTTGTACAACCCTTCTCAATAGTCTCTCCATTTTCATAAGGTTTAATTTTTTTCAACAGTCAGAACTTTCAACTCGGATGCCTCAACTCATTTTATTTCTTCTACATCTTACCAATCCAATTCTCTAATTAAAATAATTGTGTTACCTCATGTATTCCAGGGCTAAGTTGAATATCTTCTTTGCACCCCCCAACCCAGTCTTCTCCTTGTTTAGTTCATTTATTTAATGAAGTACATGTGTTTCATAAACAAGTATTTGTGCTATATATTCTTCCTTGTTCCTCACTCTAAATATAAACACATTTAAGATCACCAAATTGTTAAAAATTTCATGCTTTGAAACTCTCAATGTCTTTTTCCTTTACTGGCATTATGGATCGAATTACTTTTCCTGAAATCAAATAGGCTCTCGTGCTCTAAGTAATGTGAATGACTATTGATAGATTTTTATAATAGATTGTGTGTGGCAAATGTGTTACCTTATTCATTGGGCCGCACCTGGATTTCCATTCATTCAGGAAAGAACTGGAAAAAATAGTATCCTCAGGTCCATATTTATTAGCATGAAAGGTGTTGGCAAAGTGGGTATAAAGAACTCTCTAATCATTTGGACTAAAATCTCAGTGGAGATTAATAAAGTAATAAGTCAACCAATTGATTGCATAGGCGCTCTCTTTTGAAGGTGCTTGCAACTTTCAAACTGACATAATACAAAAAAATCAAATTTCCATTGATCATATGATTTGAGTTGTATATTTATTCTAGAATTGGAACTACAGGGAAATAGTAGAGAGGGGGAAACAGTAATTCTACAATGGTTAAATGACATTATGTATTTAGGAAGGTAATGCCAGAAACAAAAGCTGTTGCAATCTTCCACTCAATAAAAATTTATTTTAGACTAGTTTTGATGCACTACATCATTTTCTAGTCTTGAAATATATTCAGTGGAAAATTGAGAGAGTTTCTGTCTCTGTTGTTATGGAACGGTTCCACCACATACCTGAATCTGTAATATATTTTAGGAACGTAGCTAAATAGGTAAGTAAAGGGCATACAGAGTATCATAAGAAGACATCAAATCATCAAATAAATACCTTTATTTCAGAGAAAATTTGTATGTCAATCATTATTTTTCCTGGCTATAATTTAAGAAATATCTTTAATATAATAATAGGTATCGTTGGATTTTTTGCTAAGCATAATTAAAAAAAAGTATCTCAAATATAACCATAGAAATCTTTAGGGGATTTCAAGTGTTTCATACTTTATTGAACTCATTTCTCATTTTCTTTTCTTCATGATATTTCACACCAATCTTCGTTTTGTGGCAAGGATTCGAGCAAGAAGTATAGGAATACTTCACAATTGGAGCTACCTCATTTATAGCTGTAATCAAAGGAAGAGTTTCATATATAAGAGAAGTCTACGATTCTACTTAAGGAAATGTCAGAAAATCTGTGTAGAAATACAGACGGGAATCAGGCCACAATTGGGGCACGTTCACATGCACTAAGGTCCATCATGTCTCATCGTCCGAGTACATGCAGCTACTACTAAATCAAAAATTATATTTCAATGGGCAAAGGCGTAATCAGCATTTCTTTGATTTCAGTTTTTTCAAATATTAATTCATTTATTTTTTATTAAAAAATTAATCAAAATTAAGCTTTAAGTTTAAGGGAGATGATGACAAGGTGTACCAACTCCATTAAGATATTCTATTGTTTGGATTAGAGTAAGATCTATAGGAACAATTTCATAGTAATTCATTTATTATCAAATTCTTGAGACTGGAATGGAAACCTTAAATGTATTCTAATGTATTGTAATACCCTTCTGTAGAGGTATGCTTTTATTCCCTCATATCTATGCAGAAGGGTATTCTGGTTTACAGGTTGTAGTTGGTCACTGTCCTGGAACTCCTTTTTCCATAGAGCTTAGAGCCATAGAGCTTAGAGCCATAGAGCTTAGAGCCATAGAGCTTAGAGCCATAGAGCTTAAGTTGCCTAGATTTCATCATGGACAGTTTTTTTTCTCTCCTCAAGTCTTTGATGGCCTAACGAAATAAATTGCGGTGGTGCTGTTAGATGGAATCGCAGTGGCATACCGAAAGATTTTCAAAGTAAAAGATCGAAATTAAAACGTGGGGATACTAAAGGAAGAACCAGAGGAGACATGGTTGTGATTGTGTGTAGTGACTAAAGGGATGTATGCATATTGATCTGTAAGAATTATACACCTGCAGAGGGAAACTTTTGTATTGATCGAGGGAAATCCGTGAAGCCGGCTATTATAACAGATTATAACAAGCGCATGGGTTACGAGGGCAAATCCGATAGATTGACTTGAATCTTGAACTTGTGAACTGCCTTGACATCCGTCGGGAGCAAATTGAGTCATAGGGAGTTCCGTTTGACTCTCGTTAGAAATCTTTCGGAGGAAGACCGGGAAGGGAGTCGCTCAATTCATCGCCCTCGAGGCCGTCATTGTCCTGCGTCAACAAATATCGTTCACCTTGGAGCGAGCGATAACGAACATTGGGTTTAGAAAGGGAGAAAAGCCAGATGCCGCTAATGCTCCATTCGAGGCAAAGAAACACGTACTGCTTTCCGTTGTTCAAAGTTCAACGTAGGACTCGGTGTTGATACTTGTTCCAGGATTTTCCACACGAAAACAAAGATAGGATAAATGTTCATTTGTAGGGAAAGGGCTTGCAGATTAAAATCTATGAGAAAAACGGTAAAAAAGTACCAAAATATTATATTATCTTGTAATTTTTAGTTAAGTTTTGCTAAATTAATTGAAATAAAAAACAATATTTTAAAATATTTTGTCACATTGAAAACAAATGTTAATACTAACGCATATTTTTACAGTATTATTAAATTAATTTTGTCAAAATATCTCTAAATTTGACTAAATAGAGCCTGAATGATTGAAATTTATCCTGAAAAATTCCGGCTAGCGGGACCGTCAGTGCAAATTTAAATGCCGGCTTTCAAAGATTAGATTCAGGAAGGAGAGAAACACACGTCATGCCATAGCAGTAATGAGGTCACCAATAGAGAGGAATGCAATCATGACGTATTTGCCTGTTCCGTAGATTTCGAGAAAGCGTTCGATTAAGTAAATTTGGTGGATTCAATTAATTAATTGCAGAAAATAGGAGTAGAGTGGAGGGACAGGAGGGTAATCCGCAACCTGATGCCACGGTCGACTCAGGTGCGAGTGGCGGATGAAGAGACATTGAAGCAAAATGATAGCCATAGACTGGAGGCTTTTGAAAAGTGGGTTGTGGAGAAGGATGGAAAAGGTGGTCAGAAAGGAAAACAAACGAGGAAGTGATTGGCATGGTGGGGAAGGAAAGATGGATTTAAATGGATGGATGGGGAATGGATGCTGAAGACTGTGATAGAGTAGAGAACAATAGGCAAGCAAGGAAGGGGAATTAATAGGACGTTAGATGAAATGAAGGGAGGAAAGAAGTATGCTGAATTGAAGAGAGACTTACTGTAGTGCCCGTTGTCAAGTTGTTTTTTGTTGGGCGCGGCGAGTAAATGTATTTTTGCACAATTGTATAGGCTATATCCATTCAAAACATACCCGAACCAATTAAATACTAAAAATAATGATTAATTCGCCAAAGATTAATTTTGAGTGAGGAAAAGTGTGTGTGATCATTCCACTGGCATAAAATACAATGAATGATCGATAGGGTAGATCATTGATTGCTAATCGATAAAACAATGATACAATCAGCCTGAAATGTTTTCAATACAAATGAAAAATATGCAATATTTATTAGCGGAAATTAAATATGAAACAGTTGTACACCTACTAATGTCTCTAAAAGAATGTGAATAATATGTTGAAAGAGAGATTTGAATACTCTTCAAATATTATTTGAAGCATAAAATTATTTAGCAAATGTAAAATAAACAGAAACTATAAATACGTTTTTCATGTTACTATTCCATAACATGACCATTGATGTGCTTTTATTTTAATTCATTATTATTATTGGCAGTTGAACTTTTAAGGTAGGCCTTGGGTATACCTATCACTAAATACTGCTACATTTCTAACCATCGCTTAATACGACACAACGTCACACTACATACTGCAATAAACCGCTCTTCAATACCGCATACTGTCTTCTTCCTTTTATTCCGTCTAACACTCCTACCCTTCCCTACCCTTACCTTGCCTCTCTAACATTCTTCCCTCTATTACAGTTTTCAACATTCCATTGCCAATCAAAATCTCATGAACCCAATTTTTCTGCCTACTTTAAATTTCTCCCAAGATTATTCTCTCCTCCCCAGTATGCCCATTACTTCTAGGTTCATTTTCCTTTCCGCAAATTTGATTTTTTTCTCTCCTTCTCCACACCATCATTTCAAAAGCCTTCAATCTTCATCATATTGTTTCAGTGGCCAAGTTTCGGCACCTGACAAAAACCAAGCTTAATATAAAAGTGTTCACTATTCTTTTCTTTACATCCTGAGTTAAGGCTTTGTCATCAGCTACCTTCTATTCTTAAAGGCTTCTTCGTCTGACGCCATTATTTTATGGCAACATTTGATTGTATAATAAATAATATATTCACGGATATTGCAGAGAATTTGTGGCTTTCCACGGAGAAGACGATAACGGTTTATACTCGGAGGTTAGCTGTACAATTGCATTGTTTGCTTCCGTTTCTAATAAATTCTAGATTCTTCGTAACACAATTGCATACGTTCTTTTTTTCATGATCCTTATCGATTGTGCATAATTCCTGGAGAGCTATCTCAATAAAAAGACTATTCTCCGTATTCAGTGAAATCTTACGCAATTGGTTTTTAGGTTGGTTATTCGATGGCTGTTTTAAATAAAACTACGGAATGAGACAAACTTGGTGCTTTTACACACGGATTTAATGTTTTCCAGCAATTGATTCAAAATTACAACGCCATTTTTAGGGTTGACAATCAGGTGTCAAATTAATGAGGACTGGAAGTCAACTTCTCTGAATACATGATGGCACAAAGTATCTACCTGGAAGTTTGAATCCCAAAATCCTGAAACGTTTATGAAAGAGATGCTAAAATTAACTTTTTAGAACGGTTTGATATTTTAAAATGCTAACAGCTGCCTAATGCGTGTTCAAAATTGTGCGTAAATAATGATTTTTTTGTGCAAAACATTTGGATATGGAAAGTAATTCAAACATGTGGCATAAATATTCAAGCATATCTTACAGTATTTCCACACAAATCGCAAAGCTAATTGTTTAGAGGGCCAGTTTTATACTTATCAAGTATTCGGAACCAAAACACGCAAGACTCTTCAAGATAAAATTTGCTCCAGGTACGGATATTTCGACTCTCAACACACATTTATTTCATTTAACACCCTAATGCCTTTCAGATTTGGGCGCCTGAACCTCGACTGATACAAATGCACAAATCATCGCCTATTTCTCAGAAGTCCATTGAAAAGGCATGTGCGAGCTAGCTACACACGAGTAACAGTGTTTTTTTATAGAAATTAGTTTGTTTGCACCGCTTATCGGGAAAGTAAACACATAATTTAGCGAATAAATATTGTGCGAAAATGGTATGTTCATATCAAAGGACCGTCTAATTGCACCGCGGCAACCATTTTCTCGTAGAAAATTATGACGCTATAAAAATTAATTTTTTTCTTGCGAAAGGAGCCAATAATGCGGTTCTTCGCGATATGCTTCACGTTTATTTAACCATCGCCGCTTGCTAGATTCCGCAAGAATTCACTTCTTGATATACTATTTCTGGGTATCGATGTGATAGCATTAACTTACTCCATGAGACAACAATCCAAGGTGATGCGTAATAAAAAAATTGCGAATGTCATCATCAACATTTCAATCGTAGGATTGGTTTACTGCAGCCCTTCATTCTACTCTATTCAATATCAATTTCCTCAATCCCTGATACCTTCTGTTTTCCTTCCTTCTTAATTTGTCCTAAATACATGTCACTTGGTCTTCCTCGTGGAATCTTCCCTTCTATTTTTCCTTCTATTATATTCCTAATCAATCCATTGTGCCTAAATGTGTGCCCAATCCATCTGTTTCTTCTTTGTCGAAGAGTTCTCCATATGGTCTTATCCTACTCTGCTCTTCTATATACTTCCCCGTTCGTTACTCTTGTCTGTCCATCTAATCTTCAGCATTCTCCAGCACCATGTTTCAAAGGCTTCTTTTCTCTGCTGGTCAACTTTTCTAATGTTCCAAGTATCGAACCATAGAGCGCCAAGCTCTACACGAAGGTCTTGACGAATTGCTTCCTCGTTTCCAGCCTTAGGTTCTTTGAACATAGTAATTGCCTCTTCTTCATGAATGCGTTCTTCGCTTGATGTCAGTCGAACTTCTTCCATCCCATGTTATGCTGCTGCCCAGGTAGATGAAGGATTCCAATTGCTCTACTTTCACCCCTCGAATGGTGATATCTGCATTCAGCTTCTCTCTTCCGCACACAAGGATTTTAGTTTCCTTCTTGTTGATGTTCATATTAGATTCCCCCAGTACTTGATTCATAGCACCTAAGAGTTGCTTGCAGGTCCTCTCGCGTTTCCTCCACTACTGCGATGTCATCTGCAAACCGGTGCATGATGATTTCTTCTCCGTTTACCTTGACTCCTTTGATACCCAATTCTTGTTTGTTTTATTGCCTCTTCCAGGTATATGTTTAATATTGCTGGCGAGAAAAAATTGCAGCGAGGACCATCAAAAACTCGCCCGCTCTAGTGATGAATAGGCCCTATGGAATTAATTATGCAAATGATTTACCGCCTAATGTGTGGACCTTTGCGAGTGTTAATTAAGGCACTCGTCCACATTTGTTTTCCCGCGCATATCAAACGAATATTTCATTCATTCTCATTTGATCGATAATGGCCGCACTATCATAAAATTATTTGCAGCCCTACATAAATAAACTAATGCATGACCTCTAAAACCTACGTGTTTATTGTTATTATTATCTGGTAATCTACCGGTTAAGGTAGGTTTTTGGATGGACACAGCTAACAAATAAACATTGTGGGACTAACAAAACACGGAATCCAATCTGCTACTCTAAATCAGGTCCCTCTTCATCTTTGAGTACTTTCTTCCTCCTTTCATCCCGTCCAACATCCCTATACTGTTCCTTCCCTTTCCTCGTTTGCCTAACATTCTCCCATCAATTATAGTCTTCAACATCCCGCTGCCGGTCAATACCCCCTTCATCCACTTTTCCTGCCTCCATAGGATTTCTCCCAACAAACTCCTCTCTTCGCCCACTATACCAAGTACTTCCTCATTTGTTTTCTTCTCTGTCCATTTCACCTTCTCCATCCTTCTCCACACCCACATTTCAAAAGCCTCCAGTCTACGTCTATCCTCCTGTTTCAATGACCACGTTTCCGCACCGTACATAGCTACGCTCCATATCAAAGTTTTTATGAGTCTTTTCTTAACATCATTACTCAAAGTCCCAGTCATCAACTCCCTCCTCCTTGTAAAAGCCTCTTTGCCTAGCACAATTCTTCTCCTTACGTCCCTACTACTTTGACCGTGTTGGTCCAAAACACTACCGAGATACGTAAACTGTTCTACTTGGTCTAGTTTTTGCCCTCCTATTTTAGTGTTTAACTTAGCCTTTTTCTTTCTAGAGAATCGCATAACCTTGTTTTATTAATATTGATTTTCATCCCATACCTGTTGCACTGAATTTCCAATTCACTTAGCAATGCTTGCAAACCCATGGCTGACTGGCAAACTAAAGCTTGGTTATCCGCGAACCTAACTGATTTTACGTATTCCCCGCCCACTTTCATTCCTACCTCCAGCTCTCCCCATGCCTCTTTAATCATTTCCTCTACATACAGATTGAAAAGCATCGGTGATAATGGGCAACCCTGCCTTACACTTCATCCTAACATTGCCCATCCGGACTCCCTGTTCCCCACTCGCACCTGAGCAGTCTGAGGCATGTACAGGTTGCGGATTAGCCTCCTGTCCCTCAAATCTATTCCTATTTTCTTCAATATACTCATTAGTTTTTCCCAATTCACTCTATCAAAGGCTTTTTCGAAATCTACCAAACATGCAAATACCTCCTGGTTGTATTCTATATTCCTCTCGATTAATAATCTCATTACTGCAATGGTATCACGCGTGCCTCTCCCCTTCCTAAACCCGAACTGGTCATCCCCTAGGTAATCATTTGCCCTACTCTCTATCCTTTTGCTTATGATTCTTAGAACAACTTAAGTTGCGTGGGATATCAAACTTATTGTCCTGTAGTCCTCACATGACGTAGCCTTTACCTTTTTCGGAATAGGAACTAAAACTGATCTCACAAAGTCTTCCGGCCAGATTCCTTCCTCATAGATACTGCGAATCAGCCCATATACCCTCTTCCTCCCACACTTTCCTAAACATTTCAATAGTTCCGCGGGAACTATGTGTTTATACGTATTCATATTTGGAATGTTAATCCAAGAAGTAACCTTGACTCCAATCAATAAAATCCGATATTCAATCTCGTTGGCGTGGATGCCAATAACAAAAATGCAATAAATACATCTAAAATGAACATGAGGTCCCATGGGGGTCCCATGGAAGACCCTACCCTAAAGAAGGTGGGTACATAGTGATTTTACACAGTGCATATAACTCAAACTGGACAATAGGAATAAAAACATCGTGTAAATAGTTACCAAACTTAACGTGATCCCGTGGAAATTACGAATGATTAACCGGAAAAGGTCCTGAAGCATCTGAGGGAGTAGATATCAACCTTTTGAAATGTTTCTTTAGAATAAGATTGTCTTCGATAAGAAAAACTATTTGATATATGTTGACATAATGCTGGTTTCATCTGGGGTATATTTACCAAAATCAGTACGTATCGGTATTAATGCATCAAATATACTCGCGTATTAGCTTGACATCAACATTTTCATAGGGTACACACATTGGAAGAATCTGCGGGTAAGCCTTAAAGAAATTATGTTACCATATACGGGCTGCAGGAACATGTAATGAAAAAGTACGAGAGAAGTGTTATTACTTTACTTTGATTAGGCCATGTTTAGAATCCGCGGAAAGGTTTTGGTATTCATGGGAGAAAATATCAATGTAGAAATCGGAAAAGATTCAGGGAAAATTCACTAGGTTTGTGAAACTTGCTACGAGGAGGGAATAAGCATGACGATTGTGTTTGAACTACCTTATTTGCTTTGTAGCCGCTTGATTATCAGAGAGAGCTGGAAAGAGAGAGATGAACACCCTCGCAGACATGCACGAACACGAGCACCCTCGCGCTAGCCACGCACGGCATATAATCATAACAAAACCGAACCCAAGAGCACGGAAAACTAAACTTAATTACCAAACTTTAAATAATTAGTCAGACAACAATTGTTGCATGATGCATATAAGCGCGCATGTGCAATGGTGGATTTGTATGTTAACTATCATGTATAGTTTTAACTTTAACATAGTATTTAATCTTTTATATAAACTAATATTTCTGCATGCATGGATAGTGCCCTAACACCCCTCGCCACACACTTGAGCATGCTTGCGGGGCATCCTGTTGATTAAGATGAAAATAGAACGAACACAACTTAGTCTGCCTACGTTTGAAAAATAAATGATATTTTCATAATCATTAAAATCGTCAGTACCTCAAAATACTTAGTTTATTTTCAGCTTGAGATATCTGGCGGCTGAAATTATTCCACAGGGTTTTATTGGTTATTTGACCCTGGCTACCGAAAGGTGTATTACTGAAACATTTTAGCAATTGCTTATAAAGAAAGACTTAGTGTTATACTAGATCATCAAAAAAGAGATTTTTTCTCTACAATATTTCATCAAACAAAGCTGAAGATAGCTTGCTTCAAGCATCACGTGTCCCTAGACCCTCCGGTCAGCTGGCGAGCAATCCTCCAAAATGCCTGATTATTCTTAATACAATAATGTGATTTCGGATAAGACATGCAATCAAGGTAGTAAAAAAAATTTATATAGCCTATCCTTATTACGAAGTTCTGTCGGATATTAGTGATTAAATGAAACGTTCGGGTAATTTCAATCTGTAAAAGATCACAACAAAAATTGACTTTGTTTCAAAACGCATATATATTTGAAAAACTCAACTGGCAAATTAAACAAAGGAAACGATCTACGTGTTTTCGGTTTCAATTTTTTTTCTTCTGGCTGCGCGACCTGAGAACGAACATTTACTTAAAATATTTCCCGCAACGTGACAGCATCAATGCTGTTGCCGACGATGCCAGCGCCTCGTGGTCGAGAAGTTTAACTACGCACCTCCTGTCCTTGCTCATCCTAGGCCCGCCCCCGTGTATTTCCACGCCACAAACCAAAAACACAAACCTGGTCGGTGGTGGCCTTCACAAGCATGAGGGCTCGCTGCTGGTCCTCTCCCCTCCACCTTCCGGCTCGTTTTCGAGGATCCACAACGTTCCCACCCGCGGTCAGGGAAGATTCGTGTCAGTGTAGTCTGGAACCCGGGCCCGAAAGTCGCACATTTCTAGGAGAATGAACGCCTGTCCTGAATGGGGAAAATTAATACATTTCGACAACCCGGTTCCAGCTAGGTAGAAAATATCCTATACGTGTGAGCGTGCGTGACATTGTTTTCGGAATTGCTAAAGGTGAAGGAAGACAATAAATTGAACGCCTCACGTGCAATTTACGGACGACGAGGCGTTCGCGAAGAGATCGTAAAAAGTTACAGCAGTGACATTGTTTCCAAAATAATTGCCATTGTTTTGGTCACCATTAGAGCGAAATCACCTGACCGCCGGGAAAATAAAAAAGGGGGGTTAAGAAGACGGAGGAGGAGGAAGTGGCTGTTGGGGAGCAAGGAGCGGCTTTGGCGCGTGGGGAGGTGGCGAGTTGCAATACAGGTGAAAAAGAGAGATACCGGTCCCCCGAGGCTCTCCCGCCACCCTCCCTCCTTCCCTCGCGCATAAAAACGAATCGTCGCCGGCGAAGTCAGATCACTTAGCAGATCGCCTTGTGAGTTGACCAACGTTCGGGAGCTGACGGACGCCTAGACACCCAATTCTTCCACCGCGATCCCCACCCATACCTACGCCGCCTCCCGAGAAAGATAGACTGCAAGGCGCATCGTAGGCGGAAGCATAAGACGGAGGAGACGCAGGTGCAAGGGTTAATTAGTTTCGTCTCCGGTAAAAAAAAACACGGCTGAATTAGTATTATCTCCCACCACCACCCATCCGCACAAGAAATCAGCAGAGATGGGCGGCATTATGAGCCTTCTGTTCGGGAAGGCGCAGATCGACGCGTTTGTGACGACTGGAGACCGTCATGGAGCCGGCACGGACGCCAACGTCTGGATATGTATCGAGGACGAGTCTGGACACTCAACTCCGGACGTCCTCCTCGACAAACTCCTGCAGAATGACCACGAAAGGGGCAAGACTTACTCCTATCCCATCTGGAAGCTCGGTTCGCTGGAGGGAAAAGTGCACAAGGTGTACGTTTGGAGGGACGAGGCGGGGATCGGAGACCACTGGTTCCTGGACAGGATCGAGATAGCGGACAAGAGGAGGAACACCAGGCACGTGTTCCCGCTGCAGCGTTGGGTCAAGCCTCACGTGCGCTACGCGATGTTCGAGCATCACACCTTCCTGCCGCAGCACGACCCACACGTCGACATGCGCCGAGAGGAGCTGGAGACAAAGAGGAAGGATTTCGTGTACGCGTGCAGATTCAACTATGGACCGCTCCAGGTAGGTCCAGACGGAGGCAAAAATCCTCCGTTCGCTCTCCCTATCATGACTCGGTTATTAATTGACGCGCGTCGACGATGTTCCTAGACCGGGGGGTGATCAGTTCGGTGCGAGTTTGGGCAGACCTCAATCAGTGAACGTGGTGGTAAAATATTACTTATCCACCACGCCCTCAGAATTCAAATCGAAGTTTGATTGTGTTATTTGTGTGACTTGTGGTTGTTGTTTTGATAGTTGCGGTTGAACCTCGTCTGTCACTTAAGCCTTAGACATCAATGGTCGTCGATCATGACATTGAGAGCGAAAGCAATAAAATTTTAATCACTCGAACAACTTGGGAGAGAATTGTGACCTTGAATTATATCAGTGTATATGTTTAATTTCGTATAAAAGACAAAATTTATTTCGCGAAAGTAATACGAGCATGCCCAAGCTATCATATGGTCGATGTAAAATATATAAACTTCCGTGACTAAAATGAGAAATTTTAGATTGAGGAGCAACGCATTCGTGATTTCCTAATTTTCCCACGCTCTGCGTTCGAGCAGTGAGACGCAACCGGTTGTACCTGCCGCCGATGTCACATAACGGGACATTGAATTGGTATTATTTAACTCGTTATTACGCCTCGGGTGGAAATTTGTGTGGACAAGGGACTACAGGGAAATGCCCTACCGCTCACCCTAGCGGTGGCTTACATTGTAATATATAAATAAATAAAAATATATTTAAAAAAAGAGATCGTGTTTTCGAGGGGATCAGCAGGGAACTCGCCGCGGGATATTTTAGAAAACAAAATAACTCCTCTTCGGAAAACTATTATGCGGCCGACAAGTGAGATTTTACGCGTACAACTTTCTCTGTGGAAGTCAAAGTGAATATTGGAATCGATTGGGATGGTGTTTACAAATTTCAGGGGTGGATTCTTCTGCCCAAAAAGTATATTAAACTTCGGTATTTTAATGAATAGTTACTTGAAAACGCAAAGCTCATTTCGTTCGGGTTGTTAAAATTCTGTCTATTGTGACACCTGTAGAATTTATACTGCATTTCCTTTGCTCCTATCTTTCATCGATTAGCGATCTCTCAATGCTTAATGTCACTTATGAATGATTGCAGCAGAATCCCACTCCATATCACGGTACGGAGAAGAAAAGAATAGGCATGTTGAATGGAATTATTTATTTATTTATGCACTCTGCAAGCCATCGCAAGGGTGTGTGGCAAGGGGTGAATACACACCAGAATAATTATTACTCGAGCATGATCCTACCGAGGCTGGACAATGTTATAATGATCCCATATTTTTCGTGGAAAAAATGACAACTCAAATCCAACTGTTCTGTACTTAATCTCTCTAATTGTTCAATGCAGCAATTTCAGAGTGTAAAAATCATTCGCTTTGACCGGGATTCGAACCCGGATCCCTCGATGTCCGGCCAGCATTTAGCCAGTTGAACTGTCGAGGCATCCTCTTACGCTATCAGTTGGAATCTCTCTAAATTTATTAACATGATTTCTCCTACCGTAGTACCATGGGGGTAATACGAGGGTCATCCGGAAAGTAGTACCCGTTCGTGCCGCATGAAGTGCTGACGACGCGAGTAGCCGCTGGACGAGGTCAGATAGCTTCAGTGGCTTGTCTGCCTTCTCTGAGCCAAGTTGCGTGACGCTAGCATTGCCTGTGTTGTTTCTGTGATTGTTTACAATGTTTAAAAAAATTGAGAACGCCGCCAGTTGTGAAGTGAGGGCAGTGATTAAATTCCTCAATGCAAGAAACGTTCGCCCATGTGATATTCATCGCCAATTAAAGGAGGTGTATGGAGACAATGTAATGGACGAGTCGTCTGTTCGGCGGTGGTGTCGCAACTTCAACATGGGGAGGGGGAACACACACGACGATGAGCGTTCGGAGAGACCGTCTGTCATTACAGACCAACTGGTGAGCTCAGTTGACGAATTCGTGAGGAACGATCGGCGCGTCACAATTGATGACATCTGTGAGCATTTTCCCAATGTTTCTCGAACAATTGTTCATGAAATTGTTAAACACCATCTGCATTATGCAAAAATTTGTGCAAGATGGGTCCCTCGCGTATCTCAATGAGCTGGCGGCGAAGGACTATGCAGCAGGAATACAGAAACTTGTCACACGTTATGACAAATGCCTTAATTTGCTTGGAGATTATGTTGAGAAGTAGTTTAAAGTATCCTCTTTCAAATAAAATTTTTTATGTTTGTTAATATTTACTTTTGTGTCTTTATTTCACGAACGGGTACTACTTTCCGGATGACCCTCGTAATTCATTCTCAATATCACTGCTAGAGAGACTCCCTTCCGATTAATGCAAAAGATTTATTCTGTGATTTGACCTTGGCCTCTTGAGTGATTCCAGGCCTAGATCCTTTAATATTTTGTATACGCTACTAAGTTTTTCATAACAACGTTTTGCAACTCTAGCTCCTCTATGCTGCCCGTGATCCAATTCGGCAAGTAATCCAACTTAGTGAGGATCCCTTATACTTGCAGCATATTCTAAATGAGACTTGACCAGCGACAGATGATATTTCACTTTGACCTTTTCATCATATTTACCCAGTACTCTTCTAATAAATCCTAAATTTTTGTTAGCTTGTCCACATATTCCCCGTATGTTTTTCATCCAGGAGAGGTCATGAATAAGGGTAACGTCTAAGTAACATATTTAATCGAGTTTACACATTCCATCTGGATGTTTCCGATGGAGGGAATTGCTCTTTTTCCAAAAATGTATCACTACGCACATTTTTAAGTTTAATTTTAATTGCCAAGTGTCGCACCAGCGCTGTATAGCATCAAGATCATCTGGTAGAGTTGTTCTGTCCTCCGGATCACGGATATTGCGGTAAAGCACAGCATCATCGGCAAATGAACGTATCTTACTTGTGACTATGGAGTCATTGTCGTTAACGTAAAGTAGGAACAAAAAGGAAAGGTAGGAAAGTGGTCCGACAATGCTTCCCAGGGGAACACCTGAAGTAACTTCTACTGAATTTTAGCTAACTCCGTCTATGACTACTTTTCGTACCCGGCCATTCAAAAAATTTTTAATCAACCTCGGATATTTTTATCTATGCAATATGCTTCTGGCTTTACACGTAGTTTAGTATGAGATACTTTGTCGAAGGCTTTTCTTAAAATCTAGAGAAATCGCGTCAACTGAGACAGAATATCATGAACTAAAAGCGGAAGTCGTGTCTCGTAAGAATCTACCCTTCCTGCAACCGTGCTAATTTTTAATAAAAATTCCTGATTATCGAGGTGTCTCGACGATCGAACTAGCTACCGTATATTCCATAACCTCGCACGAAATGGATGGGAGGGAAATAGGTCTGTAATTGCTCAGTTCCTCTTTGCCTCCCTTTTTAAATATTGGTGTTATCTTTGCCGTTTTCCAATCTCTTGGAACCTTGTGATCTACCAGCGACTTCTTAATTATTATTTCTAGATACGGCGCAATTTCCCAAGCTAGATCCTTGAATATACGAGCGGGTATTTCATCGTGCTCGGAGGATTTATTAGGCTTAATATTTTTCAGCGAGCGTTCCATTATATGAGGTTTCAATTTTGGGCGTCGGTTGACCGGTGCGATTTGGTAAATTATCGGAGGTATTCTGGGAGATATTGGGGAAGACGCTTTTAAAGAAGCAATTTAATAAGTTAGCCTTTTCCAAACTTCTGGTTACTCTTTAGCCTATGTCATATTTGAGTGAATTAACTGTTAACTTATATCCCTTAACTTCTCTGACGCATGACCAAACTTCTTTTGGATTCTTTTTCAAATTTTCCGCTAAACTTTTCCTTTTGAATTCGCTCAACGCTCTCCGAAATTCATTCTTTGCATTCACCCTAAATATCTTATAATCACCGGGAATTCCATTCCTTTTGTTATTTTTGTCGCTGGAGATATCATTCCTAATATTTTTCATTTTGGCATGACATCGCAATGTCTTTCTATCATCCGCGTTGAACCATCCAGAATCCGTGTCATCTTTTATAAATTTACTCGGGTTTAAGTTGTTTACTGCTGAACGCGTGATCTCAAGGAAGTGATTCCACGTATCCTCAGTATTTACGTGATTACTATCTTTCTTAAAACTTGCAAACTGATTCTGTAGCCCTCCCTTTAGACCATTTTAATCCCCTTGTTTAAACAAGTAAATTTTCCCTTTAGGCTTCTTATTTAGGACCCCATGCAGCGAAAACTTAGCATTTACTGCCCTGTGGTTACTAACTCCTTTTGCAGTCTCTATATTTAAGATTTTTCGGGAATATTGGTTGCTAATAAATTAAGGATGTTTTCGCCCCGACAAGTTGATGCAATGAGTCCAACGTAAAAGAATTCAATTGCGATTCGCAGATATCTTTTCAAAGGGAGGTAGAAAGTAGTGCGTCACTTTGTGTCACGTTAAGCGAGGCTTTAAAATATAGCGATGGTTAGTCTGTGAGTTTATCCACAACCTACATTAAACCATAGGCTATTATAATAATAAGTTGGCGGAGTTCGCTTGAAATAAGGTGAGACCACCAAAAATTAATAGCTGTTGGCGACCGCTAATAGATAACACTTCGGAGAGAGAAGGTGAGTTAGGAAGAACGATGCTTGTTTACGGAATGACTCGCCAAAGGAGAAGATAAGCGGATATTTATTTGCGGTATTTAGGATAACCTTCGGTCACACTCCTTATTTGTCGTTCATGGATGTATCATTCTTTACCAACAGTCTTAAAATTAATATTAGTTGCTACTTCTGTGGATTGATGGATATTGGAATGTATGCAGTTGTTTCCAGTGCTAATATAGTATATCTTTCTAGAGTCAACTCTATGTCTCATATAGATTATTTACCATGCACACAGTCTTTTTTCAACTTTGCAACGTAAAGAAAATAATTTGTCAGGTCTGTCTTAACGTGCTGGCAGCTTGAGTTCGATTAGTAATATTATTTCACTACCTTGGACTGTTGATTACGTACTGTGCAATCGTTCTCAGGTTGGAGGAAATCATATCTGCCATCATAACTACGATAAATCGACACTGCACATCTTGGGCGACTTTAAAGTCAACGACCTGTGGATTGGCCGAGTGGGCCTTAATCCTGGTTGTAAGATGTTAAGGAGTGGTGGCAATCCCATGAGATGCAGGACTGGAGAGTAAAGGAAAGAACGAAGGAAAAATACAATATTTCGTTTTAGGATATGCTAGATCCGTTGAGCACTAAAAAACAACTAGATATCGGTGGCAGCCAAATGAGAACTTGAGGATTATGTCTTTTCTTAACAATTTAAAATTAGCATTATTTGAGAGCAGATATTGAGTTCAAATGTTGAAACCTCAATGGTTTTAATAATTAGAGTACGTGACGGTTGAAAATCACAAAAAGGTATATATTTCCTGAATGATTAGGTTGCCCTATTCGTATTGGCACAGCAATCTAAGAAATGATTGATTCTAAGTGATGTAAACTAATAAATTAATTATTAAAGGAGGACTAGTGTTTATTTTCTAAGCACAAAAGTTCACCGTTAAAAGGAGGGAAGATAAAGCAGAGAAAAGGATGAAGGAAAAAAGGGAAATAAATGTGATAAACAAAGGGATTAGCAAATTATCCGCCAGCGGGTGTAGGTGGGGAACTCACTTCTCACAACCCGAGACGCTGTTTTGATTCCCTTAGGTTGGCACGATTTAATATTTTTGTGGCATAGTAATATGCAATCTACCACTAGGGTGTGTAGTAGAAGGTGATTACACTCTAGAATACTTTTGACCTAAAATAACTTCTGATGATAAAATGACTTCGATAATAAAACAACTTTTGGTACGTCACATTAAAGTTTGGTGCTCACAATGGAAGTTCTGTAGCCCCATTAATTTATTTTTATAATATTATACTATAAACATAATCGCAAAATTATGGAAGCTATTACAATACAATCTGAATCGAAAATTACGTCTGCCCCGGTTCACCGGCTGATTGAAAAAATGCAACTTCACTTGTTTCAATTACAGTCACTCAAGAAGTCATGCGTCGTTCTGGGAATAAGATGTACCCTCGCATCAATTTGTCCAGCTGGAAAGTAACTAACTACTTATTCAACTTAGTTTGAGCAACTTAAACTTTCGCATCCTCGAAACGACCGCGACACTCGCCTCCCGCCTCCGACACTTAGCCGAAACAACTAATGATGTCCGCTCTGCGAGATCTCCGTCCCTAACTCGTCCACGGACTTAGAATCGGCAACCCAGTAACGCGCCTCGGACCTACCATAAGTATAACCGCACTTCGAGTGCCATGGCGGGGGACAACCTTTTAAACGGTGACGAGCTCAATTTCCGGTCCGAGAAAGAACCGAAGATGCCGTGGCTCCACATATCAAATGAAATAAATTAGGGTGGCGTGACCCCGAATAACCGCTGACATTGGGCGCTAACGATGAAGAAAGGTTGTAGGGGAGGGGCTAGAAATTCGCGGTCAAATAATCACGGCTACCAATGTGCACGGGTTGGATGATACTTAATTTTTTTCCTCTCGATCGAAATACACTCGGATACCCGCTTGTGAGCGGCAGGGTTACAGGCGGGGTCTTATCGTGATGATGATTGCAGAATGCTGTAGTTGCGCTGATCGTAATTGGTAAATTTGACATCAGCATTCGCTATTTGAGTCCAGAATTTATTAATCATATGAGTGAAAGGAAAGCAATGTACCATTGGCGCATAATCAGCGGCCCGGTAGCAGCATATGACCCGCCACTGATTTCTATACGGCCCGCGATAATTGTCGATTTTTTAAAATGAAACAATACTTGAAAAATGGCAATTTAAAATTTTTTGTGCCTTTAAATAATAAATGACTTTTGACGTGAAGAAGTGACGATCATGCCTGTTTATTAGGTACTTCATGTATTCACTTATTTATAAAAGATTGAGATATTTAAAGTTGTTCTCATATTCAGAATTTTATTCCTAATGCGGCCCACAAGCTCGGAAAATATTTTTAATGGGAAAAAGGATGCGTATTTATGATTTGAATGTTGCGATATCAGGTTTTTTTATGCGTTTAAATTGTTCTACATGAAATATATATATGATGAATAAACATCGGGAAATTTTTCGATAATCATTACTAGTAATTTGAAATCGTTTTTCATCACTGTTTATACAATATTCAAGGACTAAAGCTTAAGTTTTTACCTTTGACCAACATCGTGGTAGGCATCGCCCTCTATCTGAATCCAGCTGCGAATTAGAAATACGGGAACTTCAATACTGTTCAGCCAATTCATCTAAAAACAAAATCGCCGACTGATAGGAAAACAAAGAGAAAATTGTACCCTACCTTACGCAAAAGTGAGTGAATAGAATATCATCCAAGTGAAAGTTTCAACAGCCATTTCTCAAAGATTCAATAAATGCAGAATCCCAGGAAATATTTGACCCACCAGCTCCGAGACAATGAGTAACAAAAAAATGAGATAAAAGAAAACAATTATTATTCAGGGATAATCAGTGTGATGATTTACAAATAGTTTGAAAAAATAAGTTCTCTAGAATACTCTCTCTCCCATTTCGATCGCAACAAAGCGCATTTCACAATTTTGAAAACTTGCGATCTAAGTTATCAAATTATGTAATTTACCAAGAATTACTGGGAACTGCATCAAGATGCCAAATATAAGTAATCTGGTAAAATTTGGCGAATATATTATAGCCTATATGAGACTCCATCAAATGACCTTGATAAAATAGGATCTTTTGTAGCTACTTTTGTTAATTGAGTCCAGAATTTATTGACCATGCAAGTGATACGAAAACATGTATCCGAGGTTTTACGTGTTTTTATGAACTGGAGGACTACCACCAGAAGAATTAGGGATTAATGGTGCAGAAATGCATATTTCTTTTGGGAAAAAACTGGTAGTCTATCAGCATCTACCCACCTTAACTTAATGATATTCATTAATTTTTGGGGAAAAAGCCGAAATATCACCGTTTCAAAAATAGGCGCCTCAGAAGGTGTTCATAATGAGGCTTAGAGTATGTTACATCGCAACAAATTAATAAAAGCGTTAGAGTTCGAATTCCAATTATACCTGTCCAACGAATTACGCGTGAATGAGAGTAACCTTTTGCAATTAATCATGACTAATACATGGACTAAGGCTCGTGCAGTCGCGAGCATTCTTCTTGAATGGGGTCTAGGGCAGCATAGGCATTTTGGCGCGAGCTCAATCTGGCGCTAGCTTATCACGGCGCGAGTTCTGTCACAAACCCCCCCAATGTGCAGTATCAGCTGGCTTTTAAACTGGCGTCGTTGATTTTAATTTTCATTCTGATAGTTCTTTTTTTGTATTTACTAGGAATTTAATAGTAATAGTTATTTATATGAGCGAATTTTTGAATCATATTATTTTTCCGGTGTTTTTTTCCCTTTTCTAGCCTGATTTTATATTTCTTTTGTGCCATCGAAAGTGGATTTCAATCTGGCATGTCATGGATCCTAAATGTGAATCTCAACGAATTTCATGATTTGTTCATGCCTAGCATTTTTCTCGTTGCTTGAAGGGTGCTAAGAATTGTTTTACCCGTAAAATTTGGGATCGCAGATTTTCAGGAGTAATATTTCTGAATTTATTCACGCTGATAAATATGATGTGACAATCTTCAACAAAAGGGAAATGAAAATTATTTGGCGAGTGGTATTTGTACTCTAGCCATAATTACTCCTTTCGCCATCAAATTAAAACGTTTTAGTGTAGTACAAACAAATTAGCTGTAAGATGAATTAGTATTATTTGAAGTAGAATCATCTTCATATTTTGTTTTTGCATTATATAGCGTAATTTATCGTTAGATGTACTATAGGATTGTAAGCATTCTTTTTGAACCTCCACGCATTGAAAGCTATCCATTTCCGAGTTAAACGTGTATGGAGATAATTCAGAAGAATGCCTTCTAAAATTCATAATAAGTTACTCACTAAATTGGTAAATCTGTGCATCGGAAATGAAAATGTTCTCGTGGGACATTATGATATTTTCTTTTATTATCCATGTAACCTGTAAGAGTTTGCTAGTTTTATTCCTCGAGATGATTCTTTTACCTTGTCTCAGTACAGGGACCAAAAATATGGGTCGTGCCTCATAATTCAATCAAACTGGCAGACGAAAATTCCACGATTAACCTGTTGAAAGAACATTCTCCTGGAGATATTGCAATTTCGAAAAGTGCGTTCTTATTTTTTTTATTCTGACGACCGTTATTTGGATCACATAGTTCACTCAATTGAGTGATAAATTCGCAAAACTCCTTTTTTTTAGCGTTTACCGTCCCCCAAGGGGAAATGTTTCTCTTCGGGTTACTTGCCGTGTGATTATTCGTCGTAAATTATTGTTAAAGAATCCTATCAGTTGGCCATGGAAATGCGTCACATTGACGATAAACCACCACTTTGAAGTGAATAACACCGAAGATTTTGATAGCTTGAGAGGCTTAGCAGATCGAGGGCAAATGCTCCTGTAAATACAGTGATAAGAATATACCTTATATCTTACTGCAATACAAATTTGGAGTTGAGAGGGTCCTTAGCAGGTCATCTATTTAAATGATCGTGAAATAATTGCGATCATATTCGTCTTGAATTTTCCTTAAAGTTCCTCTAGGAAGAAAGGTGTCTGTTTACAGGTACATTCCGTTCATGTAATCGCTTAAACTGCCTCACGTGCAACGGCTGATGAAAACTTAGCGATAAAATACTCAGCAAATAACCAATTACTTCTAAAATTTTATTTTTGTTAATAGTGATCGTGTTGATGTTGAAAGAGCAAGGAGGATTTATATGCATTAGTACTTATTAAGAGGTATTTACGTCTATATTCCAATTAATTCCGTTATTAATGATGAAATTTCTTGGACAACATGTAGCTGTGGGAATTTAACTTCGTAAAGATAGTTACTATTAAATTAGGTTACTATTAATAAATCACATTGGATATATTATTCCATTAGGAAATCCTGAGTTCTTAGCTGGAGGAAAGAAGTAGTTTGATGATTTACAAAACCTTTGTGTAAAGTTACAAAACAACCTCATAAAAGTTACATTCGACACTCACAATGAAAAAACGACTGCTCTGGCTCTCTTGAATAGTGATTGAAATATTATCTCCTTGGATTACTATCACTAGATAAATGCCTTGTACAATTCTAACAAGAAAAGTGCTAATGTTCACCGCAGGAATCAGGAGAATAGGTAATTATTTTTCAATTTTGCCGTAGCTGAGACATTGTTTCGTCCTTGATTTGAGCGTAAACTATGAGTTTTTCTCGTAATATGAATTAAATAAAAATACCTTGAATGGCTGCTTTGTCTCCTTTTAATAGCGAATACTGTTGAATTGCTTGCGTCATTTAGTCCGTATAATCTCCATTGTCCACCTTAGGCCGACTATTGGTAAGAAAACTTTCTATGCAATACTTTTGAATTCCAATTTGAACAAAATCATCATTGGTTAGCTAAAGGTCTTTATAAAAATGGTTATCGATTCGGCTCTAAAAATTAACTTAACACTCATGTAACACTTTCGAACAGTCATTTTTTATTTTAAAGCTGACATAATTTTGTGTGATTTTTTTTCAGAGTTACAGGGTAAAATTCGTGGGCGTAAGAGCCGTAGAATCAGGTAATTAATTTAAGTATGCAGTCCCCCTTTCTTTTGCTGTGTTTCAGAAGTAGTAACACCGAAAATAGTCACTTAACTGAATATGGGTTTCCGTGACGATTATTAACATAAAATTTATGGTTTCCAAGGCCTTATTCTTCTCATATTACCCCGTCGTAAGACTTATTTTCCTTTGGTCCATGAGCTACAATTTTGGCGAGAGAAAAGCAGTCAAAGAATCGCTCTGTGAAAAAAAGGGTGACGTTTAAGAAGTCACCAAAGAATGCCTTGAGTTTTCTTCCGGGTGACATGACGAAAAGGTGGACCTTATATTGGAATTACATCTGTCGTAATTCTTTGAATGAATACAGCCACTGTTAATTTATGAAATATTGTGGGAATGGACAGTGACAACGAGAAAGCCACGAATAAAAATTGACTCGCTTTAATAAAGTCCGCGATACTTTTTTTTCAATTGAATGGTATTTCTTAATAACTATACGAGTATCACGCCCGGGAGAACTTCCCTTATCAAAACAAACCAATTCAATTATTGGCGTGACTGAGAGATAAAGTGGCCAACTAGCAGGGTGCGAGGGATAATAAATTAAATGCCAAATCAAAACGCTTCCTGCCTTCATAATTCTTTCTCTACAGTTCCCTGAAATTGTAACAGTTAATATTTTGTGATAGCTACGTGAGATTGGTGTAATCGCAGTTGCATAACACACATTGACTGCTTACAATAATCGTCATTAAGTAACAAGTAATCATCCATAAATTTGTAACTTGAATCTTATGTATTATGAACGGGATAATAAATATACGTTAGACATTTGCTAAGGTACGACTCTTTTCATCACAAACTCTTTCTCTCTATATTTTTCTTCAAAAATTATGGAGACTCAATTTTTGAAAATATTTATCGGAATTCTCCGCAAGAATGAAGAAAGATAAAGATTGTTATGAATGCAAAATTATAGCAAGTTAATATTCTCACTTTGTATTAGTTTGAAAAAATATCAATAGAAGTAAGAAAGGTTTTTTAACAATCCCCTATTTCATTTACACTCAAAGAAGGTTATGAGTTTATTTAAGCAAGAGAAAAAATCTATTACTTTTATTGATTCAAAACTGATTTTGAATCCCTTCAATCATTTTTAAAACAAAACCCTCTAAAAGTAATTCTCTCGGAGATGTTACCATCTTTCGTTTGAAAGAGCACGAGAAGATGGGTGAATTGATATTACCGTGAATAAAAAATCTCATCTCCTGAAGTAAATGTCGATTATTCATTGATTTTTAAATTACGTTTGTGTTACTTTATATCTATTTACATGTCGGGTTGTAAGAAACATGTAACGGGACACAACTCGATCAGGATGCAATGGATAAGTGAATGAATAAATTCATCTATCATTTCGTGGAAAGATTGTGGCCAAGTTTTTTCACGTTTATTCTCAGTGACTCTTTGAAAATTAAAAAAGAACACCCGGGCGCGAACTCATTCCGCCCCCACGATCGTTCCGGGACGGAAGAACAATGGTCCAGATGAGGGGACAAACCCAAAGGCCTTCGGGGTCAATAGCCCGGGTATGGCGAAAGTGAGTGACGCCGGAATGAGTTCTTTTTTTAACGAAAAAAAAATAAAAGCGTCCGACTTTTCCTTCTCGCCGTGTCATGAGCGCTTCGAATGGAGCGAGTGGAGGAGCGGAGGTGTGGGACTCTCGCTCAAGCCGATCGTCCATCGGAGGTCGTGCTTGGGAACAGCTCCCCTCCCTGCGCAAATATTGGTGGAAATTTGACCTTGACTCGAAATTCCGCTGATGCCGAAGACGAAATATATCCGACTGGAGCAATAAACACGCCGTTGCAATCTTGGTGACGAAGAGTCGTTCCATCTTGTTTTTTTTCTATAATCCTCACGTCCATTTAAAACAGTATTTGCATGCCTGATTGATACGCAGGTGGGTAGGTACAGTGTAAATGGGTTGCACAGTAGTCTCATTTTTCAGGCGGTTATTTCTCCACCTATTTTTTAAAACCAACTTCCCCTTGGTTTATTCGATAGACGATTTATAAAGCGCGTATTATATTTCCATGGCTTATTTTAAACTAATTTTGGTTTCCATATGTTACGGGTTGTATCTTATTTAATTGTATAACTGATTTAATCATTATTTGATAAATCGGTGCTGTTAAAAACTCTCGTCATAAATCCTTTTTAGGCAAAAGGCGATCTCTACTTATCGTATGGCTGCAGTGGTTCGAATGATCTCTACCTGGCGAAACCTTGCGTCCTTTGTGGAGATTAAATTTTATTTTGCCAGCGTAAGAATATTTATATCGACTGTAAAATATGATGTGCAAATAGATTTGCTTAGCTGTATTTCTATCATCAATCACTAGTAATAGGATCACGTAAGTGCGAATCACAGAAGTTGTCGAGTAGCTGCAGATAGTATTCGTTCCTTATCTCTACTAAGCATAGCGTTTTTATTCCAGGCAGTTTTTTTTATAATTTCACTCTAAAATGATGGCATGCACGTTCATTCTATTAATTTAAAATATTCACAGGCGAGATTAAATAAATGTAACCATAGAAAGTTATAGCTTTAACCTTAGAAGTCCTACTCAAAATAGTAGTATTCACGAGTTCGTACTGCATGCCCTGCCGATGTCACGATTCGTTATTTACCGTACATACAAGTTTAAAATCGAATGTATTGCCGCCCCATTTTTTCCCACTGTATTTTCATAATTCACACTGAAGGAGGAACGGACAGTTAGGCTAATCATTTACCGACAGAATTTTTCACCCAATGTCCCAATCAAGGCTGTTCGAGGAACTCTCACGTTGTCTTAAAAATGTGTTTCCCAGTTCAATATTCCGTTATGATATATGTTATCATTGATCCACTATGATGAAGAACCTTTTTTTTAATTAAATATAATTTAGTAATTGAATTAATAATTTTAAAGATGTTTAATTGTGAAAAAACGCATTGAACAGACTTATTTTGAGAGCATGAGAAAAACTCCAATGGAGGATGTAAAGGACAACCGAAGATACGAAAGAAATTATTCAAATCACTCTCGCACTACGGTAGAAGAGATTAAGAGTAGGGCAGAGAGATTTAAGATGTCCATTTTCCCCACGAACGATAAGGGATCAGTACGTTTTCCGACAGTGCTCAAGGAGGTGGAAATATATTGAGTCAAAAGCAGTCCGGTGTGTAGTCGAACAAATAGGACCCCCTGCCACAACCCTAAGGGTGGCTTGTAGGTTACTATGTAATAAAATAATTAATAAAAATAAAGCTCTTTTGATGGCATCTACGATGACAAATCGATCTGTTCTTTCCTTTGAAAACTACCCATTTTCATGGGTAAAGATTGGACAGAATAATAAATAACTTGGACAGAATAATTTGATAAATAGCAATTTTCGATAAAAGTAGTAATGGTTTGTGGGAATAGGAGATTTTGGGGTGTGTTTCAATAGGGGATTTTGGAGGAGTTGTCCGTCGTTTCGCGTATCTGAGAGTATTTCAGGTCGCCGAAAGAGAACCTTGAGTCCTAGCGGGAGCATTCGGCAGGAAGAAGCGACCAGCGTCCTTGAAACTAGTTTTCGTAATGGACATTTCCGCGTTGTATCACCATCCCCGGCAGTTAAAATTTAAAAGGACTCCCTGCCCTGGAAGTGTAGTAATTATGAGCGTAGACGACTTCCTTAATCCCTGGCAGGAGGCGAAAGGTTCTTTCCCTCCACTTCGTTTCCTTGTCATCCTTTCTTTTGACCTCCAGTGCTCCAGCTGGGAATCAGGCGGCCCACGCCTGAAGGCGAAGGCGGGGAATCCCTAGAGGCGACCGGCTGCTTGAGAAAGCTCTCACGGACATAGAGGAGAGGTAATCGGTGAAGTTGAGCCGTCGGTAGGAGTAGCACAATACCACATGACGGATGCGAACGTCCGTACTTACGTGTATCAATGCGTATTATGGATGACGACAGGGGAATGGGTAATACCCGAACACTTGGGCAACGCTGGGATTCCTGAGTACTCAGATGAAAACTCTGAAAGCCCCATGTTTTAATTACTCTCATATTGTTTCTTTTAATACTATTTCTCTCCGAAATGATTTTCTTTGTCAAAGCAATACCATTTATACATTAAATGCCTCCTTTTATCACGGCTTTTGACATCCAAGTAGCTTTCAATATTTCCTTCGCCCACGTTTTCCGCCTCCTCCTGATTTCCACTAGAAACTTCCTCTCTTAGAGATAGGGGAGACAATAGGCTATTTACACATCATGAATGCAGGTAAATGATACAAAGAAATCAAGGGCAAATAAATGGAAGTTCTCGCGATATTTAGAAACGTGATAGTCGTCGGACACCTTAAAAAAATCTGCCTGTAATGGGAAGAATACCTTGCAAATACCATTCTTAAGATGAGTATTGTATTGCAGGGGGAGAGAATGTAACTGCTAACCTGATGAATCCTGGTTCGACTCTTGGGTTATGTATTTGGATAAGTTCTTTTAAAAGCCAAGCGGACTCATGCACCTTAACGGGGCGAAAAATATTTTACTAAGCTGAAATTTTATCTGTGTAACGCAGCGTAACTCTTTTTTGTAGGATTAAATGCACCCTTCAACAAAACCACAGTAACAATTATGCGTCGTAATTTTACAAATTATGCCATCAAACGTTCAAAAACCAAATTTAACCTTCAAAAAGTCACAAAAAGTAAACCCTCTCCTGTTCTAGAGAAATAATAAAAGTAAAACGCGGTCCGCACTTCTATCTACTCGGATGCCAAATCATCACACAATCCAGCAGTAGTGGGAAAAAATATACGCTAACTTCAATGGACATTGATCATGAAAAAACTTCTTAAAACAGATTCAACCTAGGTGGAATTCTCGTATCTCCTATTTCAGACCTTCATATTGAAAATAGTTGCTGCCTGTTATGATCAATGCTAGTCACAGTGAAACAAATGGGAGGAAGCTAGGTAGAAAAATTAATCGGTGTCATTCTTCACTATAACTTCGCCTCTCCATCAATAGAAAATCCTATGCACTACAATTCTATTCTAGTAGGTAGTCGTCTCCCCTATTTTAATGGATTGGGGAGCTTCGCATAAAATTACCCCAGTCGGATATCGTGCGCGTCAAGAACGACCTCCGACCGTTAAAATAGAATGAAGGGTGGAAAAAGTCAATCAAAAGGAATCGCTCTAAATTTAAATTTTTAAGAATGTGTTGACATACATTAGACCTCGGCAAACCACCTGTCACCAAGAATTGCCAAAGGGTTCGTCACATTTACTGTCTATGGTGCCAGAGGTCTCTACATCTACATCATGGCCCGCAAGTCACCGCAAGGGCGTGTGGCGGGGGGTGTTAGGTTATGCAAATACATATTCTATCAACTAACAAACTCATGAACCTGAGAATGTAGTAAAAATTTATCCAATAACCTGCAGGCTAGAATTTGAAACGTAAGAAGGCGAAACTCCACTACCACATGGACATGCAACATACAATGGTCTCCACCCCCAAGGAAACCGGTAAGGAATGCGACAAAACGCTGCAGGTAGCGGGATAGTCCCCCCACAGAGAGAGACGAGGGATGGAAGGGGAACTTAAAACAAACAAAGTAGAGTAAGTAAAACTGGGGATCGAGATGTTGCGGTGGCTATCGTATTGGCTTCCCACCCAGGGCCCGGGTTCGAATCCTGGCGGTGTCGAATATTTTTCAGTAGTATCTCAATCCCTATTTGAGGTGCTTTGTGGAGGGCACTTAGAGTGAGTACGCCGTCCATCGGATGGGACTTTAAGCTGCGGACCCCTTGGTGCTTGCCGACGCCGGGTTTCTCTCTTCCCTTCATCCTCCCCTGTCCACCCCTAATGGCGCAAACGACCTTAGCTGTCGGTCGCCTACCTTAAATACGAGGGTCATCCGGAAAGTAGTACCCGTTCGTGAAATAAAGACACAAAAGTAAATATTAACAAACATAAAAAATTTTATTTGAAAGAGGATACTTTAAACTACTTCTCAACATAATCTCCAAGCAAATTAAGGCATTTGTCATAACGTGTGACAAGTTTCTGTATTCCTGCTGCATAGTCCTTCGCCGCCAGCTCATTGAGATACGCGAGGGACCCATCTTGCACAAATGTTTGCATAATGCAGATGGTGTTTAACAATTTCATGAACAATTGTTCGAGAAACATTGGGAAAATGCTCACAGATGTCATCAATTGTGACGCGCCGATCGTTCCTCACGAATTCGTCAACTGAGCTCACCAGTTGGTCTGTAATGACAGACGGTCTCCCCGAACGCTCATCGTCGTGTGTGTTCCCCCTCCCCATGTTGAAGTTGCGACACCACCGCCGAACAGACGACTCGTCCATTACATTGTCTCCATACACCTCCTTTAATTGGCGATGAATATCACATGGGCGAACGTTTCTTGCATTGAGGAATTTAATCACTGCCCTCACTTCACAACTGGCGGCGTTCTCAATTTTTTTAAACATTGTAAACAATCACAGAAACAACACAGGCAATGCTAGCGTCACGCAACTTGGCTCAGAGAAGGCAGACAAGCCACTGAAGCTATCTGACCTCGTCCAGCGGCTACTCGCGTCGTCAGCACTTCATGCGGCACGAACGGGTACTACTTTCCGGATGACCCTCGTACTACTGCTCCGCAAGCAAAACTGGAGCGAACACCGCATTCTTTAATGGCATTCCCATGCGGCCATGCGGGAAGGGTTTTGACGACAAAACACACGAGATGCATGTCCTCTCCTTGAACTCGCCGGAAAGTTATCAAAGCGTGCACTCCAAGCCTGCGCTGATGCTTTTCCGGATCTGGGAATCTCGAGAAGTGTCACTCGTGACTAATCTTGCAGATGCCTAGCTTCAAGTCACAACATGAGAAACACGTATTGCTGCGGCGTGGGGAAACATTGCCTACTCAGAGATAATATGGTGAATATCTCACGTGACATTTGTGCGTGCTTTGAAAACGTTTAAAAGTTGCCAAGATAGGAGAAAGGTTTTACTTTGACATTCTCTTTTTAATGGGACAGCTTCACCTGCTTTACCTTTTGTGTACTTGACTGACTGCGTACAATTGGTAATTATTGGATTTGGGTTATTAGCTTTTAGAAATTTATTTTTGAAATTCTTCTTTCATATACCTATTAAATGGATTCAGGTGCAGTTATTACATTGAATGTTAACCTGCTTTTTATTAGGTACATGCATGTTCATCAAACAAACTTTATACGCGAGTCAACTTCAATTCTTAATGACCGATTAGAAGAAACGTTCGGTGCGAAAAGTTATATTCATAAGATGAAATATAAGTATGGTAATTGTTGCTTTTATGTTTATCACGGCCCTATTTTGGTTCTAAAATCTTACTGCTCTATTTAGCAATATCATGCAGAAAAATATGTTACAAATGTGAACCCAGAGCTAATTTAAATCAGGAGTCAGGAATAAAATAGCTCTTATTAATTGGATTTTAAGCACTTTTGAGAAGTTTTGAATTATTTTATTTTGTCATAAATAACTTTAACATGGACAATGGTTTTATATAGCTCAGAAACTTGGTCGTTGTGAATAGAGGATAAGCGTATATTGAAGGCTTTTGCGTTGAAGGTGTGGAGAAGAATGGAGGGAAAAAATGGACGGAAAGGAAAACAAACGATAAAGTTCTAGGCAAGTTAGGGGACGAGAGACGGCTGATGGCAGAAATTGGAAGAAGACAGGAGAAGTGGATGCCAGAGATGTCGAGAGGCAATGGGATGCTGAAGACGCTAATTGAGGGCAGTATTCTGGGAAATCGAGGTAGAGGGAAGGAAAGAATGAGAGCGGCAGAGCCAAAGAATGAGTAATCGTAATATTATTAGGTACCATTATATTATGTTTTTTCATTTTATAAAACCCCTTATTATTTATTAATATAATATATAGTGTGGGGTTTCAGGTTATTTTTGATCATGTTAGTTAGGGTTTACGAGTACGCTAGTGTTTGGGTCAATCGAAAACGCATCCTAAACTGGTTAACTATTGCTCACTCAAAACGATGCTAAAATTGGTTTGATACTTCTTTGGGAAGTGATCTTTTGATGTCTTGAGACTGGACGAGGTTCAAAAGGATGTGTATTTCAACTCACCCCCGTGATACAACACACTCCGTGGTATAAAATTAGTGACCTACTTATGCAGTAGTAGTAGTTTTGAGGCGTCGGCATTAGCCGATTCTTAACGAAAGGCGCCCGCGGCTTAACGTTCCATCCGAAGGACTGTGTACTCACTCGAAGTGCCCTCCACAAAGCACCTCAAGTAGGGATTGAGATACCTCTGAAAAATATTCAACACCGCCGGGATTTGAACCCGCGCCCTCTGGGTGGGAAGCCAGTTCGTTAGCCCCCGCACCATCTCGATCCCCTTCTTATGCAGGAACAAACATTAGTGTGCCTTGACATCTAGCGTAGGTAACATTAAACTTTGAACTACATTAAACAACACATTTTGAGAAACACTCGGGTCAAGTATTTTATCAAAAACATTTCTGTAATTTTCTGACTCCCAATATCTTTGTTTTTCTGCAGTTGACCCAACAGTATTTTTGCTCTATTCACCGCAGAAAAAGATGCTCAATTATACTAAATTTTTAATTACTGGGTATGTCATTGAGCATGGCCGAAGAAGGAAGGAGTCGTCCCATTCGAGCCGTCCCCCCTTTTCATAGCACTCGAAATTAGTATGGTCGCGACCCGCGCCGGCTACGCCCGTGGCGCGGAGCGCGTTTCTCCCGCCCTCACTTCGCCGTCGCGGACGGGAATACAATGTTGGGTGGGGCGGCTCCCACGCGGGTTATGTTTTAACAAGACGAGAGAGGTTACCGTTGTGAAAATCCGGAATGATTGGAGGTAGGAGAGTGAGGAAGAGTTTGAGGAACGAAAGGAGTAGGTCCCTTTGCTTTTTTTCTCTCGTCTCGCTTCCTTTCGTGAATTTGGAAACTTCGTGCTCGCGTCGAATTCACGGAACTTAGCCCACCCTCTTGAGTCATTCATTTTTCTTCTGAGAGCAACCAATGATCTTACGCCTAAATTTATTGATCCGTCTGCAAACGCATTAGGGTAGCAATATTACCTTAACTCACGCACGCGATGAGTTGAGTAAAGCTCCTCGGTAAATATTCACCAGACACGCCACTAATCGTGGCGCATTGTCAGATTTTATGGACCCCGTCCTGTCCATTCGATGAATGCACTCTATACGACGTGTAAAATTCACAGAGTAACGCGGTAAGGGGACCAGATCGTTTCTACATGCCGTCTGGGGTTGCCCAGGAAAACCAAGTACCCGTAAAATCGCATAACTTGGTCGAAGCTGCGAGTTCCCAGAGAGGTGTGTCCGGGCAATTAACCCAGAAACTCCGGGCATCACCCTGCCCACTGAACTATCACGCTCCTCATGGCTGGAGATTATCCAAAAAAGAAATTCTTTAAACGCACCTGGGATATTGATTTTTCAAATGACCATTAAAACATGGAGGATTTTCAAACCAAATGTATTTATCTTGCATCCATAGAAAGCAATCTCAGCATTTTTAAATTTTACTTAAGTTTTCCAAAATTAGTTACACGTGATTTTTTTGTCAGACACAAAAAATCCCTGTCCCTTGTTATACCGAAGGCAAGTATTGGGAAGGGTGAACTTTAAATTCGGAAAGCTTCTGTTTATTTGAATTTTGTCATATACTCCTATTTCCGATAATCGTATTCAGATCTAGTATACTTCTTTCGGTATCGAGACAAGTTTGTTATCTGCACCGATTGTAATCAACTCAAAAGTTGGTTAGGAGAGGTACTATTGTAACTCATCACATAAACGACAACATTGCCTACGTTTTGTGATTTCACACTCAAGAATATTTTGGTGTATTTCTTGTCTCTACCGCAAGAAATCGCGGAGAAAACAAGTAAACGGCAATCTCACCACTTGGATGTTACTATCCACGGGCATAATCCGGTTTGAACTCGGGACACACCTGCCAGTAGGGTAACGCTCTATTCGCTAGGCAACAATGCCAGCATTCTTAACGTATCCACTGGGAAGATATTCCTGGCAATTTTCGAGCGCTCTAACAGCTAGGCTACCGTGTCATTTTGTGTTGTTATCAAACGTTATTATTATTTCTTGGTAGGCTACCACTTAAGATAGGATTCGGTTGGACATGACTTAACAGCCCTGCATTTCTTAACCTAATATAACAAGACACACTGTACTACATAAACCAGTCTTCAATTCCACATACTTTCTACTTTCCTTCATTCCGTCCAACACACTGTACGTATTATTTTTCTCTCCCTGAATTACTCGCCTACCATTATTCCTGTCATCACAATCATCAACATTTCACCGTCATTCTAAATGCTCCATATCCATCTTTCCCGCCTCCTTTTGATAACTCCCAAATTTACTCTCTCCTCCACAACCATGCCTAATACCTCTTCGTTTGTTTTCCTATTCGTCCAATTTACCTTTTTCATCCGTCATCGCACCCATATCTCAGAAGCCTTCAATCTACTCCCATCAAATTGCTTCAAATGCCAATTAAACTTATAATGCATAACGATTAAGCCATGAACAGCATGCGAGTAATGCTACTGGTGGCCTCACTAATTCGCGACCAGTAGCAGTGTATAGTAGTATTAGATTACGTACACTGACCGATTCACAAAATCAATTACGTTTTTTCTGCCAAACAATGATATTTGCGGGATTTTCAAGTTTCACGGACAGATACAAGCATGAAATGCATTTTTCCTGGGAAATTCCATTAATTAGAAACCTTTATGTTCTTCTTCCTTAAAAACTATGAACAGTGGTTACGGTTCGATAATGGGGGTCCAGATATATTATTTCGGAGTATTGAGGAACAAAACTGGCCAGGTCCATTATGGCGAACGTATGACAAATATCAAAAACAGGCTTTGTATCACAGATAGTGATTCTGGTGTTGTATAACACTCCTCCCTTGTGTTTATCGTTCACCTAAAACTTAAAGATAAACTTTTATCGAATAAGTTACCGCGCGATTTATCAGATTAAATGCTGCGAAGATCATCGCCCTTTGATTTTATAGCAGAATATGATGACTCGAACATAACCCATCGCTTAGTATCACTTTAAATATCCACATGCTCTTGAGCTCCGTATTCGTGGTTCTTGATTTCGACCACACATGTCTGTATAACGCATTGGAGTCGCTTGAAAAGTGAAAGAATTACAACGGAAGTCGAAAACTCGACGGCATTTGATGTGAAAGAGGATAGGGCTTGGGTTCTCGCCGAATTCCAAACAAATGACCCGTTATTCTGCCAACGAGCTCGCTCACGGTGGCGGAAATTGAAAGAGAATTCGCGGCATGTGCGAAAACACCTATGTAAGCTCAGTCTAGAAAGTTTATTGGGAAAATGGTCGTGATTATTTTGAACCTAACGGGTTTAATAAGCCGGCCAGCCACAAAAGTACTTGTAATTTCGTTGGGACTGCACTCATTGAATAAACGAGGTAAGAACTCTTCTGCTCACGACTTCAGAAACAGCAGTGGATGGAAAAAACGAGCTTGAGCTTGTATCTTCTTTATTACGACACGTGAGGTGGCAAAAGGTAGGGGATTGTCCTCTAACCTCAAACGGAGCTATGCATTGAAAGGGAATTGCCAACCTATACGTATCATTAGGCCTTCAAAAACAATACCTGAATAATGCAACCGATATCTACGCTGAGTAATCCACGGATAGAGGATCTTGTCTATGGAAGGACAACTAGGGTTTCAGACACAAAGTTTACTTCAAACTAGTTTATTTAGTATTCTGATCGTTATTATGAGAACTTGTTTCGAACGTTACTTTTTAGAAATATTTTGTGGTCATCATGATTGATTAACATCACTCGCCATATTGTCACGCGTCAGTTTTTCTTTTGAATCGACCTTGACCCTGTGACCTTCACAAAGTACAAAAACCATTGTTGTTAGTGGACAAACACGCAATGCATGAAGCTGGAAGAAAACTCAGTTTGCAAATATACTTTCTGATTTTTAAAGTCTGAAGTGAATAATCAACTTTAGTCTTTTACTGGAACATTCATTAGCAGTCGCATCAGAAAGAGGCTCGTTCTTTCGATGTTCTTCGTCAGGGAAGGGGAACTTTCAGCATGACGTTCTCCAAGATCAAATTGACGGCAAAAAAATGGCAGCGGGAATTTTCACTCAGGGTGAAAATGGATATGGAATTCTTGTGTGGACGATGATGAAAGTAAAGATGATACATTAGGAGGCTTGCCCCAAAAGGAAAATTTGGCTAAAACGGTGGTGATTTCATATATTAAAATATATTATGCTTTATTTTACTGATAACTTTATTTCCTATGGCTCTTGACTGGGAACAATAAGCATTGAAAATCCCTAATTTTTAGTGATCGCCGAAGATACAATGAACAGTCCTTCCGGGAAAAAATCCAAATTCAGGGTATATTTTCCGTATAAATTTAACAATTTACCATGGCCTCTCTCAGCCAATATTGTATTATAGAGAAGTAAAATATTTACAAATATATTAAAGCCACGACGCCAAATGTGCTTCGGTGTGGTTATATCATCGGTATGTAAAAAATAGTTCATCTCAATAACAAAAATGTATTTAATTTATTATTTAAATCTGACTCATATATTGTGTATTCCGTGCGTACCATAAAGTTATTTTCGGAGAACTATTCTATGAAAATTGATTGGCATTTGTCTCCCCATAGGTTCAAACGCAAGCATAGGCTACGTGGTCTTAACCATGTCCTCGATTTTTGCAGAGATAATCCAATGATATGAAGATTGAATCGAGTTAAAGACAGCAAAGCTCATTTCAATTTTGATTGATCTTCTGTCGACATGGATTTGAATGCAATCTGTAGACCGCTTAAAGGAAATGAAAGTTGAAAAAACGAAGATGGAAAAAAATTGAAGATGACCATGAGCAATCGACCCACTTATTACTACGCTTATGAAGTTCCTGTGGTGAACATATGCTCTTGCTAGAAGTCTTTCACCGTCGCCAGAGAAAATGTCAAGAAATCAATTTGCCGAGGGGTTACGCGCTTCATGCCCATCAGATATCTTCGTCCCTCGCCAAGGGAACTCCCGAAATGAAAGAGCAAATCTCACATGCTAACCCGGGGAATCCCGCTCTTACATCGAGGAAAAAAGGAAGTCATTCCGAAGGGTTAAGAAAGATAGTTTATGGGACGAACAGAGCCCATTGTGGATGCCGGGCCACGTACAGGAAACATCGCTTCAATTTAATTCAGCACGGGTCTCTGGCCAGCAAATGACAAACTAAATGTTTCACAGAACCTACGACATCGTTAGTAAGCAGCAGTAACAAATGGAGACTATTCAATGTAGAGGTTGTCAATTCATGTGTAAGTAAGAAACCAAAATCAGTACTTCGTTTAATGCAACTGTACCCAGTCGTGGGCGAAGAACGTGACTCATCCCAGGCAATAGACGTTTTTGACCCACACATAAAACCTGCGCATAAAAACTCTAATATTTCTTCGCAAAATAATGGTTGATT
This sequence comes from Hetaerina americana, assembly GCF_022747635.1. Classification (NCBI taxonomy): domain Eukaryota; kingdom Metazoa; phylum Arthropoda; class Insecta; order Odonata; family Calopterygidae; genus Hetaerina; species Hetaerina americana. The sequence continues at coordinate 52,776,039 of NW_027287427.1, read as the reverse complement.
TTTCAAAAATTGATCAGTGACGGTGCGAATTTCGGTTCCCCTGGGATATTGACTGTTTTGCAATCCTTTTTAGGTCGGCCCCTTGCGAAACTGGATGACGAAACTATTGCAAATCACCCCATCCCAGTTATTACGACCTCCAACAAGATACGGAATAATTATTTTACAAGCTTTCCAGCTGTTTATTTACATAATTTCATTCAGACAACGTTGGAGAGAAACTGCCTACAAGATGAGTTAGGAAAAAAGGGGGGTCGAACGATACTCATTCGGATCCATTCTGCTTTTAGCGAATTTGGTATGCATTTACCGTGCCCTAGGAAGTAAAACAAATAAAATGTTACAAAATGTCATCAGACACTTTGTATTTGAACTCTGTCTTACCAGTTTAAGTTAATAGAATTTTGGGAAAAATAATGGGGGGTTCAGCAACCTGGCAATTCGGCAATCTTGGAAGATAATGAAAGTATGAGACTTGCCATCATCTCACAACCTTCCCTGGCCGACGTCCTTGGCAACGACGCACTATTTGAGCGCTTAAATGCTAACACCGAGTTCAGATGGTTTGCAAATGGCGCGTATTCATGGTTAAACGCAAATGTCGAACTGTAATTTTAATTTTTTTCAAAGACAAGTTTTCGAAAAATGTTGGTACAAAAAATCTTTCGTTCAAGTAAGCTCAAACCACAGATAAGAGTAATGCTTTCGCGAGTAACTTTGAAAACATTTTGCCCTGAAAAAGATAAAATTTGGAAAGAGTAAAGATAATAGTTGTCTCAAAAATCATCTCTCTTGCCATTTGGACGTAACTCACGTAAAAATCATATTTACTCGGTACAAAAATCTCGATTATATTGGTGTGGTCGAATTGTGCTACATTTTTTAGTGTCAAATCTTCGATTGTCTATCGTAAATAGTGACGAAAATGGAAAACAGATACGCAGTGAGTATTCAATTGGCAAAATGGCGTGTGGTGTGCTAGTGGTATTTGTGGACTTATCAATGGAAGTGGCCACTTGACAAAGTGAAGCGATGTTTATCTCCGCGGATCCTAAACGCATGCTTTTTCGGGAAATTTGAAAACTTCATGCGCAGTCGTAGACGCGGGTGTCAGTTAGTACGTGAATGAAATAACGCCTCGAGAAAAATAAAATAAAAACTAATTCTCTTCGACGATCAAGTTCATCATCAATTTCGCCATCTACCTCCTCGCCACCGTGAAGTGAACAAGCCGCACTTCCTGTAGGTGAATGCTTTGGCCACCTAGACTTAGCCGGCTGGATCACGAAAATACCCAAGCGGACAGAGTATGTGGAATTTTTACTGAGGGAAAAGTCTCTTCAAAGTGTGAATATTTTCCTGAGAAAATCACCTGGACTTGTTTGTTCTATTCGTAATCGACAGATCAAGGTGAAAATCCCCTCGATTAGATAACCTCATGTCTACGTGACGGGATGAAGTTGTGCGGAATGCCACATGTTCACCTGCACTAGAACGTTAGACATTGAGAATCCATCCATAACTATTGACGCCTGCACCGGTGTAAGTTTTACTGCTCACGCCTGTATCCATAGGCTTCAGCTAGTGATCATAAGCGATGTCTTCTTAAGTTCTGATTGCTATAGCTCTGAGAGATTAGTAATTGCTGCATCAGAGAGTGGGATATGACGCAGGTATATGCGAAAAAATTGATTCGTGAAAATTTTTCTTTTTGGAAATGCCTTTTAACTTCTGTTCCTTGATGCCACGTTTATGCACGAGACTTTAAAATGAACCCCAAAAATGGAATTCTCCTCTTTTTCCTGTTGTTTCATTGTTTCTTTTTTGGCGAGAATGAGGAACATATCGGCGTTCAGTCTGTATCCATTCAAAGTCGACGTTGAATGGTAGACCATGAATTACAGAAATCAGACTCAGAATTAGATTGATACTAGTTGAATTTAATTTGTTCCTTTCTTTCCTGTGGTCACTGTGGTAATTATATTATGATAAACAGTAAATATCAAAGAATAATGGCTCAAATTATTTCAACCAAGAAAATTTATGGCTTTTACGGTCATACACCACTAAACACTCGTCAATCGGTGAGAGTCGACTAATATGCTGATATCCTATTTCTTTTTAAATATATGCAGAACTTATATTTTGTGGATTTCAAATCACTCCTAGTGGTAGGAAAAAAATTGTACCAGGCTAAATCGCCAACTATACGAATCAAACATTAAAATAATTCGTATTCATCAAATTCAGTGGAGAATTTTATGTCATCTACGCAATTCCTGTGAGCGCGTCAGCAAAAATATGAACACTTTTTGCTTATGGCCCCAAATTCAAATTGTCACATTTGATTGTAACATGAAATAAAGCTTTTAGACTTCGGACACGGTGAACGCTGGTTGAGATTTTTTATCTTGACAGGAAAATATTTACACACAACCCGAGCGGAAGTGATCAGGCATTACCTGAAGCAAATGTATCATTATCTAAGAAGTACCGATTATATCATGAATTACGGAGCCGTCTCTGTGTACTCATTTAAGAAGATAGGTTTGAAAGGTGAAGGTGAGTGGTATATAGGAATCCCAAGGGCACGCCGGCCACCAGAGATGCTCCAAGGGTCAATAAAACTTGACCGTTGCCACCAGGAAAAACATCTAATTGCAACGCAATTGTAAAATAAATAAATAACAAATTAAATAAATAAAACCAAAAAAATCGACCCATATATTGGTTTGGTAAGGATACGAGAGCTCGTAGAGCTTCACTTCAGACACCCATCGGCGTACCATCAAAAGAAATTACAGAAGAGCAGATTATTTTTCCAATTCCCTTAATCGAGATAAATTCCACAGCCCCAGTCAATTATATTGAAGTATCTATGTGTATTTTGTGTGTTTTATCAGACGGCCATAGCTTATTCTCATTACTTAACCTACAGTCACCGTCCTCGAGTGTAACTCTTGACTTCATAGTGTTATGAATCTCCACTCTTTTATTTCCCTCTCTACGCGTAATTCTAACTCGAGAGATTCGAGGTCATCTGGTCATTGCGTCGACGCGCGTCTTCCTCCCAGGACTATCTTCCCTCACCTTGGGCATTGAGAACCTGTTTTCTCTTTGTTGATGAACGCGGAAAAGTGTCCAACCGCAGCACGCCGGGGCCCACGGGATGCGAAACACGATGACGAGGATTAAAAAAAAATGTCACCAAGGTTAATGCCCACTTTCAAACGTATCAGAAGTGGGTATGATTGCCAGAATGACTTGGGAGTGTTCCCATCAGGCACTTTTTCCTCTGAAATCCATGAAACCATGGACCGATGTAAGAAGTGAAAATGAAGAGTTGTGTTTGAATTTTGTGAATCGCCATCCCGCTAGATTATCTCTTAGGAAGGCTTATAGTTTTAACTTGTATTTTCTTACTACGCAATAGACTTCCCAAGAATGGTTGGAGTCACTGACTTTATGTACGTTGAAACGTCTTGGGATTAAGTCCCATTGATTAAAAATAGTACTTTGGATGCAATAGATTCGAATAAATCGCCTCTGTTACAAATCGTTTGGAATGATAAAAATTGACTTCTTGCGTAATTGCACATACAATGGAATCAAAGACCTCTTCTTCTGTAACAGATAACAAGTTTTCATTTCGTAAGTGACATACTTCATTCCGATTTTATCAAAAGCCTAAATGATAACCGAGTAAAGTATAGAAAACTACCCCTGGGAACTCAAAGATATGTTTCCATATCCATATTTAAACATGGATAGGGAAACATATCTTTATAATAGTGCTTTTCAATAGATGCTCATTGGTACGATATGTTTTACCGTGCTACGACATAATTAATATTTTCCCAAGTGGGATCGAGATAATTAGCGCTTCGTGCGTTCTAGAGTACGGTATACCTTAGGATGTATATTTAATTATTGGTTCCCGATGATATTACACACACCTTGTCGTTCAGCTCTTCACCTAAGAAAGTGTACAGGTCTGCAATTGTAAAAAAACACGCCATAGTAATAGTACCTTGGAATATGGAAATGAAATGAACGCGATTATTTTTAGTAATTTTAGAGCCATAGTTGTTGCCATCAATATAGCCTGCTGCATATGAAATCACTGGAAGATATGGTTAGGTAGAATTAGGCTTCAGATGTTTTCTATGAAACTCACCTGTTCATCAATTCGCTGAGTAATAAGAGCCGAATATTGTTGGGTTATAGTGATTGATCTCGCACGAATCTCGTATATTTAAGTCAACACAAGACTCCTTCTTTGGCCTCAAAATCATTATCAAATCGAACTCTAAAATTTATGACCGAAAGTTTCGAATTACTTGATAATCCGTTGAAAGCGTAATCTATTATTGTTATAGGTAATCTACCGGTTAAGGTAGGTTTTCGATGGACATAAACTACCAAATAATACTCTTTTCTTTCCAAACAAAACACAACCCAATATCCTATTCTACCGCAAGCTCCTCTTCATCTCCGTGTACTTCATTCCTTACTTCATTCCGTCCTATTCCATGCCTGCGCCTTCCTCATTTGCCCAACATTCTGCTCTGTATCACAGTAGTAGTAGTAGTATTGAGGGGAGGCGACCGACAGCTGAGGTCATTGGCGCCATAGCGGATGGATAGGAAAGGAAGAAGGGTGATGAGAAACCCGGCGTCGGCATTAGCCTACTCTTCACGAAAGGCGCCTAGGGGACCGCAGCTTAACGTCCCATCCGACGGACGGCGTACTCACCCAAAGTGCCCTCCACAAAGCACCTCAAATCTTCAGCATCCCAATGCCAATCAGAATGCTTTGCAGCCACTTTTCCTGTCTCCTAATAACTGCTCAGAACGAATCCCTCTCCTCCACCATTGTACCTAGCACTTCCTCATTTCATTTCCTTTTTGTCCACTTCACCATCTACATCCTTTTCCACACCCACATTTCAAAAGCCTTCGATCTACGCCCATCATCTTGTTTCCATGACCATTTTTTTGCGCCGTTCATAACTATGCTTCATATCAAATTTTAATCGAGCCTTTTCTTAATATCCTTACTGACTGTCCCAGTGATCAATTCCCTTCTCCTTGTGAAAGTCTCTTTACCTAGTGCGATTCCTCTCATTATGTCACTACTACTTTGACAATTTTTGTCCAAAGCACTTCCGAGTTTCTGCTGAACCGTGAACCGAACTCTGATGATAAGTCTACCGGCTCTGGTTATTGCCCTCCTATTTTAATGTGAAGTTTAGCCTTTCTCTTTATGGAAAATTGCATAGCCTTTGTTTAATTTACATTTTTCTCATCCCATATCTATCGCATTGAATTTCCAATTCACTCGGAAATGTTTGCAACTCCTTGGCTGAGTGACAAACTAAAGCTTGGTCATCTGTAAACCTAACTGATATTATGAATTCCCCGCCGACTTTCATTCCTATCTCCAGTTCTTTCTAGGCCTCTTTAATAATTTCCTCCAAACACACACGTACGTTGAACAGCACAGGTGATAATAGACAACTCTGCCTTACATTCACGCTGCCCATCCAGACACTCCATTCTCCAATCGCTCCCGAGAAGTTTTAGACATGCACAGGTTGTGAATAAGCCTCCTATACATCCTCTAGGCCTATTTTCTGCAATATATACATTAGTTTTCCCAATTCACTCTGTCAAACGCCTTTTCGAAATCTACGAAAGAGGCAAATATAGTAAGTCCTAATTGTATTCTATATTCTAGTGATCTCATTACTGAAATGACATCGCTCCTGCCTCTCCCCCTCCTAAATCCAAACTGATCATCCCCTTAGGAATCATTCACCCTTCTCTCCATCCTCTTGTTGATGATCGTCAGAACCAGGGGTCGAGATGGTGCGGTGGCTATCATACTTCCCACCCAGAGGGCCCATGTTCAAATCCAGGCTGTGTTGAATATATTTTAGCGGTATCTCGATCCCTGCTTGAGTTGCTTTGTGGAGGGCGTTTTGAGTGAGTACGCTGTCCGTCGGATGGGACGTAAAGCTGCCGACCCCTTGGCGCCTTTCGTAAAGAGTAGGCCAATGCCGACGCCGGGTTTCTCTCCACCCTTCATCCTTTTCTGTCCATCCCTGATGGCGCGAATGACCTCAGCTGTCGGTCGCCTCCCCTAAATACGAATACTCGTCAGAACCACTTACGCTGCGTGGGAAATCAAACTTATTGTTCTCTTAATCCATACGAGGAGCGAATATTTATGAGTAATTTAAAAAATAGCGTCAATTTTCATCACCTTCCGCACCGCACTAGGCGTTATTTCACCAATTGTCAACAAAGGCGATCTGTCGAAGTAGTCGAGAAAACGATATGGAACAGTGAAAAGATATTGCCTGCAACTCGATGTGTACCAAGCGTTAAGAATACTGACCGTAATTCGACCCACTCATAAGTTCATGGGATAATCACAAAATAGTGGTCAAAGTCATACATTTTGTGCTCCTACCTTATTCACCAATAGAGCAAAATTCTCATGGGGTGATCTCGAGTGCCTGTTTGAAGGCACTGAGACATAATTTCGTGGCGCCGAGAATTTCATCCCGATAAGATGGCCTTAGAGACTTCGCCTTAAACGTTAATATTGAAAGAGATAAGACTTAGGCAAACCTTTACCTTTCGATCGCATTCCGATCTGGAGGGGCAAAGCGCAGAGAGAGCAAATATAATGTGTAATTCGTGTGTCTTGTTCGCTGCATTTTTTGCGATAATCCCACAGCACTGAAGATTTATCTGAATCATGTCTGAGCACATCATTTAACTGATAAGCACCATCTTGTAGGAGAGCGCATGCTTGTTTACGAGACAACATTCAGAGATGACTTATGGTTCTTCCAACAAAATGCCGTACGTATTTCCTAAATAATACGACAATTTCGGACCATACCAGTATTTTACCCTGTCCAATAAATACGCGAATTGAGGCCATCAATACTTTATTTTACAAAATTTAGTCTGCATCGATTTTGTCCCTTTCAAAGTACTCTCCATTCGTTGCTGTGCGTGGGCGGGGCTATAGTCCGCGTCATAGCCGCCAGATTGCACCAATTCGCGTATATTTTGGGCAGACCACGTATCTGCAGTCGATTATCTCGACTGAACTGAAGTGAGCGAAATGGTTAATACAGCAGCAGAATGGAAGGGGTATGTAAAATGTTCTGTTGCATTGTCTGGCGTAGAGCTAATTTCTTATGCACGGTCTCATTTCACTGTTGACCCCAATGCAAATGGGATGAGAGAATTCAAATAATAATGAGCATGCTCCTCAAATTGCCTTTTCACTTATCCTATTCATGTATTCACCTTTAATATTAATGGCTTTCTTAATTGCAATATACGTATGAGTATTCACCCTGAGACTTATGAAAAGGGAAAATTTAGTCTGAGGTGATTGGAGAATTTGTTCATTCATGTCTCTTGACAAGTATCCAATACAGTAAAAATCCTTCTCTTCAAACAGTGTGTTTTTACTAGGCCAACTATTTGGTCCTTACCACATAATGCAGTAAAGCTAGTACCAGCACATAGAAAAGTATGTCGTTATTTTAATAATTAACTTGGAAGTGAACACAGTTCAACGATAAGTAAGATGCCGCTTTTTATCGCACGGCCTAATAGCCTTTAAAACAGGATCTCCCATAAACTGGCTATGAATGATATAACCTGGCACTGTCTAATACCGCAGGTGCCCACATTGATTCTTTTCGTAGGAAGGCAATAAATGTCTTGCTTTTATGTTTTCGTCGTCAGCATTACAATGAACGGCCATAAATCCTATGTTTGTTCTACGGCGAAGCTTTCAATTCAATTCTCCCATTGGATAGTCTTTTCATGCTCGGATATCTTTTCGCTTGGCTATTATTTGCATCATGCATCTTATCCGGTTTTTAAAAAATTTTATTTCCTTCATCAACTGTTTACATGAAGTCTCCGTGTCACAGTATGGGTAGGAAAAAGCTTTATTCTTTAATTACTTATTTTTTGGTTTTCTTCCGATTCTCTGCCTCAGGTCTTTAACGCTTTTTTCTCAACTTCTCCCGTTAGCAAGCGTCCTCCTCAAATACGAGCTATCCACAGCTAATACTCCTATGTCGTCGGGAAAACGCATTTCCCCCTTTTTTTATTTAATTTGATTTTTATTCTATTTTTGTGGAAGTTGAGGGTACTTATATGCCTATAGCCATTTCCTTTCCTGATTTAATCACCTTTATTTCTGTATCCGGATTTTATGACATACACCTGTTCCGAATGCAAGCTGTAGATCAGTCGTCTACCTTCATTATTAATATAGTAAGTGCTCCAATGTGTGTACAATTGCTCTTATTATACCCTAAATTTAAATTTTAGATTTACAAAATCTATTCAGTTTTTCTGGTTTTTTTAACCTCAACGTTGCCAGCAATGGAAAATCAGAATGTATTCCATAGATTCTACACTTACAACTTTTTATCGTCATATCAAGAATATTGTAAACACCAATTTGTTGGTTTGAAATTTGTTTGAATGCTTTACTCTTCATCTCGCTAAGTTGATTGCGTCCATTACAACGCGCAAGCTCAGTCATCACTCCCAGCTTAACATTAAATCGTTTTGGTAGAGTTTACTAGTTTTATTCAGTAATTCCGAAGGCCGTCTTTCTCTCATCTTATCTAATCTAACTAAGTTCGACTATTTGATTCGTTATTGTACCACATATAAGTATTATTACAGACCTCGAGCCATATATTATCTCTCTCCTTTGAACTTAAAATATTTCGATATAAAAAAATCGAAAAGCAGTGGACGGTGCAACAAAAAATAACCAGGTATTTATTGGAAATCCCTAACTCCACCATATTTATTACGCTTCTTCGGATTCACAAAGAGATTAGTGCATTAAAACACTTGAAGATGCAAGTAGAAATACGAGTACGTAGTTGGTAACCAGGTAGCTTTGATAGACGGCAGTTTCGCTGCTATTAAAATTTTCATTCCTGGATTAATTTTGAATTTATTTACATAGCTAAAAGCCTCTAGACCGAGGGTTAAACAGAGGTCATATTCAATTTTTAAAAGTGATGATGTAGTGTTGGGGAAAATATATACCTCTGCAGAAATCACATCATGGGAAACAAATCAGACGGTGTTGTAGTAGCCAAGTGAGCAGAGCGTTACTGTTCAGGAGATTGCTGACCGGAATCACGGTTTTGACAGCCCATGCTGTGCTGCTTGATTAAAACCAGAATTTCTTAAGAAGCAAAATGGTGGTGCTGGGAAAGGCATTGGCCCCTCTACTCTGGATGTGTGAATCCGCGAGTTTTCAGTGAATCGAAAGTTTGCTTCAGGTTGAGCCTCTAAAATGAAAAACAACCTTTGGGTTGATCACCGTTTTATTTTTATAAAAAAAACTCCTCTTTCATTTCTTGGGGATATAAACAAATATATAGCAACGTTTAATAATTAAATTACGCCATCCCACGAAGAAATTGTTTTTAGTTGATATAGGGGGTAAGTGTGAGGAGGTAACAAGGGAAGAACGCATGAAGGTAATTTCAGGACAAAAGAAACAGAGGCAAACCGAGACCAAAACTATGGATATCCCTCTTTCCGGGAGGGCTTGTAAACCCGTTATCACACTAATACCTCTTAAGAATGTTAGAAACGGAGGGCTTTTACGCTGCGTATTTCCAAGCCAAATAATGCTGTTGTCCAGCTACGATATAAATGACACGGGAGGATTCACGTTCAGGTGAACACGTTAAGTGTACATGTCCTGTATAGAGGAGGAAGAAATAGGGGGGGGGGGAAAGGGTGAACGAGGAAAGTCACGGTTTAATCTGAATCATCGTCGTCCGGATAAAAAGAATCCCTCTTTCCGCATGGAAGGGGCGAAAAGCATTGCGCCCATTTTCTCCCAGTTCTATAAACCCTAGACTCCGCACGGAATTCCCTACGGTCGCTTCCAAACAATCCAACTCTTCGGGGTGAGTCACAAAGCTGGCATCCCATGGACTAACGTTCCCATGGCTGAGTGATAAAATTACTCGGGGGAAAGGGCTTAAAATTGGTTGCGAATGTCAGAATTCAGCGAGTCACTAAAAATAGTTCCCTTCGCCCCCGTTGCCCTATTTCTATAGCTTGCTGGCGGCGATTTTCTAACCCTAGATACCTATCTGACGGTCTGGTATTCTGACATGGCACAGACTCTGGAACGTAACATTTAACTCTTCGTGAATTACTTCACGATATTTTACACAGATGTTTCAGGAAGATTTTAGCTATTTTTTTATTAATAGCCTAAAGGCTGACATCCTTATGGCCACCGGAGTCTAATTCAAATTTTAATGGATAATTTCGTTTGTAAGCATGTATGTTATAGCAATTTTTACAACTTGTTCAAAGTTTACATTAAAACAATGACTTCGCAGTGATTTGTCTCACTAAAATAGGACCAGAAATTCAATGCGGTGGCACGTATTAGAATATCATGCACTCAAGGATGGGTCATTGAATTTCAAGGGTGGTTAACTGCGTCTTCTTGCACGATACAACCCAGTAAAAGCACCTATAACGTGGAAATTATATTTTTGCTCAAAATAAAACAAACAAATTTGCATCAACTGAAACAAAACTCATAGTAGTAAATTGTTTTTTAACACCATTTTGACGATATAGTTTCAAAAAATCCAGTATCTTCACGTTTTTCTCATCAAGAGCCGAGAGTTCTTATTAAATTTTAAGTTACCCAGAGATATGATTTCAAATAAATTTTATGTATTCATTTGAATGGTCCCTGAAAAACCTCAATTTGTTTAGTTACCTCAAAGAGTTTTTTGAAGCCCTCGCTTAGTTACAGACTTTCTGTGAGACGACGGATAAGTGGTTCTTGATTGATGACTCTTCACAAGGTGAAGAAATCCAGAGATTAACTAAATTTTGAGAAATATTTGCCTTACTCCATAGAGGTCGAAAGTTAAAGAAACTATAATAAAATAAAGCTTCATCGATCCAAACAATTAGATAATCATATTTCGTCATTTCAATCTTTGAAATGAAAACTACTATTATCTCAGTAACTACTTTTTGTATGCCGAAACAAAATTTTCGTAGGGTGACCGCATCTATGATGAATCTCGCAAATGGAACGCTTACAATTACTAAATGTATTTATTTTGCAAGTATTTGGGTAATAAATAAATTGCTCGAACACGTACATTTTCCCTCGAGCTCCTCACAGCATTCTGAGACAACATGACTGCGAAAGGAAGAGTCATCTCCGTACACAGATTCATAATCTTCTTGCCACGGGATTAATTCATAGTGCGTGAAATCTTGGTCCCTTCTTTCTCAATGTGTGTTCAAGCAATTGTGTTCTCCTTTAGAAAGCTTCCACATAACATTGGCAGAGGAACTGAACTGATTCTCTCGACGGATTCAAGAGGATGTTGGTAATAATAGCATGGGCGAGAGGCATTTTTTTCCTGCTTTAGATTTCAAGGGTGCTAATTTTCGTACGTTACATCTCTGCTCTCACATGCGTCAGCAGATGGAATTCAATTTTAATTCCTCTTCCGCAAACGAGTTTTTCGGAGTGAAATATATTTGTTGTCAAGCATACAAAAATAAAAGAGAACTTTTTCATAATTGGGAACTTTCCACTAGGTTATACGGAAATTATAAACAAGTTGAGAGCCCAATGATTAAGTAGTTGTTATGCATACGTACCTTGAATTGATTTGTTGACTATGATGCTATAGTCACATGGCTTAACCTTGTGGAATTCCATTTTTTTAAGTAAAATAAACCTAATAATATTCTTCACAATTATATATTTCAGGCCGCGATTTAAACGTTCGCGCGTCATTTGCAAGAAGATTGAATTGGGTACAATTAAATTGGGTTAAAATTATGCGAATCTTACCAACGACGTGCAAACATCGAAGCCACAGTCGAAAATGCGTAATTGTGTGGAAAATTACCAAGAATCTTTTATTTACTAATAATGTCACTCTGTTATGGCGATAGTTAAATATGAAATGAGAAACTGCATGCACTTAATGCGTTTCACCGGAATAAGCGTCTATCATTTCAATGCAATAATTTCAGAGCATAAAAATCATTCGCCTTGACTGGGACTCGAACCCAGATCCCTCAATATCCGGTCGAGTGCTTTAGCCACTTCTTTGGAATTTGTCTATCATTTCATTTTTATCAGTTCGAATTCTTTGTTCGTCCATTTCTCATAATACCAAAAGAGCTCATAGGTTTTGCTCCTATCATATAAAATTTGTTATCATTAAATTATAATTAAAATATTTATGTGGAATCATTATTTATTTAAATGCAAAACGCTCGATATTTACGGGTATAAATTGAATGAAATGTCTTTGCGCCGAGGAGGAGCAAAGAAGGTTACTAAAATTCTACTTCATGATGTATAATTAGCGCATTTCTTGACTTCACAGAATAGTTTCCTAAATTATAACGGAAATTTACCAAGTTTTTATCTTTTTCCTCATTTTTCAAATTTAGCATTTAATAGAAAGGAATTTAAAGAATGTCTCTAACGTTTAAGATTCAGAATTATCGTTGGTATTTCACACGCACCCTAAATTTTGACCGTTGCGGGTCGAAAAAAATTTGCTCAGTGTTTCGGATTGTATCTCACAAAGAATATCTCAATAATATCTCATGTTATAGAAGTATGTACGTATAGTTGACGTGAATATTGCCGGAGATAGAGAGAGAGACTGATCAACGGTATGCAGTCGTGGGTGAAATCGTTCAACTGTAATTGTAGAATTTCCGTAATTACTTCCATTGTTTTCCATGCTATTCGAAATATGAGGAAAGTATTTAATTTTAAACTACCATGTGACAGTCATTTAAAGCATTCCAATGGGAAATCCAACAGGAAAAGTAAAGAATCGTTCCGATTTATTCCAAGGAGTGTTATTGAACGCCAGGACTTGTCTGGATATAAAATAAAAGGCTGCTCCAAGGATACAGATGTGTGTGACAACGAAAAAGACCGTGACGGAATGATTTATAAATTTTCTTCCCTATGATGGAGAACGTAAAATATGAGGATGTTTGAAGTATACTCAATCGAGCTCGTAGAATGGAGTTCCGTTGTGACTGACGCGTAAGGGATGCTGAGTTCCAGGATCCATTCGGCCGGTACGGTCAATAAAGAAAGTCTGATGGGCATTAATGACCTCGTACACAATGCGTCTCTTGGCGAGGGAACGTGTTTACTCGGGAGGAAAAAAATGCCAAACTGCAAGCCGGAGGCGGCTCACCCAACGAACTCAACGGGGAGAGACTTCCCGATTCAGCAAGACCAAAGACGCGCGCAAGATGTCTACTCCCTTCCCCCCGCCGGGAACCCCATTCCTCCCCTCGGTCTTCCCGTCATCCTCTTTGGGACTCCCCTAACCCCCCTTTCCCGATCATCTCTCGAGATGCTTCGCCAGTGCGGGGGGCACGTGGCTATTTCCTTCAAGGTCAGAACTCTTAACACCCTTCGGCGGCCGGCGTCGAGAGGAGGAAAGAGGGAAAAAGGGTATTCAGGAGGGGGTTAATGGAATCGCTGGAAGACCAATTGCCGAAGACTGGACGGGCCGAAGGAACTGCACTGAGACGCTGGGAGTTGTGTGGGCGTGGTACGCGTCCAAGTGCGACGATCTGGCGCGGAGCCTCTGGCATGGTGGCAATCTTCCTCGAGTTTCAAACGCGGAATCGCAGCACTCCCGGCGACAAAAATTCACCAGCAAGACATTACAGGGATAGAGGATGATCTAACCGATGCATCGAATTCGCAAGAACGGAATGAAATGGTTGGACCATTTCCAAGAGGAGCATTTTTCGTGCAGGGCCAACTCAGACGCAAATCGTGGAAATTAAACGCAATTATCACGGATGAAATAAAGTGATGCGCCAAGAGTCAATGAAGAACAGTGGAAAATACTCTCAAAAGAGATGTTTTGATGCATGAAATTATCCTGGATAACTATTATAACAGTCAGAAAAATCATCGGATTCTTGAACGAGGCCGATTTATATTTGACCCACTTATTTCCAGCCATGCTGTCTCACACTTCGAAAAATCCTGCTCAGTATCGCTAAAAATAAGATTAGAGGGAAAATTGAGCAATATTTGGACGAAATTCAGTTCGGAATTAGAACATGTTGGGTAAAAGAGAAGCTATTTTAGCAATTATACGAACCATAGAAAGATGGAAAATCCTATATCGAAAAACTTATGCTACGCCGATTGACTCAGAAAAACCCTTTGGCCGACTAAATTGGAAAATACGTACTTTACAACCAAATGAAGAACATGCAAGTAGAATGGTGAGATAGAGGACTCATCCTGAACCTTTACATGTTTTAAATCGCCGAAATACGAAGCAATAATGAAGAAAAAGAAGTTCAATAATTTTAGAGTGTAAAAATCATTCGCCTTGAATGGGATTCGACCCCGGATCCCTCAATGTCCGGTCGGGCGCTTTAGCCAGTTAAGCTATCGAGGCGTTTTCCTCGACTCTGAAATTTAAGGAAAGGTTCCAGACAGGACTGCCTTATTCCTACTTATTCACCATGTTCCCATAAAATACTCTGGCAGAGATGAAAAACAAAGCAAATGGAACCAAAATAAATGCTAAATACATCCATAGTATTCTCTTTGCCGATTTCATTGTAGTTTTAGCAGACACCGAGGAATAAATGAATCGTATGCTCGAACGTACTTCAAAAGGAACTAAGGAAAGTCAAACTAAATATTAACACAAGAGAACTTAAAACTATGGGTGAAAGAAACTGTCATATTAGTGCAAACATCATCAACATTGAAGGCCCAAGGATAGAACAAGTAAACGGTTTTTCTAATTGGGAAGCAAATAACAAATAATAGCGTGGACGGCAGTAGCAGTCGAAAAAAAAATGAGAAAGAAGTATGATGCAAGAGGAAACTTATGGCTCGAATAACTGACGGAAGAGTTCGTCTAAGTGAGAAACACTAAAGAAATGCAGCCAATAGCAAGCAACGAAGAGAAGGGATGAAGTCATCGACCATGTTCTAGGACGTTGAGGAAAATAATGCGAAGAAATATTTCTAGAATTATTACAAGGATAGAGTATGGGTTAAATACGCAATAACGGAGTGCGTAAAAAGAGAGAAATGCGAAGGCATGACGTGGTTGAAGCACAATAGCTGGCATGCACTTCATTCATGCACTGGCTGTTGCGGACGGTTGGGGGATATGTAATCTTTGTTGATATTTTGATACATTCTTATTAAAAAAATCATGCAATGGTCCTATTTAACCTTATGGAAAAGCTTTAGGATTCTTCCATTAACTCAAAAAATGTTTAGAACTAATACATTTTTTAAAATTTAGGATTCCTGACTTACAGTTAAATTCTTCAGTTTCTTATAATTGAAACTGCCAGATTTGATTTGGCGTTAATTGTACATTAAACCATAATTTCAATTCCTAAATGCTAGTCATATTTTTTACACTTATAAATGCAAGGTGAATAGTATGAAAAGCATGGGGGGAGTTTTTTTATTTGGAATATCATTAGTAACATCCTCGGATCAACATCACATGAAGCCCAGACGGTCTCTTACAAATCATTGTGGGCTTCTGAGTACGTCCCCACGGTCTAATTACTTGTTTTCCTGGTACTGCTTTTTCTTCAGCTTGTATGCTGCCTTACGAGCCTATTCTCTTCCTTCCTATGCCCTGCCTACCCAACGCTAACGTACTTATCCCCCCTATCTTCGCCTTGAGCATCTCACTACTCATCCCATTATCTAGCCACCAACTTCTTTCGCCTCCTTCAAATTTCACTCGGCAACTTCCTCCCTTTCCTCCGCATCAAATAAAACTTCGTCGTTTCCCTAGCACGACCGTGAAATAATATTTTGCATGCATTCCTTCAATGTACCCACAGCCGGCCTTTCATCCGGTCAGCTCTCATTGGTATAGGTACTTTTTTCAGTTCATACTTTGTTTAAATACCATTGAGGGCTTTGAGAAATTCTTCTTGAGGTCTACCTACCATTAGGGCCGATCAATCCGGTTCTTTAACGTATGCTCAACCTTAACTATTCCCAATCAAAGACCTCCGTAAAAAAATTTCGGCAGAGAAGATCCGTTCAAGTTCAATGGTTCAAAGTCGCTAACCAGACTTGAACAGCAGATAGACGAATAAGAAGTGCGAACGAAAAGAGAGGATAAGAAATGAGAGTGAAATAATTCACTTTTCAACACATGGGTGGAATTGCGGGAAATATCAAACTTGGCCTTCACCTTGACTTTGCTGACAAAAGACTCTGAAAGATGCAACATCATGGCAAATGCTTTAAAAGGAACATTTTTTGCGGAGTGGGAGAGGTGAAGTGAGGCGCATTTGATACGCCTGCGCGGGGTTACTATGAAAGTGACGATTTATCATTGTTTTATTGATGTCATGCACCAGATAATGTTCCTTAAGATATCTTCCTTAGGTTAGTAACTAAAATAAAAACAGAGATGTCAAACCACGAAACAGGCGAACTTAAAGCTGGCATCAATTAGTCTTACGTTTTCAGCGGGAATATTGTTTGCTAATCGCCTGGATATTTCAATGAAGATTGCAAATTATGTTATTTTTATTGATTATCTTGTTAATACAGCTAATATTACTTCTGATAAATCATAGCTCTATGCTTAAACGCGCGTTTCGGGATGATTCCCTCAAGTTCAAAGATTTAAGCGGACATTTGTCGGTGACTACATATAATACAGTGGCATCTTCCACTCAGTCCCCGGAAAAAGCTCTCAGGCTCTATTCGTGCCTGAATAGCGCTCTTCTTCAGTTTGAAAAATGTATGTCTTTTATGTATAAATGTTCACTTATATATATGAATATAAATATATGTTTTCAGATACATAGCCAACTCCATCGCGCAAAAATGTGTGCTTTCTGATAGTTTGAAATTTTCTTTATGAATCAAGAAAGTAGAGCAAGAGTAACACCTATCTATTGAAATGCTCGTGACTCAATGAACCAAAAGAGGCACTGTAAACGAACTGCAGTTCCCAATGAGCTCCTTCTCTTTCCTAACCTAGTGGTTATTTAGTTTTCTTGCCTCGGAAAGGTGATTTACGCATTTCAGGCTTTCACACATTTTTTATTACAATTTCTTTTACAAGCTTTGGCAGGTTTTTCCAATCTGCCATAGCCGATATGCGCTAGCCCTCTATAGTCTGTCACCACCATCACCATTGACAACACAGTTTTGCATTCACTTTGGGTTTCCGAAGTAATCCATATCAATTGGTTTGTCCTCTGTGTGGCCCTACTAAAATCATATTAGGATCGCAAATGTTCCCTTTACGTTTTCAAATATTCAATCGTGAAAACGGAAATGGGGTCAATTGCCGGATAATTCAGGGAGCGGATATTAAATGATGTTCTTGAGGTATTCTTAAAAACGCCTCATTGCGATCGTCCCCGCAAGAGGGTAAAACGCAGGCCTATAATCCGTCTAAAATTTGTATTTGCTGTCTTACCCACCTTTACCCTCCCCCCCGTGGCTGGAATATGCTAATATTTCCCACGGCAACAGATATGAGCTCACCAGCAACAACGCTGCCAACTACGCTAAAGGCCTGCAGAAGTTAATGGTGTCCACTTAACGATCGGATGGGCATAAGTGCGTTGCCACACACTACATTAAAAGTGTAAAGAGAAAAAAATCGCTTGAGTGTTCGCACCAAAAAATGAAGTTTTTCTAATGTTTTGGTAAAATTATGTAGCTAATGTACATTTCTACCCGCACAGATAACAGCGATGAAATATGTACTCTGCGCTTGCCTGAGAATTTTCACTTTCGGGCGGGAAATAATCTACAAGAGAATGGCTCCCGGTTAGTTCCAAGGACAAAAATCTCGCCAGATAATCTGATCCCGCTTAGGGATTGACTGTAGTACCGTCGTCACATTTATCATTAACCCTGAATAGGTTTCGGAGCTGACCTATCTGACTTGACCTAGGGTATGGCCTCGGGCGTCGTCCACAACAATCGACGAAGATTTTGACTTTGATAGGTGAGGATAAAGGTCAGCTCGAAGTACAGCATTCAGGCGAGTCGGCTTCAAACATTCAGGTCCGATAGGTTCATCCGGAATTTGAACCCTGGGCGTTTATATTTGTAGCGGACCGCCCAGCTGACATCCTCAAACATCGCAAATCCTTTAAAAAGCATTTACCGCCGCTGTCTGGATGCTTATACTAAATGATGATAAAATCTCTCTCCAGTAACGCAAAAACGAAAACACGTGGAAAAAAGGTACGCCGCCTCATTTATAATGCTGGGAGTGAGTAACTAAAAGTGACGTCAGATAGCAGCAAAAGTTACGCCAGGGATAAATAAACAAGGAAAGGCGAGAACAATAATGACAATAGGGAGGCGATGACCCGAAAAAAACATTTATTACGGAAGTTAATCAAGTAAGCATAGTTTAGAGAAGGTAAAGGCAGTGTGTCCGCAATAACTCAACGAAGCTGGAATAAAGGCAAATGCTGGTGCTTCTCGCGTCTGAGCTGCCTCTTTCAACGCTCAATTCTGAACGATGTTGGAGCGTTGCTCATTGAGTTAAAATAAATTTTTTTTTTTTTTTTTTTTGTCAGGCCTATTTAGCTGTGGGGATCGAGATGGTGCGGGGGCTAACGTACTGGCTTCCCACCCTGAGGGCGCGGGTTCAAATCCCGGCGGTGTTGAATATTTTTCAGAGGTATCTCGATCCCTACTTGAGGTGCTTTGTGGAGGGCACTTTGAGTGAGTACGCCGTCCGTCGGATGGGACGTTAAACTGCGGACCCCTTGGCGCCTTTCGTAAAGAGTAGGCTAATGCCGACGCCGGGTTTCTCTCCACCCTTCATCCTTTCCTGTCCATCCCCTATGGCGCAAATGACCTTAGCTGTCGGTCGCCTCCCCTCAAAACTACTACTACTATTTAGCTGTGGAGATGGCTCAGCCGGAATACTTGCCTCGCTCCCGGCTACCGCAATTCGTCCGCCCTTTCGCTAGATCCCATGCGATTGCCGATTAGAAAATTTATTTTGCCCCCTTTCATTGATTTCTTGTCATCCCTAAGTTCTATTGATATTGTCTTTAAGGTTGAGACTATTTCAGCCACTGATTTGAAAAAAATCGTTGAAAATTCCCAAAACTCAAAAAGGAAATTATTTCCTAAAACTTCCAGCTTCAATTACACATAACTAAGTTGAAATCAACGCGAAAAACCAACAGTAGTTCACCTAAGAATAAATCGAACCCTTATTTTTTGTGAAAAGATATAATTAATTAGAATGAGTAGAAATGTTCTTTTATCACCGGGAAACTCTTTGCTGATCTTATTTCCAGTATTTCACTGGTTCAGTCACCATTCAATATCTGTTTCCCCATTTTACCAGAAACACTGTTATTTGTCCACTTTTTTCCGTCCTCTCACCCCGAGTTTCTCCTGAAGTGCTATTGAAAATAGGGTACCCAAGGCCGTATATGCCTCAAGAATGTGTAAAAAGAGAAAAGAGATACAATCGATGGGAATTCAGGAAAAAATCAATTTAACACTTAGATTAAAAGTATTGGCGCACGAGAAATTATATATAATATTTTACCGTACCTCAGGTTTAAGGATTGTCTCTATTCATTATCTTCTTTGAGTTGCTCTGGTCTCAGCAATTCCAAATTATCATTATTATTATTAGGTAATCTACGGGTTAAGGTAGGTTTTTGGATGGACACAGCTCCTAAATAAATATAGTATTTTGTGACTCCTAGCAAAACATCTACATCAGGTCCCTCTTCATCTCTGAGTACCTTCTTCCTCCCTTCATCCCGTTCAACATCCCTATCCTGTTCCTTCCCTTTCCTCTTTTGCCCAACATTCTCCCCTCTATTACAGTCTTCAAATACTGTATTCTTAAAATGTCAATATACTTGGAATTTAATAATTACGATTTACCTTAACGGATGATTATGAAATTGGCTTTCGTAGCTACCTATAGTACAATGTATCCTTCAATTTGGTGCTTTTATCCTTGGCTGTTATGATCCAATGTCTACTAGCATTCAGAAAAAGGATCATCTTTTAAGGTGAAAAATATTCCGTTTGTTAAAAACTCCCATGATTAAATAACTTCAAATTTCCTGATCATATATAAAATGATATTTGATCATTTGGAAATAAAATATAATATTACATTCAATATTCATAATTATGCAATGCCGATTTCCCTCAAGGAAAAGATAGACGCCACGAGTGGATCTGAAGTCAAGTTACACCATCACGTATATCATATCACGTGGAGAAAAATAATTTTCAAATCCAAATAAACCGGAATCATCTTAATCTTTCTTTAAATAATATCCACTAATACATAATAACCTCTTGAATATAGAGTAGGTCCATTTGTTTTAAATTGTTTTTTCCTGGTGCTTTGTCGTGTTATTTTCCTCGAACGTACTCGGTCAGTTTTGAACAATGAGTGACCAACGTGAGTACCAGCGCTGTGATACAGAGTCTACAATCAATTTCAGAGTTATTCAGATAATACCCTGGGGCAAAAATGCTCTTTCGGAGAGGATCGGAATTAAGTTATGAATTCATCAATGGCGGCTGCTAATAAGACGGAACTCCAGGTTCCTCGAGAGTCAGGTGCAGCTGCGTTGACATAATGTCATCACTCAACAACTCCCGTTGGTCACGAAGGAAAGCACCGACTGACTCTCTAAGCGATGCTAATCGTTTTTTGTGCTGACTTGTTTGTCCGAGGCCGCTACTTGCATGTGTGCCTGAATGAGACTTGGCGTGGATTTCATCTCGGAGAGCTACAAAACTCAAATACAGAATTCGGTCCTAGACTGAATGACAATTTGATGGGTTTCCGTACCATATTTGCTTGTATGTCTACTCGTTGACCTTCGGCGGATGCTTATTTCGCACGCTTAAAGTCATAACAATGATTTATTCAGAAATACCCGGGCACTCGAAAACAGCCCGATTTAAACGTGAGCGACAAAACAGGTGAAACGTGATGATCATAAATTGCAATTACATCTTCCAAAGACATGTTAATGTGATATTCAAATGTAACACTCGTGCTGTCAAAATTCACATGGCGAAATACATGTGCAACGCTACAATTTCAGTGTGTAAAAATCATTCGCCTTGACTGGGATTCGAACCCAATGATTTTTACACACTGAAATTGTTGCATTGAAATGCACATTAGCGGATGACTCCGTTAAAAGTTACTGTTGCGGCATCTCCCGCAGTTTCTTTGGAATGTGCAACGCTATTTACTAAGCGATGAAAAGATATTATTATTTTATTTATTTTAGATATTTTAGTACCCTGTAAGCCACCGCCAGGGTGTGTGGCATATTGTCGCACAACATGAGCGTAGCCTTTTAATCATATCAATGTGATTAACTTATTCGTAAATCACAGGGACAATATTCAAATGATACAAAATCTTCACCAACATCACACATAGATAAAAAATGTACTTTCACTTCGGGAACTCAAATTCTATATTTTGTGCAATGTGTTCAGCGAAACCCTTTATTTCAGTAACATTCACGCTCATCTAAAATATTGAGTTGCTGCAAAGCGTATCTTGAAGCATTCTTTCGAACCATACATAAAGGTTGAGCATAAAAAAATACGAAAGGACTGCTTGATTGATTATGCCCAATGCTGTTCCAAATATTATCATTTGGTCGTTTAACGTTAAAAGTAGGGTTTGGATGGATACAGGCAACTCAAACAAATTTCTACGCCCAACGAGACATTCACTGGCACTTTGGACCACCATAGACTAAACTTAAATTCCACATGCTTTCTCTCTGCCTTCATTCCGACCAGTACGCCTACCCTACCTTGTTTTTATAACGTTCTCCCCGCTATCATGGCCTTCAGCAGTTCATCGTCATTCGAAATGTCCTGTGTACATTTTTCCTGTCTCCTTATGATTCCTCCCAACAATCCCCTCTCCTTCTCCACCATACCTAACACTTCCTCGTTTGTTTTCCATTCCGACATTGTAACCTTCTCCATCCTCTACGAACACATTTCAAAAGCCTCCGATCTACGCTCATCACCTTACTTCATTGACCATGTTTCCGCACCTTACATAACCAAATTCAGAATCAAAGTTTTGATAAGCCTTTTCTTAGCATCCTTTGTCAACATCTATTGTCATCAATTCCCTGCTTCTTTGCCTATCTCAATTCTTCTTGTGTCTCCGCTACTTCGGTAGGTAAGTTTACTCTTCGTAGGTAGTAAGCTTTTCCACCTGCTTTCAATTATGCCCTTCAATTTTTAAGTTTTACTTAGCCTTTATATAGAAATATATTTGCCAAAATTGACTAATAAAGTTATTCCTGGAAAATTTTGACTTGGGGTCCAAACTATTTCCGCTTAATAATCGTGTACACACTTGAAAGAAAAATTGAGATGATTGCTGACACCCAGGTTTTCCATCGTCCGTTTCGTAAATGGCGATGGTGAATTACGAGCTATCTCTACCCTTTTTATTGAAATAAGAAAAATGTACCTTCTGCGAGGAGGAAAAAGGACGTGAGAAGGAATGAAGAAAATTACCGCTGGGAAATAGCAAACTTTTTCAGCCCTGGAGTTACTTTTCCGTCAATGCTTGAAATACTACGTTGCGACGGTGCGTTATCATGGTGCAAAATCCACGAGTTTTCTGCCCACATTTCTGGTCTCTTTCGGCGAATTGCTTCACGCAAACGTCTCATAACGCCCAAATAATACTCTTTGTTTACTGTCTGGCAAAAATTCATGATGCACTACACCGTTGTAATCCATGAAAACCGTCAGCATTGCCTTCTTTTTTGACTGAAAACGACGTGGTTTTTTTGGTCTCGGCTCATTTGGTGAACGCCATTCACTTGCCTGATGTCTGGATTGCGTGTCGTACTCATAAACCCACGTCTCGTCTCCAGTAATGATCCTTTTGATGAATGTGGGATCGGATTCAGCCTCGCAAATCATGTCTTTTGCGACGTCAACACGGTCTCTTTTTTGCATGAAATTGAGGTCTTTTGGCACCAACTTTGCTGCTACACAACGGAAACCCAAATCATTAACCACAATGTCTTGGGCGGATCCATAGGCAATGTTCAAGTCCTCCGCTATTTCTCTGATGGTTAATTTGCGGTTATTGACCAACATTTCTTTTACTTTATCAATTTTTTCACCGACTTTCGATGTCGATGGTCTGCCACTGCGTTCATCATCTTCGATTGACTCACGACCACTTCTGAACCGCTCGTGCCACTGGTAAACGACCGTTTTTTTTAGAGAATCGTTGCCGAAACACTTTTCCAACATTTCCAACGTCCGTGCGCCACTAAATCCGTTTTTTACGCAAAATTTAATACAAGTTCGTTGTTGCAAATTTAAATCCATTTCTGAAATTGTAAAAAATCGCCAACACACACAGAGATAGATGTACTCTTGGCTACGTAACTTTTGCAAATGTCAAGTTATGACACTAAGATTTAAAGGGAATATCAACAACAGATGTACCAATTTAACAAAAAAAAACAGAACTCAAATCGGAACGATGGGAGCGCCACACGGTGGTTATTCCGGGAACTTTTTGATCAAGGTAGTAGTTTGTATTCCTCACCACGAGTTATGCGAATTCCAATAAGCTGCGGGAGAAGCCACGACATTAACCTTTTCACGGAGTCATTCGCTAAATGTGCATAACAATGCAACAATGCCTGAGTGTAAAAGTCATTCGCCTTGACCGGGAT
Source organism: Hetaerina americana (assembly GCF_022747635.1). NCBI lineage: Eukaryota > Metazoa > Arthropoda > Insecta > Odonata > Calopterygidae > Hetaerina > Hetaerina americana. The sequence continues at coordinate 52,752,181 of NW_027287427.1, read as the reverse complement.
TCGCACTCGGATCCCTCAACATCCGGCCGAGTGATTTAGCCAGTTAAGCTAGCGAGGCTTCTTCTTACACTCTGAGATTTTGGGAGATTTGAAAGAACAAGGTGTTGTGACGAAATGCCGTACATAAAATGCCGCAGGCATCCGAGTTATTCACACTAAAGGAAGCGATCGCTTGAATGTTTGCTCGTCGGCATTCTCCACCTCACGTCGGATTGCGTTAATGGACTGCCATAAGAGCATGGCTTTCATAGACTTTATTGTACAGTCCTCGACTAACCAAACTGCATACCGACGTGAGACAAAATATTCACAGGTGGATGAAGACTATTCAGGCGGGAGGCGTATGGGTAGAAATGTTCGATATGATGATGTATGGGCACCATGCCGATATGTTTTTCATTTCTATGAGGGCGATAAGAATAAGGCTATACATTTATGCACCCCGTTCAGCGTTCTGTTTTTTTTGAGTCGCCGAATGCTTGTACTGATTTTTTGCACTGCTTTCGACGCCGCAAAAACAGATGAATGAAAACTTACGGTTAATTGTTCCCCTGTTCGTCTGGTGATGATTAATGCCATCACAGATTTCACGCCTCAATACTCTTTAATTTGTCACTCTCTCAATCCATTCCATTTTTACCACTCTTCAACATATCCATTGCATCCAATTCCCTTCTCTGCCAGTCCTAGTTCAAACCAAAACAGGCATCCACCACCTCTAATCCCAAAAACTAAGAAGACAACAAAATGGGCAGCACGGAACACTCCTGAAGAATCTACACCGGTTCACCTTATCTCGGTTAAAACACAGCGACCATTGTCATTATCTCTCTTCCGGGACATTTAATGAGAAGGAAGTTGCACATCGTTGTCTGCTCAAGTCCTTTTCGAACTGGCAAAATATGAGCGCTGTTCATATTGAGTCGTTGTAGCAGGACCGCACTTGCGGTGCAACCATGACAGAGGAGTTTATAGAAATTGATGTGCTTTCCGTGGGATTATCCTCTCCTGGTCAAGCTTCCTTTGGTGAATGGGAATGTCCCATGACGCTGCGTGCCAATCGTATGAACTTTTTTTAACTTGAAATACTCAAATGACAAATTAATGAGATCGACCCAACAGTCTCTTTAACGAACACAGACCGTTATCTGTATTTGTGACCACTCTTACACTGTTCCTCTACCAGCACGCTTATTAAAATCAAATTGCTTCGGAGTGAGTCTATGGAAACTCTGGTGTTCCTGTCCTACTCATTGGTTTTATAGGTTATACGCGATCAACTATTTGTTGAATTCATTTTGGACGACAAATTATTTTCATGAGCTAAGTTCAATATGGAGCGTAGTACTGTATCACTCGAAAACTTGGTCGATGAGGCTAGATGATGGTTAGTATAGATTGGAGACTTTTGACATAAGGGTGTGGAGAAAGATGAAAAAGTGAAATGGGCAGGAAGTAAGGATGAATATTAGGCATGGTAGGGGAAGAGAGACGGCTGTTGGGATAAATTCTAAGATGGCGGGATAATTAGATAGAGGATATGCTGAGAGGTAATGGGAGGCTGAAGGTGGTGGATGTGGGAAGAATGGTGGAAAATAAAGATGGAGGGAGGAAAATAATAGCATTTTGAAGGGAATTGGAGTAGGCAGGAAGTATGCAGGGCTAAATAACGAGCTGTTGTAACATGCAGTATGAGATTTAAGGGTATTTTTGCCATATAAGTTGGGACTTAGGAGTACAGCATTTCGTAGTCCTAGGGTACATCAAAAAGCCTCCCCTACCTGGGTAGTCATACTGCTAATTATAGTGAATTATTTTTATCGGTAAAAAATGCGAAATAATCGCCATAAGTACGCGAGGGTATCTCTACTCGTATGCTTAAAACTAGATGCTAATAACCCCACTTTGTAGCCTTTTATTGCTTCAATTTGACTTCATTTTGCCGAATAGATCCGAATGAGATATTTTTCCGACGCAAAAAAAAATGTACTGTAAAATTTGATCATTTTCCATTTTTACGGGGAAAGAAATAGTCCCTGAATCTATTGGTGCCGAAGTCAATCTCCCTAATCTTATCCTAACGGTTAAATCTTTCTCGCCATTGTGGGGCCTCCATGATTACTCCGATGTCAATAGTAAAATCAAGTGTCCTTTACTTTTATAGTAGTCTTAGTTTCGCCTTCTCCTTCATGCTTTGATGGACCCCGTTGTTCCTCTATTACCTTGTAATGGTCACTTTCCCTTAATATTTTTTTTGCAATTCCAGAATACTAAAATCGATTAATGCATTTATAAGTTTATAAATGCAGTGTAGGTCTGTAAATTTCCGAGAGTAACCAAGTTTTCACGCTCTTCCGTTGGTCGGAAAATTGAAACCGACTCTGACCGGAAACCGGAAACATCCACTACAAGTTATTCACGGCCACATTGAGAGAGGTGACAATCTTAATTGTGATCGGGTGGCCCTGGAATTTCATAGCACACCATTAGGTACTTAAGGGATTCATGGCTAAATTGTATCATTCACCATTCCTTCCTTCCACTCTCCATCCTCACTGGCGATAGTCGCGGGGTCCTGTAATGGGATATATCGCGATCTTGTCTCCGTTTGGTGCGACTACTCTAGCCCCAACCGATGTTCCGAGTACGCTATTGAGACCAGGACCAGGGAGGAAAAAAAGCTTAATGAAACGCTCAAAGTTTACTAACTTAACATCCACTAATATAATTGACCAAATAATAAAACTATTTCACTAGTGGAAAAAGTTATTATTAACCAGATTTCGATGCACTGCATCATACTCGGGTCATTGTTGAAACCTGGTAGGTATTAAAGTTTTTAAATCCTGGAAAAGTACTATTATTTGGTTAATATGCTCAATTTGGTCAATGTCATCGTTTCACATCTCAAACGAGGTAATTTGTCCACTATTACATTAAGGTTCACTAATGTCTAGTGGTACTTTGTCAACATCACAGTACATTTATGTATTTATCCATGGTTACGAAAATCGCCATTTAACTAAGGACGAATACGATATTGATCAAATTGTGAAGTAATATCTAGTTTTTCTATTTGTTTACCTGTACCGATGAGATGTGAAAAGAATCGATTTTACATTGAAATTAAGCTTTTCAACGACATTTTCCTCACGTTGTTATAATTGGACGTTTTACGTTTATGGAGGAATTTCTCAGTCGAATCTCTTCTTCGAAACACACACTGTCACGTGAAGGAAATAAAATAGTATAACATGGCCTTTCATAGAAAGTGTAACGAAGGCTGTCGCGGTAATTTACTGATGGCACTAAGGTTATCGGGTTCTCCCGCGTTGATCAATTTTGCTGCCGTCGCAATCAGCATCTTAGCGTCCGAAGATGCATATTGAAACCCAATGGACCAACGCGGGAAGAGGCTTATAAAATCTTAACCGCATGAATAAGCTCTTCTTAGATCTTGGAGAAAATATTAAAAAGTATTTTGGTTTTTCAATCAGGAGACTCTGACTCTCATGTGCCGCATGTATATAATTCTTTTCATGAAAAAATCAAAAACAAAATATTTTATTATATAAATTTAGGGTGACTTTGGGTACAAAAATACTGGTGACAACGCTTGGTAAAATATTTGAAAAGTACATACTCTTTTCTTGATTGGCTAATTGTTTCTTAAAATTCCTTTTCAGGTGACCACCCTACCAGAAGATGAAGCATTTTCTGAGAAGTACATGGTAAGTACCACTCTCGAATTCTAGCATTAAATACTGAAATAGTATATTTCGTAACGGAATATTTATTTCGTAAGATTACATGAACGTATAATAAATTAGGGTGGAAAATAATCCAACTTGGACGCAAAATCATTAGCTTGAAGCGTTAACGGGCAATGGTTCGCACTATATCCTAAAATTTACATGGCTATGGTATTATCAATGTATATACTTAGGTTTCGATTTATTTATATTAATTACTCTCCGATTTATTACTGCACAGTTCAAACATCAACTAACGTTGATAATCAATATTCCATACATCTTTACTTCAAGCATCATAGTTATAGTCTCAATATAGTTGATACTCTTGCATAAATACGTCTTAAATACAAATATGATGGAAAGTGTGCAGATGAAATTCGAACTATAAACTGTAGATAAATTCCAAGTTGCCAACTTATGAATAGAAATTGACTTATATTAACGGAAACATAATACAACAGACCAACAATTCAGATAATACGAAAGTTTAATATCGGAAAATGTTATATTCCATTGTTAGCCTTATTATAAAATGCAAGAAAATAAAAAGAGGCTTTTATGCCACTTGGTTTCTCCGAATTGGTGGACTTTATTCACTTCTCTCTTAACTTATCCATACTTAATTACATCGGCCAATTAATTTGTGAGATTGCTTGACTGAAAATGTCCGTGAAAATATTGGCTAAAGATGAACTTGTGCACTATTCATGTGTTGAAACTATGGAATGAAATATCGCTATTAATAATATTCCATCATTAAATACTGAAGAAAATTAGTTCTTCATGTTCGAGATGAAAAATTTCGTTTCAATGAATGAGAGGACGCTGATAAAAGTGTCGCGTGCGAGAATTAAGTGTAGTCTTATCAGGGGGACCTGTGGCCGTCGTCGGGTTAAATAGCCTACATTTTTTTCTTTTCTTTTCAGTTGGACTTCCTTTCGCTCAAAGGCACTCTCATGGCGCAAACCATGTACTTGAGACTTACGACGGAGAGATGGACTTCACTCGAAGACCTTAAGAACGTTTATATGGAAAATTCCCAACTCTACATGCCAAAGGTAAGACAAGGAAATCTTTTGAACACACACGGGAAACGGCGAATGAAACACATTCAAGATTCGCTCTGATTTCAAAACTGCTTACATGTAGTGTCATACACATTTTTATGAAACTCCACTACGTACAAAAACAACTACGTCATGATCAGGACATTATTACCGGATTATTATATTTATTACCGGACTCAATGTCATCGCATCGGATTAAACCGCTGGGTTGAACAGAAGAAACCGTAGATAGAAGCGTCAATAAGTGATGGATGATGGTAATATTTTAGGAAGGAAGGATGGATGGTAATATTTTAGTATCGTAGTGCGACAATTTCAGCTAAGGCAAAATAACTTATGTGGAAAGAATGTTTTGGAATTCAATCCTTTCCTGAAATTTCAAATAATATTTTTCAAAATTCAAGCAAATTTTTTATTTGCATGAGCCCTCAAGAGTATGCTTATTTGCCGTAAGTTACCAGATGGTAAGATAATATTGCAGTCATAAAAAAGTGGAAATAATAGCATTAGTTTAAAATGAAAATCTAATGACGGAACCAGAGATGAGAGACTGCTTTAAATTGTTGAGACTTATAGGGGAAATGATAAATAAACGATGTCATATAATTTAACGACCACTCCATTGGAAGACTTCATTTAAAAGACTGCTCACAGTCGGCGAATTGGTACGAGAGAAAGTGATACACACAAAAATATTACATAAAAATCATTTGAGTACGTTTCGAACTCCGATCACCAATTGCTTCGGTCCTCAAAACATCGTTCCTTCTCTTTTTAATGCTCTTAGCTTTCCTTCATTGGATGTATTCGTTTTATATTCAACCCACCTCACTTCTTCCTTGTCTACCCAAGTCCTGCCATGACCTACATGGGACGCTCTTCAGCGATGACACAAATATACGTATAAAATTTGGTTGAAACGTCAATCATATTCGTGAGCGTCCTTATATACATGCATTTACTGAATTATTGATAGGTGAGGTTAGAGCTAATCGATACTAAGCTCCACGGTGTGTGAAATTCACAAATCAGGGCAGGGAGGTCATTTGCTTTCTCTGCGTCGCCTATGGTTTCCTAAGAAGATTTGGTACCCAACATCACACAGCTCGGGTGAAGCTAAGGTTGCCCAGAGGTATTCACGGGAATCGAACCCGGGCCCTCCGATCAGATACACATCCAATATGCTAAATTAAAAACTGTTTTTTTCGTGTAAAATATTTTAGACATGCTAGATTGTTAAAAAATATTTTGTAACTATTGCAAAGTTTTTCAATAGAGTTTTCAATATATACTTATACTTTCGCCGTTAACATAAAAATACATTAATGGCCATACATAAATACATAAAAATAAATAAATGGCAAGGTTAACATTGAAGTTCATTCCCAATTAAGATAATTGTGATTCTATGGCTATTGTGCGTAGAGTAACATATCAATTTTAAACTCATCCCGATCATGCAAGTATGCAATTATATATCCACAGAAACTGCCATAAAAAATGACACACCAGCTTGTTTTTGAGGTACTTTTATCGATTGAAAATACGAAGCTTTCGCTGAATGACCCAACAATTTCTGTCGTAAATAAATTACATATATATTATATGCAAAATCTGTAAGAATCCCTAACAGTCTGAAAACATGTCGGTACTTTTTCCACGTACAATGCTAATAGTAAATATCCACTTTAATACTTCAATGTTCCTTATCTCTTTGAACTCATCCGGTCGTCTCTCTCTCTCTCTCACGCGAAACGGAAATAAGAGAGGACGCGACCTTGAGCGACAAAAACGCGACGCCATAGTATATACCTACGGGAAGCGTCGATTTTGACATATCTTTTTATCTTTGGGAGGTTTACTTCTTTGACACTATTTTACATTTTACTTGGTCTGAGAAAGTACGATATGCGATAGTTCAAGAAACAAAACTTTCAATTATTTGTAGCCTCTCACTATCAAATTGAGCTAATACAGAATCAGGTTACCCTTCCAATGGTTTGAACTGATTTCTATTCGATTCCACTTCATTTTAAATAAAGAGCTTTTTAATGAATATTTAATTGCTTCCATTTCACATCCGATAGCTCCGTGATATGAAAAGACCCTCATGCCCGTATGCATCATGAAAATTGTCCCAGGTACATAATTAAATAGGGCAATTACATAAGTATTATTTATGAAGAAGTAGTTACTAAGGGGGGCGACTTCACGTTAAGATCTTTTGCGTCATTACATATGGGTTTGTAATTAGGTTGGCGTAAGATTTTCTGGGAATGGTGGAAGGGTCAGGAGAGAAACCCAGCATCAACATTTAACTACTTTTGACGAAGGGGTCACATATTTAACGTCCCATCCGATGGATATTGTGCTCAACTTGAAGTAATTTCCAAATGGCATTCATTTAGGGAACGGGGTATCACTGAAAATTCTGCTACGGCGGCGTTTCGAACCCGAGACTTCGGAGCGGAGAGCCAGTGAACTAACCACCACACGGACCGAATTGTTTATGCACGTTTATTGTTTATATACGTCCAGGCGTTTATTTCGGTATTACTTCAGATACTTGGAAAATATCTAACTAATGCTATCAATAAAAATATTTTAGCCCGCATAAAAGAAAAATAAGTTTGTAAAAACACCATAAGGTCGAATTTCTTATCCCCAAAAGCCTTAGCCCTAGGTTTGTGGTCTTTTAATAAGGTAGTAGTAGTAGTTTTTAGGGGAGGCGACCGACAACTGAGGTCATTTGCGCCATAGGGGATGGACAGGAAAGGATGAAGGGGTGGAGAGAAACCCGGCGTCGGCATTAGCCTACTCTTTACGAAAGGCGCCAAGGGGTCCGCAGCTTAACGTCCCATCCGACGGACGGCGTACTCACTCCCTCAGTGCCCTCCACAAAGCACCTCAAGTAGGAATCGAGATACCTCTGGAAAATATTCAACAGGCGCCGGGATTCGAACCCGCGCCCTCCGGGTGGGAAGCCAGTACGTTAGCCCCCGCACCATCTCGATTCCCTTTTAATAAGGTACAGTAAATGAAAGAAACATGTACAGGTAACCACGCAACCTGTAAATAGAGATATTTTATTACGCAATTACCTTTATAATCAGTCTTTAAAGCAGATTCATCCTCATATTTGCTCCATTTACGTACAAAATGGTACCTGTTAAAACTCATATTGAGTAGCGTTACCTGATGATGATGTAATACATCGAAACCCGGTCGTAAAAAGTAAAAACTTTTATCAAGTGGAAAGTGCTTCAATCAGCTATTCACTGTTAAAACACCCTTCTAAAAAACCTGTCTTTGTTATTTCAACGCCTAAAATGAATGAAACTAGAAACATTGATTTTGGACACCTATGTTAGAGGATGTAAACTTAGTTATTAATCCGAAATTCAGCCAGAAAAAAGCCATTGATGTTGGCGCGAACAACGAAAATATTCTTCGACACCTCATAGGGATAAAATTATGATTTCTGTTCGAAAATATTGTTTCGTGCGGCTATGGCAGATGAATTTCATTAATGAACTTGGGTTTACTGCTTTATTTCATCCTAAACTAAGCAAAAAATATTATTGAGAACAATTCATTTTGGATTTAAAAATTGATAATCATACCTTAATTTCTGAAAAATTATGAAGAAAATAATTATTGTCTTCATTTAGAAGTAGAGTTTTGCTACTACTCGTATATACATTAGCTAATTTTGATCTGCAAACCTCCGATTGTTCTCAGTTAATTTATAACTATTTTTGAACGAGCACAGAAACTGCCACGTAAGAGGATTGCATTATGTTTCCCGGAAATATCTCTGGATAGAGACTTAAAGAGTAAAGTGGAAAACGAGCAAATTAATTTTGACTTGGTGGATGAAGTCCCAAGTTTCTCGTGAGCACCTTCGTTTTGTTTTTCCTGGCCTGATTATTAGCAAGCCGCTAACTAGCTTCCGTAAGGTGTCAATTCACACACTTAACTGCGTGACTTGATAGGAACGTGAAATGAATTAACACACAGTGAACTTAACCGAAAGGTATCCCTTCTCCAAATGCATCGCAACAAGATGAGATTTTTTTTATAACGGACAAAAACAAGAGCAAGGTTTAATGTTGATCTAGCCATCGGCTTAAGTCTAGTGGGCGATGGAACTTACACTACAGTCAGCGTATGTCGAAACGCGGAATCAAGATGTATTGCAATATTGTTATGATAAGTGATTGATTGCTATTCCAAGCCCTGCATTTAGATTCTCTTTTGTAAAAACAGCATATTCGTATTTCTGGGTTCCCATTTATTACACGGCATTTTTATTTGAATTCGGAGGATTTAAAAAAAAGTCTGGTTGAACAAAGAGCGATCAAAATAGACACGTGACAAAGAGGTAAACGTCCCAAATGCCATTTGAAGGTTTCTTAATAAAAAAATGATGCTGGGGTTCCCATAACTACATGTTCTACCCCATATCCAGTCACTAACCTCAATTGATCACTTTAAAAATACCTCTTCTTGAGAGAATAAAAGATATCAGTGCTCTTATGATTCAATAAAACATGTAATCCATTTAATGCATTGACGAAGGACCGTGCGAGGGTCAGAATGCAAACCCAAGAAAAGCCATTAAAATATGAATGGGTCAGCGGGGGTCGAAAGGGACAATGCACACCATATAAGTCCTGGCAGCTTAATTGTGCGTAGCAATTATGGTATTATATATGTACCACACTTAAATAATATCTCAGAAGTAATACTGCAATTCACAAATATAATTTGCTCCATGGATTCGTCCCGTATCTTGAGTATTCACGGAAAATAGAATATCATTAGGCTTATGACGTGTAAAGTTTCGATTTTAGCTTCTTCTCGGTTCCTAAAAGTATGTGCTACTTCAGTGTGTACAATGGGTTTTGGCTCGACAGGTAACGGGTGAAATGGTGTACATTGCCGTGGTGCTACCCACTAATGCCTTGTCTCCACCATACATTTAAATTTAGCTTTAAATTACCGCTCAAGTTGAAGTATTGATATCAATGTCATGGCGTTCAAATTGAGGGTCCGCGACTTAAATATAACCAAGTCACTTTTGCAACCATTTTGCAGTTATTCACTTTTTGCAAATAAGATAATAATTCGAAGATATTGCTGTGTCGATATGTGATAAATGTTTCAAAAATGGTGCAATGAAAGCAGTTCATTTTTTAAATATGATGGATTTAAAAAGAGACGTTTCAGGCGTGATATGGTGGAATATCATGATTAATTAAAAATTGGAAATTTTTAATTAATGATGGATGGAATAGAAGAAATCGAGTAGAAAATATTATAGAAACAGAAATATTATATAAATTCTGCTATAACGATAGAAACTACAGAAACCCATTCTTTAAATTTCATTTCAATTTTTCAAATAAATACGTATTCGAGTTTCAAGGGCTAAAATAGTCTTGCAGTTGGTGCTTTTCATTTGTTAATATTTTTTGTTGGTGCTGAACCAAATTTGAATGTAAAAAGGGCATTAAACATATCTCCTCCTGGGGCCACAGGCCACGAGGTGTGAAATGTGACAATTTAGACGACTTATCGCTCGGAAACGTTCCTTTTTGGGGAACTCCTCCTATAATGCTCTCCACGTACCTAAGCACTTAACTTTCCCGGACGGGTTTGTGTCGGGGTAATCCATCAAAAGTAGGCTAACACCGAAGCTGTCCCTCCCCTTATTCTCTATTTCCCACGGCCCCTAAATCACCACTCGCTGACGATAGGGTCAATTACCTTAGCAGTCTCGCGGCAACACGCCCAATAACTAGATACGAATGTAAGGACCCCTCGGCCAATCATCTAATGGGATGATGCAATTCTCACTTCGTGTCATTCGCCTTCGACATTCCTCCTCGCTCTGCATTCGGTCGTTATGCCGGCACAGATGGAATAATTTCAGGGAACTTGGCTGAGCGCACGAAGAATAACATCTGCGGACTCCAGTCATTTAAGTACATTTATCAACGAGATCACGTCGTACTGTTGAATACGGGGCGGCCCAAATTTGTAACCTACGTTATTCTAAATTAAACACCGTTAAATTGGGAGCCTCTGAGAGTCTACAGTCGTACGATAAGACGAAATATAAACCAGTAATGAAATCGTTTTCGGTCATTACATTCCCAACACACAATTAATAACAACTTTAATCAAAAAAAGGTTAATTTAGCGAATCTTATTTAACTTTTTTTGGGATAAATAAATTTAAAAGGGAGATACTGCGATTATAAATGGTATTTTATATGTTGTCATGTTGAACGAATGATTTTCCCAAAAGGGAATTCAATGAAAGAATGTTATTCTAGAAAATATAATCAATACTTTTCTGTTGAAATAGCAGACGAAGTGGAAGAATGAGCTGTGTGCTTTCAAGTTTAAGTGGCACAACAATGAACTTTTCATGTCGAACATTTCTCCAGATGATAAGTTCATAGATGTTTCTTCAAAGCTATCAAAACACCTCAGCGGGTAAATTGCGCTAAAAAATGAATTTCCCCTATGCTTCATTTGAAAATAATTGTATATTTTTATATCCAAATGATAAGGTAAAGAATGTGAAACATTTTACTACCAAAAGAAAGAAAGAATTCCTATTTCCGGTCACCAGGATTTGATTCCAAAAAACTTCGACCGATACTAAAGAAAATATGATCTCCCATCTGCTCCAAAACATTTCTCCAATGCGTAATAAGAAACCTCTTTCACTGCCATCGCTCTATGATTCTCGTGGATCAATAAAATGGCTAGTAATCCTCTGTCAACTCCAAGTTTTTATTTGTTAAAACCAAAACTCCACTCCCAAGGATAAACAATGCATTTCTAACATAGTCTCACAAATGGGGTATATTTAATTGATATAATGCATGTCAATGCCATATAAACTTTTACTTTTTTGTTATTCCATGAGAGTAAAGGTTGTACCACTGACATTATGAAATCAAAATGGAAATAACTATGGAAAATAGTTGTAAGAATTAAAATCAATTCTGCACATGAGAAATTCGAGATATCACTCTTCGGCCAGAATGCTGTTTTGATAGGCGAGGCTAGAATTCCCAATATGCATTGAAATTTACACATTAAGGGTATAATGTTTCCTTCCCCACTTCAGAGAAAGCAGATTTCTAAGAAATGACTGTTTACCAGAAAATATCACGGCGTGAGTTAAGATGGGAGTGTCTAAGGTTTGAAGCGGATCCCTACGGGGGCAGATCGCATACCCTTTAGCCTATGGGCCGCTTTGAATCTACCATGCCGCTACAATATTCCTGACGCTCAAAAATTCAAACATCCCTGTCCTATTCCTGCCCCTTCCCCGTGTGCCTAAGATTCTCCCCTCTATCACAGTATTCAACATCCCATTGCCCATCAAATCTTTCTGCATCCATCTTTCCTGCCTCTTTTGGATTTCTCCCAACAATACCCTCTCCTCCCCCGCCATAACTAGTACTTCCTCGTTTGTTTTCTTTTCAGTCCACTGCACCTTTTAAATCCTTCTCCACACCCACATTTCTAGCCTCAGATCGAGGCCTATTATCCTGCTTCAATGACCCATGTTTTCGAGCCGTAAAAATCCTTGGTTTTGTTAACATATATTCTCACCCCATACCTATTGCCCTGACTTTCCAATGCACTCAGCAAAGCTTGCAAACCCTGGGCGTAATCAAAAGAAACGCAAACGAAAGCGTAATCATTCGAAAATCTAACCGAGTTTTTGAATTCCCGCCAACTTTCATTCTTATCTCCAGTTCTTACCATACCTCTTTAACCATGAACGTGTATGTGGTTCAACGTACCTGAATATATGGAGGAAATGGTTGAAGAGGTGTTAGGTATATACACTGCCCTTGCTGACACCTTATCATATAATAAACGGATTCATTGAAACATAGTTGCTTCATTAGTGGTCACGTGGATTTTATTTGTTTAAGGAATGAGATTGTAGTTTAAATGAAAAATCATTATTAATCATGAAACATAATTTTGTCGGAATGTTTTCAAGATTAAACAACACATGAAATTCAATGAGATCCAAGGAGTTTCAGGATAAAATACAATGACAGTAATAGTCAGTGGAAGTTAGCATAATCGCAATATAGCAGTCTCCAATATAATAGCCATTCGGCCAAGATATCTGACCCCCTCTTTCCCCAAGGGCCTTCTCAACTTAACATCTAATTTGCCTCACTCGGTTGCACTTTCAAAGATATTTAAAAGAGTAATTTCTGTATCAACTGCTAGAAAATAATCAATCTTTCCTCAAATTTTCATAGTTTCTGCTAAAGTTCATGTATTTATGAAGTCCAAGGAAAGGAGCAGAAAGAAGTAAGACATCGAATACAAAAATGTCCTTTTAAGCTGACAAGCCTAAGAAAATGCGAAGAAGTTTTGCCTTTCAGAGTGCAAATTATCTCAGAAATAATTTCTCATTTTTATATCGGAAAATCTGAGGCGAGCATCCATTTTACTAGGTGCTAACCCTTGCGTCACCCATCCCAAATCGACAGAAATCATTCTTTTCTCCTGGGCATATCCGCAAACTAGCAAATGAGTCGCAAACTTGGGAATACCCCATAATCACGGCTGACGTACCCGATACCCAAAGCTTCTCACTCGCTTCAGGAACTGAATTCATGAAATATCGTCTCAAATAATACGTTGTCTCCACCAGATACAATCCCCCAGCTTTGTTCCTTGCGTTACCTGGTGGATACGGTAACCGAAGTGTCGAGTCGTCTCCGAAAAGGGCAACGCACGCAAGAAAGGTGCTTCGCTGCAACGCAATTTTTCCTAGAGTTAGGAAACTATGGAATGCAAGAGAGAAGATTTCTGGAACTTTTTTTCACGTTAGGCTTCGGCCTCGACCATTGGACGTAAAAACCTGATATGTAAAGCTTGAAATGACGGAAAACAAATTTGCCTCCACTACATGATTTAATTCCATACGTGGCGTGAATCAAAGAATAGCTGCAGAAATAGTTTTACCACACTCAATATTTAATGTTATCAAGTGTTAATGTTGAAATACTTCTTGATGTGACTTCAACAGTACCACAAAATGGAATGTCATCACTGCTAGAGTCAACAATATAGAACAGGGTGACATTTTTACATTTAAGCTTTGTATTATATTGAGTAAATGTGTGAAATATGGCACGTTTCATTACCTACGTGTTACCTACTATTGTGCATTTTGATATCGCGTTCCTAATAGTCAAAAGAGAAAACAATGTCATGATGGGAAAATGGCATCCCATCGAGTTCGAGCATCAAAATATTGCACAAGCTAGGATGATACTTAGAAAGGGAAAAATAAATTATTCTCGGAACGATGCCTCTCAACGGAGTCGGATGAAAAAGCAAAAATTGTGTCGGTTGCTCAAAGGAACCGGTTCTCATTTGCCAAAGAGCCTGAGATGAGGTGGTCATAATCGTTTTTTCTCTCTTCCTCCACTGCGGTGAATTGACGTGCGAGAAGGCAATCGGGGAAGTGATTACTTTTCTTGTTTTCTGATGCCAAGTAAATCCAAGGACACAGTTCGTTTTATGGTTGGGTATTGAGGTTGAGGAACTTTGTAGAAAAGAAAGTCCAAAGTAACAGCAGCTTCAGCTGGCACTCACGAAAGAAAGTGAAATTATTCGCGACGAAATTCAAAAGGTGGTACGCACAACTAGGTTCTCTTTGAAACGATGAGCGAGATATTGATATCACCCACTTATGGAACAATATCACTGGAGCTACTTTTTTAGTCTCTTATGTGAGAATTTGGCGATTTGTCACTAGAATAGAAATTACTACGTGAGGCCATTTTAACATAAATTTCAGTGAAATATCTTCAGCGAGAAGAATCGGATTTTCCCATTGATAACGCGCACCCAGATCTTTGTAGTTATCATGAATTTGCACAGATACCGCGCGCCCAGGGCTTCATAGTTATATATATATATATATATATATATATATATATATATATATATATATATATATATATATATATATATTATATATATATATATTATATATATATATATATATATTATATATATATATATATACTACCTTGATCAAAAGGTTCCCGGAATAACCACCGTGTGGCGCTTCCATCGTTCCGATTTGAGTTCTGTTTTTTTGTTAAATTGGTACATCTGTTGTTGATATTCCCTTTAAATCTTAGTGTCATAACTTGACATTTGCAAAAGTTACGTAGCCAAGAGTACATCTATCTCTGTGTGTGTTGGCGATTTTTTACAATTGCAGAAATGGATTTAAATTTGCAACAACGAACTTGTATTAAATTTTGCGTAAAAAACGGATTTAGTGGCGCACGGACGTTGGAAATGTTGGAAAAGTGTTTCGGCAACGATTCTCTAAAAAAAACGGTCGTTTACCAGTGGCACGAGCGGTTCAGAAGTGGTCGTGAGTCAATCGAAGATGATGAACGCAGTGGCAGACCATCGACATCGAAAGTCGGTGAAAAAATTGATAAAGTAAAAGAAATGTTGGTCAATAACCGCAAATTAACCATCAGAGAAAAAGCGGAGGACTTGAACATTGCCTATGGATCCGCCCAAGACATTGTGGTTAATGATTTGGGTTTCCGTCGTGTAGCTGCAAAGTTGGTGCCAAAAGACCTCAATTTCATGCAAAAAAGAGACCGTGTTGACGTCGCAAAAGACATGATTTGCGAGGCTGAATCCGATCCCACATTCATCAAAAGGATCATTACTGGAGACGAGACGTGGGTTTATGAGTACGACACGCAATCCAGACATCAGGCAAGTGAATGGCGTTCACCAAATGAGCCGAGACCAAAAAAACCACGTCGTTTTCAGTCAAAAAAGAAGGCAATGCTGACGGTTTTCATGGATTACAACGGTGTAGTGCATCATGAATTTTTGCCAGAAGGCCAGACAGTAAACAAAGAGTATTATTTGGGCGTTATGAGACGTTTGCGTGAAGCAATTCGCCGAAAGAGACCAGAAATGTGGGCAGAAAACTCGTGGATTTTGCACCATGATAACGCACCGTCGCACAGTGCTATCATTATTCGTAATTTTTTGACGAAAAATGCAACAAATACCATCCAACAGCCACCGAATTCACCTGGTTTGGCTCCCTGTGACTTCTTTCTGTTCAATCGAGTTAAAAAACCATTACGGGGAACGCGTTTTAGCAGCCGAGAGGAAGTAATGGAAAAATCGCAGGAAGCACTGATGGACATACCGAAAACCGAATATAAAAAATGTTTCGAGGATTGGATCAAGCGCTGGCATAAGTGTGTTGCAGTCGATGGGGATTACTTTGAAGGGGACAATATAGATTTAGATGAATAAACTTGTATTTTTAATTTTCTGAATAAATTCCGGGAACTTTTTGATCAAGGTAGTATATATATATTATATATATACATACATATATATTAGATTATGTATGTAAGAAAATCAATTATGATCACCTCATCTCTGGCTCTTTGGCACTTTTTTCTATTTTTCTAAATAAAAAAGATTTGTTGTTTCAATCAACTATGAAAATGAAACCATACGAAAAGTGAATGACTATGGTGTGCACAAAAACACTTAGGGTTTTCCATGATTTTTACCTCATCCAGTAGCAAACCCCTACCTCCCCTCATTCGCATCTTTTTAATCCTTCCATGTCTGCTTCCCTCAAATTTCTCTAATACATTGATGTGCCAAAGCTTTGGATCCATCAATTTAAAGGAACAGTTGGTGCTTTTTTGTCAATTGAATAGTTTTGTGGTACCTTGTGGCTGGCCAAAGTATGGTTCACAACAGGATGCATTTTCTCATCCTGTCTCAGCGCATAATGCATCCTAAACTTCTTTTATAAAAATCCATCTCAACAAGACATCCATGACATGGACGAGATTCAAATCCACTAATTTTTGAGTTAGCCGAGAACTGTGTTATCCATTGCATCAACTGAACCCATGAAAGACATTCACCTTCATTTTTAAAAATATAACAAAAAAATTATCTTGAAAGAATTGTTCTTGAAATTTGTACTTAAGAAATGGAGGTTCAGCAATGTTTTTTCATCTTTCATAGATACTTCATCGTAAAGTGATGGATTTTTTCAATAAACCATTATATACATATGAAAAGGATTAAATGGAGGTAGTATTTGAGAATTCACCAAATGCAAGTGTATGACATTGATAATGACAGTATCAGTGCTAAAAATCTCGTGGTCCACTGCCATTGCTATGCCTGAAGAAATTTTAGAACTCTTCACAGCTCTCCCTACCATAACAATAATGTAAACTAGTAATAATTCAGCAATAAAAAATAACCATGTTTACACCCTAAGCCTCCAGTAGAGGATAGAAAACATTGCTGAACCTACAGTCCTGATACAGAGAGATCAAGAATCATTCTTTCAGCATCAATAGACCATGAGAGTTCCAGTAAATTGAAGAAATCAACTAGGAAATCGATCAATATGATGCTTATTTTTCCACTCCTTCAGATGCCCAGTAAATCATACAGTAAGTTTGAGGGGAAAGAGGAAGTGATCATGTAGTAAGTAGTATCATCTTAGTATTACAATGTGTTAATATTTCTATAATAAATCTCTTCAATATCTATTTACATATGCTGGGCTCTGTATACTTTTCAGGAAAATATATTGGGACCCCTTGTGGATTTGGAAAGAGGGGTTGCGTTTGCTTCTCAGGGATAGCAGTATTTATTTTTAGGTCTTCCTAATTGCATGCCATGTAGAGAAGTGATAAAATATTGCATAAAGTGATATATAAATTCTAGAGATAAAGCCCAAATTGCCCACTAAAGATGTGAAAATCATATTTTATGTCACAGAATAATATTAAGGCTGGGCAAAATGTGAACTATATAAACATATAAATTTATATTTGTTTTGATGCTATTGCAAAATAAACAGGTGCATTTTGTTCCTATGAAATTTTGGAAAAATGCTCTAGAATAACTCTTGAGAACAAGAGACAATTTTTTTCGTGCAAATATATAAAAAAATGATCAAATAAAATGTCTTTTCAGGCAGCTAATTTGTGGATGGAAGATGAATGGTTTGGAATGCAGAGAGTGCAGGGAGTCAATGCAGTTCTTATAACACTTTGCAAAAAAATTCCAGATAAGTAAGTAGCATATGATTTAGAGTCATGGACAAAATATGTATGAGCTCTGCAAGTATTTCCTAAAGCTTTGCAAGTCTTACAAATTTATGGACTAGAACTGACCTGAGTTTATTTTTCATGTCTGATCTTCAGACTTTGGAAAAAGGGATAGGCTGGGGAATGGTTCTTTTTATCCCTCCGAGGCCCTGTTACAAAACTGAAAGGATTTGATAATACAATTCAGGCTATTAGAATTATCAAATTTATGGAGTTGACAAGCAATTACGGCAATATGCATGAAAGTATACACCATACTTACCTTCAAGTCTTCCACAAAGTCTACATTGAGCAGGAATTAAATTTATCCTTTTGCCACCAACTTTTTTCTACTTCCATTTCATGTGAAAAGGCAACAGATGGATGGCAGAAGAAGAGTTTGTTTTTTACATAAATTAAGAAACATGATTCCATTCTTAAGAAATACTGCTGAGCATTTCAGTAATACAGATATATAAACAAAATACATAAAAAAATAATGGATGCTTTAGCATTACCTGTTGCTATAACTATTCAGAAACAAATTTAAAGAGACTTGCAAACTATGAATCTCATTTTTTCCAAACTCTCCAGTGTTGTATACACTACAAAATGGAGTTCCAAGACAAAATTATAGTTATCATTATGTTAGATTATTATGTCTCCCTTGTAAGACCTACATACTATGTAATATTGTTCCATGCCCTGGCCCTTAGTGTGTTTAAAGCACATTCTTAAGAATGACTGCCAATAAATTTTGCAGTAGTAGTTTTTATTGGAGGCAACCAAGAGCTAAGGTCATTGGCACCATTAGGGATGGATGGAAAAGGAAGGGTGGAGAGAAACCCGGTGCTGGCATCAGGCTACTCTTGCCAAAAGGCGCCAAGGGGTCCGCAGTTTAATGTCACATCCGACGGACTGCGTACTCACTCAAAGTACTCTCCTGAAAGCATCTCAAGTAGGGACTATGATACTGCTGAAAAATATTTGCTGTCTCCTGGACTTGACCCAGGCCCTCTTGATTGGGAAGCCTGAGTGTTAGCCACCATACCATCCCAATCCCCTATAAATTTTGTATTCCTTGGAATAATGGTGATTATAGTGAGTTAATAGCATCCCTCAGTCCAAGTTCTCTCCATTTTAGGAGAAAGTATTTTGGACCCGTACTTTTACATTGTGTTCTAAGTAAATATATTAAATGCTCTACTTCCACTGCCACTTTTATCTTTTTAGAGTTCCTTTTGCTTCAACTATATCTAATAAATTATTCTTAATCCAATTTCTATACTGTTAGTACTCTTTAAATCTGTCCATATTTTTGCCATAAAAGAGAGAGAAATATGTATTACAATTTTGATTATTTAACCCATCTTTAAGAGTATGAATTCTATGATGCTAACAATGGCCATTTGAAGAAAATCATTTGAAAACAATCTTATTCCAAGAATATATTTGAACATGACATCCAAATTACTCTCTAGTGTCCTCATTCTACCGTACTGCATACAGGATAAAATGGATTAGTGGCCAAAAGTAAATGGATGCTCCTGTGAAGGAAGGAAAAACTTTTGAATGTGCAGTGTTTTTCCGTGAAACTCCAGTAGGGTTGCTTGTGCTCATCTCCATCAATCAACCATCACCTGGGGATTTACATGCATTTAATAAAAAACTGGACCAACTCTTTTGTTACTTATATGCAAGCAATCAGATACTTGTATTGAAGGGTGACCTCAACTATAATCTCTTAGTTGACTCCCCTCACAGATTTGAGTTACTGATTTTTTTCAAAACTTACTGCATGCAATGCTTTAATAATAATCCTACTAGAGTCACTCCCACATCCTCCACCATAATTGATTATGCTGTGACTAAGCTCAACCAAGAAAAAGTAGTAACAACTGTTTGTGACCAAGGCATATCAGACCATAGAATGGTGAAAATAAGTATAGATGTTAGTCTACCAATGGAGAGCATAAATGATAAAGCTCACCTTAGGCTGTATTTTACACACAGAAATATTGAGCATCTTCTGCTCCTTCTACAGTCCCAAAACTGGGACAATGTCAATGATTCTAAATCAGTAGATGAAGGCTTCAATTGCTTTCATTTAATTTGCAGACATAATTTTGAATTGTGTTTTCCAATTAGCATCAGAAAATATTTCATAGAACAAAATGTAAGCCATGGCTAACTGATGAGATCCGTCACTACTCAACTATCCTTAAAAAACATGCTATATCCAGTTAAAGTTCTAACAATCATAAACAAAGGTTACTCTATAAGGAATTTCAAAAGCACTACTGTAAGCTAATTTCTAAAACTAAAAGAACTTATAATGATGATAAGTTAATTCATTCCAATAATAAGTCCAAAACTGCATAGGAAATAATTAATGATTGTAGAGGGAAGAAAATTCACACCCCGCTCTCCCAAAACTTAGTATCCCTGAGAGTAACACCACCATCTATGTGGTGCTATTATATGGTGGTGGTGGTTATATGCTGATGACACTAATGTAATAATATCAACACAAACATATCCCAGCCTCATGGAAAAATCAAAGTCAGTCACACTTGCAATAAACAAGTGGTGAACAGATGACCTTCTAGACTTAAATGTAAATAAAAGTAAAATAGTACACTTTACACACAATAAGAATGTCACAGATAATCTGCTGGTACAAATTAATGACCAATCCATTGAGCATGTAATGGAATGTAAATTTCTAGGCATTTCTAAGGGAGCAAATATTTCTTGGGATATGCATGTAAAAGCCCCTCAAAATAAGCTCAGTTCAACTTGCTATTATGACACCTGTATGAGGCTGCAAGGAAACCTGTACAACTCAATTTATGCTTTGGGGAAATGTATTCAAATATAACCTGTAGTATAATATTATGGGGATCAGCTGCTATTTCTCCAGCCATCTTTAAATGCAAAAGAAAGTTATTAGAATAATAACAGAGCAACCTCACTATTTTCCATCAAGGCCTATTTTCCATGAACAAAATTTGCTACCACTCCCGTGCCTCTACATTATGTTTTTAATTTTGTACTTAAAAAATAACATTGGCAACTATTCTCTTAACTCTGACTATCATCATCATTTCACCAGAGGAAGGCCCAACCTCCATTATGGGAACATAAGAATTAAAGCATTGAAATTAGAACCCAATGAAATGGACATCAGATTATATAACCCAAAACAATAAATGATACTAAAGGAACTACTGCATTCAGGCATAAATTAAAAAGATATCTACAATGTAATATGTTCTACTCGGTTGTTGAATATCTAAACAATATTCCTGACCAGTAAGTTTATACTCTTATTTTATAGCAATGGTCATAGTCTAGTTCACAGTTCTAGTTTTTTTTTTTTCCAAGATGGCGTCCAATGTTGTTATGCTCTCGTGTGATGTCTGTAAAAAACACTTCGAACACACTGATAAACTAATCTGCTGCGATTACTGCACAAGGTTTTTTCATCCTAAGTGCACCGGACTTAAGGACCTGCCACTAAAGGCGTTATTGGAGTGCCGTGATCTATTTTGGAAGTGTTTTTTCTGTCGAGCGTCCGACGTCAAAATTTCTAACATGGCGTCGGACATTGAATTTCTGAAGCGAGAACTAGTGAAGCTGAAAGCTGATCGTGAAGTTATTGCTTTGAGTGATAAATGTGTGGTCTCCTCTGCTATCCGCCAAAACTCTGATAAACCCACTCCAGGCACTCTTGGCCAAGTGACATCGTGTTCCGAGGTAACACGCATCCACAATCGTCCGTTCACGCGAGGCTTTAAACGGCAGAATGCATCTGCGGAGCCTGCCATGCCCTGCGTTCAACAGCCTACCTCCCTATCATCTGAAACTTCTTCTGAAGCGATCATATCTCAGCCGAGTGTAGCTGTTTCACCTAGTCCTGCTTCCAGTTCTCCTGACGACGGCTTCATTGAAGTGAAAAGGCGGCGACGCCGACCACCCATTATGGGCTCCTCCAATAACAAGAGCTCTATCTCCGGCATCTCGCGGCGTTCTCATGTTCATGTCTGGAATTTTCTTCCTGACACGACGAAAGACGAAATCATGTCCTATCTGAGGGTTAATTTGCCGGATCTTCTTGATTCTGCTGTAGACATTGAGCAACTTAAGGTAACCAGAGGCAATTACGCCTCCTTTCATTTGTCTGTGAATCAAGATTTACGTGAAAAGCTCCTTACCCCAGAGTTCTGGCCAAAAAATATCTGTATCGGAAACTATTCTTTTCGGAGACTCCGCCCGGAAATTGCGGCAGGATAACTACGCAATTAAAGATTCTCCATATTAACATTCAGTGTTTGCGCAATAAACTGATTGACCTTGAAGTATTTACGAGTGAACATAACCCTGATGTGATTTGTGTAAATGAGCACTGGCTTCAGAAGGGGGAACTGCTTTTGTTCCGACTTACTGGTTACGTTCTCGCCGATGCTTTTTGCCGAGCAACAAGTAAAAATGGTGGTGTATTAATCCTAGTGTCTGTGAGACTGACATATTCCTCAGTGCCACTTATCCAGTTCTCCAATCCCCTTAATGAAGATCACCTGTTCGAGTCCAGTCTGTCTCGTATCAAAGGAAACAATCGTGATTATATAATTGTTACGATTTATCGTTCTCCAGCCAGTGATTTTGACGTGTTCCTTTCTAAATTTTATACATTGTTGGAATTAATCCATAAGTCTATTCCTAACCCGATGCTGATTATAACTGGCGACTTCAACTGCAACCTACTAGAAAGCTCTAAAGCTAAATATGATCTGTTCGACATTCTGTCTTCCTTTGGCCTTTCTGTTACTAATATGGATGCCACTAGAGTTTGCAGAACTACTTCTACTCTTCTAGATGTAGTTCTTACAAATTCCAGTGCAGAGTTATCTGAAACCGTAACAATCGAGTCTCATATTTCTGACCATTTTCCTCTTCTAGCCACTTTCACTTTCAGTGATAATAGTAACAGCAAGACCATTTTCAGAAGAAAATTTTCCGATGAGAATATTTCTAACTTCTTTGAGCCGCTAAGCTCCCATGACTGGTCGAATGTTTACAGCGATTACTGTTTTGACGACAACTTTCTCTACTTCTATTCTACTTACCTTGAATACTTCAATTTCTGTTTTCCCATTGGGCCAATTAGGTTCAAAACCTCAGTTTTATATCATAATAAGAAACCCTGGGTTACCGATGAAATTCGTAATCTTGCAAGGTACATGAAAGATTTAGCAGCATATTTTAGAAATAAAACTGACTCCTTCAGTCAACACGAATACTCCACTATGAAAAAGGAATACAGGACTATTCTTTACAATGCCAAACGATCATATAACAATTCCCGAATTACTAATGCCTCTAACAAATCTAGGGAAGCCTGGAAAATTATTAATGAATCCAAATCTATCTCAAATGTCAACTCTGACATTGTACTTCGTAATACTTCTGGAAAGCTCAATCAAAATACTATACAGATGGCATCCTCCCTCAATGAACATTACCTATCTCAGATAACTCCTACAAATCAGTGTAACAGTGGCAAATATCCCCTTATTTCCAACTCTTGTAACTCGCTATTCTTATATCCCTGTTCGGAACATGAATTAACTAAGGCAATGTCCAAAATTAGTAATAAATACTCTGCAGGTCTTGATGGAATACCAGCCACTATTTTTAAGAAATCTTACGAGGCAATTAAGCATCCATTATTATTTTTAATTAACAAATCTCTAAAGGTAGGGAAATTCCCTGCCACCTTGAAAGTAGCGAAAGTCTTGCCCCTTTACAAGGGCAAAGGACCTAAAGATGATATGAATTCTTATCGGCCCATTTCATTGCTCAACCAATTCGGTAAAATATTCGAATTGATTTTTTACAATCGCTTAATATTATTTCTGGAATCCCATAACTTACTTTCTCCCAACCAACATGGTTTCAGGAAACTCAGGTCTACATCTACAGCTATATATCAAGCAGTTAACAAAATAACTTCTGATCTTGACAATAGATCTGAATCTCTTGCCTTATTTTTCGATTTTTCGAAGGCGTTTGATGCTGTCAATCACAACCTCTTACTTCGAAAAATTGAATGCCTGGGAATAAGAGGGACTTCCCTAGACTGGGTTAGATCCTATCTCCTGGACAGAAAACAATGTGTAGCCTTAAGTAAACAAGGAAGAGAGTTCCTTTCTCCAGTAAAAAGTGTTCTATGTGGTGTACCCCAGGGATCTGTCCTGGGCCCAATCTTGTTCCTTATGTACGTAAATGATCTACCAACATTACTGAACTCTGTACCAGGCGTGCTGCCTGTCGTCTATGCTGATGACACAAATGTCCTCGTGTCTGCCTCCTCTGTAGACACACTAATATTAACCTCTGTTTCCGTTACCCAGCTGTTACATGAGTGGTGTCTCCTCAATTCCCTCCTCCTCAATGTTAGTAAATCTTCTTTAATTTACTTTGCTAATAAGAATAAATCAGCTGCTTGCATAACTGTAAATATTGATAACAAACTTATTGTACAAAAAAGTAAATCATGTTTTCTAGGCATCTCTGTTGACAGTCGTCTGTCTTGGGATGACCATATTCTCAAACTTCGTAATAAGTTGAGTTCACTCTGTCATCTTATCAGATTCATTAGGCATACCGTCAATACTGAGGTCTTATTGTCTCTTTATTTTAGTGAATTTTACTCTCATGTTGTTTATAGTATTCTTTTATGGGGCCCTACACCTAATGCAAATATTATATTTAAAATTCAAAAACGGATCATCCGACTTATTTGCTTTGCTACTCATGCAGCATCCTGTCGTCCCCTCTTTAAAAAATTGAAAATTTTACCCATCCCCTGCGTGTATATGTATTGCGCATCTTTGTATGTCAAAAGCAACTTCTCTAGTTATCTTTCCAATGCCAACGTCCACAATTATAACACAAGGCATTCTGCTGACCTCCACCAAAACTTTGTCAGAACCTGTACCACCGCCCATGGACCTAAACATATGGGCCTCAAGATTTTTAATAAACTTCCTAAAGAACTGAAAGCACAACATAAGCTGCCTATATTTAAGCTCAACCTTCAGAAATATTTACTCTGTAAAATGTTTTATTCTATTAATGAACTTCTTGTCCCATGAGTTTCTTTGTATTTAAACATGTACTTAGTATTTATCATTTCTTTATAACATTGACGTGTCCTATATCTGTGCTTGTTTTTTACAATTGTACAAATCTGCTGGGCAAATAAAATTACTTACTTACTTACTTACTTACTTACTCACATTAATGATCAATAATTTTTCTAAATTGATGTTTCATATTTCAGTCAATGTTCATGGGTTTGTGCCAAATGTTATGTAACTGTGGGTACCATTTTTCTTGTATTTTAATTGAACCTGTGTCTTTACTGCTTTTTGACGTGCCTTATATCATGTACATACACCAACCACCTGATATTTTTGTATTATGATCTTTGTGCAAATAAAAAGTAATAATAATAATGAGTGTGGTGACCTAATTTTGTTGCAATTTGTGATATTTTAAAAATATTTTATTGCAATTGTGTTCTTTACCATGTTCTTCATTCAGATTGCAATTATATTTCCTTGAAGTATTTAAAATTTGTTATTTTGTAAACTTTTTTTGAAAATGATATCCCCTTCACTCATTAAACTTGTTATTATTTTTATTATAGGCTTGGTGTGTCTCCTGAAATGGTTAAACCATTTCTTGAGGGTTTTTCCTTGGATGAGGCTATTCAAAAGAACAAGATATTCATTATCGACCTGGAAATACTGGATGGAATAAAATGCAAGGATACCGGGATGGTAAGTTAGACCATGCACATCGAAGGAGGTTCAAGTTTGGATAGGGATATAAATTCTCTTTCCATTAACTCGGTGATTATCAAATTAAACTTGATCTATCACTAATAAAAATTAGAGTTGCATTGAAGTCATGTTTATAATTAGCAAAGCTCCTTATGTCACTAAAATATCATTATAAAATGTGATCATATTGATGTCAAATTGTCCAAGTATAGGAAAGGAAGTTTAAGATGTTTTGGAAAAAAGCAGTATTCATTGCATGGAAAAAAATTCCAAAATTATAATTTATCAAAATATCCAAGAAGTTTGTCATGAAACTTGAACCTTGTGTTTAATTCAATTATAATTAATACAAAATCGTTCTTTGCAGCTATTAATCAGCTTCAAACTGAGATACGAACAAATACAATATGGATACAAGTCGAGGCATTTTCTTCAAAATGATAATTTTAAACAATATTGGGACTTTGAACACTAATTACTCCCAAGGCATAGTTATGTTGAAAGATATTATAAAAAAAACAGGATTATTTATCATATATTAGAAACTCTTTTAACATAGGATATCTTTATGACCCATGAGGGCACATGTTAAATATACCTTCCTCAGAACAAATTACTGGAAAACAAAAGTTTAATTTGTTCTGATCAAATGACGAGGAAATTATGAACATCCAGTATTAAAATATTTGATTAGTTTCTAGAACAACTCATGACAATGAAAGAACTCATTTTGCTACATTGTGATGTAGTCCAATATTATATTATGGAGTGCTGAAGTGCATTGGGGTACATTGTTTGTGTTATACTTGGGTGAGCTGCAAAGTCATTGGTTTAATTATCAGAAGGCAAGAAAGGAATTAATTGTAGACAGTAAGTCCAGTTAACTTCTAATGGATAAAATTCTCCAGTGACACTCTGATGAAATTTTCAGAAACCTGGGGTAATTCAAATTTTGATTTGGAGTACCTTAAGTGTCAAAATATTGTCGGCAGATTGAGTGCTGAGTTTGATGTACATAAATGATGTGTTGATGGCAAATATTAGTGAAGTCACATCAAAGGTACCAAGGGTGGAACTTAACTCCTGTCCCCAATAACTTGAACACCATGACCAAAATGCTGCCATCGTGAAAACAAAATAAACAAACTCACAGTGTTGTCTTCAAATCACCGATGTGGCGTATACAAGATATAGGTCAAACCTAAAGTCCCTGAAGTCAACTTTGATTAAAGTATCAAACAAGTTCCAAGGCTTGGTTGTAAAACATCATCATTATAATACTTAGATAGAAGATGCTATCAACATCGATTCATGGGTGAAAACAAACCCTGATGATAATATACTATACATAAAAATAATAATTATTTTTCACTAATCTGCAGCTCTGATTTGTGGTAATAGCTTTAACAATGAGTTGAACCTCACTCATTATTAATCATTTCTTTTAGACTAAATACAGCATCTCTGTGAGACTTCATTTTCTAGGTATTTGCTAGACCTAACTTCTGGTTTTATAATGTCTAGTAGCCTAGCTAAGCAGTTGAAGCAAATAATTGATCAACTCTTAATTAGGTGAGTTTTGTGTTCCTATTAAAGAATTCAGTTATGCCGCAATTTCACATTTTGGTTCGATTACTTGTGTGGGTTGGATGGGGTGGCCTATTTGGTACACTGCTGTGGTCTGGGAACCAGAGTTATTTAGCCTGAATTGGGTGAAAATGAAAACCTTGGAAATGAAGTCTATGAGGCAAATTTTAGGGATCACCCAAGATGGCAAAAACTCAATCTATGCCACTTGGTCAATGCACAGGATATAAACCATACTGAACTTCACAACTCTGCTGATCATGGAAATGGATAGTATCCCTCAAAAACAATTTTTGCATATATTTGGATAAAAAAAATTAATCAATGCCGCCACATAATTCAACAAGTAAGATACCACATGATTTAGAGGTGTCAAATTATCAAAAAGCATCAACGTCCACCTAGTAGGAGCAATATTCAAACAAACTTAGGTAAATAATTGTAAAGGTTTAAAGAAGGAAGTTTGTTTTGCACAAAGATGACTTTGATCATGAATAATTTCTGATTGCAATTTTTGCATAAAAAATCAAATAAGTGTAACATTTCTGCCGGTGAATTTATTATAATTACTAACATTTGGGCAACGGAAGTAGAGATATGATCTTGATGCTTCATCACACAGCAGAGGTATTAAAATAGGATAATTATGACATACTGTAACTTCTGCATTAAATGATAATTGCTTTAGATAAAAAGTTGTCATAATTTTATTTCAACAGGAAGATTTTTATTCGCAAGAAAATTATATGATATATGATTCTTAAAATTCATAATTGTTGAAGGCAAAACCTTTTTCTGAGCTCTGTTACTAATGTTCCTCTTCTTTGAATTTCAAGCCTCTAGTTGCTCCAGTGGCCCTGTTCTACCTGAATAAAGCAAACAACCTTATGCCTATTGCCATCCAACTTAATCAAATGAAAGGACCTGAAAATTGTGTAAGTAGTTATCAGTTAATTTTGTGCATTTAGTTGAGATTTCATGATATCACCACACACAAAGGTGCCTAATGCAGATTTAATTGTGTGTATAGTGATTCCTTGCAAAAACTTGAACTTCTTAGAATATTTAATACTCAAATTTTGAACTGACAATTAATAATGACCTTATAATAGTAAATAGTCTGATGTTAAGTGAATAGTCACTTTGAAGTGATGAGTACAAATCGATTCTTTAATGCCAGCCATTAATCATAAAATACCATATTTGATATACAACAGTATATATTACTGTTATTACAATTGCTTGATGTATTTTTGGGTTAAGAGAAATAACAGCGTTCTGCATATGCTTCATAATTTCATATTTATGATAAAGCACAAATTATGCATTAAAGCTTGACATTTTAAATGCAGGCTGGTAATTAAAATGGTTCATCTTTATCATACAACATTTTAACTATGTTCAAAATATAATTGTTTAAATGGTTTGCACTACCCACACTACTTAAATTCCCAAAAATTGAATCTGTTGCAACAACACAGCAGGGCTCCTTGCTGTCAGTATCATGCAGGAGAGATTTCAAGCAATGAACAAAATTCTAATGTAAAAGACATTTCAATGTAGAATGCTCAGCAAAGATTATTTCATTCGGCACATTAACAGCTGAGAAAAATAGGGAAATTACTTGATGAATTTGTACTAGTTAGAAACTGGTATTATGAGAACATATTTTACTTTAAACACCTTCCTTACTTCAAATTCAAGGTATTCCTGCCAAATGACCCAAAATACACATGGATTCTGGCGAAGATGTACTTCAACATGGCAGAAGCTCAGCATCACCAGTCCTCAACACACCTGGGTCTCACCCACCTGCTAATGGAAGGAATATGTGTTTGCACACACAGGCATCTATCACCCTCACACCCAATATTCAAGCTTCTTGCTCCACATTTCCTCTACCTGCTGGCAATCAACTCGTAAGTTTTTCAACCTATTAAATGTTTTTACTGTCCACATATGGAACCACAGGGAAAATTCTCTATTATCCATTGGTGGGGGAATAATGGGTTGAGGCAGTAAAATGAAAATATTCACTATTTGCAGGACCTGCAGAAAATAATCTTTAGTAATATGGGATACCTTTAATTTTTTCCTCCATGGCAAGGTTCCTTTCTGAAATCTAGTTCTTAGGCTGAAATAGTTTGAAATGGAAGGAGAGGCAAGTCTCATAGACACTGGAGTTCATCTATATTTACAGAGTCATCTGCATTTCATAACATTGACTCTCTGATCCAAGTATGGAACTCCTCAAATCTTCATACTGATTTTCCCACTGATAGTTTTATTCTAAAGAAATTCAAAGTGGTCTATCCAGGCATTAAATGCTTTGAATTCATCACTAGTGCAATTCCTAATGCATACAATTCTGTCCAGAAGATATCCAGCCATGCAATATTTTGAGAAAACTAGCCTACTAGCCTAAGAATAATGAAGCCTTAGACCCCTTCAAAGTACTTCTCTTGGGACTTAGCGCACTTATACCAGCATCTCTTCCACTTTTCAAAACAATCCACAAAGTCCTTTTTTGGAAAGGTCATTAGCTACCTTGTCACATTCTTTTTTATCTTAACGTCAAGAATTTCTCAGTGCAGTTGCAGGGGATTTGCTCTAAGCTGCAAACAATGACCCAGGTTTTCTAAAATTGGTAACTGGAGATGAGTCATGGGTCTAAAATGCTATGACCCTGACACAAAAGCCCAGTCTTTCCAACTGTCTGTTGATGAGATAAAGGAGAATGAGGCGAGTTAACATCTCCAGACAACTCCCATGTCCCTGAATACCTATATTAAGCATGGCTAAGGTAAAGGTGCTAAAAGAAGAACACAAAGGGTAAACCCTTACCAATAGCTATGCTACAGTGGCATTGGCCTGGCCACCACAAGTGACTGGCTCCTTCACATGGCCCAGCAGGATCATGAGGTTTCCATGAATGTTACAAAGAATGTGAGTGGATTACTGCCACCATATGCTATCTAAAGAGTGTACATATAATACCAAATTTGAACTGTCACTCTCAATTGTAGACACTCCACCTCCATTAGCACAGTAACTTAATATATTTAAGCAACACATGAAAATATTCCCTAAGATATTTGAACTATTAGCTTCTGACAAGCATTTTGAAACATCAATAATTCTTCTTTTTTAAAGATTTATATAGATGAGTTGATACCAAATAGAATCTATGTTTATGTTTTAGAAGTTTTTTTTTCCTTCTAGCTGAAAGTTGAATATTGTTCAAGGTCAAAGTCAATAATTAATTGTTATTCACATACTTGATGGTTTCTCTTACAATGAGAACTTTTCTTTTGGTAGAGTTTCTATTGAAATTTCAGTTACTGTTGGCATGCTTTATTCTTCATCAATCAAGCCAGGAAATATGTCCTATGAAAACTGTTATCAAAAGTTGGCATGAGATGAACTTAATGTTAATTGGGTACTTGAAAGAGAGTACAAGGGTAGTTTGAAAGTTTTTTGGAATCAACACCATATGTCAGTGCTTGCTCAATGAGTTTCTAGTGAAGTATCACGTAACTCTTAATGAGTAAAGAAGTAATGAGTTGGTGCTCTAGGAAGAGATGTGGTGCAGATGCCTCTCTGTTGTTATTCCTGTGTAGTGATTTGTGAAGATGGAAAAAATTGGTAATTGAGCAGTGATTTAATACTTCGTAAAGATAGGTATGAAAGCAAAGGAAATTCATGTTGACTTTCAGAATACACTGGGGAACTCAGCTCCTTCATATTCAACCGTTGCCAAGTGGACAAATAAGTCTAAGTTTGATCGGGACAGACTTAGATGATGATCCATGTAGCGGTCGGCCAAAATGTGTGACTACCCCAGAAATTATTGCAAAAGTGCATGAAATAGTCATGAAGGATCGCCAACTGAAAGTGGAAGAAATCGCTGAAGCTGTAGGCATATCACATTTTAACAGTGGAATTGGATATGAGAAAATTTTAAGAGCTACCAACAAGATTTTCCACACTGGTTTGTGACCACAGATGAAATTTGGGTCCACTACTATAACTCAGATATGTGCTGCAGTATACCAATCCTAGGATTGATATACTAAAAAAAACTATACCTCAGAGACAAAACAGTCAAAGCAGTGGAAACATGTTGATTCACCACCACCAAAGAAAGCAAAGGCAATATGGTCGGCCAGAAAAGTGATGGTTTCAGTTTTCTGGGATGCAAAAGGGATTCTGCTGCTAGATTATCTTCCAACTGGTAAAACAATTACTTGGTAATACTATGCTAACCTCCTGGACCAACTACAGCAAAAGATGCATGAAAAAAGACCGAAGGCCAAGACTACACACGTGCCCTTGTCATGGCAAAAATATGTGAACTACGATAGGAACTGTTGCCACACCAGCCTTATTCACCTGATTTAGTTCCATCAGATTTTCATCCCTTCCACAAGCTCAACATTTTCCTCGGTGGACAGAAATTCTCTTCAAACTGTCAAAGTAGACAGGTATTTTGCAGCCCTGAAGAAAATCTAATTTTAGAGATAGGATCAAAACATTGGAAATTTGCTGGATCAAAAGCATTACAGTGAGACTACAATGAACTACATTACTAAATTGACTACATTGAAAAATGAAAAAGTTTGACTGAGGCAAGTTGTTTATTTCTATTCCATCTCGAGAACTTTTCAAATTACTCTCATACATGGGGTAAATATAGGAGTGTGCCACACTGGTTTGGTTGTTTTGAGAGAATTGGTGAAGGATGAATCACCAACATATGTGAGACACCAGTAAACGGTTTTAGAGTGTGTTTAAGAATATAATAAATGTACGTAGTGAAACAGATTAGCAAGAGGAGGAATATTGCAAGTCTCAGGAACAGATATGTAATGAAACAATGCATAAAGGTGACAGAAAAGGGAAAAGAACTGGGCAAGGGCAGTAAATGTTACCAAGAATTTAATTGATATATTGTGTGCATTAGGAAAAGGAAGTGAGTCCCCCAAAATAACCTTCAAGTCAGGATTTTTTTGAATATGCCTACCTTTAAATGGAGCAGGGATTCATGCATGTAACTTGCTACAATTTTACAAATATCTTATTTTTCTAAAATTATTTCTTCAGGGCCACTAGCACCACTCAGGCAATGCATTTTTCCAGTGAAAGAATGCTGGGACAAATGGGAATATTGGTAGAGGTAGAAACAGGATTTCTAAACGTGGATTGAAGTGCTAATATATATACTCTAGTGAATTCCTAACTATACTTATTGCTGCGCATGAAATTGAATTGTATTTATGCATAATAGGTTTGCAAATATATAAAATCTAAACAATCATTTTATCTAAAAAAATATGCACATTCTATTTTTCAGGAGAGGCTTGGAAAAACTGATTCAACCTGGTGGCTGGGTTGACACAGGCATGACAGTAGGAATCTCTGGAATGTTTGAACTGATTGAAAAAAGGTATGCAGTCTAACCATTAAATATGAACTAACACTACACAATTTTTACAATTTAACAGCTGTGGAAAGAAAAATGTACATTATCTACATTAACTCTAGTATACATACTACTCTGTCCAATAAATATTCGAACTGAGGCCATAAAAACTTTATTTTGCAAAATTTAGTCTACATCGATTTTGTCCTCTTTAGAATACTCTCCATTCGTTGCTATGCACTTATTCCATCTACTTTTCCACTGTTTGAAGCACCCTTGGACGTCCTCAGCAGTTAGGCTTTTTAGTTTTCTCATCATTTCCTGCTTTATTGTGTCCACGTCTTCCCAGGGATGTCTCCTCATCACATTTTTGCATTTTGAAAATAGGAAAAAGTCACAGGGGGCAAGATCTGGCGAATAAGGAAGATGATCAAGGATGGTGATTGAATTTTTTGCCAGAAACTGGCAAACAATCAATGCTTAAGTGTGCAGGTGCATTGTCATGGTGAAGGATCCATCCATCATGTTCAGTTAAAATAGTGTGCACTGTTGATTTTACTAAATTCAGTTCATCAGCTATCATTCGGACAGTTTTTCGATGATCCGTAAGGACAAGGGACCAGACATGATCAATGTTGTCGTCAACACAGGTGGTTAATGGTCATCCCACATGCATCCTCCGTGGCATCTCGTCGGCTATCTTTAAAATGCTTAATCTACTAGAAAATGGATGTTTTCTTCGGAGCATTATCACCACAAATAGCTGTCAAAATTCCAGTAATTTCTTGATAACTTTTACTGCACTTCCCCAAAAAACTTGATGTTGCTTTGTTGCTCTGTGATTTCGTCAATTTCCATTTTCGACAAACAGTAAAAACAAGGATAACAGAAACTAACATAACTGGCACCATAAGCTCAGCTAGACAATTCACCAAGCATAGATGGCTCATTGGGTCTCAGGCAACTAGCGCCGCTAGTGGGTGGGGCTTTAATCCCCATCATGGCTGCCAGATTGTGCTAGTTCGTGCATTTATTACACAGACCACGTATTTAACGGAAGTTGAAGCTTTCTAGAATAAAATTACATTTTATCCTAAAAAGTAGCAGGAAAATTGAAGAGCACCAAAGTTTAACTTTGCATAAAGTATTGAGCTTAAATGAAACTAATGATTCTACAGCCGCATCAGAGTATTCATGATTCATAAGATCTGGAAATTTTCTGTTATATTGCCCTGTGAAAACCCATAATAATGAAATAATATCATAACATGTTGACTCAATACATTAACTTAATGGTTAATTTCTTATTACTAAATCCATATTCCAATTTCATACAAATATGCCATAATTAATAGAGAATATTCCATTTATTCACTTTTACAAGGGCATTATGTTCCTTTGAAACATAATTTTGCTTCCTTAACAGATTTTCAGAGCTTAACTAACATTGATAAACTCTGCTGAGGCTGACATGAGCAAACGTAATGCGTGTTTATGCATATTATTAGAGAAAAACTCTTTATAGAAAAAAATTTTGAAAATTAAATATTTAAAGTGTAATGTTTCTGAATATTAAATTTAATATTAGGTCTAGGATTAAAATTTAGATCCTATCTTTGAACAGAGAAGTTGCTAATAAGCAGCCTTCCTATCCCACCATTTTTGCATATACATATTTACTTTTCATTTTATCTCCAACAGCTACTTGAGGTGGGATTTCAGATTAAAGGGCATGCTTCCAAATGAGATTCAGTCAAGAGGAGTGTTCGAGTCCCATATCCTGCCAAACTATCCATACAGAGATGATGGAACAGACCTGTATGAATGCATTCGAAAATATGTCTTCAATGTTGTGACCCACATTTATGGTAATTATATTGTGCTAAAATTACAGTTTGACATGCTATAATATGATAATTGTTTTTAATGCCAGATAAGGGAACTAATAGAGTGAAAATTTACCATCAAAATTTTTTCATCAGATGACCCAAAGAAAATCGCAGAGGACCATGAACTACAAGAATGGAGGAAGGAAATCACATCGCCACGCAGTGAAAATGGGCTAGAAATACGGGGTGTACCTGGATCAGATAAATTTGAAACAGCAGAAGAGGTGAGATAATAACTCAGTGCTTCCCATATTGCTTGATGCATTATTATAATTATTATTAACAATAGCAAAACATTCAAAGGAAGAAATGTGAAATAGGTTGCAGCAAATGCTCAATTAGAATTCACCAAGAGTTTCCTATTTCCTCCATGCAGTATAAGAAATTCTCGGGTCTTCCACCGGGTCAAGGGCTCCATATTGGCCGACGTTTCGATGCCCGACTCGTGCATCGTCTTCAGGGTTCATCAACCCTGAAGACGATGCACGAGTCGGGCATCGAAATGTCGGCCAATATGGAACCCTTGACCCGGTGGAAGACCCGAGAATCCTTCACGAATCAAATACGCCGGGAAAGCACCAGATCTTACTTCAGTATAAGAAAGTTTTTGATGGACCCAAGGACTAGGCACCACTACACTTATAATTCTCACCAAGGGAGATACTAAATACATTGCCTGCATTAAAACTAACCATTTATCAAATACATATGTATGAATACTTTGTCTCCATTTCATCCTAATACTTGCCCCATCGCTCAGCAAACATTCCCCCCTCTATCACTCTCAATTAATACCACTTTACCAGCCATCTTGTGACCAAAATTCTCACCCCCTACATTTATTTACTCCTCACTCCCTGATGGCATCTTAATGATGCAGATCAATGGCAAGGGTGATACCTACACAAAGCAATTTGTATTGATTCACATTTACATGGCACATAAGCATATTTCATAGCAAATACTCCCTACTGGCCATTTATGCAATATCGTGAAGGGATACCCAGCCAGTTTCACGAATCAATCAAAAGCTACTGCTGTCACTGGAACTTACCCTCTTGCCGCCACCAGGGTGAACTTTGTCAGCTTGCTCACTCACTTTACCGATGCTAATTAGACAAGAACCACACCCTAAGATTTTGCAGTGCATCACATCGTATTTGTGATGATTTAACATTATAATATGGATCTCTAGGTTTATGTACCACATTTAGTATGCCCCTTCACTTGTATTACAATTTATTTTGGCTCATGTCACATTCTTCGAATTTCTCCTAACCCCCTGCATGTATATGCTCATTTTTTGTTCCATCAATTTCATTTTCACCATTTCTCTCAACAGCTTCTATTTTATGCATCCTCTCTTCTTTGCCCAATATAGTTAAATAATTATTTTCCCAGAAAGTTGGGGAAAGCTTAGAAATAGCAAAATGAGGATAATAGAATTGAAAAATTTCCAGCTCACTTTAACACTCAACTTATTCACTTAAAAAAGGAACTAAAAAATCTCTCAAGTTCTCAAGAAAGTCTCTCAATTTTGGAAGATGAAAAATCTGTAAAATTAATTACTTTCTTAACCTTCCTGAATTATAAAAATCCTTGTCCAATTCACTGAACTTCATTGTGATCACCAGCTTTGTCATATTTGCAACATCTTCAGGTGTAAGTGATTTACATGACATGAGACTATATATATTTAAAAAAAAAAGCACTGAAAGAAGATGGCAGAGGGATGATAGGTTTTGATTTCATAGAGGGGGAAGTGGGGTGGATGTAATAGATAGAAGGTAGAGAATTGGCATTTACGTACTCTGATGCAGTCTAAACAGAGAGATCTTTTATGGGCTGAAGAAAACAAACATAGCCACTAAGTGAAAGATCTCAGGTTTTCCCGGCATTAGGTATTCAAGAAATTCTCTTGGGTTTCCCACCAGGTCAGGTTGCACTACGCCGACATTTCGATAGCTGACTCGGCCATCGTCTTCAGGGTGAAGTCGATGACTTCACCTGAAGCTTCACTTCACCACTTCACCCTGAAGACAATGGCAGAGTCAGCTATCAAAACGTCGGTGTACTGCAACCTGACCCGGTGGGAAACCCAAGAGAACTTCTTGAATAGCCACTAAGTGTAATTTGAATCACTCCAACTTAAAAAAAATCACTTGTGGGAAGCAGGCCATACCAGTGACTTTATTTTTTGAAATCTCCACTCTCCACAAAGAATGAACAAACTTTGAGTATTGAAAGTTAAGAAGAACCACATATAAGAGGTGGTGTTTGATGAAAATCTCTCTGCCGCTTACCTGATGTGCGCCTCATTGATAGACAATAGTCTACTCACCTGAACAGTTCTCTACCATCCAGCTTCCTCTCCTACCCTTTATAAGGCAGCTGAATTTTTCCTGCAGCTTGCACAAGTCCAGAGACTGAATCAAAATTGGTGAAAACTAGTCCTTTTTTTCTAATGCCTCAAGATCCAATTTCACAAGATTGATCCTGATGCCATTGAATTCTTCATTGGCATTATTCACAGAAGTTCACATGAGTTTACTTCTGGTACAAATTGCTTTTGCACACTCGAGCCACGACTATTTTTCATTCACTTAGAAAAAATTTTCATTAACCCATCAACATAAATTTCAATGTGCTAAAACTGCTTGGAATGAGAATGAAGTAAGGACTGAGTGAGAGCCATGAAGTTAAACAATTAAGATGGCTGAGACCATTTTTCCACTATTACACATGACATAAATCGCATTGACTTAGAACTTGAATTAGCACTATTGCTAATGAAATATTCATTTATGAATTTTAATAAGTAGATACATGTTAATGCTGCTATTGTATCAAAGAAGGCAATAGACACCAAGTTAAAATAATAACTATTATCTTCATGTGATCTTAAATATTTACCAATTCATTACCCAAACAACAATTGTTCTTTAACAAATAAAAAACTTAAAAAATGTTTTCCTCGAAAAGTTAGTCTTAAACTATGCCTTAAGTGTGTTGAAAATACATTGACAAATTGGCTCTCATTACCTCGAAGAATATTGTACACTTATTTTCAGATTGCTGAGACCATGACAGTATTAGTGAGTACTTGCAGCTTGGGGCACGCTGCAGCTAACTTTCAACAGTATGAAGCCTATGGATTCATCCCAAATTATCCCGGGAAACTCTTGGGACCACCACCCACTGACAAGGTGTGTTATAATTTAGAATAAAAATCAAAACAAAATGCCTTCTTCAGCTGGAAGAAGTACATACTACTCTTACTTAGGATTAGCCATTTGTTTTCAACTATGTGCAGGAACTTTTCGAACCATACTTTTTTATTTCCCTAGACCGAGCTAACAGAAGCGGACATCATGCTACGCTTACCTGACAAAAGGAGTACATTGGATATCATGGTGATTACTAAACTTTTGAGCATGAAAGGGACCAAATCCTTGGGGGACTTCGAAGTGCAATATCTATATGACCCACATTCAATTCAGGCTGCTGAAGAGTAAGTATAGATGGTTTCTTTATCCAATAGCAAAATTTTAAACATTAATAAAAGTGTGGGTGCTTTTTTAATGACAATGCTAACACTAAATTTACGAGAACCTTTTGAGATTAATGTAAGCCAATGATGATCTACTGTAAGTTAAGTTATTAGTTAAAGTGAAGAGTGCATTTTCTTTACACCCACACTGCTACTTTTTGTCATTTATGAATCAACATTTTTTTGAAAACCAAAGAAATTGCTACTTTTAATCCTACTAAGTTCCTTGATCTTCTCTCTATGCTATATCTAATAACTGCACTCCACCCCAACGAGCACGTCTTTTCTTTGTAAACCATCATCCTTCCCTCCAAAATTTGCTGGCTTAACGATTAAATTTGGGGTGAGGAGTGTGAGGTAAGGGATCAACTCAAAATTAAACTTTTAAAACACTGTGGCCTTTCCATTACTATACCTTTGTGGCTGCATTTACAATATGAAAATCCAAAAAACAGGAGCAGCATAGGGACTGACAGGGGAGATCAAATCATTATTTGCTAAACTATTGTGCTTGCCAACAGGAACACTAAAATTTAGTCAAGTCAAAACCTCATATATTTCAGAAGTAGGTTAACATATTTCAAATTTTGAATGCAACAAAAAATGCAAAATAAAATAATGGATAAGGATACACAACCCATCATTCTTTGCCATTGTGGCCATTTATCCTGCAATGGTAGACATTATTATCACCTTGCAACTCCCCCAGTTCCTGGGTGATAAAAATTCAATGAAATATGTTGAATGACAAAGATTTGGGAGGAGGAAAAACAATACAAAGTAAATTAAAAATAAATTGTAAACTGCTTGGGCTGAGAACTGACATGATTCTTATCTTGAATTTCAGGTTTCGTCTGGAACTGAAAAGGCTCTCTCATGTAATTGATGAAAGGAATTTGAAGAGAAAGCATATGTATGATTGGTTGAATCCAAAAATTGTGCCCAATTCCATAAGTATTTAAGGTATTTAATTGCCTGATTATTTGTATTAATTGGATATGAGGGATGTTAAAAAGAACTGTGAATGAAAACTTATAATTGATTGTGCAAGTAGAACTGCAGGCCCTTGAAGACATTTTGCGGCATGCAATCCACCTAAAAACTATTCAGTCCAGTGAACATGGAAATATTATTGTTAGCACTGTTTAGTCTTCAGACTAGCATGAAGATCCACTGGTGGCTGTCAAGAAATGTCTTCTTGGTTTTTCTCTTGCTTTGAAAAATAGACAAGTTAGTGAATGGAAAAATTGCCTTCACTGGTTATAACTGTTTGAATGTAGTTGATTATAATGCAACTGCCAACTACACTTGCTGAATTTGAAATAATTAATTTTCATGACCTTTTAAATATTCGGCAACATTATCAACTGGCACATGAGGACAAAATGATACATAGTTAACTGCTATCAATTCCCATGACTATTCAAGTATTCATTCCACTAAGCTGGATAAACTTGTGTGGCATTTACCAGCAAACTTTAATTAAACCTCATATTGGCAAGCTCTAAAGACTGCTAAAATATATTTTAAAAACATAAAAAAATGCCATTTAGAAACTGTGGAATTCCATCATGAGCCAGCTATACTGAAGTTATCTTTGAAAAAGAAGGTAACCAGGGACCACAGAGCTCAAGACATTAAATAGATAAAGCTATTTGCACAACACGCTATGTACATAATTTTATATCAATTGCACTCTGGCAACAGAAAATGTATTTTTGATAAAGTAGATTGTAACAACAAAAATAATTTTGTCTTTTTATTTATTGTTCCCATAACATATTTATTCAATGCAACTTTTAACATAGAAGGGTTATTAAGATTTTCTTCTTACATAGCCTCAAACAATAAATATAAAATTTTTTTATAAATTTTTCAAATCTAAACATTAGATTTAAGACTACATTGGCAATATAAAACAATTTTACCGCAAGCAATTTTCCAATATTTCTTCTTAGTCTACTAACAAAGCACTTTTTTGATCACATTATATCATTGATAGTGTCAATATATTTTAAATAAATAAAGGTGAAACTTTGAATAAAAAAGTTGAATGATGAATAGATATGGTTATACAATTAAATATGATAATGACCCCTTATACTTATTAAGCAGAATCTATTGGCAATCTTTAAGTGTCAATGCCATAGGGTACAGTAACAAGGAAGACGTCAGTATCATCAATGACCTATAAAAGACAGGGCTGCCAGGTTTGACTACCCACCAAATTAAAGCATTAAATAAAAAACAGCTTGTGGTGGCTTCATAAATGCAGCATGTATAGGAGTGACTAGAGAGAATCGCAGTATGTATTTAAGCATTTGCCTTCAAGCAAAGACAATTAAAATCCAGGGCCACATTCTTCACACATGAAAATTGAAAGACAATATCAACAAAAATACATTCTTGTAAAAATTACAGCAAGTGCATGGAAAAATGTGAAACCCAACACACCCTGTGTTTCACTAAGCAACAACATTAAAATGCAATTATATCTCATTTTTTTTGCCTCACTAATAAGCCTTAAGTTCATCATTTTGAGGGCCTTTTCCGCAGCCATACCATCAAAAACCCAAAAGAACAGGGCTCCTTTGGGGAAAGATTCTTAAACGACTGATGCACCACTGCTACCTACCACGTGGACCCTGATACCTTACCAAAACTTCACCTCAAAAAGTCTTCAAGATTATTCTTCAGCAGCACCAGCGTCATCTGCATTTCCAGATGCCTCCCCTCCATCCCCTGCGGCACCTTCACCCTCAGGCTTCCCGCTGCCAGCCTCCCCACCACCTCCCTCGCCAAAGGCAGGCCCTGGCTCACCCTCACCACCATCATCCACTACTATTTCCTCCGGGTCGGGAGCCCGTGGGAGGAATTCACAGCCAGGATACATTTTCTCGAAGATATCCTTTGCCTGCATGGAAAGCAGGATTTTCGTGAAGAATTAATTGCATCAGATTAATGAATTAACCTAGCTGAACTATTGATAAATATTAATGCAACATACTCTAAAGCAGTCACCCATTTTTTAGTTTCCTATTCTTGACTTTTTTCCAGATTTGCCCTAAATGACTATTTTTTCCTTTTAGATGATTTTTCTCCTTGGTATTTAGATCCATTGGGCATTTTTCATGGATCGCCCCCCATATCACTCACTTTACATTCCTATGGTACTGAAGTCTGTTTTGGATTTTTTCCAGAGCCTGCAGAGAAATTGGTTCACGTTTATGGCAAACGTGAACCGATTTCTCTGCTTATATTTAGGAATACTAATTGCTCTGGGAATATCCAATAATTAATTCCTGATTGAAAATCTCAAAAGATCAAACATTCCTGATGCGAAGATCAAATTCCAGATTTTATAGATGGGGCTTTTTCTCCATTCATTCCAGGATTTTCGAAGGGAATGAACCTTTCTAGATGTTTCCCAAATTTTCCTGACTGAGTGACCACCATGTACTTCTTAGACAACATATCTTATTCATATACTTGAAAACAGATAGCCAGAAAATATTCACACACTAGCATTGCAGCTACCAAATGATCAACATCTACGTGGATATTGTAGTGCGAATAATATATGCATTAATTATGAAAAAGACTTATGCATGAACAAGATCCTAAATTGCCAATCATCATTTATATATTCAAGCATTCAGTATCATGCATGGAAAGATACCATGTTTTTAAGACTGCATCAATCAATCAAAAAAATGCGTATCAATCACAAAAAGCAAAAGTTATATTTTGATCTGAACAAATACAGATCAAATCAATCCAGAATAAATGATGCCATGCAACTTAAATGAAACACATAAACATTAGGGTATTATGGTTTGATGATGTGGCTATTTCTGTGAATGCCCCTGAAAGCTGACCCCTCCCCCCACCCCAATTCAGGAGACATAATTATGGACTAGGAATCAAAAAAGACAATGCCACAAAAAACTTCCGGAAACATGAGTTGCATGTATTTATTGTGGCAGTTGTTTGCATGACTTTAAGTTTAATTGAGCAGATTGTGGTTTTGGTCACAATGTTGGGCATTCATCTTGGTACCCTTCGACAAATGGCAATATTTTTGCATTAACAATATAATGTATCAGCCTGATTATTAAACAGTAAAGTGGATTTCAATGCAACAATCATAGTGGAAGTGATGAAAGAAATAGCCGAGACCGTAAACTTGATTGGCACTTAGTTATTTTAAAGGTTGTTCTCAACAATGCTGAAAGGTTGCTTCTCATATGGATAAATGAAAATCAACCAAAATGTTAAACTATTAACAAGAATATCATTTGAAAGAAGCTAAAGCCATTTTCATTGACGTTGTTAAAAGATACCAGGATCATCAATGGCTGAAGGAGTATTTAAGGGGAGAAGTGCATGGCTCAAGAAGTTTACGAGAAGCAGTATGTTTTGATCCAAATGCAGCAGAGAAATTCATCAGTGAATTGATAAGACATGGTTTCTTTGGGAAGAAGATGCCAAAGGGAACCTATATTTGTGCATGTCATAGCAAAGGAGATTGCATTGCCTGGCCACAAGCTAATGAAAGGCCGTATCACCCTGCTATTTTATGCCGATGCAAGTGGCAATCTGAATATCAAACTCCTGCTTGTTTACCATTCGAAAACTCCACAAAATTTTGAAGCATTGGTAAAAACAAATGCCTACAGACAGCTTTCTGGTAAAAAAGAATTTAATATGAATCATAAATAAACTAGAAAAAAAGATAAAGAAGAACCACGATCCTAAAACAATGTATTTATCTAATCTTTGAATAAACCGTAAAAATAATTTATTTTTTCCAGCATGGAACACATCATATTTTACATTACTTTATATGCAAAAAATTGCTTAATAAACAAGTGTTTCAGATTGCGGAATGAATTATACTTTACATATGAGATTCCATTGTAATGTTTAGCACCCGCAAGAGATAGAAATACACAAATGATCTTATTTTTGAGAAAAATCCCAAAATGCAATCTATACACCTATTTACTCCACATAAACATGCATTAAAGCAATGCCAGCATATGAGAATATCCAAAAAAAATCTTATTTGCGTAAGCCAGCTATAACAAGATGCTTTGAGTAGGATTTGGTAATGGTTATCACCAGCCACTGGTGATATCATTGAACCCACCACTATCATACTAATTTTGTAGGTCTGTTCATTTTGAAGAATGCATCGCTACCTCATTAAAAAAAAAACCAATGCTCACATTAAATGCGATGAATACCTCCCATTCAACATTGCACAACTCAATTACCATTCCAATGAATCAAAAGTATTTCCTAAAATCACAGCTCAAAAGTTCAAACTACCCATTATTTGGTGCAGTTAAATTTGTGCCAATACAGTATTACAAGTTAATTTTCTTATGGTATATTTCCTTGAATGGCAAAGCCTAACATTTTTTTTTACTTTATTTCCTAAAACATAAGGACTTCTTAGGTAATTTTTTTGCGAATCCTGGGTATATTTTTACATTTTCTCATAAAATATCAAAATAAAATATTTAAGCAAACCTACCTGTTTAACAGCAAACTCAAAGTCAAGATCGTAGTCAGGGCCAGAGCAGAGAAACACATTTGCAGGAGCATCTGCAGCCAGGTCAAATGATGATGTTTCAGGGCTATTGAAAAACATAGACCAAAGCACACGAGGCTTGGCTACTTCCTTGGTTACATCCTGTTCGGCGGCCACTTCCTCATTTGTCTGAGTCCCCTGGTCACCAGTTTCAACCTTTCCACTCCATGTGTCATCTTCAAAGTCGGTCCTCAGCAGTTTCTTCACCACCGGCATTAGATCTTCTTTGGCATCTTTTTGCTGCTTGCAAGTCATGTGCATCACATCTACAATAAAATGCAACGATATCAGTATTACAGAGCTACTTGGATAACTAGGATACATGATTATTTGGGAGAGATAACCCTCATAAATTTAAAAAATTAATGTTCTACCACACCATCTACTGTTGAAACCAAATGAACTTACCCATTCATTCACCACCTTCTCACAAATTGGGAGTGCTAGGAATTTTCAACAAAGCAACAACTAAGGGGGCAGTTTCCTTCAGCTGGCTCTAGGGTAAAATGACCGAAGGTCCAAAGAGTTTATTTGTGACCAAAATACTTACAAAGTCCTGGAGGACAAGCACTGGTAGCTGATCCAAGCTCTATGATGGTAACCGGCTCAGGGTGTCCTTCGTGAGGAGGAAACTGGAGCAGAGTGAGTTCTTCTTTCTCAGAGGGAAGAAGTGATCTGCAAAAGGCACACAAATATTCATAGAAAATTGAAAATCAAGTAACACTATAAGTTATTTTAGAAAATGTGTAATCTATGATACTTTAATAAACTAGAAAACAAAAACTTTAATTTTTATTGATTGGAAAACGAAAGTGTTGAAGAATTAATTTTGGAGTATTGAAAAAAGAAGAAGTGAAAATCAAATTTGTTAAAACACATAAGACA
The DNA here is from genome assembly GCF_022747635.1 of Hetaerina americana. Lineage (NCBI taxonomy): Eukaryota > Metazoa > Arthropoda > Insecta > Odonata > Calopterygidae > Hetaerina > Hetaerina americana. The sequence continues at coordinate 52,707,384 of NW_027287427.1, read as the reverse complement.
TCCATCTAAGTAATCAGATTTCATCCAAATGGTTATCAGACTGAACAAGTGTTGAAAAACTATTTAACAGATTCAGTCATCATATCTGTAATTTAAGGTTCAAGCAATAAACAAAAGTATTTTTACAACTTGATAAAATTAAAGCAAGTCTACAGAAAATCTTGCTGAATAACCTATTGAAAAGGTAAGAATTTTCCTTTTCTGAAAATATCTCAAGATCAATTTTTGGCAAATAGAATTTGGATACATAGAATTTTACACTTTGACCCCCCAGAATTGGTCAAATGCCTGCATGAATTCTGTAGATTTGAGGGGAAGTAATTCAATCTCTTTTAAAGAGACCAGGCAAAGAAACTTAATCAAACCATTGAAACAGTGGGGAGTATGTACCTATCTGTAATAAATATCCCACGAGACAGTCCTCCCTTAGGTGCAGATGCCAAATACTGAGGAGGGGCATACTCCATGCCAAGAACCAAGTTCTCAGTCTCCAGCCTTTTGCCTGCTGATATCACACCCTTGCATTGGGAATCAGGGCCAACCAACACAGCCTCAGCAGATCTCTTTAAATGATACACACCACCAAACACTGCACAAAGCCTGCAAGTAAAAACAAGAAAGTGATTATATTTTCAAGAAGGAAGTGATAAAGCTCTGCAAATGACAAAAGTGGCATCATCAGATTATTTTTGAGTATTCCATCCAACTTAAACCAACCTGCAGAAGCACTGTGGTAGCTCTCCACTTCCATACATTGGCCACAGGAATGGAGTATTCCCATAACGACCAAGGCTGTACAAAAAGCGATGCGTTCTAACCAAACCATCATTAAATGATGTTGAATCAGTGCCCATACAAATGGCATACAGCACATAATGTATAAGATTTGGGGTAAGTTTCTTGGCCTTTAAAAATTCAAGGAATGTTTTTGTTTCAAATTCTGAAAAGAACAAAACAAGGTTCAGGGTACTCGGGAACTAGCATTTCCAAAAATGACTAATAGTTACAAGTGCTCTTCATATAATTATCTTCATTTAAAGTGATAAGTTGTTCATAGATTTGATACTACTGACTCACAAAACAATATCGTTTACTATATCAATGAAATAAAGGAATACTGAAAGAGTTACATTAAGCGCTAGCTAACATTGAAATGAAAAGCAGAATTTTTACATAGGCTTGTTAAATACTTCTTCTCTCTCTTCTTCATTCATGTCACAGGTTGATAAAGAGAAATCACAAACGGCAACAATGACCAATGATTTAAGTCGCAGTACTATACCTTCGAACTCCTCGGGATGGTTCTCACGCTCCATGCATGAAGTGAGAAGCTTCATCAGCATGCGCTTCTCTACAACACTAACATTTCGAGTGGCAAACACGTCAGCCCGTGAGCAAGGGACAGGCTCGAGGCGTCCACTGCCCTCCTCCTCTTCCTGTAACCATGTCACAACTCGCGAGACACTTCGGAATTCGGCATACCGAGCAATGTTGGAGGAAATCAAAAGCTCCACCAAGGAACCTCTGGCAAACAGAAGCTGTAAAATTGGAAGATTGCAAGGAAAATAATTGAATTGGCAAACTTAATTTACGGAATCCAAAAGAGTATCCATTTTGGGAAGATGGATTATGAGTTTAAAAACTACTAATAGAAAGGGACAGGAGAGTGAAAAATAAATAACAATTAAAGATAAGAGAGAGGAGAGTTGAAGGGATATATCCTAAAAAAGAGGAAGGGGAAAAAAGTCACTCATAATGCCACATATAAGGATTGCAAAAATTAATTCTATCACCTCAAGCTCACTTTTGTGATTATCCATTATGAAATATGGAAAAGAAACTTAGCAACATCATCATATGATGCCGTCACCTAAGTAACAAAAATGGGTCATTGGGTCAGGGATGAATGCTTTGCCCAAAAACTTCTGAGAACCTAACTCCCACATTATATTTAACTATTTCTCAGGACAAATTCCAAAGAAACTGCGGGAGATGCCGCAACAGTAACTTTTAACGGAGTCATCCGTTTCAAGGAGCCATCCGTTATCGGAATTTCAGAGTTTAAGAGGACGCCTCGGTAGCTTAAGTGGCTAAAGCACTCGACCGGATATTTAGGGATCTGGGTTCGAGTCCCAGTCAAGGCGAATGATTTTTACGCTCTGAAATTGTTTCATTGATATTTCTCAGGATTTTCACATCATTCTGAGAGAGATTTCAAAACAAGAAATAAGCCTCAATACTAATGAATATTATTTTAATAATAATAATATAACTAAAATTATTTCTCCTACCATTCAATTTTGAGAACACGATTGCCTCTATCATCTTTATTTTTATAAATAAATGAAAGGACTAACTTTGTAGTTCCACACGAAAACGATTTATTCACACGACCCGGGTTTCGAAGTAAAACTTCATCCCGTGATGAAGTTTTACTTCGAAACCCGGGTCGTGTGAATAAATCGTTTTCGTGTGGAACTACAAAGTTAGTCCTTTCATTTATTTATAATGAATCGGTTCCATAAAGTTACGCCAGAAACCATTAATTATCTTTATTTTTACTATGTTGCACACTAATAACATCATCAAGCTAAGAAAAATTGCAATGGAATCATTTTACCAAAGACTGAAACGAGTCATATTGCCACATTTCTAGAAACAACTCTCCAGTCACCTCAAATACCAGAGTAGCGACATTTGCAATGGGCATCTTATAGCATTAATTGGAACTAATGCTAAAAAGAGCTTGAATTACAGGGCAGTTTAATATTTCAGGGTACAAAGCCTACAACAAAAATATTCAAAAGAAGAGCAAAGTTAAGTAAATTGAACAGAACAAAAAATATAAGAGAACAAGGGTGATGACCAATTTGGCTAATTAAAAAAGAACACTGAGGTTGAACTGGGTTAACCTGAGATTTCTTGCCGCAAGAAACATATGTAAACATGGAAATTTACACGAAAGTGCAGTACTGCCTTGGTTTAAGTGTTTGGCACAGCTGACAGGAGCGTACTGACGACAATTTTTAAAGATATTGTTGTTGGAAAAATAGGAGTGAGATTGCTAAGTTGCACATAAGGTAGAAAGTAGTCATATTAGTGGAAGATGATGAAATAAAGAGTTGAGCACTGGCAGAAGTAAGCCAAGGATGCTTAATGCCAGCAATACTGCTTAATATATGCCTAGGAAACTAAAAAATAAAGAGATAATTTCAGTGGAAGGAGAAAAAAATAAGAAGAGTAGATGATCAATCAGTACTGGCTTAATCAGAAGAACTGGATGGAGCCATATTATAAGCATAGGAAAAAAACGTGGAATGAAGATTAATAAAGACAAAAATTACCAAAAAGTACGCATTGAGTAGTAGAACAGTTAGTCTTTCAAATATTCAGTTGACTTAATGGGATGGCATGGGAATTGTATGGAAGAAATGAAAAACAATATCACGAGGAGAGAAAATGACCGAGAAGGTGAAACAATTGCCAATCACAGAAAGGATTTTGTCTGAAATCAGGAAAGGGTTTGCCAAGTGATTTGATTAAACTGATATCATATGGATATAAAACATGGCTGGCAAGGGAAAAAGTATTTTTAAGTTTTTAATGTGGCTATGGAGAAGAACAGAGAAAGTGAAATGAGAACAAAGAAAGTGAGGAAAAAGAAGGCATTAAGGTTGTAACCTATATCATGCAGAGATTGTATTCAGCCAAGGATAATTAGAGAAAATGATAATGAAAAGATAGGAAGAGGATTGATTTGAATGTCAACAGGTACAAGGGAGAAGTTATGCTCGTATGAAGGGACTCATTATAGTGGAAGAGGGATTTGAACTGAAAACGATTGAATGAGACATGGACCAAAGAAGACATGCACAGAATGGTTTCAATAAATCACAAGATCAAAAAATTTTACATGGCATTACTTGATTAAGAGGCATAAGATACAGTAACTATTGATACTTATCCTGGAATATATCATACATACCTATATACAAGGGTCATCCGGAAAGTAGTACCCGTTCGTGAAATAAAGACACAAAAGTAAATATCAACAAACATAAAAAATTTTATTTGAAAGAGGATACTTTAAACTACTTCTCAACATAATCTCCAAGCAAATTAAGGCATTTGTCATAACGTGTGACAAGTTTCTGTATTCCTGCTGCATAGTCCTTCGCCGCCAGCTCATTGAGATACGCGAGGGACCCATCTTGCACAAATTTTTGCATAATGCAGATGGTGTTTAACAATTTCATGAACAATTGTTCGAGAAACATTGGGAAAATGCTCACAGATGTCATCAATTGTGACGCGCCGATCGTTCCTCACGAATTCGTCAACTGAGCTCACCAGTTGGTCTGTAATGACAGACGGTCTCCCCGAACGCTCATCGTCGTGTGTGTTCCCCCTCCCCATGTTGAAGTTGCGACACCACCGCCGAACAGACGACTCGTCCATTACATTGTCTCCATACACCTCCTTTAATTGGCGATGAATATCACATGGGCGAACGTTTCTTGCATTGAGGAATTTAATCACTGCCCTCACTTCACAACTGGCGGCGTTCTCAATTTTTTTAAACATTGTAAACAATCACAGAAACAACACAGGCAATGCTAGCGTCACGCAACTTGGCTCAGAGAAGGCAGACAAGCCACTGAAGCTATCTGACCTCGTCCAGCGGCTACTCGCGTCGTCAGCACTTCATGTGGCACGAACGGGTACTACTTTCCGGATGACCCTCGTATATGGCTACTACGATATTTAGAAGACATTTTTACCTCTTTCATTTTCATCAACTTCCTACATCAAATACTTACGACCATATCTCAGTAAAGCATCTGTAGTAATGTATGTAATTTTTAAAATAGTGAAATAAATATAATTCCTATTTCCATATCTTGCTGAAAATTATACACCTTAGGAAGGGTAGATTCCTTTTCATTATAGTACTTCTCATAGAAATATTTCACTGTAATTATTACAGAATATTCACTGATTCTTACAGAAGTTCACTGATACTGAGAATACTCACTAAACTAAAAAAAAAACATGAAGTGAATTAACTTAAACATTTCATATATAAGGCAAAAATATACCATTTGTATTGGCACTCATCCTACAATTTAACTACTAGGTACCATTTTTGTTGGATATCCCTAGGGTCCCCAGTTTAAATCCTTTTCCTGTTGAGTAGAACTTAAGAATTGCGGTCAATAATAATTTATAGGAATAATATCTAGTATGGAATAATCCAAAATTATGAGGGTCTCTGATGATTCCAGGTGAAAATTTCAATTTATCCAAAGAAGATCTAACACTTAATAATTATCATCATCTTTTGAAGGTAGTCTCAATCTATAAGTTGCACAAATATGGTAAAATTGGAAATCCTTGTCTTACTTCTTTTATAATCTTTGCTTCTTTCTCACATCCCTTTACTTTGATTACAGTGCTTTGGCCCAGGTAGGGCTGAAATATAAGCCTCCTGCCTTTGTAGTCTATTCCTATTCTCTTCATGGCTTAAAACATGTTTCCAATGTAGAGTACTGAAAGCTTTTGCAAACCAATGAAAATAATGAAAACATTTCATTTATTTCCAGCTTTCTCTCTTGGATCAAGAAAAGTGCCAGTATAGCTTCTCCTGTTTCTTGGCTTTTCAGACAGCCCAATTTGATTTTTTCCAATACTTTTCTTTTTGATTCTGTTCCTCACTGTACATTAAAGGACCTAGGAAGCATGTGACAGAATAGCAGTTGTTCTGTAATTCATGCATTCCATTGCTTACCCTGTTTCGGGAATCATAACATTTTTGCTTTTTCCAGTCTTAGGAGTATCTCTCCATTTTCATAACATTTCCACAATATTTGAAATAATCTTTCCTTCATTCTATTTCCAATTTTTTTAATATTCCAGCTGTTACATTATCCACACCTATTGTCTTTCTAACTTTTAATTGGCATGCTCAAGTTCCCTCTTTGTGATTGGGGGAAAAATTTATGTTCCTGCTTTTCCTCTATTTTCAATATTATTCACTCTTATAGCTTATATCTTTGCCATGGTATAGCTCCTCAATTTACTCTTTCCAACGTTCACACACATTCATTACCTACTTACAACCTTTCTTCTTTGTTATTAATCACCGTGGACCTCATTCTTTATTGACATTGTGGAGGTTTAACTTTCTGATAGGATAGATCTTGTTTTCCTGCTTGGACATGTTCTTTTATTTCCTTCGCCCGTGCTTTTAACCACTTTCTTTTCCACAGTATATTTTTTGTTATCTTATTTTTTATGCTCCTATAGCCATCCATATCCTTCTTTGCCCTTAGGTTATTCTTGTTAATCAAGCTTAGAATTTCCCGTCATCCAAGGTTTCCAAGCTTTAAATTTCTTCCTGCCTAGGACTTTATCAGCTACTTCCACTATTTCTAGTTTCATTCAATTCCACTTCACAATTTCTCAGCTATTTCAATTGACTCCTTATCAAATGCCCTTCTTCAGATTCTCTAGTGGTCATTTATTCTTAACAACTCATTCAATTTTCTTTAGCTATAGGTTGCACTTTGCCATAATCATGACGACAAAAATAATCAATGTCAACATCCGGACCTGGGTAACTGTCATTGGGTTTTATTTGATTCCTAAACCATTGTTTTACAATGATGAAATCAATCTGGTACCTTTTTATTATTACTGACGTTTTCCTCCTGATGACCATGTTATGTTGAACACTGAATTCTAGCAGCCATTCTCCTCTATCTTTGATGTTTCCCAAACCAAATTTCCCCGAGGTTTCCACATCATGATGAGATTCAACAACAGCATTAAAACCCCCAATTGTAATTATATTTTGTCCTTTGTCATCCTTGTCAACTCATCCACATCCTCACACATTCTTACAATCTCATCACCTTCTGAACTTGAGTGTTGGGAAGTATGCTTGCATAATCACCATATTGGTAGGTATGCTTCTAATTTTAACCATCATTAGTCTAGATATAAGTTAAATATTTGTTTTCCTCACTTGGAAAACAGAATCAGTGCTACCCAATTCTTCCCCTACTCTTGCCCCTGCTATAGACAAATTTAAATGCCTCACTACTAAATTCTCCATTTCCTAGCCACCTGGTTTCACACCACATTCCTAGTACACCTATGGAATTGCCTTGCATTCCATACTTTATTTATTTCAATTTATCTGCCCTCAGTAAAGTTCTCACATTCCAGGTTACTATTATCATACCTTCCTTACTCTTTTTTGATCTTCTCCTTCCTCACTTTTATGATCATCATGGAAAATTGAACCTCAATGCTCTAAATAGAGGATCTCTAGAGTTTTGTCACAATTTAGACGTTTGCCTTGCCAAAAATCAGTTGACCAAATGGGTATATTTCCATGAACTTTCGGAAATATACCCATTTGCAAATTTCGGAAATATAGTGAATGCATTAATATAGAAAATTACACTCTCTATAGCAAAATTCACATTTGTGAGTATCAGACCATACTAACTAAGTTTTAATTTTCAGGAAGAAAATTCATTTAACTAGATTTTCAATTTTTGCGAATTACTCAAAAACAATCTTTTAAAAAGCTATGCCACTACAACTGCATATGAGGAAAAAGATGGATACCATTGGAAATCCTAATAATCAAATGATCTGTATCACAGTGAGGCAATTGCATTACGCACTCCATAGTTGGGAGATACAATAAAGAAAATGTACCCATATATAAGGGTACAAAAAGAAAAGTAATACACAAATTCATGTGAAGTAAAATCAATATTTGCTCCACTAGATGCTATCATTCTACAGAGAAAGTTGAAAGAATACATGATAAATGTTGAATGTCAACCTAAATAACCGCTAAATGGAATTGAAATGCTTATATTCAGCACAAAGGTGCATTTATATACCAGAGAGCAATTGCAGGTTTTAAGTAGGAACATGTAATTATCTTGGAAAGTACTTCATATTATAAATGCATATCTTATTCCACTTCCAGAGTTCTCAAAGAGAGTCACAGGTTACTCAAGGGTATCAAGAACGCTGTTTGTTGTGACAAAGAATCTTATCACAGAATTAATTCAAAAAGCAGCCTGATGCCAGATTTCATTTGTAATAGGTTCAAAACTGCACACTGAAATCATGATATTTACAATGAAATCCATGAATTCCAGGTTCTGCCTACTCCAATGGCTTTTTTCTCTGCCATGGAATGAAGTGAGTGGCTTAATATGGTAATGGGACGAGGGGATTTCTGATGGGAAATATACTGAAACTTACCCAAAAAGCAGCATCATTCATACAAAAAATCTCAATTTTACACATACGGAATGAAGACATTTTGTAGAATAAGATAATATGTCCAGAAAATAAGGAGACAAAGACAATCACTTTAATAGCCATTTTGTGCTAATATGATGCCATCAATGAGAGCCTAATAAACAACCATTAATGACTAAAATTATGGGCCTTTTAATTTTTCAATTTTATCTGATATCATATGTGAGTCTTAGATGACATACTAAGCACTATAGGGACTACCTCCAACATATCTCACATTTACTTCACATTATCACATCTTGAATGAATGGATAGATGGACTTCTGATATCATAATGAGTTAATGTTAAGTGAGATATGGCTACAATTAGTTCCTGATGCTGTGGGGTTGCAAACCAGAAAGAGCTTTGTTGATTTAAAACCAGTGAGGACATATTAATACATTCAACACCAGAGATCCACTCTTCGAAAGATTACGTAAAAAATGTATTCCAATGGTAACCTAACTAACCACTAAAATCTTTTTGAGCAGTTTTATGTGATCACCATACTATTCTCTTCGAGGTCGAGAATTTTAAGCCAACATTATTTAAAATAATTTTAAATCACCACATTCAGGAACACTATATCCTTCTTCGAGCATGATGAGTCAGCAATTTTGCTTAAAAAAAAAGTGCATAGCATTAATACCAAAATCGGCACTTATGCTATATAGTAACAATTTGGGGAATAAATATGCTGTCTCATCCTGCTCAAGGTATTACAAGATGTTTGCAAAATTTGATAACTAGAGGATATGAAATCATTTCCTAATGATTAGCTGTTGTGGCTTCCCTTTTCGAATTTCAATTTTTTTCTTTTTTTTCCTGATAATATTCATTAAATGTGGGTTGAGGTAGTCCAGGAGTAGAGCAATGAACTACTGATTGGAGGGCCATGGCTTGATTCCTGGTCAAGCCTCACTGGGCACCCTCAGCTCCACTCAAGCAGTGTGATTTTTCAGTTATCAGATCTTCCTGGGAAACCATTGACGGCACATGAAAAGGAACTGCCCCCTATCTTGATGTGTGAATATCACACACCCTCGGGCTTAGTACTGGGTGAACTCACCATTACCTATCAAACCAACATTCGGATTGATTACTTTCTATGGTTTTTATGGTTCATTAAATACAGCCATTCACTCCTTGAGCTGCCCGAAGGTTGATTGATAGATGAGATTGCCTGATGCTAACCCCTATGGTTTGTGATGCTTACACATAAAGAAACAGGTGCGGTCAGAGGGGCAGGTTCTGTACCTAACCCATCCTGCCAATTTTCCAACAAAATTGTTTTAATAGACAAAATCAGAAGTGCCCAGGAAACGGTGTAAAAGAATTTTGAAGATGTTGAAATACTCATTTTTCAGAGTAATAGTAATGTCAAGTATTATATAAAGAATATGATGGTGGGTAATAGTTATTCAGGGGACTGATTGAGATCATTTGCACCATTTGGGATAGGTTGGCAAAATGCGAGAGGGAGGATTTTCAGGCCATTTGGATAGGGTTAACAGAAAACCAGTGTCAGCAATTGCCTCCCATCATTCCATATGAATGATGATGCCAAGGGGCCCACAATAACATCCTATCAGATGGTGGGCACACTCCAATTGAAGTGCCCTCCATATTGCGTAAGGATCAGGTTACGCCTGAAAAATTCTGCCAACACATCAACCTGATCTCCAAGAATATATTTTCCAGTGTTTATGTACCAATAGAAGAAAATAACTACGAGATTCCAGAACCTGAAATCCCTCCTACCTCACCTCTCCAGGTTTCTTCCACTAAACTTAAAAGAATTTAATATGATTACACGACATTTTCTTTTGAAGTCCAATATTTCGAATTTGCTTGAACATGAACACAATATTGGAATTATCACTTTAACCAACAGAAGTTACTTTTTCAAAATGTGTCAGGCAACATTTTGAGTGTTCATTCATATCTCTTGGTTACACACAATAAAACCACAAGGGGGCAGTTTCAAAGTCAAAAAGCAAAAACCCTCAAATGTGGATGTTGAATTTTCCATTTCTGGAATACAGGGTCCTGTGCCTTTTATCAAGCAAGTCCCTTGGCAATACATTCCTCTAATCCCACAAACACAGCCTATTTTGTCTTCCTAAATAATCCTCCAAATCCTGACAGAAGCCCACACCCACTGGGGACATTACCACCCCATCAGAATGAGAGATTTTGGGAATGAAAAATTAAGCATTCCAAAGAAAAAATACTAAGAATTACAATGTTTCACTTCACTTAAACATAAGTATATAGTGAAACTCTTAAAGAAATTCTCTTTAATGTGATCGTAAAATGCTTCAGTTTTCATTTCTAATGAACATCCACTAAGACGCAGCTCTAACCATCAACAAACCACCTGAGAATCTCCAAAAGAACAAAATCAACTCCCTCTGATATTACATATTAATCTCATGATTTAGATTTGGGCTAGTATTTCATTGAGATATTTTTATACCCTCTTCGCTGCACCCATATTGATATTAATGCATCCTATTCTGCTATTAATCAAAAGATGGTCCGTATAATCCCTCTAAGAGTAATTACAATATTTCCCAAAATTCATCCATTGGGTAAATAAACTCAGCCGAAAAACTAACTGGTAGGAATCTATTGGGTATAATGAGATTGCAAGTAATGGGAAATAACTTGCATGATTTTAGGGAGTAATTTGCAAATTATTGAAGCACCTAAAATATTGTGCATGTTTCTGAACTAATAGACTTTCAAAATTTAACATGAGTTGAATGTGATGCTGTGTTTCTTAACAAATATATATATGTTAAACGCTAGGTCCTACAACTTATTTGACGCTATTATTATTAGGTAATCTACCGGTTAGGTTTTTGGATGGACATATTTACTAATTAAATAATTTGTGACCCCTAGCAAAACACAACATCCTACTCTACATCAGGTCCCTCTTCAGCTCTGAGTACTTCCTTCCCCCCTTCATCCCATCCAACATCCCTATCCTGTTCCTTCCCTTTCCTCATTTGCCCAACATTCTCCCCACTATTACAGTCTTCAACATCCCACTGCCGGTCAACAACCCCTTCATCCACTTTTCCTGCCTCCATAGGATTTCTCCCAACAAACCACTCTCTTCGCCCAACAACCCAGTACTTCCTCAGCTGTTTTCTTCTCTGTCCATTTCACCTTCTCCATTCTTCTCCACACCCATATTTCAAAAGCCTCCGGTCTACGTCTATTCTCCCGCTTCAATGACCACATTTCCGCTCCCTGTCATCAACTCCCTCCTCCTTGTAAAAGCCTCTTTGCCTAGTGCAATTCTTATCCATACATCTCTACTACTTTTACCGCATTCTGGTCAACACCCCCTTCATCCACTTTTCCTGCCTCCATAGGATTTCTCCCAACAAACCACTCTCTTCGCCCAACAACCCAGTACTTCCTCAGCTGTTTTCTTCTCTGTCCATTTCACCTTCTCCATTCTTCTCCACACCCATATTTCAAAAGCCTCCGGTCTACGTCTATTCTCCCGCTTCAATGACCACATTTCCGCTCCCTGTCATCAACTCCCTCCTCCTTGTAAAAGCCTCTTTGCCTAGTGCAATTCTTATCCATACATCTCTACTACTTTTACCGCATTGGTCCAAAACACTTCCGAGATACGTTAACTGTTCTACCTGCTCTAGTTTTTGCCCTCCTATAAATATAAAAAAAAACCATAAACAGAGTAATCCACCCGGAGGTCGGTTTGGTAGGTGATGGTAGAGTTCACCCAGTACTAAGCCCGACGGCATGTGAAATTCACACTATCAGGGTAGGGGGGCCAGTTCCTTTCCCTGTGCCGGTTATGGTTTCCCAGGAAGACCTGATATCCAAAAAATCACATAGCTTGGGTGGAGCTGCAGGTGCCCAGAGTGCCTCGCCCGGGAATCAAACCCGGGACCCTCCGGTTGGCAGTCCAACGCTCTACCCCCTGGACTACCGCGAATATATAAACCAAAAAAATAGCATCAAAATTATTAACACCGCTGAAATAGACTGAAACAAATTGTATGAGAATACAATGCATAAAAGAATGTAAGAATATTGCCACTTTTCCTGTTACCTTGGGTGCTAGGTCAATGTTAAATTTTCGGTAGTTCTTTTTCACTTCTGTTTGACTCCAAGACTTGTGCCTTTTGTCAGCTTTCTTGTGCTCTTCAGCTGGTTCGGTTTTTTCAGTCTCTTCCGAAGCATCGTCTCCTGCCGGTGGTTCATCAGTTTTCGCTTCTTCATTCACTTCCTTAGCTTGAGTTCCATCTGTTTGGGTATCTTTCGTTTCTTGTTCACTGAGCTCCGACGAGTCACTAAAGAGTAACCGACCAAATATGGTATGCTTCTTAAGGTTACTACAATACGAAATTAATGTCTATTTTTTTTCTTTACTTACTTGACAATATACCATTTTTCTTCCACATTAAATACAGTAGATAATTGATTATTTGCTTTTATTATGGACTCTCCTTCTTTCAGTAGGCTATTAAATTGCTCCGTTGGTACATCACAGGTTGCTCCACTAAGCTGACGACATTCCTCGATCCAATTTTGAAGTCCTTCGAAATTGAACGAGGCCCACAATCCTCCGTAATATTCATTACTGTTAAGAAAGATGAGTGAAATATGTAGAAGAAATGATTTCACGAGCAGAAAAATTGATCGTGCGTAAAACTGACACGTTCCAACAAAAATGGGTCATACCTGTCCAGATGAAGAACCCTTTTTCCAATTCGACTTGCTGCTGCAGCGACGATGGATTCTGTCATTCCTAATTTATAAATAATATGACATTATAAAATAGATGCGTAGACGTGTGCAGGTGAACGAATATAAAAACCGCATTGATGTAACACTTAACGTCAAGTAGGGAGAAGAACAGGATTATCTTTCAATTTAATTTTGAAATCGAGAGCACTACCATTAAACCACTGCAGAGGAAATTTATTTCTGAGCGGGTGACGTTTAACTCATCCTTATATGGATGACTCGCCACGGTGACAGACACATTATTGTTCCTTCATAGAGTCACAAAAATGCTTCCTTACCTGTTCCAATGACAATAATGTCATATTCCGATGGTAGTTCATCACCCATTTTGGAATGGTGGTTTTATTGACAAAAACCAAAAACCTTATGTCACTATGTAGTTTAGTACTATTCCAAATAATAGTACTAACTACTAAAGCAAAAATTTGTTAAAAGCACTTTCAAGATGACTGATCGTCACCTCACGTTAAAAAACGTTTCATGTGAAACATTCAAAATTATACTTTGAAAGGAATTCGAAGAAATTAAGCTACAATACTTTGACTTTTTGAAGACATTCGACGGAAGTTCCACGATCAACTAGAATTCATCTAACGGGAAATTGCAGTACTAGAAAAATAAGACTAACGAAATTATGCAAATGCGCGTGTAAAATGGCGGGTAAAGAAATAGTCGATGTTGGAATGGAATTGTCATATAAGGATGATCCTAGAATACCTTGCAAATACGGAGTAAAATGTTACCAGAAAAACAAGAGCCATCATGAAAAATATAAGCATCCCCCAAAGAGACAACCTGAGGTTGGTTTTTTTAGGAATCATGATTAAACATGTTTACCGTTCTTGACTACACATTTGTTCCTTGAATCATGGTGTATTTCGGTTTCAGAGAATAGAACGGAGCCACAAGTTAGATGAAAGTGATGATTTTCAGAATACTGTTAGTAGTTCTGATGTGGAAAAATCACCAATTTCGAAAAAAATCAAGTTGGACTGCTCGGAGGAAGAAATTTCGAAAACCCCCGATAGCCCTTCATCTGGTAATAAATCCTTAGACAGTGGCGTGGAAAGTCTTCTGCCACCATCTCCTGAAGATGTGCGAGAAAACATCAAACAGAAATTTCTTTGTGAGATGCCAGAAGACTTTTACCAGTTTTGGAAATTTTGTGAAAGTTTATCAGGCAGTAATAGCCCTGCAAGTGAGTAAAAGCTTTCGTTACTTCTGTAATATATTCAAACGATCAGGTAAAAGTACGTGACGATGTAGATATCCTGAAATTATATGAAACATGTTCCACTGATTTTCATGAATCTCTCTATGTGCTTAAATTTTTCAGATTGTCACCTTCAATTTTTCTTATTTCATAGAGTAAACTACGTCATTATACGTTCTTATGGTTGTCCAAGGAAATTCTGTAGTTGGACCAGCATCCATTCTACTGACTTTAAAATAACAATTGTTTTCCACCTCTAGTTGTGTTTTTTAGTGTTTGTGTTAGTGGTTTTTATGTTTTGATCCTATGCCTTCAACCTTCTCCCGTTCTCAGCAGTTTGTTCCCTAATTCTTCTCAATTTGATCTGTCGAATGCTTTTTCTGTATATATGGAGAAAACATCTACTTCCTGGTTTTATTCTATACTCCTCTCAGGAGTTCTTGCTGTGTTGTATCTCACATACCCCCGCCATTTCCAATCCCAGACTGACTTCCCCTATGTAATTATTGACCCTTTTCTTCATAATTTTGTTGATTACCCATCATTATTTCATGGGAGAAAAAAGTGTGATTGATTTACTCATGAGTTTACCATCATATACATCTGAGTGAATAACAGTCGATTTTGCACATCTACTTGTGGATCAGTCCATCGTGGATGATCATTTCAGGGGTAACTCGTCTTATTACCACCAGTACAGTTCTAGATATACGAGGGTCATCCGGAAAGTAGTACCCGTTCGTGCCGCATGAAGTGCTGACGACGCGAGTAGCCGCTGGACGAGGTCAGATAGCTTCAGTGGCTTGTCTGCCTTCTCTGAGCCAAGTTGCGTGACGCTAGCATTGCCTGTGTTGTTTCTGTGATTGTTTACAATGTTTAAAAAAATTGAGAACGCCGCCAGTTGTGAAGTGAGGGCAGTGATTAAATTCCTCAATGCAAGAAACGTTCGCCCATGTGATATTCATCGCCAATTAAAGGAGGTGTATGGAGACAATGTAATGGACGAGTCGTCTGTTCGGCGGTGGTGTCGCAACTTCAACATGGGGAGGGGGAACACACACGACGATGAGCGTTCGGGGAGACCGTCTGTCATTACAGACCAACTGGTGAGCTCAGTTGACGAATTCGTGAGGAACGATCGGCGCGTCACAATTGATGACATCTGTGAGCATTTTCCCAATGTTTCTCGAACAATTGTTCATGAAATTGTTAAACACCATCTGCATTATGCAAAAATTTGTGCAAGATGGGTCCCTCGCGTATCTCAATGAGCTGGCGGCGAAGGACTATGCAGCAGGAATACAGAAACTTGTCACACGTTATGACAAATGCCTTAATTTGCTTGGAGATTATGTTGAGAAGTAGTTTAAAGTATCCTCTTTCAAATAAAATTTTTTATGTTTGTTAATATTTACTTTTGTGTCTTTATTTCACGAACGGGTACTACTTTCCGGATGACCCTCGTACATGTAGAATGTGCAAGCCCATCCTCCAGGTAGGGCCTCTGCCAACCTGGAAAACAGGGAATTTTTCTCTTTGGGTAAAGATTGGAAATATGTCAGATGTTCTGAAAAAAATTGACTTGACAGCGAAGCTCTTTTCCTGTCCTTTTGAAGTGTGTTAGAGTGGTGCTATTAATTTTCACCTGTATATTTGTGTCCTTGGCAACCCTGAATATACTTAACCCTCCACTGGGAGACAATTTGCTGAGATGAAGTACAAAAGTAAAGGAGTCTAATAAAATTGGTTTCTTTCAGAGGCACTTCAGGATATTGGCTTATTGCTGGTAGGACCATATGATGTGCTCTCTGGTGAGCTGAAAAAGGTGAAATCTCGTGATAGCTCATCCTATCTAAGGCACTGGAGATATTACTTTGATCCACCAGAATTCCAGGTTATAATTTTGTTGGTGAATAATACTCTAATCTGTTTTGAAGTGTTTTTATGCATCATTACTGCATTTATTTCAGACTGTAATACAAGGAGATAACAAGAAGCAGTATCACATGGGATATTTCAGGGATGATCCCCAGGAAATGCCAGTTTTTGTTGCCTGCAACTCAGCTGCTGTTAGCTGTACTATATCTCCTTTGGCAGGAAATATTTTTGGAGCCGTCAAGTACTATTATATATTGCATTATTAATTTTTAGTCTAATTTGAATTGTGAACTTGGTGCTTCCTCAGTCATATGTGCAATCGGGTTCAGTCATGGCTCAATGCTATAAAGACCATTGGAAAAGTCATTGCACCTTGCTACCACACTATTTCTTGCCTTTTTTGCCTTAGTGAAGATTTGCTAGTAAATAGTAAACTAACTTAAAAATTTTTTGCGACTTTTTTCTTGTGTTTGTTGTTAAACTGTTCTAGTTCATCATGTAATTAAAAAAGTTGAATGGAAATTAAAGATATCAATTGAATGCAATGAAATATCATTTGCATCTTGATGACGATGCAAAAAGCATTGATGTTAGTCAAGATTTTTTGAAGGGTGTGATATTAGACATTAACTTGTTTTATCATTCAATAGTATTTACATTATATGGAGACATCTTGCATGCAGATGATATGGAAGTATATTATATATAGCTATAAGCTCATACGATAAATTTAGTATGGCATATATTTTCTTATTCTCTTCCATTTTGCTGTGATTTTTCCAGTGCTTACATGAATGGTATTATAAAATCAGGAGATCCATTTACCAAGATCAAAGTTCCTAAATATCAGAATTCTCTGAAGAAGTGGGCAGAAAAGGAAGGAATATCTCTTGATCCCAAAACTCGTGAGATGGCAGCCAGAACAAAGAAAGTTTTGGCAACAACATTCCACAATGCTGGAATTGTAGTACCTTATGACAAGAAGTCCCAGGTTGGCTATAGGGAACTTCTTGAGACTGACAGTAAGTTAAAAACTATTTCATATTTTCCATTCATCTGTGTATTAAAAGAAAGCTCCAGTCTGTATAATTTGTTGTTCTAATATTTTTACCATGTCTATTATGACAAGATTGTTGTATGCATGTATAATATGATGAGATTGGTAGGATTAAATTGTTATAATTGAAGGGGAAAAATTGATTCCTGTGTTACATGTCGCAAAAGACTATTTTAACAGTGACTACAGTTGTGAACTTAAGTCTTATGGGAAATATAAGGAAGAATCATACTTTTTGTGCGTGCCCCAAAATTTTTGCATTCCCTTTTGGTTATAGAAATTGGCATTATTATGTTCATTATGCACGATAGGTAAGAGTTAGTTGAATATTTTTCAGAGGTATCTCGATCCCTACTTGAGGTGCTTTGTGGAGGGCACTTTGGGTGAGTACGCCGTCCGTCGGATGGGACGTTAAACTGCGGACCCCTTGGCGCCTTTCGTAAAGAGTAGGCTAATGCCGACACTGGGTTTCTCTCCACCCTTCATCCTTTCCTGTCCATCCCCTATGGGGCAAATGACCTCAGTTATAGGTCGCCTCCCCTAAAAACTACTACTACTCAGAAAAGAAATTTTTCACTCAAGGTCATGAGTAGTTCATGATTCACATTGCTGTTTCTCTATTGCATATGTTAAGGATTGAATTTTAAGAACTGATTTATGTGTTTTATAATTTAGAGCTGTATTGTAAATTATATTTAAAATGTATATTCATCTTTGCCGATTTAAAGACCCATTCAGGCAATGCTATGAGTTAGGCTTAGTGTTAATTATATCAAATCATAAACTTAATAATAAGATTTTATTGAAAGGATGACAAAACTTATGAAAAGTCAATCACCAATGAAATGCATAGTTACTAAATAATTTCAAATAAAAAATGAAAATGCATAAATTTTTCAACATGATACTCATCAGAGTTTTTTCAAACATTATTCTCACTTTCTAGGGAATCGCTGAGAATCTACACATGCCACTTCGGTACCAATATTAAATGAATTAAATTTTTAATTTAAGTTGTAGTTCCTGACATTCATAAAAAATAAAAAGCCTATCACTCAAAGCATGATAAAATGTGGATTGTGACTTAATACTGTAACCATCACATTAACTAATGTCATTGAAAAAACATACTCAAAAAAACACCTTTTATGATGCTCCCTTTTAGGGTAGGGACTTATCAAGAAAAGGCTAGTATGCATAGGGTTTTGACTGGAAGCACTTACTCTTTCTAAATTTTTTTAATACTACACTACATACTATATACAATTTTTTTAATAATAGTCTACGTCAGTAGTTTTTTCATGCATCCTTAGATGGCATTCCACAACTGACCATTTATGCATTCTTGAATTCTCCCCAGCTATCCTTGATTTACTGTATCTGGTCCAAATTGACATGTGTAATGAAATTCTTTATCTTATCTGCACATTTCCCGAGAACATGTTGAAGTGCTAACAGATGGTCTGAATTTTTCCTCCCAGGCAAAACCATATTTCACTCTCCAGATTAGTTACCATGTTACTTTCCATGCTCAATCATTATTCACTTCATTGAGCCTTCCCATAGTATTCATATTTAAAAGACCAACTCTATCAATCCATTGTACTGTCCTTCATATACAGAAGTACAGTTCTTTCATTTTTCCAATCATATATTATGCATAAATGGAAAATGCCAGGTGACTCAGAAAGTTATTTTAGATTATAAAATGGTTAGTCACAGATTTAGGAACAGTGTGATCAATTGGCACAGTTTCCTGGGAGCGGATGCAGATTCTAATCACAATTATCTCAATTAGCTCATAATTTATGGTTGCCACTTCAGCCTCAAGTTGTAATTTAATTTCTGTCATTGAGTTGCTACGGTCTTTCAAACTACTTCAACTGAAGATGTTTACAAGGAAAACCATTCCCTGGTCAGTAGCTCATTCTAATCTCACTCTCCTATAGAATCCTCTGCTCAGACTATGAAAAATATAAGACCACCCACCTGAAATTTTAGGGCTTCCTCTGCCCGGCATAAGTTGATTAAAGTTCTTGATTAAAGTTCTTGATTAAAGTTCTTGATTAAAGTTATATAACCATCAGCAATTGCAGACTCATTCAAATTCACCTATTTTACATTGAATAATTTCGTTCAGTTTATCTGTTACACCATCTGGAACTCTTGAACTTGTTTTTGTATTTTAAAGTACTTAAATAATTTAAAATGCTTTAATTCAAAAAATATTTGAAAAATGTAGTTAGTTCTCCTGGGATTTGAATTCAGTGCCTTATAGTGAGGAACATTTGCAGTGGCTATTGAGACATCCTAACAGGAAGTCAATCTGAACAATTTCTCAAGTGCCAGGGCTTTTAATTTTCTTTTGGTGATTATTTTAAAACTGCTGGCAACTACTTAGGAATTCGAAGCACATGGTGAGATTAAACCTAGATGCCACTGTTGCCTGGGTAAATTTATTCATCCCCCTTGCATGACATTAACATTACTCCCAATCTATTTCTATCCAGTGCTGTAAATTAGGGTAAAATGTAACTGTAAAATGTGATTGCAATTTTTTAAATAAACAGTTTCAATTTAATTGCTTATTTTTCAGGTCAGATAAAGAAAATACTCTCCTCCATTACGAGCAGTGAGACTGAAGCTGAGAGAAAGAGTGCCTTTTCCAAGTTGCAACCAATTGTAACAGCTGCCAGCATAGCAAATGATGAATGTGATTTTGGTGCTAGCCTTGAATTGGGCCTTGATCTTTTTGCTTATGGTGGGGAAAGTTTGCATCCTACAGTCCTTCAGGTTTTGCAGTCTGCCTACAAACTCCTGAATCGCTCTGAATTTTCTGTAATATTAAAGGTATGTTAGTTGGCATATTTGTAATTAACATAAAATAAAGGGTGGGATAAAATATTTGTCATGTGAAATTAAGGATAAAAGCATATTGTTGTATTTAAGCCAATTTAAGATGCTAGTTTTTGTTTTTTTTTAATGGCAATAGACTACCACAAGTACTCTATGTATATTAAGCTGAAGCCTACTGGTGCCATCCGAGTTTTTTAATTCTACACTTTACTAAATTCACTGAAAAAGATGGAAGAGATGGTGATGAGGTGGGCGACTACGGTTTAGGCACGAGGAATGACCGCGGGGAGAAAGCAGTTGAGTTCTGCAGGAGACAGGGGTTAGTCATCACCAACACTTGGTTTAGACACCACAAAAGATGCAGGTATACATGGAAAATGCCAGGTGACTCAGGAAGATATCAGCTAGATTATATCCTGGTTAGACACAGGTTTAGGAATAGTGTGATAAATTCCCACAGCTTTCCGGGAGCGGATGCGGACTCAGACCACAATTTAGTTGTTATGAAATGTAGCGTACGTTTCAAAAAGATAAGGCAGGGGCGGCGAGTTAGAAAATGGAATGTAGAAGCATTAAATGGGTTGAAAAGGAAGGAATACAAACAGGCGGTAGAGAAAATAATGGAGGATGGTAAAGGGCCTATTACTATCGAAGAAAAATGGGAAATGATCAAAAAAGGGTTGTCTAAAGCCGCAAAAGACACTATTGGAACCGTTAATGCTAAAAGGACTAGGAAACCATGGATTACGGATGAGATGATTACAAAGATGGATGAGCGGCGAAAATGGAAGAATATAAATACAGAATTAGGCAAAATGAAGTACAAAGAATTGAACAATAAATTGAGGCGGGCAACAAATAGGGCAAAAGACGCATGGTGGAAGACGCAGTGCGAGGATATGGAAAGTCTCCAGAGGAAGGGTGAAATCGGTGCGCTGTACACCAAAGTTAAATCGTTATCGGGAAGTAAGAAAGGAAGAGCTATGCTAATAGTTAGAGATAAGGCGGGTAAGGTAATAGTTGACTCAGGAAAGATCCAAGAGAGATGGAAGGAGTATATAGAAGAACTGTATAGTAAAGAACTCAGACCAACACAGTTAGACATTGAAAAAGAAAATGACGTAGAGGAAGACAGCTTAGGTCCAGGCATACTAGACAATGAGATAGAAAGGGCATTAAGGGAGATGAAACTAAATAAGGCCGTGGGGGTAGATAACATTCCCGTGGAACTTTTAAAATGCTTAGGAAAATGTGGGAGGAAGAGGCTATATGGGCTGATCCGTAGCATTTATGAGGGAATCTGGCCGGAAGACTTTGTGAGAGCAGTTTTAGTTCCGATTCCAAAAAAGGTAAAGGCCACGTCATGTGAGGACTATAGGACAATTAGTTTGATATCCCACGCAGCTAAAGTTGTTCTCAGGATCATAAACAAATGGATAGAGAGTAGGGCAAATGATTACTTAGGGGATGATCAGTTTGGGTTTAGGAAGGGGAGAGGTACGCGTGATGCCATTGCAGTAATGAGATTATTAATCGAGAGGAATATAGAACACAACCAGGAGGTATTTGCCTGTTTCGTAGATTTCGAAAAAGCGTTTGATAGAGTGAATTGGGAAAAACTAATGAGTATATTGCAGAAAATAGGAATAGATTGGAGGGAAAGGAGGCTAATCCGCAACCTGTACATGTCTCAGACTGCTCAGGTGAGGGTGGGAAACGGGGAGTCAGGATGGGCAGTGTTAGGAAGGGGTGTAAGGCAGGGTTGCCCATTATCACCGTTGCTGTTCAACCTGTATGCAGAGGAAATGATCAAAGAGGCATGGGAAGAACTCGAGGTAGGAATGAAAGTGGGCGGGGAATTCGTAAAATCAGTTAGGTTTGCTGATGACCAAGCTTTAGTTTGTCAGTCAGCCAAGGGGCTGCAAGCATTGCTGAGTGAATTGGAAATTCAGTGCGACAGGTATGGGATGAGAATCAACATTAATAAAACAAAGGTTATGTGATTTTCTAGAAAGAAAAAGGGCAAGCTTAACATTAAAATAGGAGGGCAAAAACTAGAGCAGGTAGAACAGTTTACGTATCTCGGTAGTGTTTTGGACCAACCCGGTCAAAGTAGTAGGGACGTAAGGAGAAGAATTGCGCTAGGCAAAGAGGCTTTCACGAGGAGGAGGGAGTTGATGACGGGGACTTTGAGTAAGGATGTTAAGAAAAGACTCGTAAAAACTTTGATATGGAGCGTAGCTATGTACGGCGCGGAAACGTGGTCATTGAAGCAGGAGGATAGACGTAGACTGGAGGCTTTTGAAATGTGGGTGTGGAGAAGAATGGAGAAGGTGAAATGGACAGAGAAGAAAACAAATGAGGAAGTACTTGGTATGGTGGGCGAAGAGAGGGGTTTGTTGGGAGCAATCCTATGGAGGCAGGAAAAGTGGATGAAGGGGGTGTTGACCGGCAGTGGGATGTTGAAGACTGTGATAGAGGGTAGAATGTTGGGCAAAAGAGGAAAGGGAAGAAACAGGATAGGGATGTTGGACGGGATGAAGGGCGGAAGAAAGTACTCAGAGATGAAGAGGGACCTGGTGTAGAGTAGAATTTAGGGTTGTGTTTTGTTAGTAGTCACAAAATATTTGTTTGGTAGTTGTGTCCATCGAAAAACCTACCTTAACCGGTAGATTACCTTAAAAAAATGTAGCCTTCAGGTGTGCAAAGTCATTTACTTGCAATAAACTTTTGATTATCCGCGTGCAGATTATCTGTGCCATTCTCTTTTGCCAAAATCCCAAAATATTGATAAATATATAATTGTAGGGATAATTAAATGCTTAAAAACTTTGATATACTTCTGAAAAAAAATATAAGTATGAAATTCATGGGCGCTCCTAAAAGTTTTCAATTTTCACAAAATCAAAAGTTGTCAAGCGTTTTTAGTGTTTTAATGATAGCATTTTTGTACTATGAATACATTTTCATTATCATTTCCCTCGCATTCACTTGCCCTGATAATTCCATGTTCATCTTTAGGTCATGCAAATGCATAGTTTTACTATGTAACAAACTCATTAACGATCTACGCTGCATTATTTTAATCAGTGTATCATTTGATGAGTATGAAATCACATCAGTGATCCTTTGTCAATATTTGCCCTTTGCCATTCATTTGTTTATTCCTGACAAGATGATTGGTTTTGCTTTCTAAGGAAAATACGTTCTCCTTTCACTTGATATTTATGTGTTCTTGTAAAACTAAAATTTCGCTGTTGTAAAAGTGTCTGAAAAACAGAAAAAATGTATTTTAGAGTGCAAAAACACTTGTATTAATGACAAGGTATGAAAAGGAAGTCTCCGGACAATTGAGAGTTTGCTGCTTATGTTTCCATCCTTTGATCTGACATCATTTAGGCCCCTTTGTCAAATTCTTAATTCCTAATTTGGAAAATATTCCACCCAGCAAATTGACAGTACGGTGCAGATTATTGAGCATTACTCACTATGCATATTACCTTGATCAAAAAGTTCCCGGAATAACCACCGTGTGGCGCTCCCATCGTTCCGATTTGAGTTCTGTTTTTTTTGTTAAATTGGTACATCTGTTGTTGATATTCCCTTTAAATCTTAGTGTCATAACTTGACATTTGCAAAAGTTACGTAGCCAAGAGTACATCTATCTCTGTGTGTGTTGGCAATTTTTTACAATTGCAGAAATGGATTTAAATTTGCAACAACGAACTTGTATTAAATTTTGCGTAAAAAACGGATTTAGTGGCGCACGGACGTTGGAAATGTTGGAAAAGTGTTTCGGCAACGATTCTCTAAAAAAAACGGTCGTTTACCAGTGGCACGAGCGGTTCAGAAGTGGTCGTGAGTCAATCGAAGATGATGAACGCAGTGGCAGACCATCGACATCGAAAGTCGGTGAAAAAATTGATAAAGTAAAAGAAATGTTGGTCAATAACCGCAAATTAACCATCAGAGAAATAGCGGAGGACTTGAACATTGCCTATGGATCCGCCCAAGACATTGTGGTTAATGATTTGGGTTTCCGTCGTGTAGCAGCAAAGTTGGTGCCAAAAGACCTCAATTTCATGCAAAAAAGAGACCGTGTTGACGTCGGAAAAGACATGATTTGCGAGGCTGAATCCGATCCCACATTCATCAAAAGGATCATTACTGGAGACGAGACGTGGGTTTATGAGTACGACACGCAATTCAGACATCAGGCAAGTGAATGGCGTTCACCAAATGAGCCGAGACCAAAAAAACCACGTCGTTTTCAGTCAAAAAAGAAGGCAATGCTGACGGTTTTCATGGATTACAACGGTGTAGTGCATCATGAATTTTTGCCAGACAGTAAACAAAGAGTATTATTTGGGCGTTATGAGACGTTTGCGTGAAGCAATTCGCCGAAAGAGACCAGAAATGTGGGCAGAAAACTCGTGGATTTTGCACCATGATAACGCACCGTCGCACAGTGCTATCATTATTCGTAATTTTTTGACGAAAAATGCAACAAATACCATCCAACAGCCACCGAATTCACCTGATTTGGCTCCCTGTGACTTCTTTCTGTTCAATCGAGTTAAAAAACCATTACGGGGAACGCGTTTTAGCAGCCGAGAGGAAGTAATGGAAAAATCGCAGGAAGCACTGATGGACATACCGAAAACCGAATATAAAAAATGTTTCGAGGATTGGATCAAGCGCTGGCATAAGTGTGTTGCAGTCGATGGGGATTGCTTTGAAGGGGACAATATAGATTTAGATGAATAAACTTGTATTTTTAATTTTCTGAATAAATTCCGGGAAATTTTTGATCAAGGTAGTATATCTGAGTAACAACAGAACATTGGTAAATATTACCAGTGTTTTTACTCAGATATCATTTAAATGTTAAGATATCATTTTGTCTCCAATTATTAAACTTGAGGAGTGTATTACACACTTCAAGTGGTAACTATGTCTATTGATTTACATGAACTGGCCAGATTAGTCAGTTTGGTAATGCACTCACCTGCCAACCCAAAGGTCGTGGGTTCGAGTCCTGCCTCAGGGATGGGTGTTGTTTCATATCTTGTGGTTTCATCCCTGGGAAACCCATTACCCAAGCCATAGGCTTCCTGAGATCCCAAGAGATGCACAGACTACCAGAGGCATCCCGAGAGCAAAATATATAACATTTGATTCTCTTCAGATGTGCTTGTATATAATTTTTTCTATGTTGAATTTCCTTACAACTGTGGATAAGCCTGGGCATTTTGTGTATGATTTTTCAATCCTCTATCTAATTTAGGGAAATAAGCAAGCATTAATTAAGTATTGGCAATTACTACATATGTATTACGAAACTACTTAGCTTCACATGAACCAGTGCTTGAATTTACAATTAATGAATTTTTGTAATTTTTTAACTAATATAATGTTTTATAGTCTCTATTGGTTCAATATAAATCATTTCAGTAAAAACCTCAAAATAATGTTTTTGTGCCTCAAGTTGATGTACAATCTCATCCCTCCCCTGAACTAATCATATCAATTTTAATCATATTAATTGTTTTTATATTTTTTTGTCTACATATTTTTGGGGCTATATGTCTTCATCAATATTAGGTTTAATATTGAATTAGCTATAAAGACATTTTAATCAATTTTGAAATGATCATGAGAGAAATAAGTTGGTGGACTTTGAACTGTGCAAGATGTCTTATTTTTTTTAAAAATTGCATAAGGTAATACTATATCTGCTGTTCGGGCTTAGACAATCATATAATTTCATATTATATATTGAGTTATTACAATTTTTAAATATTGAAAGCTTTTAAACATGAAAATACAGAAGCTGGAAATTATATGGAAAGTATATGTGAAAATAAGACACGTCCGATGAAAGGAAAATTCACATTTCAAATTTGACTTCAAGATAAAAAAAAGCAATTTATAAACAGAAGCTATGGACTAAGATTTTAACATTATATGTTCTTTCCTTGGGTACAAAAAATTGTCTGATCCCATCTTGGGAGATGCCTTGCTATGAAATTGACAATATCATGGAGTTGTAAAATTTCCACCTTCTTTCCTTTTGCATTGCCTTTTCTTTCTTTCCCAATGCATTGGAAGCTATTCACCGAGACTCTAATGAAAATTAGTTTTTCAATGGAGTGATTGTAATTGAAATGTAAAATGTTGAAGACTGGCGTTGAAGACTGACAATTTTAATTTAGTTTGAATATCTACCAGAAACTTAAAAAGATTGTTAGAAATTTAAACTGAGTTTAGAGTGCTTGAGATTTGCTCCAATATTTCAAAGGTATGCGTGGGAGCATTATTAAGTATGATTTGTCACAGTATGAACTTTTTCTATACACTAAACATGTTAATTTAGAATTTGATTTGAATAGATATTTAATAAGATTTAATATTGATTACATTGTTCAGTTTTCTTTCATTCCAGGCTCATCTCCAAGATAGAAAAAAGGGAGTGAACTTAAGCATCGTTCAGTGAACATCTTTTATTATTTTATATGTTGTTGTGATTTCATTTTTCAATCCTCATTATTGTATAAATTCTCAAATGAAGATTGTCATCAATAAATTGAATTTTTTCTACCATGAATCAATTTGATTTGTTGGTCTTTTTGGATTTCTGCAGTTTTTGTTCCTCTCTGATGACTTCTGCCAGTATTCTGAAAGCCTGAAAAGAAAAATGAACGAATATTAACTCAAGCATCTCCATTATATTATTATTAAATTGAAGTTTAAGAGTCAGTCATAAAATGATTTGGTATGCATTCTCCCTTAATTTACACATAGAATGATTGACTTAATTTCAATAACTTTGAAGTTTGAGGTGCACCTAGAGAACTGTTTGTCCAATATTTACTAAATGGCATGAGGGGACAGAGATCACATTTATTTTTAAAGTTGTTCTGTCAGTTGGAGAGTTTCTTTTGAGATGGATATTTTCCAGCCCATAATATTCACTTTTTTTCTCCAAGGTACTCTAAAATCAGCTTGCGTTTTATAGGGTTATTGGGTATAAGTTCATTGTATAAAATGCAAGCCAATGCACAGGGAAAATACTTGCTATTCATCATTTTTTGCCCACATCAGGCATAGCAAATGGTTGTGTTTATTGCAAATTTAGAAAATTACACATGAACCTGTAGTAAGCCATAGAGTTTTAGCATTTCCTTGATTACTTCCCAAACATAATTTTTCCATAAAAACTTCCTATATAAATTGTAAATGTGTATATTGAAGCTTGTTTAGTTAAATGTCACTTGTGGTGCTGCTGAGAAACCTACTCAATGTGGGCAAATGGAATGTCCCCCCACTGCAAATACATTGTATCTCTTGCTGTATAAACTCTTCGAGTCTTCAGGCACTCAATATTTATAGCATGAGAGTGTTGTTCAATGCATGATGTGTTCCTTTGGGTTAGTACATATATCTGCCTTTAGACACTGAGACTTAAGTTTTGCATAAAAAGGTAAAATTTGAATTACCTCAAGGGGACCAAATAGAGAATATTGTTGTACAATATTGCACTTAAGCAAAATCATGGATTACACTTGACCTCATGAAAACAGGGCAGCTGAAAGGCATTTCAAAACACCTCTTACTGGGATGATAATAGGATAATGGAGTAAGTGGAAGATGGATTTAGTGGAAGAATGGAGAAATGAGTAAAAATAAATAATTTACATGTGGTCCTAAATGGCCAAAGCTTGAGAAACACGTTACAAACTGGATAATAAATCACAGAGAAAAAGGGACTACTGTTAAATGATAATTTATGGTAATGAGAAGATGCAATATACTGTTGTTCTTACATGATAAGCTGACAGTTCAAAACTCCCTCTTTTCTTAATTTTTAAATAAAAAGTGCTACCTAAATGCACAATTCCACATGGAACTTATGTTCATCGCAAGGAATGATGGATGGATAAGGTATGAAGCTGTGGTTATGGAATTTATGGTCCAGGCAGTCTTCTGAAGGAATCATCTTTATTATTGTGTGATCAGTGCCATTAAACAGAGTCAGCAAAAAGCCTTGCTACTGAACTGAAGGTGCACATTGCTGTGATTCCTAGTGGAGTGGCTCCTCCTTTGCAGCCTCTGGACTGTTCAGTCAATAAATCGTTCTAAGTATTCATAAATGAAAAATGGATTGAGGCTACCTTAATTCATCACACTTAAAGGAAGAATGAAACAACTGTTGATTTCTAATGTTTTTGAGTGGGTGAAAAAGTCCTGGTGGAAAATTAAAAGTGCTACTATAATAAAGTCTTTAAAAAATAAATATTTAGCAATGTGCAAGATGATGGAAGTGAAGATGAAATTGTGGATGAGGAAAGTGACAACCCCTCTTGTGAAAATAACCTCGTCTATAATATTAGGAGAAGTGATGATGTATTTTTGGTTTTCTATAAAGAATAAATGTTGATTTAGTTTCTAATTTTTTTATGTAAAAATTCTATTTTCTTCATATAAAATATTAGCATTAAAATACTTGGATCCTTGCCTGTTGGATCTAAGTATTTTTTTTGTGAATTCTAGCCTGAAAAGTCACGGTGCATCTTATGCATCAGCATGTCTGATGGGCTTGGAAATACAGTAATTCACTCACACACTATCCACCTATCCGTTCAACTACCAACTTGCTTGACATCACGTTGACACTTGGACTAAATGGTACTCTGCTTAAATACCAAGAGTACCAAATAGGAATCCTTGCCAATTGCATTCGTATAATGTAGTACATACAGGCCTGTATACATGTTTAGTGCAGACATAATTCTTTTATACCCAATACACCACTTGAAAGCCAATAAGTTCTGGGGATCAAGGATATTGCTGGAAAACAGATGAAGTACTATGCATGAGAGGTGGTTGTTGAGAGAAATTAGAAGAAGGCAAGACTAGTGGCTGGCAGGAGATAATGAGAGGCAATGGAATGCAGAAGACAGTGTGGATAGTATATATTATTATAACAATTATTATGGGGTCAAGGGATACTTTGTATCATGTTAGTTAGGAGGAGGCTCAGGAATAAAGTAGTGCCAAGATTCATCAAAAACCTCTGAGTGGACTACTCCTAAAAAGAAAATATCCAATTTTTATTTCCACTACTTAAGAAACTTAACTTTTCAGATTTTGCTTATAGAGTTCATCAGAACTATTAATACCATAAAGCATGTTAAATTCTAGTGATCAATGACTTAAGGAGCTATTTGCCTTATTGATACCACCATTTGGTTTCCACTGTGTTGAAGGAACCAGAAACATGAAATGCCTGGCTTTTAGATGCATTTTTTTCCGCAGGCATCACAGGATTTGAATCTCATGATCAGTAGCTAAATGCTCTACTATGTTGGTTAAAGCATATATAAACCTTCTTCTGGCCTATGTGATGGTCCATTGAGTGAAGCTCTAGTTATTCATTGCAAAGATGTTTCGTCTTTTGTAATCACATGTTCAAATTATTGCATTGGGTGAAATTTGCACATTTTGATGCAAATTTACCAGAAAAATAACAGCATTACGGTGAGGAAACACTGGTTTTAAATGTGTATATGCTTGGATGTTAATAACAACATGATGGACTTAGCACAAGAGTATTTAAAAGAAGTTGTGGAAGCTTTGAATGTCTGCACTAAAACAAAGTGTTGCATAATTTATGCAATTCAAATTCCGCTGCAGTGACTTCTATTTTCCCGACTTGCATCTGGTGTATGAAATGGGAATTTTTTTAATGGCTTAGAGGTGACAAGAACTCATCTGGTAGGTGAGGTACTCCAATCTGGCTAGTTCTGAGGCTAAAATGTTAACATCCTTCTCAATTTTTTTTGTTGGAATGACAAGTCCCAGTCATCAGCATTTATTCACAAGTAGGTAATGTTTTCAGTCAGAAAATAGTCTTGCCCTCGATATTCCCGGGATGGTCATGGTAATTGGGATTCTTGTGTGTTTGTTACTGGATCAATAGGTTTTTTAAAAACTGCAATTATGTCTTGGGAAATAATGTACACCACTGCATGTGGAGTATTTTGAGGCTCTACATTTGTTCAGCTAGTGATTTTTGTGGGTATAACCTTTAATTATTTTGCCTGAACTAGAGCCAATGTACGAGGGTCATCCGGAAAGTAGTACCCGTTCGTGAAATAAAGACACAAAAGTAAATATTAACAAACATAAAAAATTTTATTTGAAAGAGGATACTTTAAACTACTTCTCAACATAATCTCCAAGCAAATTAAGGCATTTGTCATAACGTGTGACAAGTTTCTGTATTCCTGCTGCATAGTCCTTCGCCGCCAGCTCATTGAGATACGCGAGGGACCCATCTTGCACAAATTTTTGCATAATGCAGATGGTGTTTAACAATTTCATGAACAATTGTTCGAGAAACATTGGGAAAATGCTCACAGATGTCATCAATTGTGACGCGCCGATCGTTCCTCACGAATTCGTCAACTGAGCTCACCAGTTGGTCTGTAATGACAGACGGTCTCCCCGAACGCTCATCGTCGTGTGTGTTCCCCCTCCCCATGTTGAAGTCGCGACACCACCGCCGAACAGACGACTCGTCCATTACATTGTCTCCATACACCTCCTTTAATTGGCGATGAATATCACATGGGCGAACGTTTCTTGCATTGAGGAATTTAATCACTGCCCTCACTTCACAACTGGCGGCGTTCTCAATTTTTTTAAACATTGTAAACAATCACAGAAACAACACAGGCAATGCTAGCGTCACGCAACTTGGCTCAGAGAAGGCAGACAAGCCACTGAAGCTATCTGACCTCGTCCAGCGGCTACTCGCGTCGTCAGCACTTCATGTGGCACGAACGGGTACTACTTTCCGGATGACCCTCGTACTCTACCATAAATGAATGTACTGGGGAAGTTTGCAAAGTTAGATTTGGAAAAAATTCAGAAATGGGACTTAAATTTTGATAATAATTCAGAAAAACAAAAATATTTGCATGAATTATGTATTGGTTCCATCTCATTGATCAAATGGACTATAAACTAGAAATTCAAATTGCACAATTTAGGAATTTATCACCCAAAGATGACATCTTGGGATGTGAGATGCTGGATGATTATTACCATAAAATTATGGATCACCATGCTAAAAATAAAAAATAATTTGGAAGGACAATACAGGGTATATTATAAATAACTAAAAAAATGGCAAATGCCAAAGTTAATTGCTGTGAATTGGAATCATTGAACAATTGATCATTCTTCTATGTTGCCATTAAAATGTACATGCATTTAGGGTTAGTAAATCTGGAAAATGTGTAATGTACAGAATCTGGGAAATAATGGAATTCAGGATGATAAACTGATGAGCCTTAACCTGATTGCAATGTAAACAGAAGAGGCAACTATCCAAGGTCTCTGGTACTCCAGAAATTGCTGAAATCTGCAAGCTGTCATGAGGGAATTAAGGGATTTATATCAACAGCATTATGATAATGGTTGATGATTAGTGATGGATAAAAATCATTATGCTTAGAAGATTAAAATTTTAGTATGCTTTGTTTCTTTTGGCTGTGCGCTATTGTTATATGAGAGAAAAAGGAATCCTTATATCAATCTGGTGGTAGTCAATGAGCATTAATATTTTTTAACTTTTCACCTGTGTGTTTTTTTACCCAGTTCTGTAATATTCTATGCAGTTGAATTCGACAATATTGAATTGGTGCTTGAAAATCACAGCTTTCTATTGTAATTTTATCCTCAATTGACAAGCACCATGGAAATGAAAAGAAAGAGTACATAAGTCCTTACAGTCTGCACACCAAAGGCCAATGTAGTTTGCATATTTCCTGGGAAAAAATAAATTTCCTGAGTTTCTTTCACATCTGGTCAAACTCAAGTGAAAGAAGCCATTGGCATCTATTTTGCGATGACCTGATCTTACTGGGCACCAATGCTTGTGTTCCCTCGTCTAGGCATTCAGGGTAAGTAGATAAGTAGAATTTTAATGTGTAATAAAGTTTTGGGTACTCCAGTGCCGGTGGGCGGAGATTAATAAGATACGAAGGACCTCTGCCTCACATTCAGAACGGTGAAGAAAGAAATGCTCTGAAGTAGATAATTCTCCTTTTATGTCGATTCGGGTATTCTCGATGAAAAAAGCATACAAGGAGAAGACTACGAGGGGGCGCTAAGAGCTTTAAGACGTCCTCGGAGATCGAGGGCTCGTCTCTCGGCGTGGCTCCGAGAGATATCCCGGGAAGGACGCAACCAACGGCCTCTTCTACCGCCCATGGAGGAACAAGAGGGCTACGGGATGGCGTGGGAGTTTGGCGTCGTCATTTCGCGAGAAAGGAAAAGAATTCATTCCTCTCGGAGATGGAATGGAAACGCGCTTCTTCTTCCCCTCCTTTCTTCCCCCTTATTCCCCGTCATCCCACATGAGCACCCGGGAGCTACCCCACGTAATCGTCCCCGTTTAGGAATTGAATGATTTTCGCTCTCTTTCCCCATCCCTGGGAAACCTCTTCAAAAAGAGAGAGGAACACAATGCAACGGATCCCTCCCACACTACCCAGCGATCTCCCACAAAACCCGCCACTCGCCACACCGGTTGCCAGTGGCAGAACGGGTGTGATTTCGGCAATGAACGAGAATATTTATCCGCCTCAATAGCACTGGGGTACGTAATAGAGTTTTTTTCTGAAATTCAGGATTTCGCGGGTTCGATTCCCACCTACATTGTTTTTCCATTGCTGTTTGTGATTATATCGTTATTATATGTCTTTATGAACCAATGTATACGAGGTGGTTCCTGCCGTTATTCAAGGGAAGCGATGGTTAAATTGAAACAGTGTTTCACCGTTAGAGGAACGTTTCTCAAAGCTACATGTCAATTTGCAATCCTGAAAATAGCCATCGAAGTAAATATACCTGTAAGTTCGTAAACTGTTTAATGAACGACTCGTACATTAGTAACAAGTGGCGCACTATTAATTACTCGTATCTTCAGCATATTTCTGTGGGTGAAAAATTACATAGAAATTTACACTGATTTGTAGCTTTCAGAAATGTGTTCAAGGTGATAATGAGTAAGGCAGTGAAACAAAGGATTTTGTGCACGACTACAAGTATTGATAGCTACAGAGTACAAGAGCCCATGCCAAGTATTATCCAATTTAGCAATGAGTAAGGTAGAAACTTGCCTACTTCTTAAATAATATCAAGTTAATAGAAAGATGAAATGATTAAAACTAGTCAAACATCTTAACCAATTAACCCTTAGTTAAATGATTAACGTAACTCACTGAATTAAATGACGGTGGGCAGGATCCTTTTTGTGCAATACACAAAATGACTGTCATGTTTTTGGTTCATCAAGGTCACTCGTTAGTTGACATGATAGGAGAGGTTTTTTCTGAATAATCCAAGTTGTAGGAATTCTGGTTGACTGTAATTGAAGTGTTAAAATTAATAGTCGCTCTGCCTGATAGGCAAACTTAAGCAAAGGATATTTTTCCAAACTACTATATCGCAAAGATTTTGAGCACAGTGAGGTGTGTCTCTTGCAAATATCGACGTTAAGTCTGTGTCCCAAATGTTTCCTGGCCCGTCCTCGAGGAATTGTATGAGGCGGGCTTCTGGCGTTAGTGCCTCGGAGTCCGCCGGGAATCAAGGACGAAAAATGGGAGCGGTTCTTCCATTTTTTTCGTCCTCTCAAAATTCAACGAAACCATTAAACATGACGTTCCGCAATTTTTCTTATGTCCCAGATTTAAGCAATGGAGACAATTGGGAACATTTGGAACGCTTTGGCCAATAGCTAGACCCTCAAACCTTATTTTGGGTGGGTGAATATAGGAGGAAACGAACGTTTTACGACTTGTAGTGGTATATAATCAAATCCATATATTCCCGTGCAAGGTTTTTGCATTGAAAATTCAAATATTCAACCAAATGCAAACGACCCACAATGAAGTGTTGCGTGTGATCATGATAACGTGATTCATATGAAAATCAAAATTATAACTTTATTTGTGCTCTTTCCGAGGGTAACAGGAATTCATTTACTGAAATTAATAAATGACCCAAGTCTATATACTTCTGTCACTGATATGCTTATATGGGCACTTAAAAAGTATCCAGTATTTTTGCGGCAAAAGAGTTTCGAGATTTGGACATTAATAACACAAACAACAGTTTTAATCATATAAACCTGGAGTTGAAGTTTGTTAATCCAATAATTTATAAAAGCTTAGATTTTATCAGTTTCACGAATGTCACACCAATTGTATCAAAGTAAATATAGGTGTAAAATAAAAAGGTAATGTAGGTATAAAAATAGGAATGACTTCGCTACATTGGTACTCCATGTGTGACTCTCGTAGTTTGAATGACAGAGCATAATCAAACTTCAATAACTTGGACACGAGATCACCCAAAAATGCAGCGTAGACTCTTGAGACACGACCCTAGATTCGTCCCCATAGAGATGAATTTGTTTAAGGACCTAAATCGAAATAAATTTCATAGAACATAAAGACGTATTAAAAACTAAGTTTTAAAGCATCCGAATTCCGAGAAAAATATCATCGTAGCAAAAATTTTAGAAAACATTGCAGGAATGAAATAACTCTTCGCAATAAGAACTGTTCTAAGTACTGCTATCATAGTAATGTGAACTGCACTTAACCATATCAACGACCTCCTGAAAAGAACCTATCTGTTTTATTCATCCAGCTGAATAATTCTCTATCAGCCGTGATTTCGATGGTATTTCTTTTATCTTGGATTACAATTTATACTTACAAAAATGCGATCATTAAATTTACCTCTTAATTTCTTACCAGTCCTAACAATCTTCCGCCGAACCACAATCACATAGATAATAATTTATTAATTTGATTGTTATCAGTGATTAGAAATAATAAGTAACTTTATTCATTGATTGTTATCTTAGTGGATATTTTCTAGTCATTCATTTGAGAATTTTATTCATGACTATTGTTCATTATCGTTGATGAAATGTACAAGAATGAGGAAATCAGGAAATGATCGGGGGTTGCCTCCTGATTGGTTTTTTGGAAGCTGAGCCTTAATGTGAAAATGAATTAATTTTTCAATTAGGTATTACTTTTTTGACGAGATTGTTGAGAGTTATTGACAGAACGACTCGTTCACGAACTGCTATGATTCCCGTTAAGTACGCCAGGAAAGGAGAGCGATTGAACAGTGTCCTCAACACCCGCTAAAACCTCTGATGCCCGCATTTCCTCTCCGTTCTCTTACATCAGCCCTCCATCCATTCTCCATCTCTGCTGTTCGGTTTACTCCAGTCAAGAAATTATTTTCCGCCCCAATGGCCTAACGTTCAAAATGATTCTTGGTGCCGGAGACCATGATCAATCTAGAATTATACTTCGAAAGAAAACTAATCGGTGATTTTTATTCATTCAGAATGCACTCAAAGAAATTTTCCCTTTGTAACGACTGAAATTGTTCATGACAAAAAAACCAGCCGAGCCAGGAACACGTTCACAAGGTTGTGTGATAGCACAGCGGATAGAGCGCTCGGCTACTGACCAGGCAACTCAGGTTCAAATCAGTGTGACGCCTTCAAATACCCGCCGCTGAAACCCAGGTGTGTGATGCGAAATCTACTCGGGAAACCGTGGCGCAGGAGATGGAACCATCCCTCACCTCACCTTGTTGCAGGGGCTGATCCAAGCGGGGCCCATTGGGAGATCGGGGAGATTGACCCATTGTGGGATATGTGTTTGGCCTTGATAAAATTAAAAATAAACAACCATACGCGACGCTAGTTTTGAATGCCAACCGTCCCTCAAACATAAAATTATTTACTCTAGGGTACATAGCTGTCTCTAAATTAGTGCGATAAGTTAAAAATATAACAAGATTTTCAAATTTATTTGTCGAAAATAAGGTTATAATATTACTTTTATTCGTGTGAGTAAATGGCGCCTCCATTAGATATTTCCTAGATCCGCTACTGCCATGATATGTGAATTTCATGCGATGCACTTTCTGCGCAAATCAAACCAAAGTTTGGGTTTGCCAGCAGTGGCTAATCGTGCAGCTGTCAACTCAAATCCCCTCGGCAGAAATCTAGTGAGTACCTATAATTTTTTTATGAATTTTATGTCGGAATCACTGGGCTGACCTGATGACGCGAAAAAAGTTGCTTGAGCGTTCGTGGACCAAATCGCGAGCAAGGTAAACCGTCTGATCAAAGCTATTTAAAAGAAGACAGAAATGGTTCCCATTATATCGTCGGGTTGCTAATACTCGCGTAGTTTGTAGATAATCTACTGACCATGGTCAGTAGCACCACTTTTTTATTGCGTCATTAGTTATAGAGAATTAATTCTCAATTAACTTACATCCGCGCGTGGATACTCTTGACTCACATAGGCCCGTAGAGATATGCCAATCCACAAATTACGTAATGAAATAATTAAATAACAGCATAATAACCAGATTATTTGGTTAATTATACTTTTTGACAAAAATTATTAATTTTTCAGGTTTCTTTCAACTCTAGGAATAAGATTTATTGCTTTATTTCGCTGAAGGGAGATTTATTATTTAAAAGTTTAACATCACAGCCAGTTGAGTGCGACAAAGGTAACAGTTATCATTAGGGCCCGCTGCAAACAATAATGTGAAAAATTATGATTGAAGCGAGAATATCTCCTCCTTCTTTCTTACATTCCTATTAAGGATTCATTTTACATTAACCTGAAAAGATTTGGTACCCAAAACTTCTGCGATTCCTTCTATATTTTCGGTGAGCTAGCTGTCGCGGAAATTTCAGGTCGCATCATAAGCAGATTTTGGACATACAGGTTGTTAGGTACCTTATTCCTGATGATACCACCTTCAGCTGTTGCGAAATCAAGTCCGGCGACAACACCGTACACTCAAACGACAACCACACGAACAGGTAATATTCACGCTATTTCTACAGCATGGGCATACACAACGGTAGTTGGGAGGGGAAAACGCAAAGGATGCACATTAAAGTACTTAATTACGCGGAATAAATGTAATAATGCTGAATGGAAGGCAGGACCATTTTAGGGTGAAAGCTATCAAGGTAGGAAAGTTAGCCTTAATTCGCCAGGGAACACATTTATTTGGACTCTGTTGAGTACGATAGAATATAATTGTTATTTTTCCCCTAGTAATATTTTATATACTTTTCTGGCGTTTCCGCGGAGAACCTTGTAAAATCTGATGTTTTGAAGACACCTCGCGGGTATATTGCCAATAAATGCTGTTATTATAGTATCTTTTCTGAAGGGGAAATGGTCCAGTAATTAGGTGACGTTCATCCGGAAAGAGATCGTCATAATACTTTTTTTAACGAGGGGAGTGGTTCTTTAATCACAATTTTTTTTCATTTATATGCACTCATAAACTTTCATAGTTTTGAATATAAAGTTTTCAAAACATTTGCTTCAAAATATTTTTCTATTTCTAATGAAAAAGACTTCTCCCGTCTTGGCGTATTCCTACGTGTATTCCAGTTTTCCCAATCGTTGGGCCATCTAAAAATTACCTAAGTATTTTGGTTGTTGCAATTTTTTGTTATTTTTACTCCATGGAAAATTTTAATGTTTCAACATTTCTTTTTCTCAAAATAACACGGTCCCTCCCACGAAACATGCTTGCTTGACCTATGGAATCACTCTATTAATAAACAAACGCTATTAGAAAAACTGGAAAAAATTTTAATCCGGTAACCTAACCAAATTCCATCCTTTGCCTTAATTACTACTATATTCAATGAAATGTAAGGACTTTTAAAATATAATTTGTGACTACATTTATTTACTCCGATCAAATTAGGTTCTACTCGAATCCAGGTCTCCTCATCAGTGACGGAGGTATATTTTTATTTCACCATGTCAAAACTTTGTGTTGAGGGAAAAAACGACGATTCAGACATGACTCGTACTAGATACATGCGCAGAGGAGAAAAATTTCAAGACGAAATAAAATATATTAACAACAAATATTGTAAACCTAAAGAAGTTAATCGAAAAAAGGAAGCATTGGTCCATTTTATAATTTGAACAAGTGAAGGCAAAATAAAAAATATACAAGGACCAAGAAAACTTGGGTTTAAATCATTAAGCTCGATACATCCTATACGATAATAGGGGGAAAATGTAGGCTCTTTTAGGTTTAATTCTAGGCTAAGTCTATCAATTGTTGCGTTTTTTCAGTAATCATCTGTGAGTATACGTATAATTACATAAGGCCCTTATACGTCCATCAAAGTCACATTCGCTAATTAGCAGTCCTTTCTTTCAAATTTGCCTTCATTGACATTCGAAAGGTACACTTGTCTCTAACACTTTTTCGGAATTGTTTCCTTGGTACTTCCCAACGATCATATCCGGTGAATAGGTGGATCATCGCCTTCATTTTGAGCTCTTGGATTCAGTCTCATGTCGAAGTCAGTCATAGTCTGGTCGGAAGTTTTTCATTTTAAACATAAGTGACTTCACCAGACTCCATATTCGGAAAGGCATGACGTATCTACACTCTTTCGAGGTATATTGGATATATGCCAAGGGTAGAGAGAAAAATTTAAATAATTTGGCGAGTGCAATGGGTAAGTAGCAATTATTGCCAAGTCTGAACAAAACGCTATACATTCACAGAGAAAACAATTTTAAACAAGTTGTGGATTAAGGTTGCACAGAGAACGTATCTTAAATACGTATTGCCCTCTTTCGTTCGGGCCAAAGTGATGTGAAAAGGTGAACAGATTCAGAAAGAGATGGGGAAGGCGTAAGTAAAAATATTTTCTACATTCCAATTCTTTTTTACGAATAGTATTAAAGATTTTTCTCTTACAGGTTTCTCCTGGCAAGCTTATTTGAATTTTAAGCGGTACTAGTATGTACGTACATATGCATTTCAACATCTCCAAAATTCAACATGCAGGCATACTGGCAAAATCTGGAGGAGAGTATGGCTCTTCTACAAGGTTTCCTATTATATGAAGAAGGATTGAGACCAGTAAAAGCTTGTGCTCAAGGCTTGAGACACAAGATTGCTCTATGCGGCGGCCATGAGTTGCGCTTAAAGGTGATGCAGATTCTTTATATGTCAATTGATATACATGATGCGAGTCATATTCTTGATAATGACGAAATACGTCGAAACGGATAATTATAAATAAATTGAGCTTAGAGCTATAAAAGACCATTCCACGAAGTACACCAGCCTACAATAAATTCTACACAATAGTAAGATCCAAAAATACCATCTATAAAAATGCTTGACTTACAATAGATGATTACCATAATAGTAAATGCCATGACTCGTAAAATGCTAGCAGCGGGCATTTGATATGAAAGTAGTTGTGCTTTAATTTTCACGATGGTTTGACACCTCGTCTTAAATTCACAGGTACCTATAATTATTAAAATACGAAATAATAGTCAGTTGCCATAGCAGTTAGAAGGATTACGTAATAAAATAATAAGCACAAAAATATTATATTGAGAAGGCTGAGAGACATTCTTTATTCGACGCCTATAGTAGCATCATTGTTATGTGCTAACGAGCCCCACTGAGATTCGGCTCTCACTCCTACCTTGAAGGGCGAGCCCTCTTATCGCCCTTGCGTCCTCTCCTCTACACCGGTCCAACTCCAGTTCTCTCCCGCCGACGAGACCAATTGGGTTCCAAACGAATGGTTCCCTTCTTCACCCCCCACTCTGACACACACACACATTCCTATCTCGCCCCAAATTCCCTTCAACTTCTCCACCCTCCAACTCCCCGCCATCCTTTTCCATTTCCCAGACCACATTGTTCCCCAAACGTGAAGTGCAAACTCTCCTGACTCCGCCCGGCACTCATGGATTCTGAAATTTTCTCCAGAGCTCCCGGGGACTCTCCCAGCGACGGGGGCGGAGAGAAGTGCGAGCGGCCAAGGGGAACGAGAGAGAGGCACAGGCGGCGGAGGCCGAGGACGCGGTCTACCGGTTCGGTTCATGAATAGCGAACGGCGTTTCACCAAATCATATCACATCCAGAACTGCATAATATATTCTCGGCACGCTGGGGAACGGAGACGGGAGTGGAGACACGCCAATGGGAACTGAGCGACTCACACGCATCGCAGCGTGGTAGAGTGGTGACACGTTTTATGGTCAGGGTATTATTAACTGCGAACGATTATTAAAGTTCATTAAATTGACACGAATTTAATTCATCAAAGATATTATACTTACTGTAGGTAGATTTTGGACGGTCCTCATAGCTATTTACTTTTACTCATCACGAAAACTTACTTTTGTATACCCAGAATTTGTTCCTCCTTCATTCTTTCGTCAATTCTACCTGCCTTCATTGTCATCTGAAAAGCCACCCTTTTTCCTTCATTTACCCAGAATTCTTCCTTCTATCACGGCCTTCTACATCTCACTATCTTTCAATATAATTCCTACTCATTTTCTCTGCCATTTTAAAAATTTCCTCCAAACAACTTCTTCTCTTTGCCTATCATTTTTAAAACTATTGGATTTTTCTTCCTACAAGTCCTTTTAATGCATATTAAGTGCGCAATATATTTTACTAAGCTTCATAATTTTTCATTGAATGATTGCTTCAGTCGTTAAATTAGTTAATAGGTCTCAATCCTTAATTCTTCCCCTTTTAATGCTAACTCTCCTACAACTTAATAGCTTTTTCGTCCAACATCCCTCTTTAATTGGGACCAACGTCCTTGTACTTAGGCATCTCTATAGCGCTTACCCGTCTAATATTATCCGTCATTAACATGTCCCTAACCAATTCATTATGTTTAAAGCTGAGCGATATTGTAGAAATCGCACTACAAACTTTATTCATACATTGGTATTCACTTTTCAACTCTATCGTATCTAATGATTTAAAATAAAAGTAAACCGGTTGCGCACATATACATGTTGCGCACGTATACATGTATCTGACATTTTCCAAGCCTCTGCTTTCATTCGAAAGGATTAAACTAGAAATCAAATTGGTTCGACGGAATTGTACAGGAAATATGCAATTATAGAAGAGGAGTCATACAATAAAACAAACAAATCCCTTACCCAGATGGGAAAATTTTATTTTCTCTTAATATATTTTGCTTATTTCAAAGAGAATAAAAATGACACTGGAGTAATAAAAATTTTATCTATTAAAAAAATGATGAAAAGTTCAATAAATAATATAGATTATATATGGAGATTGGCTGCCACCACACAAGCCTTTGTTTTTTCTCAAAGTTCGCCTAGGGGTGGCACAAGGCATGATACCATTGTGACACCATTGGAAGCAGCTCGAAAAATAAATTACTAAATTTACGTG
This sequence comes from Hetaerina americana, assembly GCF_022747635.1. Classification (NCBI taxonomy): domain Eukaryota; kingdom Metazoa; phylum Arthropoda; class Insecta; order Odonata; family Calopterygidae; genus Hetaerina; species Hetaerina americana. Next base: position 52,665,882 of record NW_027287427.1, on the reverse strand, counting down.
AAATTCATTTCCGCTTTCTTTTAGGATCGAGTGGGGTCACAGGCGACTGGTTTGGGTTATTAACGGGAATTTAAATCTCTTTAAAGTTCACTTAAATTAGTCGGCCGATGGAAAAAAACATAAATTTGTCTTTATAATCAAACTTGGGACGATTTCATATAATACACCATATCGAGATCAAGGCGATGAGTAAAATTTGGTCTTTAGCTGAACAAATGGTATACTTAGAGGGGGGAGAAGTGCAGTTTCATCGATCGTAATTCAGAGACCGCTTTGGGGTTTGTTATTCAACTCAAAGAACTAATTTCAGAACGTTTACCATTGAAATATTTCCCCAACTCCATGATAGCAGTCCCAAAGCGCAATAATTTAATTTCCTGCTCCACCCGTGAACAAAGAAGGGCGCGCTTCGATTTGTGGTCCCGTGCCCGAATACGCAAACTTGGCTCAAATTTGCGATCCACGAGAGATTGGCAAGTCGAGTGTGTTTACGATAACGGAACGAAACCGAGAAATTGCAACCTGGAGTGGATCAGGCATGTGGTGCATTTGTCCCCTGTGGGTGAGGTGGCATAGGAAAAAAACGAAGACACATTGTTCCGTTTAATACCTGCGGTGACTAAATTGACATCAAGCACGCGCCCATTTAAAGTAAAATGCTCACGTTAATGAACGGAATTATAGTGAGATTTAATTAAACGAACCACTGTAGGATCTATGGCAAAAATAAATAGTCTTTGTCTCGTTGTCTTTTTCAACTCAAAAGACGTTATCCGCCAAGAGTTTGTGACTCAGTGACAGAGTGTGAACGGTAGGTTTTACGTGGAAGTCCTATGTCCTCGAAAGGCTGCGGAAATGAGTGCAACGCATCAGGAAGGAGGTATTAAAGCTGTAGGTTCAGACTGGGGCCTGCTTTATGACAACGCGCCGTCACACAACGCCTCCTTCGTGACTGAGTCACAGGGACAGGTCATTCATGCATTGTTGTAAACACTTATTATTGCAGGCGAGCGGTCGTCTGATAAGAAACGGAAAAAAGGAAGGTAGAGAGAGCGGATTAGAGGAAAAGGTAGAAGAGGGAAGGAATACAAAGACTGAAGAGGAAAACAGAGACAAGGCAGATGACACACCGGAGAAGGAAATGGGGTGGCGACTACATTTGCGGAAAGCTTAGTTTTTAGGGCAGATGTGATAACAAATGGAGGAACGCAATGAGTTCCACTGCGTTAGAGTAGATGAACCCTCGCACTGCACACCACTGTACTCCGATGCCTGGAGTCACACGACTCAAATTATCCTTAAAACCCACACCACGTATTACAATAAATCGATACTTAGCTCGAAATAGTTTCTATATCCCTTGATTCCATCCAAAATGCCTAGTCTTTCCCTCTCTCTCTTCCTCGCTTTCCCAGCATTCTCCCCTCTACTACCGCGCTCAGCGTCCCATTATCTCTCAGTATCTTCTGCATCCATTTGTCCTACCGTACTCATATTTCTCTCAACAACTTCCATCTCCTCTACCATGCCTGTTGCTATCAATTTATTTACTTCACTCTATTTTATATCTTGCTTCCCTCCCCACAACCACATGTCAAAAGCCTTCAATTTTAACTCATCCTCTTGCCTTTAGGACCAAGTTTTGGAGCCATACAAAGCTAAGCTCTACATTAAAGTTTTCTATGAGCTTCTCTTTACTCCAGCATAATAGTGTGTCACGGGGTATTTAGTATCATTCTCCTCGGTATGAAGAGAATCAAATTCTATTTGCCATAGCGGGATCTTTTCTTTGTTTTACATCACAATCGCTCGTCACCAGCCCTGAAGCAATTCATCGCGAATTTTCTCACATCGATATCAGCGCGCATGAGTGCATACAGTGCTTTATTCTGGTAGTTCCCCGGGGATTATTCCTTGTCAAAAGGGCTGATGCTCACATAATGGGCAGTGCGCATGCCGGCTGCAGACCGTGTTGTGCACAGGCTGTGTCGAGAGCACTCCCACATTGACGGGTCCCAGGCCGGCGGAGGTCCTCAGGCAACCGTACCCCGTCTTCCAACGGAATATGCCGTAAAACATAAAGTTGGGTTTGCAACCGTGGATAGTTTGGAGGAAGAATGATCATTGCTTCTTGAATTGACACAATATTACAGGAAGGGAAGTGAGAAGGAAGGTGCAATAGTGGAAAGATCTTGAGTCATAGTCGCTGGCATCGGTGTGTCCATGCACAAGGGTGCTACTTTGAATAATTTTAGTAATTTGTACTTTAATCTGAAATAAATATTTTTTCCAGAATTTATTCTTCTTATTTCTGGGAAGGACCCTGTACGTCTTCAGTTATCGAGCCCAGACTGAGTAGCATAAACATATTATTTTGGGGAGAAAAATGCATTTTTATTACTTGTATTAACAGTAACCCAATGGGGTAGGTTACCTTTTTGATGGACCATATCTTCCTTAACTAACATTACACAAAATATCCTTAAACTCCATACTTGATACAAAAAGGACTCCATTAATTAACTCTGCACACTTTCTGCCTCCCATAATTCCAACCAAAATACCTATTCGCTTCCTTCCTCGACTTCGTTCTCCAAGAATTATTCGTATCCTCTGCGTATTACTGTCTTCAGCATCCCAATCCCTCTCAGTTTCCCCTTCATCCACTCATCCACGCCTCCCAAGAGTCATCTCTCATCCTCTATCATACCTGGAACTTTATCGTTATTTTTCCTTTCTATCCATTTTCTTTTTCTATTCTCTTCCAAACCCATACCTCAAAATTCGCCAATCTACACTTATTCTCTTGCCTCATCGACCAAGTATGGAACTATTAAAACAACTCCTCATGTGAGTATTCACGTATTTTATTTATACCTTTCCTTTAGATGTTTGTCATTAATTATATTATAAAAGATTCTATATTATGATAAATATTTATAATCAATAATGACAAAAGAAAATAATAATAATACATAAAAAACTGGCATTCCTAAAACGTATCAGTTTTGAATTTCTATATTTCGCCATCCCTAAAACATATATGAGAGAATAATAAATGATTTGAAAGGAAGAAAAGCACGAGTGTGCACTTTGTCAATCCTTACGTTGCTCATAATTATCTGTATGAATGTTTTCAGTTCCATGACAAAATTAGCATACCTGTATTGTCCGTGCATATCTGTAGCATGATATCGTTCATAGTGAATGAAAACGATCAGGTATCAACGATTAGTGTTTTGCTCATACATTGAAATGAACATAACATACTTGAGATGAGCAAAAATGACAGAAAATATTAGAAACTGAAAGTAACATTTCAGAACCTTGGAAAACAGCGAAACCCCTCGAGTTGCCAGGGTGTGAAACTTTAAGTTCTGAACGGTGAACCTTAAGTGATCTAGTAGGGTTATCTCGATCATGGAAACATGATGTGCCATTGAAGCTGGGAATAAACTCAATCATAATGACCGATCGGAAATAAAACTCATGCTGAACAAATCGGGATCCAGCCATCTCTAGCAGCGTGAGATATGATGATAATTAAGATGCTCAGGGATGAACTTCAACTGTACCCTTTCATACCACCAATATAATATTATGACATGATTCTAATAAACTCCAAATACAATATTACGACCTGGGTGGTCAATAAAGGGGCTAACAGAAGATGATAAACAGGTGCATCAGGATGTACTCAGGTCGATTCCACCCGGAGTGCAATACACCGATTGCGCTGGCCGTTAGGCATATCCCAAAAAACAATTTTCGAATGCAAGAAGTCAAAGGATAATATTTTTATTTTTTTATCAGAAAAGAACCATAATGACTCGAGAAATAATTAAATTCGGTCTCATTAGTTCACTACAAACCAGGGCTACAAATGGGCTATGTTCAAAATTCTGGTTGAAAGTATCGATTTTATACGTTAAATTCATACCGAGGATATTTTTTCGTGAGGTTTTATGATTTCCACAAATTTGAAAAATACTTTGGAGTTATCTCACTAAGTAATTGTTTGTTTTAATGATTTTATGGTTTATTTATTTTTTGGAGTTGAAACTTATTTCTCTCATGCACCTAAAGCTGTTCCTCACGTGCGAACTGCCTAACCTCAGATTCGCTACCAGTTTCCGTGGTCTAACCTCGCCTGATTGGCAGGAGCTATAGAAAATCATTGAAAATATTGGTTCTCAATGATTCAGGTTATTAATGGAACTAATAAGTACCATATTACAACTTTTTTATGTAAAGCTTGGCTTGTTAATATAAAGTTTGGCTTTGGATTAATGTATCTTCTATTTTGCAGTTGATATCCACAATCATAAAGGCTTCCTTGTTGTTTTGCGGATTCTTTTTGAGAACATTGGATATTGAATAGTTTGGGTAACTGCTTGCTCTGTTAACTTGTAGATTGGTTGGAACAAATAATATTCATATAGTGTGTAGCGCGCAAACAATTAATTCATATTTCGACAAGGACTTCGGTTTAACGGACAATAACTGCAACATAAGGAGCTTGGGAGTATTGGATTTGAGAGAGAATGATGATGTATAAAATTGATGAAATAACTGGCGGAGATGCTTTGCGGAAAATAAAAGAAGAAGTCTAAGGAAAGCTCTGGAAAGAAGAAGGGATAAACTTATCCGATACACTCTGAGACACTATGGCTAGATGTAGACAGTCATCGAGGGAAAGATGAACGGGAAGGACAACGGAGGGAGATAAATGGAACCAATACTGACAGGCGTCAAAGAAAAGAAACAGATCCTGAAAAAATTGAACACAAAAGAAATACAGTGGACATTGAGAGGTAATCCGATAGGAGAATAGAATGAGGAACTGAGCCATACCAATAAGATTGATAGCCACTAACAATAATGAGGTTTCATGCATTACATCATCATTATTTAATTTCATTATCACACCTTTAATTGTTTCAGTATAATCCCCATAACATTCAAAAGAGAACCCGAAAGATACAATTTTATGAATTTTATCCGGATTCAATTAATTGAATCACCGAAGAATTGAATTTATAATGCTGTACATTAAAAAAAGTTAAACAATTATACTTCTAGTACGGCATGTTCTTAATTGAGAACAATCCAGAAGTTCATTGTTGCTTTTATATAACCATATAACCATAATCGACACAGGGAAAGGAACCGGCCCCCCTACCCTGATGTGTGAATTTCACACGCCGTCGGGCTTAGTACTGGGTGAACTCTACCATTACCTGCCAAAACGATCTTTGGGCTGATTACTGTGTATATGGTTTTTTTTAAATGCAAAGTGGACCCAGTGCAGCAATCAATCAATGATCAGCATTCGGATGAACGCTACATTTTGGATCAAAATTCCACAGCTATTATTAAAAATTTAGAGATAAAAGCGCTTCATTAGAAATTATAAAATATGCTAAATTATTTTTTTAATGGAGCATATCCTCATATCTGCCCTAATATTTGGCTTAACGGCCCGTTTAGCTCAGACTGGTTGGATTTTTTTCTTCCTTGCAGTTTGCTTTAAATACTAAAACCTCTATTTAGTTACAAAACGAAAATGCATATCCCTCATCAGACTATAATTTTTCATTTTTATTGGAAAAATTGGTACCCAATCATATTAAGACCAAAACGACCAAAATTGTTCTATTATTCTCATATGTCTATCATTTTGACTATAACTTGTAAATTTACGGTGATATTCACATTATGACTACAAAAAACGAGCAGACGGCAAGAAAGAATTTTGATATGTTGCTCAGCTGGTTTAATACTACATGTATGCCAATTTCCATCCTATGCATTTATTACCTGTTCAGTGTTTCGGCACGGAAATCTGGTGACCTGTTTCAAGTCCATCGAATTTCATCTCAATATCATCAAGTTATTCATACACTGTTCGGTATTTGGCAAAATTGTGTTTACACCTATCATTTCGGGGCCGCAACGGTGCCTCTAGCATAAATAAACAAAATAAAAACCGACGAATGAACCGCACCCAAATCTCGGATATTCGCTTCATGTGATATGACTGGCTAACACACATGACCATTAATCCAAAATCAATCCCGGTCAAGTTAAAAGATTTTTTCGTAACGAATCCACGTAATCCTGGAATTGGTATTTTTTTCAAATCTTTCCATTAAAAAATTCAAATCTTTTAAGCTCTTCATAGCTTCGTATGCATTCAGTTTCACGTATTCATTACTATGTATGTACTTTTCAGTTTCATGCCGGCGCAGTCGAGCATGAATATCAAAAGGCGTGCGAGGGGAGAGAAAGAGGGTTTTTTTAAAGAGCGAAGGGAAGTTCCGAGCTATATTATTTTCAACCGATAACCTTATTCGAAAACAGAATTCGACGTCTAACGTGATTATATTATTATGTAAGAGGTCTCATTCGATATTTCTATTAATAATACCGGATACTTTATTTGATATTAAGTATATCGGATAGAAAGGGTAATTTCATTCGAGAATCATGGCCTTAAATACTCTTACACCACGTCGTTATCAATTAAGAAATGTACTACTTTTGTGACAGAGATGAAATTGTTGAAGTCGCATGTCAAACCTAGTCTAGGAGTGACTTTCAGAAGTGAAGTGGGCTTAAGGGCTCTGACCTTTGTGGCATATGCTCATTTTAGTTAAATGTTCCACGTTAAAAATAGGGTTGGGTGAGGAAAGAGAAATCAACTAGAAAAAAGATACAATTATAATTAGAATATAGCTAATTTTTTTACAGCAAGATAACATTTTTTTCTTATATTTCTTTTTACAATAGGACCAAAAAATGTAGATTCTTTCAGAAGAAAAGGACAAGTTCAGGGACGAGAAGTTTCATTTGTTTGAAAGAAATTGTTGAGATGTAGCCAAGTTAAACTCTTTAGTGATATTTGAAAAATTACGTCGGTATAGTTAAAACATAGTGAAATCCAATTTTTCGGTATTTTATTACCAAAATGTAGAAGCTTTTAGCAGACCCAATTGAGAATTTTGATTGCTCCTTAAATTTTGTGAGGGTTCACTCTCCGTAACAGGCCCTCAAATTTCTCCTACAGTTGATTAATCGCGCTCCAATGCGATACGGCCAATTCCGAATGAAGCACAAAATTGAAATCAATTGTTCGTCAATCACTTGATATTCCATTTCATTCCTAGCGTGTGAAAAAGAGGCACTGGAAAAACAAGTTCGAATTACAAAATGCTTGTCGTTCCAGGTTACAGCTTTGTACGCTCTTCCTATCTATATTGATCTGTTGGAAGAATTCAAGCAATATTTCACTAAAATTTATCCATTAAAATTTTTAGGCCAATTATTTTTCTTATTCATGCCATTCCTAACTAAATGGTTGGTTCAGTGTACAGGCATTAGACAGAAATAATTAGATTTAAATTGGACCCAATAGCTGTTTCATTTCTTTTCCCTGTTTTGATTTCCGACTGTTTTTTGTGTGAGTTCAATAATACCTACCACCAACATCGTTTAATTTCGACGGTTGAAGGCTAAGCTCATTTGAAAATATATCGTGCAGAATTCAAAATTAAAACCTTCGAACAATGGGGAGCGATTCCTTTCCCTGTATCACCTATAGTTCCAATAGCACAATTGATAATAAACTCGATTTTGGTGCCACAGGGTCTGTACATGTACTTTGATCACCCAAAAGTACGATTACTTCAGTCCTAGAACTGAATTACTTATCTTTTAAATTTAATAGTCAAATTATTAATATTGCAAATTATTTTCGTCTTTGTATCTGTCAGTTTATCCAAGTACCTAATTCAATAAACACAAAGGTTATGCGTTTTTCCATAAAGAGAAAGGCTAAGCTAAATGTTGAAATACGAGAGAAAAAAACTAGAGCAGGTGGAACATTTCTCGTATCTCTGACGTGTTTTGCACCAAATGGTTAAAGTAGCAAGGACATAAGGGGAAAAATTGCACTAGGCAAAGCAGAATTTACCAGAAGGAGAAAATTGAGGACATTGATGTTAAGAAAAGGCTTGTTAAAACATTGATATGGAGCTTAGTTATGTATGGCGCGGAAACATGTTCACTGAAGTAGGATAATAGGCGTAGACTGGAGGTTTTTAAATGTGAGCGTGGAGAAGTATGGATGAGGTGGAGTAAACAGAAAAGAAAACAAATGAGGAAGTGCACGGTATGGTGGTGGAGGAGAGAGGATTGCTTGGAGAAGTCATAGGGAGGCAGAAAAAGTGGATGCAAAGCATATTTTTTGGCAATGAGATGTTGAAAATTGTGACATAGGGGAAAACGTCAGGCAAATGAGGAAGGGGCAGGAATAGGGTAGGGGTACTGGACGGAACGAAGGGAGAAAGAAAATGTATGGAATTGAAGAGGGGCTTGCTTTAGAGTAGGATATTGGGTTGTGTTTTGTAGGAAAGACAAAAGAATTGATGAGAGAATATTTTGGTAGCTAGGGTCCATCCAAATTCTTTAACTGGTAGATTACCTATAATAATAGAATAATAAAGTGGAATAAAGGAGAAGTGGGATGCTTAATATTTAAAATTTCCGCTAGCAATAATATTGTGAATATTAAAATTACAGAGTTTAAAATACCATTATCTTTAAGTTATGGCAATAGATTTATCGATGAATTAGTCTCACTATTAGTAAAGTCCCATTGATTATTTTTTTAACCCAGTAAAAATGTAAATTATATATCATGGTGATTTTATATCGAGAAAACATTTCATCTTTCTAATGTGTCAATTCGTCCGTAAAAGTTAAAAAACCATTTTGGGTAAAATAATTCTGAAATACTCTTCGATTGTATTGCAATGATGATTGCTGACTCCTCTCAGTGAAAAACAGACTATCTGATGTGGATCCACCACTTATCTAAAATGAGGAAAAAACTGATCTTAGTGATGCGAAAGAGGAGCAAGATCTGGTAAGCGATTTTCTGGTAAGCTAAGATGACAGAACATTTTTTTTTCATCTAGATGTGGTATAATGATGGCGCTGAACCACCTGTGGGATTACGTAAAAGGGCGCCGACCCATCTCATATCCACGCCATTCAAGATCGAGTTTAAATTATTGGTACAGTATTAATTTTTGAGCACACAAAAATTATCGTTTCAATTCATGGTAATCAATTGATCCGCTTCCATAGGTAATTAATGCACGGAATCAAAATGAAAAGAAAATTACGTATTTTTTGGCTATGGTAATAATGGAAATCCTACGATTTTTCAATGGATACATATTTTTGAACTTTCTACATTTTCAGGCATATACGTATAAGAAATTGATGAGATTATTCTCCTGCTCACTGGAGTGTCATCTGTACCTTAGATTATAGCCCCTTATCTCTCTTACGTTCTAAATAAGGTAGTAAAGGATGATACAGAGCATTTTAATTGGGGATCGAATGTTGAAGACTGATGGATGGGAGAACGTAGGGGGGTGAGGTAGTAAGAGGGAGGGCCAGTCATATTGGACGGAATAATGGAGGAAGAATGTATGCAGAACTGGAGAAGTTTGGTTTAGTCAGGGGTGTCAGGGTGTTTATTTTTAATGGCAATATTCGGTTTGTGTTCATACAGAACCTACTTTAAACGGTATTACAGGGTTCGTCCGGAAAATAAGTGTACTGAGCTCAGGAAAAAAAAATTATTACACTTTTACATATCTTAAGCTAATATTCCTCAAAATAGGACCCTTGTGAGTCGATACACTTGTTCCAGCGGCGTTCCCATTCCTGGAACGCTCCCGCGAAGGCATCATCGGGAACCTCTCGAAGACTCGTCGTCGACCTCTTCTCTGCCCTCCACGAACATCTTGTGCCACCGAAATATCATGTTTCTGGACATGGCTGACTCCCCGTAAGCCTGGTTAATCATACCGACAGTTTCGGTAGACGATTTCCCAAGCTTTACCGCAAATTTGATGGAATAACGCTGCTCCAAAAACTTCGGCATCGCGTTCCGTGACGTGGGTCGAGCGTGGAGGTTCGCGTTAACAGAGCTCCTCACTACACCACAGCTCAGAGCCGACTGCCTTTTTCAGCGTCGCTTGCCAACATACCCCCCTCCAATCGCAGCCCGTCAGAGCGGTGCTGGGCGCGCCTGGAGCGGCGCGCCCAGCCCAGGAGTCAGTACATATTTTATTTTCCGGACGAACCCTGCATACCAATTTAATTATCTCTCTTTACGCTTCCCAACGACTAAAACTTTGACAGGGTGGAAGGGCTCATGTGTTCTGATGACCCCTAGAGCTGTGCTGGCAGGATCAATGATATTTGCTCCTGTTAGGGTCACTCACCCAATCGGCCAAATGGTAGGAGTCATACGAAAGGTAGTCCGCCAGCGTTTGTTACTCATTTAGTTTGTCCTTTTAATGATAGTGCCACATTAAAAAAGCTATTGAGAATGCAACGGGAGAACACTTAAATTATTCATACCAGGAAAATATGATGGACAAAAGTATTAGAATGAGCTCTCGGCACCACGTATCTCGCCATTTTAGATGGAATGAAGGGGGGCAAGAAAGTTTGCAGAACTAAGGAATGTCATTATCATTTTTATATGTTGCATGGGGTTTAAGGATATTTTTTATCATGCCGGGTAAGGATTAGGAGTAAAATAGTGTATAGTACCAAGGCCCATCAAAAATATACCCTAACCCAGTAGACTACTGCTGAAAGAATGCCATAATTTTTCATCCGAGATATGTCTGAGGTGAGATTTCATAGATGATGTGACACAATTACTTCCATCGTAAGTAACCGCCATCTCACGTTACTTCTACAGCAATACTCTTTCTAAAAACACGCCTCTTATTCTCTGACACCTCATTGGTAGCTGTATGAGTTATGACTGTGTTTGAAGGGAAAACCTTCAACCAATAAGGTAGTCAAATCCATCCCATCAACGTTTAAAATTCACACTTTCTAATCTCACATCAATATTTCTAATGCCGTTAAGTTGTTTTTTTTACCGCCAATATTTGAAAATGGAAACAAGGATATCATGGGAAAAGAAATTATGACAGTGTTTATATTTTGAATTGAAAACTTTTCCCGTACTCTGCACATTCATGACCACATCCAGATTGTAAGATATAACAAATTAATGTACTTGATCTCGTGGGTGCGGTTTCTGTGACTTTTATTCTACTTATTGTTATATTAGTTTCTAACATAATGTCACGCTCAGTTGGAACATTTCAATAGGTATTAATTTACCAAATTCTGGAAAATAAATTGCGATGGAAGAATTATTTTTTTTAACATTTGCAGGGTAACAGGTAGATATTTTTCGTCATGGGAATCATAATTTGTTCTAACTAATCCTTACAGAATGCATAGCTACGATTTAAGGAGAATGATAGAGTAATATATATTATTCTGTATTTAGTTTGTCAAGAAATCAATTTACGATTAAATTTAAAAAATTATAATGCCATGATATTCAAAACAATCTCTTGGGAAAACACAATGCGCCAAATGTGTAATCAAAATTTGAATACTCCCATTTTTTCAGAATTAAAAAAAAATGTAACTGTACGAGTCGTATATGAAAGGAAAAAATGTCAAAAAAGAGGCTTGAAAAATCGTTTGATTACTACTCAATTTGTAAACGTAAGCAAAAAGCTGTTTCTTAAAGTTTTTGGACTATTGAAAAAAAAATTTGCAATTAAGTTAATAAGAAACCCACTTTACTTAACCGCAGAAAGCCCTAACCATTGGCAACATATTTTGCTTTTGACAATAGGCATTTCTGGTGCAAGCAGGTATAGTTTCCGCGAAGCAAATAATATCACTCCGCTCTTCCTTACCCTGCTCATCTTTCCCTTCTCTCCAGAAATTGAATTATTCCGGTTTCCAAGTGATTAAGACGGCGTCCTTACGAACCCCATCACAAACCCCCGCGATGATGGCAGGTAGGGCTTGTCGGATGTAAAAAGGATCCCCTGCAATCTAAATTTCGTCCTTAATCAAGTCCGGTTCAAGAGAGGGAGATTGGTGTGTGTGTGGAGGTGAGTGCGTGTCTGTCGTCTGTCATTCGTCTCCTCGCTCACCCCTTCCCTTCCACCAACAAACTCCCCCTCTCACCCATCCTCCGTTTCCCGACTCCCAGTCAATTTCTTCCTTCCCTCCCCACCTCCCGATGAAGCTCCATCCGAACACCCCCACGCACTTAACTCATCCGCCCAACTCCTCTACCGAAAACTCACTCACCTCTCTCCTCCTCCTCCACACCTAACTCTCCCCCTCTCCTCCTTCCCCCAACCCTGACCGACCCCCCCCCCCCCGTGGCACACCGGTACGCGAATGGATCGCCCCCATATCGATCGGTAAAACGGGGGAGGGCGGCACAGGGGCGGGAGGGGGACAAGGAGGAAGTGAGGGGTGGGTTGAAGCGAGCAGAGGATGAGTATCGTGGTGAGGCCAGGGAAGGAGAGAGACAAGGGAGAGGGCCGCAATCCCCGATTCTTCACCTTCGAAACGCTGGATTTTGAAACAGTGTGTGAGTGAGAGAGGAGAATTGAGATGCTGTGTTGGACCTCTCGGAGAGATTTAACGGTCGGCGGGGTCCGATTGGACGGGGGCGGATCGGGGGGGAAGATGTAACTGGAGAAGGAGGTGGGTTACGAGAGGGAAAAGGTGGCATATCGGTGAAGGTGGGGAGGATTAGGGTAAGAGAGATTGAGGAAGGGCGATTTCTTTCCCACCACCCCGAGGTGGGATCGGGGAAGGGAGTGAGAAAGAGATGAGAGAACGGGAAGAGAAGGGCGTACCGAGATCCACACGGCGGGCCCGGCCGACTCTGCCGAGGACACCGACTTCCATCCCCCTCAACACCCTCTCACGATGCCCCACCCTTTCCTCTCCCGGCCACACCGCCCGATTGAAGCCTGACTCGAATTCCACCACGTCCTACATACAGAACCGTACAAAAAATGAATAAATAAATGAAACGAGAGATCGTGCACTCATCCATACCCCCGTACTCCCTCCGTAATCACCACTCGACCACCTGCAAAATACGCGTTACGTACCCATTCGAGGGGGGAGGGAGGCAGGGCAGAAGAATGAACGATAATGACGAGGTATATTAACTAAGTCCGCGAGGTGCGGGGCGGGAGATCGAGTGAAGGGGGATAATTTTGGAGTTTTGCCGCGGAGTGAGCTGAGGGACTTGGGAGTTCTCGCCCCCATCGACTTCCGAAGTCGCTTTTTTCGCCCCACTTCTTCTCCCAGATATGCGAGAGAAACGGGTTTCCAATGCGGGGGATATTGTGCGGGGACCATAAGTCTAGGAGTTTTAAAAATCGATTGTTATTGGCCCAGTTTAACGAATGAATATTGGATTTCCACGAGGATATGAACATATTTAAGGCGATGTAACAGGAGGCGTGGGTTTCCACAGGGTTGGTTCCAAAAAAAAACCCGGGTCGCTCTTGCGTTTCTAGCTTTGAAAATGGATACGCGAGGGTAATAACCGCTTGAATTACCCATTGTAGAATATTTGGAACCTTTCGTGCTTTGGCAAAGGGATAAAATGAGTCAGGCTCATGGAAAGCGATAAGAAACCAGGCTTCTGTAATCGGCAGACAATTCCGAGTATTGGAAAGGCGTTTTTATATGAATTCCGTATTCCCTCATCTTATTTTCCAACGGTCTAAATGGTCACTTAGTTGGCAAAATGTTGACCTAAGTTCAAAAAGTTTATTAATTCCGCAATACGAAATTTTTTATGTCGCGACCTCTAAACCTTTACCTCGTTAACTTTTCCGACAGTGAGTTATTTGTGCTGGTTTTCATTCCACCAGTCTGAATCATCTTCAGAATAAAACTCAAATGCTCAAATGTTACCTTCCTCTTTAAAAAAAAGTACGATTATTTATAATTTAGAAGCACCTATTTGCAGACGAGAGGCAAAATAATCTTGGTAATGTACGTAGGAGGGGTAGTCCACCACTTCTGCCACATTTCCACACAATGCCACACTTCTAGGCGTGACGCGGGAAGTATGCGGCTTGAGGTATTTTTCAAAATACCTGCGCCAAATTGAATATTTTTTGGACTATCGACGGGCAAAAGTGGGTCAATCAGTGGGCCATAGTTTCACGGAGTATTGCAAACCAATTCTGAAGATCATCAGTAACGGTCCTTAAAGTAAAGTATTTTAACTTGTAAGGAACAAAAAATATTAAAATCAAACTGGGCTGCATTTATTTCAGCACTTAGTATTTTTAATGATAAATTCAGAAGGAGAAAAATTCTATTTTTAACTGCATTGAATGAGGGCCGTTTGAAAATATGTATCATATTTTATGAACATGAGGTGCGTTCTGATTCACCATTTGTTCGAACTATTGAATGAAAAAAACTTTTTCTACCTCCGATTCGAAGACGTAACAATGGCATTCATCTCCAACTTGCTGGGGTTTTTGTCGATAAGGGAAGGATTGTTGTAGACGTGCATTGAATAAAATATTTTGGATAAATGTGAGCGAGATTATCAATACGCTCAGAAAAAAAAACATTTTATACCCGTACCATTGCTGTTGCTAAAAAAATGAATCATTCGCTATCATGAAATGCTTTCTTTTTACACAGACAAAATTTGCTAATTGGGTAACAAAAATAAAAAAAACGTGGTACTAAATTTTTAAAGTACCAGTGTCTCTATAAATCTCCTAAATTTGTTAAGTCAAAAATAATAAGTAATAATATATTTAAATACGCAAAGCAAATAACATATTTAAAAAGCAAATATTTTCAAATATGAAACAAAAATAAATCGCATTCTTTAAACGGCCATGCCCGCTCCAACAACCGTGAAGGCTTTAATTTGAAAGAATTCCTTTGCAAACACTTTAAAAAAGTATACATTTATAGACATCGGCAGCACAGCACAGCATCGGCCTCGGCAGTAGTTATTGACAAATACCTTCGCAGAGAGGCGAAATTAATTGTTATTGCACACATGTTATAAGATACAAGCTCTCAGTAATCTTCCTCGAAGTGTATTCCTAATTAATATGTAACTTCCCTTTCATTTATTTGAATAATATGCCACTAAAATGACATGCCCTCTATTTTTAAGTATGCAGATAACATATAACTTTTTCTCCTTAGAGATTCATTCTTAAATTAAAACCTTTTATTTTACAGGACTGCTGTCCACTATTACCAGGCATTCGTACCTCGTTCGGATGAACTGCTGAGGATACCGAGAGTGATCTTTCCTCTTTTAATTTTCAAAATAACTAATATCGTATTCCCAAGTGTGGTCTCTAGTCCATTATCTCTTTATGAAATGACCAACGGGCACCTTATACACGGTTTGATGCTAGGTGGAACCGCCCGTATGAGTGCTTAGACTATGTGAGGCAACATGGAGCGGAGAGATGTAATTAATTCTGGATCATACTCAGCAAAGCTCAACAGCCATCAGGGGAGAATGGGAATACCCGATGATAAGGGCTTTTTGAGGGAAGCACACCTGTTTGCATACATTGTATGCATAAGGGAACATTGATACCCTCCGCCTCAGCCGCTGATTAATAGAGATGACGTTCATGGAATATCAACTCTCCCCTCGATAATTATGAATTGAACCCTGGAAATGAGGTTTAAAAAATGGACCAAATTTTGATGTTCGCTGCACGAAGAAACGCCACAATCTGGTATGGCCTCAACGTGCTCAGATGGTACTTAATGGCACGTCAAAAACACTAACAAGAAAAAATTGGATTTATATTTAATAAATTTAAAAACAGTGCAGCCTTATATAAATATATATAAATATATATATATATATATATATATATATATATATTTATATATATATATATATATATTTCTATATATATTTCTATATATACATATATAAACCACCACAGTAATCAACCCGAAGGTCGGTTTAGTAGGTGATGGTAGAGTTCACCCCCAGTACTAAGCCCTATACGGCGAGTGAAATTTACACATCAGGGTAGGGGGGCTAGTTCCTTTCCCTGTGCCGGTTATGGTTTCCCGGTACGAACTGGTACCCGAAAAATCACTTTAGCTTGGGTAGAGCTGCAGGTGCACATTAAAACATTGCAGGTGAACATTAAAATATGAGGGCAAAAACTAGAGCAGGTAGAACAGTTTACGTATCTCGGTAGTGTTTTAGACCAACACGGTCAAAGTAGTAGGGACGTAAGGAGAAGAATCGCGCTAGGCAAAGAGGCTTTCACAAGGAGGAGGTAGTTGATGACAGGGACGTTGAGTAAGGATATTAAGAAAATACTTGTAAAAACTTTGATATGGAGCGTAGCTATGTACGGCGCGGAAACGTGGTCGTTGAAGCAGGAGGATGGACGTAGATTGGAGGCTTTTGAAATGTGGGTGTGGAGAATAACGTAGGAGGTGAAATGGACCCAGAAGAAAACAAATGAGGAAGTTCTTGGAATGGTGGGCGAAGAGAGGGGTTTGTTGGGAGAAACCCTTGGAGGCAGGAAAAATGGATGAAGGGCGTATTGATCGGCATTGGGATGCTGAAAACTGTAATAGAGGGGAGAATGTTAGGCAAACGAGGAAAGGGTAGGAACAGGATAGGGATGTTGGACGGGATAATGGGAGGAAGGAAGTACACAGAGATGAAGAAGGACTTGATGTAGAGTAGTTCGCTGGATTGTGTTTTGGTAGGAATCAAAAAAATATTTATTTCGTAGTTGTGTCCATCCAAAACCAACCTTAACCGGAACATTACCTTATAATTATATATATATATATATATATATATATATATATATATATATATATATATATATATATATATATATATTGTTTTTTGTTTGCTTCAAGCCTTATTCTTTGTACTTAATTATGCCTTACCATGTTGAAGGGCATTGTATCAAACAGAAAATTTTTCCCGAAAAGTACGTTAAACCTGTTATTAATGGATACATACAAATTTAAAAAAATAAAGAGTGAATCCATATAGTTTATGGTACATTTTATTCACCCGGTTCAGGTTGAGAATTACAGATTTTTACGAAGGGACACTAGCCAATTTCCATCATATTAACTTTGAAATATGTGATTAAGGATAAAAACTAATAAAAAATTAATAGGGAAACATTCACCTCAAAGTAAATTTTGTAAAAGTTTTGTTGACTGCAAATATCGGGTAGTACACCTTTAGGAGACAAAACTTTCTCCCACCTCCAATCGGACGAAAAATCCTGAATCTGCCGCCCCTGAAGCGAACGACAGAGAAGAGGATACTAAAGAGTGGCGCAGGGAGAGGACGACGCCTGGAGTGCGGATGAGAAGGATGGACGCGGATGGGAGGGAAGCAAGGTGCCGTGAGATTTTAAGGGGATACGACCTGAAGGATCCTCCAGAAGTTGTGCGGGAATAGAGCAGTAGTGGTGACGCCCTGAGCTCTCTCCAAACGTACATCTGCCCCCCCCCCAATCTTCTCTTTTTCACGGCGCGACCCTCCCTCCTTTACCTCCTCCACCGCAATGGTCCCCTCGCATCCTTCACCCTCTCCTCAGCCATCCTCCCGTGCCCTCATGCCCTCCTCGTGTCCTTCTAACCCAACCCTCCGCCTCACGAAAAAAATAAATCCCCCCTTACTGTCCTCCTTCCTACCCCCCTCCCAACCCCGAAACTCCCTCCTCCCATCCCCCCCTTTTTCCTCTCGCGGTTCGCCAATCGGAAAATTTTTCCCGACACGCCCTCTCCTCCGCGAGGGAAGAAAACACACGGGCAGCAAACCGCTTTCCTTTCCCATTGTGTGCGGGACGGAGGAGAGGAGGGTGTGGATGGATCGGGAGGGAGGGAGGAGAGGAAATGAAAAAAAAGGAGATAAAAGGTTCCCCGAGCGACGGCGCTCAACACGTGGCGGGGGAGGTGGGTGGGAGGGACGTGAGAGCCTCGTGGAGGTGAACGGAGAGGAACGGATCGAAAAAAGAATCCCCGCGGACGTGAAATGGATTCGGCCGTGAGCTCTTTCCCGCCGCTCATTTTCTGATCCGTCTCTAGGAGCACGGCGAGAGAAACTTTTAACGGCGTCGAAGAAACAGGGTCCGTCGAGGAAGACTTTGGTCAATTCGCCACTTTTGGTTGAACTGAATGTTGAAAACGCCGTTGCTATTAGATAACTTTAAGTGAGCAATTGGTGAGACTACCGGCGTTAGTTCCCAAGGTTTACATATAAGGTAAGTCGTAATAGTTAGCAAGTCACAAAATAGTCGTGCTGTACCGACTATTTTTGCTAGTGTTTCCATTCATCACGTTTCAGTTTGAGCGCTAGAACATTACCTATAAAAAATGCCAAAAATGCCGTTGCCAAAATGTTATGCTTAAAGTCTGTTTGTGGAGTAAAAGTACACCTTAAAGTGGCACGTATAAAGTAATACTTTATCGTAAGCTCTTTGAAGCGCAAATCATCAACGACTACTTTCTGTTTAGGATAAGATAAAAACCCTTGAAACTGTTATTTACCTTTTTATTGACACCGTGATGATTTAATATGTGCCATTCTGTTGTGAACGACCTTTCAGAAGTTTTATGTTTACCTGAGAGATAAATTAGATAAAATTGTTTCCGAGTTACTTGATTTATTCAGCAGCATTGCCAATGGATGCACAAATACTAATATTGATTTATTGGGGAGCCATGCGCCCCTTTTTCTTCGCTCACTCCGTCGCCACTCATGCGAAGGAAGAAAAATAATAATTGTACGACATTCAGAGTACTTTATGGACAGAATATATTTACAAACTACATTTAAATAATAATATTAACGTTATCATTATTTTTTATCATCATTCCTATCATTATACAACATCTTGATGGTCCTACGCACAACTGTGATTAAAAAAAGGTTTACCGATTCGCATACTAGCATTGTTGAATCTCTGTTCCTGAGATTTATTGATGAAAGAAGTGAGTTTAGTAAATATAATTGAATAAGGAAGAAGTGGTTTAATAAATAAATCCCAACTTATTTCTCGATTGAATCCTTTTGCGTTGTCTCCCCCATAATTTCTTCAACAGCGGAACGGGTTGCCAAGGGGGACGCTTGTTTTAATGTATTCCTGAATTTTAGGAACTTTTGGAATACTTTGGAAACGTTCTCGCAATTTGAATATACAAAAATACAAACTTTGATGATGTACGTAAATAAGAAAATTCAATTAATCTTCTTCCTTGTGACACTTTACACGAGTTTGTACGACCATTATTACTGATTTAATTTTGCAAACAAATAAGACTGGAAAACGATATAAATGGACTTAACAGGCTTTTCTTAAGGAAAATGGTGTGAATAAACTGAATGTGAGTCGGAAACTTAAGTGTTCAAAAAATGAGACTATTATTTGCGGAATGGCGATGCTTAATAATGTGCAAAGTTCAAAAGTTGTTAAAATAATGAGTCTTGATAACTGAGTGCAGCAGAAAACTTTGCATGAGAACGATGTAAATTTTGAACTATCTTTTCATAACAACCCCAATTTGAATTGTACTTTATCATTTAGTTTTTTTAAGAATGCAAGCTGAAAATCGGCGCATTCCTTAGACTCACCTGACAATACAAAACCTGACACTCCAACTACAATAAGCTGTTCTTCAATTCCACATGTTTTCTACATTCCTTCAATCGACCCAACGTACAAACTGCCTTTTCATTCCTCTACCTCGATTATTTAACTTCCTCTATCAGTCCTGTACATTAAAATGTTCCCAATACATCATTAATGTCTTCTTTGAATTTCTTCCAAATATCGTCTTTCCTCTCCAACCTTACGTATTTCTTCATCGTTGATTTTCCTGTCCATTCATTATTTTTTTGTATTATAAATTTGATATTCTACCAATTAAGGTAGTTTTTGAAAAAAAACAGACAAGAAAATGATATCCTTGCCTCTCATATGGAAACACAATATGGGCCCGAACGTACAATAAGCCTATCTTCAATTCCTCACACATCTTTTCTCCCTTCAAAATGTCCTACTTGCTTATCCTATTCCTATCCCTTCCTTGTTTGTCTTTCTTCCCTTCATCATAGTTTTAAACGTTAAACTGCTAATCAAAACTCTCTCTATCCAGGGAGCAACCACCTTCCTCAAGGAAGAGAGGAACAGAACTGTGATCTGTCCCTCTCTTCCTTGAGGAAGGTGGCCGCGACCACCAAAAATTCGAAACTTAGTGAGTCTCTTTTTTGTGTGTTTCTGTGTTTTTGTCCGTGTCTGCTAGGGCTGAATTTCATACATTATTTATAAATATATATATATATATATATATATGTATAGATACATACATATACGTATATATAAATATATATACATATATATATGTATAGATACATACATATACGTATATATAAATATATATATACATATATATATACATATATATACATATATATACATATATATATACATATATATACATATATATACATATATATATACATATATATATACATATATACATATATATATATATATATATATATATACATACATATATATATATATCTTCGAAATGGAACGATCTTCGACGACACACAAACATATAAAAACACAGATGTAGACTTTCAAACCATAGAAACACAAAGAAAGGACACTCACATATGTAGTTTTGACGTTTCGACGGATCGGCCGTCGTCTTCAGAATGGCGTCCTCGGGGAAGAGTGGATAGGACATGTGCGGGGGAGAGGTGAGGGAAGGAGAGGTAAGGGACCAATAGGAAATGAAAAAGGGGGTGGGAAAGGATATGTAGGCAGCTATATGATGCATTTAGTGGGCTTGGTTCAGCTCGGGCGGTTTAAATGACTGGGTCACCCAGATATGCGCCATCTCGCGGGTTCTCACCTCTATTATACTAGCAGATTTTGGAAGGGTCTCAGTCACCGAAACGGAGAAGCAGTCATCAAAAGATTGGTTGTGGGGAGATGTGTGAGTAGGGATGGGATAATTAAGGAAGGTGGGAGATTTGGTGGAATATCGGTGGTTATTCATGCGGAGGGAAAGTGTGGTCGTGCATTCGCCCACGTATATATAGAAACAGATATAAGGAAAAGGTATTAATGTATATCTATGAAAATTAATTTGTTCATTCGTTTGGTGAACAATCACACCAATAAGGTACGGCGCAAGGACTTCAAAATGTTTGCATATATAGGGTAAATATTTCGAAAGTAACAAAGGCTGGGTCCGATTTAGATGTAATTTTCTGGAAACTTTTTTCTCACTCAGACGGCAGCGCATAATTGACTCAGAGTTAAGATTTCAATTCATTCACTTCAATTAGGGGCGAGAGTTAAACTCGCATTCTTTATCTAGGCATTATATCATTTACAAATGTATATTTTGATAGCTGTCGAAAACTGGGCAAACACGTTGTACATTGTAAACAGTTGGTTCAAAATTCGATAGCCTCGCATTATTTCTTTGAAAGTTAAATTTAAATTACATAATTTTTTCGGTAAGGTGCTACTGCGAAATCAAATGGTCTCGACTTTATACTTTAAAAGGTAACTTTTAAATACATGAGTTCGTTTTTCTAATTCAGTGTTCACCATGCTAGAAAAAATTTACTACCTATCAATCTACCTGGTAGCCCCAAGCCACCGCCATGGTTTTGTGAGAGGAGATGATTTTGAAAAACACACAACAGAGTATTTTCACAATGTTATACCAATGCGACCACGTTTACGTAATATTATGTCATTTTCAAGGTCTTTAACTTTACATAACGTGTCAAAACTATCGTGGATTTAGGAAAATTGTTTGAAAATTTTGCGGAGTGTGTTTAGTTTTATCAGTTCCAGTGAACTCATAAGTAAGTTTAAGAACGGTTTACTCTGAGAAGTAAGATGAAGGGAAAGAATGGTTTAAATATCACCGTGACCACTATCACAGTTTTCAACTCGAAGGTCGGTTTGATAAATGCGGGTAGATTTTACTGAATACAAAACCCAATGGGATGTAGAGTTCAGGCATCAGGGTAGGTCGGCTAGTACCTCTCTGTCTGTCTCCCATGGTTTCACAAGAAGATCTAGGACCAGAAATACCACACAGCTTGAGTGATGCTTAAGGTGCCCTAAGGCATCACCTGGAATCGAGCTCCTACTCTGATATCAGTATCCCTGCGCTACAATCACTTGACTACCAAGACTCCCACACCGTTATGGCGTAGTAGTTAAAAAGAATATTACTTTGAAAATCGATTAAAATTATTCCGTAGACACTTTAAAGAAAATTTTTCTCTTCAACTTTTACATGAAATACGAGTATTTTTCCCGTCCTTTCTTTGGAGAGAAGAGGAGGAGAAGGATACCCCTGGGCAACCCATCTGTACTCGGCCCTGTCTCCTACCGTCTCAATCCTCCACTCCCGCGTTTCTTCTTATTCTTTTCTATCTGTTTTTCGATGCTTGCTCTCCTTTCGCTCCGAACCAAGCGCGGCGTTGCAATCGATTGTTATTCTCACTAATTATTACGCTTCAGCTTTCCTCCCACACCTCTCCTTTCCCTCAATACTCCTCCGTCAGTCAGTGTGCCGTCAAACGCGGTTACCCAGAAAAGTTGCTACGAAATAAAATCCACCGTTCCATCCGACCACACACACCACACAATAACAAGCCCACATCTGACGCAGGACTCAACCTTTGCACCACCTATTACCCCGGATCACACAGACTGAAAACCCTCCTCAAAGAACTGTTTCCAATTTTACATGACAATGACGCGACCTCATCCTTACTACCCCAATGCCCATCTATCGCATACAGACGACCCGCCAATCTCAAAAACCTTCTGAGATCCACCAACCCTTTGGCGCCCCCCCGTGACAAATTTCCCAATATTTCCCCAACTTGCAACCGCCCCCGATGTAAAACCTGTCCTCTTATTATGCCTACTCCCCTCTCCCTACATCCCCTCATAGCCCCCCCACCTCGTTCCCACGCTAATTGCCTCTCAAAAAATATTATTTATCTTTTATCATGCAAACATTGCACTTCCTTCTACATAGGTGAATGCATTACCCCCTTATCCATCCGAATGAATAATCACCGGTACTCCTGTAATTCTGCCTCACTCTCTTCTCTTCCTATCCCTTCACACGCCAATTCCCACAACCTTTCATTCGACCAGTGTTTTTCCCTCAGCATCCTAGAATCCCTACCTGATTCAGCTACCAACATAGAGGTGAGAACTCGTGAATCCGCCTACATACTATCCTTCCGTTCCTTTAAAATTCCCACCCTTAACCGCCATATTTAATTTCCCTCCCAGCATTCCCTCCACACCTCCCCTCCACGCCCATAACTCTTTCCCCTCTCCTGATCCATAGCATATTTTCAGTCTCTCTTGAAGAAGGCCCCTGAGAGGGCCAAAAGCTCGAACAATTTACCGTGTAAGTGTTCTTTTATATGTGTCTATTCTGTTCTATTTGTGTTATGTTGTGTCAGCCCATTATTGTGCCGCTCGTATGAGTTTTTCCGTACAATCGTTATATATATATATATATATATATAAAATCAAACTTTTTAGGGCAAAGCTGACCAATATTACGGGTGTACATACTTCTTTCCTCTCACGGGTAAAGCGTCATAAACCAAAGCGAGACTTGTCATTTTACAAATTCATGCCCCAAGTTAGCGGCGCCGTAAATGTGCGCAATACGCAGCGCATGTATGTGTTGCCGGATTCGCAGTCAATTTATTCGGGAGACCTTTCTGACAAGCGGCTTTGGTCCAGCCCAGGAAAATACTCTCTCCACTGGAAATATCACTTGAAATAACATTTCAAGTGTTGTAATTAGGAGGCTCAACTAATTTCAAGAGCCATGGACGGAACCGAGGTTAATTATTTCACGGAAGTTATCAGCATTTCTTTTGCTATTAAAAGTTATCATAACATTATTTCATAGAATTTTAACTGCAATGATATAGCTTGTAACTAATGGAATGGTTAACGATTCGTGTTTTAGCAAACCGCGGTATTATTATTGTAGTATGATAAAATATTCTCTAGTAGGTTGTAGGATATCCATCAGTGTTGCAGGCAGCGCTGCTATACCTGTCGCTAATCTACACTGAGAGGAATTTAAAAGCAGCTCGAGAGCACATTAAGCTGCAAAACTTCAAATAAATAAAACTATATCAAACGACGTAATTTGACTATGCAAAGAGAATTTAATTTTTTGAAGTCACCATGTTTCTAAGATTTGAGGAAATTTCTAAATTTAACTGCGACGATGTTTCCATTTTTTTTGCAAAATCGACGGTTAAAAAAATATAAAAAATGTATTATTATTCCTTCAAGTAATATGGGAATCCAAGGTAACGATTTTGAGTATGATGCGTGCAAACATAAGAAAAATTAAGACAGTAGGAAAATAAAGAATAGAAGATATATCAAAAAATGAAAAAAACTGTTTTTGAAGAAAATATATAACATAAATGATTGCTAATAGAAGCCTATACTCTTAATGATGACGCCTAAGCGTTGAAACTACTTGTACGTAAATAAAGAACAGTGGAAATAAACATTGCATTCTTGATTTAATGCCTATACTCCTAGTTAACCAATGGCTGATAAGCGTTCACACAGAATGCAAGATGTTGTGCTATACAATGCAAATATTCTATGCCAAATCATGCCAGTTATCACATAAATTCCTCAAAGCAATGTATATTAGCGCGACAGTTGTAGGTATTTGAACCATTTTAATCAGAGAAGGTTTATTCAAGGAAGATGAAGTACTTGTAAACAGGAGGGAAATTAGTTTGCGGAATTACATTTGTAACTTACGCGTCGAATTAGGCAACCTTATAAAACTTTTCGGGAGATGAACTATGCATTTAGAGCAATATTGATAATTACGAGGCAGGGGGAGTATTCTTGCTTTAAAATTTCATCTAATTCGAAACCTGATTGAGAGAATGTTTGAAAACTTATTCTGCCAATGGGACAATTATTTGTCACTTCCGTTGAGTAAGGTTGGTGAATTGGCATTGAAACGTTTTAAAGAAATGTGAATCAGTCTTTAAAAAATTTTACAGTCTTGAAAATCAGGGTCGTAATATACTTATATTACAGGGCCGTAATATACTAATTATTAGCCGTAGTCTGCCGGGTCGGAGTATGTTTTTGGTACTGTTACATACTTCTCCTTAGCCCAAAGTAATATATCGCAAATTGTTTTGAGCACGATAATGCATGCTATAATAACACATTACGAGCTCGTATTTAGCTCTAAATCCCTACTCCATGATTTTTATCACCCTTAAATCCATCCTAAATGTCTATTTTATCCTCCGACAACCTTGATTTCCCAATATTTTCCCCTCTTTTTCAGTCTTTTGCATCCAATAATTGAGCCTAAATTGTAATCGAGATGATATTCACATCTCCCTTTGTACCATCGTAGATTGGACGATTGCTTCAATGATGATCTGTAATATCTGGTCTCGTAGAATTCAGAGTTGTGCCAATTACGCAATCCTATTGATGCGCTGCTACGCACAGCAGCTCTCCGATCTCTCAAATGTCAATTGAAGTATCCTCCTGGATCTCAACGTAGGATTTCCACCTTTTCCAACGATTTGATGGATGTAGAGTATTTAGGTCAGGTGGCCACCGACCGGGAGAGTGCAAAGGATTCAGAGGCTCGGGAACGTACACAGTGCTTATGGATTCAGCGGAAATAATAGCCGGGGCAGGATGCGGTGCAAATTGGTGTTGAAATACGTGTGTCCTCGAGTAAGTAGCGTTCACCCAAATCGACGAGAAATACGGCAGTCGTGGGTTTTATCCACCAAAAGGAGGGGATAGGTTGGTCTTTTCTTATAACATGCTGCACGTTTCCACTTTTTCCGTTTTCGGCTGTTTTTTTCCCATGACGATTCCCCACATCCTTTTGAATGCGAGTGGAGAAGTGTACAAAGCAGTGGGGTCCCTTTGTTTTCCGTCGCTTGATATGAATGAATTCCGTAAAATACGTGTGTTTCATGGAAAGAAATCCGAAGAAGGATTTCATATTCTCTTTTTTGTAAATGTTGTAAGCTTGCTGTTAAGCAGGATATACTGCCACTGCATGCACTCCAGTTCTTCCACGGGAGTGTAGGCGTACCTGGGATTTAATCATGGAGTGGAAGGCCGGTTTCCACGCGGAGACTTTTTTCTAACATTTATCATGGCATCCGCATCGCACTTGCGCAGTTCAAGGGAAGTCTGTGATATTTGAAAATGTGTGTCCGAGTTGCCAAAACCCATTCTACTCGCAACCATACAATGGATTAATAAGATTCGCAGGAAGCATTAATTTGACCTTTAAATCATCAAATAAAAAATAAGAAAACTACGCGAATGAAACTAGTTAAACTAGATCGTACAAAAGCTGACCAGAAATCAACTTACCAAGATGGGTGGGCGAAGGGTAGGGTTGAAGCTTGGTATCTAAACGTCTCAATACGCATCCTGCTATAGCAGAGTGCAGGATTTGGTTGTTCTACTTTGCTCACTGCGAGCTGTAAAAATGTGAACCACAATAGAAAATCCCGCGGGTTGCAAAGTGTGACCTTTGATTAGGTTTTTACTGGCAAAAAACCAAGAACCCCTTGAAATTAATAGGTTACTATGTGAAGTGTATGGAGGTGAAATAATGAGTGAAGGCGGGATAAATGTCTCAATTAAAATGGCAACTACATAAAAAAATAGTTTAAGAATGCGTATTTCAAAGGTATATAATAAAACTTTATCTTTTAACAAGGTTCATATTTTATTTCAAAACATAAGTCAGTTTCTGGAGAAATCCAGAAATTGACTTAGACCTCGCAGAAAACTCGCGGGATTTTCATTGCAGTGCCTGTTTTAACGGTTTGGATTGAGTAAAGTAGAAAAACTACAGTCTCCACACTATGTATCAGAATGTGTACTGAATGTAAAGACATTTAGACACAAAGACGGTGTCTCTAGCCCTATCAACCGCCACGATAGACCGAAACGTAACTCACTTTATTGACAGCCTTCGTAGAACACATAATCTACCCGAATAATCATGAAATAGTTCCTGTGGAAATGAGGTTACCTGCTATTAGCAAATGCCGTTTGCATGGAGGTTGCTAAAATAATTTCCTTACGACTACTTTATTTTTGATAATATATCAATGCAGTTATTTTGGCTTTCTTCATCTAAATTCTCTCGAAACGGAGGTAGATTTTGATTTTTCTTCTATGAACGTTACTTTTTGATACTTAAATAAAGTAAACGTTCAGGCACAATATATCGGTAATATAATTGCACGAGAGTGATGACTGCTGCAACGGCGATTGAAATCACCAATGCAGATATAATTTTTCATGCGGCATTCGACTCGTACTTATGATGCTATAAATATCGTTGCAGTAGTTCCAGGAAGCCAAGGAAGCGTCGTGGGAAGATTGTTGGTTCTTTTTACTGCAATTATACATACAAATCATGTCTTTAATAGAAGGTCATGCATTGCACTCCGGTAAACTAACGTATTGGTCCTACATTTATGGCAAATCCAGCCTCTATTTAAAGTATGGGTATAGAAGAAATGATCCTTCAATACTTCGACGTAACATTTGGTTTCTGAGATTTTTTATTGATAAGTCAAACATGAAAGCTGTTTCAAATTGGCTTTTTCTATGTAAAATCACCGTCATTAATTACATTGTCGACGACAACCCTTAAAGCCACTCCTTCCTTCAAAATAATGTAGAAGATAAACATAAATCTTTACGGTACAAAAATGGGATACTTCTTTAGGAATACCCTTCATATAATATTATTGAAAAATTAATATTTTGAAACAATCTAATATAAAATCGTTGATATAGAGAGACAAATTAAGTGCATGTAAATTTCCAGTGAATTAATGACGAAACAATTAGTGATTTATTCTTCAATTTTAATTAACTAAAATTATATTCTGTTAATATTTTATTCCATTTCAAGTGGTGGATTACGACAAAGTTGTTTACTGTTATAGAAAATGAGAGAATAGAACCCGTTCTGGGGAAATTTACTGCAGAAAATTAAAAAATAATTTTATTTTATTATTCTTCGGTTTTTATTGATTAAGTCGCTCAACAAATAGAGTACAATAACGATGCGTGATACTCTCCATTTATAGTTTTTCAATTTTGCAAGTAATCGAATCAGGTTTTTCTGCGTTCATCTAAAAAAAACCGTGGCCAACACCGGTCGACCGGTCTTCTTCGGAGCCAGATAACTCTTAAAAACCTACTGTTTCTAATATATCTTCGTCTCTGGGGTGTAGCAGTGCATCTATGTCTCGTTCATAGTTAAGTATCGACGCAGAAACTCGTCAGGCTTGCGATGGAAACGCACCAAATCAGCCTCCACATCGACCACACGATTACGTTTATTCTCCACTGAGAGCGCAAGCGGCACCCAACAAGCCTAAATTTTTCCACACTCAATTTTTCGTGCAAAATTGAAAGCACTGTATATACCTAGTGATATGAACGCGTGTTCAAATATTTCGTGAACTAAAATAAATTTAATTTATTTATCCTCACCTATCAAACCAATCTTCGGGTTGATTACTGTGGTGATTCGTATATAGTATTAATTAGAGAGTTTAACCGTATTGTGTTCTCAGAAGCAGAATGGAAGAAGGCCTTTCCCAAACTTCACCTTCTCAAAACGTTTAAAAATGAGAAAAAATTCAAAAATAAATAATTAGCATAAAATAAGAATACCTTCATACCTTTAATTTAGCTTCTCACTCGAAAAAGATACCAGACAGAAAGGAGGAAAGCAACTTAAAAAAAGAATGCTGGAATTAATTAACGCTTGGAGATGAAAGTCAAGTTTTTCAGTAAAGAATCCTGAGAGGACAACCTTTCAGCCTTCATGGCTCACTGAAAAGAATTCCGTGGAACTGAACCGAATTGTGAGGGGAGAGAGTTAATAATATAAATTTATATAAGAGTCGAGTACAAAGTGTACGAAAATATAGAAAGTGGAGCGTCAGGGAATGAACAGACGCAGTCCTATTAGAATACCTAGAAATACTACCTTGATCAAAAATTTCCCGGAATGTATTCAGAAAATTAAAAATACAAGTTTATTCATCTAAATCTATATTGTCCCCTTCAAAGTAATCCCCATCGACTGCAACACACTTATGCCAGCGCTTGATCCAATCCTCGAAACATTTTTTATATTCGGTTTTCGGTATGTCCATCAGTGCTTCCTGCGATTTTTCCATTACTTCCTCTCGGCTGCTAAAACGCGTTCCCCGTAATGGTTTTTTAACTCGATTGAACAGAAAGAAGTCACAGGGAGCCAAATCAGGTGAATTCGGTGGCTGTTGGATGGTATTTGTTGCATTTTTCGTCAAAAAATTACGAATAATGATAGCACTGTGCGACGGTGCGTTATCATGGTGCAAAATCCACGAGTTTTCTGCCCACATTTCTGGTCTCTTTCGGCGAATTGCTTCACGCAAACGTCTCATAACGCCCAAATAATACTCTTTGTTTACTGTCTGGCCTTCTGGCAAAAATTCATGATGCACTACACCGTTGTAATCCATGAAAACCGTCAGCATTGCCTTCTTTTTTGACTGAAAACGACGTGGTTTTTTTGGTCTCGGCTCATTTGGTGAACGCCATTCACTTGCCTGATGTCTGGATTGCGTGTCGTACTCATAAACCCACGTCTCGTCTCCAGTAATGATCCTTTTGATGAATGTGGGATCGGATTCAGCCTCGCAAATCATGTCTTTTGCGACGTCAACACGGTCTCTTTTTTGCATGAAATTGAGGTCTTTTGGCACCAACTTTGCTGCTTCTCGACGGAAACCCAAATCATTAACCACAATGTCTTGGGCGGATCCATAGGCAATGTTCAAGTCCTCCGCTATTTCTCTGATGGTTAATTTGCGGTGATTGACCAACATTTCTTTTACTTTATCAATTTTTTCACCGACTTTCGATGTCGATGGTCTGCCACTGCGTTCATCATCTTCGATTGACTCACGACCACTTCTGAACCGCTCGTGCCACTGGTAAACGACCGTTTTTTTAGAGAATCGTTGCCGAAACACTTTTCCAACATTTCCAACGTCCGTGCGCCACTAAATCCGTTTTTTACGCAAAATTTAATACAAGTTCGTTGTTGCAAATTTAAATCCATTTCTGAAATTGTAAAAAATCGCCAACACACACAGAGATAGATGTACTCTTGGCTACGTAACTTTTGCAAATGTCAAGTTATGACACTAAGATTTAAAGGGAATATCAACAACAGATGTACCAATTTAACAAAAAAACAGAACTCAAATCGGAACGATGGGAGCGCCACACGGTGGTTATTCCGGGAACTTTTTGATCAAGGTAGTATTTAGAGATATTATTTATATGATTTAAATCTTTAGATTGCATCTGAAAAATATGTTTATAACAGAAATCATTGAATTTCATAAAATGTGGTGTCTTTTGGAGAAACTTAGTATGCTCGATTCGTTTATAAGAGAGTTGGAATACGTGTATATATATATATATATATATATATATATATATATATATATATATATATATATATATATATATATATATATATATATATATATATATATATGTATGTATATATACTATATATCTATATATATATATGTATATATATATTTATCTATGAATATATATATATATATATATATATATATATATAAATGCACACATCCAAACCACATCAAACAGGTTTTTTCATACGCACCATTCTTGCGATAGCAAAGTTACGTCGCAAATGAATCTTGCAAAATGCACAAAATAATCTGATTCCAGCAGAAAACTACGGAAAAATCTGTTCCAATAGTCATAGAAAATCAAGCCTTCATTATAAAATAAAAAAATGAGCACCTAATCATGGAAAATTTCAAATTTAACGCCGACTAATAATTAAACATTCTTGTATCCTTGATAAATGTGTCAGAGGTAATGGATAAAAGTACGAAGAAGATACTTGTTCAGGAGGTGGGAAATTACCTCTGTCGCTGGGAAATTCGGAATTTATTTTCATCAAGGTATTGGCGATAATATTTGCATGAACACGGTTTTTAAATTCATATTATTTTTCGAATCATATGTCGGCGTATGAAACTGTGCGCATAAAATATACCGCAATATTAAGAATTTAATACCCAAAACCAAGCAATACCAAGAGTTACTGTAATTAAAAATATCATAACTTCGCCTTGAGGTGGAATATTTATCCTCACTAACGAACAGGAAAGACTCAATGAAATGAAAAAATCCTCTTGAGAACACTATCAATATTAAGGAAACAAATGGATTACCTTCACAGGTTTTCAAAAAATCGCAGCGCCAGCGTAATCCCAAAGCGCTAAATATTGGGCACTTTAAGGATACATCGGAGTTCGTCACGGCTCGACTACTTGAAAAACTGTGCCAGGTCCTCTAAAAGTACAAGACACTTTGAATTTTGCTCGCAGACTTTGTTTGAGACAAAATCACGAGGAACATCAAAACTCAAATGAAAAACGAGCTGACAAGTCATGAATATGAGACGATTTGGTGGAATTATAAAAAAACAAAAGGGTTTCCTTTCATGTTTTACATTTAACTCATATTTTTTCCATGGAGTGATTTCCAAAAGATACAGACACCTACTACAACGTCATATTTCTTTATCTTCGATGCTAATTTTGTTTAAGAGCTATGCACTCAATTTTCAAGACACCATTTTACAAAAGTCAATGACCAAATTCTTTCAGTGATTTTTTGCTAGTATTAATTAAATCACGCCAACCTAGAATCAGAAAACAGTGAACTTCGTTAAAAAATGCATTCTAAGCTCATTGAATATTTTGGCGAGCCATTTATACTGCTAAAAAGCATGAGGTGTCCGTAATAGCAGTAATGATTATTCAGAAGTAACCGATTACTGAAGTTATTTATCAACTGCCATCATTTTTGCAATATAATTTAACCGTGCAAAGATCGACGCGCCTAGATAGCAAAGTTGTCTGGAAGTTGGAGTTTGGGCATAAAATTAGTTTTTTATCGAATTTTTTCAAAATTATGAGTTTTTTCAGCATAAAAACTGACTTAATATAAAATAAATATTCACAAAAATATATAAATCAATGGGTCCCACAAGAAGTAGAGGTAGAAAGAGAGTTAAAAATCAGAATATAATTTATTGAATCGCGGGGGCTTAGGCTATTTATATTTGGTAACATATTACGGTGATCACAAATTTAGTACTGCTTAGTCCCTGGGTTCATCAAGACCTACAATAGGTTAGTGGATAACCTTAGTGACAATTATCATTATTATTATATTCTAGGCCAAATATGTACATATTTCCGTCTCGATATTTGTTCCAGGTTAATTTTGTTCATGAATGGTACAAGTCTTACAAAGATATACTTCCGTACATTCCTTGTACTCATCCTGGCCTGTGTCAAAGTGAACTCACGGATACGGCTACTAAAGGAGATTTTACGGTTTTGCTTTTCTGTCTAAGTCGTTTACTCGGAAGATGAGTTATTGTGAAAAGGCGATATTGGGCAAAATACGGAAAAGTAAAACCAGATTGTTTGCGAAATATCCCATTAACTCGGTACATGATACAAGAGAAAAGAGAAGGACAAGTCCACGAAAAAGAAAGGCA
Organism: Hetaerina americana; assembly: GCF_022747635.1. Lineage (NCBI taxonomy): Eukaryota > Metazoa > Arthropoda > Insecta > Odonata > Calopterygidae > Hetaerina > Hetaerina americana. The sequence goes on along the minus strand of NW_027287427.1, from coordinate 52,633,185 downwards.
AAGGAACACACTTAAGACAGATAGAACACTGCGAGAAATAATATATCACAATGAATGAGAGGATCATCAAAAATTGACATAAAAGAATGGAAGTCTTACATTATGTGATGAAATGGAGGAGGAAATATAAGAAGAATGCTTTTGTTCTGGATTTCCATGACGCCAAAGTGATAGCATAAAATAGAGATTAGAGGTCGAGTTTAATCAAATAAATTGCCATGCAAACCTTAACTTCTGATACGAATTGACATAATTCCCGTTTAGGGGAACTTAGCTAAATTTGGCTAGTGTCTTAAAAATACAATGAGAAAAAGAAGGAGAAATATGAATGAGTCTATTCTGTTTAGGCCGTAATTATAATATTAGCATTTTGAACCCAATGGTACAACTATTAAAATTAGATACAGTTCAGAAAAGACGTCAAAAGAAAGGTAATCACAAAAAGAGAGGCCATTCAGACATGGAAAGGGAGACTTGAATAAAACATAAAGGCACTCGGGTTCACTTCCATTAGCAGGGTAACTCCCAGGAGTAAAAAAATAACTGATTTTTAAACTAACCAAATAAAAGACATTTGTACATCAACAGATTTAAATACTCACTCATAATTTTAGATCACAACAAAATTATAGCTGATAAACCACACCAATTTTGGAAGTGAGATCTTTTTGCTAACGACCCTTATGATAATGAACACTTCGTTTGAATTAGAACCTAAAAGGGGCATATTTTCCAACGTCCACGATATTATTATTATATTACTACCCTTTAGAGGAAGAATACTTCATAATTCAGTTTCTTATTTCTTTAGGATATAAGAGATCGCAAAAAATAATATACTACGTTATGATTCCCTAAAATTAAGCGTTAATAATTATTAGACAGAACTACTGGTCTCACGATTAAAAATGACCTGAAATAGAAACTACTGAGTTTAGAATATTTACTTAAAATACATGCTTTTGGATATGTACACAACGTAATTTTAACTATGACACCGAGGAAACACCGCATTAAACTGCGCGGGAGTGCCGCATTAAACTGCGCTGAAGTGCCGCATCAAACCGGTAGTATGAGACTATGCAACAATAAATGAGGCACATTGAATGTCGCAGGAGCTGAAATAAACAATGATTTTTCTCATGCAGAATTCGTGACACAAAATTGGAAAACGATAGGCAAAACGTTTGAGATTACCAAAGAATGTACATTTATTAATTAACTTCTTTTTACATTAATGATAAAATCCCAAATTTCCCGTATAACCTTAGTGACCTAACATCCTAACACTTATGTCAACGCACCCCTGACCGGCTTCTGGGATATGATAGGTAGTTCATGAATCGCAGAACATTGTTCTACCCCTACCACACTTCAAGTTGGTGCCAAACATGGTATTATTTAGATTCATAAGTCATTTAATTCGCACCTTATTCATCCTTCCATGCTTCATCCAGGAGTACAGCTGGTTTTTTTCACAAGGTTTTACATACGATCGAGCTGTTATAACCGCGCATGCCTTAAATTCCTCATTATTATCACCGTAACAAGATTTTCTCTCCAACTTCCTCTCGGAGGAGCGTTATATTTTCCTCTTAATACAACGCCCGATGAGTTTGCGGGAAGAGGACATTCAAAGATGATAATGAGCGGTGTGCTGAATTAATGAACACGACGAAAGACGTAGGGAAACGGGTTGAAATTTGAGTTTGGCCATGTAAAAAAAGAAGATAAGCGCTGATGAAAAGGAATGTAAACGATTTGGCAAGGTGGGAATACAGGTAGATGAGAGGGGGAGAGAACCGTCGGATCCGTCTATCCTGTAATGGAAACGGGGACACGAGGTTTCCATCCCGTGCCCCGCCTGGGAGGGTGAAAGTATGGTCGGCTGCTAACACGGCGGTTGGCTTCGGGGAAGAACACGACCCCTCGAATCCAATCGGCCATGCTCTGAGCGTTGTAACGCCAGGTAATAAGCCCTCATCCTCCCGACCCCCATCACCCCCTCCACTCTGTGTTCTCGGTGACTAGGATAAACACCCCCGAAACCCTCCTAACATCCTCTCGACTCATACCGCCCTCAAAATTTCGCATTCTGCCGAAGCCATTGACGAGGTCACCTGTGTATGCACTGTTCCTTGAAGACAGGGGCGCGTAATATTTCGTTTAATTTTTCTCTCTTCGAGGGGAAAAGTTTTCGCGAAGGTTCTGCTCGGGTGGGAGGCGTTGATTTGTGCCGCGTCAACAGTGTGCCTGCTTCCGCCTGGGTGTGCTGTACTCTTCGATGCGCAAGGATCCTAGGATGTCCTAGAAAATTACTGCGAACACTGAGATTAAATGTTTTTCTAGAGCAAAAACTTGTATGCTCCTTAATATTACGTGCTTCAATTAAAACATCGATGGTAACATCTGAAATATGGAAATAGCCAAGGATAATCAAAGTTATCGTTACATGTACAAAAAAATTCCACATTTATAGTACTATGAAAATGTCGTGGATTTAATTAAATAAACAATTTTTAATGAGCAGGCGGGTTTTATAGTATCATATGGTTTTGACCTGTTCCAAAGGAATTACTTTGAGAGAAGGAATAATGACAATGAATACTTTCATTCTTCAGCATGGTTTCTCCCATTCATTATATCATTACTACATTATAACTCACGGAACTGTGAACGGCCACGAAGATATGCTCCACAGCTCTCTCCAAAGTACATATCTGAATAGCAGAAGGTGCAAGTGACCTCATCTTTCATCGCCATACATTTTATATACTGTTTATACTTCTTGACTATGTAGCTCAAAGAAATAAATACTACCTTGATCAAAAAGTTCCCGGAATAACCACCGTGTGGCGCTCCCATCGTTCCGATTTGAGTTCTGTTTTTTTGTTAAATTGGTACATCTGTTGTTGATATTCCCTTTAAATCTTAGTGTCATAACTTGACATTTGCAAAAGTTACGTAGCCAAGAGTACATCTATCTCTGTGTGTGTTGGCGATTTTTTACAATTTCAGAAATGGATTTAAATTTGCAACAACGAACTTGTATTAAATTTTGCGTAAAAAACGGATTTAGTGGCGCACGGACGTTGGAAATGTTGGAAAAGTGTTTCGGCAACGATTCTCTAAAAAAAACGGTCGTTTACCAGTGGCACGAGCGGTTCAGAAGTGGTCGTGAGTCAATCGAAGATGATGAACGCAGTGGCAGACCATCGACATCGAAAGTCGGTGAAAAAATTGATAAAGTAAAAGAAATGTTGGTCAATCACCGCAAATTAACCATCAGAGAAATAGCGGAGGACTTGAACATTGCCTATGGATCCGCCCAAGACATTGTGGTTAATGATTTGGGTTTCCGTCGAGAAGCAGCAAAGTTGGTGCCAAAAGACCTCAATTTCATGCAAAAAAGAGACCGTGTTGACGTCGCAAAAGACATGATTTGCGAGGCTGAATCCGATCCCACATTCATCAAAAGGATCATTACTGGAGACGAGACGTGGGTTTATGAGTACGACACGCAATCCAGACATCAGGCAAGTGAATGGCGTTCACCAAATGAGCCGAGACCAAAAAAACCACGTCGTTTTCAGTCAAAAAAGAAGGCAATGCTGACGGTTTTCATGGATTACAACGGTGTAGTGCATCATGAATTTTTGCCAGAAGGCCAGACAGTAAACAAAGAGTATTATTTGGGCGTTATGAGACGTTTGCGTGAAGCAATTCGCCGAAAGAGACCAGAAATGTGGGCAGAAAACTCGTGGATTTTGCACCATGATAACGCACCGTCGCACAGTGCTATCATTATTCGTAATTTTTTGACGAAAAATGCAACAAATACCATCCAACAGCCACCGAATTCACCTGATTTGGCTCCCTGTGACTTCTTTCTGTTCAATCGAGTTAAAAAACCGTTACGGGGAACGCGTTTTAGCAGCCGAGAGGAAGTAATGGAAAAATCGCAGGAAGCACTGATGGACATACCGAAAACCGAATATAAAAAATGTTTCTAGGATTGGATCAAGCGCTGGCATAAGTGTGTTGCAGTCGATGGGGATTACTTTGAAGGGGACAATATAGATTTAGATGAATAAACTTGTATTTTTAATTTTCTGAATAAATTCCGGGAAATTTTTGATCAAGGTAGTATTACCATTCGGAATAATGTCTGGCCTTAATTAAAATTTCCGGAGACAAAGTTTCTATAAAAAGTATCGGTAAAAAATTTTTTCTGACGTATGCGTGAAGCGCAGAATTCAGTCGGTCAGGTGTGCCCATGATCGCACATTGTATTGGCATTAATAAAATGACAGTATACACAATTACTCGTATCACTGAAAATTTCGCGATGCGAAAGATCTACGCTGAACTCGTCTATAAGGTCTTGACGGACGACCAAAAGCAGAGTCAAGTGTCTGCTTACGAAGGCCTGCAACGACATCGCGACGATTTCCCAGCCCCCTTACAGTCCCGACTTGGCACCAGTAGATTACTTCCTATTCCCAAAAGTGAAATCCTCTCTAAAGGACACCACCATGGGACCCCAAGTGCCATCAAAGAAGCTTGAACCCGTACCCTTAAGGGCCTTCCGGCATCCGGCTACCAAGGAGCCTCAGATTCGAGGAAAAGCCGCTAGCATAAGTGTATCGATGCTCAAGGGATGTATTTTGAAGAATGTTGAGGCTATATACGAGGGTCATCCGGAAAGTAGTACCCGTTCGTGCCGCATGAAGTGCTGACGACGCGAGTAGCCGCTGGACGAGGTCAGATAGCTTCAGTGGCTTGTCTGCCTTCTCTGAGCCAAGTTGCGTGACGCTAGCATTGCCTGTGTTGTTTCTGTGATTGTTTACAATGTTTAAAAAAATTGAGAACGCCGCCAGTTGTGAAGTGAGGGCAGTGATTAAATTCCTCAATGCAAGAAACGTTCGCCCATGTGATATTCATCGCCAATTAAAGGAGGTGTATGGAGACAATGTAATGGACGAGTCGTCTGTTCGGCGGTGGTGTCGCAACTTCAACATGGGGAGGGGGAACACACACGACGATGAGCGTTCGGGGAGACCGTCTGTCATTACAGACCAACTGGTGAGCTCAGTTGACGAATTCGTGAGGAACGATCGGCGCGTCACAATTGATGACATCTGTGAGCATTTTCCCAATGTTTCTCGAACAATTGTTCATGAAATTGTTAAACACCATCTGCATTATGCAAAAATTTGTGCAAGATGGGTCCCTCGCGTATCTCAATGAGCTGGCGGCGAAGGACTATGCAGCAGGAATACAGAAACTTGTCACACGTTATGACAAATGCCTTAATTTGCTTGGAGATTATGTTGAGAAGTAGTTTAAAGTATCCTCTTTCAAATAAAATTTTTTATGTTTGTTAATATTTACTTTTGTGTCTTTATTTCACGAACGGGTACTACTTTCCGGATGACCCTCGTAGAAATATCTGAAATAAATATATTTTTCAAAAATTTTCCTGATACTTTTTATACAAACCTTGTATGTTAAAAATTCCACTCTTTTCTTTCATACTCCACACCAGTTCATCATTACTACCGTTAATTAACATAACCAAACAAATCATGACTTGGTCAAGAAAAATGTTATCAACAGACCCCTGGGAACTCATACGCAATTCTATGATTATTTTGGATGATATTTATTCAAGGTCTCCATTTAAAATTATTTACTATCGAAAACATTTTTACTTGGCTTTTTATTTGTGTACATAGAGAAGGATGGATAGAAATAAATGGGTAGGCATGAAAAATAAGATGTTAAAGATTATAGGAAAGAGAGGAAGTTCCGATAAAAATTCGAAAACAGAAAAATTATTGGCGGAAATTCGCGGAGATAGCGGAGTTTTCAAGGGCTTGATGAGAGAGAGAGAACTACTACTGAATAGCAGGAACATAAAGGTCTTTTTAGAGCAGTGCGGGGAAAGAAAGCATCATTAAAAACTGAAAAGGGAAATAATGAACGGATGGCAGTGTTTAGGTAGGGAGGAAGTGCTTTGAAGCCCACGAAATAGCACGATACCTTTTAAGCTAAGCTTTAAACCTTTCTCTAAATTAAAGACGTCATATAATAATTATTGATGATTTTCAATTAAAGGTCATCCCATTCTCATAATTGAACATTGTTAAGAAGTGTTCATGTAATACATTATAGAAATAACCACTTTTAATTTAAGTACAACTTTGCCTAGGTTGTCTCGAAGTACAAGTATTATACGTCACACACAGGATATTATCTTTCTTACTGGATTTTACGACCAATATATTATTCGATTCTTAATTTATCCAGTCTAATACGGAATATCAACACCGTTGCTTCTGTAATTACATAGGTTACAACGGAGCGAAGATTGACTTTTCTCCTTTTGATGAAAGATTTTTATTCGAGTGGATGTGGAAACGTTTGTCACGAATTCACCATCGGTGGAAGTTATGTTTCTCTTCAAAATGCTACGGAAGTAAGAAAAATATTCTTGTTTTAGTCTTTTCATAAGTAAGCTGCTAGCTTGTTTATACTTTTTCACAAACATTGTCTCGTTGAATCTTTGACCTTATTTCATTCCATGACACTCCAGAATCCCTTTAGTTCTTCCAGCTTCCTCTACGCTTGTTTGACGAGGTTGGTCTTCGTAAATATTTGAATTCAGCATTGATCCCTAACTCCACTAACTTCAAGTTGGATCCCTAACATTTTTCAGAGTGAATTTACTATGCGATGGGCAATACCAGAAATTTGAAATAAGGCCAATGAAAATTTCATGACTTCATTTTTTAATTACTATTACTATGATCGATAAAAGATTTTTCCTTTTCTCCACAAATTTGGAATTTTCACTCTTTAGAAATACCGTTTTCCTTTGCATGTTTGAATACAGTATATTTTATTAACGATATCGTTGGGATAGAGCAATATTTGAAGCGTGATGGTTATACAGAAAGACAGATCAGTGACAGATTATTCATTTTTGGACAAAAATTATTTCGAGTAAGTAGGTTGATAGAAGTAATAATAGGCGTATGTGTTCTCAGAACAAACTTTCCTTTATATCTTACAAAACTATTTCTCCATGCAATAAAGGAACACGTCGTTTCATGGCACATTTAAATATATTTGAAATTATCCTCCGGTGGCACCAAATGACATCATTTCTATGCGATACGATAGCGAGTTTTTGTTTATATAACAGAAAATTAGCTTCGATGGTAGTGTTAGTGTCTTCCCTAGTCATATTTCCCACTCTATATGTTAGAATAATGCCCTGTTAATATTCATGCACAGTTAATATCAATTATCACGCTTCATTTTTTGAAGAAGTTGGCTATGAATAGAATTTTAACTATATTCTTCAAAAGAAAAATTTATTGATTGCTTAGTGACATTATCTTTACTATTAATGCGGGCAAAAAATAACTAAAAACTTGATTAATTGAATCTTAATGTGTAGTGAAATTTTGTCCACTGATTTTTGACCGCCGTATTAACTCTGACAAAATTCTTCCAATACGCTCTCCACATGATACCCAAACAGAGATCAAGGGACCATTAGAAGTTCTCCAATCGTCAAGATTTGACTAACGATCAGTCAAAATACTAGCTAACTTACTAATATCATTCTCATGCATCTGGATGAACTGAACACATTTTCTATAAATCCATTTCCCTCCTTGCAAAACAAATGGTCTGCCACAAGAATCAACCCCAGCGGGGAACTGGTTCCCTTTCACCTGTAGTTTTCCCGAAAGCTCTTTATATCTTTTGTTTGGTGTTTTACCGTTTCAGGTCGGTTTTGAACGGACACACACTAAAGGGATCAGAGTAACATCGTCTGACCGCGGCAGGGGGCATATTCTGGTTAACATTAGTCTGTTGTATATTCACCCCCTGCCACACACCCTAGCGGTGACTTGCAGGGTTGTGAAAATCTAAAATTATCAAAAAACCCCTGCTGTATTTATTAGGCTTGCTTAATAAGGCATTAACTGAAACACCACACTAAAATAATCCTTTTCAATTCCACGTGCATTCTATCTCCCTTTATTTTATCCTAGATGCCTATGCATTTCCTATCCCTACCTCGCTTGCCTCTCCTTCTTTCAGTCTTGAACAGTATATCGCCAATCAAAATGATTTACATATATCTTTCCTGCTTCTTGAATATCTCCTAATAATCCTCTCTCATCTTTCACGACACCTAGCACTTCGTTTTTCTTTCGTTTCTGTCCATGTAATTTTGCCCATCCTTCTCCACACCCACATTTCAAAAGCCTCCGAATCTACGCCTATCGTCTTGCTTCAACGACCATGTTTACAGTGCCGCACAAAACCACGTTCCATATCAAAGTTCTAATGAGATTTTTCTTAACACCCTTGCTCAAAGTCCCTGATATCAACAACCTCCTCCTAGTGAAATCATCTTTTCTTAAAGCAATTCTTCTGCTAATACTTCTGGTACTCAAAAAATCACTCAACTTTGGTGATCGGAGGGCGTCCAAAGTCACACGAAATTGAAGCCGGCTCCTTCGTCAAATAGTATAGCGCTCTGCTCACTAAGATAACACATCACTCTTGCTGATTATACCAGAACACGATACATTTATGTTATTTTAAGCTGTAATTTACTCTGGCATATTCAATTAATTAACTTAGGACATTATCACGGCCTGAGTGGCGGTGGGGTAATGTCCTCGCCTGATAGCCCAGCGGCCGCATGTTAGATTCTAGGCTAGGTGGGTTTTCCTTCACCTTGGGCTTGGGTGTCTGTAATCGTTTTCAACATAATATTTCGGTGTTAGGGGGAAGGAGGGACTGTAAAGTCTCAATCCCGCCCCAACCAAGTCATTAAATGAATAAATAAATAGTACAATTAATTGCACCTGTAAGGGCATCAGGTGCTTGACAATGTTTTAACTAAACACCCTGTGAAAATACAAGCGTTAAACTTAGAAAAGTCGGCAGCGAAATACCTGACCTTGCTGCAAACCCAAAAAATACGTCATATAACACACATGCCGGTAAAAATGCCAAAGCCTTATTTAATGGTTTGCAATTTATCAATGAACTGTTTAATTAAAGTATTTTATGAGAAAAATTGGAAAGTATGCATCACCAACGTCTCTTATTCTATTCTGTCCCCTGTCACTTCTCACTCTTCCCAGCCGTTTATCACCTAGCCACTCCCTCTACCTATCGGCGTCCGCCACACGCCCCCCCCCTCCATTCGCCTTTCCACCACACCCACCGCCAGCTACCGTTCGTCGAGGCCGAATTGGTGCCGTGTATCACCTTTCCCGGAGTGTCGTCCGTCCCCGCGTCTCCTCCGCACACCGCACCCACCGGAGGGAGGGGGGCAAACCTCTCCCTCTCTCCATCTCACCCCACACCCTCCCTGACGTCACGATCTTAAAGCTCAACTCTCCCAGAGCTCTCTCGCAGAGGGAACGTTTCACCGTTCCATTGATTCGGCGAGGGCTGCCGCGGCCGGTGCTGCTAGGTGTGCTCCGGTCGCGCAAGGGACCCAATCGAAAGTATCTGGGTGGAAAAGTAATGCCTCGGCTTCATCGTGAAAACTTCCACGTTCCCGAGCTAAAGACATCATCTGGATGTGAAGATCGGGAAACAATATTATATTTCCGGCCAAAGACCGGAATCGATTTATGTATCAAGTGATGGATCATTCATGTAACTGTGTTCGACGTGACGTGGTATCAAAGCATTACGTCAAATACAGAATACATTTAAAAAAGTCCACTTGTCTATTAGTACATGCTCGATGCGCGTTTCAAGTATTAAGTAGGTGGAATTGTTAATTGATGATGACGCATAGGCGTAGATAAGCGAGTTGGGCATTTTCTAACAAACAAGTGTGCACTGGGAATGTCAATAATGGGAGATTGTTCTGTCAAGCTAATCATTACGAGACTCGTTTTTAATGTTTTCTACCTATGTTTAGGATCGTGATGATTTTTCACTGGCGAGAGTAAATGAATTTTCGTCAATTTTCGGGTTCATACATCAAAACCAATGACTAAATTCAGTAAAAAAGTTCAATATCGTCTAATAAACGATGTAATACGGTGTCATACATCCAATTTGGCCAAACTCAACGGAGCTTTTAAGTTTGGATAATATTAGTTTATGACTAATCATATTATTTATAGCTATGTTTCACTCTTTAAGCTCAAAGCTGTGCCCATAATTCATTTTTGCTAAGAACTTTACCCATTGTGTGTTTTGATAGCTGAGGGTAGAGATCATCCCGAATTTAGTAGGTACACCTATAGGCGTGCAAGATTCACACGTCCGTGGTATAGTTCCTCCTGGTACCAAGAAAAATGTTACCACCTACACAGACTGGCTAGTCTATCAGCTATACAGCTTGTACATACCCCTATCTTCTAACATAGTTCGTTGGGTTAATTTTTGCAGTTAACGGTTGTTTCAATCGACTTAGTTCTTTGATCAAGTTTTTATATTCCAAAATTATACCTCAAGCTGAAAGTTGGAAACCTTACATGTTACTGCTACGCATCTTTTTCTTTTTCTGATGCCCATTAAATGAGTTTAACACTTAACTTATGACACTACCCCTTCAAACCGGTCGTTTGCTGTAAACAAAATATTTACCGCGGAAATGTACATAGTTTTTAGAGGGGACCCGGCAAGTAGCCTCGATAACCAAACCGGAGATTTCGAAAGTGCTAAGTATTAAAATTGATTGTTGAAATCTTTAAAACTTGGTAAATTTGAAATATTAACAAAATATGCATGAGTTTCTTTTTTGTGTGTTTCGGTGTTTTTGTTGTAGTTCACTAGTGCTGAATCTTGGTGTAAATTATTATTCATATCCGTTAGACTTTCACATAATAAGGATAGGAAAACAAAAAAAAGACGGACAGGAAGGGTGGAAAAGGTGGAATCGAGAATATCACCAGCGTAAAAACGTTTCCTTGACCAGGATCCGAACCGATTTGCCGGGCCGATACTCTAGCCATTGAGTTATTGAGGAAACGTAAATTATACTGAAATCTGTGGGGTCTGTGCAACCACTTGCCCCGTTTCTTTGGCCAGATGATGGCGTTGGGGAGTCGGAAAGGGTAGAGGTCGACGCGAAGGAGAAGAGTGTACTCCCTATTGGGAAAGGGTCAGGATTAGATTCAAGCCGGCGCCAAGGAGCCAGATGCATGCCAACTCGAGGGTTTTGATTATCAGCGGTGTGTCTGAAGAGGGAAGGGAGGCAACAGTAGACACATTGAAACAAACGTTGAATGAAACATTATGGAAGCATGTTTATGCACTTTTAGAGAGGCAAATGTGGCTTGCAAGAGACACGGTGATTGTTAGCGCGAATGTTGAGGGGTGTGGTTCACTACCCAACGTACTCGTAGAAGGAGGACTCGCAGAGTTTGCAGTCAATTTGGCGGATTATACGAGTTACTGCGGGATATGCAGGAGGGAGTACCTTAGGATGAGAGAGAATTGATTAGTTAGAGGGGAGGCAAGGAGAGGTGAAGATAGGATATTCTTCACATTTTGGTCTACTTCAGGGTACTGGGGTGTATTTGTGGATGGCAGATGATTTGAATAAAGGCTTGGATGTATTTTAATATGCCAGATAAATTTGCGGGTCGTTTTCAATAAATCGAGGGACATATGTGTAATAAGCTAGCCTTCGTTTTTGGTTAGTCAAGATGAGGAAGCGGTGTTGCAGAATATGTCTAAGGGACTGAATTCCTGGGAAGAATACTGTGCAAATGAAGAGGGTGTGCGCAGTAGTGTGTTCGGAAGATTTTGGGGGAAGAAAGTGTCGGATTTTTTTGGACGCTAAAATGTTACAGAGGGGTATTTGGAAAGTATGTTGGCAGTGTTTTCGTTTTTATAGAGTACGGGATAAAGATCTACACGAATAGTTTATAGGGACGTAGGTTGCACAAATGGACAGTGTCATTTTTCTTACAATGCAATAATTTAGGGGTTTATGCATGTTTCAGTATTTTTGTGGAAAAGGGAGTCCGGAGAACCAGGCACACACACACACACACACACACACACACATATATATATATATATATATATATATATATATATATATATATACAATATATATATATACTATATATATATATTTATATATATACATACATACATAAATATAAATATATAACTTGGACAGCAACAAACAATATAAGAACACTCACACGTCATTTCTTAATTATTCGACGGAATTCCTCTTCTGAGGAAGACGGAGCGGCGTTCCGGCGCTGAACGGAGCGAAAGACGCCTTCTTTTTATGTGTTCTTATATTGTATTTTGCTGTTCAAGTTTTTTATTCCACACTTCCGTGTTACTTCCACAGAATCATCTGTAAATATATATATATATATATATATATATATATATATATATATATATATATATATATATATATGTGTGTGTGTGTGTGTGTGTGTGTGTGTGTGTGTAACAGGATGATGTCAAAGTAATCTCGTGTTTCGCGGAACTTTGGTATTGCAACTGCTTAGTCCCTAGACCAGGGATGGCGAACCTGTCGACGATTGAGTGCGAACATTCTTGTACGTAGTAAGAATACACTCATGACTCGCATGCCAACCCATCGAGAGATCACCGTGGAATTACCCGCAGCTCTCTTCCAGCTCTGCGTGCCGTAGGGTCGCCACCCCCTTCCAAGACCACAAAATTTTAACACTGGAAAAAATATTTACGTATTCAGGTAGTACATCCCATTGGATTGGACTGAAGATCAAAAAGGCGGAAATTTCACCCTTATTTATTTCTCCTCATGCTTCAGTGAGCAACCCCGAAATGGAGGAATACGAAATATTATGTACATATATGCTTATAACCGATTTAAAATTACATTTGTCTTAACGGGTAAATTCGGGTATCAAAAACTTAACCATTGGCTTAGAAATTTGCATATTTAATAGCGATACATGTACTTTTTATGTTTAAACTTTATACAGTGCTCCTCACGTTTTATTTAATATTTATTCTCAGACTACTATCCTTCAGGGCCATTTAAAGTCCACATCACACAAAATGAAAAAAATTATGCCAAAGAAATATTGAACCAGTGAGAAATAAAATCTGGAGTGCTTAAGTTAACCAAATAAAATTGACGATTTTGTATTTGATCAAATGGGCGAGTCGCATCAGTCAATTAAAATATAGAGACGCGCTACTTCGAACCCCTGGAAGAGGAGGTAGCCTCTGAAAGGTTCAAGTTTCTTTTGATGACCTGGCCGCGGTTGACGGAAAGCATGAACAGATCTCACGAATGTGATGCAACGAAACTCTCGTTGTGCGGCCAGCCAATCCCTAACGTTCACCGCAATACGGACGGAAAACAAAGGGAGGAGGAGAATGCCCAGGGGAGAATCCGAGCGAATATGCGTTAATGTATGCCTGAGTGCGTGGAAAGGGTGACAAACGCCGAATTAACCGCGATTAATTTTGGAGCATATTTAATGCTACCCACCCAACGTCCTTCCCCACTTTCAAATTAACGAAGCAGGGACTTGTATTTAACACCGTAAGCTTTGAAGACATACAACAGTGTGTGCGCGTGTGAGTGAGAGAGAAACAGAGGGAAAGATAGAGAGAGTTTTTGGCAACGTTCCAAAAGTGAATATTTATGTGTCTCACTTAAACTGCACGGGGGCGCTCCGAATGCAGATGACGGAGCTCTCCGGCAGGGGAACTTCGGTGTGGGATGGAAAACGAGAGATTTTAATGGAATTTTGGGACAAGTCGGTCGGTACTTACAGCGTCTCCACGGATGGCTGCCTATCCGTTCGCGTTACCTCATACCGAACGGCTGCGAGACGTATGTGGGTGTCATTCCATCAAGAGACTACCGTTAACTATCGCGGTTTTCCATATTTGTTTTCGCAGAGGGAAAATCAAACACCACGGGAAGAATAATGGAACTCCGCGGACGGTTCAAGGCCGTCGTCGGAGTGGAGAAAAATCAGGAGGGAGCTTTTTGAGGTGAATAAATTCAGCTTCCAGTTAAAAATGCCGAGGGGTTATTGCGTCGTATATAGGTCCGTGTTAGCACGTGTACCAGCTGTTCATTTTCGTCTCATTTCTTCTTGTTCCATCCAATGTCAAAGCAATCATATAATGAAAGGAAAATTTCAGCTATTTTCCGGCACCAATAATCCCTTCCTCTTTTTACCATCCCTTCAGTATTTTCACTAGGGCTTCGGTGGAAATAATTTTGCGTTGTTTTCCATCAATTAGAGGGTCATTTTGGCCGGTTATTATTATTTACATCACCAGAGGAAATTATTTAAAGATTCGGATATATCTGCTTCATTTTACAACTAATTATCAATGAATTCTCATTTCAATTTTGGATACAAATTTTAATAACTCGAAAGAAAACTTAAAAATATCCGTATCTGGAATGTAATAAAAGACCTAATGCACTTTTATTCCTGTTAAACTTTTTTCAATGGCCATGAAATTTCCAAATACTGGTAGTAATTTCGAGTTATAAAATTATTAAATTGACATTACGTTTAATAGTCACTACAACCTCAAGAAAGAAGGTTTTAATTTTGTGAATGTACGCATTCAAATACATGGCTTCCTAATCCGTTCTACGCTCTGTTTGCAATATATCCTCGTTATATCCTCGCAGAGTGCAATGTGCATAAAGCTTCTAGGTCCTTTAATGAAATGCAATATCGACTCGCGATTAGGAGTTCTGGATAATTTGGTGAACTTTATTCTTTTAGAAAAGGAAAACGTCCATTTTAGTCCGTCTTCAGTTTTCCGGGTCTGGATCAGATTTTCATCAAACGTTACGATGCATGAGAAATTAATACTATCCTCGCATAAAATTTAGAAAAAAATGTGCTTAAACGATGAAAAATTAATTTTAAATCAAATTGTCATCAGGGGATATACAATGACGAACTTTCTATATTAAGCCCATCACTATAAACAATTATGTATTCAAATAAATACATAAAAAGGAATAATATAGTTATGAAATTGGGAAAATGATGCACAGCCTTCCAAAATGCTTATAAAAGCAATATATAATTATAGTATTGATGCAGTTAAACAAAACATCTTAAAAAATCCAATATATTTCACGAGCTTTCCCCACCTTTTAGGACTAGTAATCGTTTATTATGTCAGTATGATAAGTATCTTAAAAACGTGTCAAGCTATGAATGCTAAACCATATAAATAATAATTAAGTCGATCGATCATGTTAAATTTTAAGGCTTCATTGCTCTGTCTTGCTTTTAAATACTTCAAAGCTTCAGTCAGTCAAGATAATAATACACAGGCAATTTTTCTCACTACGTAAGATTAGAATAATATCTCCGCAGTGAGTGTTTAACATTGAAATGTTCGCCTATTACCTTTGTATACTTAACATTTAATAGTGCAGTCTTAAAACAATTCCTATTTTCTAATACCAAAGGCATTTCATGTCCGCTTGCCTTTATTAATGATTTGCTTTGACCTCACAGGGAGATTAAGCTTCGTTGTCATCATTTCATATAACAGCTGAAGAATACATTAACTATGGGATATAATGGCAGTGAAACCCAATTGGATAATCACACGAAACGCAAATACGAGGGTCATCTGGAAATTAGTACCCGTTCGTGAAATAAAGACACAAAAGTAAATATTAACAAACATAAAAAATTTTATTTGAAAGAGGATACTTTAAACTACTTCTCAACATAATCTCCAAGCAAATTAAGGCATTTGTCATAACGTGTGACAAGTTTCTGTATTCCTGCTGCATAGTCCTTCGCCGCCAGCTCATTGAGATACGCGAGGGACCCATCTTGCACAAATTTTTGCATAATGCAGATGGTGTTTAACAATTTCATGAACAATTGTTCGAGAAACATTGGGAAAATGCTCACAGATGTCATCAATTGTGACGCGCCGATCGTTCCTCACGAATTCGTCAACTGAGCTCACCAGTTGGTCTGTAATGACAGACGGTCTCCCCGAACGCTCATCGTCGTGTGTGTTCCCCCTCCCCATGTTGAAGTTGCGACACCACCGCCGAACAGACGACTCGTCCATTACATTGTCTCCATACACCTCCTTTAATTGGCGATGAATATCACATGGGCGAACGTTTCTTGCATTGAGGAATTTAATCACTGCCCTCACTTCACAACTGGCGGCGTTCTCAATTTTTTTAAACATTGTAAACAATCACAGAAACAACACAGGCAATGCTAGCGTCACGCAACTTGGCTCAGAGAAGGCAGACAAGCCACTGAAGCTATCTGACCTCGTCCAGCGGCTACTCGCGTCGTCAGCACTTCATGCGGCACGAACGGGTACTACTTTCCGGATGACCCTCGTATATTAAAATAGATTCTTCTTTGGAATCATTATCAAAAGGTATTAGTGTTACCTACATAAAATATTCTTCGTCTTTCTAGCATTCAAACCTTTTGTATTTGAAATTCATTTGTCAATGCCAACTGACTAATAAAGTCCAAGTGCCGTAGAATCATAAAACGGGAATTATTTAGACACTTTCCCTCAGCGAGCTGGCGAAGAGCCAGAAAGCCATTTACAAAAGAAATCCGATAGTAATTCTATAAAGTTTTCCAAAAATAAATGGAATCGCTCCAGAGTATATTCGTTAAAGTTGGCAGTAACTTCGTGGATGAAAGCTCCCGCATAAGTTAATTACTTTGGAAAGCTGAAATATGCTAATGGACTCCCATGAAAAGTGCCTTTGATGTGGGGAAGTACATTAAGAGTTAGTAGGAGTTAAGGCTTTCGTAAAAGAAGGATTAGGATCACCATTTATTTGTTTGGACATCCACATTTCAACCGATTACCCATTCTCATTCCTCGCGTCCGAATTCACGCTGGCTTGATTCCTAGATTACACGGAAATCATGTGGCTGGCTTCAATTAAAAAAATACTATAACAATGCTGGTGCTAGTTAGGAAGAGGAAATAATCGCTTAAGAGTCACTAAGAGCATAGGATAAAGGGAAAATAAATATCCCTTAGAAATGTATGATTCAAAATTTGGATTTACGGGATTCAATTTTTGGCCGGCGGCTCCAATAATAGAGTAGCACTTTGCGTAAGACTTAGTGATCCATTTATTGCATTGAAAAGAAAATCTATATTATATTTGAGAGGTGTTTAACAATAATTTGCGTACTCAAATACAAGGTGGTTCCAGGTTCCCACAATAGTTGCAAGATATATAAAGTCGTATTTTAGTGCTTGCTATGAAAAAGGTTGAAATAATTCATGTGTAGTAAGTAATAATTAATTGAATGTTGAATTTAAATTTAATTAAAAATGGCATTATTTTTAATGTCACATAGTCGGTTAAGCCACTCCCTGGCAGTTGGGCAGCTCTACTGCCGGCAAAAGTAATGGAGTCCCACCTCGGCCCCCGATGCAGTGAAGCTTGTGGTTGAGCTACACGGGAACCGTATGACGAGTCAACCACGCTTCGTTCGGATCCCTTAGGGGATAACTAGTCAACGTTTCTCCGCCCGTTTGAAATAAATTTATCGGGGCGAGATGATCACGAATAAATTATTCCCGCTGATCCGCCTCATGACGTCGAGCGTTGCTCGTTCGCGCCAATTAATATACATTGCCAGAACTCCAATTTATGCTTTTATTTTTTAGCCGCCGAAGTTAAAAGGCCTCACGGTCGTTCTTTGTAGCAAATATACACGCCATGATCTCTCAACCGATGGATTAAATCGATGGCGGGAAGAATCCATAGAACAATTCGTCTTCGTGACGTGGGTCAAACCTCGGTGGGAGTGGGAGGAAAAGATAAGATTAAGCAGCACTGAGATAACGTCCTCCGCGAAGCCCTTTCATCTCTGGTCGAAATTCTGCCCTACCATATCAAACAGATCACTCAGCGCTGGATTACGCGAATTAGATCTGAAGCGAGCAGAGGAATTGGAATAAACGGGGACGATCCTCTTCCTTACCGGGTACTAGTCATATTTACCTCCACAACGTTCACGATCAACTCTTCGGATCGCCCACTTACACTCCACATATATGTGTGAGTATGAAACGGACTCCGTGCATGACGAAAACTACGTAAACAGACAAGCAACGAATTAATTCATGGAAGAGACAAATAACTCTCAATTCCCACTGATTAAGTCTAAGCTGACATATTTTAGAGTTTTAGACAACCAGAAGAACGCCTACCATTGTTAATGTAAACGTTGGGAGCACTTCGAATAACCGATGGAGTGGATTAAGAGTTAGTAGGAGTTTAGGCTTTCGTCGAAGAAGAATAATAATTGTATCCATATAAGCAATATGGATACAATTTTTTTTTAAAGAACAAGAATGCTTTTAAGAAAAGTCCTAGTGAAGGCATAAGGCCTCATGATGCGGATTCTTTGAAAGAAGAAGAAAAACAGAAATTTGTCGCTTGCCTTGCTTAAACTTCATATCTATTATTACCACCATTCTAATCGATATAAATCCCCAAAAAGACTCTTAATGTAAAATTATAGAGTAGTAGTAGCAACCATTGTATTCTTCAACGGGGAATCTCTCCATGGTTTGCAAAAAGAGGAAAATAGTCATCAGATCACGACTGACTGAAGCTTTTAGGTTGAAACATATATGGACAACATGTAAGTATCACTCTGGAAGCCACCGCTAGGGAGTCTGACGTGAGTACTATGTCACGAGTCATAAGTGCAATGAGATATCATTGGTGATTGATATAATTTTATTTTCGGGCTATTCAAATTGGTATATGCCTTCAACTATACTGTTTAAAAAATATTTCGATAGCATAAATCGTGGCTATGTCTATTTGCACACGAGTTTTTATTATTAATTAAAATATGAACTGTCTACAGACATCGTCACAACTAAAAAAAATAAAAAATAAACCGCTACATGGGTAATCAAGGAAAATACGAAGTAACACCAGATATGGCTCAGCTCAAAGTAATAACACACGTGGCTCAAATCACATCATGTCCAAAATCACAAACTGTCCAGCATCACATCCCGACCAAAATCACTCAAAGCCAAACATCGACCACTATCACAGTCCAACGTCTCACTCCGTCGACATCACTCACGCCCCAGTATCGCACACAGAAATTGTAAAGTTTATCACTCGGTCCTTTGCCCTGTGGCAACCTTAAAACTCTTAGCATTTGATGGGAAGGGCTTACACAGCTGTTGTGGTCAGGCGTTTCAGAGGATGAAAAGCATTCCTCATATTGTTACATTGGACATTCAAATTCCCTTAACTTCTCGAAGCGGTCTCGCAAAAGAATGCAACGCGAGGATATAATGATTCCCTCTGAGTTGAGCTCATTCGTTTTGTTTTTATCCAGTCATTTGCCTCACTTGCATTATCCAGTGGCTCCCAACACAGCAATTCCAAAACCAGATTTGCACATATTAATGATTTTTATCATTTTTAGACTTTTCCACGTTTATCAGATCCAAAATCCAGTTTTCCCAGCGCCTTTAATCAAACGTTTCCTTGAAATGAAAGCAATGCAAAGGAACGAAGAAAGAAACTTTTTATTACTGGGTTTGGACTCGACCTTCCTTTTACAACATATCAGACACGTTTAGAATCAATTCGAATGGGAGAAAGACAATGTATCTAGAATATTTTTTTCCAGCGATTTCCCCACAATACCTGACTTTTTCCGGCAACTCATACCTAAATAAAAATCCCGGAAAGCCGAGGTTTTCCAGCCAGTTGGGAACTCTAAAGTAATAATGGAAATAATAAATTGAGCTTCTGACGGCCTCTTTTTGGACTGATTATATTATATAATATTTTGTTTAACCGTAAAAGCTTTTTTACACCACTGTGAAAGTAAAAAGGGGGGGATAGAGATTCGTGTGGTGCTTTTCGGGGAAAATTTCCCCGAATTCTCTATTCTTCCCGTTTTTTACTTTCACAGTGGTGTGAAAAACCTTTTACAGCTTGAGGAAATATTATTTAATATGATCAGTCTTAAGTAATGAATAAAGTAATTAATTCCATTTGTTTATAAAAACATTTCGCGCAACGGTTAGCTTTATCCTACTGGAAGTAATGCATTTCCTACCCCGTTACCTGTCAATTACCAACAGAGTATTCTACATGCCAACAGGGTCTGTCCCACATATAAGTAGAATGCTTTAATGATAGGTAGAATGATATAGGTGTTCTCCACAAAGAGTTTGCGCCTCAGGAACAGTCAATGAACAGTACGTTTTACGAGGTAGTCCTCGAAAGGCTCCGTAAAGAGTGTAATGCATCAGGAAGGAGAGAACTTTGTCAACTGGATGCTACACCATGGCAACCAACTTCATTGCGACCGAGTACCTGGCCAAACACAAGGTGGCAACGCTGGCCCAGCCTCCCTACAGCCCCGACGTGGCATCCTCGGACTACTTGTTTTCAAGAATAAAAAAGAGCTAGAAAGACAACCATTTTGTAACGTTGGATAACATCCAATAGGCCGTGGCGAGGTGCCTGAAATATGTTCCCGTCGACACCTTCCAGGAAGAGTACAGCAACTGATAGAGGCACTGGCATCGGCTTATCGATGCACAAGGATTCATCCATTTGCCGAAAATTCATTACTTGAAATTTGTTGAATTCAATTAATTAGTACTTTGATCTGCTATAAACGTTTTTTCCAGGCTTATTCTACCTATTTTTGGGGCAGACCCTACATAAAACGACGGATGCGTGTTGAACCGTCTTATCAGAAAGGATATAGACAAAAAACCAACCAAATATTTTTTCTAACGATCTTCCCGATGCTCCCAGAATTATTTCGGAATTTCATACTCCAATGAAAATCCACGACTTTTACAGTTTTTCCTTACGAATATCACATAGTGTCACTCTATTTGTCAGACCGCATGCTGCTGTATCACGACTATCACTTGCCGAGCCGATTCGGTTCCTACCCTAAAAAAGGCTTCCCAGTTGCCCAATGCCAGTCTCTCTCTCTCTTTCTCTCTTGTGTTCCCCTTGCAACTCCCTGAGGGGGTCCTCGCCGCCGAATCTCCACGGGGCGATGGAGGAAGACAACGTGGCGGAGAACGTGCACATGGGCCACCGGATTCAGGATTGAAACCGTCCACTCCGCCAGCCTCACGCCCCGCGGGAGATTTTAGAGCGGCATCGAGGATCCGCACACACGTCGACACGTGAGGCAACCGCGTGTATGTAGCCTCGTAGGTATACATATATCTCGATCCCGAACGCTCTGGCCTGTCTGCCCGATTACTCACATTTACCACCGTCCGTGTTATGTGGCTCACGCACACCTCCGCGAGCTAACAGTGCGCCCCCCTTCCTCCGAAACCGCACCGTGCTGGACACGTCCTCGCCCCACGAAAGGTACCTACTACCTGCGCCGGGTGGCGATTAAACATTGATCCCTGCTCAAACACGTGAATAACTTGTTACACCGCGTCCAAACGTGACGTGTCCACGCAAACGGAAGATGCACGATGACCGTCAAAACGCCTCAACCTTGATTAAAGAGGGAGGGATTATTTTCTTTTGTAAATGGCGCTCTTGGGAAAGCACTGCAAATTTCACCCCGTGAGTGGCTTTTGGGTGATGCTACCATATTTAGACCCAGGTTGAAAGATGAGGGCATCAGAGTGAGACAATGTGTTGGAGGCAGAATTTCACTGGGCTCACTGCAAGAAATACGTGTCATGCTGCTATTTTCTCCATGGAATCGGGTAACTCGCTCACTGATACAAGTGAACTTCTTAATTAGTCTTCATGTCATTATCGAAACATATTATTCCAAAATTTCCGAGCAATGTTTAACTATTTTGAATATCAACTAGTTTAAGTATCGCGGACGAGCTGATACATCAAGAAACAAACATGAACGACCAAAGTCAAAGACTCTAGGAAAATTAAAATATTCCCATTATTCAAATAATAATTATTACGCATGCGTTTAATTATAGCTGAATACAATCGTTTATAAATTTTACAGGCACTGGTCGAAGGCGTATATTTTGATCCTCATGTGAAATGTAATATGTCGGGAAAGGAAGCAGTAATCATGTCGGAATCATCAATGCATACCAATAATCTTATTGGAAGCAAAACATATTTTCCTCATTACGTATTCGCCTTCTCATTGGAAATAAAATATTGCGTTATCAGCTTAATAGAGCGTACATATGTACATTCCAAATAGTACGAAACTGAAATTAACTCCACTCCATCTGATGACAAAACATGCGGCATTGCGACAATCATTCCCTCCACATGCGAAGCTATTTTAAAATGCCAAAAAATGACAAATATGTGGCTTCACGAGGGAAACCGAAATAGTCTTTATGAGATATTTTTGAGTTGACCATGAAATAATGCTAAAATTAATGACCAGATATAGTAATTTTTCTGAAGATCGGCGTGGAATAAATCTAATTAACACTTACCATTGAATTGCCTAAAATACAGTTCATTTTAAAACATGATCCATTAAAGAAGGACAGTTAAACCTTTTGCCGAGCAGTTAGCCGAAACCGTTAGAGTAGAATACTAGCACTAATAAACTTAGCATGTGTTATTGCCGTTGAGCTTTGGGTATACACGATAGACTTTTAGGTCGGAAAGAGACGTGATTAAGCCAATTTTGGCGCACAAAACATTATTCACGCACTTAAAACAAATGATTTTGACACAAAGCGCGTATGAGGTCCAAGAACTGCAATTAGCTCAGCGGTTGAGCGAAATGCCACACTTTGAAACGGGATGAATGCAAATTCAACGTAATCAGAGAGCGGACATAATGGTTTCCTTTTACAAGAGCCATAGCCGGCGGCGTATCGACGCTAATGAGCGATTTATTGGTCTGCAGCCATCACCAGAGTCGGAGAAGGCGTGACTGGAATGACCTCATTCGTTGTCCGACATAGCTTCGCAAGACGGAAGCGCACGAACATGGGTTCCTCATTTAAAGGGCGTAGGAGGAATTAACGCTCCATTGATAACAACAATAACGGAATTAATGGGCTAATCAAACGGCGGGTATTTTTATTACACACGCAAAATAAAGAACTTTCTTTTCGGAGAAATTTCAAAATTTACCGCAGCACAAGGCAAACTACGCACCCAATATCAGTGATGTACATAATACTAAATTCCAGTAACTATGGGAGGTATTCTGAAACACAGCCAAAGAAACCAACACACCAAAGAGTATCATTCATTCACACGCACTGATTTAGTGTGCAGTCTACAATGTCACAGATAAACAATGAATTTCACTGAATGCGACTGTGTTAGACAGCATTATAGGTATGCCACACTGTCTGGGCTAATACCGTTAAGTCTGCCGAAATGTATACCTATAAGGGGGCAGAAATAAAATTACTGGCACTTTATAAAGTGAAGTCTCGAACTTGATTTTGAGTATCCCTTCGTATGAAAGTATCTTAAAAAGTTATAATTTGCGAATTTAATGGCAACGATTACCATTTAGGTTTTTTTTTAACATTTCGCTACCCATGAAGAAGTCATTCTTTCAAAGGGTGACATTTTTATGACGCCATTTTTGATAAAATGGCTATGACAAACAAGATCATGCAAAATTCAGAGACAGTACGACAGGGTAGAAAACAAAGTAGAAAGAGGCCTTCAGAAAAATTTCATTCCACCTTTCTGTCTCTTCCAGATTATGCTTCTGCTCGAGCAATGATGTACAAGGAAACCAAAGCTGAATGGCATTCCTTCAATCGACTATACCACCACACTACATTGCCGACTTCCATCTGGAGTACCATTAAGTCCGCGATTACACACTGCCGCATATATATACACACACATACCTGGTCATGCCCGTACTTGAGTGTTCTCTACGCCTCCACGCTTCTACCTTGGTTATACAGATCTACGGACGGAGTACGTGAAGGGAATGAACACGATCTCCGGGTTAATTACGCGCACAGATCGGAGGGCTCTGTCCACATTCGCCTACAATCTCGAAGGTTGGGTTAATGTTCTCGCAACAAGGAGTGTTATTCTGACCAATCATCGCCATTTTCTCTCTTGCCTTTTAAGGACATTTTACGATTAAAGTAATTCCTAAGCTTTTCACGATATTCTACTTGAAATATTCATCCCTCAATTAACGTCAAACGCTGAAAAAATAAATCCTGTGGTGAAGTACGCCATTTTCCCCGCCATATTCCATTGTAGTATCACGCTATTGGATTAACGCTTATATAATTGTCACCTCAACAGAGGTGTTGTAATGGTAGATAGGAAACTGAGAGAGATGACATGAAAGGTCTGAAATAGATGAACAGTCTGAGATAGGTCCACCATATGAAGGACGATGGAATAAACAACTAAGAATATAATTTGAACCAATCACTGGGATCTTCTTTACTTCATTTGCGCCGTTAAAGTAGGTAGCATATCCCTCGAGCTCCCACGATATGCTCTTTACAATTACTCTACTATACATTTACGTGGGAAGATTGGCAAAGATCCAGAAAATTATAGTGCCGAACCATCAGTGTATTCATTATGACATTAACATCTCATAATAACAACAGCTTTTCGTTAAATTACACAATTAGAAGAAAAAAGGAATTTAGGTAAATGCTTAGTTTACCTACACTCCTTTTTATACGCTCATGCTCTTTTGCATTAATTTCTGATGTTGTGGTACATTTTGGCCGACCATTACGTGGACCATTATCTAAGCTGTCTCGATCAAGCTGACACTCGTTTGTCCACTTGGCAACAGTTGAATACGAAGGAGCAGGGTTCCCCAGAGTGTCCTGAAAGTCGGCATGAATTTAATTTGCTTTCATACCTTTCTCTAGGAAGTATTTAATTACTGCTCGAATCTCAGTTTTTTCATCTTAACAAATCACTATACGGGAACAACAACAGGGAGGTATCCGCAATACAGATCTCTTCCAAGAGCACTGACCCGTTACGTGTTTACTCACAAAGGTTTATCTATGACTATGCGGGAAACTCGTTGCGGTAGCCCTGACATCTGGTGGTGATTCAGAGAAACTGTCAAACTACCCTGGTAACATTTTTGAATATTTCAACTACGTGAAGAAGATGAACTAATTTCATCATGAGTTCCTAACTCCTGTCAATGGATACGGTCGGAATAAATGGTGGTCCGCCTGAATTACAAGTTTTTGGTGGACGTAGGCATATCATAATCAAGAAGACTATGGTACTGCCTGCGAATCAAAACTTTCGGAGCCTAATTAGCCCTCATTATCTAGTTTCAATAATTTTGAAAGACATTCAATTTCAGTTGTTTCTACAATAAATGATTGCGAGCGAAAGGGAGAAAATTAGTAGTCTTAATTATACGGATTGTGATAGTGTAAGTAGCGCTATCTTGTAAGTACCTTGATTTGGTGGAGTATTACACACGCTTCTCGTTTTGTTTTCTTTATTATCGGTCACTACAGCACACGTGAGTTTTCTTTTGAAGTTTTTGAGAGTATAAAGAGAAATCCGATCTGACAACTTTAAGTTTTATGTTAGGTAAATAAGTTTTATGAGTAAGCGAACGAGTGTCTCAGAAAACTATGAAATTGGGGCACGGTAAAAAACTAGCGAAAAATTAACTGTTCAAAAATATGAAGACTTAAAAAAATTAAATAAAATAATTCAAACAAACATTAAATCCAAAACCATACGACGTAGAATGATAATCACATTAAACCTCCCTGTAGAGACTCGGCGGAATGTAAAAATCATGAATTAAAAAAAAACAGGATTAACAGATTAAATTGCGAAAAATTAGGAATAAAGTAACAGCGGATATCAATTTGCATAAAAATGAAATCAATATTTTTTTAATTAGATTAAATCAGCTTTTCTACAACTGGAATAATGGTGACAACAGAAAACCATCAATGGAATAATTTCAGTTCAAGTAACAGTATTTTTTCTAAAATACGGTACCCAAAGAGCAATCACAAGTACTAGCACTGAAAACGCACCTTTTTAAAACACTTCTTAGTCATACCAAGAATCTTTAAATGTTCCTATTTTCTATCAGGCCAAAAGAAGAGGCACTAAAGCTCTGGCGAATGTTAGAACCCTGCAGCGCCTACAAATCTACTAAGCGCTTACACACACAGCGATATTTTTGAGCAAATTCTTTCATCGTCGCTTTACGACGCTTCCTGTCTTAAACAACTTAAAGGAACCCAATCAAGAACCCACGGTATACGGATACAGATTCAGTTCATCCAGAATATTCCGTCGAGAGATCGATAAGATGGAGACCAGCACCCCCGTCCGAACACCGCGATAAGGCATATCGTCCGTGGGAGGTGAAGGAGCCGGCATAGGAGGATTAAGGAAAACAATAGAACGGAAGACAGAAGTTTGGCTTGGAAAAACGTGCACCTTAAATTTTTAATGCATCATATTTTAGAAGAGAAGACAGGAGACGTTTTGGGGTCATCTCGTAGAGAGGGTTTCCGCTAAATGTGACGGAAGGAGTTGAGCAGACTCTAGTCATTTCCTCAAGTCTCAAGTACCCTTCGCGTATGTGTGTGTGTTTCTACCACCGTCGTTTGAGCATTCCTCATTACAATATCTCTTATTTCTCTTCAGTCTCATCTTTTCTTCTTCTCGCGAAAGACTGTGGAAAAGGCTCTCCCCGACTTTCCTCTCTCACCATTGTTCTCCTGCCCAGATCCCCTCTCACATCTCCCCTCTCTGTCTTCCCTTCTGTTGTTGTCAAACTTCGAGCAAAAAGTCGCACACTTTGTCAGCCGTCTCGTCTCTTCCTCGGTAATTCTTTCGTCTCTGCAGCTCGTCTCCCTGTCCTAGGTTCTCCCTCCTTCATCCCTTACAATTCTTGGGGGAGTGAGTTCCCTCTGCCAAAAAAAAAAACCACAGGGCAGGGTGCTGATATCTGAGCGCCGCGATTCAGATGTTACATCAAACATTGTAAAAATCTTCTAAAACTCCCACATACGGATGAAAATGGAGGAAATAACGGCATTATTTATTGAAGTCGCTAAGTGGAATTCGAGCATTTTTTGCTTCCCCGAAATGAGTTTTCCTCGACTAAATTTGTAAGTATCGATTCTTTATGGAATGCCTTCGTCAGCACCGAATCTTTTTCGAATGTCTTAGTCGATATCGAATATTTTTTTGAACATATTTACGGTTGTTGAATTATTATCGAATATCCTTGTCGGTATTAATTTTTATTCAAATATCATTATTGTCAGTATGGAAATTTTTTTAGCATAAGAGGGCGATTCGAAAAGTAAGGTCTCATATTTTTGTGATGTAGAAAAATAGCTAAATGCTCAGCTTTTCCTACGATGCACAATATGTTGAGAATCAATTTAATTTTTCATAAAACAAATAGGAGACCTTACTTTTCGAATCACCCTCCTTATTTATCATCACAAATACATTTTGAATATCCTTTCCAGTGTCTTAAAATCGTCCTAGCGTATTTCCTTGAAGTTAAACTCGCGTGATCTTCGAATTTTTCGGCATCGTCACGGTTCTAATACATATACATGCACAGCGTA
Organism: Hetaerina americana; assembly: GCF_022747635.1. NCBI lineage: Eukaryota > Metazoa > Arthropoda > Insecta > Odonata > Calopterygidae > Hetaerina > Hetaerina americana. The sequence continues at coordinate 52,605,579 of NW_027287427.1, read as the reverse complement.
AATCAGATTCATACTGAGACATAAGAACTCACATTAAAACATCTCAAAATAAATAACAAAATATCCGCAACACTGAATTTGGAATATTTGTGGGGTATGAGTTACGTTTTATATCGTCTTTCTCACCTTTCTGGGATCCACCTTTCCTAAGTTTTCCCCGAAGTTGATTGTCAAGGTCACTGACGTGAGTCGAATAAAAGGAGCTCTATTGGAAGTAATCCATTTTCGATTATTTAAATAAATATGGAAGATATTTCATAGTCATGAACATTAAAATTTCATTCAAAGTTGCGCAGGACCCCAGGACAGATACATACATTTCGGATATTTAGCGCCCCTTTACAGATTTCTGGAGAAGATAAACTGCAGCTAAAAGTTCTGGGGATGCCTAATCACTGCTTAATCAGTTATATCCTCCTGTCTATCATGGGGATAGAGAAGGTAGAAAAGAGCAGAGATCGTATTTGGATTACTTTATAATGGCGCAAAGTTATGGATTTCCAAAACCCCTTTTTGACTAAGTGTATATCAATATAAAATATCCACCAATAACAGCCTTATTGGTAAAAATATCAAAAGTGGACAATATTCAACATTACACTTGCTTATATTCAAATAACTGCGGGATATGCCGTGACAGTAACGTTAACGTCGTTTATGTGGAATGAAATGCGTCAATGTCAAAGTGTACAAATCATTCACCTTGGTCGGGGTTCAAACCCGGATCCCTCGTTATCCAGCCAAGTTCTTTGGCCAAATAAGCCACCGAGGCGTCCCCTTACTCTTTGATTTATTTGAAGGAACGGAAAGGTGGTCTATTTAGCAACAGCATTCAACCAGATATCGAGGGATCTACCATCACACTCCATTCACACCATAACATTTATTCTGAATAAAAATCATCAATTGGAAAGTAACTTCTAAATGTGATGCGATCAATCGAAATTCATAGCGGTTTAATGGATTAATGCGATATCAAAAGAGCATTGCAGGAAACAATGGAAACATCACAGACTCTGCAACATACGAGTTGGTCCGTCCAGAAGTCCATTAGGAAGATTGACTTGAGTATTTTTTTACATCCACTCATTTACGAATATAATATTGATCAAGCTGCTCTTCTAGTTGCCTGCTAATTAGACGGCCAAAATACTCAGTAGTAGTAATAACGGTGAAAAGAATGCCTTATTTAATAATGTTTTCGCAGAGAAATTAATTCTTGTTTCATTTCGTTATTAGTTATTCATTCAATGATTGAGGAGACGAGCTAGTTTCAACGTTCCTACGGCTGATAATGTTTTTTTGATGTTTTATAAATTTTATAGACCCCTCAATCCGCCCTCTAAGCTGAGACGATTTGCTTTTCGATTCGATAAAAATCAATCATAAACGATTAAAATCCCGTCACTGACCAACTCCCTCTCTTCTTCACCCCAAGGCAACAGAGGTCGTTCTGGCTGGAGCCAACGCCTCTCTTCGGTTTAACCCGCTCCGGATTCCCTTCCCTTTCAATGTGTGAGTATGTGTGTATTCGATCTTCTGGATTCCATTCCTGCCCATAAGTGTTCGTGTACCTATAGCCGTATCTGGGTTCACTCTGTCCTTCCCCCTTTTCATGGAGTCGACGTGGCTGCCCTTGCTCGTGTGGACGAGCTATTGCAGACGCACTGTTGTCAAGTCCACGAAAGCACTTTGAATGAGATCTATAGCCTGAGAGAGGAGTACTCACCTCGTCTGTCCTCCAAATCTAAATACTAACCAATGTATTTCCAACAACTTTTCCTCTGGGAATGTTCAATGCATTCATAATGTTTAATGTTCAATATATATAGCTTTCCTTTGGCGAAAACAATATTTGATATCGATCAAACATTCACGGAAGAAAATTTGTTGGAATATCATTAGGTAGCATTCAAACTTGGAAGACAGAGCACCCATCTTCCTTAATTATCCCATCCTTACCCACACTGCTTTCCTCGATCAATATTTTGATGGCTAATTCTCCGTTTCGGTGATTGAAATCCTTCATGAATCCGCCAGTAGTATAGAGGTGAGAACCCGCGAGATGGCGTATATCTGAGTGCTTCAATCGTTTAAACCACCCGGACTGAACTCAACCCACTGAATCCATCTAATAGCCGCCTACATATCTCCTCTCACCCCCTCGCCCATTTCCTATTCGTCCCTTACCTCTCCTCCCTCACCCTCCCACATATACCTGTATCTTCCCCGCTCTTCCCCTGACAACGGCTGATGACGCTGACGCAGCTTCCATGCTGATGACGACGGCCGTGCCGTCGAAACGTCAGAACTAAATATGTGAGTATCCTTTCTCTGCCTCTCTGTGATTAAATGTTTTCATCAAAGCTTTTATATATTTGTATCGTCGTTGAAGAGCGTTCTTTTTCCAAGATTTTACATGTGTGTGTATATGTTTATATCTATATGCATATATATGTGTATATGTATATATATGTATATATATTATATATGCATATATGTATATATATATATATATATATATATATATATATATATATATATATATATGTTCGCACACATTAATATATGTTCAAAATAATAAATATTATGTATTTTACGCAAATAACGAATGGAAAGAAATTGAAAGAACCTGCGCACTTGAAATAATTATTACTCTCATTGCTGCTTTTGATTAAGAATTGGCGATGAAATATAAGCATTTGCAGCTTTAATTTTGTAAACTGCGTCTATTCATTTTTTTGAGTAACTAGGCCGTGAATAAATTTATCACAATCATAAAATAATTCTTATCACCCCGGTGGTGTGGTATTTTTATCATTTTTTCAAAATTTTTAAAACTTTATTATTAAAACTTATTTTAATATTTGGATTTGGAGGCATATATCTAGCAGAATATGGAGTATTTTGCTTGAAATTGAATTTAGCTCAACTACAACGTTTAGCATTATCTCTTCTTTACTAATTTATAGTTTATAAACATAAGGTCTACTATTTATACTTTATAGTTAACAGGTACATGTAATTCATTATGCTTTAATGCTTTACGTATTCCTTACAAAAATCTCCAAATGTAGCATAAATAAGATAAACATTGCAAATATATCATTCCAAATAATATTTAACCCTTTGAAGCTGACGTTTATTTGAGCTTGATAGTCTCACTTATAGTGATACATTCACTAAAATTAAGAATGGAATGATAAATAACAAACAAATATGAGTGATTTTGTATACAAAAATGACGCCATGTTGATATTTAAAAAGGGCCTGCTGCTAATATGAACGCCAGCCTCCGCGACACTGAGCCTAAGTGAGTGAGGCACAGCCAACCTCACACTCGTACTCATAACCTCCATCAGCTCCCATAATGTCAATGGAATAGCGCTGAGTTTTGGAGAACATTTAAAGAGAATACATGTATAAGTGAGACTCAAAATTCTCGGAAATTAGGAAAACTATTTTCTTCTCCAGAGTTAAAATAAACTAGAAAATTGGTTGCCGTGTTCTATCATGTAAAAATGGACTTTCTCTCACACTCAAGGGCAGAATATAACCGTACAGCTAATTTCAAAGTTGAGCCAAGCTTCGATACTACGTGTATATTTTAATAGGTATTAACACATTATATGCCCTTCTTTAAACCTCCTTTAATGACTTTTTTTGCTAACGAAAGACTGGAAATCGTGAAAGTCATATTCTTTATGAAGACAGTTTTCGATATGTATCTTCGATAAAACTGCCGCGCGTTTGCGTCACGAGTTTTGGGATCGTGACTGATAGAGATCAAGTTGAAGCAACAAAAGAGTGACGTGCTGTTGCCGAGCTAACGGGCAACATTAGTTTGGTAGCCAAAAAAATGCAAAATAAGATAACCGTCACTACGTCACATCGCAGTGGACAAGAAAAGGTAACAGAAAGTAGGGCGGTCGTTGAAAATGCTTAATAAATATACCTAATGAATTGCCACCGTGGTGCAGGTTCAAAAAATCATAATTAGAATACATCGAGTGACTATTTGATAAATATTTTATGGCTATTGTTCTTTCTTAGTGGCATTGGTAGTCCTATTTTTGGAAATATTTCCAGCATAGTTATTTTGAATAAATTTCCTGTTCACATGAAAAGATGCCATGCAAGAACGCCTTACCTGACGTTACCTGCAAGATCGGAGGTAAAACTATGGGGCATATTTTTAGAAAATAGAGGCTGAAAAATTAATTTAACAGGAGATATTACTTTAAGTTTTTGTTATTGCGTTGTTGATAAAAGCCTTTACGAGCCGAGTATACACAAACCGAGATATTTAAATATCCATTATTGGTTTTATACCATTTAAGGTAAGTTTTGGATGTTTGCAGACATAATATCACCACACTTCTTCGTCTGACAACACACACCTCGACACCCCAAGCTACATTTAACTGTGTCTCAAACCTCTCCTCTTCCCCTAGTTCTTATTAATTTGTTTTCCTATTATCCATTTTACCTTTCCCATCCTTCGCGACACCGAAATCTAAAAAAAACCGACTTTACGGCTGTAGTTTTGCTTCAATGACCATCTTTCCGGGCCGTGAAAATCTGGACTTCATGTACACGTTTGGAGTAACTCTCAAAACATCCTCTTACCACATGGGCATGTTATCATATTTGCTAAGGCTCCTTTGCCTATTGCAACTCTTTTTCAAGTCTATTTTGATCATCTCAGGACAAAATCCAATTCTCGTGGACGGACCCCCGTTACTCCGGTCGGGGCTCCACTGTGTTGCCTTTCCAGCCGCCTAGGCTTCTAAGGCAGGGCGTCGTCTTCTGCGTTGTCACGGCGTTCTGGCGATCCCTGCTACTGAAGCCTGGGCCTCTTCTTCGCTGGGAGGGCATCTTGGCGATCCATGCTCGCAATGGGGCGCTTATAGCGGTCCCACGTTGAAACCTGGATCTCTCCGAGGCGTCGGATGGTGGCGACGTCTGAATCCGCAGCCCTCTCGAAGAATCTTCGAGACAGCTCCGGAAGAAGGACGTTCAGAGGTTCCATGTTCCCGTCCTGGTGCATCTCTTCCACGCGGGCGTAGCGCCCGCATCCCAAGATGCACCGTAGCGCAGAGTTCTGCACCACTTGGATGAGAGCGAGGGTAGACTTCGGCACTCCTGACCATACCGGCGCTGCGTACGTGATGACAGGCAACACGCACGCTCGGTACAGTCGACGCTTCGTTTCCGAGCTCAGGACCCCCGGACGAATAATCGGCCGAAGCCGGTTAAGCGCCGCGAAGGCCTTCCCTCGGACACGTAGGACAAAATACAATCCAGGATACGTAAATTCTTCCAATTGATCTAGTTTATGCCTTCTTATTTGAGGGTTTAACTTAGGCTTCATCTCTCTCAACAGCCTCATAACCTTTGTTTTGTTTACATTGATTCTCATCTCATTATTTAAGTTAATATGTTAAGAGGCATGTTCGAAAAGAAAGAGTTGTTTTCCTTAATTTAAGTACTTGCTGGCCAGAATAAAGTTGCATGTATGCCGCGCCATCTATTAATTGTTTTCGAAGCCACTGAAGTCATTGTCTTGATTTTTCCCAGCGTGTAGCGAGAACAACGCCTGAATTTAGCATCATTCTCCGGCTTCTTACGTTAAATTTTAAAACGTTGGATAAACAAAGCATTTTCATTTCTTCCTCAAGCAGCTAAATTCCTTTCACTTCTGATCATTTTGTTGATTACCGTGTCCCTTACACGAACATGCCTTACAGTAACCGCGAGTCATTTTACCTGTCTTCCTCCATTGCTCATTCTAGCTTTTAATTTACTTCTGCCTTTCACTTGGTTTCACCACAGCTGCACAACCTTGGTTGGATATTTTAGAGTCGATATTAACTTCTTGTCCGGTCAGTTTCATTAATTACAAATTAACCCAACAATTTCAGCATTTTTCACTGCTCTGGGTTGTCGACATTTTCTCCGACAAACAGACAGAATCTCTAATTGCATTACATAATTTTTTCTCCAACTTAATCAGGTAAATTATGGACTCTTTCGTGTATCTATTCTTTCTGAATTTAAACCGGCAGGTCGAAAGATTGTCTTTGTTAGTTGATTCTTTCCTAAGGAAGTTTATTCGCGTTCTAATTCATAGCACCGCTGACAAGAGATTCAAGATTCAGGGCTCCTATAATGACAGTTATTTTTCTAGAGTATCTAAGTGATTGTAGTTATTACAATCTTCTCGAAACCCCGTTGGCAAATCTTTTACAAAATTAATTGTCTTTCACGTCTTTATATTGAGATTCCTTCATAGTTTTTCCGTTGGTTTTTGTGAGAACCGAACTGACTATTCTAATTTTCTCGATGCACCCAGTTCTCTCTGTGCACCCCGCTTCCTTCTTCTTTGATGGTTATAATTAAAATCTGCAGCTACCAAAATCTTTTACAATATACAAGCTGGTATTATGGGGAGGTGCAAGTACTAATGGGCAGTGACGGGGAATGGATGAGCCATTAAGGATAAAGCATTCTGAATGAGGAACTTTTTGTTATTCCCATCACGTGCGATACTTCTCGCGGGTATAACAATCCTTGAACTAATTGGTTTCTCCGTCTTTTTTACGTAATTTTTATGTCAGCCCAAAATAGACTTTCATGCATGCATAAATTTGTACTCTAGGAGCAACTTCATCTTATTTTAATGATTTAAATCAATCGTTAAATAACTTTTTCTCATTATGATTTATTGTATGTAAATATTTGAGCTTCATTTGAATTGAGAACGAAACAATGAGAAATTTAGGAAAGTAATTAAAACTCGAGCTTAAATATAAAGCTGAGTGAGTAAGTGTACTTACCACTTAAAATTAAAGCAGTAAATAAGAACCCCAAAATGAGGAAAGACTTCCCATCAAATGCAGCTCTAAATGCTCGCTTACCCCATCGCACACCCCCAGATCAGCAAAGCAAAGGCCAAGGAGTTTTCGACGACGTGAAGTTTCGCTCGCCCTGCCTCTTCTTCAACAAACACGTCACATATGAAAATCATTACCAAGGTATAATTAAACAAAGAACGGTTGGTGTTCTCAACACACCCTACAGGAGAGAGGCTAGCGGGGTGTGGTGCAGATGTAGATATATGAAATGCCAGATCGCTATAATTAGCCTCACACAAGGTCCGCCTCCTCCACTCAGTTTCTCACGCCCTCTTCCTTATCTCATCTAAACACTTTCATTCTCTGCCCATTTATTTTCGAGAACAACAGACTCCTTGCCTTGCCCGGCTGTTGGGAAAAGGTTCGGGGGATAAAATAATGAGCGGAGGGAAGAAACACTTGGCAACTGCTTTTTTAAACCTATTTCCCACCTCCTTCTCGCTATTTTTTTACTTTTCTATTCCCTAGTATTTTTTACCCATTCATTCTATCAAATTAATTTATACCACGGTGCTTCCAGAAGAGCGCCTGCAGACAATGCATATATTAATTAAATTTTTACTGAAGAAGAAATTATTATAATAACCAGAAAAAAATTAAAGTGAAGCTCAAATTGTTACATAAAAATGCACACACTTTGTTATTAAAGCCTAATCCTTATATTTCGAATTATAGAACAAAAAAATAAGTAATATATGGTTTCGACAATAAAAACATATTTCCCACTTTCAAACTGAACATCTATTCTTCAGCGAAATGCACTTCATACTTTTAGCATATCTTTCCCATTCACTATATTAATATCTCTTTTGGAGTATGGCACTAATTAAAAAAAACCACTTATACTTTGCGGCTTACTTCTGCTATGTCAAATTTACGAAAACATTCATTTTCCTAGAATTACCAATATTCCTCATTAAGTCCTAATTCTCAATTGATAGTTTCTTATTTCATGAAAAAATATTAAATGGCTGGCGTCGTAAAGCAAATCATGTGAGACCTCGTACAGAATACAGATACATGCACTATACATTTGTATTTGATATACTCGTTATTATATATATTAACCCTAAATCTTGTATTCCCAACTAAAAGAGTTCACCATAAGCAAATGTAATATATCGTATACGTCAATTAATCACAAGAATAGAAACTACACAAAATTTTTATAACAGTTGAAACATGCTTTCCCTAGTCAATCTGTGGCTAACAATGGATGATAATTCCCCTAAGTTTCAATAGACATTGTTCTTTTACTTCCCTTATTCCACTTTAATTTCCCATTCTGAATACGGGTATGAGTAAACTGTATGATACGTCCCCCGAGGAATTATACTATTTCAATTTCAAAAGCATATCACTGTTCTAGTCACAACATGCAGAACGGCTTTAATTTTGGGAAAGGAGAAATTAAGAAAGCCACAGAATACCTCTTCTTGCTGTGTTATGAGAGAAAACTGTGAGGAAAATTTTGATTTGGTTATAATAGAAGAAGAAAAAAGTAGAATTAGAAGTCTTAAAATATCATATTCTGTTTTAAGGAAATAAGAAAAACAAATTCATGCCGATGTCTTTCGAAGTTATTCATATTGTCCAGTATGGAAGAATGCATTCCGGATATTCTAAAGAAATTAACTTCCAGGCATGATTTGTTACGGGTTTGTAAAAGTAAGGATGAAGGTTAAATATGTAATAATAGAATATATACAGCAAACAGTAAGAAAAGAGTCCGACTTTGCTACCATTCGAAGAACCTCAGAGGTGCAAGTTCGGCCTTGGCATCGCCATAAGCGACCCATTACCAGTCTTGATCTTCCATCAGCCCTTCCGGCAATGAAGAAGCCGAGGAGGTTCTGATACCACCGATCCACAGTGCCGCCATGATAGAACGAAGACAACTATATGTGTGTATTAGAAGACGAAAACCGTCTAAAAAGACGACAGGGACGCCTCATCACAGGAGAGAACGTCGCAAAGAAGAGAGAAAAACTTAGAAACATTTATAACAAATTTATGAGAATATTACTACCGCGAATCTTTGAGAGCAGAGAAACACATTGCCCAGCATTGACCAATTACTTATTTTTTTACTTAGTGCGATACTTTTGTTTCCAATTTATCCCCTAGACTATATGTTTCTTATGCGTACGCGTGGATTGTAGAATAATCTATGGTAGGAGATTAGTCACGTAAAATCCTTCAAATTTATCCACTCGTGGGGCAAAAGATATTTATGTACCACAAATTTCTCGGTATTGGCGGAGAATTTCCAGCGATAAAAACGAAAAAGGTAGAACCACTGGTCCAAACACCAATAGCGACCGCGATGCCGCGGATCGAATGCTGCGAATTTCCAAACATTGCCCGGGAACTCCATTGTCTCAGAAAACGGGAAAGTTTCATCAAGTTCCTCTGGAACAGAGGTGGGCGGAATTTCATTGATAGAGGCGAAATTGAATCTTTGGAGTTTGAAAGCGGAACTTCATTAGACTCCCGGCGGTGTTGAATATTTTTCAAAGGTATCTCGATCCTTACTTGAGGTGCTTTGTGGAGGGCACTTTGAGTGAGTACGCCGTCCGTCGGATGGGGCGTTAAGCTGCGGACACTATGGCACCTTTCGTAAAGAGGGCAAATGCCGACGCCAGGTTTCTCTCCACCCTTCATCCATTCCTGTCAATCCCCTATGGCGCAAATGACCTCAGCTGTCGGTCGCCTTCCCTCAATACTACAACTACTACTTCATTAGACTTGGTGGTAAGTACACGTATTTTCTACAATAGGGCGTGAGACATTATTGAATCAATATCAGTCATTAATATGAGATTTGGTAATAGTTAATTTTTAGGTTGAGGAGCCGCTGTAAGCCGGAGTAAGAGGCAATCGTATACGATGGTACGTTATTTAGAAACTTTTTGCCCCATGATGAAATGATAATGCGTCTATTCGGGCTTTCAAGGACAAAATAAGTTTAGGAATACTTTAATTATGAATATGGACTTTGGAATGAAATAACATAAATGGAGAATAACATTTTTAATATAATGAAACTAACAAAATTATTAAATTTTAATGTATATTGTATGCAAGGTTTTCTTATATATTTTATTTTTAATGTACGATTATCGTGCGTTAAAAAGAGTGAGATCGCATTTTTCCATTTCGTCGTCTACCCCAATTTAATTTTTTCTTCGGTCATATCCAGCTAAAGGAGTTCAATTAAGAGAAAATTCAGGAAAGCAGGAGAAATCTAGGATTAAGATCTGCCGAAAAACAACGAGACAAGACGGTAGCCATGATATGCATACAACTTTGGAGTGTTTAGGCGTAATCTACGGATTAAGTGACGAGTGTTGATGTATTATTTCCTTCGTCTCGACTGTCACCACTCGTATTCCACCACCTCTGGGGGAACTACCTCCCTCAGGCAACGTAAGACACCTTACCACACTAATCCCTCCCTCTCCCTTGAGCCTCTCAACAAAACCCTTAACATCTCCGAGACGTAATTTAGGTCCGCTATGCAGAAGAGGAATGGGTGTGGTCGTCTCAGACGACGTTATAGAGACACGAGAAAACTCCGATTAGCGTTGTAATTCGCTTAATCACACTGACTGCGTCGAAATATTACCTACCCTTTTGAGATAGTGTTAGAGTTACGAGAGTTTTATTGCAGTGTTCAACGAGTAAGATGGTGACAGAAATAGCAAATGTCCTCATAATTATAAGAACTTGATGAAAGGGAAACTTAACGAAGAAAAGCGGTCAAATCAATTATTATAAAATATAGCGTAGACACGTAGATAATATCCTGCTTTAAACTGTTCAGAAGGTGTGTAGTCTGACAATATATTATGGTCACCAATCTTTTATTCTCAAGATTATTCCCGCCAGGGAAAATTACCACGAAACATTGGTCTTATAACATAATTTACTATTGTAATATCATTTTCTTATAGTATTAGATGTAAAAAATATTGATTTTTATTATACAGTTATACCTGTAGATGAAATATTCATTTCGGAAAAAATCGAGAAAATATTATCCATCTACGATTAATCTTGCAGCTTTACATCCGCATTAGAGATTTAGCGGCTAGGGTGAACAAAAAAGGAATTGCATGAAATAAATATGGATGTATTATATATATAGCTATGACATTTGGAGCAAGTGAGTGCAAAACCCAATGAGCACGTAAACAAACACTCGTGTTAAACAGAATTAACTACTTTACCTAGGATACAAGTGGAAAAGTTGAGTAGAAAAATAAATAATATGATTGGCGAAAGGGAAGGAAGAGTTGCGACAATTTACGTAGGGAACATCGACTAAATAGAGGGATCAATTGGGACGACCAAATAATAAGTTTTGTAGAGGATTAGGCTACCTCGGCCAAATATAAGCGTGAAAGTGCCAAAAGTTCCATTAGTAGAATTATTTGTGGAAGGTATATAAAATAAAATATTTATAGTTGAAGGAAATTGTTACAAGCTGGCCATCTGCCTAGTGGTAACATGTATTTAATGTACATACTTGCATAAAATTGTGAAAAACATACATGCAATTTTCACACAAATGTTTAAATTCTTTTTTAAATATATTTTCCTTGGTTGGGAAGCGTTCAAATAATTCTGCAGGTGGACTGTTCCGGTCAACTATCGTTTTATTGAGAAAAACGTTTTTTTAAATTAACTCTTTGCACTCGCAATTTCACCTTGTATTCCATTCTTCCTATAAAGTTAGGATTTGTCAGGTCATTCCTTAATTTTCCCCAAGCTTTTTCATCAGTTAGTATGTAGGACATCCCACAGAATCTACTTTTTCTCCCAATTTGTAAATATTACCGGGCTAGTATTTTTAACATTCCTGTCACACTCGCCATTTTCCCGTGATTCCCCAATACATATCTGGCAGCTCCTCTTTGTACCTTCTCCAATTTCGCAATAAGCCCTTCTTCAAGTGGGTCCCATACTTGTGATGAGTGCTCTAAAATTGGTCTTGTACGCCTTTCCCTCAGTTGCTCTACTGCACCCTTTGAAGTTTCTCCTCACCCAATACTACGTTTTGAAAGCCTTCTTGGCAATATACTCCGAGTTCGACCCCCACTCTAAATCCTTGGTTAAATAAACACCTAAATATTTGCAACTACCACATTTAGAAATAACTTCACAGAATTTAAGAACCCATTGGTCACATTTACTTTGTTGCTCATAGTGATGGATTTACATATACAAACCCCATCGGTCATTTTATTTACATCACTTTGCAGGACTTTCTCATTCTCATACGCAAAAATTCTCATTCTCAATTTTCCTATATACTATTCGTATATTGCAGTTGACAGAAAAACTTCTAATTTGAGCATTAATTTTAGTCGGGAGATCATTTATGTAGATTAAAAAAAAAGAAATTATACAGGACACAACATTATAACACAACTTATCGCACAAACGAAGGAAAAGAGTGCCTGGAACTTAACGTGACAATTTGTGAATCCTAATTATGGGGTCAGACCCATATATTTGGAGTGTAATGGAGGGCATTTAAACAGGAATGGCTCTCTGGCTATGGTGGATCTGTTTAAAAATGTCACATAAAAGACCAGCGATCAGAGGAACATGTAAGGGATACAAGATGAAAAGGTAATAAGGCAAGAGTCTAAGAGTTCTGCAAGTTGACTGCCGTATTAAGTATTCTTAATTAAGTCAGTACTTATGAGAGGGTTCTAAATGCAGTCAATCCTGGTATTGTGATTAGGCACGCAGTCGTACCTGGGTGATCACCTTACAATGACCGAGGTTTTTTCTCAAAATTTTGCCGTTTATACATAGGAGAGACAGGGATGGCCGTTGTTGAGGGATGTCAATCCGTGCAGATAATGACCGAATGAGTAGATTGAAATAAGTGAAGAAATGATTGAGAGATAATGCGAGTGTTCCTGTCAAAGGTAGTAAAGGAGGGAAGATTAAAAATATAATTACCATGCGCTTAAGTCCCAGCGAAAGGATATATCTAAGTCGAGTTGTAGTGGGTATATGCTCGGAAATCTCCTAGGATCATACGCTCACAGTGTGGGTCTTGAGCCTTCCGAGGATCCAATGGTCAGCTGATGCGGTTATGACTGGGAGTGGGAGGGTACAAGAAACTGCCCATCCCGTCGTAAACGAGAAGGGTTTTGGAAAACTCACCCGTGAGACAAGCACTCTCGATATCATACTTTTAAGATCGAACACGCGTACGGGGAAATAACAAAACTAAGCGATCATTCAGCTTTTTGTATCTATATTAACTTGGAGAGCTCTCGGTGTTATGGGCTAGTGAACAAAAAGAGCGAATGAAAATATGTATACGGTGACAGTGAAGGACTTCAGTCCTTTTTAAGAAAATGTATCCAGAATGGGAAAGTGGTGGTCAAAATTTAGAAGAAAATCTCAGAGGAATTTAAAGAGGATTTGAATAATTTTGTTTTAAAAATCCCTAGGAAAATACTGACCCAGGGTATTACAACTGGAAAATCAGATCCCTGAAGAAATGAATAAAGGCAATATAAAAATAAACGAAATGAAAGCTCGGAATCTCTTAAAAATTATAAAATATTTACTCGCCAATGAAATATAGATAAGAAATTAGCTAAAGAAATATTCTTACGTAATCTTGAAGGATTATGGAAGTAAATTTTTTATGTACTTGAGGAGAAGGGAAGACAAAACGGAAACGTAACAGTTTTGAAAAAAGAGGACGGATTCTTATCTCAGATTATAAAGAAACGAATATTAGAAATTAATTTACGGGGAGGGTGAACAAACTGGATGTTTTAAAAATAGAATTTCTGTTCAGGGAGACGTCAAGGAGGGAATGCCTCATTGACATCCTGAATCATTGAAGTATTAGCACGAATAAATCAAAAATTTGTATAAAATTAGGAAATTAAGGACAAATACATCAGTAAGAACAGATGATATTTCCATTGACTTGCTCAAAGTGGGTGGTAGTGCTTTTCGAAATTGTACAAAACATCAATTCGACGTTAACGTAACGTAAACAACAATGCCCTCCCTAATAACTGGAAGAAATCATATGTAACACCAATTTTTAAAGGAGGAAATGAGGTACAAGTTTAAATTTATAGACAAGCAAGCTTGACCTCAGTTGTTGGCAAGTTAATATAAAAGGAATTTGCCGATTACCTCAGGGATTTGCGTGAACAAGAGAATTGGTTTTTCAGTGGCCATCATAATTACAGAAAGGGTACTAATGTGAAACACAATTATCAGGTTTCTGGCATTAATTTACCGATTAATAGATGCGGGAATATAAGTGGATGCAATAATAGTCAACCTATTGATTGGTTTCGACAAAGTTGAGCATGGTCGCCTTATTCTCATCATGGGCCACTTACCGCTGCGAACAGGAGAAATAGTAATCTTGTGGACGAAAAATTTTCTGAAGGGTCGAAGACGAAGAGTCAAATTAGGATAAATACATTCCAAAGACACGAGAGTTCCACAGGGTTGTGCCCTTGGACCGCTGTCGTTTTTAATACATAAATAAATACGAAAATATAAAGGATCTCAACTAAATGGTCTAAATTGTGGGCTGGGTTATGAATAATGGGATGCGCATCAATTAAAGTAAATGCAACTTTATTGATGTTGGCTCCAAGGAAAATTCTACTCACAATGAGTACAAATTCTCTGGAAATATAATCCCTATAAGTGATGTGCGAACATATGTTATTGTTTATTTAAACAAGAATTTAAGGTGAGGGCTGAATTTAGAATACATTGTTAAGACGGCTTTCAAAACATTACCTTAATGAAGGGAAACATGAATGGAAGCTGTTAAGTAGTTAAAAAAAAGGCATGTAAGGCACTATTAATGCCAATTTTTGAGCACTCAGAAATAGTGTGGGACCAGGAAGAAAAAGGGCATCTTACAAAACTGAAGAAGGTTCACTAAAAGGCGGCCAGATATGTATTGGAAAAGCATTGGAGGATGAAGACTATGCCATAAATGCTAGACATGTTAAAAATGCTGGATTGGGGCATACGAAGAAAACTCAGGAACATACTTAAATGGGAAAAAGCCATAGGGGAACTAACCAAGGACGCAGGAAACTATATTTTACAGAGAGAAATCCATCAATACAAGGTGAAATTTAGGGCACAGAGGACTAATATTAAAAAAAAACTTTTCTTCTTCAGCAAAGCAAACGATAGTTGGAACAGTCTACCTGCAGAACAATTAGAGGCCTTCCTGAGAATTGAAAATATTTTTTTTAAATATGCAAACATTTTCTGAGATGGTTACATGTATGTGTAGTATTATATGATTGAATATAAATGGAATATATGTAACCATATAGAAAATTGGAAAAGACAAAGAAATACTTTTAAAATAACTACTATTTAAAGGAGTAACATTAGCATATATTCATATCCGTGTTAACAAAGATTTCAAACAAAAATAAGGAGAAGAATGTGATTTCTGATACATAAAGAAAGAAACTATGATAAGAAAAATTATGAAATTATTACAAGTATTTTTTGTTTTTATTCTGATGGCAGGTACACTAAGCATAAATGGGAAGAAAAGAATAGTACCCGAATCAATTAGTAGAGAGGTGCTTAGCAGATGTGAAACTTGCACTTTGTGGCGAGAAGGTGAGCGTAGACTGGAGGGTTTTGAGACGTGGGCGTGGGGAAGAAGGGGCAGAATTAGCTGCACCGAGAGGAGTTAAAACAACTAAGTTAAAAATATGGTAAGTGAAGAGAGGAAATCGCTTAGGGAAATCCTAACAAGGCAGGAAGTAGTTGGGAGTAAATATTGAAAGTCAGCGATGATACAAGGGAGGATGTCGGGTAAGATGGGTAAAGAAAGAAGATAACTTGTATCCTTTTTAGACAGAAGAAAGGCAAGCATTAGTTACGAAACAATCAAAAAGAACAATGTAGGAAAAACGAAAGGAAATTCTCCCGATACGTAAAATATAAAAGTCGTTAGAGACCGAGGAAAACCCTAAAAAAATTAGGGAGACTACATAGAATGAATGAGTTCATTCATGATGCCATTATATGGCTAAGCATTTTGCTGCAGGGTGATCACAAACCGAAATTCTCCTAGCCGCATGATACTGTCATAGAAAATGAATAGGACCGGAGAGGTACATGTTGCAGGATTATCAATCTTTTTAAAGGCAAACGATCTACCACTCTTCCGTTAACATTTTTCCTGGCAATTCGACCGTTTGTAACAAGCCACATTCCGCTTCCTTCGGCAGTGGATATTAATCACGTTCCCCTGTGCCATTATTCATCTCAGAGTTGTTTCGGGTGTTTCCAACACGCAATAAAATGTTGGCAAGCTAGAATCTCCAACCCAATCCAAATTAATACAGGCACAGAAGAGGACTCGGGAGCTTCATTTCTCGGGCAAACAAGTGAATTAATAGGTGATGAAGACGGTTAAATCGGATCTTATTCTCCTGAGGTCACCACCCTCGTGAGATGATGGAAAACAACTCATTTCTCAGGTGATTAGGACGAAATACGCGAGACCATGCAGTAGGCCACCTCTCCCATCTCCAACTCCGGCCACATCTACATGTCATTCCCCTTCCTAGTCCCTTTTTTCCTTCTTTTTGGACCTCCGTGGTCCACCCGCTCCCACATACCTCTCCCACATACCTCTCCATCCCCAACGACGCCCCCACCCTCACTCACCAACATCCACTCCCCACGCACCCTCGAGTTATTTCAAGCCGGAGACAAGGGAAGGGGGAAGGGGGGGAAACGGTGCGTGGCGGGGATTTCTTTCTCACTACCACTACACTGGGGGCAGGGGGATATGGGGAAAGAGGAGTAGACGAAACAGGGGGACCTATTTTCCCGCTCTGCACGTGTTTCCTCCCAGCCACACTCGTCCTCGGCGATTATTGTCTGGCAACTAACATCTGGCAATCCCAGTGTCCCTTTGTGTCGGACTCGTTTTCTAAACTAGACTGTTGTTATTACTACCGAAAAAGTAAAACCCATGCTTATCAGAGGCGAAGGCCAAGAGATGAAACCATTTGAGAAGAAAAGTGGAGGAGTTTTAGCTATGCAGGGTTTTTAAGCTCAGCTCAAACACTCATATATCTCGTAACCAAACTTTCATACCAATTTGTATACTATGCTATCAGGAAGACATGTTTATTAGTAAGTGTATAATAATTCCCTCATTTGAAACGATCAGTTTTCATGCCGCAAGGGTTTGTTCACAATGGTAATCGTTCCCAGGAGGAGACTTACTCGACGACTCATGGTAATTTTGTCCTGATCCGTTGAGGTAGAACTCACCTCAAATTAGAAGAGCTCATCAATAGACCTTATATGGATAGAAAAAAGAGCTAAATCTTACATTAATCTATCATTTAAGTTAACAGAGTAGGCTACGCACTGAAAAGCAAATGTTCAGGGTGAGTTTGGCGAGGGAGCGAGTTCTTCTTTAGAATGGGTCCACAAAAAATTCTGAGCTCCAAAAAATGACAGAACTTGAATTTAAATCATTTGAATCTATAGGAATAACAGTATTTGAGCCCCACACACTTTGTCAACTTACCTAAATTCTATGATAACCTTAATTAATTGACACATTTCGTGGCAACGAGGTACTAGGACGTTGGTAGACAAACTTTCACCAACAGTACGCTATCCAAATCCTTGAATGCAGTGGATTTGATTTGTTCCCTTTCTACTTCTTCTAAAGTGCAAGGTTAAGATAAATATTCTCATGTATCTCGGTAAATTAATATGCATACATATAAATCTTCTGGTTGATTCTTCTGATTGGCTCGTTCATGTCATGAAATAAGTCCATTGATAAATGTTATACTTAGTTATAGGTACGATATGTTGATTTAGGGAAATTTTACCCTCACCTAAGATACCCATCTAACGGGCTGTTAACTGTGGTAGTAGGTAAGTTGATGAGGTAGTGAAAATAAAATGGGGAGAGCAATAATAAACGAGGCACTTAAAGACCGGGTGAGGAGAGAAAGCAGATAAAAGTGGGAAATCATTTTAGAAAAGGCCCATGACGAATTACGAGAAGAAAATGGTGATGGAAAACGTTAACGTTAAGAACTAAGAAGGAATTGGCTGATTGCAGATAACAGGGTAGCACGTAGAGAGTAGCTTAAACTAAATCCTCACAAGGATAATCTATGATGAGGTAAACTTACATGGATTTGTAATACTGTTTTAAAATTTCCGAATTGAATGCGTAATTAACTATGTTTTGCATTGAAATCTGATACATGGCTGATATTATGCTATGTTAATAAAAATATTAGTACATTTTCAATTTTCACTGCCTGTCGAAAACATTCTCAGTATTGAACTTGATTTCTCCATTTCAAAACACAGTTGCAACAATTTTGCAGTGGGGTCAGAAAAAGATTTTTTATTGTTGTTCACCTACACGCAAAATTCGTTGAAGTGTCCGTGGGCGATTTAGTTATTTCATTTATAATCTTTTCAGAGTGCATCTTTGGAGAGCTGGAATGACAAATGTATTTAACAGGTTGCTCTCCCATTAATTATTTGTTTCCATGTTACTGTATAACATCCTAACGTTAAGTAATAAATTGCTAACGGTGTACTATTTCATTATTAATACGCTTAATTATTAATAAGTGTCTGGGTTGTATTAAAAAACTTAGGTTTCACCACCACTAATGACATTGTCCAAATAATCAGGTACATTTTCAATGCGTTGCAAAAGTTCACTTCAAATTTCCGCTCGGTTGGTCTTTCGTGACACGGTCGGCGCACAGAGGTTTACAAAAACTGATGTCCTGCCGCTTCCACAGCTTGGAGAGCACTGAGACCGAATTCGCGGCAAAGCTTAGCATCCACTCCATCTAATTCAAGTGGTTTGATCTCACTCCAACCAATAGGCGCGAATAATTTAATTGAATTACTATTGGAACGCACTCTTTACCTTGCAAGCCACTCCTAGTTTGTGAGGGAAGTGTTAATTCCAAGCTATACATGCCAAATCAAATTAAGCTTTGTTAAAATTATACACACTAATACTTATGTTGAATAATTTCATCAGAGGAAATAATTATGACGAATGTTAAAAAGGGCATTATGCATACATACATGTGTACGACTTATCTGCGCATGCAAGCTGAGCTGTTAGTAAGAATACATTGAGGGCTAAATTAAATAAAGACCAGACTCTAAGCTACATAGATTTTTTCTCTAACGTCAAGGTAGTCTTTATTCTGATCCAACATCGTTATCGGGAAAAAATACTTTTTCAATGCTTCATTTCTACAGTCAATCTCTCTAATTTCATTTTAACCATCTCTTCCACCGTAGTACGAGGCTAGAAATATAATTTTTACATATTCGCCAATGAAACACTTCAAATTAATGCAAGAGATATAAATCGACGATTTTAACCTTCGGTCTGTGAGCGATTCCCAACATCCTTCCTCTGATAATCTATAAAACTGATCAAAACAACGTTTTATAAATCCAGCTCCTCTTCAATGTTGTACACGACCTGATACGACACTAGAACTGACTCATTGAGGATTCCATACACTGACATCATATTCTACATTGCATAAATGAGGCACAAATAGTAAAGAACAGCACCGCTATTTAGTCCCATCATTATTTAACGAAACGGAATTCGTCTTTCGATCAATCAAAATCACTGATTCAGACTCTGAAACTGTACGCTTGAGGCGATTGAGTTAATAATCACTAATTTTTACCTTGTGGCAAATACATATTTGGAATTTTTACTTATAGAAATTTAAGTATCGAATAAAAAAATGATGGTAAAATCAGTTCTTAATCAACCCTGGAAACATGAGTTTCGTATCACCCAAGCAAAAGATTCTTCCTTTTCCCACTCACAGTCCCATAGTCTTTTGTTTCTCCCTCGACATTTCACTCTAGGGCACCTTTCCCGTTGATCTTAGGCGGTGGGTAGGAGGGCATCCTGGGCCATTTTTCGCCCCACCCCCGCTAGTTTAACTGCCTCTCGCCCGAACCCCTCTCCGCTAATGATCTCCTCCTCACATGCACAGACACACCCAGCGCCTCGTCATAAATCTCCTCCCGGAGACCTCTCTTTTTCTCCTTAGCGCCAGCCTCGTGGCTCAAAAAAAAAGCTCCACCACGCCCACACGTGCAAGTCTTTCGATCTTCAATTATCAGCCGGCGGCCCCACCAACTGAGGTGGCCATCGGGGGCGAATTACCGGAGATAGGAGGCAGCGAGAGAAGGAAAGAAGATATGGATGGAGGGAAGGCTTGCGAAAGGTATAACATTTTTGATGGTTTTCTTTTCCTCCGTAGAGGTAAAAATGTGGGAGGCAGGCGAAGGAGAGAACCGCTTACGGTTTCCGAATATTTTAGCGAGCACTGAAGGTGAAACTTTCTGCCACCTCCAACCCTCACCAACTCGCCTCACGCGGGATGGAACGGCAGCGCGTTTTGGGAATACCAGGGACGCTCCGAGGGTAGGGGAGGGAACGGCTGGCAAGTGTCTAGTCCAGGAAGAAGGAAAGAAAGTTTCAGGAAGTACAGAAGGTGGAAATTATGTCTTTATAAGACAAGCTTGACCGATTTTTCGTTAGGAAAAACTTCCGCCTGTAATACGGACTTATTTTCCTGGTTAAAAATAACCGCGTTAATTTATTCACATTTTTTTCTTTCAATTGAAAAAAAGAACATGTTTGGTTAACAGTAGGCAGGAGAATAATTTCCTGAACTTTTCAATCACTTGCGGTAGAAATGAAGGGTTATTCTAAATCCCCAGAACGACGCCAAGTTCATCAACCAAACGAAGGTTATTTGACAACTAGCTTTCCTCGTGATAAAAAAATTTAAACACTTGAAAACAGAGCTATATAATTTTTCATAGTTTCTTAATCTTTTTTTAATGACAGATAATGTTTAATACTCAACTAGCAATAAAAGTTGGCACACATTTTTTTGGGAGAGCTTGGTAAATTTTTACTACATTTCCAAGAATTAAGGACCAGCGCTAATGGGTAATTACGTCTATATATTGTAAATATACACTTAGCTTGCATGTTTTGTATTCATAAGAGATCCAAATATTTTATATTAGTATTCCCTCTTCAATTGTATATGCTATGTTACTCCGTATTAATAGTTTACTTTTAACTCATGCCGATTAATGACTATTTCCTAACTAAGTAAAATTATTGCCAGTTAATAGTGAAGATGAGCCATGTAGTGCTTGTGCTATACTTTCAGTCGCATTTTCATTACAATGAATTATCCCTAGAATACATTTTTGACTGACAAGATGGTATGAGTGCTCACTTAAGTAGAAGATATAGGCAGGCTGTTATACATAAGGAATAACTCAATTAGCAAAAAGTGTAAATCTGCAAACTGAAATGACTAGGAAGAGATGAAAAATAAATTGCCTCCGAGAGTAAAACACTACATCATTAGGAAATAAAGAAAAAATCAGGAAGAAATATCGAAAAAATCACACTGCACGCAAGTCCTTCAAATTTTTCGGATAAAGTATTTGCTATTGTCATGAAGCCTAAATTAAATATTAAATGAAATAATGGATAAATTAAATAAATAATTAGGTACACAAAGCTATCATGTCTAATGCCTTCTTTTGTGATATAAAAACTATAAAGAAGGTGTTAATGAAAGCAATTACAAGTAATGTTTTTAAATATATACCTTGATATATTAATATATCCCTTAATTAATTAATTAATAATATATACCTTGATATAATTCCAATAGTTCAAACAAAATTCTATGATCCCCCACCTAAATAAAGTTATAAATAGGTGAAAGAAAAAAGTCACAGTAAATTTTGATGACGCACTCTTTGACTGAGCGGTGCATAAAACTTCCCCATGAAAATGTTATGGCTAGGTAAAAGATTGCTGGGCTATTTAATAAAACTTATATACTATACGCATAGACATGTCTAAAGTCACAACCAAAGAGGTGTCTTTAACTAGAAAATTGAAATGTGTAATTTTATGTTATCAAGACGGGGCATTTGGGCAGAGTGAATGCACTAAAATGCAACCTGCCGTACAATTACTAATTAAACTTCTTCAAGCTGATGGTAATAATTCGATTTCGTCTTGATCTACGTATTGAACATTAATTAACAGAGATTGAGAGACCTTGTGAATATTTCATTTCACACTAAATACATACACTTTTATCAAATTTTTATACTTATTGCATACATATTTAATAATTTCTTTTCATTTCAAAGTTCCGAAAACTGTTTAATTCGTTTAGTTGATTTATTTCCTAATTTAAAAAAATTGTGCCAAAAATCATTAGGTTGGTTCTAAAAATACTTCGTAAACCGGCTAAAACAGGTCTTAGTACTCGTAGTTTGCTATCATGAGCCCATATTTCCGATTCATTTTATTTGTCTTTAAGTTCCATTGAGAAATAATTTAGCTGAATTTTGTTTCTCCTACATGTCATAATCATCTCCTACACCTCATCATATTTAAATTACAATTATAGGTAATCTACCGGTTAAGGACGGTTTTGGATGGACACAACTACCAAATTATTCTCTCGTCTCTCCTAACAAAATACAACGTCACATCCTAATTTAAAATAAGTCCATCTTACACTTCCTTCCTCCCTTCATTCCGTCCAAAATCCCTTTTTTATTCCTGCCTCTTCCTCGTTTGCCCTACATTCTGTCCTTTATCACTGTCATTAACATCCCATTGCCAATCAATATGCATTGCATCCATTGTTCAGACTCTTAGAATTTCTCCCAGCAATCCTCTCCTCTACACCACCATTACTAGCACCTCCTCATCTGTTTTCCTTTCTGTCTACTTAATCCTCCATCCTTCTCCATACCCACATTTTAAAAGTCTCCAATTTACGCCATTATCCTGCTTCAATGACCATGTTTCCACGCCGTACATAACTACGCTCCATATCAAATTTTGGCGAGCCTTTTCTTAGAATTCTTGCTTAACGTCCCTGTCATCAATTCTCTTCGACTGGTGACAGCTCATTCATTTGACGCAATTCCTCTTATATTTCTAGTACTTTGAACGATTTGGTTCAAAACAATTCCGAGATAAGTAAACTGTCCCACCTGCTCTAGTTTTACCCCTCCCGATATTAACGCTTAACATAGCCTTTCTGTCTCTGAATAACCTCATTACCTTTTTATTGTTTACATTTATTCTCATCCCATATCTCCCATATGTCTAATTATTTTACCTAATAAAAGCTGAGTTGCCCAGTAAGAAAATACGTAATAACTAGTAATATCTCCTCAGTACAAAAACCATTGAGTTTAAAGAAATGTTTGTGTCAACAGCACATTAATTAGCATGGCACACAAATACTTCCAAGTTGGTGTTTAAATGATGTCTTTTCAAGTATTGCAAAAATATTGTAAACTTAAACGATACATTGACATGCACGGGTCAATTACGGGCAGTAATATCCTGACCTACTTATCCTTCAAGTATGTAAAAAAATACATCTTAGACCAAATTTCAGAAAATGATACAGGGAAGCCATAAGAAAGTAAAATACCGAGAAAAATTGAGGATGGGAATGAATTTTTCCGCCGGACTTTTCCTGGTCGAATTTTTCAAATAAGAACTACGGCCATAGCCCGAGGATCAAGCACAGTAATCGAGGAGTATTCGAACGATCTTAGCGGTAGACAGCTTACATCCGAAAACCCTTTATAAATTACATTCCGAGGCAGTCGGTGCCTAGCCGTTTGGATCCGCTTCCCTTCCGTGACGGGTCATCGTTGAGCGTGGGAGTCTAGGATTCATTTCACCGTCTACAACAGGGGCAGCATAAGATTTGACTACTTTCTTTTTTAAAAAAATCTTCGAGTATTCGAACGGAGAAGTAAGCGTCAAGCACATTCCACGGGACAGCCCCTAGGAAGCGAAAGATTGTAAAAAAATGAAGCAACGAAAATATTAATCCATACCTGTTCCTTCCTTCCCTTCACTGCCTTTTCCCTACCAGCGGGTAAACGTTCGCGTCCACTCCAATATTATATTCACTTTCTAAAATACAATGAACTGCAGGTACGGATCAACGCCACATACTGTAACATTTGTATTATGACTTATTTTGAAATCCAGAATAGGGGTATATTTAGATGACTTGGTTTGTGTAATCATGTGGAAAGTTTGAGTAAACATATTAGAAAATCTTATGAGATTTGAGATAGAGATCTTTTATGTTAAATCATTACATATACTACCTTGATCAAAAAGTTCCCGGAATTTATTCAGAAAATTAAAAATACAAGTTTATTCATCTAAATCTATATTGTCCCCTTCAAAGTAATCCCCATCGACTGCAACACACTTATGCCAGCGCTTGATCCAATCCTCGAAACATTTTTTATATTCGGTTTTCGGTATGTCCATCAGTGCTTCCTGCGATTTTTCCATTACTTCCTCTCGGCTGCTAAAACGCGTTCCCCGTAATGGTTTTTTAACTCGATTGAACAGAAAGAAGTCACAGGGAGCCAAATCAGGTGAATTCGGTGGCTGTTGGATGGTATTTGTTGCATTTTTCGTCAAAAAATTACGAATAATGATAGCACTGTGCGACGGTGCGTTATCATGGTGCAAAATCCACGAGTTTTCTGCCCACATTTCTGGTCTCTTTCGGCGAATTGCTTCACGCAAACGTCTCATAACGCCCAAATAATACTCTTTGTTTACTGTCTGGCCTTCTGGCAAAAATTCATGATGCACTACACCGTTGTAATCCATGAAAACCGTCAGCATTGCCTTCTTTTTTGACTGAAAACGACGTGGTTTTTTTGGTCTCGGCTCATTTGGTGAACGCCATTCACTTGCCTGATGTCTGGATTGCGTGTCGTACTCATAAACCCACGTCTCGTCTCCAGTAATGATCCTTTTGATGAATGTGGGATCGGATTCAGCCTCGCAAATCATGTCTTTTGCGACGTCAACACGGTCTCTTTTTTGCATGAAATTGAGGTCTTTTGGCACCAACTTTGCTGCTACACGACGGAAACCCAAATCATTAACCACAATGTCTTGGGCGGATCCATAGGCAATGTTCAAGTCCTCCGCTATTTCTCTGATGGTTAATTTGCGGTGATTGACCAACATTTCTTTTACTTTATCAATTTTTTCACCGACTTTCGATGTCGATGGTCTGCCACTGCGTTCATCATCTTCGATTGACTCACGACCACTTCTGAACCGCTCGTGCCACTGGTAAACGACCGTTTTTTTTAGAGAATCGTTGCCGAAACACTTTTCCAACATTTCCAACGTCCGTGCGCCACTAAATCCGTTTTTTACGCAAAATTTAATACAAGTTCGTTGTTGCAAATTTAAATCCATTTCTGAAATTGTAAAAAATCGCCAACACACACAGAGATAGATGTACTCTTGGCTACGTAACTTTTGCAAATGTCAAGTTATGACACTAAGATTTAAAGGGAATATCAACAACAGATGTACCAATTTAACAAAAAAAACAGAACTCAAATCGGAACGATGGGAGCGCCACACGGTGGTTATTCCGGGAACTTTTCGATCAAGGTAGTATTTATAATTTTTGACGTTTCGATCAGAGAATATGTCACGAATTTAAAAGTTTGGTCGAATAATACCTTGTTTTATCCTGCCGTTCGAAGAAGGATGTTCCGCCCAGATAGCATCACTGCCGTTCGTACGCCCGAACACTTAAGTTGTGAAGCTGGATAATAGATATTCGTTATTGGAATATTCTTAGCCTCTCTAAAGCTTATAATTAAGAGAATAAAAAAAAGGTAGACTGCATTTTTCATGAACTAGATGAAGAAATTACGACATTATTGCCGAAAAAACTTGATTCTGTCTTTCCACAGGACTAAATACGAACCAATCACTTTTTAATGCTACGAATACAATAAATTCAAACCTTTAATTTAGATTCATAGGTGAAAAATTAGTGATTACGTTTGTAGTAACATAATTCAATAAGTATTACTAATATATATAAGCAATATAAAGGTAAAAGCCCTTCCATATTAATATTTCGCGTCTACATAATTAAAAATAACTCGAAAGATACAAAATATTGATATTGAGAAACGCCCAACTAATCAACTAATCAATTATGTAAGCATGATTTCATGGCCTTCATGCTTGATATCACTTTTTTATCAATAAAAATATCTTGAATTTTAAATAGATAATTATTCTCATTATTTCTACTTTCATGAATTTTAAAACAATTCTTAATTAATCCTTAGGCTTCCACGGCGTCTACCAGATGTAGGATACATGCTGCTTCCGGGAATTACAGTCGCGTAGGTGTGTTGATGGACAACTGTTTCTCCCCCAGTCCTGCACGCATCTTCAGGTCGAAGTGAATTGGCGAACATGCGTGGTCGGAACCCGGACACACGATTAACTTCGACCAAACTAAAGTGCTGGCAAGAGAGAGGAATTATTTTTCGAGACTCATAAGAGAAGCGGTAGAAATAATGAAGAATCCCAAAAATTTCGACCGTGAGGACGGCTTCAACCTGGCTTCAGTATGGAAAAGTGTGATTCCTATTTGCCGCCAAGAAAGAATCAATCAGAGAGCTCCGGGCCAGTCAGCATCTCCTATATGCAGGTGGCGTTCCGAAAGTAACGCACTTTTTTTAAAGTAATTTATTGAACATATTTGACATTTGACATCCAACTCGGTATTTGAGGTCCCCCAACCAGAGGGGAGCGCCGGGACCCGCGACGGCTGGCATACGTTGAGGGCCAGACGGTTTTGGGCCCGACTCCCTCGCATGTGCGAGGTGGCGTCCTTGACATTGCGATCACTCGTGGTGTAAGGACGTCCCTGAGGATGTACACATGCGTGGAATTGTCGTCGGACTATAACCCAACCATGCTACTCGTGGGGACGCGAATTCCTGCAATTCCTCCAACGCTTAGACTCGTCGTCGGCTGACTGGAAGTTCTTCCACAACATAGTCGTCAGAGAGCTGCCACGGGAACCATTGCCGCAGACATCACCGGCAATGACCGATCGTATGGTCGGCCATCGTACCCGGAGAGTCGTGGGTGCAATGGAGATCGCGATTCCGCTAAAGGAATCACGGAACACGTATCTTCAGGTGTCCCTTTGGACAGTGGTCAGCGGCCTCATCACACGACGAAGCAGTGTCCGACGGCAATGGCAAAAATACCGTCCCGCTGTCGTCCGGAAACAGCTCTTTGAACTCAACGTTACGGTGCAGCACGCCCTCCAGGATGTCCGTCCGGACCACTGGGAGGAGCAACTGCCGGAGGAATTCCTTTGGGAGAACGGCAAAGAAGACATTTGGCGCAATTTGGAAGGTCTGCAAGAGGCTGAGGGCCCACCGGAGGTCGGATCTCATCGTCGTAGACGGGAAAAAGGTGGCGAGCTCCCCCAGGGAAAAGGCGGAAATGCTCGTGAAATGCCTCGCCAGCAGCTTCTCGCCAAACTCTGGGAATGCTGATTCTGTCGAAACAGAGAGGGAGATCGCGGCGTCCAAAGACGCAGGAGACGCTGAAGCTACTCTTCGGTGCATCTTGGGCCGCGGCTTTTTAGCCCACAGCATCAAGATGCACAAAGACAGAAAGTTGGAACCAATAGACTTCATTCTGCCGAGAACTTCCAGTAAATCCTTCAGCGGAGCAGCAGAAACGGAGGCGCCCCTCGTCCGACGGGTGGCGGGAATCCGGGTTTCACCATGGGACCGCTACAAGCGCCGCACTGCAAGCCTGGACACAGAAGCCTTTACAGCTAAGAAAAAGCCTAAGCTACTCTAAGCGGGGAGCATTGTAACGCCTGACAACGTGGAAGATTTCTCCCCACCTTAATAGCCTTAGCGGCTGGTAAGGCGCAGCGCAGGGGACCACACGCAAGACCCCCCCTGTAGACACACAATGCTGACGCAGATCACTTCGACCTGAGGACGCTTCCAGGACTGGGGGGAAAACTGCTGTCCATAAACATACCTACGCGACGGTAATTCCCGAGCAGCATGCATTCTTTAATGATTGAGTAAACTAATTTTTCTTTGATACCTGTTATACTGATATCTACACTTCCCGTATTCGGTTTGCAGTATTTAAGCTGAGGAAATAACTAACAAATATAAGACTTCTTATCTCGTATACTAAAATGAATTAGCACTCAAGGTTTTGGACACTTTCATTTTTATTGAAAGGATCTTAATTAATTATAGCGGTAATTATTAATGATTCTAAAATGCTCAAAACTAAGGCGCTCACTTGGTGCAAGTCGAGAAATTCAATAATTAGTAATCGGAAAAACTCTTGTACACTTCCACAGTCAATCTTGTGTGCGCCTGAAGTAATTTAGAAATAATTAAAACATATAAATAGTAATTAAGGATGTGGAAGAGGAAATTGCTAGAGTTGTAGGATATGAATGATCCAACGAGGTGTTCCATAAATAGTTCACAATCAGTTGTTGTCATAGAAGCAACCAATTCGGTAAGGAACTGTGAAGATGGCAATGGTGTATCATTACAGAGAGAAGTAAAATATTTCGAAGATTGAAAAAGAGTTCCATTTTTAAGGTTTGAACAATTTTCAGGGATAACATGCCTATACATGTTGGTCAAATATACTATGTTGCATGAATTACATAGTTATATATTAAGCTATATATTTACCCCCGCTATATAGTGACCCCACCTTCCTCGGTGGTCGTATGATGCTTGCGACTTTCGTTAAAGTTGTTTAAAAATGCAATTTAAACGACATTTTGCCTTTTATTGAATGTTCTCAACAAATGAAAATTTTAACGGACAAGTAATTGTCACATTACTCCAAGAAAGCAAATACGAGGGTCATCCGGAAAGTAGTACCCGTTCGTGAAATAAAGACACAAAAGTAAATATTAACAAACATAAAAAATTTTATTTGAAAGAGGATACTTTAAACTACTTCTCAACATAATCTCCAAGCAAATTAAGGCATTTGTCATAACGTGTGACAAGTTTCTGTATTCCTGCTGCATAGTCCTTCGCCGCCAGCTCATTGAGATACGCGAGGGACCCATCTTGCACAAATGTTTGCATAATGCAGATGGTGTTTAACAATTTCATGAACAATTGTTCGAGAAACATTGGGAAAATGCTCACAGATGTCATCAATTGTGACGCGCCGATCGTTCCTCACGAATTCGTCAACTGAGCTCACCAGTTGGTCTGTAATGACAGACGGTCTCCCCGAACGCTCATCGTCGTGTGTGTTCCCCCTCCCCATGTTGAAGTTGCGACACCACCGCCGAACAGACGACTCGTCCATTACATTGTCTCCATACACCTCCTTTAATTGGCGATGAATATCACATGGGCGAACGTTTCTTGCATTGAGGAATTTAATCACTGCCCTCACTTCACAACTGGCGGCGTTCTCAATTTTTTTAAACATTGTAAACAATCACAGAAACAACACAGGCAATGCTAGCGTCACGCAACTTGGCTCAGAGAAGGCAGACAAGCCACTGAAGCTATCTGACCTCGTCCAGCGGCTACTCGCGTCGTCAGCACTTCATGCGGCACGAACGGGTACTACTTTCCGGATGACCCTCGTATTAATCTCATGAAAAAGCCTTTAGCAAGCAATACTTGTGATATCACAATGGAGGCTAACGCGTGAACATCATCATCAATTACTTACAAAGTTATTTCCCAAGGTTTCCACACCATCAACCTTAACTTAGGCAAGTAGGCTTGGGGAATGAGGACGAGAAAAGTCCCACGGACATGTTTTGAGACTGCGGGCATCAAGTGAGCGTCGCGACGGGTTGCGTCCACCACGTTGTTTTGGTATCGTTCTATCCACCTCACGGTCTTGCTAACACACTCTTCCCCTTGCCAGAGTGTAATTTTCCGTTGATAGACATAGGCGCTGCTTGCTTCCGTTTCCTTTTTATACCGCTCTATGCCCAGAGTGCGCCGGAGGGCAGTTAGTACTTTTACTGACGTTCGTACTTGTAAAAATCCGTTCCCTATCGGCTTTCCTTTCTTCTTAGGTTAAGATTTCATATTTTATTTCTAGTTTTAAGTTTCTCCTTCTCGCAAACCACACTTCCATTTCAACCATGTTTCTTTCTTTCAATGCCATGCGCTTCTTATGTACAATAACCGGTAAAGGTGAAACTTCACTCACTGGGAACGGTTTATGCCCGTTCGTGCATTCAATTAACATTTCCTTTCGTGCTTACGTTGTCACCCAGCTTGTGCAAGCGTTTCTCTATTTGAAGCCGTTTAGGTGGTGAGGATCAAGAGGGCTCAATTCTTGTCTTGTTCACTCTGTATTGCACTGATATCTTGAATTCAATACTCAATCGTTCACACAGTACCTCTTCCTTGAAAAAACCTTTCTGAATGAAAATCAACAATCAGGAGAATTAATTTAATTTTGGACTGTTAATGAAAGGGAAATAGACCAAAGGGAAATATTTAAAAACGCATAGCATCAAATACTGATGGCATTTCCATGACAGACATTTTGGGCGCGTACGTTGGGGAACGAAAGTATAAAGAAAATATAATGAATGGAAGAGGAAACACTAATCGTCTGTTTGCATTCAAGGGCAATACAAATTGGAGACGCAAGAAGAAATTTGACTCCATAACCGGAGCCATTAAATTATTCAGATATACCCACCAGGTGAAAACTGAGAACAAAGCTCATTATCTTGTTTCTTTCGGATGAACATCACTTTTTGCTTTTATATTAACATTAAAAACGTCATCTTCCCTAGTCAGGTGAAGGCAATATTGAAAATTATCACTTTACCAGTTTGAATGCTTTGAAATCGCGATTTATGGCCCGAAAAAATTACTTGAACATGATACGAGGGCAATAATATAAACCAAAATGCTCGGCGCCCCTTAACCCGCAAAATATCCTAATAGAGGTGCAGGATTCATAGAAAGAGCAGTTACCACGAGCTACGTACGGTTCTCAGCGTTGATAGCTTCACTGGAGAAAGACTATTTTCCCTTTCGCCAAAGGCCGTTGGCACTGTCTGAGCATAATTTAAATTTGCAATTTTGTTACCCAAAACGAATTAATAATGGGAAGGGTTTTTATATTTGGAGTTCAAGCAACTAAAAATGATCGGAGTAATGTTTATGTTTTTTCATCATTTGACGAGGAAAAAATTGTTGGCAAAGCCGGCTAAACCTAAAAGTGTTGTGTAAAATCACATCACGCTAACACTCACTTTTTGTAGATGAAAGCACAATGGTACATCAAAATCATCATCAGTCAAATTGCCCGCGTCCACATGTGTGTGTGCCCGAAATTTTCCATCTAATTGCTTTGTCGTAGACTCCATTTGAACAGAAATATTATTGGGACTTCAAGCATTGTGCTAATTTTACATGAAAGAATTTCGGCATGGAAACCCAATTCCATTTAAAATAGAGATGCTGTAATACACCAAGAGACACATGATGAAATACAAATGAACCTTTAGTGAGAGTTGGGATTTTTAAAATTTGTAGAATTGTACCCTGCAGAAAGTTAGTAAAGTCAATAATGCACAGCTTTTAATTTTAGGAGACGTCATCCTAGTGAGTTAAGCGTTCAGTCACTGACTGGAAGCCTCGGGTTCAAAGCCTAGAGAACAGCTATTTTAAGTCAGGTAATAAAGTCTCTATAATTTGTTCAAACAATTAAATTAAGAAAGATTAAGCATACAGAAAAAAAGATGATTGAATGGTCATTTGGCGCATGTGTTTGGAAGATTAGTCTCAGCTATAGTGTCGTCAAACATTGATAAATGATGTATATTTCAGAGGAATGATAGAAATAAATATGTAAACGAAGGTTTCACGAGAAACTCCAAGACAAGGCACAGGCCTCAAAAGGCCTACGCCTTTGTTTTGGCATGTCGAGGTGAGGGTAGGAAAATGAAGAGGTATTCAATGAAGAAGAAATATCAATGTGGATGAATGGAAGGCTGCAACCAAACCGTTCTTCAAATTGAAATACTAATGAAACCATACCATTTTTTCCTGAATTCCTGCTCCATTTTTTCGCAGGTTAAAAAGGGTAGACCAATATGGGGCCTAAAAAGATTGCCTTAAAACAGGAAACTTCCAACCGATAGTTACTCTTTCATTATATTGCCCATTAACTTAATTATTTAGTCATCCAATATCCCAAAAGTTCCACAGTTGCAAACAGTCTTGAACAATATTTGTATTGGCTCGGTGAGATTTCACTACGGGAAAACATCAAATCCTAGAATCCATAGTTTTCCTATCAAACAATGTCTATCTCCCCTATTCCATTCATATCGGTTTCTTCCTGGGAGACCCTATATTCCATCAATTATTTAAACCCGTTTTTAAAGCGCAATGGTGAATTCGATCATCGGTAAGATTGCTTTAGATATTCATCAGCGACGTAATTGTTGAGAATATTCGGCAAAGTTCCTTCCCAAGTTCAAGCATTTTGGTAAACTGAGTACCGGAGCAAAATGAAACGCAAATTTGACAGTCTAAATCTGATTTTATGTGGACCCACTTATATTTTTCTACATGAATCCAATATTGAAAGCCCGCGTAAGCAAGCACTGTATTCAGCCGCTGCAAAGTCGGTCGAAACGCCTCGTATGCGCCTGAGGAAACACACCCGTCATACGACGCTAATGATGTAAAACTGGGGTTTTACACCCATCCATCTCACTCACTCGTTATTCTTTTAGTTTTCTAAGGTCATCCTTCTGCGTAGACATCTACGATTTATCCTACGAAACCTTGTATAATGGTTAATATGCCGAATAAGATAAAAATTTATTGCAAAATCTACCATATTTATGTTAGGTTTTCTGGCTATAGTTTTTACATTGCTCTTACTGGATATCAGTCATTACACTGATATAGTAATCAGGCCAAAAGAAATAAAAAAGGCAGCCAGGTATGATATAGAAATGGAAATGAAGCGATGGATGTGAAGACTTAAAACGAAACTGTAAAGATTAGACGTATACTATAATGAGACGAAATAAAATTGATCTAGCTAGGAGGTGAGTGGTGAAGACGGGGGTAGATCTATGAATCAACGCTGGAAAGAAAAAGGTCATCCTGATAGGGCATATTTTGAGGGATAATTCTTTGGTAAAGACGAAATTATTTTGATATTTATGTGCAACGAAAGAGCCAAAGATATGTACCAAAAGTGTGATGAGTACATTCCAGAAAAAACTGAATGAAAATAAAGTTAATGAAAAAAATGTATAACTCTGATGATGGATAAGTAATTTATGCCCCTTGAAAACTTTTATTGAAACTAGTTTAATAATGATTCTCCAACTTCCATAATATTTCCTTCATTTCTCCAGGCTTAATGCATTGCATGATTCTTAGATTTGGTGCTTGACTACCGTATTCAATTAAAAAATTAATTTGAGGCAAGACTTTGCGGACCTTATCCATTACGGAAAGAAAAATTACAACTTTAATAATTCCAATAAATGTTCTAATCTTAAGACTCACGTTTCAATACAAAGCATCATTTTCAGGCAGTGTTCAGGTGAAATTGATTTTTCCTACCAATATTACAAAATCAGCATCATAAAAGCGGAAGTATCATGAGTCAGTGATGGTTGGCTCACACACTTGGTGCAATCCGAAGATCAAAA
This sequence comes from Hetaerina americana, assembly GCF_022747635.1. Taxonomy (NCBI): domain Eukaryota; kingdom Metazoa; phylum Arthropoda; class Insecta; order Odonata; family Calopterygidae; genus Hetaerina; species Hetaerina americana. The sequence continues at coordinate 52,571,942 of NW_027287427.1, read as the reverse complement.
CTGCAAAACAGTTTATAGACCGAAACAGTTTCTTATTTCAAGTACGAACTCGTATCCAGGACGGTGACCTTGCTGCAGTTTCATATTACATTGATAATTTATTTTGATAAATTAAATTTCATATGATAAAAGTGCGTATTTACATATTTGTTTCGATAACATTCCGACAAGCTTCCATTATTTTTCTTCGCCCTGTGAAGCATATAAATTATTTTTTTCACATCTTTGGACCATTCTGAGATGGCAGAAACGATTGATATTACCCACACATGAGACGCGGCAATAACTTACCATCATGCAGATCACAAATCTGTCACGAAAACACATTTCATACGCAAGGAAAATGCTGACATTCTGTCATTTATACGCACACATTTTCTAGACGGAGCGGTAAATCTGCTAGATTTCCCCTGGATTAAATTCGCTAGCATCATCTATTATCTTACCTAGATAAAAAATAAATTATCCATTATCAACCCTGCTCATATCGTATGCTCAACCCGGAAGCGATACGACGCCCGGACGATAAGATTTCACTTTCACTTTTAAGTGCCCCCGGGTTAATTGACCCGAGGTCTCCCCTAGCCTGGTCGCATTTTGATCACGGCCCGGATTTCTCACGGTTCCCCCTCTCCCTCCCTCCCACACCCGCCCACCACGGAAATCTCATTTTCCACGGCTGTGGTACTACGAATATAAACTATACGGTAGGCCATGCACGTAATTTTCATGTCTGAGGGTGGGGGTAGGCGGTGTGTATGAGGGTTTTATGGGGAAGGGGGGGTAGAGAGTGAGAGAAGAGATGGAGAGGTGTCTGTGGGTGTGTGTGCTTGTGTGCGGGAGGGGGAGAGAGGGGTTGGGAAGAGAGTTCCGGGGAGGAGGGGGTTGTTTGGTGAGGAGGGAAGGGAGGGATCGGCGCGCGCGTCGGTCGTCGGGTGGCGCCCCACTCGAGCCAAAAGGGGGGGGGGGGAGAAGAACGGGAGGGGAGAGTGTGTGGAGTGGGGTGGGAGGGGTAAGGAGAGCAAGGAGAGGGAGGGAAGTAAGAGAGAGGGAGGGTTCGAGGAGGCCACGGGAGGGACCTTACCCCCACAGTTGGGAGCCGCCGCTTCTGCGATAGGGCAGGCGGTGAGCCACTCTGGATAAAAGGACCTGGATTCCGGGAAAAAAAAGACCTGGGAGAGCGAGTGATATTAGGGTGCGTTCCGAGGAAGCTATTACACATCGGCGCTTTCTGGGGGGGACACGGCATACGGCCTACCTCCCCCCCCCAACACAATCCACAAAGAACCCACTCACCCCCTCCCCAAATTAGTGACACACCCTCGCGATCGGCACCGCTGCCATTATCGTCCCCCGCTCCCGCGAGTCGCAGGGTCTCTATTGACAATACGCCCACGGCGCGACGCTGAGGAGGCGGCGGAGGCAAGAGTCGATACGGTGGCTTTTTTCCGTTCATCCTACTGCGAAGATGACCTGGCAAGGGGCATAAAACAAACACTCAAGAGCGCCGCTGGCCCTTAACCAACGCGGGGAGGAGGGAAGGTGGTGGATAAAAAACAATTTCGTGCAGAGGGAAAAGATCTCACGAAATCCGACTGCGTGGTCTCGATTATTATTTTCCTCCATCCCTCCATTTCCGCCACCTCGATTCGGAGTAAGTGGCGTGAAATTTCTTCCCGACGGGGACCGTTACCCCAGCCAAACTCTGCAGCCTCACGGAATGAACCGAGCGAGGGTGAACGTCGGTGACGAGACTAGTGAGTTCCCTCGGCACGGACCTTAGGAGACAATGCGACGAGAGCAATTCCGTCGAACATGGAAAACTAGTGCAAGGGTCTCTCTCATTTTTGCCCCTTAGAGGTACTCATATTTCCGCGGACAAAATGAACGCCTTCGCTCCGAGACATTGAGTGCCCGGGATGCCATCCTTAAAGTACGTGACAGTGAGCTGACCGGGAGAGCGACACTTGGCGCGTTTGTTGTTTTATCCTCGAAAAAGATAAGAAAAGGTATTGGTCTCCGAGAAGTGAAGTATTTTTTCAATTTTTTTTGGCAACCGAGTCGAACCCATCCGTTCGACAAAGGGCGCGTGTCGATCTTCCCACTGTTTCTCCTCCAGAGTGGGATGTTCGTGGTTTTCTCCCGAAGCGCATTTACGTCAACGTAGCCAGCTGAGCTGAAGGGAGTACTGAGGCCGGTGCCACCGCCTTGAACGCCAATCCTTCAACAACCCCCCCCCCCCCCTGGGGAAGCTCTTGGTGCGTGTGAGACGACACCGAGCCCGCAAGTGCGACAGTGGTGCGACCTTGATTTCGGAGGACGACGGGTATAGGATCGTACGTTAGCTTCCGACAGTGGGCCCTCAACCTATACCCAATTTCCGCCTGTTCTCAATCTCTTGTCCCCTCAAATCGCACCACACCCTAAGCATCCGATTTCTCAATCTCTCCACGCTCCCTCCTGGACCCGTCCTCTCCCTCCGTGATAATACGAAAGAAATATTCAACCGCCGTAAAATCTAAAAAAAAGTAATACCTAACAAGTTTCCCGGAGGACGCGTGGATTGACTCAAAGAAGGGTTATTTTTTTCTCTGGCCCAAGTCGAGAAGTTGTAGTGGCTCTGTTGGTCAGCCCGTGCGGTGGAAAGAGAACAGAATATCCCCACCCAATTCGGCGGCGGGGTTCGTTGAACGTGTGGACCGTGAATGATAGGTGTGGAACGTCATGGCGCTCGGACAGGAGAATCTCACCGGGATAGGCGTTTGAAGTGGTTTTTTCATGGCCACCTACGGGACAGGAAGTACCGTCCGGGTTTGGAGTACTCCTACTACCTAGGAGGACTGAACACGGCAGTGACTGGGCACGAGTTCAATTCTCTCCGCTCTCAGAACCCTCGGGAGAGGTAGGGGCGTGTCGTGAGCGCAAGAAACAAGCCCTGAAAACGCATTGAGAACATGTGAGGATATATTGTCCATCTTTGAAACCATATTCGAACAGTGAGGGGGTGGGGGACGGAATCGAGCGAAAAATTTCACTCAAAATTTCAGGATTCAATTTTTTTTTGATGGTGTCCTTTTCGCGTCCACTCTGGTCTCATCATCACTCTCGTTTTTTCCTCCCTTTGCCCTCCCACGACCCCGGAACCGCTCCACCTTCTTCACCCCTCCTCCCCCGGAGCCACGCCGAAGTTCCCCGACGGGTGGGGGCAGCGGGTGGAGGCAACATGTGGGTGATTTAATCTCGGGGCGTGTTCGCCGGGAGACTGGGCGGGAGCGGGCTCGGGAGTGAGGGAAAGGTGGCCGTGTGTGTGGGCGTATGTTGCACGCTCCTACGTCATCGTCAACGCACGGGAAGGAACCCGCCCCTCATCCCCCTCACACCGGACCCGTCCCTCGTCCTGTCCCCACCTCCACCCCGGCGATAGCCCCTCCCTCCATCTCCAACGCCACCCACCTCCACCCAACGATTTCATCCCTTTCTTCACCCGAATCATCCCCGTGTTCTCCCTCCAAAAATATGCTTGGGTCGCCTTTCGGCGATGAAATTCAAGTGCTCCCCGCCCAGGAGATAAAAAAAAAACATTCCAGCCCCGGATACTTATTTTCTAACACGTGGGGTGCGGTTCTTGACGCGACGCAGCACGCGACCATACATCAACACTCTCCCCTCCGGAAAATTATCCCGAAGGAAACGGTAGTGCCAGGAACAAGTGGGTACGAAAAATAGCACACATTAGCCTTGTTCCGCTCCATACCCATCTCTCGGTTCGGCATCCAATCCCCGGCAACCGAAACCAATTCGAGCATCCACTCGTGAGGAACGGGAAGGAGACAATCCTCAACCAAGGACTCATTCGGAGGAGTCTATACTGAACGCTCATCCGTGTTTCTCGCTACCCTTTCCCACCCTACCTCCCCATCCCGGGAGTAGCCGGGAGGACCTCGGGTGATATCCCAATGTCGGTCGCTAAAAGGGACCCGCCCGCAGTCTAGTCCCGGATCGAGATCGGTTCATGAAGGAGAAAAATGATCCCTCTATCCAGGCCACCCCCAGCGGAGGTGGAGCAGCAACTGCGGCGGCCATGGCGGCGCCTTCCTCGGGAGAAGGGGAGCAGGGGAGCAGTGGAGGGACCGGCGAGCGGACGTGCCGCCGCCGCGGGGACGACAGCGTCGAGGCCTACTCCGCATCGCCCTTGTTTGACCGCGCACCCACCCCAAGGGTACTCACAGCCTCCTCGCGGGACCACATCGAGAAATAACCATCGTGATTCCGATCGGAAGGAGAAGTGAAAGAGGAGGGAAAGAGGTGGGAAGAAGGAAGACCGACGGAGGGCTCTTCCGTCTTTTTCGGCATCGATCTCCCCATTCCGTTCCGAAAGGTGCTGTTCTTGTGTGTGTGAGGGGACGGGGGAGGGGATCGCAGGGGAGGGAAGGGGGCGGATGCCGTCGGCGAGGGAGGCGGGCGGAGGAGGAGTGGGAGGGGATCTCGGAGCCGAGGAAAGAAAAAAGTGGAGGAAGATCGGAAAAGACTTTGCAAGGGAGAGGAGGAAGAAGGAAGGTTGGGTGGGTGTGAGGGAGGATCATGTGATAAACGGGTCCCTTTAATTCATTTGGGCGTGTTTCGGGCTTCAACACTCTCTTCTTAACCGCGCTGACGGGGCGACAACCCGCGGACGGACGGAGATTCGCGTCGAGATTATTGGTAGACCAGACAGAAAGTCCCCCACTCGGGCCCACTCCCCGCCCATCCCCTGTCTGGATCCGAAGGAGGGAGAAAACAATTGTATAAATATACAGGAATACGGGGAGCGAGGCGGGAGGAGAGAAAGGGAGATAATACTAACGTTGTTCCGCCTCCTCACTGACCCCGAAACCGTCGTTTGCACCACCTTACACGCAGAACTCCTACGGATCGTAAGCGTCTCCACCTTCGCCACCAGAGGCTGAGACGCTCGGACCTGGGATAACAGAAGTATAACAACGGAGGAGAAAGATCGCATTCAAAGGGCCGCCGATCCGTTTTTCAGTTCTTGTCTCGCCACTTTAATCCCTGAACGGAGCGATCGACCTTCCCTCCCGTGTCGAAGAGTGGCTTTTCACTTACCGTCTCCGAGGAGGGTCGAGTATCGCGGAGGTCTTCTAGTGTGCCGTGAGGTTTTCACCGCTCGAGCTCTCCTTCCCCGTCCTCTAGGGACGGGAGGAGGCCCACATCAATCGAGGCGAAAAACCTCCTCACCCCCTCCGACTTCTTATTTCCCAGTCCTCCCTGGAGATATTAGAACAATCTCCGGCAGCCCATTTGATATTTCTGAACAACTATCCCCCCACTCTTTCACTCTCTCCCTCCACCAAAAGCGAACATCTATCTCATCCACATTCCCATCACCTCCTCTCTCTCCCCCGGTGGTCCGTCGCCCAAGTGCGTGTGTATGCGTGTGGTTTTGAGTGTGTGAGTAAGCGCGTGGTTGAACTCAGCGGTGAGGGCGACCGGTGATTTATAGGGGAGACAGGGCACTCGAAAAGAGGAAGGGAAAGGTGAGTTTTTCGGAGGAGGGTTGAGTGGAGATGGGGCTGGGCGGCGTGGAGGAAGAGGGATTGGGCGTGGAGGGAGGGCGGAGGAGGGACACCGCGAAAGGATAGACTGTCCCCGGGGATAGCGGTGAACGAAGAGGAGGTGGTGGGAGGCGTGGGCGTGTGTGGAGAAGTTGACGTGTTTTGTGTGTGGAAGAAGGGTGGTGACGACGTCGGGGAGAAGGAGGTGAATCGGGGTCCAGGGAGGGGGGTAGGAGAAATAGAGGTTGTGATACAGTCAAACGTAATATAAAAGTTAAACGATATATATTAACCCACGCGGAGGGAGAGACTCTATCGGATATACTGCATGCATATATGAAAGATTGGAGCGAAATGGGATCTTATCAAGCAAGATGACCGAAGTGGACGAGCCGTTGTTATTTTCGTGTTGATTTTTTTCATACGCCTCTCTTCAACGACTCTCAGTCTCAGGAGAGGAAGAAGAAGAAGGAAAGCAAGAGAGAGAGAGGGCAGCGACAGGCAAAATAGGGGACGAGAGGAAAGAAGAAAGGGAGCAGAGAAGGATAATCGAGGAAGGAGGGGCACAAGGCGTCGCTTCTGTCCTTTTTCGGAGGTGAGTGCCTTTTTTTTAGAATTTTATTGGCATACTTACCTGAACTCAAAAGTTCAGAAAAATAGTTACCAACTCCAATCTCGCTAATTACAAATTGCCCTAAAATGCGTGCATTAACATAGATGGATAGATTTTAACGTGAATAATAAAAATAATAAGGACCCTTTATCTTAATTAGCAAGCTACTATTTAAATACGATCAGGATTTTTTCAGCGATTAACAAGTTTTCAGCTTTTTTAAATGCTGGATTTCCAGGACCGGAGTGTGATTTCCGAATAAGCAATGATCTTTGTGATCAGCATCTCATCATTTACTACTGTTTCTCAGAGAACGGCCCTACAACAGTGTTTTCCTAAATGGTAGAATACAATGGAGATTTGAAGTTTGTCCCGCCTTATTTGAAATTATAGTGCTCCAAATGCTGAAATCAATATCCAAAAATCTCTGTCCTTAAAAAAAATCAAAATCCATCGAGAAATTTAACTTTGCTATTTCTTGTTATATAGTGGTTAAATATTTATCACGCTATTTTCATCATCAACACTCAACCTTTGGTTGGCAGGGTTTCATGGGATTGATTGCCGAAAAAGTAGATTCATAAACTCAGGTGGTTTAAAAAATAATGACCATTATACTTTCGCCATCACTCAGATGATGAGGTTTTAAAACTTAAATATCAATTTAAACTTGAGCCAGTCACACATTAAAATTTTTTTTATTTTGCTTTATATTTATGACCTGGCATAATCGTCACAGCTATCTCGTACTAGAGAAAATTGCGTAGCTTTCTCTGCTTGTCGTTCATACATCAGATTCCGATAGTCATGAGCATTTCTGTTCGGCGAATTTCGTTGTACGAGGGTCATCCGGAAAGTAGTACCCGTTCGTGAAATAAAGACACAAAAGTAAATATTAACAAACATAAAAAATTTTATTTGAAAGAGGATACTTTAAACTACTTCTCAACATAATCTCCAAGCAAATTAAGGCATTTGTCATAACGTGTGACAAGTTTCTGAATTCCTGCTGCATAGTCCTTCGCCGCCAGCTCATTGAGATACGCGAGGGACCCATCTTGCACAAATTTTTGCATAATGCAGATGGTGTTTAACAATTTCATGAACAATTGTTCGAGAAACATTGGGAAAATGCTCACAGATGTCATCAATTGTGACGCGCCGATCGTTCCTCACGAATTCGTCAACTGAGCTCACCAGTTGGTCTGTAATGACAGACGGTCTCTCCGAACGCTCATCGTCGTGTGTGTTCCCCCTCCCCATGTTGAATTTGCGACACCACCGCCGAACAGACGACTCGTCCATTACATTGTCTCCATACACCTCCTTTAATTGGCGATGAATATCACATGGGCGAACGTTTCTTGCATTGAGGAATTTAATCACTGCCCTCACTTCACAACTGGCGGCGTTCTCAATTTTTTTAAACATTGTAAACAATCACAGAAACAACACAGGCAATGCTAGCGTCACGCAACTTGGCTCAGAGAAGGCAGACAAGCCACTGAAGCTATCTGACCTCGTCCAGCGGCTACTCGCGTCGTCAGCACTTCATGCGGCACGAACGGGTACTACTTTCCGGATGACCCTCGTAATATGTTCAGTGGAAAATCCATGAGTCCACACATTTTCTTGGTTAAATTTCTCAATAAAATATATTAGTATAAGGTTTAATGTGGTGATAACTAGCAAACGTCTTAAATCCAAAAACTTTGGTTTTCATAGCTCACACACGTTTAATGTACGCACCATAAAATTAAGAAACAATTTTTCTGATCACAATCATAAATTGAAAAAAAAGTCAACAATACTCAAAGGTGAGAAATGTTTATTAATGAGAATATTCTACAATATTGCAGTTATACACTTTAAACAACCCTAAAACCAGCAATGCATGGCAGTGAACGCCTGCACTTTAGTTGATTGGGTCTAAAATATCTTCATTGTGAATGCATTTGGGAAATGGGAAATGCTTCCCCATGGACTTTCCCTTCTATCTTTTTACCGCCGCGACGTCGCTTAGCTAGCTGACCAACTGGCCTCATGTGCCTTTTTAGGCCTTTCAATAGGAAAAAGACGCTACAAGACTTTCTCCTCATTCATAATCTATGACTAATGTCGAACAGGTCACCCTAGAAGGTGCAATTAGTATTTCTATCGTCTTTACAGGACAATGGAACTCGCAGGAAATTCCAACGCGTAAAGTGGAGTAAATTGAGAGTTCTATGGCATAATCTCTTCAGAAGAGTACCGTCAATTTTTGAAGTCCATCACTTGTGGTGTTGTATTGATGGTGGAATATGCTTTCCTCACGAAATTCTGTCACTTTCGCTTGGTGATCACTAAGCCGCTTAACATGCAACTCTTGTTCAGGAGATTTCGTTTAGTTAGGAAGATATACCCACTCAGTAATTATCCCCAATTACATGTGGTAAGATATATTCACAAATTCCTCCGCCAGATATTAAATATTTGGTTACTTCAGTCATCTATAGATGGGGTGGGATTTTCTCTGCGTAGGTAACTGGATTCAATACTGTGATAATTTAATATTTGATTGAGATTTTCTATTAACATACTCCTGTCAAAAGTAAGGGGATGATTCCTTTCGAAAACGAACAGGTATCTTCATGAAATACAAATCAATGAATGCAATTAATGCATGCAAATATGTACACTCACGAGAATAGAACCCTTTTTTTGTGGGTAGATGTATATATTAAATTAAAAATAACGAATGTATTCAGATAAACTACCAATTTTTCTTCGAGTCAACGGGAAAAAGTGACAGTGAAACGAAATATCATAGCAGGTGAAAAAGAGCTGTCTGGATAGCCAAGATAAATTCATTGGAACGCTGCGCCGTTCAAAAGTCAATAGTTTCTGGCGTGGCTATTGTGTGTTGGGGGGGGGGGAGGGGCGGTCGGCCCGATCATGAAGTGCTCCAGCGGAGACGGGCATCCCGCGGGCGGGCGGGCGGTCCCGCGAAGCGAAAGCGGACAAATGAAAACGAAAAAAAAATAATAATAATGAGACGGGCATCGGGGTCTGTTCGCCTCAAGAAAAGGATCATTCGTGGATCAGATGCAGTGCCTTCCACCGACCGAAGGCCACACAACGTCTTCTTTCACTAAACGACTAGTTGTGGAAGAGGGGGTCGATATCCGGCGAGGGACGCTTTATCGAGAAAACGATCATCATTTCAAATTTTTGATACAGAATGCATGAAGGGATGCATCCAACCGTCCCTATTTGCACGTGAACATTAGCCACGGGTGGTCCAATCGGTTGACGATTGTACCATCTTTGTGCGATCGGTTGCAGGATGGTCGGCCAAATAACCCGTGACTGCGATTAAAGCATTTATGATGCTATACAAATTCCACGCAGTGTTTCGCGACATGCCTTTCAACTTATCACTTCTCTTCATGATATGCCAAGTTGCATTGAAATCATCATAATTTTTAAGGATTCATTGTATTTTATTAGTAATTACAAGTGGAATGAGTTCAGCTGAATACTATTTTCAAACTCTCCTAATTTTACATCTTGCTATAAGAAATTCCTACACAAATCGAGTATCCGAATTAGCCTAATTCGAAAAGCTCAAAGTTAATACATCGAATTGAGAACTTTACTAAATGCCACAATGTCATATGATTCAAATCTACCAGTACATTCAGTGTTACCAATAGCTTACAATAAGACTTTTTGCCTTATTGCACGACAAAACCGAACCTATCTTACTTAAAATGGGTAGACTTTTAAGTGCAACAATTTCAGAGTGTAAAAAGAGTGTAAAAATCTTTTACAATCTTTAAAAAAAAAGACTTTTAAGTATTCATAATTAATGAAGTCCATTATGCTAAAGCACTTATGCTGTAATTTATTTAAAATATTTTAAAACATTTCCTAACAATTTTACAACATTTCCGGTATTTTGCAACAATTTAATTGTACATTCCTGTGTTATATGCAATGTGAGTCATTTTATACCGTCTATATCGATAACCATGGCAACAGTCTAGAAATAATGGAAGCATTTTGCAAGTTTATGCGTGGAGAGAAAATTTCCACGGCAGTGAAATGTGGAAAAGAGAAACAGTAGAGACATGATGTTTAAATCCGGTGGAATTTCGATACTACAAAATAAATATGAGAATAAAACGGACTGGCTGAGTAGCAAACGAAGGAGTAACTTCAAAGAAAGGTTGATGAGACAAGCCTGTGAAAGGCGTGAGAAAAAGAGAAAAACTAAGTCAACACCCTGACACACGAACAATTCACAGAAAACCGTAAACAACAGGAATTTAGAGGGAAACAACTACAGAGAAAGGCAAAGGATAAGTAAGAAGAGACAATCGAAGAAATGGAAGATTTCACGTAAATGGAGAGCTTGGATAGCTACTACAAAGCAATTCTTGGATTGATACTCAAAAATGGATCATGACCATTTTTATTTTCTGAATTGCTTCATTATTAATATATTTTGATTTGATTTCCTAGAACATTTTTACACAACGTGTGCGTAGATGCGTTAAAGTAATTGACCTTATCCTGAATCTCGAAATTTTGCAGATAAATTGAATTTAAGAAATTATTTAGGGGTAGAGTTTTAGCCAAAGGCTAAGGAGGATGAATTATAATAAACGGGTGATGTCCGGCGCCGGCTCAACGATATAATTTAGATACTTGCCGCAACCCAATACACCGACTGATAACCCTAAATGACAATAATTTTAGTACGAGGGTCATCCGGAAAGTAGTACCCGTTCGTGAAATAAAGACACAAAAGTAAATATTAACAAACATAAAAAATTTTATTTGAAAGAGGATACTTTAAACTACTTCTCAACATAATCTCCAAGCAAATTAAGGCATTTGTCATAACGTGTGACAAGTTTCTGTATTCCTGCTGCATAGTCCTTCGCCGCCAGCTCATTGAGATACGCGAGGGACCCATCTTGCACAAATTTTTGCATAATGCAGATGGTGTTTAACAATTTCATGAACAATTGTTCGAGAAACATTGGGAAAATGCTCACAGATGTCATCAATTGTGACGCGCCGATCGTTCCTCACGAATTCGTCAACTGAGCTCACCAGTTGGTCTGTAATGACAGACGGTCTCCCCGAACGCTCATCGTCGTGTGTGTTCCCCCTCCCCATGTTGAAGTTGCGACACCACCGCCGAACAGACGACTCGTCCATTACATTGTCTCCATACACCTCCTTTAATTGGCGATGAATATCACATGGGCGAACGTTTCTTGCATTGAGGAATTTAATCACTGCCCTCACTTCACAACTGGCGGCGTTCTCAATTTTTTTAAACATTGTAAACAATCACAGAAACAACACAGGCAATGCTAGCGTCACGCAACTTGGCTCAGAGAAGGCAGACAAGCCACTGAAGCTATCTGACCTCGTCCAGCGGCTACTCGCGTCGTCAGCACTTCATGCGGCACGAACGGGTACTACTTTCCGGATGACCCTCGTATATTCATCAATTATCTAACATGGAACAACTTTTCTGGTGCACATCCCTAGGGAGAAATACGTTGAAACATTCAACGTGTCGCGCACATTCATGAAGTATGCAGCCCAGACACGCTCAAAGCTTGAGAATAGAGCAAGGAAACCTAATGCGGTTGATAAGGGGACCGAAATGTGGGACAAAGTGGGGGTGGGAAAAATGTACGTGGGAAGTGTATTAAGGGCACAACAACTTGTTGAGTCCTTCGCGTGCTCTCCATATTTCTTTCCATCTCACTCTCTCCGTCTTTTCACCTCCAAACGTTACCTCCCTATCCTCCTGTGCCTCCTCCACCCCTTTCCCTTGTGCGCAGTTTAGGGCACGACACCAGGGAACCCGAGCGAGAGGAGAAGGAAATAGGGGCAAGGGACGTAGGTGTGGACTCCACCACCCACACCCTCACAATTTGTCCTCCACGGAGTTTTATGCGGCGGGGACAGAAGGGGCGGAGGGGGTGTGGAAAAGAATTGCTGAATGTGCGGAGGAAGGAAACCGAACGCTTTCACAGGAAAGCGGAGTTCTTCGTTCTGCCCCTTTCCTTTCACTTGCACAGACATGGGAAGAGCCGAATGCCATGAATCACATGGAGCGGCGTGACAGAGTTGGTAGACGCTTTAGTCCGTTATCGATTTCCCAATTTTTTAGTATTTTTAAAAAAAGGCCAAATACGCACGATGCTTAATGGTATGAAGATGAGGTGGAATGTTTAAAACTGGATTCAAATCTTTCAGCCTGCCCACTTTTCAACTTGTTTTTTCTTCCAAATCAAAGAACATAATCTATGTCAGGATCTATTATCGAAAAGCCTTAACCAAAGTTATTTAAGCCCCATCGACCAAATATTATTACAGGACGTCCATGGATTGATAATTGATTTGAAAATGCCAAATCGAATCCAAGTATGTAACAGTGTAATGTTTTTGGAGGATTTCGAAGTATCAAAGTAAAAACTTTAAAATAGATGAAGTTTTCTTGCTTATCTATATATCAGATTCATATTTTTATTACATTTTCTTCATTTGGCACTTTTTTTAAGAATACCTATCAATGCATCAATATACATTTTGATGCTTTGGAAGAACAGCTGAACTTAACATGACTTGAATGCCATCAGAATTCATAGAATTTTCTTAACTGTGCGATGAAAAAGACGTTAACCGATTGCTCAAAGGATCATGGAATAAAAAGCCGTTGAATGACTGATGAGGGAGACTGTCAAAATTCAAAAATGTACTGCTTCTTAACCGTGAATGCCTTTTTATTGCCTACCAAAATGCAGAATCATTACAGTAGTAGCACAACATGAAATTTTCAATCCGTGCGTCTGAAAGCAATGTGTCATCGTTAATCGAACGGAATGATGCTGCTTTGCGTAACTTATAGCTGTTGCTTAATCGACCTCTGATGAAAACAGGAGACTAATCCGAAATCCCATTTCCACACGCCAAGCACAAACATATTCCAAAAACCTATGCAATCCATTTCTGAGGAAATAATAATGAGCAAAAAAGTCAAGATTTTTAGTTCTTTCTTTCTACTTTCAGACTCGAATAGTTATCCTTAAGGCAAAGACCTCTCGTGAATTTACGTGACGATTTGAATCACAATTTGAAAAATGTAACTCAGTATATAGTATAATCAGGTATGCATAATGCTTATTTGATAAGGTCTAACATTCTACCGAACATGACAAACATCAGGTTCATAAATATTTAAGAAAATAAAAAAATAATAACAATAGTAACAAAAAACACGAATATTAGTTTCCAGTGTGGAATAGTACCTGATTGATAAAGGTAGCTGTCATTAAACCTGTTCCACAAGAAAAAATGAAATACAAATATCCACATAATCGGGCTATTTCCACTTTTCAATGCAAAAAAAGTTGTAGGAAACTTTGTGGCAGAGTATCTTAAGGGCTTCTTAAAAAAGAAGAGAGTACATTTTTAAAAGTTAAATGATTTAAAAAAAGATAAAGGAACAAAGAATTCACAGGAAATATTTCTTCATTCATTAAAGCCTACTCTGGATAAAATAAAAAGGCTATTATAGTATCTGTGATTTGAAAAAGGCTTTCGATTACATAAATATAGAGCATCTATAGAATGTTGTTTTTAAAAGATAGATTAAAGGATACATTAAATTTATCATTAAAATTATAATGGTTTTCCCAGAAGATCGAAGGATTTATGTTAAACTTAGAGTCGGTGTTAGTAAAACTAATATAACCTAACTTAAAGTCTAACGAGGATCTAAGTTGGGACCTATGTTGAATACTGTATAATCTAATAATATATTTAACATATTGCACTGGTTAAAGCTATTTTTATATGCTGATGATGCTTTCCTAATAGCATGGCATCAAGCTTTCAAAATCGCTGTAAGTGATAAGTAACAAAATAGGGAACATTGAATTAGTGGTTTCATGGCTTTAACCTTATGTAAAATGGCAAACCTTAGTAAAAAATGAAAACAAAAAAATGGACAGTTATAGCAGGAGTGACTTAAGAATGAAATCCATGACTACCTTGTGCATACTAACTACTTTAATCGCTCGCTGCATTTTGCGTTTGCACCGAATCCTTCGACAGTGGTTCAGTAAAAACACGGTCTAGCCTGAATGAACGCTCGCAGACGATTGCCGCTTGGAGCACGTTGAAGGTCAGATCCCACCATCGAGCCTGGGCGGTGGAAGCCCGCTGCGACGCACAGTCACGTCAGGAAAGAGTTGCTCCCGATAATTTTAAACCATACCATGTATTTCCAGTGTGAAATAGCACATGATGTCTTAAGGTTTAGATTTTCTAATCGCCTTGCCAAATTAAAGAAACCCATAAAAATTACATTATTTACAAGATACTTTATACTATCCGCTGTATCCTTAGAGAATCACTGTGATAAGACATTAAGATATGGCGTAATAATCTGGGAAAACAAATATAATTGTTATTTTAAACAGATATCTGTATCATAAAACAGGATTTAAAGGCTTTTTATGTGTCTTAATAACCCTTATAGAAGCGAAGGCTAAAAATTAACTTTTTATTATTATTAGGTAATCTACCGGTTAAGGTAGGTTTTTGGATGGACACAGCTACTAAATAAATATTTTGCGACTCCTAACAAAACACAAAATCCAGTATCCTACTTTACATCAGGTCCCTCTTCATCTCTGAGTACTTTCTTTCTCCCTTCATCCCGTCCAACATCCCTATCCTGTTCCTTCCCTTTCCTCTTTTGCCCAACATTCTACCCTCTATCACAGTTTTAACATCCCACTGCCGGTCAATACTCCCTTCAGCCACTTTTCCTGCCTCCATAGGATTGCTCCCAACAAACCCCTCTCTTCGCCCACCATACCAAGTACTTCCTTGTTTGTTTTCTTCTCTGTCCATTTCACCTTCTCCATTCTTCTCCACACCCACATTTCAAAAGCCTCCAGTCTATGTCTATCCTCCTACTTCAATGACCACGTTTCCGCGCCGTACATAGCTACGCTCCATAAACTTTCTGACTAAAGAAACTACCACGATTTAAGATACATGATCTCTATTGATTGTGTGTGCATGCAACTACGTGTGATTAGAGGGTAGAGAATATCATTGATTAAGAATATTTGCGTAGTTATTGAAGTTCTTCATTCAATTCTCGATCCAACAGACATTACTCGGTAACTAATAGTAAAATACTGAACTAACATTGATTCTATGCACCTAGACGATTGGATGAATTAGATGTTTCGAAACTTTCAGCAAATTAAACCACGATTCCCCTTCATCTGCGCTGAGTTAATAAATGAAAACCTTTTGATTAATATGAAAATTAACTTCATTGGCAGAATAGTTAAATATAACCTGAGAAGGGATGTAAATTGGAAGAAGAATGATATCTGTTTTTCAAAACGTAAATTCAGGCATAATAATTTAAACATCACATCAATAAATTATACAGAAAAATAGCTGTCCTCAAGCGAGTGGATATCACTCCTCATTGGCATAAACCAGAATGGATTGGAATTTCGGAGGCAATGGAACCGGTTTGACTGACGGCATTAATTTATATATCCATAAACGAAAACGACAAAAATTATTGAGCAAATTACAAACTCGGAAAACACGCAATCTAATATCCACGAATAATTTACGCTAATTATTCGGTTCGCAGGTCGAAAAAATGAAGTTTGTTATTTCCGAGGCAATTAAGGTATCATCAAATGAAGGCAAAATTTTTATATCAAATCCGTAATATATTTTCAGACTAAAAAAGTTCATAAAAATATTTTACGGCAATAACGAAACAAAACGGAAATAAACAATTTTAGGACAACATAGTTAGAGAAGCTTTAATGCCTTCATAATTCTGATAAATTTCTGAAAGTACAAATATAAGTAAAAAATATTTTTAATTTTGGACGAACAATTGCATGACTTAGAGCGATATCCATTAAAATGAAGAAATGACGGGAGAGTGGCAAGTGAGATTTCAAGCATAGTAAACCATATTTCAAATTACAATATGAAAGAAGCTCTTTAGAAGAGAAACATAGAAATTCAAGTACACATTATTATGAATAAAATAACCCCAGCGCTGTACAACGGAAATTTTATTTCCTTCGTCTGCAGAATTCGGCATTATACCGTTGTATGTGCGCCACCTGAAGCAGAGGATGTTCTAACGTAAACATACTACCTATATATGTTTGATTATGTACATATTATGTGCATATATATATATATATATATATATATATATATATATATATATATATATTTATATATTACACACACACACACGTAACAGGAGATATAATATTTCAGTGGCTGTAGAACGATGGGCTACTAACGACTGGCCTTATCTCGATCCCGTGGACACCTCTAGGCACCCTCAGCTCGATCCCACCTGTGTAATTTTTCGGGTACCAGATATTTATGGGAAATTACATGCAATACTGGTTAAGAAACCTAATTCCGTACCCTGATAAGTGAATTTCACATGCCGTTATGTTTGGCACGAAGTGGGTTCTAAACGTATGAAACCGACCTTCGAATGGATAACTGGAGAACTGTAGTTGCTGTTTCATGTTTATGTGTGTATATATATATATATATATATATATATATATATATATCATAACATCTCTGTGATCACATTTATAGATGATTGAAGGGAGTAATAACAGATAAATAAACGAAAAAGTGTAAACAAACTTGAAATATTGCAAATTAAAAACTAAATACATGCAAAAATCTCATAACTCATGGAATAAAATCGTCGATAAGGAAAAATTAGCACAACTTGTGTTATAGGTAAAAATGTATTTATTTCGAAGAAATGACTATCCACCCACTTCACATTTGTGTCACTAACTAAGAATTCTGAATTCGTTAATATGATCATGGAAACGCTATTTCCTATAGTCGAAGCATTCATTATTTTTATGAATGTGGTGTATATATACATTGGAGTTACAAACCAGAGCACACTGAGATGAAACAAATTCCCAGTGTTTAATTCTCACTCTGGAGAAAAAGCGTCTTCCAAGGCAATGTGAGACTTCGTCTAAGTGAGACCTTGACCATTGCTTCTGGGATACTTGAAATTAGCACCTGTAGGAGCCTTACCCACACTTCATCATCTACCGCCTCTCTCTCCCGCGTAAAAAAATAAAAAATTCCATTTCCATTTTATGACCTTGCTGGTTTCACATGCATAATTATGATTAAGTATGGCGCATGGGTCATGGGAGGAATGAACGTTGCTCAAATGGGTGGCAAACGAAAAAGAGCACAAATTATGCTATATAGACATGTGGGTATCGTCCTGGAGAGACGCGGAAACCAAAATTCGTGTCTCAACTGATCCTTAAATGGTTAGAAAGGATAATTTCCTTTTTTAGGAGTGATGCTTTCTGGCAAGTATAAATAATACTTATTTAAGAACGCAGTTAGTGGAGATTATATTACGTAATAGTTGCGGAGATTATCTTATGATGGAATTTAAGATCCATGCAGGAATGCGAGAATAGCATTTATGTCGAAACGAACACGGATCATCTTTGCCTAGGGGACAGTACCATTGCATAATGCAAAGCAAACAGTCTTGGTGCTGTTCATTGTAAAATTACTCATGATTTTAAAACAGATTTTGAGATGGGGGACTCAAGCACAAGAAATCCCGAATACCACGAGGAAGAAAAATAAATCCCACCTCCCATTCTACGAGGGTATTTTTAAAGGTTCTCTGAGCCACCATTAGATGTCAGCGCTAGCGCAACAAGTTTCCCGCGTAGTACTAGGCAATCTTTTATGAATAAACACGTATCGCATCGGTCCTCTGGGAAGATATCTGTGGTGCGGACGCCTCCCTTTGTTGTTTCCGTGTTGTGATTTGAGAAGATGGAAAACATTGAGATTCAAACAGTGATTTCATAATGAAAGGTATGATAGCTGAGGAAATTCATGCCGACACCCAGAACACTCTGGGGGACTCTGCTACTTCAAATTCAACTAAATTCAAGAAGACAATCGATTTTAAGATTGGTAGGAACAGCTTAAGTGATGATTCGCGTAGCGGTTGGCCAAAATGTGCCACTACCCCCAAATTATTTCAAAAGGAATGAAATCACGAGAAATGGCTGAAGCTGTAGGGATGTCATCTGAACGGGCATATGGCATTTTACGGTGGATTTGGACATGAGAAAATTATCTGCTAGATGGGTGCCGCGACTCTTGAAGCAGGATCACAAATGGATCAGCATGGAAATTTCCGAACAAAGTTTGACCCGTTTAAAGAATAACCAACAAAATTTTATGCGCCGCTTTGTGGTCACAGATGAAACTTGAGTCCACTATTATGTATACCCCAGAGAAAAACCAAAAGCAATAGAAACATGTTGATTCACCACCAAAGAAAGCAAAGGCAATACGGTTGGCTGGAAAGGTAAGGACTTCAGTTTTCTGGGGTGTGAAAGAGATTCTGCCGATAGATTATCTTTCCACTGGTCAAACTATTACTGAACCAAACTACGCTAATATCCTGGACCAACTACAGCAAAAGATACACGAAAAAAGGCCATGTTTGGCAAGGAATAAAGTCATCTTTCATCAAGACAATGTGCCCCCACCCGCAAGAGTCGTTGTCATTGATTTGGCTCCATCAGATTTACATCTCTCCTTCAAGCTCGACATTTTCCTTAGTTAGGAAATTATCCAACAGCAACGTCCGGAGGAGAATAATTTCTCTATTTAATCTAACTGAAAAACACTTTCTTCAGAGCGAAGATTCTTATTCTACATTAATGTATCTAGTGCACAGATTTATGCTCAAAGGGCCCTTCAAAATGAATTAATTCAGTGGTATTTGATAAATAACCCTATTGCTATTCTTGTAGTTAAATCTGATACCGCGGCGTGTGAAGCCACGGACCTACACCTTTCCTAATTCTATTTGGGCAAAAAACAGCCATTCCAGGACACCCAGCTTCAGTGCTCAACTTAAACCAGACAAGAGGTGCAGTATGATATCAAATGGAATCATCACTAGACTAAAGGAGGGATCCATCGAAGAGTAGGGAGGGAGATAAGTATATGGAAGGCACTGGCAAAAGGAAGGGCAAAACTAATTGGACATTTTTTGAAGACTTCAAGAGAAAGAACCGTTGAAAGGAGGGAGTGCACAAATAAACCAGGGTGGAAACAGGAGGCAAGCAAAACACGTCAGCCCAAGGAATAACATCTATATGGTGCATTTAGAGCCACCTCTAGGGTTTCTGATTCCACGTCATGATAGAACCACCAACATTATTAAAAACTACAATTATTGACTCTAAGGTTGGTTTTTAGGTGAGGGTAGAGCTTACCTAATCGTAAGTTATATGCTGCGTGTGACGCTCACACATTACACGGGTGGTAGGGAGGGCCAGTACCTTTCCCTTTGTCCCCTCTGGTTTCTTATGTCAATCTGGTACCATTCAAAAAATCATTCAGGTTGAATGACGATAAGGACGCCCGGAGGAACCACCTAGAACCGAAACCTACGATCAGCATCTCAGTGCTCCATTTACTGGAATACTACGTTCTCACCAATATATCTGGTTACTGGTATTTTAAATGTTAACGGAGAATTTATTTGATACACACAACGGGGATACGTTGGTAGGCATATAGAAGGTTGCTCGAATCATTAAAACGGTAATGATTTTTAATAAACAATTATATATGCCAGTAGAAATTTATGAGAAAAATTGCATCAATCATGAAACATGCAACCAACATGGTTGACGGACTATATCTCCAACATATTTTCATAGCACATACGTCCTCCCAGAGTAGATATGACTGGGTCAGCACTCTATACATTCGCCACATCATAAGAAAGGAGATGTGCTAATAATGGATGGGAGAGATTTAATTTAAAGGTTAACCTACTGTCTATGAGTGAATCCAAACCTGAGTATTCTAAAACTTGATGCAGTAAAATAATTAGTGCAGTCAATGCACAACTATGACGGAATCATGGGACTGTCACGTAACCACTTATCTCCCGAAGGGATACGCTATAATCTAATCTCGGGATTGATCGCCCATAATGAGGGTGGAATGAGGAAGAGGGACTACTGCGTCAACGTTAGCGATGTGTCAGGACGTTCTTCCCATGAAGCACCTCGGGTAGGGTGGGTGAAAGGGAAGGCTGGGCAGACGGGAAGGGGGATGTAGGGTATGGATGTGCGTAAAGACCGAAGGGAGGAAGAAGAAAGAACACAGAAGACGGGAAGGAGTAGTGAAAGGAACGATATAGCAAGCGATAGAAACACGTACGGTGGCCATAAATTTGGGCTCTTAAGAGGCAGTAATTACGGAAAACGATTCCCAGGACACCAACACACAGCGCGCGTGTCCCTCCCGCCTTTACTCGTACACCCAGCGCGTCCTTCACGTTACGTAGCCATTTTTTATCTGTCCCTTACCCCCTCTCCTCTCCCCACTCCCCTCTACCCCTTTCTCTCCTCACTTTCTCCCGGGGGAACTCACGCCGCTCCACAGGGCGTGCTTGGTTTATGAAAATTAGGAGCGACGCGCCACTTCCGAGACGCATACGTCCTCCTCCGAAGGACGTGGCCGAAGGGTGGATAAACGGCTTTGCTCGGGGATGAATGGTGAACCCAAAGGTCCCTCCTCCATTCCATCCTTCCACCCCTAGGAGCAATTCCTTCCCGTAGACCTACTGCACCAGGAATACCGAAATAGAAACTGCAGACATTATAAAGTGTAAACATCTTTTGCATTGCATACTAATGCATATCAGCAGTTGACTCCATTAAAAGTTACTGTCGCGGCATCATCCGCCGTTATTTGAAAAAAACAGAGGGTGTACACTCGATTAAATACTTACGCGTTACCCTCACTCATGACCTCTCCAGATTGAAACGTATAGGGGGAATATGTGGACAAGCGTTTGGATGGGATGGAAAATATATGCATAATGATAAACAATAATTTGATTTTAGAACCCTTCCTAGTCACTGAATGGTTGCTAGGTGAAAGAATGATTCTTTAACGTCAATTCTCTACCAAATATGCATACATTAATTTTCACAAACAATTTGAAAATAAGGAACATTTTTTTTCATTCATAAAAAGACTTCAAGAGAAGAAAATGGGTATTATGTCCTCGTACAAGAGTTGAACTAATCCATTTATGCCGGAGTGGTAAACGTTAATTTTACTGCAAAAGAAAATAGAAAAGTAGCTATTTAATGAGAGACAGAAACGTAAAGGATGTTAAAATAAAATGGTAGAAAGACGAGCTTCAATGGATTGGTTCAAGAAAGGAGTTACACTTTTGAACTATTACATCAAAAACAAGTGTAATGAACCCTGAAGTGTAACTAGCGTAATGGACACTGTACCGGATTGTCATGAAGGCGACAGCAAGGTTACGGATGCAAGCGTGAACATTTAATTCAGCCGAACACCAAATGAGTCTTTTCGCCGCCAATACGACACGAGCGGGAAAGAAAAAAGGGAAAGCAGTGTAATATAATAACTCCAAAATACCGGAGTCCGCTCGAATATAATTCCATTGGAAGAGAGCCCTCAACAGTACGTGTCTCTTCTGTTGTTTACACTTTCCGCTGGTCGCCACCCGTCACTGGGTCGACACGCCTTTCCACTCCCAGAGAGCTGGATTACTTCTACTCGGGTAGAGAGGGCTTTGATGCCAACCATTAATACAGTCACGGATCTAAACCTTTTTCATAGTGAATCCTTCTTGATACTCAATATTTCCCTGTGATCTAAAACTGCGATTTAACGACGTCATGCCAATATTTTTCCTGATATTGAATGGATTTCACATGCAAATATTTATAGTATTATATATGTAATTAGAGGAAAGAATTTTTAAAATAAAAAATAGCATTGTAGCAGCTAAATTAGTTTGTGTAAGAAGCGATGCATTCACTTTCCGTAAAAATATCAAAAGTAGTTTGCGTAGGCAATTAATCTAATTTTGATAAGATTTAGTTTGACGCAAGATATAATTAAAGTTATTTAAGAATTTCATTGAGGTACTTGGTATTCTTCGAGGAATTTAAGAGTTGAAAAACCATGATTTTGTCCTAGATTACCAAAATATCATCGTCCATATGGATGATAGATTCAATATGACGGTAGGGACGAAATAAAATATGGGCCTTTTTAACAATATATCCATATGAAAATATGTACAATAGAGTCGTTTTACATTGCAAGCGAAATCGACGAAATTAACTGTATGGATAGCATAGACAATATGCTGAATGTTTATTGGGAGAGTAGCCTGAATGGCCACACGGCAAACTAAACTGTGACGATAATGTTGCGATTTCAATGGTATTCCTGTAGGCAATTGGCAACATGAATAAATTTGTTGATGATGCTCGATAGACTCGATTGTCGCAGCGCCGATATACTGTTCTACATCTACTTAATACCTCGCAAGCCACCGCAAGGGCGTGTGACGGGGGGTGTTAGGACACCACCCGTAATTTGGTAAGGAAAAAAAAAACCGCATGCAAAAACCACAAATTCATACATCCACAAAAAGCATGGCATACATTCATGCAAGAACACTTACACCCCACACAAACGCAAACACTCAAACTACCAACTAACATACACATGCACCTGAAAGTATACCTAACATCTTTGCAATGTTTAATTTTGTTCCGACTTGTAAATTCAATGTTTTTAATATTTCTAAAGTGACTTCGGTTTCTTACTATTATGATTTCTGATTGTTCGGGGAAAGAATGAGTATTTGCACCTATCTGTCCCGGAATCTGCCTTATTTTGTTTAAGTTTTAACTGTTTCCATTTTCTCATCGATGATCAGAGTCGAACAAATGAATACTGCACAGTTCCGACAGGAGGTGTAACAAAGGTAAAATCATTCATTGATCTCAGGAATTTGCCGTTCACTTTTTTACACCTACCTGCAAAAAAATCCCCTAACATCCCTCTATCATCCATTATACAATTATGAGTCATCATTCATTATGACACTAGCAATCATCTTACTTGAAAATGCAGATGTATGGAATGGAAGTAATTTTCCATTCTGCGTCCTGCGATGGGTTTGAGATAATTACAATATGGGCATACTATCACGTAAGCGGAGACGAACGTTAAAACAATAATGAAGCGATCAATTATCATTAAAAAAGTTTCTCAAGATTAAAACCTTTTCGTGCAGAGAGGAATATTTTCACATTGAACCGTCCTTTAAATGTGTTTAAATGTTAGCGTACCCGAGTTTGACAGTCGTAGCGTTGGAATATTCATGGATTTTTTCTGACTATTAATAGAGTGGTTAAAAACTTGTCTTTCAATTACATTTTAATGACATACGCGAGAAAGCCCTTTAAAAAGTAATTACGCGTGATAGTTTTTCACCTACACAGAAATATCCGGAACAAAGTAGAAATTAATGGGGTACTAATTCAAAAAGAGTCTAATTCATTCATGTCGATCTAATTTTAGTGATTTGAGCGGGTGGAATTACGTACTTTTTGGAGAATGTTATTCCTATTCATATCGTCTTACTTAAAAAAAGTCAGCGTTGCCGCATCTGCCGCAGTAATCTAAAAAGTTCAGCAGATCTTAATACGGGAGACCGTTTAACATACAGCAATAATGTATTCCACCCATTCCGAGAGTCTCACTAATGTACCCGTAAATATCGGAGTTAGGAACTTTTTTTTCTCTCGAGGAAAACCTAAAGAGAGGAGCATTATGCAATAGGTTCCATCATTAAGGAGAAAAAATAAACATTCCTTAAATCGTGTTCCCTCTTCAAAAAGAAGAAACAAAAAATGAGAAATAAGGATGAAACAAACCAGCTCCACCTCTTAGCGTCCACCTCCCCTCCACTTCAGACTGAGGTTCCCGAAACACCCCTCCTCCCTTCATCCCCCCCCAAGGCCCTCCCTACAGTCTCCGTATACCTTTTACCACCACCCGTCCTCCTTCTTCACTGACGCTTTCAACTCATCCCCTGTCCCCCAAATCTCTTCCTCCCGCACGCTCCCTATTGAAACCAATCTCTCTATTCCCACCCTCACCCGCACCCCCTTAAAAAATTTTTATCACTACCACACCCCCTCAGATTCCTCCCGGCACCCCCTTCCAATTGGACTCGCCCACTCGCGTTCACTACCGCCATCCCCTGGGCCGCGATCCGTATCTCGGAGAACGCAATTTTGAACTCCTTTTTATGTTTTTTTTCCATGTCCGCGCTCGGCTAATGCTCTCTCTCTCTATCTGCGTTTATGGCCGCGTGGGCCGGGTGTGTTAACGTGTCCAACTTCGTTTGCTGAGAGGGAACCACTGCGTCCCGCCGGGTTGGGGGGACGCAGGTGGGGGGGGGGATTTTTGTCCCCCTATTCGTGAGGAAACTTCGCACTGCTGGGCAAATTCAAGGGGGACCATGTCATGGCATTTGGACTCTGAGACTTCAATGCCGAATGGGAAGCTCGGGAGTCGTCTCCCGGCGGATGACATGTTGTTGACAGCTCATTCATATACAAGCATGCATTCATGGATAAATTCAGATTTTTTTTTGATTTCTGAAACACTTAGGGCAATATATCACCGTGACTCTAAAAATACAATCAGCGAAAATTCGATTTCTTGGGTGAAATAAAAAAAAACATTTGATAGCAGGAGAAAATACTATTAATATGTAATTGAAATGGTATTGAATCGCGCTAAGATAACCTAATCAACTACGAGGATTTTTCAATAATGAAGGAACATACAATTTTTATTCGCACTGTTTACAGTGGAAAATTTTTGATTAATTATATAATGCTTGCGTGAAGTGTGATACTATGCATACTGTATATAGTCCACATTTTATTGATATTACCTCAGCATTGCGTAAGAAGCAGCCGTTGCAATTTGAACCATGTATAGTTCGCCTAAGACTGCTTCTGATGGTGAAACACGATTTAACGAAGATGTTTCTTCACATAGGGGAACAAAAAAGAGCCGCATGTGCTAACTCAGAAGTTAAGTGAAGATGATGAACATAATAAACATTGCTTTTCGCGAGATCATTGTGAATTGAAGGTTGTATCGCGGAACCCACCACCGTGCACAAATAAATCTCAAGTTTGATTTTTCTGTTACCAACGTTTAGGCGGCACCCAATGAATTTTTCAATATTTTTATAAAATTATTAGTGTTATTCGACAATTTTTTCCTTCAATGGCTGCAGCGATGTTTATTTTATTTCCGTTAGAGCCGTGAATGGAGCTCCGAGTTCGCCTAACTTTGAAATTGATTTTCCCCTCATTAAACCATTTAAAACCATCTTTCATCTGTGCCATGCAGAAGAACAGACTACTCATATACCATCAGTAGCTTTCATAGATCGCTTACAACAATTTGTTCAGTTGAAAACAAAATTTAAATGCAGCGTCGCGTGTTACCTCCATATGGCAGGTGGACTGAAAATGTTTAAACTTGAAACGGTTGCCGCTAACGCATTATCGGATTAAAATCAATGAAATATGTATCGCATATACTTCGGGATTGAGAGCCTTTGTCCTAATGATTTATGGCAAAACTTAGTCAGCGAAACCGTGAAACTCCTTTGTATATATCCTTTGCTATAACCTCAGAATCGCGAATAAAATATACCACGCTATTGTGTAGTAATACATTATTTTATCAATATTTCAACGCGAGATCTCACAAATCCACCACAATATTCTACTCAAGGGTTGTTCGGGATGGATTTGGGCCATGTTCCAACCGCTACTAAATCATTACATTTTTAAATTCACAATTTTTTCTACTCAATTTCTCTACTTAATTTTTTCTTCTCATAACATAATTCTTTCACCTGAATAGCTAAAAAATTCCCACAAAAATTCGAATAAACAATAAAATTTCACTAACTGGATATCATTTAATAAGTCCAAGGATTTATACAGAATTAAAACCTAGGACTTTAAGATTGGATTTGGAACGCCGTAAAAATCAAACTTAATTCAATTATGCTTTCTAAACACAAAAACTACGCAATTTATAAGTCGGTTTAAAACTAAGCAAAACTTGATTCCCCAAATGCGTTTCCGCATGATTATTTTTCATGCTGCGATGATATTCGGATAGATACCCTATGACGCTTATAGGAGCTCCCGGTTAAGTGTGTTCGTGAAGGATGAATAAGTCAAACAGTCCAGAGGATTCGAGATTTTAAGGGATAGCTTCGATACACCATCTGGTCGTAAGTGAGGAAAGAGATCAACGATGCTAGCGATTTTCTCCAAAACTTGAAGCCAAAAGCTTTTTATTGGATTTTTTGCGACATCTGATATTCGAGCGTGCTCCAAATTTCCTACTGCGATCTGACCACGGCCATTACCAGTTTTTTTTACATCCTCTCCCCCAGGAGTAATTCTCTGGTGGGGGTTTTCATTAGTACGGTCGATCCAGGTTTTTCTTTTTTTACCCTGATACGCACTGCCTTTTTTCTTGATGATTCGTTTTGGCCTCATGAGCTCCATTGATCGCAGATGAAGGTGGAAATTCAACACCTTTTTTCAGAAAAAAAAGTATTATCTGAGAAATTAAAACGTATGACGTATAGTCATTGCGGGCCCATTTCCTTTTTTGTTATCTGGCCTTTCTATGAACAAGTAATTCTTTCTTTACATATACATATAAAAATATATGTGTATATATATAGGTGAAAAATATTATTATTGTTATAAGGTAATCTACCGGTTAAGGTAGGTTTTTGGATTGACACAACTGCCAAATAAATATTTTGTGATTCCTAACAAAACATAAAATCCAGCAACTTACTCTAAATCAGGTCCCTCTTCATCTCTGAGTGCTTCCTTTCTCCCTTTCTCAAGGAGGAGGGAGTTGATGAGAGGGACGTTGAGTAAGGACATTAAGAAAAGACTCGTAAAATAATTGGTTATGGAGCGAAGCTATGTACGGAGCGGGAACGTGGTCATTGAAGCAGGAGGATAGACGTAGATTGGAACATTTTGAAATGTGGGTGTGGAGAAGAGCGGAGTAGGTGAAATGGACCGAAAGCAAAACAAATTAGAAAGTACTTGGTATGGTGGGCAAAGAGAGGGGTTTGTTGGGAGAAATACTATGGGGGCAGGAGAAATGGATGAAGGGGATGTTGAAGACTGTAATAGAGGGGAGAATGTTAGGCAAACGAGGAAAGGGCGGGAACAGGATAGGGATGTTGGACGGGATGAAGGGAGGAAGAAAGTACTCAGAGCTGGAGAGGGACCTGATGTAAAGTAGGATGTTTTGTTTTTCTAGGGGTCACGAATTATTTATTTTTTGTTGTGTCCTTCCGAAAACCTACCGTAACCGGTCATTTACCCTACCTTATAATAATACATATATATATATATATACACACACACATACATGTATACATGTTCCTGATGAATTATCCCATCATTATTATCCTTTTTTTTGTTTATTTATACAAGTAGGTGTAGCGCACCTACTAGGAAGCCCAGCTTCCATGTACCTATTTCAATGAGAATGAATATTTGTCCGCCATATGGCGGGATTTCGTGTTTGAACGTGTATTTGGCTAATAATGCTCATCTTTTTCTTCTGGCTATTCGTGCCATGAAACGCACTGTTCTTATTCCCTATGGTGTTGTGTGATTGTTTACCCACTGTCCATTCCTTTTGTGTGTTGCCTATTTCTCCTTTGGTGGGCGAAAAAGCCCGCTAACGCCATCTCTTGGCCAAAGAATCTGGGCACTTGGTGACATATATGACCAACAGATCTCAGCGTAAATTACGTTTCCTCGATAGCTCAAGTGGTAAGGCTCGGCAAGTGGAAAGGTCCGGTGTCTCCGAAAGTCCCGGTCAACGAAATATTTATACACTTGTGATCTGTCCAATTCCGCCTTCCCCACATCTCCAGTGATCGTCCTTTGTATGTGTTCCTATCCCTTTTCCTTATATCTATCTCCATGTGAATGAATATATACAATTATATCGTGGTGTAATAAGATAGCACAGCAAACTAAAGGCATTCATGGCACACCCACTAGATATCACCACTTAATTTAGCTTTAATTAAATTTTTGCTTAATTTTATTAAGTTTCCACTTATTTTTATTTAATTATTACTGGATTTTAATTAAAAGTGTTCATGCCTTTCATTTTTTACTTTCATTACGCAGATATCTTTACGGTGTTCACGCCAATTTTTTGTCTGCGAAACTATTACCTTATATTACTCGTATCTACTGCTATCTCACATTTCTTGTAAAAACCAAAGAATCAGGCCTTAAGTTACATACCGATATTTAATGCATTTAAACTTTTCGTGAT
Organism: Hetaerina americana; assembly: GCF_022747635.1. Lineage (NCBI taxonomy): Eukaryota > Metazoa > Arthropoda > Insecta > Odonata > Calopterygidae > Hetaerina > Hetaerina americana. Next base: position 52,543,367 of record NW_027287427.1, on the reverse strand, counting down.
TCAAGTTTTATTAGTCCATATCTAACACTACTTTGGGGACTTCAGCTTGGATAATCTATTTTTATAAGCTTCGATTTTTACCATAACATTTTCGATATCTACATAATTAATCTCGGGGCATTAGGCTTTAATGAGGCAGGGAATGTTACTGAAGCCAACCTCAATTAGTAATAATAGTGTTCTGAAATTATGAATATTTGAGGATGGCAGATGAAATATTTACAGATGAGAATACAACTTTGAAAGGAGAGACTAACGCAGTTTTTTCTTTGGCAGAGGTTTCGAGAAACGGAGGAAAAGGAAAAGCATTTAAATAATGAAATAACTTTGGCTTTATCCTATTATTCTTAGAACCTTGCGTCTTCTACTGTGATCCACCTTGTCATGTAATCAGCTACAGAGCCATCCGTCAAAGCATCGTTACCTGAATACTTGACCTGTCAAGAGATCTGCGAAGACCTCTACGTTAATATTAACAGCGAAAGTCAGAAAAGCATAAAAACACTTCTAATGTAAGTCATCAAAATTAAAAAACCCTAAAGATATCTTAAGTGGGGTAATTTTCATACGCCTTTTCTATTGTTCACTTTTTGAATTAATTCAAAAACTAGCAACAGAAGAGAATGGTACCTAATAGGTCGCGACCCCAGGGATAGAAACATAAAAAGGCACGTAAACTGTGGATCAAGTGAGCATTATAATACGGGCTTAAGTACTCCTGACAAAGAACTCACTCGATCTATAGCATCCGTTGAAAAGTTTTTCAAATTTTCGAGACGCCTACACATTGAGAACGAGAATATGAGGCCCAATGATGCTTCTCTATTTTATCTTCTCCAACTGTTTAGGGTTAAGAATATTCTCGCGACACACATTTTTAATGATGGAAAAAAGAAGATCCCCTGGAGGTTTATAACGCGCTTCTTCACGGAGAAACGCATTAACGAATCAATCATCCATTCAATCAACCTTCCAACCAAATTCTCACCTCACGGCCTTCTACTACTTCGACCGATTCGCCCTGCTCCCTATTCCCGTCCGTCCCTTCGCACATTCCTCCGTCCTCCCTGCCTTCCGTTCGTCTTTCTTCTCCTCTTCCATTCATCGACCGCTCCGGGATGCCGTGCGCCACTCCCCGACTCTCTGGAAACGCTCTCTCTCTATCTCTCTCTCAGTTTCTCCCTGACCTCCACGGCCCTTCCTGCTCAATTTATCCCTTCGTGCCCTTCCCCACCACTTTCCTCTTTTCACCTTACCCATAGCTCGACAAACCTTCTCTCTCCGCATGCCCTTTCCCTTCTCGACTTCAACAACGTGGAATCCTCACTCCTCCTCCCCGCCGACCCCTTGCTCCCTCTCCGACTTTCCAACACAACTCCTTCAGGCCCCTCCACAAATCTCCCGGACCCATCTTGGATTTTCCCTCTCCTCCGCTCGCCTCCGTCTTGAGATCTCACTCAGACCTCCCCTCCCCCGACGGACGAGTCCGTCTCGACCCCACCCGTATCTGCTCTATCCCCCACGACCGTAAATTATCTCTTTTCTCTCTTTTTTTCTCTTTATTTCGTGCCTCTTCCCACTATCACCATCCCTGAATTGTCTCAGGGTTTGTTTCCACCAAATCAATCCGTTTACTCATGCATGGGATCGGTCGCGAGCGTTTTCACCGAAGTTTCTCGTGACGTGAGCGTTTTGTCTCACGTCTCTTTAAGCTTCGTCGCTTCACGAGGACGGTTTTATTCAAGGGTGAGTAACGCAAAAGTCAAAGTGAAATAAACCGAGATTTCATCCCGAAATTTACGTCCGTCCGCTCTTGAGCGTTCCCGTTCTGAAATTCGTACCGCGAGTGGAGTTCGAAGGGGACGGATGTAATTTAAGCAAGCGAGACATTCTGAAAGATCGAAAATTGCAATCTTCCACAGCAGTCATGCACTCCGTACACCAAATCTCATAGAAACGCATCGCGCACATAAGTTTTTTTTAACCCCCGGAGTGCAGTTTATTCATTTGAAAATGTGGGTGGGTATAGAAATGGTAAACTTGAAAAGCGACTGGGTGGGTAAAAATGTTATTCATAGCTCTGAGGAGGTTGCCGATGGTGGAATGAGCAGATATGAAAGGTTAAAGCTAAGAGGGGTCAATGGTTTACGAGTTCCGAGGCTTTCTTTGCCTTATTCTGTCGAACGATTCCCAATACTTACACCATTACGAATGTTCGGTCTATCCATTCATCCGGAACATCTAGAACAAACCTAGTTGAGTGTGCAAACTCCGTCAGATACATTGCCACAAGCGATGATGATACATTCCCTACTCCACCTTTTGTGTAAATTCCTTGACCCTAACACTATACTATCTTCCTGTCTCCCTTGTGCACAACGCACCACACGGATCGCATTTTGAAAGATACCCCACGAGAAATCTCTCATTTCATTGTGTTGTAGCTGACGCCAAAGCGGAAAAAACGCGACTACTTTCCTCGATTTATTTCAACTTAGAGAAAATAATAACACATGAATTGAATAATAATTTACTACTCCTGTTGAAATAATGGGCAGAGCGTTCAGCCACTTGACCGGAAGGTCCGGACTCAATTTTAGTGGACACCCATATGGATATGCACAGTTTCTCCCGAGCCGTAAATTTTCTTTATTATGAGATCCTCTTGGGATAGCGAGGGCAGCAGAGGAAAAGAAACTGGCCCTCCTACTCTGAAATTTAAGTTTCGCAATGTCAGTGTTTACTGATATGTTAGCGATGTCTACAATTTTCAAAACCAACTTTCGCGTTGATCACTGTGGTCGGACCAATAAGTTTCAACGCTATATTTAATACGAACAAACTCTTAAATTTTATTTCCATGTTCCACTCTCCAAGATTCATTCCACCATACGCACAATTCGTACAGGAAATATTGATGAATAATGAGAACATGAGTCCAGCGTTTTCACATTCTGATCCTTGTTTCTCGCTTTTTACGAGGTTCCAACTGAGATTCTGACATCATGCCGTCCCAAAAGCTATCTACCTTAACGTTATTCTTAATGAGGGTAACTCATATTAATTTGAAATTGTAATAACAATGCCGATGGTCGCTGGTGCCACTAATTAACGTTAAAGCCAGAGTAATTTAAGGAAAATATTTATGTTGGATTCATTTAAGTAACTTGAATCAACTCTTCATAGTAAGCTGGTTTTCAGGTATTTTTCGGGAGCGGTAGAATATTTTTCAGTCATATCAAATGTTGATTTGATATATATCTTTTGTTTCTTTTAATTTATCACAGCCTTTTATTTTTTCACCACAGTTTTTTATTTTTTCGAAGTATCAAATGTTTTCCCGGAATATTTGTCAGATATTTCCGGGGTCAAACAGATTTCATATCTATTTCTTGTTCGCAAATCTCTGTCTCACTGACACGCCCTACATATATTTTGGTGTGAAAATAGTAAACATAAAACTTAACTTTTGTTCTTTCAGGTTGGTTCTTTGTTAGTGTGATATTAAATATTTCTCAACGTGAATTATGGCCGCCGGACAACCTGAGTTTAACTTCACTAGCGGCTATTTAACGCAAGGTTGGAGATGCAAAATGCTGAGAAACGAGGGAAATTTCATTGGTATATAATGCATTAATACCAGTCACCGAGATAATTGTTTAATTTCTCTTGAATTTCTTCTATCCCTCCATTCACTTATCAAATTTTAATATTTAATTAAGCTAGTGAATAACCAACTTCTTTCAACCAAATTTAATCTGGCCCGAAATCATAAATTTATGGAGTTTAATCACTTGCCTCGGGAGACCCAATATTTCAACATCTGAGGCTATTTGCGCCAATGCCTAAAAATTCTAGCCAACTGATTGACATTGTTCCTATTTTTATAAATAAAATAAAAGGAATTTCCGTGCTAAAAATTAAATTTCAGTGAAGGTTGTGCACTACACACGCACCATATTTTTACCTAAGTCTACTGCTATTGCAAGGATATTAAAAGGCTTTCTTATCTTTGGATATCTTGGAGAATAGGATGAAGGCTGGAAATTAAAGCACTTATTCAAATATTTTCTTTTCTTCTGCTTCGCCCTGAATATTTCAGGAGGGCATTAGCTTACAGTTACTTACAATTATAGAAAGTCGGGGAAAATCCTAAAATGGATTAAAATCGAAAAACGTGAAATAACCTACTGTAAAAATATTATTCTCAAAGTGAAGTTTCCACAAAATCATTTGAATCTTCTAGGGAATGAGATAAATTAGATTTAAAAAAGAAATCGGAATGGAATTAGATAACTCAATCGCATATGGCTGCTGGCTATTAAGCTATTTCACTGGTGTGTTTTTGATTATAATTTCATTCCCTAAATATTTCCGCAATCGACAGCAACTTATGATCAACAAACGCGCGCCGTTAACCGAAATGCATGTCCATCACAAGTCCAGTAGCGAAAATCCTGGAAAATTAGTACAAGGTTGAAAATATTACCAAGGGGTCAACGGAGAACTATGACTTTTAAAGAAAAAAATCAATGAATTTCTTGCGCAATTTCTACAACTTAAAAAAATAAATCTGATTACTAAAACTATGCCGATGAAAATCGTATCAAAGGTCATCTATTAATTTTCATTAAGCCATGGCCGTAAAAACCTACCGTAAAAAATTTCACTAGTTTCTACGAAAAAAGATTTTTTCCTTTTTAATATATCTTTCCAATGTGAATTCTTGAAATCTGACCATTATATGACACATTAGGTAGTCTACCTATCCATATCTATCTTAACGAATATCGAGGAAATGAGCAGAATTCCATGTAATAGGAAACCATCTGCTGATATCATAGCAGCACTGAAATGTCGATGTTTTTCATGAAGATTCTATTCACAAGGTAACCAACACTACCTGCGTAAGAATTAAAAAAATTCTACACACAAAAGCCTTGTTTGAATGATAATTTTCCGGAATAATTATCTGAACAAATAATTTCTACCGTTTATCGAGCTTTGCTATTCATAAGAGACAGACGGATGGATTGAAAACCCAGATTTGCGCAATGCAACGCTAATAAAACGCGTTATTTATTGAAAGTACATGTAAAAACAAATGTAAATCTTCTTTATCTCTAAAATGATGACATAACATGTAATGGGAATCTACTAATGCATGGCTGCGTTCCATACACAGACAGGTAAAATTTACAGCAATCATGTATTCCGCCAGAATGTACAAAATGAACATAAATCTATTTAATAAATGAAAAAGAAAAACTTTGTTCCAATCCACAGTTTTTCTTTTTCATTTATTAAAATGAACTTCCACAAAGTTGAGGCTGAAACTATTGAGATAAATCTATTTTATTCAATTTCACCTTCAATAGTTATTCATTGAGAAACTTCGTTCCGTACCCTCACAAAAATTCTCATTTCGTGCACTATGGAGCCGATGAATGTTTGCCATGGAAAGAATTAGTCATTTTACCTTTTTCTACAGACATGTGCTTTGAGGACTAAATCTAGGATTAAATTCTTCCGCTTTTTTACATTTTTTCCCTCCTCCCAACATTTAGACCTAGTGCAATCATTCCAGTCGTAAAGACTGGAATGATTGCACCAGGTCTAAATATTGGGAGGAGGGAAGAAATATAAAGAAGGGGATGAATTGAATCCTAAATTTATTCCTTTTGGGGCTAAATACTGAAATGGACTGCAAAAGAATAAATATATCTATCAAAATAATCAAGTTACTTCTAAATATGTGCATACATGGTACATAAGCAAAATTACTGTAAGAAATAGGAATTTTTTTTCAAACTTGAAACTCAAATGTATCTAATCCTCTTACTCATGTAGTTAATATTTACAAACATGGTACCCAGAAAGCCACCGCTAGGGTGTGTGGAAGGGGGTGACTACACAACATACCACTTTTGACGCAAAATTCTTTCCCCCTTTTGCGTGCTCGTATAAGATTATCCTGATCCCTTATCGTTCGTGGGAAAAATACATCAAATCTACCTTTTTTACACTCAATATTAATAAACCAATAGCAATATTAACAATTAAAATTAATTAATTAATCTCTAATTTTATTTACATAAACCCTCCCACTGTAGGACGATGCGGCTGATATGCATTTTCAATATCATCGCTAAGGGACAAGTTATTCATTATATTTCATCTGTAATTTAACCTTCACTCCGTGAGTGATTCCCAGCCTAGCTCCTCTAATATTTAGGAACTATACCCCTTTTTTCATGACAACGTTTTACAAATCCATCTCGCAATCTAATTTGCAATCAATCCAAGGTCATCAGGATCCCATATACTAGCAGCGTATTCTAGATTAGGTATAACCAGCGCAATATAACATTGCCCTTTCACATTTCCGTCATTTTTCCCCAATACTCTTATAATTAGTCCTAATTTTTTCTTAGTTTGTCAGCATATTCTCCGTATATATTTCACTCAAGATTGGTCATGAGTAAGGGTAACGCCAAAGAATTTAATCGAGTCCACACTTTTTATCTCGATATTGCCAAGTGTCACACCCGCGTTGTATAGCCATTAGGTCATCTAAAAAAGCTGCTTTATCCTAAGGATTGCAGATATCTCTGGAAACCACTGCATCTTCGTCAAAGAAATATATCTTACTTGTGACTACGGGGTTAATGCCGTTGATATAAAGAAATAATAAAAGAGGTCCAATAACACTTTCCTAGAGAAAATATGAAGTGGCTTCTACTCAATTAGAGCTAACACCATCTGTAATTTATTTATTCATTTAGCCTTAGACCGAAAACAGCACTTGTTGGTCTTTACATCCGACTATTAACAATGAAAACAATGGCGACGATTACGAACACCTAAGCCCTTGGTAGAGGCAAACCCACCCAGGCGGGAATCTACTATTTAACTGCAACCATTTAACTGCTCTTTGTACGCGATCATTAAAAAAGTCTTGATAATTCAATTGAAATGTGAGAAAAAAATAAAACACCAACCTTTTATATTGTGGCTGAATTAGTTCGATAGAGTGGGATGCCCCAAGTATTAGAGAAAACGTCGACGTTTACTGATGATATAAACCAAACAAACGCTCATTGAAATACGTTGATACGCTTTTTGATGACCAAAGAAACCATAATTCTGTTTACTCCGATCTTACGTACACTAAAATGTTCTTAGAACGAATTCACATTGCTTGAACAAGATGCACTCAGCATGATATTCTCCCACAGACATTGACGAAACAATTGATACGTCAATCATGCGAATGAAACGAACCACTAAATCCAAATTTCTCGGGCATGTTATGCCGAGAACAATCCTAGTTAAATGAACAAAATATTAAAATATATATGAAGGAAATATTTTAGTTTTCTAACTAAAAATCTATTTGTACCCTAAGTCAGAAACTGTTCCTTGAAGCAAAGGACACAGCAACCAAATATAAATCTATGAGTGAAGTCAAGAGTATATTCATAAATAGGTATGGCGGGCAAAGGAAGATTAAGAAGAAGGATAAGTTTGCGTGAATATGCAAAAGGAGATGTAACGCATATGATGCATGAAACACTAAACATTGCGAGAGGGTTTTCTAGGGCTCAATGTGAGTGCACTTCTACGTCGGGGATACTCATTTTCTCTCTCACAGATCCTTTTTCATCTCCTTCCCTGCCCTATTTCTCCCTTAATGTAGTCCCGTCTGACACCCCCCCCCCGCCCCGCAAGTCAATAACCTCCTTCCTCCTCAATCTTTACCCGCTTACACGGTTTGACTCCCACCCCTACTGCGCCATACACTCACACCTACTCGTCAACCCATCTATGTACTTATCCCCCGATCGGAGACTTAAGCCGTACCATCTACTCTTACATATAACTCAGCCTGATTTTTACATATGCAACTGGTATATCTTTTCATGAATAATTGATACTGGTCATACATTGCGATCTCTGTCTTTACCCGACAATATAATAAATGACAGCTCTCATTCCTGGAGTTTCACTTTGATTGGTATTTAACAGCTTGTGATATGAATAAATGCTCTTTTATCTGCGGCTCTCGTTTTGTATACGTATCTCCATACGTAATATCAATCGTTAATATGTATCTTCTGCGTTCTAAAACTGTTTCAGTTGAATTTTTAATAGAAAAAATTCACGGAAAAGTGATTAGAAAATGTCGTGTTTACACAAAACAAAGACATTAATCTCAGAGTGCATTAATTTATAATAAATAATGATATTTATCTCAGCATCTACTTCGTTCACACTCATTACTCGTAATGCCGTTTTCGGGGCAGGGAAGATGAGCCCGAAATTACTAAAGAATCTTCTGCAAGATTTCACGCAATACTTTGCTTTTCGAAAATGCATCGACCGGGGGATAAAATGCCGTTCGTTTTTTATATGGATTAAAATTCCTGGATTTACTATTTTGGCAGAGTGTATTAATAGCGTGCGGGATTTGATTTATTCCCTCTGCATCTGAATACGAAACAACCTGAAATAGCAGGCACCGTAACGGTTAGTCCAACGGGTAACGAGCTCACAGGCTACTGGATCGTCGATAAAACACGTTACGCGTCGAGACGGTGGGCAGGGGGTCGCGATCGATAGTACGCCGAGTTACGCAGGGGAGGGAGGGAATACATCAAAATTTTATATTAAACAGAACTCACACGGTGAGTTTTAACATATCACCGACAAAACGACACGACGGATGCGCCCTGAGTGCTAAAGTTTAAGATCAAATAAATTTATTTAACGACTTTCTTTCCTCTATTTTCCAGTAGCTTTCCCTCTTTTCTTATTTTGGCACCCACGGAAATAAAAGTAGACGCATTTTCTTCTTTAATTAAAAGACTGAGATTTAAAAAGGTCATTTGTGATTCCTAATATGTGATTAAACTTTAAAGTTTCTTCTTCGAAGAATTAAAGTCACCATTGGATAGGTCACAAGGAAAGCGAGCGATAAGGAAGGAGTCAGATGGCTCTCCACATCGTTATTGAAGAGAATAAAGATATAGTCTACTAACGCTCCCAAAATGGTAAATGGAGACCCCTTTGTGTTGCAGCAGAGTACGTTAAGGCAAATATTATGCTTTAATGACTAGATTGGGTATAAAATGATGATACCAACAAAATATTCTGCGAACTTCCTTAAGTGAGTCTCCTCGTACAAGTCATGACAAAGGAAAGAAATATGAGCGCAACAGGAAGGCATTTTCTAGCGTTTCCTTCAAATGTTTTGGTCTTGGATTGTACGTAACAATGACGAATCTTTGATTAAATTTGTTCGACGGAATATTTCCGAAACTTTGCCATTGCTGACCTACCTGCCGACGTAACGCGAAAGTGGAATTATATTCCTTGACTTTGTGCGTAAAAAACTCCCGACTCATACTTAATAAATATTAATTTCAACTTAGGTTTTTCGTCCACTGGTCTCCACACACCAACAAGGAAAGTACATCGTTTTATTATTTTACCATCTTTGCAGAATTAATATCTCTCGTTTCCGCCAGGTAGCTCGGTGCTCTAGTTCGTGGAGTATTCTATGACTTCTGACCGAAAAGTGCCGGACTAATATCCGGACGATGTCCCTGGATTCCCTCAGCTAAAAATACCCAAGCTCGGCGATCTTCTGTGCGACAGATATTTTTTGGAAAGTAGAAACGGAACAGGAAAAGGGGCTTTGCGCATTCGCTCCCGAATGCATGAGTCTCACATGTCTTATGGCTTTGCACTGGATTAGTTAATATCTCCTCCCTCCGAGTATGGAACCGACCTCCGTGCCGACGGCATTAGTCTACTTTTCGCAGTCAATGCCCATGGGAACGGGAGACAAGTTAGGAGCGGTCAATTGGCGATGCATGGGATGAAGATGGATGAGATGTGGAGGGAGTTTTTAAGTGGGGCGTAAGATTAAGCGGCGGGCGGAGAGAACAAGGACACCACCCCACGGTGAGACGGGAACGGGGGTAGGGGATACGGGGGTGGGGGGAAATGTGTCAGGTGGCCTTAAGGGGGTCGATGTCCGAGGGGTCGCTCTCTCTCCTGATTCGGGTGGGGGCGTCTCCGACGCCTACCGGTGTCGCAGGGATCAATCTGGGAGCAGCCGGAGGTCCTCGGGAATGATTTGGAGCATCATTTTGCCCGTGCCGCTGTTACCGCTGGAAAGGTCAGAACGGCTTAGTTTTCGATCTGACGCTCATTTCCCTTTTCCTAGCCCATTCATATCACAGTCTTCATGCTATCTGCCAAAGATTTGAGATCATACAAGCGATATTCATAAGATTTGAATCGCGCTTTCAAAAATACTCCCAGCATTAAAGCGAATATTTATTTTTCCTCCGCTGTCAGAGATCCGTCTCTAAAAAATTACCGTTAAATTATATTTTTAATGGGTACGTATTTATTATAACTTATCTATCAATTAATTCACCAATCTATAAATGAATTAAGTAAATCCTAAAAAGATTCAACGCTAGTGGGAATCATAAAAAACAGTAGCGTGATATTAATCATCCTACTGCCTAGAAATTAGACTTGGGTAAGTCCGGATAAGTATAAATGTCAACTAAATGCGGCGAGTTTTTGGAAACTTGGCTGGTTTTGTGGTAAATACAAGATGATTACGTATAATATAGACATGTGGAGGAAATATTGGGTTTTGAAATCGTATGGATTGGTTGCGTTGATGGATAAGGGTGAAAGGTATTTGTTTCACTGGTTTGGCCATTTGATATATTTGATAAAAATCAAATCAAGACGCAGATATACGAGGGTTACTATTTATATTTTGAGCCTAATAATGAAAAGACAGTAATTAGTTGTTGAAAATGGCTGAAATGTTTTTCGAAGTACTCTCCATGATAATCCATACCCTTTTACATGCGCTGGAACCAATTTTCGTGGCTCTTTTTCCACTCCGATTGAGGTACCTCCAAAACATGGTTTTCGAATGCATCAAAGGCTTCTTCAGGCCCCGCAAAACGTAGGCGACGCAATTTATTCTTGATAAACCGGAATAAATAGTCATTTTGTACTAAATCAGGGCTGTACTGAGGATGACGTATCAATTCCCCATTTTGGCCAATCAAATAGGTTGTTATTTCAGCCGATCTGTGAGAGCTTGCCTTGTCATGATGAAGAATGATCCTTCGTTGCCACTTCTTATTCCATATTTCACCACGCACCTCTGGTAAATAAATACTCTTGCACCATTTAGAATATATGGTTCTACGCTGCTCTAATGGTACGGTTGCCAAATGTCCAGTTATTCCGAAGAAACGCGATCATTTGCTTCGACGAGCTTAGTGCATGAATCACTTTTGCCAGATTTGGCTCGTCTTGGAAGACCCATACAGTGGATTGCTGCTTTGTGTCGATCTCATACGCATAAATCCAAGATTCTTTACTTGTGTACGCAGATGTTATATACAATATTGATTCACCACGATTGTATTTCTTCAGCATTTCTTTGCTTAAATTGGCACGAGCATCTTTTTGAAATTTTGTCAACTTATGCGTGATCCAACGCGAACAAATTTTTTTCACAGCTAAATGTTCATGCAATATCTTATTGAGGCTGGTCATACTAATCCCCAGGGATGCCTCAATCTCATGATAAGTAACATGAAGAGATTCCTTTACCAGTTCTTGTACAGCATCAATGTTTTCTGGCACAACACTGATTTTGGACGACCTTCACGACTTTCGTCGCTGAGCGAACGGCGGCCATGATGGAATGCGTTATACCAGCATTTCACAGTTTTAAAGTATGGGGCTCCTTCGCTAAAAGTGAAAGTAAGTTGATCGATTCACTCGTCTTAATAATCCATGTTGAAAGTCGGAAAAAATCATCGAACGAAAGTGTTTACGAGTTAATTCCATTTTTTCGCGGAGACAAAATTTTCAAGTCACTGCAAACAACACAAATTATGGCCGAACGACAGAATGTTTCGAAGAAAGTTAGTGTTAAAAGTGTCAAAATTTCAGATGGAGACGTCAGATGGCGCCGAAAGAATTTCAGAGTTGTCAAGGTTCAACATATAAATAACAACCCTCGTATGAGAAAGGTGTAAATAAAGGATTGAGAGAAAAAGATTACCTAGGTTTTAATGGGTGTATTTGGTGGAGAGACTCTCAAGGGTAGAAGCATTAAAAGTCTCTGAAACGGAAGAGCATGCGTGAATGTTTGAGGCAAAAGAAGTCTGACAGGACAGAATTTGATAGGAAAAAATTAATATATCAGAGTAATTTTAATCATAATCCGTCATATTTCACTAACTTTCTGAGATAGAGCGGCTTTAAGGGTATTTTTTCGTGCACGCATATATTAATTAATATACAACTAAGTATTCCTAAATATTTATTCATTGAAAATGTATAATAATTATTGATCAATGACTTTCTCCCCAAATTTAGATTTCCTAATTTTTTAACGGATCTTTTAAGTTGATTTTCGACGATTAACGAAATTAATACCATCCCCGTAGCTGGCCAACTTTTTAGGCAATATTTATTCATCATTCATGCTCGGTATCACACATTTAGATGAAATGGCTACTAATTCCATCAAGGTTTAATTAAGCAACGAAATTTCAACGCGCGCTTTAGGAAATTATAATTGCCGCCGTGAAACGAGCATAATTTGTACTTTGAAAAAAAAACATAATTTGCAATTTGTATTTATGTTGGTTTAAATCGATAAATGCTACTACAAGTGTTTTAAAAACTAGCCATTTATGCCATCAAAAAAGGAAAACCATACGCCTACACAGTGTGAATATACGCTGCTTAATTTGTACATTTGGCGAGTTGGGTAAAAATTTGAGTACCATAGGTCATGTGACACACTTGTCCACCAGTAATGAGAAAGCTATGCATTTATAAGTTTGGCTTTTTAAAAAATAAATATCTGAGGGACTCCAAAATAAACTGATAGTCAACAGTTTTGCGGTGGTTTCAGGGTGGTGATGTCCTACTATACCCCAAAAGTTATGTGTAGCGCATGTGCCAGATGGAGATGAATCGAACATCGCGTAGCACATGAACTGTTCGCAGTAGGTTTCCACACCTATCAGTGCCTTCACTGTCGGAATAATGTACATTTCAGTTAAATCCCTAAGAAAATGTCTACCAATTCGAAATATTTTCTTAAATCGACCAAAAGTATATATTTCCGCTGAGGTAATGTACCACTTGAGTAGTACCAACGTCAACTTCTCATCACACCTTTCACTAATTATACCTTTCCTTTACCTTTCACTGAATCGATGGTGGAGAGAAAAAATTATTCTCTACACTCTAGTAATTTTGTGGATAGCGCGCTTTGGATTTCACTCCCTTTGCTATCACCGACGGAATAATTCAATGCTTCAGCCACTCAAATCAAAAGGTTTTTCCATGCTTAAATTGGTCCTTTGACAATAAATTCACAGTCGATACTGCAAATAGATAGACTCTCGAGCATGGAAGTCTATGAATAGATGTACCAAACTAACCGCCGAGCATGAAGTTGCGCTCATGGGTGTGTGTTATTTTACGGGCATATAAACGAGTGTCAATCCCGTGATGTCCCCCCCTCTCCCTTCCCCTTTGTCATATCATTTCCCTTTCCAAACCCTTGAACATCCCTTTACCAACAAATGCATCACCTTTGCTGATCCCGACAGCTTTCCCACACCAAGCTTCCTCGATTATTAAAAAGGGTGAGTGATATGTTCGGTGCGCTGGTTGAAAATCCATCGAAGCGGACCCACATGCAGTCTCTCCCAGCCTATTTAACAAATGCCACATACTCTTTGACGCCCTTTTGTGATTTATATATGTAGAAGTCAGAAAAATTAACGGGGTCGCATGCGTTTGTTTTGGGTGTCGCTGACTTGCAAGCGGAGAGCTCTGCAGGAGTGGCAAAGAGTGCATGTGCCCGTGGGTAATCTACAAACACCAGGGTGCAAATTGATTTTTTAGGGCTAATCAAAAATTTTTACTGCTATCAACAAGATATGCAGAGGTACAGAAATGTGTGAACACAGATAATGGACGGCTATAGAAAACTAACATAAACTTGATGAATTCTGATATATCTAAACAATCTTTATCCTCCTATTTTTTGCATTATTCCGCCTTAAGTAATTTAAAACTCGTTATTACCGTCTTAAATGCATTTTCTATTTAACACCTTTCCGAATTTCTAGCATTATCGCTCCTATGATATCTTTGAAAATATCACCTCCTCCAATTCCCACTTTAGTCACCTTCGAAATTGTCCTCTCCAACTGCAAATCAGAGAATGGATTTGAAAACAGGATTTTTGGATGGATAGAAGGTAGATAAAAACGTTGAAGAATTGATGAAGGCAATGATAAAGGGTCTATCCCAAAAATAAGTAGAGCAATGCTCATCGCTTTTTTCGTTTCAAAAATACGTTATCCGCAAAGAGTTTGTGGCTTAGGTCCAGGAAGTGAACGGTAAGTTTTACGTAGAAGTCCTCGAAAGGCAGCGGAAAAGGTTGTAATCCGTGTGGAAGGATATTTTTGCCAAAATACGCACCATCCCATACCTCCTTCCTCGTGACCGAGTGCCTGGCCAAGTACAAGGTGGCAACGCTGCCCCAGAAGCCCTACAGCCCTGGTATGGCACCGCCTGACCTCTATTTTCTCTCTAGAATAAAAAAGGAGCTTGGAAGGGCAACCATTTTGGAACGCTGGAAAACGTCAGAGAGGCCGTGACAAGGTGCCTGAAAGGGGTTTCCGTCGACGCTTTCCAGGAAGCGTACCACGATTGGCAAAAGTGTTGGCATCGGTGTGTCGATCCACAAAGGTACTATTTTAAAGATTTTGGTCATTTTTACTTCGATGTGCAAAAATATTTTCCCCGGATTTATGCTACTTATTTTAGAGACGGAAAATTTAAGTGCAAACAAGGATTGATAAAATATGTTACGGAATAACTAAAATCAACATTCAATCGGAGGATAACCTATGGTGAACTGAGGCCCACATTGATTAGCCTGACTAACTCTCTCTGCATCTTATTTGCTCCATTCTTTCCCGTTCCCATGACGCAAAAGACTGAAGTGTTATCTACGCTCACCCACTTCCCGCATGCCCCTGGCTTTTCCGTGAAATGTTTAAATCTATATTCGACCCTTGAGTAATATTTAATATAGCAAGAGCCCCGGTCTACGGTTCCCTTCTTTTGGAAACACAATTATTCTCCTAAAGATTTCATTTTTAACTTTGTACGCATAAAAACAAATAATATTATCTTTACAAACCGTTCGGGACACTTATAAAGATCAGCCAGATTAAAGTAACCGAAATGGATAGCGTAGTTAATTCTATTCAATAATTTTCACTCAGTTTTGCATTAACAGATGAATGAAAATGGTTGGAAGGTGAAAGAAATGCTGCACTTCGTAAAATCATGGAATTATTAATCACTCAATTAGATGTAATTTCGCCATGATCCCAGGTCACCTTCCGATGATAAAAGATCACAAGCACATAACTTAGGGCAGAAACGTTTCATATTTTTTTAAGATTCCATAAAAAAACACGTATCAGAATTGGTCTCAAATTTATAACATGGGAAATTCATTGGCAACCACGTCCAATTTTACCACTTCATACGGACAACTTTGACCATAAAAATTGTTGTTCAATCGTGGGCAGTCCTTCATCAAACAATATACCGCCTTTTGGTTACCTACTCTATCGATTAAAAATATTGCTCGTCAACTATCGACTATTTTTTTTTTTAGATATTTCCAGCATTCATTCCAGACCAGATTTTCACTTTTTTCCCTCATTCACGACCGTTTTTCTTTCAGTCGTTTATTTTATTTTTTTCATTTTCCTCACTCCATCACTGCCGAACTCCGTGAGCATACGGGCACCGTGATGAAATGGAAACCTTGATTAAAACTTGCGACCCGTGGAGGAGGCACGCCTGGTTCACAACGTCCCGCACAAGTGCGAAACGTTGACATTTAATTGGGAGTCATGGTTCCGCCGCCGTGTACTACACCTGTATTTCGTCCTTGGGAGTGCTCGGTGCGTCCCAGGGCAATAAGGGACATTACTCCACTACTCTACTTCCGTCACTCAAGGCGCTCTCTGACCCCGCCACACCCTCCACCTCCCCTTCGACAAATCCTCGACCCCCTCCCACCCAACTACATCGGTCGTACATCCCGCTGCACACCCTGCATGTAGTCCCAACCCTACTCACATCCTCCCTCGAACCCGTTCATCCTCAACCTTCCCTCTTTCTATCCCTTTCATTCCCACCATCCCTTCATCTTCTTCACACTCTCGTCTTCCCTACGTCTGTCTTCCTTTCTTCGTGTTTCTCCATCGTCGTTAGCTCGTCTCCCCCCCTTCATACAAACCCTACCTCCGCTCCCTTGAAACCCCCTCCCACTCACTCAACCTCCACTCCCCTTCCTTTCCTCTCCACTCTCCCTCCCTCCCATACTCTCTCTCTGTGGGTCGCTTCGAAATCAATAAAGCTACCGTAATTTCCAGCATGTCCTCCTTCCCTCCCTCTCCGCCTCTCTCTCTCTCTCTGACTCCCGCCCCGCCCCTCTTCCTCTCCTTTCTTCCACGCCCTCCTCTTCCCACTTCCCAATCCCCTCTCCCCAATTCCTGCCTTTCTCTCCCCTTTCTTTTCCTCACAATTGCGTGTGGGGGGTCGGAACAGCCCGACCATTCCCTCTCGAAAGCGAGTAGTGTAGATTTTAGGAAGGAGATGGTCAATGGATATATAAAAAAAGTAAAAAGGTTAAAACAGCTTGGAGGCGGATCTCCTATGGAAGGATGGGAGGGAGATGGTGAAGTTTTATGATCAGTGTTTGGAGATTTTGTGAAGTTTCATGCCTTGTATCAAATACAAAAGAAGTTTTTATGAATAAATTAATATTGCTTTCTGTTCCTCATCGTGACTGTCGTTCACACAAATATCATTTGGGTAGTTTGGTCACTTTTGTGTGGTTAACGCACTAGATAAACGATGAAAATATACTTATATAAAGAAAGATTTTACGTAACCGTTAATTTGCAACGAAGGGGAGAGATCAAGTTCTTGTTCTGCGCCTCATCCCTATGGATCAGGTCACGCCGAGCGTTTGGGCTCAATCCGACGACCTTAACGCTGATTATTTGCAAAACGTAAATGCGATCAGGGGTTGGTACCAATGATGAGAAAGTTTGCCACCGGCAACTTGGATATTAACATAATGCATTTCTCGGCAAGTAGGTATTGACAATCATGCTCACTCTTAACAGACATTATTAAAATTTTCAAGGGCCGTTTCCACCGTCAAGTAATGTAAGTATCGGCACTTCAGGACCAATACCTAACTTGACCAATAATTCAAGCTACCCTTACTTATGGAAAGTATCCTCATATTTATTGGTACGGTAACAACCTATGGTTATCAATAACACCCGCAGAGAACTATTCTTATTTCGCCCAATGTTTTCCATACGCAAGTAAACGTCGAGAATGGACTTTAATAATTCTTCCACTTTCTTTCCATATCACTTACTTTAACTTTCATCACCTTTGCATACTGAGCTTCATTCTAACTATGAGAAAAGACTTATAATAAATTTCCCAAATCAAATGAAAAGAACTCCTACACTATTATGATACGGCGACTTGTTTTTCTTCAATTTGTTAACCTTCATCCTAGGCAAAAATACCATACATTTTTACCATACAATAACACTAAAGGATGTCATAAAATCTGTAGATGAAATCCTCGCATGGAAACCGTGTTGAGAAAAAAAACTATTTGGGTGGAACGGGAAGTGTAAAATTGCTTTCGCCCTGCGTTCTTAATATCCACCGAGAGTGACAGCCAGGTCGGTCCAAATCCATCATTCGGAAAAAAACCAAATTATGTCGGTCTATGGGCACGTGGCCCCTTGAATAAACCCTGCATTTTGAAGTGCTAAAAATTATTCGGGAACGGGATTGGTTTTGTCCAAAAAAAAAGAACTTTTGTTCGCTTTTAAAATATCCCCGGCGCACACGGGTAAGCGCTCCTTAATCGCCCGCACTACTCCTACCCCCGCCGGGCAAGATAGATGGACAGCATTAATGGGCGGAGAAAGGGTACGGTGAGGGAGAAAGTTGTTGGAGGAAAGACAGAGTGGAGTGAAGGAAGGGGAGAGGGGGACGGACTCGACTCAAGGGGGCGAAACAGGGGGAGGCGGCGGACTAAGCGACAGGTGTAGGGAAGGGGGCGCGAGAGTGTCGAAGGGAGCGGGAGACGGATGTGGCTCTTGGCGAGGGAGGGTTAGCCTTTCCCCCTTTCCCGCTTCTGCTATATAAATTGAACTCTCGCAAAATTAAGAACGACGAGAACGTAGAATTGCGTTCTGACGTCCATGACGAAGGCTGAAATCGATATGGAAAGTAAGAAACTCGCCAGTAATGACGATTAGGGGGGAAAGAAATCTCGAGTAATGACAAGAAAGAGACCGTTATAATATTCCTTAAATTTTAGCTCTAAGTACAAACGGGAAAATACAACTAAAAATAATACATCTACATAATACCCCGCTAGCCGCCACAAGGGGTGTGGCCGGCGTGCTACGACACCACCCGTAAAATAGAATTTAACTACAGGCAAAACCAACAAAATATGCTAATGAACACCCACATAGGCAAACATATTCATTAAAAACTAAATTAAACTTTCACATATGCAAAGACATACACAGGCAACTAATGTATACGAACCCATGCACCTGAGAATGCAATAATTCTCTACGCAGTGTTTGATCTTGTTCCCACTAATAATACGTAACATCGACTTCTATTTTTAATAATTATTATTCCAAATTTTCTGAGGAAAGAACGGGTATTTATAACTGTCTGTTCTGGAGTCTGTATCCCACATCTTATCTTTGTGGTCCAACCTACCCAAGTAGAGAGGGGCGATTATGGTTCACTTCGTGTCATAGTTAAACTCGTGTGTTCTGTATCCCACATCTTATCTTTGTGGTCCAACCTACCCAAGTAGAGAGGGGCGATTATGGTTCACTTCGTGTCATAGTTAAACTCGTGTGTTCTGACACACCTCGCTTTTTTTATATCTCTCGCTTTTTCTCTTCTCGTCTCGAGCGGCTTCCAGGCTGATTCCTCTACAAGCCTAGTTGAAAGAAGAATTGGAATGGCATACAGGGAGATATTCTATCAGAGAAAACAACAACTTATGATACATAATACTAGATCGGGCGTAAGGAAAAACTTATGCATGGCGTCTCCTTTTCTACGGATGTGGGAAGTGGGCAATATGAGCAGAAAAAAGAATGTTGAAGGTAATAGAAATGTAGTGCCATAGAAAAAATATGAAAATAAAAGGGAAGGACCGATTAAAAAATGGAGAAGTACTTCGAAGAGTGGGTGAAGAGAGAGACTTTATGGGGAGCGCTGATAAGAAGAAGAGGGTAATTGATTGGAATTTTTCCTGTGGCACGATAGCTTACTAAAGACCATAACCGAAGGAGTAAATATGAAGAGGAAGATTTAAACAGGAAATACCAAGATTAACTATCAGAAGCAAGTCATGAAATATGTCAGTGAAAGGAGCAATGTTGGCTAGACACTGGATGGTGTGGATAGCCGCAACAAACCTATCCTCGGATTGATAATCATTGTAATGATGATAAATGTATTGAAAATGTTCAAAGAAACGCTATTCACGCAATTAGAACGTATTAGCCTGGTGATTAGGGCTAAAAACACTAAATGGCATTGATCGCATTAAAATCTGGGTTAATCTGGAAACCCTGATCTTTACTCAGGCAGTGTTACTTTTCGAGTATGATTTCTTCTGAACTTTGATATGGATAATAGTTTGTTGCACAGCTAGAAAACCTACGTCGTTTGGCAAGATGACTGAAGTTAATAGGAAGCTTTTGAGATACAGCCGTGGAGGATAATGGATAAAATAAAAAGATAAGGAAGTAAAAAAAAGGAGGGTCATGTAAAGTAGGATTTGAGGGAAAGTTGTTGGGAAAAATTCAAAGAAGGCAGGATGAGTGAGTGACAATGGAATGTTCAAGGCTATGACAGAGGGTAAAATGATATGCAAGTAAGATAGAGGTAGGAAGAGAATAGACTATTTGAATGGAATGAATGGAAGCAGAGCGCATGCAGAATTGAGGATAGGATTATTGTACAGGTTGCGGCAACATAACTTCCTTTTTTAAAGGTGTTTTACATTATAAAAAAGTAAATTATGTTGCCGCACCCTATAGTGTCTTCTTAAGGGTTAAAGAAGAGCTTCTGGTACTGCAAGACTGGTGAGCTAACACCCCTCGCTACATACCCTTGCGGCAGATTGCGGTATTATGTAGATGTAGTGTAAGGTGTAGCACTGTTTAGTTAATTGTTCATCTACATCTACACAATACCCCACAAGCCACAGCAAGGGCGTGTGGCGGGGGAGTGTTAGGACAGCACCCGTAAACTGATCAGTGTTAGGTATGGATTCTAATTGAAACAGTAGTTAATTACTTTGTAAGTAATTTCTCACTAATGAAACCAACGCTTGGGTTTATTCTAGTTTTTTCAAACTACGTGATAAGTTCTATATCCGATTCTTGCAGTCAGAATTATTTCGTGTGGGTATTGCAATGGAAAATCAGAAAACTAGAGTTTTGAGTTCTATATCCAGCAAAGGCAATGAATAGATTTTGACGAATATGGTATTTTTATGAAAGGGTATACAAGATATCATACTAAAAAGGTGGAGATTCTCATATATACTTTCAACGTAGTCCTCATTCCTGTCACGTTTGCTATGAAAATTAAACATGTTAGCCATAAACTTAGTCTATTCAAGCGAAAGGTATAACACACGAGAGAAAATTGTATAAAGTATCTTCACAATTTTATTTATGAAAAAATTTTTAATTAAAATACTCATGCCGCGAATATAAATAATTTCTGCAGATAACTTTATTTTTTATCTTTCATACGTTCACTACGAATTCTGGGAGAGAAATCAAATAAACAAACAGAAATAATTATCAACTTCATCCCAAAGATTAGCCTATACATTTACCTACTGCACCTAATCTCTTATTGCATAAAATATGCTAAATATAACCTATATTTAACGTTCAGGCGATATGAACCGGTTACTATTATTTTATAAAATTAGAGACATTCTTAATATACTGAACGAAAATAAATACGAAATGGAATGAAAATGCGCATATAAATAATTAATAAATGCGAAAACCTGTGGCTACAAACTAAAATATTTATTCCCATACAGGTATATCACGTCACTTGTTGTTATTTTAAACTTTCAGGTAACAACGACGATTAGCATAACAAGTAGACAGCCTTTAATAAAGATTACTTGGAAACGAACCGGATGCGCTCCTACAGCGCTGGTCTACGGGTTGATATGGCTAAGAGTAGGTGAGAAAATCGGATTGAAATGTAGTATTTAATGGCAATCACTGGACTTGAGTGTAGCTTACACCGCAGGAATATAGTATAATGGTTTTGATCAGTCCTCACGCGGCCATCTATTGGTTAAATACGCAGAACGTCATGTAATTCACAATGCAGTGCGCTCATCACTGCTTCTCAAATACCTGCCAATACTCATTTTGGCCGATATTTTGCGTTTAGTGCGTCGAACTAACGATATCCCCTCGGTGTTCGTACTTTTCTCCGTAAATTACGCTCCATCTTCAATTAAGGGACTAGAGGAGAGAGGGAAAAATACTTAATGAAATAAAAGAACCTCGTATGAGCCAAAGAATAAATTTTAAATTTTGAGTTTTTATTAGCGGCTGGGAAATTTATAGTTAGGTGGAGTATGAAATTACCATACGTGAAAGTAGTATTTTTACTAGTACACAACATACGCATAATACCTGATTAATTACCCATACGTTGTGCTGATATCGTATATGACTAAAAAATATACCTACACCTTGATTTATAAAATAGAAATTTCTAGGTATGCCGTTATATATATTTTATTCCTGGGATTAAAATATTATTTGCAAAATGAATATTTATGCAGCAATGAGAAACTATCCATAATTTTCGTAGCGTTCAAAAAATATCTATCCAGTTGTAAGATTGTAAACTGAATACTAATTTTGGATTGCAGAGAATTCACGGAGTTTTTTTAGAATTTATAAACTATATTCCACGAGATCTCCTAGTTATTAAGACTGTAAACGGTTAAGACCAATCGTTAATGACTAAGGAAGCTGAAACCACTTCTTTCTTAAGCAAAAGAAAGATAGCATTGAAGACTCAATGAGTCAACAGAATCCCGTGCGAATCGCGCAAGGCATAAATGAAAGACGGGTTGAAAAAATGAAAAAGAACCGAAAGAACATTAGGAATATTAGATTCTTCAGACCCGAAAAAATCGGCATCAGCCGAGCACATTCGTACATCACTATAAGCAATCTGATTGACTTAGCAAGCACGGAACTCGTAAGCTGTTTGTCCTATGAATGGGCCACTTGTATCGAGTGGTTAAGGAAGGCGTTGAAATAAAATTGAGAAAAAATTCACTCAATAGGGGCAACGGCTTCAAAATAAGTCAACTTGAAAGCCGGTTCAAGAGAAACTTGAAAAAACGTGGGACCGCGTCCACTTAGTCGGATTGAAACGTCAAACTCATTGGACCAATCAGAGCACAGGTAGCCGTCGCAGATCAGTAAACAGCCTACAACGGATGTTGCTTCATTCAAAAACTTTAGTGAACAGCGGAATGTGTAGTAGGACCCTTTCGTCCGGCAATAGAAACCTTTCAATTTGAAACTACATATTAGACACTTCACTTCAAAGACGATGGCGGAGTCAGCCATTTCCGGTGAATAGCTGAGTAAACTTCGATGATCTTCGATCCTGTGAACAACGCTTCGACGCTCCAATGTGAAACCCAATAAATGTACGTTTAATGCAATTGTAATGAAAAAACTGAACATATGGATAGATAATTACAATACATTAATATTTTTAAGGAATTTTTCGAAACGCATACAATGGTCATTATCCGTTGTAATATAAATACCTAAACACACTTCAGAATTAAATACACTTCCCGCAATTTGCAGGAAATCTTTGAAAGGACTCGAGAATTGTGAATGAGATCGACTATGTGAAGGGTACTTGGTAGAAGGGATGGCTAAGCTCTTATTGACTTAAATAATAAATAATGTAACAGAGATTCATCATACCAGAAGATTTTAAGGAAAGCAAAAGCAATGTTAAATTCTGATGAAACACTAACACCTGAGTATGGCCATTTTTTTATTTCCGACCGCAAAAATATTTCTAAATTAATATACAACAACCATATTCAAATTCATTATGCAAATCATATTTCATTTCAGGGTTTCATCATTTTTATTAGTTTCGCAACCCATCTCGATAACATTTTTGAACATTTTTTGAAAATTTAACCATGGGGAAATGCAAACGCTCCATGTAGGAGGTTATAGTTAAAGTTTTTTTGCTCGAAAGGTAAATTTATTCATGAGTTGCTTGGAATTTCCATAGTTCTTATTTTCATACAATGAGCATATAATTAATGAAAACAAAAAAAACCCACAAACTGTCGTTGAATGCTGCCTCGAATAGGTTTTACTTAAATCATCCCACGTCATTTTAATTTCTGTCAAGGACAGCGTGAGTAGTATACAACATGTTTAAACTACACGCGCGGACATCATAAACAGTAAAGGGTTCACCATAGCAAGAAAAATTGGAGATGAAAATGAAGGGACTATCTACATGGTGGATTTTTTTCACCATGGCATTAGGCAGCCATGAAAAATCACATCTCTAGTTCCAGCACGAATCAGCTGCATTCCAGCTACGGATTAGAAAACAAACGGCTCACAGTGAAATGCGTGCTGATTCATATTAATTTGATGCACACTTTCTCCTATTCATGCG
The DNA here is from genome assembly GCF_022747635.1 of Hetaerina americana. Lineage (NCBI taxonomy): Eukaryota > Metazoa > Arthropoda > Insecta > Odonata > Calopterygidae > Hetaerina > Hetaerina americana. Next base: position 52,519,391 of record NW_027287427.1, on the reverse strand, counting down.
AAGGGAAGTGCTAAAACATGCATATTTATCAGGAACCCATTCGCAAAAGGATCAATGAAGCGGAAATAAGTTTGCGAAAGTACGAAATTGGTCATCGTATACAAAATATTTTTCGACGTATGGGACCGGAGGTGGGAGAGAAAAAGCACTCACCATGGGTAGGTATTTTGAACTCATTTCCGGTAAATTTTCAGAGATCAGGATATATGTACCTATCTCAGAATTACTAAATGTTTGCCCAGTAAAAATTTAACCCACATATATCCGTAAAGACGTTCTGTGGCAAGAGCAGTGCACATTTTGCAGTAGTTACGGAAATAAATGACTAACCTCCATGCCAAGCCTTGTTGAAGGAGTGGGCTTAGTCATAAAAATTTTCATTGTAATATTGTGTATTGGTATGATTTAGTTCACCACACACTCTCTTATAACCATAGAGGCTGGTGACGTCGCATGCTCTTAATTACTACTTGCAGCAGTCAAAGATGAGACATACTCACTTATTCAAAATCTATTCCTGGAAAACCCTAATTATTTTTGCTCATAAGTATGTAGTAACGCATCACTTTGTGAAGCCCTATAATCATTGTGTAGGTGAAGTATTTGTCCCAAATCACAGTAATCAACTCTTAGACTGGTTCACCTCCTTCTGACCATCATGTGTGAATTCCATTTTCAGAATAGGATGATCGGTTGACATTCCTGTGCACCTCAGTTTGACGGGAAGATAGAGTGGGTACCTCACAAAATCCCACAATCCCACAGCTTGAATACACCTGAGAGTATCTATAGTCACCCGCACTTAAACCCAGATCCTCTCGTCAGTTGCCGATTGATCTATTCCGCTGGCTGCCACGCCCCTATGCATGCGCACATATCAACAACTGCTTCGGGTAGAAAGCGTCTTACTACGCTTCAAATCGATCGATTTCTCCTTCGCAGACGAAACCCAATACTTTAACATGTCAGCAGCGATTTGTGGAAAGCTATGATTTGTGGAAATTAATAGATAATAAAAATACACACTCATTGTATTTTTTAAAATTGTATTAAAAAAATTCTAACGTAGAAAACAGTTTAGACGTTTCAAAAGTCATCTCCAGAGACATAGGGAAATTCTTTTATGTACCATCCACTTCTTGGGGCCTTAACCATTCAACCCTCCTCCTTTCTCCAGAATTACTCAGAAAACTACTGCCCTGCCTTAAAATAACAGCACTTTTTTCCAAACCCTCCTTATTCCAAACCCACCCCAATCCTCTACATTACCTTGGGGATTCCTATCAATACTGGACGGGAATACCGAAAGATTTGGACGACGAAACACGTATATTAGCGTTAAGAAGTAAAGTAGAAAATTACAATATATATAGCTATTTACATTTATCTATTAGGATATCCTAGCTTGATAAAAGGTACGCCTTACTTACTTCAGCAAATGAGAATCAATCGTTTTAACAGTGGTAGATGTCATTCGTATATGATGCTGGGTGGAAGCCTGGTATGGTATTTGTTGATTTCTCTCATTAGTCGGTTAAAAACACTTACTGATAAAAAAGATCCTGAAGTTGAAATATTTTGCGCATGACGAAGTAATTAATATTTTCCTAAAAAAAGACGTATTCCATATTACTATTTAGGATGAGACTCGAAAAACATTCACAATCGCGCTAGGAACGTATCAGAAAGTAATGGGCGTGAACATATCGCCTTTACCACAAAATAATGCTGATGATAGACGTGGCATAAGAATCCCGGATGATATTCTATTTATCACTTGGATTGGAACCAATTTTACTTCATCGAGTAGAATCCTCACTCGAAGTGGAGGAGGGCCATGGGGGAAAATAACCGATACGCAAACGATGAGGAAAAAGAGATACTCCGGTGAGGAGGGCCTTCGAGTGAGGGCGTGTGTGTATGTGCGTGCGACGAGTCGGTGAGGTGTGCGCGTGTGGCGGAAAGGTGAACGATGGAATGGAGGCAAAGTGGGGAGAACGTGAAGGGAAGTCCCGGGATGAGAAGAGGGAGAGTCCGGGAATGAAATGAAAAGGATGGACCCCGGAGTTTTGCGATGGAAATTGGTGAGGGAAGGGGCGAGAGAGTGTGGAATCGCCGAAAATTGGAATTGAAAAGCGGGATCGGAGTGGTTTGGCAGCGATGACGGAAAATTGTTAAGGGATCACGAAGAAGGAGGAGTAGTGAGGGGAGGTCGAGGGCGGTGGCGGCAGATGGAAAGGTCAAGAGGTTACGGAGCAGAGGAGAGAGAGGGGAGAGAATTCCGACAGAATGGCAGAGCTCTTGAATGCGAGACGGACTTGCATTGCATCCACCACGCTCATAGCTACAATTGACTGCTGCGTAGGCGAAAAAAAGTCCAACCGAAACAGCCTTTTTTTTTAAATACGGTCCCTTTCATACTACTTCCTACTTACTGTCCCACTCCCAAAATTCTAGATTCCAATTACTCATCCCTATTTGTTCTTGTTCTAAATCCCGCCATAAATACTGCACGATTCATAGATTTTACCGATCTTGCACTTTCTCTTGGTCAAATGTAATTATCAGTCAAAACTCCAGTATTACGCGAGATACTTCTATTGTAAATACTTTTACACTGCGCATTTACGGCTTGACCTCTGGGTCTATGCAAGATGCATACATAACGTACGAATAATTGACGAATGTGTGCGATTTAGAATACCTCCAAATTCGAGTTCCAAGAAATAAACAATGTCGTTTTATCACATAAAATGTTCGTTCAATCACCTATTGCTACCTATATTTCCACTAATTATGGAGATAATTAAATATTTAGATATGATTACTGCAAGAAAAATGTACCAAGCAACATAAAAATTATTTTACTTATATTTCAATTAGTTTAGCGTTACAACGGTCGGTAGGAAACAATATATCTTTTAAGTCGTTGGAATAATAAATCAGTTCGCCCTGCATATGTTCTGGAGGATATTCGAAGCCATAAATGCAGCGTTTTCAAAAAACATTTGGAAATTGTGTGCTAGAAGATGAGAAACGTTACAAGATGTAACGATTCGTTTAGAATGAACTATGGCCGTGAGAAAATTAAGGGGACTTCTAGAATATGTTCGCGCTGTACATTATCATTAAAAGAAATCTTAACCAAATGACTTGCATAACCTTTGACATTTAAAAGCCATCTACACCAAATGTTGTCCAGAGAGTTACATTAATAACCTCTGAATAGAATTTTACATCTCACAATCTCACAATTTGGAGAATATATCTGTTTTATTACAGTATCTTCTTCAAAAGATGGTGAGTTTTGATTGGACGGTTGCCGAAAGCGAAACCATATTACAGAAATTAAATATTATTTTGACATAACTACATATAAAGGCTGATGAGTGAAAAATAATGAAATCTGATTACCGATGCATTTCGTTGGAGGCCATAATTTCTCAGTTCTTCCTCAAACCCATGTTTAAGGTTTAGCCAACTCCCAACCATTCAGCATAAGGATGAAAAAAAGTATAAAAGGGAAAACTGTGGAGGAAAATTATCAATGCTTCACAGAATGATAAAAAATACAGGCAAAAATATTATAGTACTTACATATTTTATCAATGAATGACACCAATCCAATGTAATAATTAAAAAATGGGCAATGTGTATGTAATGTCAAGCAGCCATGGAGAACCATTTATAATAATTAAGATTCCTATTATAAACTCATAAAATTTACAGGAAATACTACACAAAAATGCCAATTGATTGGGTAGGGGAATGGTGAAAGGTCTTGGGAAATATTCAAAGAAGAGAAAAAAAGTTGGCTGTGGAGATTTTGTGGAGTAGCGGCCTCATGATAGTTGTAACGGAACGGCAATATCACGTATGAGAGGAAGAGAGAAAAATAGAATTTGCACTTTGAACGATATCAGGGGGAGTGAAGAATATGAAACCCTTAAGGAGCTTATTTACTTTAAAAGCGTGTACTTCCGAAATTCACCAGGTTTTGTAACGATTTTGAAAATTTAAAAACCAATAATTCCACAAAGACGTTTTTCCGAGACTGTAGTGTGGGTTCGAAATTGCCAGCGATAAGCATATCGTTTCTCTTCCCAGAACGATAAATTTTCCATTATTAGTTTGATTTATAGAAGAAATTCAAAAAGATCCCGGATTTGAGTAAATGCCGTCTAATCACTAACGACTCTTAAGGTGTGATTAATTAAGCTATAACCACAATAATCAAAACGAAGATTGGTTTGATACGTGAGGGTAATGCTCACTCAATACTAAAAGCGTAACGGTGTGTGAAATTTAAACACCAGGGTAGGGTGACCAGACCCTTTGCCTATGTCACCTAGGATTCCCAGGATGACCTGGTACCCGAAAAATCACATCGCTTGGGCAAAGCTGAGGGTACCCATAGACGTTCCCGGGGATCCAACCTGGGCTCTCCGGCCATTAGTTCAATGTTCTATTCATTGGACTACCTCGTCCCCTAAACTGCCCGATTCAGAAAAAAGCTGTTTACCTTTAGGGGAGCAAACAGTAAACATCATTATCAGGAATTAGTTTCTAAGCGTTTTCCGGCAAAAAAGATTTTGGGAATCCCACCTTTTCCTCGGTGTTCCCACATTTCTTTCAGCAATATATCTACACGTACAGAATGCCCCGCAAGCCGCCGCAAGGGCGTGTGGTGGAGTTTGTTGGGGCACCAGCTGTTCAAGCAAAAATATTATTTCATGCGTCCATTTGAATAAACATTATTTAAAATAGGCAAAAGCTAGGCTCGTATTGAAGAGGAAGTTTAGGCTATCTCGGAATTATTCCTTTTTCCATCCTTTCTACATTGACATTCGATTTATTTTATTTCATATTATTTTCTCGTAATATTTATATAATTAAGTCCTTCCCTAATGGGTACATTCCCTTGTCTGCATTTCCTGGTACAGTCGTAAACTGATCTGCGAAATCGTATTTCTGCTGCTTGGACCCTGTTCTCTACAGTAAGTTTTTGAATGAACATAAGAAATCATATTTGAGAGTCTGAAATGCCAGAGCTACTTAGCATTGTAATTTTCTTTCTTTTATCTTTTATACTATTCCAGTCCTCCTTTTTACTTTTCCATAAGTTACTTGATGAAGGTATGATACATAAATCACCTGAAACATTTTCTAAAAAACCAAAAAGTTGATATTTGTATCATATTATGGATGTTCATTACTACTTTGGTTTTCACTGGTTTACATTCAAATAAGACCATTGAATTTGCTTTCATAAGTAATATAGCAGAATTAAAAATACGGAATTTATAAACTTGAAAGAAATATTTTCTGTAGGTCGTCTTCTATTTTTCGTTCAATTAGAATTTGTAATCGGTAAGTAGTAGAATATGAACGAGCTGTAAATAATGAATTGAAAAAATGAACTTTCTGAATCACTTTCACATAACGCAATATTAATAGTCTTTGAAAACCACCATTTTTGCTGGGGAATGCAATGTGTTTGTATGATAAACGGACAGCAAAAAAAATCATTCATTGAATGACAACTTCCGACATAGAGGGAAGAGGTAGCCAAGCTGATAACACGATCGGAAGTTTGGATTGTTCAGGAAAATTAACTCTATATCTAGATGAAGAAAAAATTTCCTTTCTCCCCCGCCAATTTGCTACCGCAACACCAGTTAGGAAGGAAAACTAATTTAACCCTCGCTTTCTCCCTGTGAATTACTTTTTCACTCTATCTCTCTATTAGTCTGATTAATTTCATAGCGGTCAAAAAGATATATGAAGAACTTTGTCTGATGGATAGATCCTTTCGAAACTTTGATTATTCGTGTCCGCTTGGTGCCCAATCCCCAGGGGAAATCTAACTCCCGACCTGTAGTTATTCCAGAATCTCAAAATGGTTGGACCTTAATTGCTTGAACATTCTTTATCTACTAAATACATTGCATTTTGAAAAGAATAATGACGGTTTCATGGTGTAAAAAGTAAAGCAAAAGACAAGCCAATAAGGAAGAGCATAGGATTGATTTTAAAACTGGTACAGGTTCGCACCCAAAAGTGGTAGGACTGATTTTTTTACAAGAATTTTATTAACGATATACTTACATCGACTTAATAATCTTCAAAGTATGCTCCTTGAGCTGCTACACACTTAGTATAACGTTGCTCCCATTTCCCGTACGCCCGCTGGAAATTTTCTTTGGGGATGCCGTTGATGACCCTCGTCGAAGCCTCTTGAACGGCCTTTATCGAGTCAAAACGTCGTCACTTGAGCTGTCTTTGCATCGGGAGGAAGAAGAAGAAGTCCGGTGGTGCCAGATCGGGAGAATAGGGCGGTAGCGGCAACGTGGCAACGCCGTATTTGGCCGTTGCCTGTTGGTCAACACTCAGAATTTTCGGCATCATCTTGGCGCACACCTTGCGCATGGCCAAATCCTGTGAAATAATGCGTTGGACGTTGGATGCAGACAGATGCAACTGGTCTGCAATTTCTTCACTGGTTAAGCGTCGGTTAGTGTTCAGCAGTGTCCTCACTCTGTCCACATTCGTGTCGGTTCTTGCCGTCGACGGCCGTCCGGAGCGATGGTCGTCTTCAACGAGCTCCCTGCCCTCTTTAAACAACTTGTGCCACTCAAATACTGTGGAACGGCTTAAGGCAGTGTCCCCATAAGCCTGCTTGATCATATCGAGGGTCTCAGCTGCCGTCTTCCCGAGTTTCACACAAAACTTCACGGAATAACGTTGCTCTAAATTCGGATTCATTTTGTTTTTCGACGCGGACAAAAAACTTGCTTCACTAAAAACGGTGTCCTCACTCAACGACAACCCGCAGGCGACTGAGGTTGGTGTTGGTCTGTTGCTAAGAGCCCCCTCCACCTTTCCCTGCCAGGCAGACCCCCCTCCACCGCTCCGTTCGCGCCAGAGAAAATCAGTCCTAACATTTTTGGGTGCGACCCTGTATATCCACGGGATACTGAAATAAATTGAAAAAAATACGACTGCTTTTGCCTCAATTTTTACCAATATGGCGATACATCTGTTTTTTTCAGTAATAGATAAAATTTTCTTTGAATAAAATTAAGTTGACCGTAAACATCAATGATTATTTTTTTAATTTCTTTCTTAAACAGTGTGATTTAAATATTTCGCATGGAATAATCCAGCAGTCAAGAGAAATTCCAGCCAACGGGAATTTTAGTGTTTTTTTGAATTTTTACGCTACTTTCCTCGATAGTTCACGTGGTCAGATCATCGGTCCAGCAAGTCGAAAGATCCGTGGTTCATTTGCCGGTCAAGGAAATATTTTTGCACTTGTGGCCTGCTCGATTCCGCCTTCCCCACCTCTTCTGTGTTCGTCTTTTATATGTTTCTATACTTTTACCCCATCTATTTCCATGTGAATGAATATTTGTTCGCCATATGGCGGCTTTTCGTGTTTGAATGTGTGTGCGTGTATATATCTATGGGTCGCGGTAGTCCATGGGGTAGAGCGTTGGGCTACTGACCGGAGGGTCTCGGGTTCGATTCCCGGGCAAGTCTCTGGGCACCTGCAACTCCACCCAAGCTATGTGATTGTTCGGGTACGTTAACGCGGGTAAGCTATTGATTCCGTTCAACATACTATCCTATTTCTGTCCCTTTCTCGTTTTCCAAGCAGTATTCCCTCTCTTCAAATCCCACTTTCAATCAACATGCTTTACATCCACGATTTCTGCCTCTTCAGGATTATTACCAGCAATCCCCTCTCCTCTCAACCGTATCTAGTACCTCCTCATTTGTTTTCCTTCCTTTTCACTGAACCTTCTCCAGCCTTCTCCACACCCACGTTTTAAAAGCCTCCAATTTAAGCCTCTCATCCTGCTTCAATGACCATGTTTCCGCACCGCACATATCTACGCTCATTATTAAATTATAACGAGCTTTTTCTTAACACCCTTACTCAACATCCCTATCATCAACTGCCTCCTCTTTGTGAAAGATTCTATGCCTAACGCAATCCCTCTTCTTATGTCCATGCTGTTTTGACGATTTCGGTCGAAAACTCTTGACGGCAGTAATATAGTCTAATAATCGTAAACTGAAGCGTTAAAATATTTTAAGCATGGATATTAAGGACGAAAGAATTATTCTTTCTTTAGTAGGAAAGTCGCAGATTTGAAAGAAATCTATCTCTATTCTAGTTTGGATGGTTTTATTTTAGACGTTACTACTATAGCTAATTTATTACAAATTGGCTCATTACCTGTTGATAATCCACCATCGTGAATGCTACAAATGATCGATAATTACGATTTGACTGAGGATCTGGGTCAAATGGATGAATTGCTTCACTGTAAATACCCAGAAACGATTGTTATTTTATTTCTTTGAATACGTGATCGCGATTTCTTAAGAATGGAATCAGAATGTTAAGCTAGATGATGACATCAGCAATGCACCTTTTCCTCAAAAAATAGGATGAACTCACATTCATTCGTTCGAGCGGAGAAGTCGCAATTTCATTCATTAGCCAAAAAGGGACCTTCCAAACATTTTTAGAGGAAAACAATATCAGACCATCCATTAGCCCCCCGAGGATAGCATATCCGGAAGGAAGGGGATATTGAATCAACCCACATTAAGAGGGATGGGGTAGAACAAAAGTCTGATTCCCACGAAAGTATGTGAGTCATTTTTCGATGGGAAAAAACGATCCACCAGATAGACGCATTTGGCTGAGGGAAGGCGTACATTTGGAAAATTCTCAGATACCGAAAGACACGAAAGGGCTCCGGGGCAAGGATAGTCCGGAATGGAGGGAGGTCACCCGTGCATTCCCTTGCTTGCTCACTTCGTTTTCAATCCCATTAAAGCGAATCGAAATTCAACCCAAACTCCATCTTAGCTCCTCCATCATCTCCTCCCACTACCGGAGAAACATTTCGTCAACCGTTGCGAAACGGAAGGGAGGGGGAGGCCAAAAAAAATAAAAGTAAACGTAATGTTTGCCCTCGTCCACCTGTTACCCAACACACAAAGAGGCCGGCAAGGGTTTCGACACTCCATTGTTTTTCGTTCCACCTTTTACCCCAACCCCGCACCTTTTTTTTTCTCTTCATGAACCACCTTCAACCTACACTCGCGATGTTTTTTCATTCAACTCTCTCTCGCAACCCCCCTCCCCTTCCTCCGGCGACTTCGGGACGGGAGCACTCCGCAAGCTCCGCCACCGAACTGGGCGTCGCCGCCTCAATGGGAAACCCCGCGGCCTCCCGGGGTCCCCCCGGCCAACAATGGCTGACAAAGAACGTCCTCTCCACCGGGTCGCATGCCCCGCCGTTGCCGGGATAAAGGAAGGACGGCTCTTGGAGACACATAAACAGCCCGGAGGGAGGAGGGCAATCTGGGGAGGGATGAGAAAAGGGTGGGCATACTCAAAGGAGTAGAGAGAAAGAGGAGAAGAGACAAAGACAGACGAAGTGGGAAGGAGAAAGGAAAACCGGGGGAAAATAACTGCGACGGAGATGGTCCCTGTAACGGGAACCGCTTCCCCTAATGGACGACCGAAACGGCTCAATTTATTTTTCTCCCATGGATGGCTCGATCTTTTTGTCCAAAGAAAAACCGTGAAAAAAAGAGTTCGGTCCAACCCATGGATCCATCAAGAGTTTTTACTCATTTTCTTATTGCTCCTATTCCCTTAAAGCTCTCTCCGTCTCTTTTGAAAATTATCGTGCTTTGATCAACCTTGCTAGATGGGAGCTTCGTCGCGTGGAAAATACTATTCCGATTCCATTTCCCTCTGGAATTCATTTTGTGCCCTCCCTAACCCATATTGCATCAAGAAGGGGCAAATACGAGCGTCCCCGAGACGGTGGAAGGTGGTTCGATTACCGGCGATGTAATAATTTTTTTAGACGAATCCCAATTCCTACTTGTGTACCAGTTGGACAGTACTCCAACTCCAAGTGGTGTACGCCGTCCGTCGAATGGGTCGTCAAATTTTGTGAACCCTTGCCACCTTTGTTTTAAAAGAGTGACCTAGTACTGACATCAGGTTATCCTCAATTACCTAAAATCCTACCTCTACCAAATTGCCCACCTATCCCCAGTATCTAAAATTACCTCATCTATCGGTATCCTTCCCTAATCAGTCCTGCTAATACAACAGAGAGCTCTCCTTCCTTAAGTGAGTTGTAAACTGGTATAATACCCAGCCTCACAGCGTTACTCCAACCGTTGACGGTCTTCCAGTTCATTTTTCACGTTAAGTTGACAATTCGATCCGTCTGGGGATTTTTGCGTGCATTGTCAAGCATTCACATTTCCATGCAATGGCGGCAGGGTTCATATGACGTCCCTATCGGAATCAGTCACGCAATGAAGCTAATTCCATATTCACCAAAACTTTTACGCTCTGGATTGAAAGATATCCCTAAATTTATAGTATGGAGTTAAATGCGTGTCTGATACTACGCTTCATGAAAAGAGTAACACATGAAACATGGATCCTAAACTAGGAATTTTTATACAATATTAAAAATTATTTCTTGAAGCTGGTATAGTTTTAATCGACAAATAAAGTTAGGTAATTGAGGCAGGTAGGTCCCATTACAAATTATTTTACCATTCTGATAAACATTGAAAATAAAAGCTATGTACTTTTGGAGGGTGATTTTTGGACTAATAAATATTTGAAATACATTAAATGGCCATAGAGACCGTTTACACATTCACCACAAAACAGTGATTGCACGAAAAAAAATTCATTCAAGGGAAAATTGGAATACTGTCGACTTCTAATTCCAATAGTATTTAATTAACGACCGAGTGTTTTCAATTGAATACAAAAATTAACCTCTGATTAAATAAAATTCCATTTCTTAGCCTAACATCTATTTTTATAATTTAATAGAGGCACAATTAAGATTACCCATGCGATGAACAAAACAGTGAAAACAAAATAAACTATTAAACAATAAACTTACTTAAAACATATTTCAGTAAAGGAAACTTCATTTGCAAGAAAAAAAACATTAAACTATTCATAAAATCCTTTTCACGCCGGAAAATGTTTCATCCATGCGTTCGAGTAAAATGCCATTTCATCATTTATAGTTACTCTACCTATAAAGAAAGCCCATGCCAAAGAAAAAGCATCCCTTTCACAGAAATTTGCCTTTATGTGTGCGGTTATTTTTTTGCAAATTTTTGTCATGAGTTAAAGAAATATATGTCAGTTGAAACTGAGTTGATAGTTCAACTACCCGACAGTTATGTATTAAAATTCCTCCTGTGTACTTGATCGCACATCTTTGAAGAAGTCAGCATGATGTTTCCATCTTTAGGTTTTTGAATTGATAATAAACCTACAATGGATGTCCCATGATATGTTAACTAAGAATAAGTATGTTAAATTTCTCCCTCTATCTGATATTGTCAATTCGAGGATAGCTTAGAAGCCTATTGCGTTCATCTCACTCCCTTTTCACCCCTTCATAATTCCTGTATCCCACATCTTTTATAAACTACTCTATAAATTGTTGTATTACTCAAGATAGTTTCCATTAACATCTCACTATAGTGTTATACTTAGGAGTTCTTGAATTTCAAATAATGTTCTATGAACTGGACTCATGCGCCCACCATGGATTTCCACCATACCCAAAAGGCAGACATGGTGAATTTTAAATAGCCGTTGCCTATATGGTAAGGCGGTGAAGGGATAGTAAGAGCGTTTGGCCTCTATAATGCTCGCACTGTCTGCTCGATGTAGAACTTTTTATAAAATCTATTGATTCTCTCCATGTGAGAAATGAAAAAGTAATTTGTTTCACAGGAAAAAATTAAGGTAAGACCGGCTGGACTTAGAGAAAGCCAAAATGTGGAATATGGAATGGAACATGATGTTTAGACGGCTCGAAAAACTCGGAAAAGATTACAACGGCAGAAGAATAATCTTTCAGCTGTACAAGAATCAAGTTACAACAATGCGAATGAGAGATGGAAGCCATATGGAGGTTAAAATTAACAAAGGAGTTAGATAAGGATGCGCCTCTCACCTGCATTGTTCAACATGTACGAGGTCTGTTCAAAAAGTATCGCGAATTTTGAATTTTTGCGGGTTCCCTATATTTGATTTTCGATTTTTTTGTGGTGTTATGTTAGTACTATCCCTTATGCCGAAAAGTTCGGTCATTTTGAATGTTCAGTTAATTACTTACAGCTGTTTTGCTTGGACGTGTTTCGGCTTGTCTTCGATTTTTGCCTGTTCCAAAAAATGGATCAAAGAATCTGTAAATTTTGCGTGAAAAACGAAATTAAGTGCGCTGACTTATTCGGAATGTTGCTTCTGACATATGGAGAAGCTACCTTGGACGGATGCAACGTTTATCGGTGGTGCAAAATGTCCTCAAAGGGCCAAGAAGATGTGAACGACGAAGAGCGTGCCGAACAAAAATTGGCTTTTGCTCCATGACAACATCCCTGATTACACATCGTTACTTGTGCGCGAATTTTGGCCAAAAACAACACTTTAATGATGCCGCAGCCTCCGTATTCTCCAGATCTGGGCCCCAGTGACCTTTTTTTTGTTCTCGAAACTGAACAGACCCATGAAAGGACGACACTACGCTACGATTGGAGATAAAGACTCCATCGAAGGAGGTGCTGAGCAAGATCACAAAAAATGATTTCTTGAAGTGCTTCGGCTATTGGAAAAAACGTTGGCACTAGTGTATATTGTCCAATGGGGATTACTTTGAAGGGGACAAAATAGATATTCATGAATGAATAAATAATTTTTCGAAAAAACACAAAAGTCGCGATACTTTTTGAAAATATTTTGTACCTGGAGGAGGCAATGAGAGAAGCACAAGGCATCGGATTGAACGGAATTAGAATCAATGGAAAAGAGATAACAATGCTACGCTTCGCCAACGTTATTGCAATGATAGCAGAAAGCCAGGAGGATCTTCAAAGTTCACTAAATGATCAAGTTCTAAAACATACAACATGAGCATAAACAAGATGAGGACTAAAATCCTAGTATGTGGAAGAGCGAAGCAAAATACAGCAATCACGCTGAAAGGGCAAGAATTAGAGCAAGTGGATTCCTTCACCTATTTCGGAAGTACCATCACATGGGACGGAAGAAGAAGTACAGACATCAAGCGAAGAATAGCTCAAGCTACGAGAGCATTCACAATGAAAAGACAACTGCTGTGTTTGAAGAAGATAGAACTACAGACGAGGAAACAATACGTGAAAACATTCATATAAATCGTGGCACTCAATGGATCAGAAGCATGGACCATCTGAAAAATAGAGCAAAAAAGTCGAGAAGCCTTCAAAATCTGTAGCTGGAGGAGAATGCTAAAGATCAAACGGACGGATAAAACAAGAAATAATGAAGTATAAAAAAGAATAGACGAAGAACGGACCTTATGGAACACCATAGAGAAAAGAAGAACCACATTGATTGGCCACACCCTGAGGCACAATGGATTCGTGAAGATTATAATATATAGAAAAGATGAGACCAAGGGATAAATGCATAGGACAAATAAAGAAGAAAGTACACTACAAAATATACCAGAAAGTACGTCAATTAGCATCAGATAGGGTAGGATGGAGGGCAGTTGTAAACCAATCTTAGGACTGCACGACCAATGATGATGAGGCAAAATTATGATGACTATCATCTCATTTCCGAGACAAGGGAACATTTGAACCCGAACATTTTCGACCGTCAACCTCTACAGAAACACCTTAAATTTTTATCGACCAACTTTATTTCACTGTTACTTAAAGATAATAGGACTACAAAAAAAGAACTTTATGTGACTTAAACTAAAAATATGTAATGAAATGTTTTTAAATCTTCTATTTTATGAGAAATTCAGTGTCTTGCATGCACTATTTTTAAATGTTGTATGAAGACATAAAGGGTGTATAGCCATCGGACTTCAATTGAAAATAAAGATGAAAATATATTTATTAATTAAACGATCATTTTTACTTATCTATAACTGGTAGAAGTGTAAGATATAGTATAATGCAATTATATTTAGAATTTTCTTTTTTCTTTCCACCCCCAAGGCAGAATCGACCCCTCTCAATGCTGCGTCAATTACTCGTGGTCTACATCGAGCACTTCGGGGATATCTTCTCTACAAAGAGAAAACCAAATGCTAAAATCGTTAGTATCTCCACGTGCATTATACTATCACTATTCACTCTCCTAATTTGAAAGTAAAGGTATTTCAAGTGCCATCAACAATAAAGAAGGGAGCGCGTGACACTACGAACGGTAAAATAATATCAAAAATGACAAAAGCCATACATAAGTTGGAGAAAGGCAGGCGTGAAGGGATTTCCACCGAGGAAGCATATTTAGGAAGATGAAAGTTGGATCCGAAAGTTGAGATTGAAACGTGAGGATTTCGTTGGCTTCTTTGTCAAGTCAATATTTTCCCTGTCATCTGATGATAGGCTACGAGGAATGAGGAGCAGAGAAAATTCAAAACAGGAGACGGCGGAGGCGTGGGAAACAAGGGCTTTGATGTGGGAGGGGTTGGAAAGATGAGGTCGTGAAAAATAAATGGCACAGCAGGGTGCTTGATGAGGACTGTGAGATGGAGGAAGCAAAAGGAAGGTTGGGTGGGGCGGAAAGGTGAGAGCCATAGGCAACTGAATATATTCATCGCCGAAGGGACGGCATAGGCCGTGCTGATACACCACCATAAGAAACAATGAAAGCACTAAAAGTACAAATTTTTTATCGAGGTATCAGCATTGTCGTAATAGCACAGGTGACGTTTCCGAGGATTGGATTATAGTGCATTAAATTTTATTGGAAATACATGCACACCACACAAGAACCGAAAAAGGTAAATGAAATTGAATACTAGAATGTAATGAATCAGTGAAGCCCAACCATTGCTGCACAGTCTATATCGACGTGTATGTACATGAGAATTACATATAAGCTAACATGTATTTAAGTGTACATAGGAGCTACCTCATATATGTATCTGCCTCTATGACTGGTAGCCGAAAAAGAGTCTACAGTAATATATTGGGTGCCTGTTGAGATGCAAAAAATTCAAATGTTCTAAAAAACACATTGCAAACCATTTTGTCACACATATTCTTTGAGGTAAAATGTCCTTCATGTCGTATGCATTTAGTTTTTGGCAGTGTTTTATTTCCAGTCCTCTAAGGTAGCGTACTTTTGTGTACATCCATTATGATATGGAAGTGTAATGCCTTCATACATTAAATTTGTATACCCGATTTCAATCACTTTTCTTATGATTCATAGTTTATTTTCGTATTTATTTCCCTTTTATCTCCTCCGATTCTCTTATCTTTACTCATATAACAATGATGCTGACTTATATCTACAGTTCTTATCCCTTAAATGAACTTTCAAGTATTTCATCATAACATGTCTGATTGTCTTGAATACGTGTAGAGTATACATGTATACTCAGGACGTATTCATTCATTTTGATCCAGATGTATACTTTTTGTATTCAAATTTTGAATCCTTATCCAGTTTTACATCACGTGACTAACCTATTTATAACCTCGTAGATATTTATGGTAGTAATCTGGATTTTCTGCCAGGAATACGCACGAATTAATTACTATTCTTCATTTGTGTCTAACCACAGTATAAATTAGTTCAATAGTTTCAGCCTCAACTTTGTGGAAGTTCATTTTAATAAATGAAAAAGAAACACTTTGTTCCAATCCACCACTTTATTACAGGTACGACTAGTTTCGACGCTACGGCGTCATCCTCAGGTACATTCATTCATTTATCACAGTATAAATGTTTAAATGTTAAACTCAACTTCCGGTATTTTCGATATGCACCTACCACTTAAACGGTACTTAAATGAAAGTCTTTAGAAATTTTTGCTTAAAAACTTTCTTGCAGTGGTGATTTCTTTCTTTATAAACCATACTTCACTACTTATTTCCCATCCTTCCCTTCAACAACTAATAGTCTCCAATGTCTAATTTCTATCAGATTTTTTGCTTCATTAGTAATTTTCATAGTTATTTGTACTTGCTGACCACGTACACTTTCGGCTCATTCATCGCCATGTAGGTAGGAATAAAAATGACTTTACTTTGTTCTACTATTATTAATAGCAAAAAAAATTACCACTCATACGCTCTATATTTATTGCCCTGGTTCACAATTACTGTCCAGTTGTATGAATACAGTATTTCTCTTCCTTTCGAGGCATTTGCTCTGAAGCCAGTGTTCCTACAATGGACCATATCCCTTTCCTTATACCATATATTTACTATACTTTATATTTATATACTATACTATATTCACTATACTACATTTTTCCACTTAACACATTAGCTTGTATGTTTACATGTATACGAATGTTTTTGTTAATGAGATATTATACAATTATATTATATTGCGTGTTTGACTGGCATTATACCACCCCTTGCCACACATTAGTGCGGTGTATTTTGTAAATGATGAACTCAATATAGTTTATACTTTCTCAAATTTATTTTGGTATTATCGCACTTCTCTGTTCTTCATATCGTTCATACATTCCATTCCTTAATTTCAAATTTACCGACCTCATATGCTGTCTCTTTTTCGATACTGCTAATTATTCTGTACTAATTAAAGTAATTAGTATTAGGTTTTCCTTCGACCACTATGGTGGATATCTTGTGTAAACCATTGTAGGCTCCGGCATCCGCTCCAGTGGACTATAATTCGTAGTTTCCAGTATTCATTACCCTGCTTCCCGCGTTCATCATTATTTCATGGAAAGCTAATTGAGGTGGTTTCCCTATTGCCTTCCTCCAGATTGTTTTTTTAAGTTTGCACCGTCACTTTCACAGTTGACACACTAGAGCATAGGATCGGACGCCTTTAAAGTCAACTCTAAGCGGGGGTTTGCGGATTATATATAGCCTACTAAAGCAACCTTAGATAAACATGTACGCTCGAATCTGGCGTGGTTATCCTAGCAGAAGATGTGATCATAAAAATAGGATAATAATCATTGCAACAGGGTTTAAAAGTTTTGCGCTACAACTTTCAATGACACAATGTTATTACGTGGAATGGACATATTACACTAGTTTTATAAAACTAAGAAAAAATGGCATTATTTTGAAAGTAAAAAGCTTATATTCGGAGAAAACTGTGCAAAATCAAATAAAATTTGAATAATAAGTTTATTGGCTGAAAATGTTTTCCGTTAATGCAACGCCTTTTAATATTACCTAAAAGGGAGGTTAGGTTTTGGCATTTATCTAGATCAATCCTCGAGAATATCCGAACTCTTTGGTTTTAAAAATATTTTCTGTAGATGCAACATCTTCAAGTTCACTAACAAGGGAGACTATGAAACAACATTTTACTAGGCAAATCCTTACTGTTAATTCTCACCTATCATTTCCTTAAGTAATGGCAAATATCGATCATTTCCACCTTCATTCCACTAATATGTAACCGGGTAGAAAGAAGTATACTTGGGGATCCGGAAAGTGCTGAGATTTTAGTGGGAAGTAGGAAGGGAAATTATGAGGATGTAGATGAGGTGCTGGGGAAAGAATTTAACGCAGGTTTTTTTGGGAATGTCGTAAGTCAAATTAATTGGAGTCGAGGGCTTTTAGGAGGGGATTGGATGCATGGGGAGGGATAGATGGGGGAGTGTGTTTTTACGCGAATGGGTAAGAGGTGGATGAAAGGCCTGAGTAGGACATGGCGCAATTAGCGTCATCGGGACAAGGACAGGGATGACTGCGGAAAACAGTTTAATTCGCGTGCTATTTCCCCGACCACGCATGGCGCTCGTGGCGGTGCGACCGCGAAAAGTCAAAGGTCATCTGCAAATGATGTATTTATTCAGGAAGCCACGAAAGCGGGCATTAAGAGTGTGTTTTTAAAAATATGATTAAATCAGGAGTGAATAACAAAGGGAAATGGCGAAAGAATTTGCTTAAAACAACGTAAAGGTGTTCTGGATGTGGCTAAAAAAAATTCCGTAAGAACATCAAAGAAACTTGAGGGAAAGTAATTTTCGAAGTGACGTTGGCCCAGGTTGGCGGGGAATTTCGATAATTGACAGATTCCGTCAGTCTACATGATTTCGAAATAGTAAACTATAAGGAGGGTTGAAGCTATTCCGTCTGGATGAGATATAATCCATGGAAGTGTTCATCCATGATAAGTGTTCATCAACATGTGAAAACTATAACTCACAGCCTAAACTACAACGTTAAGATTGTGCGTCTTTTAACCTTACAGCATGACGTATTAAATGAGGCGCAATATTATCTCCCACATTAGCTTTGGATTAAAAAATAAACGCAGTTATTTCATTACCAATCATTACCTTGTTAAAAAATAAATTAAACGGAATGGATAAAGAAAACTTTTGAAATACTTAATGATTTGAAATATTGAAAATTAGAGCGTACGCTATAAGAACTTGGCTAACCTCACAAATGCATAACACTCAACCTTATTTTGCATATCCTTTTAATGTTTAACCTCTCGATGAGCGAAATAAAAAACAATATATATGTTTTGAAACGTACTTTAAATGAGAAAATAATCGTTTTGAAACATATTGGAATTATAATGTAGCGTTTACAATACCAGCTGGCGTAGGAAAATATGCTAAAGGAGATTCTAATAGTGAGCGTGACGTCTGAACTTTTTAAACCTCGAAGAAATTCACTGAAATGCATAAAAAATCTTGCATTTAATTTTGAAATGACAACTGAACAAAAATAATTATAAATTTTTCAAGACATCAGACGATTTAGGAGATTGACCTCAACCTCCATCGCTGGACCTCACCCAGTAGAAATTGAATAAAAGTATCTCAACAGAAAATCCAAGGAAGGATTATGGAATGCAATTGACGAGTAACATTTTCGATAACAGTTTGAAAATACGTTCACAAAAGAATGTTGTACACGTGGTAAAAATTGGAATTGAGAGTTGCTGAAAACAAATCCTAGGGATCGAATGACATAAGAATACTAAATATTTTCCACAAAACCTTTTATTTGGTACAACTGGTTCCAGCGCAAAGGCGTCATCCTCAGGTACCTTAAGTAGTATTATTCTTTCATTCTAAAATGAATGTCTTCGTCCTGCTAATGCTAATAATTATTTCGTGTGTATTTATTGAGAGCAATTGATGAATAACGGGTTCTTTCTTAAAATTAACTCATATAACCCAACACCCATTCGGTGACCTTTACGGTAACGTGCGAGAGTCTTTCCCACCAAGCTAATCCAGATGTTGGATTTACCGCTGCAATTTTTTCATTCTTTTCGACATTCGTACCTTATAAACGGATATAATTCGGAGCGTAGACGACGTATTGCTCTACAGCCACCGATGCAACGTATCTGTTTCAAAATATCATCTTTCATAAGGGCTGTGCACAGTAATAAATTTTGAAAACGATTACAATTAACGAGTGAAGTCGATATGACAATACTTCCGCATGGATTATTTTTAGTTTAACTCCAAAGAGCAACCTGTGGAATACTCTTAATCCACAGTCGCCACATTAATTAACGCATGGTTGATGGTAGAGCTCTCTCTGAACTCCTTTAGGCGAGTGAAATGCCTAAATTTAGGGTAAGTGGAGGCCTCACGCCCTCGAAAAACTCCGCGTTCCCACTCTCCCTGACTGTGACGTGGTCAAAAATATATTACTAGCACCGTCACACTATTTTTTGAGAGATCATGGAAATAAGATTAACGAGGTCAACTGTAGAAGCGACTGTTTTAAAATACTATTTTTATCACTAAAGATAAGGGACCAGAACCAATTACGGGGTGAGGAAACGATTATGTATGCTAACTTACCAACGACGAGGATTAGGAAACAATTTTATGCTAACTAGGCTATTTTGTGAGCAATATTCTATTTCAACTCTTACTTCATGGTTACCTTACTATCAGCTCGTCTCGCAAGCGCAGAGAAGTAAAAGTAATTTTAAATTTAAACACTTAGTGAGCGCAAACAACAATGATCAACTTGAAGGTTGGTTTTTTAAAGGCGAGGCTAGAGCCCACCAATACTAAACTCTATACGACGTGTGAAAGTCACGCATCAGGGTAGTAAGGAGGGAGGGGTAGTTCTTTATCCCCGGTGCCGCCTGGGGTTTCCCAGAAATATCTGGCGCCCAAATAATCCCACAGCTTGGGCAAAGTTGAGGGTGCCCAGAGGCATCACCCGGAACCAAACATGAGTCTCTGGTCAGTAACCCAGGACTCTACCCAATGAACTACCACATTCCTTATTGAATGAAAAGCTACAGGGAAGTTATTTCAACCTTTAAGTAAACATACACATTAACAGTAACATTTAAGTAAAATAAAATACTGATATTCCATGCCCGGTGTTAAACCACCCACTGCTACACGCCCTAGCTGTGAATGTGGGGTAGCAGGTATTTGTAGACCCGAATTCCTCCGTCCGTCCTTCCACAACACCTCTTCTCCTTGGCGCGTCCCTCAAAGGGGTGACAAACCCCGTCACAGGGTGGTGCGTGAGGGGGAGATGGGGAAAGAGCTCCGTCTTTTGTTTGACTAAAAACCCTCGTTTCTCATTGAGGAATCTCCAGGGAAGTGCAGAGAATAGACGAGAAGCGGGGAGAGGGGCGGAGAACGAAAGGACGGACGAGGGCCCGAAGCGAGGGGGACTGGGAGGAGGAATTATGCGGCCCACAGGGATGCGATGCTAGGGGGGGAGTAATGAACCCTTAATGATGAGGAGAAATGCTAACCACGACAAAGAGACGCGTTAATAAGCCTAGCGGCGCTTTCGTCGTTACTTTCCCTTCTCTCTCACTGCCTCTCCTTCCCTACCCCACTGATCCTCAACCCCCCCACCCCCTCCCCACGTTTAACACACCACTACGCCGCCTCTTTCTCCCCTCCGTATTTCGCCACCATTTTCGAGTGAAGCCGTCAAGTTCTCCGACAGTGGTGCTACCGAAACGAGACAGAGGCATAAGCTCCGAGCGGACTTTTAATGACTATGCCACGGAGGGAAGCGTCTTCCCCTTCGCGCAAAAAAGTCATGGAAATCAGAGCTACGAATTTCCTCGAAGTTAAACTCGCGTGATCTTCGAATGTTTCGTCATCGTCACGGGTCTACTTCATATACATATATGGTGAAATACCCCTTTTCCTCGGCATGGTGAAAAACTCCCATTTCCTATTAGCCTGAATGAGTGAGGCATGATTCACCTCGTTTAGAAAATGAAAAGGAACTATGGTGAGGAGGAAAATCCCTTTCAGCAAGAAAGGGAAATCAATTTCAATTATGAAATGAGGTCAACGAATTCGATAATTGCAGGGGCATGGTAAATGCCAATGACCATGTATTCTTATGTTTCATCTTGTTGGCGGTGAAGGAAGGCAGATAAGAATATTGCCATGTGTTACCACATATGCCACAGAGTGATTACGTAAGGATGTTAAGGAAACATTCGTTGAGATTTTTACATGATGCCTGGTATTGTATAGCGCGGAAAAATGATGGTTGAAGCAAAACGATAAGCGTAGATTGGTGGATTTTGAGATGTGTGCGTGGGGAAAGATGGAAATAATAAAATGGAAGGAATAAAATGACGTAGCAGTCCTCGAAATGGAGGAGACGAGAGACCTAAAAGAAGGGTGAAGTTCAAAAGAGGCAGACAAAATGGATGGATTGGATTCTGAATGGCGATGAAATTTTGAAGTGGAGAACGTTTGGCAGGCGAAGAAGTGGGAGGAAAATGATCGGCTCGCTGGATAGAATGAAAAAAATAGGAAGTATTCGGATTTTAATTAAAGTTTAATTTAGTATGTGTTGCAAAGTAATGCCTTCCTGAACGGAGCTGGGAAGTGTAACGATGACCATACCGTGGCCATCTAAAACCTACCTTAAACGGTAGACTGCCAATGATAATAATTTTAAAAATTGATCGAGAATTTTCGACATCCGTCCGAAACTGCATGCTTAGATGTACTCGATAATTTTTTAATGGGTGCATGGCGCAAATCATTGTGTTTTTAGGTGAAAATGCGAGTTAGAAATGCTTAGTTTGGTAATCCGCTCCCAAGGGAAAAAAGGGTAAACAATTTTTAGAGTTTGATCGATTCCAAAAGAAAATGCTAAGCATAAACTTTTCTATATTATCATTCTTTTCTATTTCCAGAAAATTGGCTCTATTTTCATATTGAGAAGGCGTGTCAACTTCACATGATCGATTTATTTTGGAATAGAATGAAGCCTGTACAGGCATCGAAACTTTCTAGGGCGCTGAAAACTCTCGGCAATTCACTGACATCGGTGAAAACGTAATTCTTGAAATACTGATTTACGATAGCGGTAAGAAATTTTGACTGAATTCTTGCTTATAGCATTCTGTGATTCTTGCACAAGTGAATATTACCTTTTGAACCTTTAATCGTAGTCGCCAACTCGCCTCCTCGATGACATCGTCACTGAACTATCTATAACGTATCCCCGAACACATTTTCGGAGGGTGAAATTCATTCAAAACCCACAACGCTCAACTACTATGGTTTCTCAGATATATGGAACACTAGAGGCTAATACTCCAAGTTGAGAAGTGCTTCCGTTCCACTTCAAAAGAATCGCGACGGTAGAAAGTCACCACGGAGAGAATCCAGCGGCGAAAACAATTATTAAGATTGAGTAAAAATGTATTCGGGATTAGGGTGGCACGAGTTTGACGTGGTAACACTACCGTATCGTACCAATATCGTTTCTACAGTAATTTTACTCGTGTTCTGCGAAGGATACGCCCTCCCGGCAAAAAACGTTCCGAGCTCTCTAATACTACTCTACCCAATTCCAAAGGCATTTTCATATTAAACAGCAATGCTGTTTTTTCTGTAAGGTTAAATATTCTAGCTTGGATATTTCACGTTGTTTTGGAATTTCAAAGGCCATAAGATAGTCCGTATTCGTCTCTGTATCTTCAGGACGTCATTGGACTTGAATTTTCAACATTCCTTGCCAAACGGGCTCCTTTACGGGAGACCTTTTTGCACCAGATATTAATTTAGGGTACTGGATACTTTCGAGTAGGAAATTTGTACCGAAAGATCTTTGCGGAATACTTATTAGACATCTCTGAGTGTGTGTAGTACGTTACATTTTTATACTAATTTGTTAATGACGGTGATTAATTGTAGTTAGGCGTGGCAGTCAATATCTATTCTCAGGTATTCCGTCTTTTTTTTTGCGCCGTAAGTTTGTCAACCGGCCCATGAGCATTAGTAGAACCGATTCATTCATCCATTTACATTTTGAGGAGTCGTTAGAGTCTATCTAAATTGTTAAACGATCATAAAACGATTTTTTCATGCCATGCTTGCATTATACACGTATTTTAAAGCACTTGTGTAAGGGAGATTAGATCAATTAGTTTTTTAATGAGAGAGAAACATGATTAACGTAAAAACCAACAAAAAGATGAGCGTTAATGAAATTGTACCTGTAGTTTGAGGGGAATAAACAAACTGATGATCTTAGGAAAAGTTAAGACTATTTTTTTTTTCAAACCCTCTCATCCGCAATTTTTTTGTCCTTGTCTATTCCCAAATTTTTGCTGCTCACTCTACTATGACATTGCAAATTACTATGGTTACTTCCAGCC
This sequence comes from Hetaerina americana, assembly GCF_022747635.1. Lineage (NCBI taxonomy): Eukaryota > Metazoa > Arthropoda > Insecta > Odonata > Calopterygidae > Hetaerina > Hetaerina americana. The sequence goes on along the minus strand of NW_027287427.1, from coordinate 52,495,705 downwards.
TGTCTTTTTGTTGAGGGGTAACAAAAATAACCGACGTTGGAACGATACCAATAATTCGCAGGAGGGTAGAGGTTTCATTTTTCTTTCGTTCGGCTCAAAAATCACCGTTCTATGAGAGGCGGAGTACGACATCCTTTTATTGGCCCTCTAATTCCATAAATGTCGTTAACGACACCTGGTCGCCGCGCACTTATACCTCTTCCGCATGGCTTTTGCGGCGGCGAGGCTCCTTCCCCGTTTGGGGAAACCATTCCGTCATTCCGCTCTCGCCCACTCCCTCGTTAAAGGGCCGCGCGATGAACGGGTTCAGGGGGGACGGGAGGTTCGGGTGCCGACCGGCGACACCCGTCCACCCCCACTTCATAGGCCGGGGTCAGATTCGCACGGATGGTTCATGGAGTACCATCCAGCCCGTCCCGCGGTAATGGGCGTCCTTGGGCCAACTGCTGCCAGCAGGCCTACGAGCAAAACGGAGCGGATGATATAAAACTTCGTCGTTCTATTAGCCACAAGTGCGGTGTTCGTGATTGCTCCTCTCCGCGTCTGTTCATATTTATACCAGGGACGAGCCGCCATGGACGACGAGTGCTTCGGGGGCTCGTGACGTCCTGAGATTACCACGGATTCCATTTGCGCGTCGTGAACCACGCAGATAAAAGTGTGGTAGCCACCCGCACAAAAGCCACTGTAAGTACCGCGAAAATAACATACAAATTGAAACATAAAAATATTAACTTAATTGATCGTCTTTTAAAGTTTAAGGTAAGATTTTGGATAGACCCAGACTAATTATCGTTACGTTTCGGGGACTTTGTCCAACAAGTCCAACGAGACATACATGGTTTGTAAAAAAAAGTAACGAGAAATGTTTAGGAAAAGTAGATTTAATTCAGATACTGCTAAAATGCCTTAAAATTCTTCAAATTACATCCCTTGAGCGTCGACACACTTTTTCCAGTGGCTTTTCCACGACACAAAGGCTACTTGGTAGGCGTATTCAGGAGGGTCCTTAAGGTTGCGCGTGCAATCTTCTTCGACGGCACTTAGGGCCGCATGCTGGTGACCTCTGAGGAAGGATTTAAATTTAAGAAATAGTAAATAGTCTGCTGGTGTCAAGTCGGGACTGTTGGGGAATCATCGCGATGACGTTGCAGAAGGTCTTTGCAAGCAGACACTCGAATCTGCTTTTGGTCCTTCATCAAGACCTTCGGGATCTCAGCGCAGATCTTTCGCATCGCCAAATTCAGTAACTATGTACACCGTCATTTTGTCGATGCCAATTCGACCTGCGTTCATGCGCACTCTTAACCGACGGTGTGAATGCAGCACTACACGCATAAGTCAGGTAAAAATTGCAACCAATACTTTTAATACAAACCTTGTAACCAGACAAACCAAACTGCATTAGACTGTTCTTTAAATACATCTTCGTTCCGTCCAACATTTCTAACCTTTTACTGTCCATACCTAACCTAGCAAACGCTCTACTTTTTATCAGTCTTCATCATTCAATCCCTAATTGAAATGTACTGAAACCACTTTTTTTGTCTTGTTTGGATTTCCGCCGGCCACCCAATCTCCTCACATGCTTATCACTTCCTCATTTGTTTTCCAGTTTTCAAACACTTTCAATCTACGTCATTTTGCTTCTACGACCATATTTTCATGCCGCATAAAAGCACACCCAATTTCAAAGTTTTAACGAGTATTTTTGAATTACCTATTTAAGAACTGAACAAAACCGGTATTTTTTATATTTTATATTTGGCGATCCCTTATTATTATTTAGATTCCCTTGGTAAAACAGTCGATTTTTTCCAATGCAACGAAGAAGCAATTTTCGATTCTCAATGAAAGTCGCCTACTATGCTGATGGAATTTTAGCACTTACATTTTTTTTGTTGAAGATCACCACTGAAACACTCAGCACGATGCAATTACGTTGTATAATCTATCACAATTAATACTGATATACCCTTTTAACTACCATGAATTGACTTGGTACCGAAGTGTCATTACGAAATTCCCTTTAGAATTGGAATACGCCCTTGAGGCCCCGCGGAGAGTCCATTCAAGCTATTAGCCAATATCGCGTGTTCCTCAAGTGCCGTTCGACGCCGTGTTGCCACGACGCCGTGCCGTGACGAACTTGGGCGCGATTCATGAATGATGCGGGTGGTGTTGAAATTGAAGAATCATTCAATATCAGTTGGATTAGCAATAAACTAATAGAATATCAAATCTGCTGAAAAGGAACTACTCAACAGAAATAAATAATAAAATAACATCTTCGGGCTATGTCAATAATAGACGGGAGAATGGAGGGAATAGGTAAGGTACATGGGGGAAAAGAATAGGCATCTTTGCTGAAATTATGGGAGGTAGAAAGTATGCAGAGCAAAAGAATGGGTTAAAGTGACATGTATGGAGTTTGAGAGTATCTTGTACCAGGTCAATTGGAGCTTAGAAGTACAGTAGCGTGTAGTTTCAAGGATGATAAAAAAACCCAGAAAACGACTAATTGTAATACTTCACGTGCCTTCATGTGGTAACTAAAACGGTTTATACATAGGTGGTCAACATTAGTAGAAAATGTGAATTCATGAGTTAAAAATTACAGATCATATGCTTTAATATCCATTAAAGCGGCCTCGCTATCATCTGATTGAGAAGCAAGATTTGTTAAAAACGCTTTGATACAACTAGATAACAACTTTTAAGTGTCATGTTTAGTTCAAAAAAATTATGATTAAAGGGTGCTCCCAATAATAGAATTAAATGACTAATTCCTTCATAAACCGATTACCCGATTTTTAGGACTGATACACAAAGGTGATTTCCAATTGACCGTTAGTAAAAAATATCTCGTCCGGCACTGAGAATTTCTTCATTGAAAACTGAGCGGTACATTCGCATTTTCATGGTATTGTTGTACCCATTACTACTCGTTTGATTAACATATCTGATGAATGGCAATTGGATTTGGAAAAATGTTACCCATCATCAGACGTTTATTACTTTTAAATTGACCAAAACTCGTATAAAAGAAGCATATTATAGAAGGCGGTTAAAACTGGTGGTGGTGTAAAACTAGCGATATTATTTATCAAGATTTTTAAAATTTAATTAGGTTTTTGTGAAAAAGGTCCAAATATGCTGCCACTAGTAATTTATGAGTGATATAGAAAATGAGGAACAAACATCGAATTGATTTATTTTCGATAATTTACTGATACTGGATTTGAAAATTAATTTCTCAATTAATGTTTTTGAACTTAGGATCACTTTTAAAAGAGAAAATCAGTACATTATTTTACAAATGACCTATGCATGATTGCTATAGCTAAAAAGATTTCAAAAATGTGAATACAGCATTACGGAGATCAGGGTAAAACAACTATAACGTGTAAGGTCATGGCGGTAAAAAGAGGGAAATTGCAATCACAGAATAAATGCAAAAAAAAGTATCAATAAAATAAATTAAATTGCTTCACAAAAGGTTGAAAACATTGAAACGGAGAAAAAATAAAGCAAATTTACATTTTGATCTACAATTCCATTATCAATGAAAAATAAATGCCATTTATCTCCGGTCATTAATTTCCGGGTGAACCAATTTCCAAAGGAGCAACTTGAGGGGCTGATAAGAAACAGCATTAAAACAGGTCCAGACTGGAGCCCATCCCTCTTATTTATTTAGATGGTCTGATTTGTCGATGTGGCCAAATAACACCGTTCTTGTCGCTGCGTAATTATTTAAGGATCCATCCGTGCGTCCGGGATTGATTTCTTGATTTACCATCTCCGCATTTTGTACGCGTATTTGGTCCAGTCGATGAGCAAAAAAGGAACGAAACGCAGGCAAAACCTGGGAAGATGCCCGTTACAATTCTTGCCCTTCACCTTTCCGGCCTCCGAGCTAACCGCGTCCCTCATTTTATCGCCTCGTTAATCATTCAGCAGCGGGTGAGGGGAGCTGAAGGCGGGGAGATAGGGAGCCGTGGGCGGCGGCAGAAGAAAAATGACTTCCGCGGGAAAGTGATCCTCGCAAGGTGTCGGGGATCGGCAAGCAAGGAGAGGGCAGTGAACGCGAATTTCGCGGCCGCCTCTCTATTGGCCAATTGAAGGGGGATTGCGGAGATATACCAGCCACAACTGCGTAACGTCTAGCAAGTATTTACACAATTTTCCGAAATTCTCTGATGCCGTGTGTACCAACAAATTACTGCTGTTATTTCTGGAATAATAAGCTACTCAGGTCCCATAACCAGATCTATCATGACCTAGTTTTCAAATGTGTACGGGGAGATATTGAATTAATTAAACATATGGAAAATTACTTTCCCTATGCTGCATACGATCAAAGTAATAACATGTAAAGTAATCCACAGTACATTCCGGTTATTATTTTATTACTATCGCTAATATACCGGTTAAGGTATCTTTTAGATGGACCCAATCTACCAAATAATTCTCTTGTCTTTACTCACAAAACAAAACCTAACATGCTACTCTACAGCAAACCCCTCTTCCATTCCATATAAATATCCTATTCCTGCCCCATCCTTGTTGTCCTAACATTCTTCCCCCCCTTCAATATCCAACTTTCAATCAACATGCTTTGCATCCACATTTTCTGTCTCTTTTATCCCCAGAATATTCCCCACAATCCCCTCTCCTCCCAATCATACCTAGTTACACCTCATTTGTTTTCATTACTGTTCACTGAATCTTCTTCATCCATCTCCACACCCACATTTTAAAGCCTCCAATGTACGTCTATCATCCTGCTTCAATGACCATGTTTCCACACCGTACGCTCCATATCAAAGTTTTAACGAGCCTTTTCTTAACAACCATTACTCAACGTCCCTGTCATCAACTCCCTCCTCCTTGTGGATGCTTCATTGCCTAACGCAATTCTTCTCCTTATGTCCCTACTACTTTGACCTTTTTGGTTCAAAACACTTCCGAGCTACATAAACTGTTCCACCCGCTCTAGTTTTTGCCCTTCAATTTTAAAGTTAAGCATTCCGATAGTCAGGTCAGAAAAAGTGAATAACAGCGGGTTGATACGAATTGAAGACTCGACACCAGGAGAATGACAATACAGTGGCAAAATTTGTTCTCCATTCGCTTAACTTCACAATGGTTTTCTTCCATTTTAAGATTACGTTTGTTTTCAGAATTATCGGTAGGAACATCTATTTTTTATTAATTACCTAAAACGATAATTCCCGTCAATGAATGATCTGACATGTACTCCCATCGTCATTCTTTTTTGTAGCTAAAAGCACTTAAAAACTGGGCCAAAACGCTACCACAATCGTTGTATTTTTAATAAAAAAATATTTGTCTACCTAGATAGAAGCGATAATACAAACGAGACTTTGTTTCAAATACCATAGTAGTGTGGAAAACTATTTCTGCATGGTGAATTACATGAATTTCTACATGTACCGTTACGTTTCCAACGGCAATGACGCCTTGTGGACGCAGTAGTGGCGCTTTATTAGTGGGGGGCCATGGGAACCACGGGCCACACTGGTGAATTATTTCAATTATAATAAAATTAATATCAATACAACGCACGATACTAATTTATAACACCTTATGTCCTTCGAGGGTAAAATTATCTGCTTAGGGTGCGTTGCGATGTCTAAATTACTACAACCATTCTCAGTTTTAGCAGGACGTTCAAATTTCTGGTTGAAAAAGGTTATACAATTATATTTGTTCAAATGTGAAAGCGCCTTTGAAAGGTAATAGAATACTGAAGCTATAATGAAGAAGGTCGAATAGTAGTGATGGAAGCCAAGTTGCATTCCGTGGGGCGAGACTTCGAAATCTAGACACATATCTACTCCCTAACCGTGAGCCGCCCAGGAGGCATGTGGCAGGGGATGTTAACCAACCTTCAGTAAGTAAATGAGTGAGTATACGAGGTGAATGGCTCGTCCATAAGCTTCGCCGACCATAGTTTATTCGTAGTTGAGTCCTGTGTTTGTAGCAATTAGGAATGGTTCGAAGCAGGAAAGAATTCATGAATTTACTTATGCTGCAGTCCATCTCCTTTATATTCACCATATGATGAAATCTGAAGATAAAATAAGGGACCTTAATGATTTCTTCAGTTTTGTTAGTAAAATCAATCTCCTGTACCTTTACAATAGCTTGCATACCACCTTCTAACAGCTTAAAGCAAATTTCTCCCCGAAACTCTGAAATACTCGTCACATATTTCACACACGCCCTTAGTACTGCAAATTAACATCTGTGTGCTGCTTTTCACTGGAAAAATGTAGCGGTGCTCATCCAAGTTGAAATCCAAAACCTACCTTAAACGGTAGACTAAAACGTAACAATGAAAAATCTTCCACTTTTTAGAGGTTCCTAGATCCGCTACTATCACTTAGGTGCATGAAATGGGTCGAATCACTCCGTAGTCGCGGTGACATCGGTTGCGAGATTCAGGCGGGTCCGGAGAGGTTTGCGCGGCAGCGGAATTGATTGGGTGCGCCGCCGTTCGTGCCCTTCGCCACGTATTCCCTTAGTGGCTGTGTCGGTTGTCTACCCTCTCGCCACTCAACCATGTCCACGCCCGACATGTCCCAAAACGCCCTTCCGATTTCCCAATGGGTTGCCACAGAAACTGGGTTACATCGCAAGTGTTGGAATGGGTGGGATGCGCAACCAATCCTCTCGGAGAGAGAGAGGGGGAGATAGCAGCACCGAGAGTCACGTCACGTTGACTTTGAACGGCTGTTCATTAATTGCTTAGGTATCCAAGTGTTCTAATGGCAAAATTACGGTGATCGGAAAACTAAATCGTCACTAATTGTGTCATAAACAGTAAACTCTAGTGGTCCCTGAATTCCTGAGAATCGAGACTGATTTATCAAGAGAAAAATAGCCACTAGAGGTAACTAAAGAGACAAATAGTTCATGATAAAACCACAAATTCCATTACTGGTTACTAACAGCCTTAAAGTCGCTGCATACGCCCCTCTGGTTGCTTTCGCTCTAATTAGGACTGGTGAAAGATGTCGTAAACATGCTAGTAGTATTCACATTGCTAGGGACCTCGAAACCTGTTGCGTGGTAGGTTGATATGTCAAGACTTACATGTCTCTCTGAGTTTTCCAAGGCAAAGATTTTCCGAAGCACTGCGTAAAAATCAATTGGATGGAACGAGAAACATCGGCTTAGGTCCCGCGCAAGGAACGTGAGTAAAGAAGCCCACGTAAGACACTGGGAACCAAAGGAGATAAATATAATGGGCATGCAAGGAGAAAAGAGTTATCTGAACCTGACCGAGGGACACGCGGAGGAAGACTTAGGAAAAAATCGATTATTATTGTTGTGGAGGGCTTGAAGGTAAGGAGGTTGCTGTATATGAAATGAGAGCCTCACACAGCCAATTTCAACGGTGTAATATGATTAAGGGGGTGGGGGTAGACCAGAGGTAGCGTATCTGCCTTTGGTGGCAGGTCGCTGGTTCCAGGCCCGTGACCGGTGGAAATTTTCGGCTTGGAAAAACTTTTTAAATGATTTTTCGGAACGAGGCAACCACACATTAACAGAAAAACCACAGTAATGGTATTTAGGAACGAGGTAACGAGAAAAATAGACCCCTGAACCCATGGTGAAAGGAAGTAGTTTCACCATTAGGCACTGGTGGCGCAAACCGAGTGGATCGGCCCGGCATCAGCTTCCACAGCTGCGGGCGAGAGGGAAATGCACGGTATTGGCCGCAGTATTGCGATGTGGAAGGCAAGGGGAAACCTCCACCTCATTCTCCCTCGAATATGCAGCCTTATCATGCATTCAAATACAGCAGAATGGGAAGATACATAGTAGCTGCAGTAAACTGATCCAGGGAATGAAATACTAAAACTGTATGATTACGACGACGGTGCTATTTTCTTGGTGAATTTAAACAAGTTGATTCTCGTTACACTATGTTTCTACATCTATAAAACAGTATTCTATCCTCCAGACCGCCACAAGTGTGTATGGCGGGGCGTGTTGGGTGGGGGGATAGTCACCTCCGCAACTATAAATACATACATGCATCTATATTTGTACTGGCGCGTATGCAATACATACATACACATAAAAACACATGTACTCATACCAATCATGCAATAATAGACTAAATCACTAAATGATTGCCTTTAATTAATATAGTCCACTGCTCGGGTTCGATTTTATTATGATTGCGTAATAAAATGCATAATAAAAAAGGAGGTTTAACAATGACCTGTGTGTGAGATATGTTTTCATTTTGAAGCACAGATAGTCTCAATTCGGACTATATGAAGTGACTGCAACAACATTTCGCAACTCCAGGACAGCACAGGTGATGACCGAGGTAAAATACGCGAAATATAATATTTTCCGTGCCAAGGAAGTATTCCCTTGGAGGAGAAGTATCCCTTTAACGCACGAAAGTGCCATGAAGGATACTTTAATTTTGTTGCGTTAAGATAATGCCTCATTTTCACTTCTCTCTTTTTTTCGTCAATGGAACCTAAATGGAACCCGGCATTTAAAACTGTTCTTTTAAATCTTCCAGAAGGACAGTCGGAAATCTCCTGTAGGCCTGCTCATTGCCTCTCCCCCCCCCCATGTTGCTATAGCTGTGTTTTGCTCCTCGCACGAACCGGTTTCACTTAGTTTTCATCTCTTATTAAATAAAAACATTACTTCCTCGATTTTCTTTCCAAGCAAGGACTCTTACAACGTCGTCTTTAATTTCATTTCCCGTCGCTTACATTGATATCTATTAAACAAGGGTCTTTTCACCTCCAAAATTACTTGATAAACTTCGGGGTCGATGGAAAAAGTGTCTTATGTTTCTCCAGGAATTAAATTATTGTTGTTAGTCATTGTAAAACTCCAGCGCATAATTAAAACAAGGCATGAGGTTAGTGGATTTTTGCTGTCGTGAAAACAGTTCAAATTTTGGTTTAATACATTTCAAAACTTATTTAGACTTCATTATGTACGTGATGCTTGAATTATTTTCAGTGAGCACATGCCAAAAGTAAGAGGTATATGCGTGACTGGATTTTGATCTCAACTAAATCATGAATCACCTCTAAATTACAAAATCAACCAAAAATCACTTATGTATCCTGAACTCAAAATAGTTATATTATGACAACCCATACCCAATTACTTCGTAAGGAGGAGCCAAAAATGTAATTCACTAATGCTGACAATCAATCCTTAGGCTTCCGCGCCGTCTATCTGATGAATCCATGCTGGTTTCCGGGAATTACCGTCGCGTAGGTTAGTCGGATGACAACTGTTTCGCCCCCAGTCCTGGAGGCGTCTTCAGGTCGAAGTGATGTGCGTTGCGTTTTGGCCGCTATATATAGGAGACGCTGGCTGGCCAGGAGCTCTCTGATTGGCTCTTTCTTGACGGCGAGTGGGAATCACCCTTTTCCAAGTGGAGGTCAGGGTGTAGCCGTCCTCACGGTTGAAATTATATGGATTTTTTATTATTTCCACCGCTTCTCTGATGAGTCGCGGAAAATATCGCCTTTCTCTTGCCAGCACTCTAGTCTGGTCGAACTTTATAGAGTGTCCCGGTTCCGACCACGCATGTTCGGCGATTGCCGAAAGTCGGAATTGTTTCTTATCAGTGGCTCTTTGGTGCTCCTTGGTCCTGCATCTGATGGACCTCCCTGTTTGACCGATATATGACTTCCCACACGTGCACTTTATCTCATATACACCTTCGTGCATGAGATCGGGGATTTTGTCCTTTGGCTTTGATATTATGTCGCTGATTTTTCTGGCTGTGGAGAACCTAGTGGTTATGTTGTGTTTCCGTAGTAGCTTGCTTATCCTCTCAGCCGTTCCGGCGACATAGGGAATGGTAGCATATGCCGCTGGTTTTTCTTTTCCAGGTTTCTCCTCGTTCTGTTCTTTTGCCCGAATCCCCTCTTTCGTCAACTCCATTTCCTTTATGACCTATATATAGCCTATCTATGATATATATACCCTATATATATCTCCTATATATAGCGGCCAAAACGCAACGCACATCACTTCGACCTGAAGACGCCTCCAGGACTGGGGGCGAAACAGTTGTCATCCGACTAACCTACGCGACGGTAATTCCCGGAAACCAGCATGGATTCAATGCTGACAATCGTCTGAGAAATCAGGCAATTCATAGTAACGATCATATTAATGGACTGCTCCTAACACTAATCATAAAGCATATGCTTATGCATATGCTTTATGATTAGTGTTTAATCTTAGCATATGCTTTCTGCATAAAACGGTGCTTTGTTTGAACTGTCCTAATTTCACACAGCTTATTATCTCATCTCAATATTACTGTCGTATGCCTTGCATGCAAACCTGTGTTCAAAATACATACAGAGCAATTTACATCACCTTGAATACATTATGGATAAACAAGATCCAGGCACTGGAATCGCATCCGTAGTAGTAGCAGTTTTTTTTATGAGAGGCGACCGATAGCTGAGGTCATTTGCGTCATAAGGGATGGACAGGAAAGGATGAAGGGTGGAGAGAAACCCGTTGTCGGTATTAGCCTGCTCTTCACGATATGCACCAAGAGGTCTGCATTTTAACGTTCCATCCGACGGACGGCGTACTCACTCAAAGTTCTCTCCACAAAACACCTCAAATAGGGATCGAAATACTATTGAAAAATATCTTTCGTCACAGAGATTCGAACCCGGGCCCTCTGAGTGGGAAACCAGTACGTTAACTACCGCCCCATGTCGATCCCCATTGCATTCGTTGCCCAAGAGCATTGATTAGTTATTCCTTTAAAAATAGCTGCAAAGTTATACCTCGGCTACTTTCTATTTGAGGATTTCCAAAACCACTGCATGATACCGAGTGATGGGGATTTCCCAGCTCTTGCTGCTGAAGCAAGTACACGCTGACTGACTATGAGCAAGAACGTCGCAGAGAACTCTTGGAAGCCAGAGCCATTATAACCCTGACCTCAAGAAAGTTCCATGCCTTTCTGCATGAATTAACAAACAAAGCTTTTTGGTTGAAACTCTAAAACTGTAAATAAAAAGGAAAGGAAGAACTAAATATAAAATGGAACCCTTAGACATATACCTTGTCTCCGAAGACTTTATGCGGGTGACCACCAATGGAGAAGAAATAATATCCCATCAGTCTAATTCCATATAAAGGAAAATCAAAATATTCGTTCGAAGGTTTCCGCGGCGATGAGTAGGTGATTTCCACATTTTTCGGGCTGCGTCCGCGTATGTCGTTTAAATGTACAACAGTTTCGCCAGCTATCCTGCTGGCGTCCTCAGGTCAAGGATGAAAAGAAGCTTGTTGTCCCGTCTTATATAGGAAAAATCCGGCGCCAATACCGGGAAATTTCTTGGCCAATCAGGGAACGTCCTCATATTTGCGCGGAATTATTCGTTTCCACGCACTGTGGAGTGGATATCCATCCTCTCTGTTAAAATTTTTTGGCCTTTTAACGATTTCCGATTTCGATTGGCCAAGAAATTTCCCGGTATTGGCGCCGGATTTTTCCTATATAAGACGGGACAACAAGCTTCTTTTCATCCTTGACCTGAGGACGCCAGCAGGATAGCTGGCGAAACTGTTGTACATTTAAACGACATACGCGGACGCAGCCCGAAAAATGTGGAAATCACCGAAAATCAAAATATTTTACAGATTAAAATAAAATAAAAGCATAAGACAAAAGTAGGATTTTTTTAGACATACATTGATTGGACAAAATGTTTTGGATTGTTAAAGTCCAATGGAGGATATAGTGAATAATACAGTGTCTAACTAAGCTATGTAACCAAAGCAGTTTTCCTCAACCTTTATATGCATCCACGGGAATGTTGTCTAACCCCGAGGTCATACTTAATTTCAATTCCCTTAATGCTTTTTCTTCCTCCCACTCTCCCATTTTTCCTCTATAGTACTTCTTCTTCTTTCCTCTATACTACTCCCTGGCCTCACTCTTCATTTTCTACACATAATTCTAATGCCTCTTTCTCATCGTTCCGGTTAATACAACTACATTCCATCTCCTGAACCAACGTCTTTGTTTTATCTATTTTAATTAGACATTACACAGTGTTTGTATTAAATTATGCTTTTAATTCGCATCCGGTCCCGAAAAAATGTGCGACGAAATGCTGTTCCTAAATCTGTGCCTAAGGATAAATTAGTCTAACAGATAACTTGCTAAATCCCCGGGTATTTTCTCTGTCCATATCCATGTGAATGAATGTGTGTTTTCGTGTTTGAATGAGTATTTGACCAATGTGCCTCGTTTCCATCTTCTGGCTCTACGTACCACGAAACGCATTGTTTCGATCTTTTATGAAGTTGTATCATTGCTTTCCTACAATCCTTTCCTCTTGTATCCACGCCCATTCCTCCTTTGGTGGGTGAAACAGCTTTTGAACGCCATTTCCTGGCCAAAGAATCGGGATACTTGGTTACATGAACCCTCCCGCACATTTCAGGGTTTATTTATGTTTCCTCGTTAGCTCAGCCGTTTAAGGGCATCAAAAGATCCGGATTTCAAGTCTCGGTCCAGGAAACATTTTTAAGATTTTGGTCAGTTCGAATCCACCGTCCCCACCTCCCTTGTGTTTGTGTCTTTCACATGTGTTCCTTTTCATTTTCCTTACATCTGTATCCATGTCAATTAATATACATGCAGATATATATATATATATATATATATATATATATATATATATATATATATATATATATATATATATATATATATGTGTGTGCGTGCCAATTATTGGGAAATAAACGGTTAACCGAAGGCAATAGAAACAGCACGCGGTCACTTTTCGAGCAGTTTAGACCTTGGGTAACTCAGTGAGCTCAGGCAACTTCTTAATCACAGCATTTCCCGCACGCACCTCCCCTACTCACCTCTACTCTCCGCCTTCCAGACCCTTGCGCTCTCTCCGCAACATATTTACGCCCTCCTCCGTTACTCTCTCACTCACTTTCCCCGGCCTGCGTTCCCCTCCTCCCCGTGGCAATGTGGCTCCTTTTATCCCTCGAAAAACCCTCCCAAACCCGGACCCTCCGCGCTGTCCTATTCCACTCCTCCGTCCCACCCTACCTTGCCAGCGAGAGCGCTAATCTTCTTCCCCACCCACCAAACCCCATTCCTCCCATTCTGAATATTGCATGCTCTTTTTTTTTATATCCTCCTCGGCTCAGTAATTTATAACGCGCGGCCGCGGAGCTACGTGGAGGGAAGGAGGAAGCGTTTCTGGAGAGATGAGAGTGAGGGAGGGAAGAATTAGGGGTCGGAGAGTAGGGGAGAAATGGTACTCTAAGAGGAAGAGATGGGTTTTGTGGTGGGTGGGGGTACAGCATCCCTGGCAGGATCCCTCGTAGATTCGCGGGGGAGGTAGGGTTTGAAGTAAAGGGAAACGGGTAGGAAGAAAGAGAGGAGTAGGAGAGACCTTGAAGCGTTGTGGGGGAGAAGAAGAAAAAGGTGGGTTTGGGTCCGTATACCTGGTATGCAGTGGCGCAGGTGGGCTCGCTTTATTTGGACCCTGTATACCCCCCTACCAACACCGTCCCTTAATTCGCTCCCCTCCTTTTTATATTCTTGGAGCACCTCCTGGTATGGTGCTCTCCTTCCCCACTCACCATCCCTGCCCCCCTCTCCGCAAGGCTTTCTTTTAAGCCTTCCGCCATCACTATTTCCTTCCCATGACGGTGGTACGCTCAGGGAGGACGTGCGCAATTAACCTGGACGTGTCGGTTTTGACAGCACCGTCGACTTGCCCACGCGCGCATTCGGATGCGGCCGACCACACTTCGTATCATTAAACAAGCGGTGGCAATGCTGTTATCCCTGTTAATTGAGTCTTTGGGGCGGGAGTAGTGTTAATTGAAAATTGCGACTTATCCATATTTTGAAAGGCAAATTTCTGGAATAATATCAGTTCCGTGAATTAAAAATTCATTTATACCGGAGAAGGGGAAAATATGTCGGGGAAAGGGTTTCGGGGGAAAGTGGTGAGTACTCAAGAGGGTACTCCTGGGTGAAATATGACAATCCCCTGAATCATAAAACCGGGATCGTTATGAGGAAATTGAAATTTTGGGTGAAACAGTTAAGTCCTGAAGCAATAATAACAAACTTTGGTCTCCTGTTGGAAGAATGAAACTTGATAACGATCCAAAGCGGTCATGCAACATGTTCGGTCGTCTTTAAACAAAATTTGTGAAAATGAACAATCTGAACTCCATCCTCCCAGCACCAACATCACCAATTTTCACAGAGTGACGTCTGCGAACCGCTCCAATTTTCTCATCCTAGAATTTTCTCGCAAGTATTTTGGAACAAAGTTGCGCGATCGTTCACATGAAAATGTTAATAAATAAAATTAAATTAAATTCGTCAGATGAAAATAATTTATTCGCTGAAAACCCATCAAGTTAATGATGATATGAAATTCCGTTCGCACAGACCTGCCCGTCCTCAATATCCAATTCTCATTTATTCGTTCATCATTCAACTAATTAAATATTTGGTATTCTTCTACTCTCAAATATTTGACAAAACCGTCAAGAATAATTGAATGCGATTAAGCGACAAAGTGGGATTCTTTTGCAAGTTTTAGCTCAGAATATTTTTAGTGAGTCAATCACGCCTTTCGTTTGAGAGAAAACGACTGTAAAAAAAATACATATTTTATCCTAAGCTACAGAAAGTTCAACGCGTAAAATATTGATTTTATCTACCGCCAGTATAAGGGAAAATATTAAATGGTTTAAATTGTTTTTCCCAAGATTGTGACGCCTAGACTATTCCTAGTATTTTGAAAACTGTGGGAGATGCCACGACAGTAGCTTTAACGGAGTCATCAGCTAATGTCCATTACATTGAAACAACTTCAAGGCTAGGTAATTTGCAATTATTTTTTTTTTCAAAAAATAAACCCTGGACCCAAAGCACAACGTGGACGCACAATTGATGCAATTAATCGGAAACTAGGCTTCACTTTGCTATGTTCGAAAGAGAAAATTATCCTTAATTTACGTGCCATATATTTTAATTCCCTCAAATGTGGCTGGATGACGAAAGAAAGACTGAATTACTACATCATCTCAACACAGATACGAGCAAAACATGCCGAGAACGTGAAGGTTTTTCAGTGAAGGTCCACATTTCTACCTATGCGTTATTCAATACCTAAATATGAGGAATTTAAGAGTGACAAGCTACACCTTGTCCAGAGGCCAGATGCCAGAGGATAATATTCCTGGTCAACATTTAAAAAAATCGTTTGGTATATCAGTGTTTCTTTAATGCTAAAATTGTTTCTTCTAAAGTTTAATATGCAACTTAAGTTTCTTGCCTCATTTCCCCAAAACTTAGTTACCCCAATTACGCTTATATTTATTATGCTTATATTAATTTTTTCAAATAAAAATTTTCACATACTCCTGGCTTACTTTTCCCGTGATTTATTTAATCATTGAGTGAGTTTTTGGTTCTTCAAATGCTCAATGAGACCTATTTATAACTCTATGAATGCCTGAAGAAAATAGCTATTAACATTATCTGCATTTGTTTAGAAATTCCGGCAACTTGTGATACTACAGAGTTTATTTTTTATTCAAAATCAGTCATAAAATATGAAGTCTCCGAGATGAGAAAATTAAGAAAAACACTTAGATACTAATAAGTGATACTGATGACGTTCATACTCTAGTAACATGTGCACTCTGGGCCGGCTATATTTGCGTAAACTAAGTTGCATGGAAGCCTTGGCGACTGAAAAGAATAGGCACTGCCGAGACTTAAGACATTAAATGAAAGATGATTTTCCAAAAAGAAAGCCACTTTAGGGAAAGAATACGTCAAAGATTGAAGTCTATGAACAACTGATTGTCTACACTAACACAACGCCCAAGTAATGCACTTTAAAAGGTAAAACGAGCGAAATAATTTGGAACAATCTCTACGCTCCAAAAGTGCTAAAAGGTATAATGGTTCTCTCACTGCTAGGGAATCAGCAATTAAATAGATAAATTGTTTGTGAATTAGAATATCATATAAAATATTACCAAATGGTGATGACAACATATTTTAATTTTTAATAAAACTATGGAGGTTGAGGAAATGTGTGGATTATATCGCTATTTCTGCGTTTAAAATTGATCACACTCACTGATGCTGGCAGACAACTTTCCTGGCTGGGGTGCTTACCTATAAGCGAGAGAAGAGAAAACAATTCATTAGATACTTAGAAAAATCATGTCAACTAAGAATTGCTTTTCAAGCATTTACAGAAATTTCAAAAAGGTGGCCTGCATTTAACAAAAAACCACATCAGTCATTTATGTAGTGGCTGGAAGTACAATAATAATGACATGATAAATTCACTTACAGCAATATATTTTTATAAGCTCATGTTAATAAAAATGCCTGTAAATACAAATAAACAAATAGTTCATTCTTTTAAATACATCTCCACCCCCTGCAAGTCGCCGAAATTGTACGTGACGGGGGTCAGGTAGGGGGTCAGGTAGGGCGCCAGTCATACATGCAATATTATTAGTTCATAATGCATGCCAATATATGTTAGCTGATAAACAATTACACTCGCATATTCGTATATAAATACACATACATGCCTGTATCAACCATGTAATAATTGGCTACCTCATCGAATGTTTGCATTTAAGTAATTATATTCTGGTTATTCGGTTCAATTTTGTTATTAGTGGTTATCGTGCAAGGTAAAAACAAGTACTTGAATCTGTTTCTGACGGAAAGGTAGTAGATTCAGAGACGGCCGACGGCTAAGATCATTTGCGCCATTATGGATGGATGGGAAAAGATAAAGGGTGGAGAGAAACTCGGCATCGGCATTAGTCTACTCTTAACGAAAGGCGCCGAAGGGTCCGCAGTCACACGTCCCACCCGACGGGCGGCGTACTCATTGTGCCCTCACAAAAGCACTTTGAGTAGGGATACCATTAAAACAAATATGTTCCTTTGAGTGGGTAGCCAGTACGCTAACCACCGCAATATCACGATGACCTTTGTGATGGAAACAAAAACGTTATAATTATATCTGAATCCGTATCAAACTTTGGATGGCGAATCTGACTTTCAGGATGAAGGTAAGCTGATCATTAAAATAAAATGAGCTATGAAATGCTTTATCAGCTTTAAGTAAATTTCTAAAAAATAAGATATTAAACTGAGAATTTAAAACTATATGGAGATCTCAATTTGATTTCTTTTTTCATATGCATGCAGAGCTATTGATGAGTCTTCCAAAGACTTGATGCCCTCATTTTTTCTCTCATCCACAAATATTTCCAGCGGTTCCAGCCACAAATCCGGCGTCATTTAACGTTAAGATAGCGAGAAGGATTTTATGTGTGCTTGAGCCAATGGAGGGAACCATAAAATATTCTCTGTATCTATGAGGACATGTAAAGGCACGTCAATACGATAAAAAGAGGATTCGAATATTTTCAACTTCTACATATTCACTTCAAGTAAGACATGTATTGCTGCGCAAAGCATCTCATAGAGTCGTAGATCATTAACACAACAAAATAGAACTTTAATTCCCTAAATCCTAATGATTACGGAAGGTAAGAAGCATTTAAGGCTGGGGAAAACTTTCTCGTTACTCGACTTTCCTTCAACTGAGTCCGGTGACAGTAAAGGAAATTTCTCCGGACACATGTTACGACTAGTATTTTTCTAATTCTATGCTCGGGAGGACGGGTAGCCACCCGTCTTAGGTGTTTAGTCTCTTGAGGAGTAGAGCCCGCGCAACATCAGCCGTAATTTCTGCGGCACGTACTTCCGTGCTCAGTCAAACGTTAAGTTATGGAGCGTCCCTCATGGGGAGCACTAATGATCAATTGGCGGGAGGCAAACAGTTTTCAAGTGCATGAAAGGTCTCCTGAGCGTGTTAGGCCGAAGGGTTGAGTTGCCATGGCCTGCATAATCTCGTTTAAACCTGCCCAACGCTTCCTCCGTCCATGCTCAGACCATAGTGATAATCGCTACTTGTTGAATCGTAGGAGGACACGGCTTCAAAGGCAGCCACTTCAGAATAAGATTCGGACTATAACATGGACTCTCAACTGTCCAGCCCTAACACAAAAAATCACGCGCATAAACTATCCAAATTGATAAACATACCATTGAATCATCGTGCATGATTTATATGAATTTCTAGGTTCTAAACGATACTAAACGAATGCAGTCAGTTTTCATTCAACAATCCATATATATATATATATATATATATATATATATATATATATATATATATATATATATATATATATATATAATCCATCTAAATTTCTGAAATCGCCGAACTCTTTTTGGTAAACGATTACTGAAGGGAATTCCAATTATGATACGTCTTATAACAAGAGAGCTCTCAAGACTAATAGTTACACACATATATATATATATATATATATATATATATATATATATATATATATATATATATATATATATATATATATATATATATATATATATATATATATACACACACACACGAGGGTCATCCGGAAAGTAGTACCCGTTCGTGAAATAAAGACACAAAAGTAAATATTAACAAACATAAAAAATTTTATTTGAAAGAGGATACTTTAAACTACTTCTCAACATAATCTCCAAGCAAATTAAGGCATTTGTCATAACGTGTGACAAGTTTCTGTATTCCTGCTGCATAGTCCTTCGCCGCCAGCTCATTGAGATACGCGAGGGACCCATCTTGCACAAATTTTTGCATAATGCAGATGGTGTTTAACAATTTCATGAACAATTGTTCGAGAAACATTGGGAAAATGCTCACAGATGTCATCAATTGTGACGCGCCGATCGTTCCTCACGAATTCCTCAACTGAGCTCACCAGTTGGTCTGTAATGACAGACGGTCTCTCCGAACGCTCATCGTCGTGTGTGTTCCCCCTCCCCATGTTGAAGTTGCGACACCACCGCCGAACAGACGACTCGTCCATTACATTGTCTCCATACACCTCCTTTAATTGGCGATGAATATCACATGGGCGAACGTTTCTTGCATTGAGGAATTTAATCACTGCCCTCACTTCACAACTGGCGGCGTTCTCAATTTTTTTAAACATTGTAAACAATCACAGAAACAACACAGGCAATGCTAGCGTCACGCAACTTGGCTCAGAGAAGGCAGACAAGCCACTGAAGCTATCTGACCTCGTCCAGCGGCTACTCGCGTCGTCAGCACTTCATGCGGCACGAACGGGTACTACTTTCCGGATGACCCTCGTGTGTGTGTGTGTGTGTGTATATATATATATATATATGAGTGTGTGTGTGTATATGTATATATTTGGGTCGCGGTAATCAGGGGTAGAGCGTTGGAATACTGACTGGAGGACCCGGGTTTGATTCCCGGGCAAGCCTCTCTAGGCACCTCCAGTTTCACCCAAGCTCTGAGATTTTCCAGGTACCACATCTTCCTGAGAAACCATAACCGGCCCAGGGAAAGAAACTGGCCCTCCTACCCTGATGTATGAATTTTCACACGCCGTATAGGGCTTAGTACTGAGTTAACTCCACCATCACCTACCAAACAACCTACCTTCGGGTTGATTACTGTGTTTATGGTTGTATTCTATATGTATATTTATTGCATATATAAAAATACGGAGATGTTGGGCATGATTTGGCAGGTGTTCAAGGATTGAAAAATGTCGTAAAATGCAGTTCTTAAGTGGTACAAGCTCCTCAAAGATGCCCGAGAGAGCGTAGAGGACGAGCCCCGCGCTGGACACCCGTCGACCCGTCAAGAACCGATGAGAACGGGCAACATGTGTGTGAAGTGCTGAATTCAGAGTCGGTTAAGTGTGTGCATGACCTCAGACCTTATTGGAATTATAAGGTGTCAGTTCACACCATGATCACTGAAAATTTGGTGATGCGAAAAATCTGCGCTAAACTCGTCCCGAAAGTCTTGACGGATGACCGAAAGCAGATTCGAGTGTCTGCTAGCGAAAACCATCCGCAACTTGTTCAAGAAGACCCCGACTTTTTGAACCGTCCCGATTTGGCAACAGTAGAGACCTATTTTATATTCCCAGAGGTAAAATGCTCCCTCAAAGGACACTACCATGGGAACCTAAGTGCCATCAAGGAAGCTTGCCCGCGTATCCTTAAGGGCCTCCTGAATTCCGCATACCAGGGAGCCTCCGAGTCGTGGAAAAGCCGCTTACCGAAGTGTGCCAACGCTCAAGGGATAAACTTTTAAGAATATGGAGGCATTGTAGCAATATCTGAAATAAATGTATTTTCCGAAACGTTTTCAGATACTTTTTTATGCAAACTATGTATTATATAAATATACGAATATTGAAGGAAAGTTCCACGGATGTGAATAATAATTATAACGGTGAAGCGAGAAAGCGCTAGCGAACGAAAACCCCAGAGAAACACAAATGCAACTCGGACGTATTCTGGACTTACGGTGGTGATAGGGCACCACCCATGAAATAGAATTCGACTACATGCAAAACCAACAAAAATCATGCTCATGCACTCCCACGTGACGTAAATATTCATGCAAAACTTACTTAAACCTACGCACATGCAAATACATATACAAGCTGCTAATATACTCAAGCACATGCACCTACGAATTCACTAGATTTCTACGCAGCGTTTAATCCTTTTCCCCCTCGTAACAAATTGATTCCGATTCTTCACTATTGTAATTCATGATTTTCTGACAAAGAACGTATATTACGTGTATCTATAAACCTCCATAATTACATCCTGTGTGTACTTTCCTCCACCCTTATCCGATATGAATAATGGTGGATGAATGCCCTAGGAATTCATTAAATTTCATTAATAAGTCGAACAAAATAGGCTAGCACCCAATAACTTATTTCTGTGCCGTAAAACGATCGAAATTATCGACACACCCGTTGGAAACCCAAAAATTATTATTGTCATTGATAAATCAGTTCATATTAATGCAAAATCTATGCTTTCTAAAGAGGCCAACATCTCTACTGAAACGTGTCCGCAGAATAGGATCAAGAAATCTTTTTCGTATGCCAATGATGTGTTTTTCCATTATCCAAATGAGGGAAAACGAAATGGTCGATGGCTACACTTATATATTCACTTTCGACTGAAGGGGATGTTTTCTCATTTCTTCGCGTGATACTCAGCGAAGGGGAAGAGTTGAAAAACTGTGATGTGGCGGAGGGAAAAGAACGGTCGGAACGTGAAGATAAAAATCTCATAAAAATTCTCCCTGTTGCTTTGAGGGAGGAAAAAATATAAACGAACCCTGTTGCTCCCCTTTTCTTCTCCCGGGGGAAAGCGAGGCGCATATGCAAGGGCTGGAAGAAAGGGGATCCCACGAATGAAAGGGTAATTGAAATTCGTCGAGAGACTTCAGATTGCGAAATGAGAAGAAAGTTAAGGGACTCCCGAGATAATAAATACGTATATGCGGACTAGTTAATTCCGAACATTAATGAAGACGATTATTTTTTTCAAAGCAGTGCATGCTGAAGTGATTCACAATTTTTAAAAGTTGTTTTCGTCCGAACTAAGGAGTATACCTTATTGTATTTGACCGACACCCTAAAATGTCTTAAAACCATCAGTTTAAAGAGGATCTCATGTTTCAAGTCAACACAACTTCAGTCGTAAGTAATGTCGTGTCCCCTAAGTTTTTCAAAAGTCAACTCTGGATTGCTTTCCTCAAAGCTCGGCATTTTACAGTGATTCTTGAATATAATTTTGTTTTACCAATTTAGGAGGCGGGAAGAGAAATAACGAGACTCGTAGAACAAGGGAAAGTCTTTAAAGAGAAATCGCTTAGAGGAAACTGAAGAAACGGTTTCTAAAATACCAGATTCGAGCCTTGCTACCTCTAAACAAATAATCGTTTCTCTTCAAACATTGAGACCACGTTTTCTTTAATAGCAATGTTCCAGGGAATACTGTCTAATATCGCATAAATGTGTCAATTATTTCATATTTTTAGTTTTTTAACTTCCGCGTGGGAAATAATTTCTGTGCATGACCTAATCTCTACGGAAGGAGGACATTTTTTTAACCATTGTCCTTAAATTGTCTCAGCATGATATTTTTGAGGTATTTTGCGAGTGATAAATTATGCGCAGAATTTGTAGCAGTAATGAACCCAGTATTAAGTCATGGGAGGAGCATTTCTGTACTTTAAATTGAACGGGAATCCTATTCACCAGAGCTCGTTATGAATAGCGGGACGATGATTCATGTTGAAGTAGTCAAGTGGACTAATAAATCGACCGAACGATGACGGCTTGGAACGCCTGAGTAAAGTGCACTTAAAATGTAATTTTCGTGTCACCCTCTCTCATCTAAAACATTTCCAGCTAGGAATAGAAAATAATAAGTATCCCCCTAAAAACATTCTCTTCTATCATTATTAGATTTTAATCTGCTTTTGAACCTTTTCCTCTCAAAAAAATGCAAATTTCGGCAATAACTCATCTGGAAATATACAGTGAAAATACTTCTATTTCTTCATGCGTATTCCTAAAATTTGAATATCATATAATATATATTGCATTACGAGAGGATTTTGAAGGAACATTAAAATTCAGAAATTGTGAAAAAACTCCAGTTGATAAGAAGTAAGTTCAACCAGCTGAGTTTACAAGACGAGATTAAATTCTTTGAAGTATATATACGTACTTTCGACTGCAAATAAAATTTTTAAATCGACCATTCCTTTCATCATCGCAAACAATTGAAAATTACGAACAGACAACGTTTTTTGTAAAAGAACGTCCAAAAAGTTCATATATTTTAGCAGCGTGTAATTGAAAAATTGTTAAGTCATCGGAGATCTCAGCTAGTCATATTTAAAAACGAACAAATTCCAATTAGTTATCTAAACAACGGATTGCATCCTTTGTTGAGTGCAATACAAAATTAATATAACATATATGGATGAAGAACAATTATAAAAAAAGCGAGAGGAAAGATTTCATCAAGAAATATAAGAGCGAAGACCAGTAATACATTATAAAAGCATGATATTTATTCCTGGAATTAGTGAGACCCGCTTAACTCATATTCGGACGAAATATTGTAGAAATAAGGGAAATTAATGGTAATGACTTCATGATAATAATTGATAAGCGAAAGATACATTTATTAGGCGCGGGGAATGCAGGATACGAATTAGTTAGTGAAGGTGCAAAAAAGGATCACTAAAAACTCCTAAGAAAATGGCTTGATATAAACCTGAGCTTACAATCCAAATGGTCATATATAATATTAGCGGATGGGCGTAAATTTACGTTCATTGAAATATAGGGGTATAGAAAGGCGGAGAAAATAAGTTGCATCAACAGGAAAGATGTAAAATAGTTTTTGATATGAAAGGTAAAGAAATGAGGTTGTTTTGGGAAATTCAAAAAGATTGAAATAATTAATTTCAGAGAAATTGAGGGACAGCGGCAGAATTGATGGCTACGGCAGACGGGACTGTCTCCTTGGGGGGAAATATATACATGAAAAATGGCATTTTGGGCAGAATACCCAAGAGCGACAAATTATGTCCAATAAGAAGGAAACATTGAGGGTCATTGTAATGTGGGGAAATACACTAGACATTCGAAGCAATTTCTAATAGCTATCTTGGGTCTTTCTTCACTGGTCAGTAGGCTAGAAAGCCTTAAGCCAGGAAGTTATCAAAAATCAAAGCTGTATAGTCTATAGTACCATTATTGTAATGAAGCAACTAAAGAGAGAAAATAAGACACCTTCAAATTAAAATGAGCAAGTTTTAAAGCAGAGAACTGCTTTTAAAAGTTGCTCATGACCTCTGTCAATTAATAACATACAAAACAACTGTCACTATTTACTACACAGTTTAGAATGTGACGGTGAGAACATATACGGCGTTTTAATGGGGTGTGTACCTAGACATCAAATACGCATCGTACCTTAACGTAACGAAATAAAATGACGCATCTCTCAACATACGAGGTTCGTCGGAGAGATGTCTACAGGAATTCAACGGTTCATCTATGGACATAATGGATAACCAAGCGAAACCATTAGGAGATAACGCTTCTGGCTCGTCCCAAGCGCTGCCTATTCCAAACGAGCATTAGCCTTTTGAGATAGCACTCGAGAGCCAACGTTTGATATACAGACCGGTAGTAGTCGAGCTTTCTAATTTTGAATTGATTTGGAACGTTTGATAGAAACCACGGACCCAAACTATTTCTAGAATATCATTCCCCTATGACCGTTTCGCTCACAACGACGCACAGCGTACATGCTACCGTCTCGGCTAGATAAATAATTTTACAAGCCTTAATCTCTAGCGGCGTCATGCTTCGTTTATTCATTTTTACGTGTACCAAATGTTGAAGCTGGCATTCATCAAATATAAATTCTGCTTCTTAGAAAAATATAGAGTACCATGCAATGCGGTTAAGTCGTGTAAATCTCACCGCAACTAAGTCCGCCTAACAAGGGCAAGGCTGGTTGAGAGATTTGAGGAATTTGATGGAGTACAGGTGTATGATTAAGCTTGCGAATTAAATAGAATATCAGTTTCTTTGTACCCGTAATAATACAAATTAATAACAAATAATGACATATACTCTAATTAGATGCATTATAGACCTAGGCATAAAAAATAACTCCAATATGACACGTTTTCAGATCATTTTTTTTCCGGATGCAAGACGAGGATAGTAACATCTGAGTAGAAAATTGAGTGTAGGCTATGTACACCAGTTACTAGTAGAAAATCGTCGCATATATAAAGGGACAGCCAAATAACAAACAGATGCTCTTATAGGAGAGATGATGAAGAAGTACGACCGTGAAAAACAATACAATTGCGAAGAAAATTCGCATTTTGAGCGCTAAGAAGACACACGTGAAAGGAAAGTGGAAACAATTGGCTTCAGAGGAAAGAACCAAATGTATTCAATGAACTACATAACAGAATAAATAAGGTCATGGGTCTCAGAGAACATGAAAATATGTTCAGGAAAGTCGATAGATAGGGAAACACCTCCTAAAATTATGACTGTAGCGTGCTATCACTTCAAAAAGTTTCATCCAAGCGAATATCGCGCATGGCATTGTTTTTTTAACTATACTAGGGGAACATTTAAGTGGATTGCATTATTTTAATATATTTATTTATAACAATGTATAGTGCTGCAAACGACTCCTTTGTAGTAACCTTAACGTGGCTGCATCAATACATTTTCTTTTGCTTTTTCCATTAATTTTTATATAGCCTCCTCTTCACCGTATACATCAAATCCTTACCTAGTACACTTTTGGGAGCCAAAAAAAATTTTTCTCGACAAGTATGACGTTATAAACTAACTGTTCCATTACCTGCACTCAGGATCTCCAATGCCATCAGTTTTGAAAATCCCTCTTTTGCTGTCGTAATTCTGTTCCTGATTAAGCTAAAGCTACTTTATTTCACTATAAAAAATAGATGTTTATTAGTATCGGCAAATAACATTTGATTTAAAGTTATCACTTATAATGCATAAGTTCTTCCATCAATCAGTTTGGAGCAGAGTTGAAATCTCATCATGGTAACATTGGTAACGAGCCAAAGGGGTAAAATGTATTTTTTAAATTTGGAATGCTCCTGAAAATGATTAAATTTGAAAAATTCGATACTTATGCGCAATACTACCTTGATCAAAAAGTTCCCGGAATAACCACCGGGTGGCGCTCCCATCGTTCCGATTTGAGTTCTGTTTTTTTTGTTAAATTGGTACATCTGTTGTTGATATTCCCTTTAAATCTTAGTGTCATAACTTGACATTTGCAAAAGTTACGGTCGGTTTTCGGTATGTCCATCAGTGCTTCCTGCGATTTTTCCATTACTTCCTCTCGGCTGCTAAAACGCGTTCCCCGTAATGGTTTTTTAACTCGATTGAACAGAAAGAAGTCACAGGGAGCCAAATCAGGTGAATTCGGTGGCTGTTGGATGGTATTTGTTGCATTTTTCGTCAAAAAATTACGAATAATGATAGCACTGTGCGACGGTGCGTTATCATGGTGCAAAATCCACGAGTTTTCTGCTCACATTTCTGGTCTCTTTCGGCGAATTGCTTCACGCAAACGTCTCATAACGCCCAAATAATACTCTTTGTTTACTGTCTGGCCTTCTGGCAAAAATTCATGATGCACTACACCGTTGTAATCCATGAAAACCGTCAGCATTGCCTTCTTTTTTGACTGAAAACGACCTGGTTTTTTTGGTCTCGGCTCATTTGGTGAACGCCATTCACTTGCCTGATGTCTGGATTGCGTGTCGTACTCATAAACCCACGTCTCGTCTCCAGTAATGATCCTTTTGATGAATGTGGGATCGGATTCAGCCTCGCAAATCATGTCTTTTGCGACGTCAACACGGTCTCTTTTTTGCATGAAATTGAGGTCTTTTGGCACCAACTTTGCTGCTACACGACGGAAACCCAAATAATTAACCACAATGTCTTGGGCGGATCCATAGGCAATGTTCAAGTCCTCCGCTATTTCTCTGATGGTTAATTTGCGGTTATTGACCAACATTTCTTTTACTTTATCAATTTTTCCACCGACTTTCGATGTCGATGGTCTGCCACTGCGTTCATCATCTTCGATTGACTCACGACCACTTCTGAACCGCTCGTGCCACTGGTAAACGACCGTTTTTTTAGAGAATCGTTGCCGAAACACTTTTCCAACATTTCCAACGTCCGTGCGCCACTAAATCCGTTTTTTTCCGCAAAATTTAATACAAGTTCGTTGTTGCAAATTTAAATCCATTTCTGCAATTGTAAAAAATCGCCAACACACACAGAGATAGATGTACTCTTGGCTACGTAACTTTTGCAAATGTCAAGTTATGACACTAAGATTTAAAGGGAATATCAACAACAGATGTACCAATTTAACAAAAAAAACAGAACTCAAATCGGAACGATGGGAGCGCCACCCGGTGGTTATTCCGGGAACTTTTTGATCAAGGTAGTATATCTTTGCTTCACTCTTAGAGCTACCTCTCCTCTTTAATGAAGTTCAAAAGCAATTTTCTTCGTCCCTCCTCTTCCCTCATCTTCATCCTTAAACGTACTCCCATTTCCCGCATCCCATTGTTATATTATTACTATTTTCATCCACCTCATACCCACTGAGGCTCTAGTGATACGAGTGTCCTGGGATGTTGAACATAAAATTTATTAAGTACATTAAATGTCATGCATTAATAAAAGGACTTCATATTATAAACAGATATTCTGTGCCTATTTGCCGGGGTAGTTAAACCGTGCTCATGCTGTGATAGAGAATTGTCCGAAGGACGTAAGTACATCAGTGTCTCTCCGTGCCTATTTAGTATTTCTATTATTTGATTCGCTTAGTTTCATCTACTGACGCAATCAGTGGCCCAACAAATTTTCTATTTCTCTTCCTATAATTTTCAAAGTTGGTCATTTTTGGAGGGTCTCAAAACCTAGTTTCTCAAGAAACCCTTCACTGTTAATTTCTTGTAACAGTAATTTTGAATGAAAATATCTGATTTCCTTAGGGCCTCATGACATTCAAGTACCTAATTAACAATGCCTCCGAAGGATCCCAAATACTTGCAGTATACTAAATGAAGCCTTCATACCCTTATCCATCTAACATGAATTCTCTCCCTCTACACCTCTCTTCCTTTCCCTAAAATTTTATATAGCAATTTATAATTTTTCTTCCTCCTAATTTCCATTCCCCCTCCCATTTTTAATTAAAGAAATGATAGGTAGAACAAATAGAGATGAAATACCTTTCCTCAATGTATACTATCGAATGCAACGTGAAAATCTGGTTGAGAGCGTGCAATCCCGTGTCATCAAAAAATTGCATTTCAACCGTCTTGGACCAACATTCCCAAGACACAAGATCAAGACACGTGCTTAGTACTGCGAATATTAAAAAATAAAAACCAACTTATACATTTCGTAAAGCGGACTTTGATTGGGCCAAATATCCTTGCCGGTGTAGGGATTTTTCTTGAAATTGGCAAAATATATTTACTTAACCTCTCCAAAATATTTTCTAGGACTCGTGTTATGCTTCACAAGTTTCTATCTGAAATACGTAAGCCAAAAAATAGCATTTAAAGTTAACTTTGTGTTCCAATATCTGCTTATACTTTCCATCAGAGAGAATATTTAAAAAAATCGCTTGGCATTAAAAATTTATCGACAAGTTTTTCAAACTTTCAACATTGAACACCATCAAAAGATGTTCAAAAGAATATAGGTATTGAATTCTACTTAAAGCGGCTGAACAGCAATAACCGATATACATGAAGCAATATCATATCGGGGTTATAAATTGCACGATCAAGTTAATAAAACTGCAACTATTCAACTTAGCCGACGAGAAAAAAATGAAACAAAGACTCAACGTCTACCGAAGTCATTGTCGCTGCTATTGAAGTGAACGCCGAATAAAATTCGTGAAATCTTCATTTCAATTTCAAATATGTGAAAATTGGATGCCCATCATAAATCAGTCAAAGAGCTTGATGAAATTTTTACCCCAAAATGCATTCGGCAAGGGGGAAATGGCAATATGCTGGAGAGAGAGATGCATAAAATTAAGATTTTGCACGATATACATTTCGCATCAACAGTTTTCAGGTCGCGTCATTTTTTGAGCATCGGAATCAATAATTGATGAGAACCGTGTGCACATGGTTGTATTAATGTTTCAAACTTCGAGCGAAGATGAATATGACATGAATCCGCTTTTACACCATAAATGAAATTTTCCACGGGATGGTAAGCCCGCAATGAGACATTTCTATCTATCACGTGAAGCAAAAATTGTGTCCTATTCAATACTGAAATCGGAGAGCTGGGAGATGAAACTAAACAAATTTATCAAAAAATTAGTCGTTTTTAATTTTGGAAAGCTTAAGCTGCTTATATTAATGGCACGAACTGGTGCAGCTATGAAAGCAGCGGAATGAATTGAATGTGTTAGCATTCCTTTCATTCTGGTTAGAGTTTAAATAAAAATATTCCAACGCTGCTCTCGTTTCGAAAATATATATATTTTGCTTTATCCATTGGATTTAAAATTATCATTTTTACGTTTATTAGATAATGGTCAGATCACATATACGATAGTACGTGATTGCGAGCTTTATCTGCCAATATTTTATTTCTAACTTCGTCATGTGGATTATTGGAATGAAAAAATTAATTTTAACGAATAAAAAATCCACGCAGTACGTTCATAAGTCCTTAACTTCTTAGAAGGTCAATGCTCAATAGTAATATTTATTTTTTGAACTTTTGATGAATTTTATATCTGTTTGAGTTTTACCAGGTAGAAGTAGAAACAAGATAAAAAAGAAACACAAGATAAATTGCAGAAAATAAAAGTTGCTTAAAACTTGCGAATTCAAAATTACAAGTTGCCAAAACTGATTAGTAGTAGCGCATTATCCTCATTAGAACTAATTATCTAAGCTAAACGCATGTCTCGCACGCTAATACTTCGATATATTTATCAATTTTTTTAAAACTCCTAGAAGACACCCTTACATACCTTGGGAACCTGTTAAGCAGTTCTACTCTTAGCATGTTCTGGGTATTTACTCGTGCTACTTGACGTAATTCTAAAGTAGTCAGTACACATATTGTCCCAATATCAATTTTTGTTAGATTCTTTAGAATTAATATTAACTATTTTCCTGGCGAGGATTTTATTTAATATGAATACTCCAGTTATATTACCCAGAGAGGGATATGTTTATCCTCGTTATAATTACGAGAAAATACCCTTCTTCTGCAATGAATTCATTGCGGTCAACTTTTTTGATAACAGAGAATCGAAACCAGCTTATACGCTCCTTCATAATTAATATCCTTAGCCTTTTTTATGATGACCTGATGATGATGTCCAACTTCAAAACCTAGATATAATCTAATAAAATGTGTGTGGGTTTTACTGAGTTACATATTTCATTTGAATATGATTAGTCTGATATGATAATTCCTTTTATCGTATATTCAGCATGCACGATTAGTATTTATCATTTTGTTTTAAAATCATAATTTTCATTAATATACCTGTACATAAGGATCTCACCCCATCAAACTTTAAAGGCTCATTATAAGGCACCAATATTCTTTCCATAATTTTGGGGATCCAAGCAGTGCGGGAAAGCGTAAGGCTGATAAATGGCTCCGGAAAAGTTTTGATAA
Source organism: Hetaerina americana (assembly GCF_022747635.1). Classification (NCBI taxonomy): domain Eukaryota; kingdom Metazoa; phylum Arthropoda; class Insecta; order Odonata; family Calopterygidae; genus Hetaerina; species Hetaerina americana. Next base: position 52,465,387 of record NW_027287427.1, on the reverse strand, counting down.
TCCGCGAGGTGACACGGTGGATTGCTTGAAAGGGAAGGAGAGTTAAAATCAGTAACTTTTTTCCCAAACATTTCTCCTCCGCTGACTCTCATATTGCGTGTAGTGAAGGAACCCAGAAGAAAAACCATGGAGCGTTTTGCACATCGATTTTTTGGTACCACAACCGAGGATACCCTCGAATTCCCCGCCTAGGTGAAATCGGGTCAAGCCGGAAGAGTTGGCAACTAGCGGAATCAGGACTCGAAACTTGTTGATTTTTGGTATCCCCGGATGGCGACAGACCCAGAGGTGAATTAAAGTGATGAGAACCTTTATATGAGGGTGATCTGTAATTTTCTGGGCCTAATAATGAAAATGACGGTTTATGTTTTCAAAAAAGTTTTGTTTCAGCATACAAGTAATTCTCTTGAATATTAGTACATTTTAATTTAATATTAATATATTTTATTTAGCGGTGTTCCAGTGCTATTATCCCGTCTCTGCAGTATTCTTCCGGAAGAGCTGCTAAGTACTCGTCGACAGTCAAATAGCTCCTTGATTGGACGAAAAACATTCCTAAAACATTTTGACTTTTCAGTACAGGGGAGGCAGTCCGTGGGAGTCAAATTCGGGGAAGAGGGTGGATGTTCCTGCACTTTATTGTGCATATCCCTCAACTTTCACATCTCCAGGACACTTTAGTGGGCAGTTGCTGATGGAAAAACGGCTTTTTTCTGCAGGCCTACCGCGGGGCGGGGCGGGGCTACCTTCATGAATGTTTGCATCCAGTTTCGTTGTAAGGTTAGAATATTACTCTCCAGTTTTACCTTTTTCAAGATTGTTCAATCGACAGAATTCCTTCCGAATATCGAAAAACCGACGCTATGATCTGTCCTGACGATGGCACCGTTTTCGCCTTCTTCGGAGCAAAAGAACGACCTCCATCCTCAGCATGGACTGTTGTTTCGATTCTGGTGTGTAATGGTTAATCCGTGATTCATCTATTGTCACATATCGATGTAGAAAATCATTCTTGTTCTTCGTAAAGCGCGCCAAGCACTTTTGGAAAGTGTCGTTCGAATTCATTTTGATCTATGTACCGCGAGGACGCGCGTCACCCATCTTGCTCAAAGCTCTGTCATTTGTAATTCCTCATACAAAAAGTAACCGACGCTTCCTTTTGATAACCCTACAATATTAGCAATATCATTCAACTTCGTAAGCCATTCTTCCAAAATCATAACGTGCACCTTTTGATGATATTCGGCGGGGCTACTTTTTGGGACGTCCGTCAACTGAATTTCATCTTGGAGGCTTTCACGGCCACGTTTAAGCTCTGTCGTCCATTTTTTCACAGTGTACACTGAAGCAGAACAGTATTCCCCATGCACATTTACATCCCTCGAATGATGATAGGTCGCCATTGGTCCTTCTTTTACGAAGAATTTTATCGCTGTTTGATTCTCGATTTTGCCGTTTAAAGAAGACGCGCACCGCAACTAATTCAAATGACTGCCTACTGCAAACTGCAGAATGGAATGGCTAGTAATCTCACACGGCGTTTACTCAGAGTTGCACCAAGGTAAGAGAAAAAAAACATGCGATTAGTGATACAATCTATGAGCGAGGCCGAGAACTTCACCCTCATATACCTATCCCCACAAGGAGACTTGAAAGCAAATATTCGTTCATCATTTGCACACGTCTTAACGAACAGGGGTTTCACTAAATAACTTTGCAGTTTCCACATAAAATAATTGATTTATTTTCAGCTAGTTTCGCTACACTGTAGCACATTCAGGAACGTAACTGTTTTTAGGAACGTACGGTTTTTAGTGAAACCCCTGTTCGCAATGGATTTCCACCAAGTCTCGGCCTCAACCATCAATCACATCAAATGCACACGTCTTATCCATCCGTTCTCACGCCGAACCTCCACCTCTTATCCTTAATCGTAGCACGATTTTTATCTTAAATATTGGTTACCGTAAAATGTGACTTTCGCGAAAAACAGACCTCTGAACTTAATGTTTAGCCCAACACCATATGGAATCGTCACTGAGACTGCAATGTGGCGAATGAAATGGACAAACGTTCAAGCATTTTCAGTATTAGATGGCCAAGAATACGAATTCGAGAAGATCCACCTCCAAAATATACCACCTCACCTCCGTATCTAGAACTTTAGAAGCTCTTTTTTTTGTAGCGCAGAGAATTTCACAAAGGGAACATAATTTGTTAAAGATCTATTGAGTATGGGTAAGTTTTGGACGGTAACCGAAAGCTATCCTTTTTGGAGTTCTCAAGTTCTTCCACCCAAGTTGTTCAGCATTATTTTATATTTTAGAAGGGAGTAATTTCCATACCCCTTCACGTTATTATTTTCCTACATCTTTTAAACTTAGCCATAATCCTACAATTTATCAAAACTTAAAGTATTCCGTTGTTTCTCATTTATTCGTCCAGCGTTTCCTTTTTCTCCATTTGAGCAACTTCTGGCTCATAATCTTCCACTTGTCTGCCTCAATAGTAGCATGGTGTTATCATATGCTTAATTTTTTTAATAAAGTACGTAACACCGAAAGGCAGAGGATTAATACAACCAAATTATGAGATCTTAATATTTTTCATATGAAATACCTACGCCCAAACTGAGAAGTTAGAGAATTTTCCTTGGGATGAAACATCGAGGTTTGATTCTTGATTGAGTTGAAACTTCCATCATTAAAAGGTTCAAAATGATTTTATGAAAGTACCTTCCGAGTGAAGATATGAATGTTACGAAGCCAAATAAAATATTATAAATCTGCGTGGACAAATAAGTGGTCTCTTGCAATTAAAAAATTACCTCAGGCAACATTATATGGAAAACTAACGATGCTATCCGAGGTGCAGGGAATTCAATTTATTGATAATCTATGTAGGTGGAGACCTCATTTCGAGGATATTCGCGATATAAACATTTACTTTTATCATCATTCCATTTACTTTTTACTGCCCCTTTTACTATAATGATTTTACTTTGGTAATATTGGAAATATTTAATTTGGTATCCTTTCATTATGGTTCCAATATTCCTCATGGTATTTTCATAATCCCTAACGGTTCAGGAATGAACTCTGGTACTTTACAAGCTGTTGTTGAAGTTTAAACATTACTCCAGGAGTTAAACGGTAATTTGCCAAAAGTGGAACTCATATCCAGCGAAGCAGAAGTTGACGTTCAACAGCTTTAAAACTTATGACTCTCAATATTGCCAACAAATTGGTTTGCATTTATATGGGTCACTGCATAATCGAGCAGACAGATTGAAATCTAGTCCCAGAATCGGAGGAAACTCCCAGAGAAGGCCAAATTTCACTTCAAAAGATCTTTATAATTACCATCAAGTTTTCCATAAACTTGATTCGCGTAAAATTGGTTCGATAATTATTTTAAGAAGTACTTATTTTAGTTATTTTAGAGAAACCCTTTCACTGTGACACCTCCTTTTGGACGTAAAATATAAATTTACCATAAAATTAAGTTTTATGAAGTAACATTATGTCCATTAATAAAAATGGGTAGTAAAAAGTCTTTTCGGGCATAAATGCGTGCAAGTGATGTATATATAAAATATTGGGATACGTGGTTCTTTTCCAGAGTATTTGTTTTAACAGATGGAACAGGTTTCACCTTGAAATATTAAGGCCTTATTAACATGAAAACGGTTGCGCCTGCTCAAATAAATATTGTGAAAAAATACCATGGCCGCCTCTTCTTTGACTGCGTAATAATGTCCATAAAACATTACAAGGTATACTATTCCTTTTAAATCTTCCAAGAATATAGTAGCTCAATGAATATTGATTAGCGCCATTTGAAAACCAATTTTGATTTGGTTGAAACCCACTTATTATTGTGATATCAACGTTACACGATTGTGGGATGCTCTTCTTGGCACTAAATTTAAATTTTTTTCATGTCTCCGTAGAATCCCTATAATTTCCCATATTCCCTTCGATTCACGGGCCACCGTTACCTATCACAAGAGCGGTCACGTCGGCGAACTGCCCTCACCCATGTGGACCACCCTCGGCGGGACGAGGAGATTTCGGCGTCAATGGCCCGTACTCGGGGAGAACGGTCGGAGAAGGTAATCCCCGGAGCGAGGCTTTTCGAGGGTAAGCTGCCCCGTTCCCCGGGAAACCATTATCGTGGAACGAGGTCGCAGAGGAAGTGGGATAAAAGGCACCGGGGGAAGAGGACGAGGATTCTGCCATTAAGGGCAGGGTGGGGGGGAGAAAAAGATTTGACGGAGAGGGAGGGGGCGCATGAAAGGAGTGACTCTGCTCCCCGCACTGAGGGTGAGAAAAGAGAATGCACTCTCAATACAAAATTGGGACACGGGCGGAGGATTTTTCTTTCAAGAAGCCCAAGGGTGAAGGGTAGCTCTTTTTACTCCCTGAATTCTACTTCTACTTTGTACCTTGTAAGTCAGCGCTAGGTTGTGAACTGGGGGTGATTCAACCACCAAGCATGTATTATCATGAATTAATTTTTTCTTAACTTTTATAAGAAAAAATATATACATATACACATATATTTACGATACACACACATATGCTTGTAAACAAAAACACAGAGAAAAACATACGAATAATACCCACATATATTCAAAATTTGCGATGACCCAACCGCCTTCCTCTAATTAGAGAAAGACAAGAACTTCCTTCTCCTGGAGAAAGGTGGATGGGCCACCGAAAATTCGGAATACGAGTGAGTTTCACTTGTAAACGTTTCTCTAGGTTTTTATTCATTAGCGCTATCTCGCTTATCCGTTTAATTTGCACAGTGGTAGGTGATTGCAGAGTTCACCCAGTTCATTGATAAAATCTCCAGATTTAATGGCTCATCTATCTCTTACGATTTCAACTATTTTTTCTTTCTTTCTCTTCTACTCTTCCTATAGACGCGTCTCTCAACACTTCAAGACCCTCTGCAAGTCCGCACCGGCCGCTCCTTTTGATAAATATGCTCCAATTACTTCGTCTTTTAATGCTCTACTTTACCATATATTTTTCCATCGTCTCGCACATGCAAATGACTATTTGCCAATTAAATGTAGTAGGGTATTTACCTGTAGTTAATATTTCCTCCTTTATTTGAATTAGGGTACGTTTTATTTTATAACTAGTATTATCTCAATACATAACATATGTAGATGTTGCATCTCCGATTTTGAGTTACACTCTGCCACACATCCTAGTAGTAACTTTCAGACAGGTACCATGTAGATGTCTCATCATTTAGCAATCCAACGCTTCCATTTTGTACTCTGATTCTGCTGAGAGTTTGAGTAACTCTACGACCTACCAAACCGTCTTTTTCCTTATGGTAAAACAAGCAGTATTAGGTTATTTGTAAAATTAGCAGAAACTTTGAGCGTAGCTTATACTACTTTGAAATGATGGATTATTCCCAGGACGTCTCCTATGCTCCTCTGCACAAATACTTGTTTTCATCGTTTTAGCGTTTAAGAAATTGATGATATTACACTTGAGTGATATGGTTGAGTGACTTGAGTAGAGTTCCTCGAGGTGTGGATTAAAGATTCATAAATGTGTGGGGTTGAGGATGGAAATATTTAAGTTGGACAGAGCGGAAGGAAAACTAAAAAGCGTTAAATAAGGATGGGAAAGAGAGGAAGCGAGACGGAAAAGTTTGAAGGAGGAGGGAAAATATGTTAAGTATGCATGTACGAAACATATTTTTAAAGTATGTAAACGTATGTTACAAATCAATCAATAAGTAATAATTTTCGGCGACCATGCAAGTCTGCCTCTAAATTATAACGGGCTGGCATAAATAAAATGTTATTCATTGCCATAATTGTGATGAGTAAATAAATAACTAGGTAATCTCGTTAGTGAAATAACATGTATTAAGCCGCTCTTTGATGTGCATTCAACAGTGTTTGATAATCAGTCTATTTTGGAACGGAGTTTCTACACGTGCATACGCGTGATAACCCTAATAAATGAAAAATTATTAGAGTCAAACCACATAAACTCAAATTTTCCACCCCACCACAGTAATCATCCCAAAGGCTTGTGTGATATGTGAGTTTAGAGCTCACCCAATAATAATGAGCCAAACGGCATGTTAAATACACTCATCAGGGTATTGGCGGCTAGTTCCTTTCTCTGTGATCTCCCAGAAACAACTGGTACTAGAGAAATCATGCAGCTTTGGTGAACTTGAGAGGGCTAAAGTGCATCACCCGGAATCGAATCCGGGCCCTCAGGGTAGTAGCCCAGCGCTCTGACTACTGCACTACCACGTCCCCGATTTTCCCAACAATTATACTTTGCTAATCGGGTACTTTACCCATCCCTAGTAATTAGTTTGGGCATATTAATTGGCGAAAGGCGTTAAACTGTAAAGGGTTTGTAAGGAATTATTACCATTTTGAGGGACTAAACTCGGCATCAAGCCGGCCAATCCATTACCCTTAACAGCGATTCGTGATTTAGGTCAACAGAGCTCTAACATATTGAGTTAAACCCATTTCCAGGACTCAACAGAGAAGAACTATTCCCAATGTGATGGTAAAATATTACGTCATCGCGTATCTACTCATAATGCAGTGGATGGTGAGCTTACAAGGAAGACGATCAGATTTTCCTGTGTCTAATTCCATCCCTGAGATCCGTGTGGAGGCTAGTCTCAAGACTAGCGAGTTGTACACACGAGGCTCTCAGGGGTTCTTAAAATAGTTATTTAAGCTTTAAATTGAAGCAACTGACGGATGCAGTAATTTTCTCCAGTTGAAATAACTTTGCATCAAATCGAGCTTTTTGAGAAGTGCAGGAGAGGTTGAAAGTAACCTGAGTCAGCTTAAGATCTACGATGGCGAAAGGTAACGAGTCGAACAGTTTATCATTCATGCCAATTTTACTGTACCTAAATAAATTTATTTAAAAAAATCAAATTCGGCACCAATTCTGTTCAACCACTGTTTTAAGATTTCTTTTCAGAATAGTTCTTCTCTAAAAAATTATAGTATGGTTTCTATTAAAAATTATCCCGGGAATACTTCTCTTTATTTACATTTTTTTTCTGAGATTGGATGGGGATGGGGCTCAGGTTTATGCATAATTTCGGTGACTGACATAAACAAAATTTTTTTACGCGCCAGAAAACCACCCACGATGTGCACCATTCTCATGAACTATAATTATGAATAATGACTCCGTTTGATCTCCTCTCTGTTTACTAATATCAAGAAAACTCATCCCTTCGTATTTAATGAATTTTTCAATGAATTCTATTTCGGTTAATCATCTCAGAGTACATTGCTACTTCACTGGCATACAAGATCTGCAGCCTTACAGATTGCTTATTAAATTATTATCCAACTCTATATTTGTTTTATGCAAGGGACCCCATTCTATTCATCGATTAGTCATGCCCAATATTAAAATTTAATATTTTTAAAGCAAGTAATATCACTTACTCCGTTAATACTGATGAAACTAGATAAGAAGGAATTTATGGTCAATAATAATTGCTATTGAACTCATCAAATGCGCGATCACGAACGATATGACTCGCCCCTTAAGAAAGAGTATTGCCAATATTTTTAGGCAGAACATTTCTAAAAATCTACGCCGGAAAGCTATTGCGAGAGGCATCATAAATCAATGAATCATAATTTTTTGACAAAGCATATAAAACAAAAAAAACATTGATTAGTCAGAGCATAAAGTCTTTGCATAGTTTTATATGCCTGCACTAGGTATTCTTTGTACTTAACTAATTCTTTGGAAGATAAAGAAAAGTACATTGACATTTTATTGGTCAATATCAATTTAAAATTGATAATTTTTAATTATCAATTGTGAAATCGTCAAACAATAGTGACCACTACTTCAGTCGAAATGTCATTATGCATCAAGAATGGCACAAGTAAACGATACCCTTGACACACGTAAACTATCCATTTTTTCGGGCGTGACATGTTTTCTGACGTGACATTTTCGGGACGTGCAGTCATGTCCTCAATAAAATAACATGGAATCGAGATCAGGCGAATTCTCATGGATTTCCGCGCCGATTATTTTTTCAAACACTCAAAAATCCTCACTTGACAACGGAACGTGATAGCTGTCATCACATCCAATCTGCAACGAGAGCCTGAGATAGAAAAGACTATGTTTTATGGGCTCGGCGGATTAATTAGTTAGAAATATATGGGAAATTCGGGAATGAAGATGAACATCAACGGATCTCAAAATTGACAAGACCGGCTTAAATTTATATATGATGGCAACGAGTAAGTGCGCTGATTTACACCAACAGTCATAATAAAAATCCATCACTATACGAAAAATACCATTATACAGTGTAATATATATTAAACTACATTGATAAATAAATATATATATAAACATATATATATATAATAATGGGACGGCACAATAGAACATAAATAGAATAGTAACATTTAAAAGGACGCTCACACGGTAAATTGTTCGAGCTTTCGGCCTTCTCCGAGGCCTTCTTCAAGTAAGACTTGGTCTTCAAGTAAGAAGTGGTCTTACTTGAAGAAGGCCTCTGAGAGGGCCGAAAGCTCGAACAATTTACCGTGTGAGTGTCCTTTTAAATGTTGCTATTCTATTTGTGTTTTATTGTGCCGTCCCATTATTGTGCCGCTCGTGTGAGTTTTTCCGTACAATCGTTATATATACATACACATATATATATATATATATATATATCGCTGATACAGGAACACTCACACGAGCAGTATAATATTTGGACGGCACAATAGAACACAAATAACATAGATAACACTTAAAAGGCAACTCACATTGTAGATTGAGTCTTACTTGAAGAAGGCCTCGGAGAAGGCCGAAAACTCAAACAATCTACAATGTGAGTGTCCTTATAAGTGTTATCTATGTTATTTGTGTTCTATTGTGCTGTCCAAATATTATATGTATATATATATATATATATATATATATATATATATATATATATATACTCATACATATATTAATATTCATGCATATATTAAGTATCAATTTTTAGTGTAACATATGTACTCGTACATAAAAAACGTCAACTTTTAACCCAATTTAAGCCACTCAAGTGATCAGTTTTTGGAACAGAACCATTGGAAAAAAAGGAACATATTCAGTTTCGGTAGCTTGAATTTCAAATAATACCAAAACTCACCACTAAAACAGGTAATCGAAAAATATAATAAAGGCAATCATTTAAGCTAAGGACTAGCCCAGCACAGCCCAGCCCAGGGTTATACCTTCAGCGCTATCTTTACACTACTACTACCTTAAACATGAAGTAATATTTATAATGTTTTCATAAACATTAACGTCCATCGCATTAATGTTTATTAGAATTAATGGGTTGGTATCGGACTTTAGGGTTTAGAAGGAAGGGAAAAATATATAACATTTTTTTTCGGAGCTTTGATATTCAAAACAAGATCTAAAAATAGGAAGAAATTTAATAATATGCAAGTATATATTACTTAACAGTAGAATAGTCGATTTCCAAAATTTCAATCAAAATTTAGCAAACGAAATCATTCATCTAGTTGTATATTTGTGCAAGGGCAGGAGTTTATACTCCCCAAAGTATAACTCGCTAAGTTCCATTCGCGGATTGAGTTTATATCCCGCTTCAGGCGCAGTTATGGCAACATGATTTTCAACTTCGAACTAGTTACACTGCTACGTATTTTACAGTACACAGGCATCGGAAAGGGGGAAGACCAACATGCGGGAAGATTATTTTAGATATCCCGTATTATGTATCCCGTATGCCCGTATCGTCATGCTGGAGAGAATGGTGCGGGAGCTTCGATCGGAGATCGCCGGCCGGAGGGCTCCCCTCGGGAGAGATGGTGCTCAGGGTGGGAATACGAAAACCCGCCACGCCCATAGGGGTGCACGGATTCGTCCGAATGCAACACGTGGCTGGGCGATTAGAGACCTACCCCGTGTCCCATCTCTCAACGAGGGAGTGTCTCACGTCCGTAGGTCGGACGATTGGAGGGTCGTCTCTCGGGGCAAGGGGAAGGTAACGCTGCGGCGAGGATTGGACTCTGCAGAGGCAGATGCCATCCCCGTCTCCAACAGGTACCAGGTGCTGTCGGATGACAGCACCACCGTACCTGCAGCCCCTATCCCTACTCCGAGGGCACTGCCTAGGGTAAGGCATCAGCGGTCGGGGAGGGAGGGAACCGTTATATTAGGTAGTTCAAATGTCCGGCGTATAATGAATCAGCTGCGCCGCAGAGTCCAACAGGAGGGAGGTGTTGGATTCTTGTCGTCCTGGTGTATACCAGGCGGCGGGGTACCCCAGGCGACGCTGGCGGTGAAGGCGGCCGTCAGTAATACGGGCTGCTCCAAGCTACGCATTGTGGCTCATGTCGGGACAAACGACGCCTCGGAACGTGGATCTGAAGAGATCCTGCGCTCCTTTAAGGAGATGCACTTGGAGGTGAAACGAGTCGAGGCAGAGTTGAAGGTCCCAATTAAATTAAGTATATGTAGTATTGTGCCGCGTGTAGACCGCGGAAGGCTCGTTTGGAGCCGCATTGAGGGTTTAAATCAGAGATTGCTGGGATTTTGCCGGGGAATCGGAGCGGACTTCGTTGATCTGAGGCCCGTCCTCTCATCGTGTCGGGTACCCCTTAATCGCTCCGGGGTCCATTATACTGCCGAGGCATCGCAGTTGGTAGCGCGTAGGTTACACGAACACGTTTCGAGGGTTTAGCATAGCTGGTAGGCAAGAGCGTAGGTCATATATTGGGATAAATAAAATAGAATCCAGCGCTTTTTGTCAATTCAGTTCAGGTAATGCCTCTCATATCCCCAAAAAAATTGAACAAACAAACACTTGCGTTAAAACAACATATAACTCACGTAAATTTAATAAAATTGGTGCCTCTACATACATAACAGATAGCAATGCAAGTGAATGTAATTCTTTTGTCTCTGTTCACCACGAATCGTCTCAAAACAGTTTTGTTAGCGTTCATAAAACCGAAAAACAAGAAGTTATTAGCCATAATAAAATTATAACATTAAACTGCCGTAGCATTAGAAACAAAATATCGGATATTGAACATATTTTTGTCAGTACAAACGCAGACATAGTAGTTGGAACAGAAAGTTGGCTCACGGGAGATATAGCAAACAATGAGGTTTTTCCAAACGGTTTCACAATTTACAGAAGGGACAGACCAAATAGGTTGGGTGGGGGAGTATTTATTGCAGTAAAGTCACACCTTAGTAGCCAACGATATGAATGCGACGTAGATGACATAAAAAGCGTTTGGTGCAACATTAAGGACTACAACGGCAGAAGCCTATACGTGTGTTCATTTTATAGACCCCCAGATTCTAACACAGATGTCCTACACAAGCTCGACGAACAAATATCCACTATCAGCTGCAGACAAAGCAACAGTATTACTATAATCGCTGGTGACACAAATCTACCGTCAATTGACTGGGACAACTACTGCGTAGGAAAATCTGCCAAAAACAGAGATTCATGCCAAGAACTCCTTCATATATTCACAAAACACTCCTTAGAACAAATTGTTAAATCACCAACACGGGGCCAAAGCATATTAGACATCTTTGCGACTTCTATGCCCGAAATCATTACTAACATTGAAATAATAGACGGAATCAGTGACCATAAGGCTATTCTTGTAGAGTTAAAAACTAAGTTCATCAAAATAAACAAAGAAAAGCGTAAAGTATACCTATACAACAAGGCAAATTTTAACGGACTAAGAGAATATTTAAACATAAAAAAACCAGAATACATCACAAAAACACTGACAACAAATACAGAGAACACTTGGAATTATTTCTTAAATATTTTACGCGAAGGAATGAAGACGTACATCCCGTCCAAACTCAAATGCGACAGTAAGGAACCTAGATGGTACAACGGGGAAGTCAGATCGGCATTAAGAAGGCAAAGAAAGCTACAGTCAAATTTTAAAAACAGTTTAAAAAGTGACGATATAATTTATATGAATACAACCAAACAGCAACTAAAAGAATGTCGTAGTAAGACGAAAAGTATTATGCGCACAGCACTACACTCTTTTAAATCTAAAATGCTAAGCGAATATCTTGAGGAAAATCCAAAGTCATTCTGGTCCTATGTTAGGGAAATACAGGGTAAACGTCCCACTGTTCACTCTTTGAGGACGGAAAATGGGGAAATCATTACAGATAGCGTGAAAAAGGCAAATATGTTAAACCATTTTTTCCAGAGCGTCTACAACAAAAACACAAACGCACCAAACGATCCTCCACACCCACCCGGGGAACACATGAGCGATCTTACACTGACCAAGCAGGGAATAGTACATCTGCTCCGTAGTATCAAAGCACACAAGGCACCTGGTCCGGAAGAAATACCTGCTAGAATATTAAAGAAATTAGCTGACGACATTGCCCCATTTTTACATATTGTTTTTCTAAAATCGATAGAAGAAGGCTCAGTGCCTCGCGACTGGAAGCTAGCCCATATAACTCCCCATCTATAAAGGCGGCGATAGGGATAAACCAACCAATTACCGACCCATTTTTTAACACCGATCTCTTGTAAAATATTGGAACACATTATTTTCACTAACATTATGAGATTTCTTGATAGTAGGAAAATACTAATCCACAACCAGCACGGATTTAGGAAAAGCAGATCTTGCGAAACACAACTTGGTCTCTTCATTCACGATATACTTAGATCGGGAGAAAACAACACACAAGTCGATGCAGTATTCCTGGATTTCAAAAAAGCCTTCGACAAAGTCCCACACAATAAATTGTTACATAAACTTAAATACTATGGGATCAATGAGAAAATAATTAATTGGATTAGAGACTTCTTGTCAAACCGCAAACAAATAGTAGTCATAGATGGGTTGTGCTCAACGGAGAGAGATGTAACTTCGGGTGTCCCCCAGGGAAGTGTAATAGGGCCTCTTCTGTTCTTAATATACATAAATGACTTAAGCACACACGTTAGTAGCAATCTAAGGTTATTTGCTGACGACACGGTGATATACAGGGAAATAAGGAGCCAACTAGATCGCGAGCTACTCTCTAGAGACTTAGACAATATCTCGGAATGGTGCAATAAATGGGGATTAACACTTAATATAGATAAATGTGCAGTTTTGAAATTTTGGAATAAAGGAAGCGAGGAACAGGATATAAACTACAAAATAGAGGGTTCAGTATTGACTACGGCAAATCAAGTTAAATATTTGGGGGTTGTTCTAACACCACGCCTTTCATGGGGAGCACATATCAGGACAATATGCGGATCAGCTTTAAAGAAACTTGGCTTCATAAAACGGGTGGTGGGGAAATGTAATGAAAAAGTTAAAGAGAGGTGTTATTTTGCTCTAGTTAGACCTCATTTGGAATATACCGCAAGTATTTGGGATCCGTGGGAGAAAATTTGGCAAAAAGAATTAGATAAAGTCCAGAGAAAATCCGCTAGATTCGTTAAAAATTGTTATGATAAAAACACAAGTGTGACAGGTCTCTTAGGGGATTTAGGCTGGGAACCACTTGAAGTGCGGAGAGAACAAGCGAGGCTTAGACTTTTAGAAAGGTTCAGAACAAACGAGTTTAACTATGACACTGAAGGAATTATAATGGCCCCACACTACTTAGGTAGATCAGACCACAAAGATAAACTAAGGGAGATAGATTCCAAGACAGATAGGTACAAATACTCATTCTTTCCCCGAACAATCAGAAATCATAATAGCAAGAAACCGAAGTCACTTTAGAAATATTAAAAACGTTGAATTTACAAGTCGGAGCAAAGTTAAACACTGCAAAGCTTTTAGGTATACTTTCAGGTGCATGTGTATGTTAGTTGGTAGTTTTATTGTGTTTGCATGTGTGTGGGTTGTAAGTGTTCATGCATGAATGTATGCCATGTTTTTTTTTATATATGATTTTGTGGTTATTGCATGCGGTTTTTTTTTCTTTTTCTTTTCTAAATTACGGGTGGTGTCCTAGCACCCCCCGCCACACGCCCTTGCGGCGGCTTGCGGGGTATTAAGTAGAAGTAGAAGAAGTAGATAGGATTTAATCTTATCAAGGATCTCGGTTAGATGAGACAGGTGGACTGTTTATGATAGACAAATACGTAATTAATAAACTATTCTTTTATAGATACCGAGAAAATTGAAGTAAGTATCCATTTTCTGAGTGATTTTTTATTTGGTTCGTTTTTTCCCAATTTTCAAATGGAGTTAAAATAGGGAGGAAAAGACGTAGCATTCATAAATTCGATTCAAAGTAAAAACTACACCTCACTGCGCCGGAACAAATAAGCCATTAAAAACAACTGGATTTGAAGAAATTGCGGATTTCCTTGACCTTGTAATTCCCCCTCCCCCTCAGTACATAACCTATCGTTTCAAACTCCTCCACGATCAGCCTTGTCTATTGGCTCTTGTCTTTTTCACCAACCCCCCCTCCCCCACACATGTAACACTATATATTCTTCGGATTGCCCTTACCCTTTCTCACTTCGACTTGTGTTGTCGTGACGATTACCCTTCAGTACGCTGAAGAGGGCTACTTTGTGGCCGAAATACGCGTATTCGTATTCACCTTTCTTATCCTCTCCTTTTTTACCTTTTACCTCTTCTTGACTTGTGGCGATAGCCAACTAATTTCATTTTTACTTTGTTTAGAAAGGTAAACTGTTTACGGCTATTGGAGTTTCACATTCATTAAATATTACTAGCCGTAAGAGCTCATTTCTATCAATATTGCCTGGTAGTGTCTTTGACCTTGATGCCAATATCTTGTACCGCACGTTAGTTGAATCGTCACTTATTTTACCCTAATTATTACTAGCACGCTAGTGAATACGCACGAGCTTTACAGGGGTCAAATCTGAAAGTGTGATGAGGAATATTAATCATAGTGATCATCTATGCAGGCTCATACAAGTTGGACAGAATGTTCTGCGGTGCAGATGATGGATACAAATATTCTTAGCTAGGCGGTCAAATATCACTCGTGCATGATCAGGAACGCTGCTGATTGAAGGATTTATCGCCTGAGCTAACGGTTTGCTCCGAATTCAAGGAGTTAATGAACAAGCAGGGAAAATGGGTCCAATCGTGCGAATATTTGCGTCAAACGAAATCTAGACCACACCGATTGTTCCGGAAGGAATTCAAAACATCGAACGCCATTTTCGCCCACCACTGCCGCGAACTTCGTCTTTTAACGATTCAAGCGATGGAGAAAGGCTAGCCATCCGCGTTTGACGAGTCCGCCCTCCCGTTTCCAAATGGACTCCAGGCCGGACCAAATGGAAATGGCTTGCTCGCATTACCCTCCTCTGCTCCCCCCCCCTCCCGCCCTCGGTCGCTTAATCCTCCCTTCCCAGAGATCCGTGTTTGTGCGTGCGGAAGAGTCGTAATTTTGCAGGGTATTATGGGATCATCCGAATCGAACGTGCGGGGAGGGGGGGAGGAGGAAACGGAGGAGGAGCGTGCGTGAGACGCCTCACGGCGGGGCTCAAAAGCGGCAGAATGCCCACCGAGGGACGGATGAGGCCGCGAGGATCAAAGGAATCGAATAAAAGGCGTTTGCCGAGGATTGAGCCGCGGAAAATTGACGCAAGACGGGGGTGAGCTTTTACGGATTTCACCGTACACCGAGGAGTGGAGATGTGAGTTCCCTTTGAACGGAGCGATGGACGGTGGCGGACAGCGCGGGGAGGAGCGGGGCAGGGGGGGGGTGGAGAGAAGTGAGAAGTGCATCCTAAAAACTATGCTCGAGTCATGGACGAGGAGAAAGAGATGGCGTGGACGTGATTCTGAGGGTGTCAATAAAGGCGAGCACGGCTCGTATTACGGTGAAGTTTTTTTAATGGACTGGGTGAGAGTAAAATTGCATCCATTGTTTCATAACTTAAAATGCAAATTAAAAAAATCTAAATAAAAATAAATAAAAAATTCCCTTCAAGTCAGAGGCCACGAGATGAGAAAAATGGTCCCAATCGAAGGCTTTTCGCTCTCGAACATATGGATGAAAAAGTACAGGAAAAGGCGTTCAGGATATTTATGAACATTTTATATCGATCTGAACCGAACTAAATGGCGTCCATTGATGTTGCATCACTCCGTGAATACTGTTCTGCTCCATATTCCAAATGACGTGAAGCAAAAAATTTGACTATAGTGATAGTGGACGCCTTTTCGTTCTGATATTGAGGAGATTGATAGTTCCAGGCGTTTTCCCGTAAATGCTAAGTTTTCGCTCATTTAAGGTAAAGAAGAATCAAATGGAATGGATAAACACTGAGCCATCATGGATTCGCAGGAAATCATAATAGAAGGGGAAGGTCAAAACCCAAAATAAATGGTTAAAAAAAAAACTTTGGGCAACGTCATTTTAAATCCTGAGCTTCATCTACATCTGCAAAATGCCCCCGCCAAGCCGTCGTCATGCATAAACAAATTTATATATTAGTTTATACATATGAATTTACATATATATGTAAATTCATATGTATAAACTAATATATAAATTTGCATATACATATTTGTTTATGCGTATATATATATATATATATATATATATATATATATATATATATATATATATATATATATATATATATATGTTTATGTATATATATATGTAAAAAATATGTATATGTATACATATATATATATATGTTTATGTATATATATATGTTTATGTATATATATATGTTTATGTATATATATATGTAAAAATATGTATATGTATACATATATATATGTATACATATATATATATATATATATATATATATATATATATATATATTATATAAACCATAGACACAGTAATCAACCCGAAGGTCGGTTTAGTAGGTGATGGTAGAGTTCACCCAGTACTAGGCCCTATACGGCGTGTGAAAATTCACATATCAGGGTAGGGGGGTCAGTTCCTTTCCCTGTGCCGGTTATGGTTTCCCATGAAGATCTGGTACCCGAAAAATCACTTAGCTCTGGGCACCAGCAGCTTCCCATGAAGCTGCTGGTGCCCAGAGTGCCTTGCCCGGGAATTGAACCCGGGACCCTCCGGTCAGCAGTCCAACGCTCTACCCACTGGACTACCGCAACCCACGTATATATATAAATATATATATATATATATATATATATATATATATATATATATATATATGCGGGTGTGTGTTTGTGTATATATATATATATATATATATGTATATATATATATATGCGGGTGTGTGTGTGTATATATATATATATATATATATATATATATATATATATATATATATATATATATATATATATATATAAGCTCATGCCAAAAGCATTCGCAAACAAATAGGCACATGGCTATATTTTTCATACGATAACTGACTAAATCTACATCTACATCATACTCCGCTAGCCACCGCAAGGGTATGTGGCAGAGGTAGCTAGGTCCCCAGCCATTCATGCCCATTCAATCATTTCACCATGATCATGAAATCGTGAAATGGGTGTCTCGAACTAAATATATTCAGGTGGCTAGTTTTGACTTCGTACTGATTGTGTATAGTATAAGTGAAAAACGATATCTCAAATGGAAAGTTTCATCTCTCTGCGTGAAAATGGTTACCACATTCAGCACTGAACCTGCTGCAAAGAAAATAATCGTTAAATTTTATTACTTGAATCTAGGAACTCATCCAAACAAACACTCTTTAAATTACATTACGAAAGTTTTCCACCACAAATATCAAAAAAAGATAAACCATCCAAGCAAGTACACGTGCATAAAAATTAAGAGGAACAGTAATCCACTGAACCCTGGCAAGTTAACACAGAATCATAGATAGGAGCATTATTAGAAAACTGTGCGACGCAAAAACCCGCCAATCAAATTCACTCACTCGCCAAGTCTACCACCATAGTGTATATCCATGTTTACGCAGATAAAAGAAAATTAGCAATGGGATATTTTTTACCTGCCTGGAAGACTTTGAGGGATTAAAGGATACCCATGACCCCGCGAGAAATATAGGCCAAGAGATAAAGAGGAATGATCCGGATGAGAAACGACCAGAGAGAAGGATGAAGCCAGGGGAAGGGGCCTAGAGGAGCGGGTGAAGGGGCCGGGATACGATGGTGGATTAATCGGAAACCCGAGTTGCGCCAGAGACATCTGGAAGTCGTTAACTGAAAGTTAAAACGTTTTATCACCCCCTTTCCTTTCCTGTTTAAGAGCCAGTGAACAAGACACGGGCTTTCACTCCTTATGCATTCGAGCCCCACGCTCAAATTCTACTCTCGAAGTTCAAGAGAGCTCCCGTGAATCTTTATTCCCCTAATTCGTGAATCCCTCCCCATGATCGACTCCTTCGACGGTCGTTTCCGAGGCCATGAAGAGCGAAATAGTCACCTCAGTGACAGTACACGTTCTGTGGATCACATGATCATTTCATTTATTGTTAATTCTCTGAACAATTGAATTTTTCGACTTTATCTCAAATCAAAAACAAACAAAAACTGCTTCTGTTTCTGAAACAGCAGGGATGTGTAAAAGATATCTATTAATCGGCGTATCAGTAAAATTCTCATCCGAATACTCATGTATACTGATGCACTTTTCTCATTTTATAAATATTAATCACATCTGTTCCAAGCACTATACCACACAAGCCGCAGCAATGACGAGTGGCAGGGGGTGATGGGTCAACAGCCATGTATCCACATATTTACGGTTGAGCACTGACAAGCCGATGAAGGCAATAGCATAGGGAAGGATTTGCCGTTTACATTATGCATAGTTACATGATAAATGCCTCTAACAATTTCCAGGGATCGTCCTAAATAACTCGGTATATTTCTTGACGCAGAGGATGATGCAATTAAACAAGTAAACTGTTGAATACTGTTGTTTAAAATACTTGACTTAGCCCAGGTTTATTACTTAACGCCGTTCACATACAGCCCATTATTTTAAAGTGACTAAATCTCTTCCAGGTAGTTTAAAGACTTACTTTAAAAGAATTGCCATGCGCATCAAAATATCAATTCCTATTCTAATTACAGTCTCCTAAACTAAGCAAGTACCTTATTATCATTAGAGAACCGAAATTATACCTCTGATCATATCCGCAGTTATCGTCTAATCCGGCAATATAATCTAAAGAAGATTTTTGCTTTATTATGACTTAAAATACTTTCCTCACTCATTCGCCTTTATTTGTTTGCCTCTATTCATGGCCATCTCTTGTTTATAAACATTCGTCCTAACTTTGCAGGTTTTCCCGTTGGAATAGTTGTCAAAAAGTAAATTAATAGTAGAAATAGATATAATTTTGCGCAGGAAATTTTAGAATTTTAAACGCTGATTAATAAATATTTTCTAGGGTAAATCTACTTTTGAAAACGACATTTTAACTTTCCCCACGTAGGAACAGTAAAACTATGTATGTGCGGATGCGTGTGTCTGATATCACAAAACCTTTTCTGAGCCTTATCAATATCAACAAAGAAAACCTAATGAAATGATTTTAAAAATATTCCCCGCTCTAAACAGGAGTAAACATTATTATTTAATAACTCTCTAAGGTCTGTAATCAACAGATGCCCCTTATCGCTGACCTAAGACTGGTCTAGAAGTTCTCGAATGAGAACATTTTTTTAAACTATTCCATTCCACAGATCTCCTGTTGATTTAGTCATCATGAAAAAGAATAATCCGTTTCCACTAATAATATGATGAGATTGTATCCATCAAAGTGCCCCAAACTCACTTCACAAATATAATATAAGCATTGCTCATTAATCAATCCTTTTGGTAGATGCATACTTTGCAAAGGAAGAAGCCCGTTTTCATCGATCCTCATTACAGGAATAAGGTTATGCAGAAGAAGCGGAGTAGCATTTCGTTGAATGATACAAATCCCCCAAGAAGACCCGCATCTCATTAAAATAATCTTATATTTCCAAGAAAATATAATATTGCAGAGGATAAAATTCTTGTAGAAAAATATTATATCTTCTACAAAATGCCTGTCACTAAAACATCTCTCAAGATTATTTAAACTTGGAAGACCGTCTACTGCCATAAATGTTTATCACAACTCGCAGATCTATAATAATTCTCGTTAAACAAGAGAGAGATTTGCAAATAAATAAAACTAGAGAAGAGAATCTGCAGCCATTTTGGTGTTACATGCTATTACTGGATTTAAAATGAAACAAGGACATCTGAAAAATGATACTTAAGATAATACTTGTACAATAACGACGAAATAAAATATCATGAGTTAAGCAGCGCAGATTAGATGATATTGATCAGGAAACGAACCTCAATTTCGGCGTCCATTTCGGAGAGGAATAAACAAATATTCTAAGCATCTCATTAAAAAGTACAAGGATGTCAAAATTGGAAATGGGCTGATTGTAGTCACCTTGCATGCGAGCAAATCTTTTGTTTCATAAAATTTTTTACAGTTCGTAGTCTCGTCCTTGCAGCAAGTAGGTGGACTGCTTTAGAGGAGAATCGGCTATCAAGCAGCCGACGGTTGAGAAGAAGGGAGTAGTAATGAGAGAAAATCCCCGCAGCAAGATGAATACCATCGTAGCCTCCAACTTCTCCTCCACCACCAGACCCCTCGTCTCACTCGCCTTTCGCCCTCACCCGCCCTCGGATTGTTTGGACTGCACCAGAAATAAGCCATCCCTCGCTGTAAACGGTAAGCCTTGTGACAGAGTGGTATGCTGGATATATGATTGACGGAAGGGATGAGATCCCGGGGAATAGAGAGATGGGACTGTGAAAGAGAGCTGTGGGAAATCCGAAAAATAACGGAGGGAGGCAGGCGGTCGGATTCGAAAGGGTCAGAGGTGGAGGAAATGGTAGCGATATTCCTTCGATCCCTCTGGACACCTTCCGGGGCAAGTCTAAACGCTTGCCAGGACACCGAGCCGTAATCACAGAGTCTTGCCAGCAAGTTATCTTCTTTGGTTCATATTACTCCGCAGAATCAATTTGGGTTGAAAAGGATGGCGTCTAAATTCAATCTATCAATACCAACTCACGCCCTGGAGACAGTTAAGTCCGCGTGCGTCAAGTGATGTAGGTATGTACACGTAAAAAGTGCCTCAAAGTTTCTCTCGTATTGAACAAAAGAAGAATGAAAACCATTCTATTTCGAATTTCGACAAATACCGAAATATTCAGGCGGAGTGAGATAATGATCAATCTCGGGTGACGCCTCCTAACTACTCGTGTAACCTGGCGGTGTAATTTTCTTGGTTTCAGAGGCTCCCAAAAACAACGAACTGAACCCAAAGAAAGATAATGGTCCTTCCATATATTCATCCGTAGTATATCTGAATTTCACACCCCGTACGACTCAACTAGAGGCGACTTCTACTCTACCGAGGAAATTCTTTCATTTTATAGATTTCGTTACCCAACGTTTTTCCATGTTTTATCACAAGTGCTTGGGATCTCGTTAGGTGTTTTTTGTGAAGTATACCTCACCTTAAATACTTTTGGCTGAAAAAAAACCTCTTTCTTACCGAATTTTCACGAATATTTGTAGAGACTGGACAACTCCCGGTTTTCCCGATAGAGTCGCTAACTTGATACCACTAACCTTCTTGCTGAACGCTTCGATGAATGTGATTCGCCACCGATGAGGCCATCTCGCTGGGAAAATTGGGAATATTTCTTGATCCTCCCTCAGGGAGAAATATTTGTAAATAATTGTGAAATTTTTACCGCATTTCTCGGTTTGGCTGAAAACATTTCTGCAACATATTCGGAAATTCCTTGGACACTTTTTTACGACGATTCCTCTGCTAAAAGACGGGAAAAAAGTTTTCTTCCGGTAAAAAAAACTGGTCGGTACGGCATTCGAACGACCGTTTCCACTATCGGAGAAAGAAATCCGCAGGGGAAATAAAGTAATCGCGGAAGGTGGGAGGTCGTAGGGTGCGAGGTGGTCGGGGGCGAGAGGGGTTCGTGGGAAGGAATCATTGCGGCTGACGGTTCGCGTGAAACAGATCGGGGGTTGTTAAGCGAATTAGGAGGCGGGGATATATGCACTGTTGGCACATTGAATGCCCACCGTGCGAAAATATAAACAGCCGAACCAAACAACTGTGGGAAGCTGCTACCTCTTCCCCATTTCCCTCAATGGCGTGAGCGTATGAAAAATGAACTGCAAACGGTCCACGAGACACGCGCGATCGTTCGATCTGACCGGATGGAGTGGTTTCCACGGCGGACTTGCACCAATTTGATTCCATCCATCTCGGGCCTCTGCTACGCGATGTTTACTTTCTCGAACTTTGTGTAGGGGTAAGCGTCACGTTCACGAAATAAAATAGATGAGAAAATTCAAACATAAATGCTTTTAGGCGTCCCACACACATCAGGACTACCTTTTTTATTGTATCTGTGAACTTGTGCACGTATGAGTACTTATGTGATTGGGATTTGGTGTGCGTGACAGCCCAAAAGCCTCGTAGAAACATGAAATTGCATATGTCACAGTTTTCTTAACAATATACGTTATCTGGATTTTATCCAATCGACATAAATAACGCTTTACTTTACTGTGGATCATTTAAAAAATACGTTACAATTTTTTTTTGTTTTTCTAGGTTTGAACTAAACATTTTTCTGGAATTATACTTCAAATTCTCCATGCATTTTTTCCAACGGTTTTGGCGCAACGCATTTAACAACCTAAACTAAAATTTGAAAAGTATATTAGGGTACAGTTAATATCGTTAAAATTCTATTATATATCGCCTTTATTATAATTAGGCTATGTCTCTGGACTGTGACTGTCTTATGACTGTTACATTATCTAGATAATAAATCGTCCAAAATTCATTTAAGAGCACCAAGATATTTATCACAAAAGGAGGCAGACAAAGATATGACGCATATTTAATAGTCTTCACACCATTCCGAAGGAGAGAAATACGATTGCTATAACCCTACCGTAACGAATGATGCTATTAACTTTGTGCGAGGGTGGTCTGAAAACTTTCCGACCAAACAAAGATACAAAATATTTTTTCTGACATTTTCTAACGTCGGAAACTTTTCAGACCACCATCGTCACTACTCTTAAAAATTAGCACAGTGTTTACGGAGACATTGTATTAGTATTTTCCTGAAAAAAACTCTATTAATCAATCAGGATTTTCTCCAGCTAATCAATAAAATAATTTCATCTCAGTCATTCATTTATTATAACTCATTATTTAATATTACTGTTTCGAATATGGTAGGATATCGCAGGTGTGGAGAAAGCAGTATACCTATCGAATCAGATATTTGAGAAAGAAACACATAGAAAAGCAAAGTGAACAAAGATACAAGGTGTCAAAGTCAATTTTCGAGGCAGATAAAGGATATATGATGAAAATCTATGATCCGTGGCCCTTTGCTATCTAATTACTCCACTATTGAGGTCAGGTCCTTGAGCTACTAGTGGTTTATCGAATGTCTTACGACCAAGAAATCACATAAAAAACAAGATGTAGCTCAGATTAACATCTGGAAGTACGACAAAGGTTTGAATCCTTTGCAAACATAACTAAATTTATAGTTGAGTGGCTTAAAATCAGTATGATGGCCCAATGTTGGCATTTCTGATTTTTCATTGATTGATTTTGGAAATGAATCATTGAAGATGATGATCAAGTTTACCGAGTCAAACGTCTACGTCTAAGCAATACGAAAAGACATTCAAAGAAAGGTTAACGAGGAATAAAATGCGCAGACTTTACTTTGGAATTCACTTTGATTCCGCCATGGGAGAAGACTAATTCCCGTGTTGATTACCTCGTCAAAGCTCCCCCGTCCACTGTTATTTCTAGAGCGACATCGGCGCCTCCAAGAACGCCGCACTAACTACAACTAACCACAACGCCACGCGAACATATCTCATAGATTATGCACTTTGACTAACATAAACGGCTCAAAACAGGACAGCTTCCGTACAACCGGAGCGAACAACAACGATTGGATGGTTTGATACTATCCTCCCCTTTAAATCCCCAGGTATTCGCGGAAACTACATAGAGTGTTGCTAATTTCCCAACAAATATAGCTAATATATATATATAAAACCATACACACAGTAATCAACCCGAAGGTCGGTTTAGTAGGTATGGTAGAGTTCACCCAGTACTAAGCCCTATACGGCGTGTGAAAATTCACACATCAGAGTAGGGGGGGGGCAGTTCCTCTCGCTGTGCCGGTTATGGTTTCCCAGGAAGACCTGGTACCCGAAAAATTACTTTAGCTTGGGTGGAGCTGCAGGTTCCCAGAGTGCCTTGCCCGGGAATCGAACCCGGGACCCTCCGGTCAGCAGTCCAACGCTCTACCCACTGGACTACCGCGACCCACTAATGATGTATATTTATTATTATTATGAGAGTTAATGTACGGATTTGATGTAGGTTTTAGATGAGTCAGATTAGTCAGAGTTTTAGATATATATTATAGATATAATTATATACATATATATTTATGTATATATTCGAAAAAGAGCAAATATCAACATTATTTAAAGATTTAGAACTCAAGAGTCATCCCGAACTAGACGGTTTAAACATTGAGAAGGGTATGCTACCCATCCTTATCTTTGAGAAATTATGCTATAATTTTTGGCGTGGGAATGGAAGTTATTCCATACTTGCTATGACACTGTGTGCGAGAATGAAATAGAGCTTTGTGACTTTAGTCGTTGGATAGCGTAAACTATTGCTTATTTTTCCACAACGACTTGTTTAAATTTTCGTAGACTTCACAAACAACTGCAGTTGAATGTGCTTCACATATTGATAATATTTTGACATATTTTTCCGGCTTCTTACTTTTAGTGTCATTTGTCATTCACGAAATCCCGAAAAAAATTTTCCAATGTCCAATATTTCTACATAACTGCACATCTATGTCACAAAAATGTGCCAAATTCTTACATGTGCCTACAATGTACCGGCACCTGCTGACAATTTAGTAACTTATTGATAGTCATTTTGATTCTCAAACGCTACGCGTTCAAAAATTACGGCATTTTTGCATTTCAATAGCATTATGTTTTTCATTCATCTGCTTTAATGAAAAACATGAAATGATTGATTCTTTGCACTCTTAGAGAGAGGAGTCCCTTTAACGTGCATTCGCTTCAAATTCACTTTACGCGGCATGCTTGCTTATTTTACTCATCTCATTCGAATTTTGAACTGAATTTTGCTCGATAAAATGGCATGGAATGACTTTATGTTATGAATCATTCATATCTGACGTACCTCCTCATGGGTGTACTTTCGTAGAATAATCAATCGCAACTAATTCTGCTCATCATATTGCAAAGTACGACACTGTCTCAGGCGTTACTTAGTGGAAGTCTTTCATACCAGGCGTAAATGAAGGAAGACTTTGTTACTTCCACTTCAATTTCTATTTCTGAAGACCATTGGTTTCGTTGCAAAGCAACATCATCAGGTCCTTATCTTAATACAAAAAAATTCTATTGGGAGTAGCAAAGTTCGTCTTCCTTCATTTAAGCCTGGAACATTAAAAACTGTCGTTTATTATTAATGATAGAATGGCCAGATGGAATGACAAAAGAAATGTAAGTGTAGTTTTCTCATTTAACAATGTGATAACTTATTAGTTGTGCAGTAAGGAATTTCCCGAGAGGGAGCCCTGATTCCATGCTAGTATATTAAAAAAAACTAAGAATAATCGGTATGTACAGTCAACCTATCCGTTTATATTTATCTACTCGTACGGTTATAGAATCTAAGTATTTCCATAGAGACAGGATATTTAGCTCATCTCAACGGATTTGATTGCAAAATAAGTCATTAATTAACAGCAAGGAGAGTCCGCATTGTAATTACTTATAACGGTTAAAATTGATATTTATCCAGACATTATGAAATCGCATTATAATATCGATTACTAGTTGCAATTAATGTAATGTCAAATGCCTTTCCATTAATTTTGAAGTGATGATTGTCACATAATTTCAAAGAACAAATTATGGCCAAACTTTCTCATGGATGCTAAAAATAGGAAATTAGGACGATCTTATAGCTATGGAGGCTATGCTTACCTGCACAATAGTACTCAATTGTTCTAAGATTGATATTTAAAGACTTTTTTCGACTTGATTACTCCATCATAGAAATATTTATACGCTAATGTATGCTAGAAATGCATATTTATTTAACAGTATATTTATATTAGTAGTTATATTTAACTGATTCTATACTTTGTGTAATTTTTATTCGAGGTACCTCGATTTTCGTTTGGGAAAGCCAATTGATAAAAATAAAGTTATTCCACAGAGTTTTTATGTTTTCTGGTCTATTTCGATACTGGCGTGACTCTCAGTTGCCCAAGAAGACTAGATTTGTCTGCAGGAAGGATGGAATTATAAAACTCATTATGACAAAGATTGAGAGGGGAAACTGTTGGCGGGTCCTTCTGATTCCACGTGATAAGGGCACTATTAAGGAACTGACCAGCCAATCGATTAAACTGTTTGATTAGAGTCTAGGGACGTATTTGCTATCCTGTGCTAAACCCACCACCGAACCCTCCCACCGGAAGTCATCTACTCCGCACCGGGGTCCTACGGGAAGGGAAATTCCTAGCCACCCCTCATCCGACTGGTAAACACTACTCTTCCCAAGGCTGATTGGGAACGAACCAAGGTAAACGATTGAATTCTACCGACACTCCTCCAGTCGTCCTTCCATCTATCTGCTTACACTCTGGAAGCGAAGGATTGCGTAGACCTTTTTTTAAAGTTCTCTTGGCTTGCGTATGTGTGTGTGTGTGTGTCTATGCACGTGCGATCGTCTATGTGCACGGTAGAAAACAAGACGGCCAAGGTTTATTTTACCTGGGGCTCAGAAATCGTTCTGACGCCTCAAGTCAACACACACACACACACACACACACACACACGCACACGCACACCTACATAACCACGCACCCCTCTCTCCATTGTGTTTTTCCCCACGTCCGAAGGGATGGATCTTAAGTTGCATCCGATGCTATGTTTGGCCTGCCTCGTGGCCGGTTGCAGGAGAGTGGATATGCTTCGGGAAGGGGGGGGGGTGGAAAGGACCAGTGAAAACATGGGCGCACCAACGCATACGGAGCCCTTGAGCTGAACTAATATTCCCTCGTTCGCCCCAGTTTTAAATATGGCCTCTGAGTATTACTGCGCAATACGGCTATTTGTGGAGACCATGTCGATATATTTTACATTTTGACCGGGTATGGGAACTGCCCCTGCCCCGATTGTAGTTTTCCGACTCCGGACGGATTAGTACCAGGTGAAGTAAACACTCTCATGTCAAAACCAACGTTTGGGTCAAATGCTCTACTTTTTTTGCGACCTAAGTCGTAGGCATTTCCAAAACTTGACTCTTAATTATGCTCGCTAGAGAAAGCTGCTTTAGTTATTTTGAGTCAATGAAATACAGAGAGTTAACATAAATTCACAGTGCCAAAAATTATAAGATCCTGCGATACTGTTGCGTTGAATCCAGCTACGGAATTATTGCAGAAATAAAATGGGTAATGTACAAACAGCTACTACGTGACGAGTAATAAAGAGAGTCGTCTGCATTTTATTGAATCGAAGGAAAACAACGCAAGACCACCTACGATGTCATACAAAATTTTCACGGCAATAAAGAAGAGATAGTGACAATTTTCCACTAGATAATCCTCTGAAACTACTCGAAAACTTCACAGACCTACCCGATAATTTGATTTCAATACAGAGACTAAGTATATAACCGTAAACACCAACATTTCAATATGACCATGATGCAAAATATGCTCAAATTAAGGGAGATAAGTTGAAAGCATATACAAGAATATTTCCCTTTTTCGAGAATTAAGAAAACTAAAATAGGTAATTCGCAAATAAGTAACTTCAACAATAAAATACATGCTCAAAATCTTTTATACGTATCTCTTTAACTTCATTTCTTCATCTGAAATAAGAATCTCACCGAAATCATCATCCCCCTTCGTGGGGAGTATCATAAAAATATGCAATCAGCGGCGTTTACACCACTAACGAGATCGCATCACACTTACGAAAATCAATAAGTGATTTTATAAGTTCGGTCACGTAGGGAGCGATACCTTTTTTCTAAGGGGACTATGCTTACACCATCATTTTTTCCATCTCTAATATCAATGAGTTTGCACGTGGAAAACAAAAGTCGTAACCAGAAAAAGCTTCACATTTTTACCAGTGTCTTCATTCTCTGTCTAGAAATCATCAATATAAGGTACTACGTCGGTGTGCACCACAAAATATATTTATATATTCATGTTATGATCAGTTAAATTTGGAAGACTACTGAGGTCCCTGTTTTGAAAATGCGCAATTATTCTTAATAGGTAAATCATGGTGCGAAAATTTTCATTGCTTAAAGCATTCCTCCTTTAGCAAAAACCTTTTTTGCGGGTGTACACTTGTGACTGATCTGTTAAAGACATCTACAATTCTCTTCCATTGCCCATGACACGCATCAACCCACATAGGAGCATTCCGAACTACGTTTACTCAATGCGAGGCCGTAAACATTATACGGAAAGGAAATCGGAATTCGGTACAATAACTAAATCACAATAGTCCATATTCAACTAGTTTTCACTGTAAGATGATATTCTCAAGAAAAAAATCTATCAAGGGTGTGTAAAAGCTGCGTAATGGTATGCGGATCAAGAATAATTTGAATTAATCAAATCACTGTTTTCCCTATTGTAGTCCATCCCAAAATTTGAAGGCTCACCCTGAAATGATTTATTTTACATCAGCGCTGTAAATGCATTCAAAAATAGGATTAATGACTAAAAATGTATCATATTCACAGAAACAATTTTTATGTGGGAAGGAAAACTTAATGAAGCCATTTTACAGGGACAAAGTTGGAAGTACAACTCAAATGAAGTTATGCATCGGGAGTGCATTGCGTAGAGATCTGAGAGATTAAAGAATAAATCATAATAAGAAGAGAGCTTCATTTTTTACCACAAGATTCACGAAATTATCAATAAGAATAAAGCATCGCGGGAACTCGTTATTGTCCATAAAAAATTAGCTCTTCTTAGCGAAATGTAAACATGGTGATAGAAGCAAAAACACCACTTACATATCAGTAGAAGGTGAAATAAAGCTGCTGCAAAAATTTTAGTCATCAATGATTATCCATGTTTTCAAAATAAATAAGTGGCGATCTTTACAGATTAGTATTTATAAGTCTGCCTATCAGATTTTAACTCAGTAACACGGCGTGAAAAGACAATGAGATTTAGTCGCATACGAGTCGGATCGGACGTATTATCAAACAATATTTTGTCCAAGTTGGACCCGAGAGGCAGTTACGATTGGACCGTCAAATTGCCAGAAGATTTACACGCTCGGATTTCACCTAGAATTGAAATTTTGAGAAAGTGTCTTCATATTATGATTATGAGATGCAAAATACTCTTTGTGAAATGGTTATTTTTATGTGCAAATTTTAATTAGGCATGGCTAGGTTATCTAGCAATATATCCACTTGCAATGAGTCAAAATGATAATAACGAGTAGTCTCCACGTTGCAAAGTAGGATTTTAACAGTCACTGTTACATGTTGAGTAGACATCCACAGTATTAACTAGTTTTCCTCAAAATAATTTTTTTCTTCAAGTCTCATCCATACTTCGAGCCTTAATGTCCTTCAAGAAAATTATTACCCTTTATATTCCGAGTTTGCCGAGGATTATCCCTTCTATTTCGCTTCCGTTAACATCCTAATATCCCTCAATTTTTCTTCCACCTCCTTTTTCCGCCTTCTCCGATTTTCACCCTGTAGCATCTCCTTTTCTGCCACTATATTCAAAACCTCTATATTAGTCTTCCTCTCTGTTCAACTCATTTATTCATCCCTACATCGACATCTGAAACCCCTCGTTCAACCTTACGTTCATCCTCTTTCTCCAAAGATAAGGTTATTGGATCCACGCCACGCTACGCTTCATATATTCTTTCATAGTCTTGA
The DNA here is from genome assembly GCF_022747635.1 of Hetaerina americana. Taxonomy (NCBI): domain Eukaryota; kingdom Metazoa; phylum Arthropoda; class Insecta; order Odonata; family Calopterygidae; genus Hetaerina; species Hetaerina americana. The sequence continues at coordinate 52,435,248 of NW_027287427.1, read as the reverse complement.
CTATGCGCATTTTACTTAGCGTATTTTACATCATTTCCTTCATCTTTGAAATTTCACCCTTCCCCAAAGAAAATCTCTTCATGATGCTCCTATTCTCAAAAAAAAATTACGTTGATATTGTTCCTATTTTTGCAATTATTATGGCATATTATTCGCTCATCGATTTCAATAAGTTTTAAATAATATAATCATAAAATATGAAATCATCACACCTGCGATATCAAAATATAATAGGTGTAAATGCTGATAATTGTCAAATCCAACATGCAGTTTAATTTTAATGTATTTTTACGTTAACACAAAGGTCGTGGATTTGATAGCCGACAGCCATACAATGACAACATAGGTTATGGAATGTGGTATACTATCGAAGTTTTCAATGCGAGACTTCAGACGTTAATGCGAATTCTCATGAGGGACTACTAGAATCTATTGTGTTGGAACCTGATTATGAAATATAGATAGGTACTATTAATCTAAAGTAAATGAAATATTATAAAAAAATAAACAGAAGCTGAAAGAATCTTCATGTCATAAAGATACGAAAAAGATTTTGCGATGGAAATATCAAGCTTCGAACTGAGCTACACGCCGGCAGCTGGATGCTACCCACATGAAGAGAATAAAACTTGAAAATAATATATATTATAATATTTATAGAATATTTTTAGTAATTCAATTTAATATGACAGAGTAAAACGGTAATTTTTCAGGTTTGTAATTTTAGGCGTGGGTAGAGCTCATCCCGAACTAGACTTAGAGTCTTATGAAATCTACTTATTAACGGGGTTGGGGCAGGTGCTGATCAGTGCCATATCACGCCGCCATCCGAAGGATGTTTACCTGTTAGACGTAGACAAAGGGCTATTTTGGTATCATCATAAAGAAACAGTGTTTACCGTATATACATAAAAACTACTTACATTAAAACTGATTGTCCCTGTCAATTGCTACGTACTTCAACTAAGCCTTTCTTTGATTTATTTATGCTTAAGGGCGCCACCGCTTATTTTTCCTCTCTAGTTGAGCCTTAACTTTTCTGCTGTTCTTCCCCATCGTCACCTGTACTGTTATTTGGTGTATAAAGATAGCCTTGCAGGAAAACTATTTTGTTCCAGGGTAAATGAAAGTTGTTTAGCAGCGTATGCTGTGGTAGTAGGCATAACACAGAAAGAATGAAAAAAATGTTAATTCCCTCTTTTATTTTATCGTAAATTTTAAAAGCTCTTCGCACAATGGAAGGTCCCTTATTGATCCCTCTCATGGAATCTAAGTACACGCAGGCATACTCAGTATACATAAAAGTTTATCTCGCATTAATGCGCCTCCATGGCATCTTATAAAAATAGGAGGTGTAATAATATGAAATTATCAATTATCAAAACAAAATAATTGAAACTATCATCAATTTTAAATACTGCATCAAAGCAAAACTTTCATTCGGCGCCGATTTATCCTAAGCATATTTTTTCAATTCAGTTTTCAAACTAAAACAAAGAAAATTTTTATTTGATTTCTTTTCTAGCTGCCGTCCTATAATTTTTCAGACTCCTTCCCGTGAAACAATGCTGTTCCTCCGCGACGCACTCATGCGCCGAACGCAGCGAAAAAAAAGAACAAAAACGAAACAGAAATCGCAAGCATGGTTAACATCCCATTTTTATTGGACACTAACGACTTAGTTAAAAGTGCTGTTAAGGTCTTCTGCTCAGAATTCACGAGCAACGGCGAGTGATTACGGGTGTTAGGCAGATGGCAGAAATAGGCTCGCGGCCTGCCTGAGGTGAGGCGATCGCAGACGAAGAAGGTTTTGGGGGTGCAGAGAAGCATGGCCGGATGTCATAACCATCGAGCGTGAAATCCCTTACGGCTCCCAGTGACGGCAGCAAATATGTAATAAGAAAAGACTGCGCAAGGCAACAGAGACCTATTGTTTATCTCTCACCGACCTCCCTGTTCGGGGCGGAGTTTACGCCGAACTCGCTTCAGTAACGCCTGCACTGCAATGTAACGAAGTTTGCTTTATAATTCTCACACACCTTTCTCTCTTAACTCTTTATACGGGTACTATCGCTGCACATTGATCCACAGATGTTGGTCTGGAATAACATTCCAGGGTGTGAAAGTATTTGGTGGAACATTTTTCTCGGTAATCATGTAATTTAGGTGGGCACGTTATAGGAGGGTAGCAAACAAAAGCTCCCGTTTGAAAATGTATTTTAAGTGGGTAATAATGAATTTCGGGTAACATTCGATGATGAAAAAATACCCAAATATTTGATTTAGATTTTAGTGGACAAAACTCAGTTTTCAAGCATTCCGTTCGGTCGATTCATACGAGGGTCATCTGGAAAGTAGTACCCGTTCGTGAAATAAAGACACAAAAGTAAATATTAACAAACATAAAAAATTTTATTTGAAAGAGGATACTTTAAACTACTTCTCAACATAATCTCCAAGCAAATTAAGGCATTTGTCATAACGTGTGACAAGTTTCTGTATTCCTGCTGCATAGTCCTTCGCCGCCAGCTCATTGAGATACGCGAGGGACCCATCTTGCACAAATTTTTGCATAATGCAGATGGTGTTTAACAATTTCATGAACAATTGTTCGAGAAACATTAGGAAAATGCTCACAGATGTCATCAATTGTGACGCGCCGATCGTTCCTCACGAATTCGTCAACTGAGCTCACCAGTTGGTCTGTAATGACAGACGGTCTCTCCGAACGCTCATCGTCGTGTGTGTTCCCCCTCCCCATGTTGAAGTTGCGACACCACCGCCGAACAGACGACTCGTCCATTACATTGTCTCCATACACCTCCTTTAATTGGCGATGAATATCACATGGGCGAACGTTTCTTGCATTGAGGAATTTAATCACTGCCCTCACTTCACAACTGGCGGCGTTCTCAATTTTTTTAAACATTGTAAACAATCACAGAAACAACACAGGCAATGCTAGCGTCACGCAACTTGGCTCAGAGAAGGCAGACAAGCCACTGAAGCTATCTGACCTCGTCCAGCGGCTACTCGCGTCGTCAGCACTTCATGCGGCACGAACGGGTACTACTTTCCGGATGACCCTCGTATATACGAATTCTCCCATTTCATCGTAACTGGGCAAAAATACCATTTTATTTGAATTATCTATTAAATATTTAAACTATAAACCAACGAAAACTATGTGAGTTTAGGTTGGTACCCAAATATTTCTCGTTGAAATGATGGTCAAGATTCGATAAAGTTAATGAGATCAGGCGTAACTTCGTGGAAATAATGGATACCCATTAATGAAAAATAGCTGAAATAACACATGAATACGCTACATGGTAGTGAAACTCATTGTAAACTTACCTATTATAGTGTGGAAAGTATAAATTTACTTTTTAATTTTTAATATTCGATTCATATTGTTCAGGTTCATTATTTATTAGTAATTATGCAATTTCGTCCGTGTTAATACTTGTGTTCAAATCGATAATATTTATCATTCTGTTGATGCTGCAGAATTGATAAGGTTGATTTTACTGGAATTAGGAAAAAAAGAGATCATGACCTGATAAATAATATATTAGAAATTCGACTAAATTCGTATCAGGAGATATATTGAACTTTTATTTCGAAGAAAATTTACGATACATGCGCCTGAAAATGGTGATGATGTGAATCAGAATGAAAATTTGTATTTTTCGGCAAGATTGAAAACATTTTCTTGGGATCAATGCCATTTTTTAATCCATGGACTTATTCTTGGGACGTTGCTTCACCATAATGCCAATGTGCAAGCTTTGAGTACCTAGCTAATTTTTAGCTGATCCTACTCTAGAAACCAAGTCCTCGAAAGCCATATTACAGTTTACGGGGTGCGTTTTCAAAGTAATGCAATTTAATTTTCCGCGCCGTTTCTATTGGTTGGAGTGGAATCAAGCCACTTGAAATAGGTAAAGAGAACACTAAGCTTTGCTGCGAAACCAGTCTCAGTGCTCTCCACGATGTAAAACAAGGCAGGATTTCAGTTATTGTAAGCATCTGCGCGCTGACCGTCTCATGAAAAAACTGGAATCGACAATCGAGACGCAACGTCACGCGATTAATTTTTGTGCTAACTGAAAAATATCGTAAAAAGAATAACAAAATGATTCGTGAGGCTTACGGGGACACTGCTATGTCCTACTCAAAAGTTTCGAAGCTGCTAAGGCCTTTGTGAAGGGCCGGGAAGAGGTTCACGACGAACACTGCTCTGGGCGGCCGTCAATCAGCAAAACCGACATCAGTGTGGCTCGTGTTCGACAATTGTTGGACTCTGACCGTCGATTGAGTATCAAAATGGTTGCCAGCGAACTTAACTTGACGTCTACTGTTGTGTTCCGTATTGCTACTGAAGATTAAACGAAGAGGAAAGTGTGTGCCAAGCTCACGCCCAAGGTGTTGTCAGACGACCAAAAAACCAACCGAGCGGAAATTTCAAGTGAAATCTTGCAACATATTGAAAATTAACCTACTATTTGGACAACGTCGCCACTGGTGATGAAACCCGGGTTTTTTTAAAAAGACCCAGAAACAAAACGCCAAAGCTCTGAGAGAAAAACCGACCCGTCTCCCAACCCCAAAAAGACAAGAATGTGCAAATTTAAAGTGAAAACAATGCTCATTGTTTTTTTTTGACAGTAAAGGAGTGGTCCATAAGGAGCTGTTTCCTCCCGGACAGACAGTTAACGCAGCCTCCCATGTGGATGTGCTGGAAAGACTCCGAAAAAGGGTCATCAGGGCGAGAAAAGACACATCCGCTACCTGGCAACTCCATCACGACAACGCGCTACGAGTCCGCGAGTTCCTGGCCAAACAACAGGTGCCAACGCTGCCCCCCTCTATAGTCCTAACGTCGCCCCAGCAGACTTCTCTTTGTTCCCTAGGATTAACGTAGCCCTGAAAGGAACCCGTTTTTCATCCATGGGAGAGATTCAATCAGTCGTGACGAAGATCTTGCGAGAGATCCCCAAAGACGCCTTCTAGGGCGCGTACCGGTCATGGCAGAGTCGCTGGAAAAAATTTGTAGACGCCAAAGGAGTGTACTTTGAAGAATTTTAAGTGTTTTTGCAAATCTGTTCAATAAATTACTTTAAAAAATAATTGCATTACTTTCAGAACGCACCCTGTAATTGCAAACTTGCTGTCCAAAACGACCGTATTTCCTGAGAATTTAGATCTCCCTTAAGATAATATAATATTATCAACATTATCCCTTTTACATAATATTATGAAACATTACTATTATTATTATATATATTATATTATTTTATATTATCATTATATTGTATTATCAATCTTCATTTTAAGAGAATATAATATCAACTATGCATATAAGCGACTTGGAAAACTAATTGATCTTATCCTGCAAGCCTAATCCTCGGAAACGAATTTTAACTATAAAATATATTTTGTTTTTCCATATCAAGATTAGACCCGAGCGTAAGGGACCACACTAGTATTGGCATTTTACGTAAAAGAACATAATATTTTAAGTAACTATGAAAATAGGTAGCTTGAAAGTCTAGTTGGCAGAGCGTCCAACTGTAAATCAAATAGTTCTGAACACACATTCGAATGGCATCTTTGGATATTCCCAGTTTTTATATTTTTAATCCAGCATCTTCAATGAAAAAATAATTCGATAAAAACAATAGAATAATTCAATCTGCGTTAATTTACGATGTAAATTTCAAATATTTTTACCGCCGCTCTAATCCAATAACACAGATCTATATAAAAGTTAATTGGTCACAGAGTTTTTCCTAAAATAAAAACCAGAGGGTATAATATTAACTTTATTGATAGTATATGCACTCCTGTGATTTAGCAACGCGACCCTTTGGGAATCCTTCAAAACTCAGCTTTGATTATGAGAGCAACTTGTCTTACACGCCCACTTCCACTCTCAATCCACCGACAGAGTCACCTAAATTGCTCAAATAACCCTCGGATTTGTTGCGCGCATGTGATGATTTAGTAGGCGCAGCACTGTAAACACCGTGTAGCTAGTGCCGTTACCCAGCCAGCGGATAGGGTTGGTACCTACTTGCGCGGTCATAAATTGCTAAGCAAGGCACATCCGGGAAGGCGTACATTTAGCAGGCGACGAAATGTCAGCGTCTTAACCGCATCGCACGTGGAGGCGATGGGGAAATCCGAGGCGGAGCCCGCACGGGTCTGTTTGTTGTTTTCTGAGGGTCTTCTGAGCTCCCAGGCAAGGTACTCGTCAATCTGTTCGCGCCCCTTGAAGGGAGAGGCAAATAAAGGCGGAGGATATGAGATGAAAAAAAGGAAGTGAGGAAGGTTAGCTCTTCTCTTTTCCGCCTTGGGGTATTACTACACGCTCATCTTTCGCCCCGCACCATATTCAGCCTTCTTCCATTTAAATTCTCATTCAAGATACTTTCCTCCCATTTTCTCCGGCTACGAACCCCCTCCCATCCTTTCCTTGCCCGTCCTCGTGTGCTCCGAAGTATTATAAGCTAAAACATTTACGCCTGCGGTTCAACTAGCAAGATTCGGCCCTTCTCAGCGAAATATCGCGTATCGCTTCGGGACGACAAGCATCCAACTTTCATGCCGAGACTTACCCTATACCGTTTTCTTCCTGGAGTCCTATTATTCGTAATTATGTTTTTGATTATATCCATCACTCATTCAAGGTATTCTATATACTGACGGTAAGTTCTGGACGGTCCCAAAATTCTATTATCTTATACCCATCAAGATGACTCCCTTTTCTTCGCTCTTAATTATTTCCTTCTTCATTTCTTCCTAACTTTTACCCGCCTTCAGGCTGTGTAAAATGCTTATTCTATTCCTTAATCTTCCCAGCTTCCCCAATATTCTCCCATCCATGAAGCACTTTATCATCTCACTTCTCATATTTCCTCCATTCACTTCTTCCGTTTCCGGAATTCCTCCAATACCTTCCGCTCTTCATGCAGCATATTTAAAATGTGTATCCATATGCATCGGTAACTAACAAATAAGTATAACTTAGTTTTGATGTTGCATGCCTGCAGTTGAATCACCCCCTGCCACACGCTCTAGTGGTGGCATACTTGGTACCATGCAGATGTGAATGTATAATATGCCCAGATGGTATACAATTCAAAATCCAATATGCCTGCAGTTGAATCACCCTCTGCCACACGCTCTAGTGGTGGCATACTTGGTACCATGAAGATGTGAATGTATAATATGCCCAGATTGTATACAATTCAAAATCCAAGGGTTTCCTGAGTTCTACCGAGATTAAAAATGTTTCTGATGAGATAAGTTTTTGAATGTTTATTTAAAAGATTATATTTTGTTCTAAATGTATTTCCTATTTCTTTCCATGGTAAAATGATTTCCAAAAATCGCAAAACTCAATATATAGTATGTACGGATGTTTAACATCGAGTGGGATGTTATTCAATAGGGTACCAGATTTTTCCTGAGATTACTGGTAGTGGTTTCAGGAAAATTAACTGGGCTCCTTACCCGGAACGTGTGAACTTCACAGGCAGTCTAGGGCTTAACACGAAGTGAGCCTAACCCTAACTTGCCCAACTAACCATCAGATTTGTTAATGTGATTTGGTTATTATTATACAAATATTTCTGGAGTAAAATAAGGTAACTATTGCACTTCCTTCCATCGTCTATACTATGATGTCGACGAATATATGACATACTAAACGATTTTTCCCTACTCGACCCGAGGCTATTTTTTACGCTTTTCTCACAAGGATTATTTTTATCATTTATCTACTCTTTTATCTATTTTATTTTATTTACCTATTCTTATTTTTTCCTCCGCTTCTAATTTCCAAGGGAATACCGTCAATTTCCTGAATGCAAATGCTTTATATGTTTCTATGCCATTTAAAGCTGTAAAAGGTTGCATGATAATATTGGCGATGCATCTGCATCAATTCTTTTCAAAATCACATCCACTTTACTTGTCTTGCCTGTCTTGTTTGAATTGTAACCTGGCTCCTCTCCTATTCTCCCACTAAATTTGGTATTGCGACCATCTTCCCTAACCATCCGATCAGCGTTAATATGTCTAGAAGGTTTACTGCGCCGTGGAGTTCACCGAAAATGCTCTCTTGCCGTTTTAATGGATTTCTTAAACAACCGCAGTACTTACTCTGGATGCCAAGGGACTTATCGTGCCGGATGTACACTCGATTTCGTCTTTTGATCAAGATACCCGCAATAGAATTTTCACGAAATTCTGGCATGGATCTGAGATGGAGGAACTATGGAGGAAATGGGAGGGGAGAGTGCGTAGAGGAGGGGATGGGAAGGAAGCAGAAAATCCCTTCCGGGATTATCCGTCTCCTTTCGTGGCTGGCTTCGCTTTCGAAATGAAAGATGGAATCGGGAGAGGAACTTCTAACTCCCTCCCCGCTTACCTAGTCTTAAAATCCTCATTTCATCCCTCCCTCCCCTTCCTTCTTTCCGCCCTCTCGATTACCAACCTCCCTCATCCCTTCCCCTGACCAAGTTCCCTTCCCTTCCTTCTCTCTTATTCTCCTACGGAACTCATTCTTCGCTCCCTTAATCATCGAAAACGTCTTCTTCCGGCTCATCTTCGTGCGACCGTTCATAATTCCCCACCGAGTAATTCCGTCTACCATGGATTCACATTTTTTTCCCTACTTTTTGTTTTAATGTCGGAGTTAAATATAAAAATGGCATGTTGGTTAATTAACGCATCCTTCGTAAACTGCAAAATCATCACACAGCACTACTCACGTAATCTTCAGTAAAACTTTCCTTTCCACCATCATTTTCTCGGCAAAAAATGGAAAAAATATTGTACTGAAGTAAAGAGGAAGATTTTAAGACAACTAGAAGAGGAGATGATCCAAGCACAAAGAGAGGAAACGCAAATAAAACTGCACGGTTATCTGGATTGAATAGGAGAAACAGACCTCCGAGAATAACAAATGATGAAACTGTTGTAAAAGCAGGATTTTGTTATGAGGAATTGTAACTTTTCAATTCGAAGAGCTTTTAATCGTTTCCCAATCACTTTATTGGAAGCTGTTTCTCCCTTTAAAATTAATTTAATGAAATATGAAAATTGCATTCGTACATGCTCATCAACTCATTCTTAGAAGGAATTTATGGCCGTTTACGTACACGTTGAAAAAAGTGGTGGATTTCCTTCTCTTTTCGTCTGTATAATTATATAAATGACGAAATCGGAAACCTATCATCGATCTAACATTGTTTGTTACTGGCAAAACCTCACTGTATCCATGGATCATGCCAATGAGAATGGCGTACCTTCGGATTCAACTTAATTTAAGGTGATATAGTTGTTCAATTCTGATTGGCTTCCATTGAAACTGATTCTTTAAAATTTGACATTAGGTAATCCTGTTTTCTGTTTTCGTTCCGAATGTTTATAGCACAAACAAATCTGCATTCGGAACTCGCGATTGTCTTTACATTGCAATTTTCATTCCATTAATCGTTGGTCTTGATGAAAGCCAGGAAGATCTTTCAATACATTCGGATTAATTATGTGTGTGACTAACAATCATTTTCAATCGTCCCCATCATGTTACATTTACTATCGATTTCAGTTTTACGAGAATTCGTATTCGAGAATTATGTCTGTTTTGGCCAACACAGTGACTTAGCTATAATAATAAGAATTAAAATTCAAAGAAACTGCGGAAGATACCACGGCAACAACTTTTAATGGAGCCATCCGTTAATGTGCATTGCATTGCAACAATTTCAAAGAAATTAAATTCTTAATTGTTTATCTTAAATGAATGATTTGTCTATAGGTGCAGTCACGCGAATAAGTGTCGATTGACAGTTAATTCAGAATTTATTTAAGTGATGACATATAATTTCTATTAGAAAAGTAAAAACATGTCATTGCTATATATCAGAAGCTGGCTTTCGACTTAAATTTATAGGAACTTTTTACGTTACTTAATCGTAAAAACAATAAAAAGTTTTACTTTCGAATAATAATCAAGCCATGCATTAACACTAAAAAAATGTCGATTCAGCAACAAACACACAATTGATTTCCCCTTTTAATGACAAAGTTATTGGACTTTAAACATTCACATCGCCAGATTTCACGTGCATTTTCCCCATATTTTTTGCTCCTTTAATACGTTAAATATTATTTTTTCCAGAAGAATTGGAAATTCCTCCATATTTTTCGTGATTTTTTTTGCTGAAATACCAGGCTCATTTATAAAAACCCTATGTCGGCTGTAGGTGTACATTTTTGAAAGCAAATCCCAGGGAAAACAAAATAGAAAGTGCTGGTATTGGGGTTTCATACAGGTTATGTGGCTTTGTGCGCGGTTTCGGGTTTTCCTTGCAGGTCTTATTCTTTAATTATGTGTTACTGCATTTCACAATGCCAGGAAAATAAGTTTAGAAAGCAGCTGAGATTTTTCAAAATTTGGAAATCGCCGGCATGGCTAATCAAAAAAAATCCTCGTGATCAATTTTTAAAGTGAATGGTTGGTTCTTCCTCATTTCAATCAGCACATCACACCTTAGAACCTGCCAAGGCATCCTCCTTGCCAATATATCGGTTTGGAAAACACGAGACTATATCATTCTGTCACTCACTCTCTTTCTTATTCTGCTCCATATCTCAGAGGATACATTAGCTTGATTGATGCAAAAATCGGTAAATATCTTAGCTATTTACCGACTGATAGTACATGAGGATCGGAAAAACGAATTTTAAGAACACGATCAGGATCCTAACAATATAATTCTACCACCATTCCGGGTCCAGCAATTCTGCATAAAATTTGTTTCTTGAAGTACATTATTGATGAATACCGATGCCCGAAGTATTCCACTGTTTTTTCAAACATTTCTCGGAATGAGAAATTCGGTGCTATCAATGCAGTAGTTTCGTTAAAAATATGAATGGATTTCAAAATAAACCACAAAGAAACTTTTGCACAGAAATGGATAAAAGAATTTTTATAATTATCCACAGCCGAAAACATAAGGATTAATTTATGTGTAGAGGAGAGAGGGAGGGCGATTACGAATAATTTATTATTACCCGTACATTATTATTACGTAAATTCCCGGTTAAGGTAGATTTGGATGGACACAATTACCAAATAAATATTTTGTGACTCCTAAAAAAACACAATCTAGCAACTATTCTACTTCAAGTCCCTCATCATTCCATTCTTCATCCCGTTCAACATCGTGAAAGCCTTTTTACCAAGCGCAATTCTTCTCCTTACGTCCCTACTACTTTGACTGTGTTGGTCCAAAACACTCCTGAAATACGTAAACTTTTCCACCTGCTCCAGTTTTTCCCTCCTATTTTAATTACTAGCTTAGCCTTTTCTTTCTGTAAAATCGCATAGCCTTTATTTTATTTATATTGATTTTCATCCCATGTCTATCACACTGGATTTCTGATTCACTCAGCAATGCTTGCCACCCATTGACTGACTGACAAACTAAAGCTTGGTCATCAGCGAACCCAACTCATTTTACGTATTCCCCGCCCACCTCCATTCCTACCTCCAGTTCTTCCCATGCCTCTTTGATCATTGCCTCCACATATGCGTCGAACAGCACCGGTGATGATGGACTACCCTGCCTTACACATCTTCCTAACATTGCCCATCCGGACTCCCCGTTCCCCACTCGCACCTGAGCAATCGGAGACATGTAAAGGTTGCGGATTAGCCTTCTGTCCCTCCAATCTATTTCTATTTTCTGCAATATACTCATTAGTTTTTCCCAATTCACTCTATCAAACGCCTTTTCGAAACCTACGAAACAGGCAAATATGTCCTGACTGTATTCCACATATATTCCTCTCGACTAGTGATCTCATTACTGCAGTGACATCACACGCACCTCTCCCCTTACTAAACCCAAACTGATCATCCCCTAAGTAATCATTTGCCCTACTCTCTATCCTTTTGTTGATGATCCTGAGAACAACTTTAGCTGCGTGGGAATCAAACTTATTGTCCTGTAGTCCTCACATGATGTAACCTTTATCTTTTTCGGAATAGGAACTAACACTTATCTCAAGAAGACTGCCGGCCAGATTCCTTCCTCATAGATACTACGAATCAGTCCATATATAGTGTTCCTCCCACATTTTCCTAAACATTTTAGTAATTCCGCAGGAATGTTGTCTACCCTCACTGCCTTATTTGATTTAATCTCCCTTAATGTCCTTTCTATCACATCGACGAGTATGCCTGGACCTAACCTATATTCCTCTACGCAATGTTCTCTCTCAATGTCTAACCTAGTAGGCCTAAGTTATTTACCATAAAGTGCTTCTATATATTCCTTCCATCTTTCTCGGATCTTTTCTTTATCAACTATGGTATTACCCCACTTTTCTGTTACTGTTAGCAGAGACCTTCTCTTCTTACTTCCCAATCGTGATTTAACCTTGCTGTATAGCGCACCAATTTTACCCCTTATAATTTAGATATATGGACAAAAAAAATTTAGTAGCAATCTTAAATTTCTGTTAAAATATTACCATTTATTACTTTTTCATAGTTATTTAAGCATAAAAATATACCCTAGAGCTGGATCAAAAAAACAAGTTTCACTCCTTTGCATGACATAAAACCAGTTTCTCTTACACTTAGTTTACTGATATTATTTGATTTACATTGAAAACAAGGAATATATACACTTTGAGTTTATACGCACAAACTCCTGTAAAGATAGTGCATTTTGAACCCAATAGGGCATAAAAGACCCAAGGGTATAAAATCCTGTACCAGATTCCTCCGTCAGCCAATGGCATGGTTCATTGAATACTGTATGCCACTTTCGAGAATTTAAACGGTCCGCTAAAGCCAAAAAGACACTCCAAAACCAAACGTTATGCGCCATAATGTACATAATTCGTGTTTGCACGTGCTAATTGATAGATTTCAGGCTTTATAACAAGATTGAATTAATCGATTTCAGTCATTTGATTCCGATATTATCGAAAATAACCACTCCCTTAGGACATGGGGCATCCCTACCCTTGGATCTGTCACTAAGTTCAGGTTATACTATAGAAACTAATACTTTACCGCCGACCATTTTCTAGTTAGTTCTCAGTTTTCCTCTCACAAAGAATATGTACACCCCGTTATGAATTCTTAAATTTATTGGCCAGGAAATGTCCACCACACCAGGTATTACTAACATGCTTGGTTTAGGATGGCCAGTGTTAAGCAAACATTATTCAACCAGCACTCACATCTACGAAAAACCGCGAAATCCACTGCAAGAGTGAGTAATCAAGGGTGTTAGGGCACCAGCCAAAAGATTAGTTCATACATGCATTTCACGATGTGTTTGCTCAAATACACAGACACTCATACTCATACATCATACATTATTTTATGCGTTTGACTAAATCATACAATCTTAACCTTCCCAAAAATTAATTCGGGATTTTGAGTTTAAAGGTAAAAAGGAACTATTGTCAATCAAGTAATTAGAGATAGATAGATAGAGATCTTTATTTGGGCGGAATTGAGACCTAATGGTCCCTGCTTCCATTTAAGCCATAAGAGGAGATCGGGGAAAAGTTGGTGGGACATTGCCTAAATTTAGCACCATTGGGAGGAAATTTGTCAGCAGTGGAGTGCTGCTCGAGTATATGGGAGTGATTTTAGTTTCGGGCTTAACCTTATGAAACTACATAATTAAAGCACAAAAGCAAATTGGTAATTTTCACAGTGTTCATTTGCCAACGACTCGTTTATTCGCCGAGGCGACATAAATCCTGTGAAAATGACAAAATTTCTTCTGTATTATTGAAGGAAGTATTTGAAGAAAGAGATGGATTACTGGAAATAAAGTGAATACGGACCGAAAGAAAATCAAGGTGACGTCTCAGATTTTATGACGAGACAAACGAGGGCTGGAATTTGAGAAAAATATTACAAAACCACGGATTGAGTAGAGGTCGAAAGAAACTGGGCGGCTAATGAAGACGAGATGCAGGGGAAGATGTGAATACACCGAAGACGAGGAACGAATATATATTTTTAGAACAGTTTGAGGGAGTGTAGGACATACTAGCAGTTGAATACACCAGCGAGAATAGTGCCTGAGAGGAGTGTTAATAATGATCTGCGTCTATCGGATTATTAAAGCACTGGAAAGGGTTTATGAACCGCGCAGGGCTATTTTTTTTAAACAGGTGACGCACTTAAAATAATTTAATGCATAAAAAAATGTTTAGAGAAATATAATTAGATGGTAAGCGAATTCTAATTCACCCAAATAGCAACAGCAATATGAGCTGAACTTCTGTGAGCTGAAATGGAACTACAAGTTTTAAAGTAAGGGTATGTGATGAAACTGGGACTTCCAACCAAATATTCCAATATTATCGGGTGTACTTTCAGTAAACAGCGATACCAACAGATTCTCACATATTTATAACACCACTCTTTTACCATTTTTTTTTGTCGTGCCAAATTAGTAAGCTCGAAATAGCCGATAGTAAAATTATTTCTAATGTTAAAAGTAAATAGTTACCACTCTCCACGATTATCACGTCTGTAGCGGCGATAATGATAAGGGCGTTGTCTAACCCAACCGAAACCATACGACGATTTGATTATTAAAGCATCAGCTCCTCATATTTTCTTAGACAACATTCTCTTACTAGCCAACTTAAACGAATCTTTGGATGTCCATGACGAAATTTCTTTCAAAGTGAAGCATCAGAAACCTTTTGAGACGTCGTAAAGAAAATGTTGTTTGCGTTCCCACCATAGATTCCAACCTTTTGATGAAGAGATCACCCAATCGATTGAAAAGGAGCATAGACGACCAGAGAAAATGAAGGATAAAAAATGGGGATGAATGGATGCTCTTCGCGCGCGGATTGAGAGAGAGAGCGAGGCGGAGGAGAAGAATCTCTGACAAGGGCACAAGGGGACTCCACGAACCCGGAAATGCCCGGAGCGGGGCTTTCCGGATTCTTGAGTCCCCTTCCCAGGTCCCCACGCCTTTTTCTCCGGCCGAATCATCGTGATT
Organism: Hetaerina americana; assembly: GCF_022747635.1. Classification (NCBI taxonomy): domain Eukaryota; kingdom Metazoa; phylum Arthropoda; class Insecta; order Odonata; family Calopterygidae; genus Hetaerina; species Hetaerina americana. The sequence goes on along the minus strand of NW_027287427.1, from coordinate 52,420,174 downwards.
TGGATTCTTGCTGTCCCCGAGCGGTACATCACACGAGTCCACAGCCCTCCGTTCACTCTCCCTTCGCCGACTAAACCTCCCGTCAAACATTTCCCACTACCCCGCAACCTATCCCCCTCATCACCAGCCCTATTTCGTCGCGTTCCGATGTTCCGCGACCACCCTCCTCCCCGTCCCTATGTCCATTTGATGACTGCGTTACTACTGTGTGTGTTATGTTCCGGTCGTTCGTTGTTTGGCCTGGTTCCAGCACCCTTGGGGTGGGAGTAAACCGAGTCTGGGAGTGAGAGAGAGTGTTTTGAACTCTTTGGCGAGACGTTTTGACGGGTGTGGAGGAGAAGGGGATTGTGGGGGCCGTGGTTGATGGAGAGAGAGGTAATGTTGTGCGATATTCATTTTCCAATATCCGACATTCGATATAACCGTCGGAATCGTCCATTTAATGTCGACTTCAAATGAGAAGATCTCTCAGCTTCGCCACTGAGTTGGGTCTAATATTGAGCAATGGAAGGCCTGACCCTTTACTGCCCTCAATAAGGCTTCATTGAGATGAAATGATGGGAAACCTCACTTTTAACATCGATGTCGACCGTAGAAACACATAGAGGAAGGTAATACTATTGAGTGAGCCAAAGTAATTTCTAGTAATAGGTAGAAGATAATAGCCATTAGGGTCCGTTTAAAACTTATATTTAGCAGAATAAATTGAATTAATATATACATATAATTAAAATCATAATATCGAATAAAAGGTACATCCGAACAAAAGAGGAGCTTCATTGAAATCATGTTCCAGATAAACTCATTTATTATACCAATACCGACCATTAATGTATGTTTATATTTATTTATTAACTCGCCATAAACGAAAATGAGAGTATTTTGTTAGTTTAGGAATTATCTACAAAAAGGAATCACAAAACACGGAATAACAAGACCAACAAATACACAAAACAGGAATAACTGAGGAAGGAGTGAAGTAAACAGATTAATCAACAGGGTGGGCACTCTACGAGGTAAATTAAGGCACTAAGTTTGAAGAAGAGGACAAGGAAAGAACAACCGTCAGAGAGGGAATCATATAGGGAGGAGATTTAATGGAAAAGGGTTTGTTTGAAAATGGAAAGAAGAAATTCGGGGATGCACAAAGGAGTCGTATGCCGGGTCGGTTAAGTGGGGCATATCCTAATATATTGAACAAATCTTTTATATCATCCACTTTACGTAGGCATGGACCATCGACACACACATAAATATGCTTGTGTAGTTCGTGTGTGTGAATATATATATATATATATATATATATATATATATATATATATAGATATATATATATATATATATATATATATAAAACGTTTTTGTGTGTTTCTGTTTTTTTGTCTGTGTCCGCCAGTGCTAAGGGTTATACATTATTATTCACGTCCGTGAGACTTACAAAATATAATATATATATATATATATGTGTGTGTGTATATATATATGTATATATATATATATATACATATACATACATATATTAAAGAAAAGCTGCCTCTTTTCAGAGAAAAGCTTCCCAATTCGTGAAATATCGCTATGGAAAAAAACAGAGTCAACCATCGTTTGAAATATTGATTTGGGAGCCACCAAAAAGACGACATTTGAAGCTTCCGGATGTGTAAAAATTATGATTACAACAATGCCATAGGTTATCAAACCGATGAGCGAAACCACAGCGAAAAGTTCAAGGATATTGACTCAGATCAAGAACAAGGTATCAGTTTCTCATCAACCAGTATATGTACGTGTACATGTTGTAAATTGACTAAAACTTTGATTTCATGCATGGCATATCTGGTCTTTTTCTAGTATCTAAACTATTGTCAGTACTCTTTTCCACGCGTTTATCCAAAGTAAGGTCGAACTTTCCCCTCACGCGAGTGGTTTTAGATTTCACCCCTGCCGTTCTTACCGTGTGCATATCAATACTATCTTCATATACAACCTAGATATATCAGCTGCTTATAATTACCTATATCGAGCCGGTCGATATTAAGAAAATACAGGAATGGTAACGATGTATTACAATAACTCACATCCCTACGAAAATGAGAAGAGAAAGATAGGTGGTGGTGGTTGTTACACAGGGGAGCGCTATTACGTACATATTCGGACCGCTCAGCAACATGGCCGGGCACTTAATCAAGGCAATTGGGGCGCGGTGTCAAGGGCACTTAATCTCTCATCATTCCCACTCGGAAATTTTTCGTCGCCAGAATCGCGGGCCAAATGGCGGATCCTTCCCACAGAATTCGAAACAAAATGAATTCTGACCGCGAAAATTACGCTCTAGTTTTCAGCACCTGGCCTTGTCCGTCAGGGCGGATGGACTTCAGCCAACTTTTTTTTACCGGGGGCATCTTCTCAAAAAATGAAAGGAGACCCCCTTGTTCTTCTTCCGCGATTGATACGTAAGGGAAGCGCTACAGAGCTTGAGTTTGTATCGAGGAACTCGAATGCCTGAGTTTATTTACGCAAAGAAACTCGAAAGTCGGTTATCAACGGGAAGTCATTCGCTTCGGATTTTGGTAGATATTCATTATTATTAAAATGAAAAAAAAATAATATAGCTCTTTCCTGTCTAGATACATTGAAAAATCGGGCGTATCAGACTTAAAATATATCCTACAAACCTAATTTCTAAAACTTTACTCCAAGGTGCCCATTCTTGCATGATGTAGGTGGCAGGCATATAAGCGGACGAGTTTCCACAAGTGAAAATATATATTTCTATTACTATGTTTAAAGTGCATACGTGTGCATTAATATCTGGTGCCCTAGAATCCCATACCAAACACACATGCGACGGGTTGATGGGTATTGCGTAGAAGGGTTAAAATTTTCGAATTTAGTGCAAATATACATTCACAAATACAACACCTGTACTGTGAAGAAACTCTAGGCCCGGGTGTGTGATCATTATTTGTCATGATTTAAACCCTTTAATGAAGAGCTCATTAAGTGATCATAAATGGGAAAACAAATAGGGGAGTGGTAATCAGAAAAGAAAGACTTTAATTACAGAGTTGAGTGTCTGAATCCGATCATTAACGCTTTTTACAACCCCAGATTCACCAAAGCCTGGTGATTTTTTTGTTACCAGATTTTGCTGAGAAACCAAAGGCGGTACAGGGAAAGAAACTTTCTATCTTACTCTAATTTGTAGATCTCACAATTTGTAGGGTATAACACGGCACGAGTTTCACCCTGACATAACAAACCAAGTTTCGAGTTTATTGATGTGATGTTTGAACAAAAATATACCTCGTGAAAGGATATTTTTGCTGACGCCATCATTAACCTAGTAGCATACTCTTATGCAGAAAATAAAACCACGCTTTAAAATATGAGACAGAGTTAAACACCTCAAAACAGGCTTGGTTTTCAAACTGGCACGAAATATTTCTTTCGGTACACACATCGGAAGAGTATGCACGTCAGAAACTTGGTTTCAGAAGTTAGGTTGCAGCAAGAGGTAATTAAAAGATAAGAGAGAGTTGTGGGTGTTACTTCGCTTTAGTTAGGTCAGATTTGTAATACGCGGCAAGTATTTGGTTTTCATGTCAGAAAATGTTACATCAGGAATTGGAAAATGTTGATAGAAAATCCACCAGATTTTTTTTCATTTGCTACGAGAAGAGAGATGATTATGTTGGAGGACTTGGTTGGGAGGCTCTAGATTCAAGTAGAGAGCAGACAAGAGATGGGCTTTTGGAAATGTACAGGGCAACTAATTTTCTTACGACAACGAGGGAATTATGACACTAAAATATATTGGTAAATTCGACCATAGGTATAAAATAATTGAAAAAGAGACACCATCAAGGGCAAATTCAAGAAGAAGTTTCCACCTTGCACGATACGCAACCTACCAAAATCGGATGTTTATTAGAATATACATACATGTACATTCTAATAAATAAGCATTTAGTAATTTCAGCTACTGCGTAGTGCGCACATATAGGCAGAATTGTGTATATGGGAGCGAGTGTTTCTGTATAGTATCTAATATATATTCAAATGTAATTATAAACGAAGCGCGAGCCTTGTCTGTAATGGTTGTACATGCATGGCTGGTAGACCATTGCGAAATTGTGGCAGTTTCTTAAGTGGTCTCAAGTACCTACGTTAATTAGCGCAAGTTTTGTTGTCAACTTCTAAATTTTGCGAAGGCAAATTTCGAATTTCTTTTAATTGCCAACTATTTTTTTTACGTCCGTGTAAAAATATCTCCAGGTAAAAAAATAGAAGGATCTTCTTTTGGGAGTAAATTGGGAGGAGGAGGGCTGAGGGGAGAATGAATCAAGGTGCTACTTTTAGCGCCCGGGGAATGGAGAGCTTTACACGCTCCATCGCCCGTGCTGGACGAAGCATTGTTATCACTTTGTTTTTCTCACAGAAAGTGTTCACGAACGCCACCTGACCCAATTCTCTAAAGCGTACCTTGCCAAGGGTTTGATTATTAAGCTAAATGTTTTTAGGGTCAATGACCCCTGTTAAGTTTTGAAAGTGTGGACTAGGGTGCTCAAAGCCAAATTTATGAAGAAAAAACCGGGAGAGGATGAAGCTTCTTAAATCATCCTCGCGAAAAAGCTAAATCGATTTCCAGATGGCGTTCGAGCAAGTCTGACCTCCAGGGTAAGATCTTCACAATCCAGTGGCCTAGAGATATCGGTTTCAGAGAGTGATTTGGTTTCCTGACATTTCCTGGTTCATTATGAATTTTATGGGGATTAATTTCCAGGCCATTTGATTGAGAAGACTCAATAAAAAAATCTAAATACGGGAAATTTCATTCTATCCTCCCAAAATATTTCTCGTCAGATAAATGTCCCTTAAGGATGGAAGGGAAAAACCTTTTCAGATTCTCATTCATGAAAAACGCAGTTGAGCAAACTGTTTCACCAGTCACTGGAAAATAACATAACCTTCAGGAACGGAAGACATGGAAACGGATGCCCTCCTTCACCTACAAAGTCAATATTTTGGAACTGGGGTTTGAGGGAAATATGCATATTTAGTTATTTATTTCACATTAATCCGAAAACTGCACTTTGACCTTTACATCGGACTTTTAGCAATTATATAAGAAGAAAAAAATTACAAACACCCTTGTCCAAGATGGAGAAAAATCCACCTAGGTGGGAATCGAACCCCCGACCTCTGGGTTGGCAGGCGAGTACGTTGCCCCACCTACACCGGAGCAGGCCAGTTGGCCAGCACATGTATACGGGGCAGGATAGAAATGATGAATTTCGAGTAATTATATTAATTAAGCACTTGATTTAAAAAAAAATAACTTTCCGAGGAAATTTCCCAGCTCCGTTGGACAAAAACCCTTTTCAAGTACCGGCTGTATTCAACGTCAATGGGGAAAGTTGTCAGACACAGTGGTGGCATTTTTGACGATAGATTGAGTCAACTACAATACCTGGAAGGGTAATTCTATTCCCTTCCCCCTCGCTAAACCCTTACATCCTTTCCTCCTTCTCCAGCCCTCCCTCTCAAACTCCACCCCGCGAGTGAACTAGATCTCAAGTGGAGGATTTATGTGCGTCGCGGGGTTGAATAGGGATAATGTGTCCACCCGGAGTGAAAAGAAAATTAAAAGGAGCGGATTGCATTCAAAATAATGGAGCAAAGCCTGATTTGTGAGGTCTGTGTGTGTGCGTGTGCAGTCTCTAAAAACTGCTACCGTGGGGAGGAGGTGAATGAAACAAGATGCTTCCTCCAATGGAAGAGATCATTGAGGTAAATTGACATTAGGTAATCTTCGCGTCGTTGAAATTTTGATGAATACATCGTAATTTAATAATACTCGCTGATTTCTCACTGCGCTCCGTATTTAAATTGAAATACGGTAATATGTATTCAGATTTTCTTAAATCATACCTACATTCTGAAAAAGTTTATCAATGCCCTTTTAATTTGATTTATTTATTTTTAAAAGATATATAACCTCCAAAAATGAAATTAATCCTTGCGAGCATATTTATTGTTTATTTTTAACGGAATGTTTTGGACTTTTTTTACACTACAGTATCTACTTTAATACGAGAACTTTTAGTTTCAAATGGTAAAAACATAAATAAGCAGTAATTGAGAATACCGGTCACGTTAAGCACGGGGGATTGGCATCTGAGGAATCGCCATAAAATGCAAAAGGGAAATGATAATTTCTCATATTAAAATAATTTTATGGGAATTGCATAAATATATTTCCATATTCATATTTTATAGTGCACAACGCCGGTGGTTTTTAGAAAACTGAAGTAATATCTAATATCGTAAAACGAATTCATGAAAAAAAACAAAAATAAACTATGAGAATCATTTTGTTTGCATTTAGAGTAAGAACAATATGCAACAATTGAACTTCGAAAATAAAAAACGTAATTGCTAATCAGTAATCAATAATGACATTCCTCTTTTTATTTAGCATAAAAACTGAAATATTGTCAATTACAGCAACCCATTTAATAATTATTGCCAAAGTCAATTAATTAATTAAATAAACACCTATCTAAAAAGCTTTCCGCACTCTCAAATTTAGATTCATGCATTTCATTATATTTCGTCGCCCGGGGTACAAGATAAAATTTACAATATCTGGCTATCTTACAATATATAATCTCTAATTATAAAACTTTACAAAGAGCTCGCATTTAAAAATTATCGTTATATCAAAAAAGTTATTATTTCGACTAACTATAGCCATGACATTTTGAATAAATGGCAATTCTCTTCGGTTTCCTTAAATGGCGATTATTCAAGAAAGTACTTTATAACTTGAAGAGCAGACATGATTAATCAGAATACTTTATCAGATAAATAATCCAAATTTGCTAGAATCATTTATCTGCTGATGAATTATTCCAGCGAGCGCGAATGGCGTTGTGTAGATCAGGGAAGCAGAGGCGAACCATTACTCATTAACTACTTCCAGGCACCCAAGATAAAGCAGAGCCCGTTTGTCTGATAGGCGACGCCCTTCCCCAGCCAACCAGGAGGATGCAAACTCAATTTCAGCTACGGAGAGGAACGTTATGCCGGGATGTGATGTGAAGGGTTTTATTGAACTTGTCGAAGATACCGAATGTCCTCAGCCGTCGGAGCACCTAAAAATGAAAACTCCAACGTTTCAGCCACGATAACGACGACCTAACTGTCACCATGGTTTTGACACGTGCGATGATCCAGCTGAGGAGAGCTTAAGAAACTAGAATCAACATTGTGTGCTCGCCACTCAGATTAAACGCTTGAAAATGTCGACTTTCTCAATGCTAGTCATGAAAGACTACTGGAATTGATTACACAATACATACATTACGTAAATAAAGTCACTTAAAGACATAGCTAATTAATGATCATAATAGATTAATTATTAAAAATAGAATTCTTTTAATCTTACCTGGGGGTTATTAATGGAAATAAAAAGTCTAATTAGGTATAAATCTTCTAAAAATAGTGGTTAACTATATTGAAAACTTTTTCGTAGTTTTTGTAACATAGGGATATGTAAGAATCGTTGCAACTTCAATTTATGTAAAAAATGAATATGTCTATGTTCATCTCTTTGATAAACTGCCCATTTCCAAATGATTTTTCTTCAGAACATTATGGATGAAAAATTACGTCGTTGGCTATCAACACGAAAATTGATTTGAACCAGCTCTCCATGCTGTTCATTGTCAATCCTAATCATTCCATCATAGTTCCTTTCGCAAACGTCTTACACCACCTCTTCAGTAATTCAACCTTGACCTTCCCCCAAAAGTCCTTCTCTCTTGGTTTCTTTCAATTACGGCGTTTGGCTAGTTATTTTGCCTAAAATATTTTCCGAAAACTCTCCAATGCCCTTTAAAAACGGTATTGGATGTAAGGGGATAATGTAGGTCAAATACTGACTTTTTATAATGAGTAACAGGTAAAAATGTAAAGAGACCACTCTGGGATGCGTATGCTTAATCTCTGTGAATGAATAAAGCGGAACATACTTAGAGAGATACGTCCCCATGGCAGATTATTATTCCTGGCTGTCGGATCACGCTGGGTACTCGGCTACTTAGTATCCACTTCACTTAAATTGGGAACGAAAATTACTCCACTCCGCCTAAAGTTCCGAGTCATGTACTGAGCTTGGGAGTCGCAGTAAAGAAATGCGCAAATACGGAATTTGGCCTCAAATCGGCTTGAAAATAACCTGAAGTCACGCTTTGATGTCTTCTCCCTTTTAAATCTTTTTTCTTTAATTGCTCATCTCCTCTGTCGCCTGTTCGTGAAACTACATCTGGGACTGCGAGGGGAATTCTTGAAGTCCATTTATTCCGATAATCAAGATAAGCAGCAACACTAAAATGTTGTAAAAATCGAATATTTTCCGAAGAAAGACGATGATATGCAGATACAAGAAGATGAAGTACTGAGCCAATGGCTGGATAGAAATTTTTCTGCTTCGTACATCAATACTACCTTGATCAAAAAGTTCCCGGAATAACCACCGTGTGGCGCTCCCATCGTTCCGATTTGAGTTCTGTTTTTTTTGTTAAATTGGTACATCTGTTGTTGATATTCCCTTTAAATCTTAGTGTCATAACTTGACATTTGCAAAAGTTACGTAGCCAAGAGTACATCTATCTCTGTGTGTGTTGGCGATTTTTTACAATTTCAGAAATGGATTTAAATTTGCAACAACGAACTTGTATTAAATTTTGCGTAAAAAACGGATTTAGTGGCGCACGGACGTTGGAAATGTTGGAAAAGTGTTTCGGCAACGATTCTCTAAAAAAAACGGTCGTTTACCAGTGGCACGAGCGGTTCAGAAGTGGTCGTGAGTCAATCGAAGATGATGAACGCAGTGGCAGACCATCGACATCGAAAGTCGGTGAAAAAATTGATAAAGTAAAATAAATGTTGGTCAATAACCGCAAATTAACCATCAGAGAAATAGCGGAGGACTTGAACATTGCCTATGGATCCGCCCAAGACATTGTGGTTAATGATTTGGGTTTCCGTCGTGTAGCAGCAAAGTTGGTGCCAAGAGACCTCAATTTCATGCAAAAAAGAGACCGTGTTGACGTCGCAAAAGACATGATTTGCGAGGCTGAATCCGATCCCACATTCATCAAAAGGATCATTACTGGAGACGAGACGTGGGTTTATGAGTACGACACGCAATCCAGACATCAGGCAAGTGAATGGCGTTCACCAAATGAGCCGAGACCAAAAAAACCACGTCGTTTTCAGTCAAAAAAGAAGGCAATGCTGACGGTTTTCATGGATTACAACGGTGTAGTGCATCATGAATTTTTGCCAGAAGGCCAGACAGTAAACAAAGAGTATTATTTGGGCGTTATGAGACGTTTGCGTGAAGCAATTCGCCGAAAGAGACCAGAAATGTGGGCAGAAAACTCGTGGATTTTGCACCATGATAACGCACCGTCGCACAGTGCTATCATTAATCGTAATTTTTTGACGAAAAATGCAACAAATACCATCCAACAGCCACCGAATTCACCTGATTTGGCTCCCTGTGACTTCTTTCTGTTCAATCGAGTTAAAAAACCATTACGGGGAACGCGTTTTAGCAGCCGAGAGGAAGTAATGGAAAAATCGCAGGAAGCACTGATGGACATACCGAAAACCGAATATAAAAAATGTTTCGAGGATTGGATCAAGCGCTGGCATAAGTGTGTTGCAGTCGATGGGGATTACTTTGAAGGGGACAATATAGATTTAGATGAATAAACTTGTATTTTTAATTTTCTGAATAAATTCCGGGAAATTTTTGATCAAGGTAGTATACTCTTGCAGGTTAGATATAATCTCCGATTAATGTAAAGGTGGACCATAACTAAACATTGACAAATACACGGCAATCAAATTATGGCATAAGAATCAGGGTGCCTGAAATAAATCGCCACACACACATATATGAGTGCTTCTACATCATCGATGTTTTTATATACACATATAAATATATATATATATATATATATATATATATATATATATATATATATATACATATGTGTGGCTTCTACACCATTGATGTGTGTGTGTATATATATATATATATATATATATATATATATATATATATATATATATACACACACACATCAATGGTGTAGAAGCACTCACGGGAGGAAAATAACATCAACAATCTATCCGGCATATCATAATAATTGTTCATGTCCCAAGCTCCACAGAATGGGGGCGCACTATTGAAATTAAAGACGCACTTGTTTAAGCAGATGATAACACTCTTTGCCGAAATGATTGCAAAGAGACAATTCCTGAGGTGAAAGAGTGAAACTGTATTGCTAAAAATATTTACACACTGCATATTGAATAATATTATCTTCGCGGAGGTGTGAAAATAATGAAAGCAATATTTTTCTGGTCTTGTCGAATAGATTCAAAAATTGAATTACTGGACGTTTTGATTGCAAAAAACTATTAAATGCACGCTACGGACGTAATTAATTGGAAATTATCTGTTTCTTTGTTACAGAAGTTTACCACTAAATTTACCCCCTAATCAATGGAATAGTCATCAATAAAAAATGGTTGAAAACACGTTGAGAAATAAGGCCTACACCACGACTTTAGCTGTCAATAGTCAAAGAATATTAAATTCATCAAGATATTTTTGCATGAATTTTCTTCTGCTAAAGAAGAAAATTCATGCATTCTCTAGGTAGATTGAATAAAACTGACCATTGATCTCATTTAATCGTTGTACAATTATTTTTTTATATTTACCTTCGTTAACTTATGTTAAATTGAACAGAACGTATTCCGCCTTTTGGGATTTTAATTAGGCATGAAGAGAGGAGACTATGAAATAACATCAAAACTGCCTAATATTTTGTCATGGAAAGCTGCCATATGCTCATAAAAACAAGAATAGAGGATACCATTGTCACAAGGGGAATTTCATTTTTTATGCCTAGATAACAAAACGCCTTACTGAATCCGCTTGTTTTCCTTTACATTGTTTTTGGTATTTACTTCATTTCTTAAAACTAAATAATCAACGGCCTCTAAATTTTTCATTTAAAGTGGAACAGACTGGGAGTTCAACTAGGAGTTTTTTTTCTCAATCCCTATGATGCCAAATCAGCTATTTGAAATTGTGAAATTATTTAAGGTTTTCAAAATATCAAAATTTGACGGACAGTATGTTCCTGGTCAACTGCAATTTTTTCCACATATTTTTACATTTCTGGCTTCAGGATGGAACAGTGATAGTAGCAAAAATCGCAACTATTTCAAATATTTTTGTATTTCAGGTAATATGCCACAGTGCAATCACATTGTCAAGTTTTGTTCAAAAGTGAGTTAACGAATCAATTCATTTTTCTTCAGTGATAGTCTTAACGATATGATAAGTTATTCACACGATATTTATGCTCCTTTTCCGAATCATACTATATTACGTTTGTACTGAATTAAAGAACTCGAAAGCGGTAATTAAGACTCTCAAAGCCAGATCCACCAATAAATATTTCAATTAGCACCTGCTAATTTATACGCGAAATATCTGGCGAAGAGACTTCTATTACGTTCAGACAGATGTGTCGATTACCTTAGGAAGTCATTTCCCTGAATTTTACTGTGGAATTCAGGTTTTTAATTTTATTAAATACTAATAACCCATATTTCAAGTAGTTAAACATGACCGTAAACATTAACATTTATTTTCACATTAACTTTATATTTTAATTACCTCGCAGATAATAATAATGCGTATAATTATTCTAGATAATATGCATTTAAATGCTTTGGCTCCCATTTCTACTGTTGTCATGAAACTAAATATCAGTACAGTAAACGATTAAGGGTGTGTGTATGCCCTGAAACATAATTGATGTTCCGTTGGTTAAAATTGGATGTTATCCCATCGTGCACGTAAAGTGAAAACATCGGTACCCTCTGCCCAAACTATAATCAAGAATGTCATCAATTTTTAAAGCTACTTTAAAACATCAACACTAAAATAATTATACTGCGCTTTCGTGATGTGATATCTACGGGCTCTATTTTGAAAAACACAAGGCCTTTCCCACTTATCTTTGCTCCGAACTACGGCGAAAATCAAAATCGTTGTGTTTTTTTGGTTACATATTACATAACTCCTTCCGAAACTCATTTGTTCTCCTTGAAATTCACTTCCAATTGATAAATAATTTATTTGTTCAAATTGAGTTACCCCTAAATATTCCAATAAAAATATATAGAAAGTCAAACGGTGTGTTTCTTTTTCAATTACTTTGATTCCTCCTCCAAAATAAGATACCATAGAATAATTAAAATATTTCAACTCGAAAAAATGTCAACGAACCTACGTAGGTTTCCATTGTTAGCTCTATACATTACACAGGTAACGGACGTTTCATTAAGAGCAGCCAAATATTCAAGATAAATACAATAAGAAGAAGTTATACTGAGAGTATTCATTATCTCCATAACCATTGCATTGTGCAACCCCCATCAATATTGGGTGTCTACCCCATATGATGGGGTTACCCAAATCCTGAATAAGGAAAGCAGGCAAATGATATATATATATATATATATATATATATATATATATATATATATATATATAAATATATATATATATATATACATAATATCGATGATGTTGAAGCAAGAGGAAAGCCTCAGAGAAGGCCAAAAGTTTAAACTTTCTGAAACGTGTGTGTCCATGAACGTGTTTTCTATTTTAATTCTTTGTTCTATTGTCCCGTCCAAATTATATATATATATATATATATATATATATATATATATATATGTATATATATGTATATATATAATTTTAATATCACTGTACTAACTATAATTATAACACACGAAAATAGAATGGTCTATTTTCACTCACGAGTTTTGAAACTTACAGAAGTTTCCTGATGCATATAAATAATACACCATTGCATTTTTATTCACTTAGTACAGAATACAGAGCATTGAATTTCATGTCTGAAACACTAAAAAGAACTACTTCCCCTGTTACATTTAAGATTTTCTAAGAGAGGAATTTTATTTATTTAATTTCACAAATGGAGTAATATACCCTGAAATGGGATGCGTCTGGCAACCCTATCCTAAAATGACCTCCGTCTCCACGGATTCTATCTGGTGGAAAAGGGTACCCAAATAGGTCCCACTGCACCCAAAGGATGAGGCCCTTTTCGGACCGGACGGGAGGCGAGAGGAGCGATTTGTAAGCCCGTGAAGGCTCTCCGGAACAAAGGTGCGAGAGCGGAGAGGGACTACGGTTCGTACGGTAACCGGAACGGGCGCCGCTTAAAGGGTCGTGGGAAGGCGGGGAGGGTTGGGAAAAAAGAGAGAAAGGCATCAACATGCGTTGAAGGGTTAAGAGAATGGAGACGTTGGGATGAAATAGAAATTGCTGGGGAGAAATAATGAAAAAAGGGGAGAGTAGAAGAAAGAGAATGAAATTCGCGAGATAATGGAGGAGAGTGGACCGTTCTTGAAGTTTCCCCCACTTCCCTTTCCTCCGGCATCTCCACCCTTACCAACGCCTTGGAACTCATCCTTTTGGGTGGGATATGGAAGGCGTTGTCATGGTAACCTCACCTCCTCCCCCTTCCTCCCAATCTATCCCTCTCTCTCCTCTCTTCACTCATCCCTCCTCCCTGTCCTCCTCCCTCCCTGGCCCTGACAACACGCAGTGGATTATACATGAATAATTGAGATTCCCCTTTCCTCTCTGATCCCTCTCTCCTTCTATTCATCTCTCTCTCTCTCTCCCACCCTCTCTAAGCCGCACACCTTTCCCATATATCCCTGTATAGAAATAGAGAGAATTCTTACTGTCGGGATAAATAAAATTCGCGCGGAGCAAGCACGATGCATAAAAATCCTTGAATAATTGATATCCTTTTCCTCCCTCTCCCCCCTTCGTTGAACTAACTCTTTGTGGTACTCTTTTCCCGAACACATTTGTACATTAATAAAGCATAGAATTTTTATAGTTGTGGCCAATAAAGGCGTATAGAACATTTCGCATAAATGAATTTCACAACAGGCTACTTAGAGCATTTAAAGAACCGAGTGTTTTTCCTCCTCGAGCAGAAATCAGTGCCCTATGCAAACGTAAGTCGGTTTACAGTATGTAGTGATGATAATATGGCATAAAATATTAACCTTAAAGGGTTGAAAGGCAACGAATAGTGAAAACAAGATCAATATTTTGCAACATAGATTAGGTGAACCACACCCTGGGCAACATCTTCAGTAACATCAATAAATATCATTTTAGTGACATTTGCTTGATTTAATATTTATCAGAGGCACGCTATTTATTGTGTACGTGTGAGATACAGATAGAGAGCCTAGCGACAGATGTAAGGTAATGAGAACCTGACGAGAGGAAGTTTTGAGATCAGACGATTTATTCAAATAAATACTCATTGAGCGAACTGACGGGTTGCTAACATATCATAATATGAAAATGTCTATAGTGTAACTTAAATAACACTTTGATGGTACTAATTAGATTATCATGATGTTATAATGTCTACAGTGTACCCTGAAATCATTTTATTCACTATCAAAAATGTAGTAGTAACACTGCAAGATACTACCAACGTACTATGTAATAAAGGCCACTACGACGTCGCCCATATGGTGGCCTCAGAATACCTGTATTAAAGTAATAAGACTTTGATATCTGTATCATAGCGGTCACATGTACCCTAGTACCCGTGTGAATAGTAGTGGTCATATTTTGCAGGGTATTAGGGTATTTATTAGAAAATCAGAAATGAGAAAAGGTTCAAGAAAAACGTGAAGCCAACACTAAAATACTGTTTCTTTGTGGACGTACGTAAATCGTTAACTTCAGCGAGAGTGGGTACTCCTGCCCACGCTCACGAACCTCGTTTCATCCCAAAATTTAAACCCACCCCGCTCCGAAGGGAGTACCTCAAGGAAAAGAAACTCTCGTCTTCCTACTTACCTCCTCGACCTCTCGAACGATTCTAGCCTCTCGACCGCTCATCAACATACACACACACACACATGGAACAAGGACGCGATTTTCCAAGGCTTGGCCGCCACAATTGAGAAGAGCACTCTCGCTCGCTCTCCCCCCCTTTTCCCTTCCCCTGCCACTCCTTCGCTCCGTTGCTCCCGCTCTCGTTCCAGGCTTGGTGTGGGGCAAAAGCCCATTCCTCCCTCCTCCTTGACCTCTAATCCCAGCGGGGAAGCCTCTTACAGGGTCTTTCCCACGCCTTCCATAACCCATTCTCAGGCAGTCCTCCAAAACTCCGGCGTTCGAATTACGGCATCGCTCTCCCTCTCGCCCCATGACCCTTAGAATTTGTTAGATGAGCACCGTACGTATCGGTACTCGATAATATTCGATGACCATCGAGCGAAGTCGTTGTTTAACTATTTTCTAATTACCAAAACTGGATTATTGTCGACGGAACCTCAGTAAATTGAAAGGATAGGGGGAATTGCTATTAGAAATAGGAATAATCTGATATTAATTTTGATTTCAATCCATTCACGAGTTGCCTTCAGATTTTACGGGATCCCAAATTTTCTTCTCGAGAATAAGAGTAGGTATAAAGATGTGATTGAGCTTAAAATAAGCGGAGACTATAAATACAAAGCATTGATGGATGAACCACAGAATTGACGGGCTTTGCATAGAAATCTCTAACGTATGGAGTGTTTTCAATTCTTTAGATGGCATCGTTCATCGTACAAGAAGCGTGTAAGGATACGTTTTCTTCGCTTGCGGGCTTTAAAACTCATCGAAATTCGTCGTCAATAAATCGAAACATACGGTGACGGATCTACAGATATGAAAAATTTGCATCCATGGGTGTAATACTTGTAGTTCAAAGAAGGCCAGATATCGCATGGTTATGAACTCTCAAAGTTTCTGCCAGGGACCAGTAGTATTTCCCAAGGGGGGAAAAGTGAGTCCTACAGAAGGAACTCGCGGCGGCCATGGCATCATAGCGTTGACGCTGTAAAAATATGTTTGCCTGCAGGAAGATCACATTGAACAGGAACCGTGGTTATATTTTCATTCATACAAAATACACGAGTTTCATTTATCTCGTATAAATCGAGTTTCTTAGAGTATAAAATGTCGGGCCTATGCATTGGAAAACCTTAAGTTAACTGCAAGCAAGGAGGCCTCGATAGATTGGGACGAATGTTTGAGGCGACAGTGTTGGGAGAGTAAAGGTATAAGGGAAGAGTGAGGAAGGGAGCGTTGGGAAAATGGACCATATGTTCGTGTTTTTTTATATGATTGTCTGAATCTTTGAAGCTTGGTTCTAAATATCGAACCTCGTTAATTTAGGAGCTTTTTTATAATCGGTATACCCTACGTATGTCGCCTAGATGTTATTTTTATTGTAAATATTACATATGTATGTATATATATACATATATACATACATACATATATATATATATATACACACATATATATACATTTATATTTACATATATATATATTACATATATATATATATATATATGTAAATGCAGTATAAACTAATTTCATTGGCTTAGAATTTTCTACGACTACTTCAGTTTTGTTTTTGACCACAGGGCGCCAGTTCAATTCAACTCCTATATCTGGGCATTTTTCTGACCCTAGCCTAAACCATATCCTTGTGATTTTCGGGCTATCAGAATTTCTAGGAAATAATGAGAGGCCCACGGAAAGCAATGTAACCTGAATGCGTTAATTAAACACGCCACAAGGATTAGCACCAGGTGGGTTCAACCCTCTCTTATCGAACCGTCACTTAAATGGTGGTGTTAGTGAGAATGGGGTGAAAGTTTTAAATGGCTATCGGAAGAACCAGAACCTTAAAAAATTGAACAGAGGAAGCTAGACCAAGACTTCTAGATAGACACCTACCTAGCTATACGGTGATGCAATTTGTTTTTGGTGCAGAGAATAAATTATTAACACTTTTATTTCTATAAACAGATTGGATTACCCTGATGTAATGAGAGAAATATTGGCGCCAGCAAATTTAAACTCGGGGTTTCTCTCAATTAATTAGTGATCATAGAATGCAATCATCTTCCACGCCTTCCTATATTCTAACAACAGGATTTTTTTTTTAAATCTGAAAAATATTAATCGTCCACAGCAAGAATCGATGACCGGTGCTTTTAAATGCTCGTCATTACGACTGAAGGAGTAAATATAGCATAATGATTTATTTTAATAAATGGAAATTATATGAACAATTATTTTTCCAATATTATTTTCCCTTTCATATGGTCTCTTCCCTTGCATTTCTCCCATGAATATTCGTCCTCTCCTTTAAGCCACAACCACTCAGTATCTTAGCGTATGTGCTTTCATTTTGATATTTTCTATTCCTTACGCACCCTACAAATAAGTTCCTCGGTCAAAAAAATGGCGAACCTCCATGCAAAAAATATGAATAAATCCTCTCAATCTGGACCCTTTCGACTTGCCCCACTTTACTTCCGCATTCCCATAATCATCTTCTGACCTCTCCAAAACGGTCGCCTAGCTGTTATATTCATCTCTCCTTCCAGTCCTCGTTGCCTCATCCTTCCGAACTACTCGCTTTCCCGAACGTCTCTCCCCCGCACACTTTTAATAATCCCTGAGACTATTCCCAGCCTTCTCGCACCACCAAAATCTCGGTCCAAAATGTGCTCTTGATGAAATACCCACAGCATTTCCAAGGTACTGCCTTGATTGGCAGACTTGTTTTCGTTCCCATGTCCATCTCTCGAAGGTTAAGGACGCAATGGGAATGGCAGAAAGAGCCACGGTTTCAAATCTTTAGTGATGGTTCATATTTTTTCCAAGAAATGGAAAAACCGGTCTTCACTTTCATTTGCTGCAATTTTTTTTACCCGTGACTACTCCAAAAAAATCTTTTTCTATGCGTCTCATGACCCAAATACCTTTCTATACCTTCAATCTACGCTCATCGCCCTTACTTGGCCACTGGGTCTCAGATGAGTGCCAAAAATGACGCCTATTCAATTTAAATTTTTCTTTGCTCCAGCTGTTGTGTTTAAAATGCAAGTTTCATGTTTTCTACTTAACCGTGGGTTTATTTGCCTTTGCATAAGTTAATACTAAACCGCATAAGATGGAGATTAAGATGGTATTAACACGTACATGAGCAAAATGACTTTTTAAGCTAATGGTGTAAAGTCATTTAAGGTAATTAAACCACGTCGAGAAGATACATTTGTTCGAATACTCATAAGTGCCCTTAATGGTGTTATTTTTGCAGTTTGTACACGAAAAAAAAAGTATTTGGACACAAAGTGCCCCTATTAGAAGCTATATTTTTTCATTTTGTAAAAATAATTTGACTTAGCTAAGCCTCAGATTCTGGATGCCTATGTGGCGCTACACTTAAATTTCATCTAGGTGAAAAATGAGGGTTTTCAAAAATAATAACGATATATATCAGTTGAATAAACTTGTAATTTTGATTTTATCAGCATTAACCTTTTGTTACAATCCTCCAGGGGTCATTGCCATATCATGGTATCAAAATTGAGTGATTCATTCGACATCTTAACCGTTTTGTACATATCTTTGATTTACTTTAGTTTACTGCGCATATACCTTCACATTGTTATTCTCCTTTTCAATTACGGTTTTTAATATACCACTGTGCTCTAAAGCAATACTCATCTATAAGCGGAGTGATAACAATTATTTAAAATATCACCACCCCATTTCCAGACAACCATTGTATTTCCCCGTCTATTCATAGCCAAATTAAATGTAATTAATATAGTCAAGTGAAACTGGGACGTTAAATCGATATTAAGCATGTAAAAATATGTTATCAGTGTAAATGAGTGCGATTAAGATTCGCTCAGTAGTGAATACTCGTCTGGGGGCCACTCCGGTCTGAGAAGAAGCCATGAAAATATCGGTCTATTTATTCTATTGAAGAGATATAGTCAAGTATTCCTTTCCACTTGGCACACTCATGATAGCAACACCGATAGTGATGATTTCATAAAATAAATACCAGTCGGCTCTGTACAGACTTTTCTTCTTCCCATAAGTTTTCACGGTAGCTAATGGGAGAGCTGTCTTTGAGAGGATGAAGTATGTATGCCTGGAATGTTTTTTGCGAAAATGATAACTACAAAAATTTCAAATACGCCAAATGATGAAATGGGTCTATGAAAACTAGAAATACCATACTCTTAACTTAATTACAGTTCTTTATAGATGCTTTAAGATTGACAATACTAACCCTTTTTATATTTTTTCTTTTACAGGTAAGGATATGCGTAAACTGCAGTTACCGTTATGGCTAGCACGACATAGTGCCAAAATTGCAATGACTTTTGTCATGGAGCTAGCTGGAGCGGAAGGAGTTTGGGCTTGTATCCTGAGACCTAACAAAAACTACTGAGTTACAAACTTACGGTTAAGTAATCTAATATATCTAAATTAACTATTTTCCTGTTTAAATATCCTAGACTGCTTTCAAAAGAAGCATTAATCAATTACTTTCCTCAACTTAATACGATTTTATTTTCAGGGAATCGCGCTTGGTTATTTCATAAAATTACCATTTAAAGAATATGCTTGGCTGGTAGATGTTTACAATAACTGACGGGCTTTCACTTCTAGAGCTTGGAGAGCACTGAGACTGAGTTTGCGGCAAAACTTAGCGTCCCATTCACCTACTCCAAGTAGTTTGATTCCACTGTGATCAATAGGATCGGCGCGAGAAATTTAATTCATTACTTTCGGAACGCACCCTGTAAAAGCACTTAAATAGCTAAGACGGGTAGGTATGAATCATGAATAAATTTCACTATCTTCTGGTGCACTTGCAATTGTACTGCAATCTCTTCTTACGTCGAGAAATTACTCACCAATCTAGGTTAATTCAGAAACCTAGAATACAGCTTAGAAACAGAACGAAAACCCTTGATTCCTTCAACAACTCGGAACAAAACGTGTAAAAATATAATACTAGTCTCGTTGAAATTTTTAGCATGAAAAAAATTAAATACTTTTTTAATTATATGGAATATTGCAAAATTATAAATTTTAAATTTAAATAAAACTTCTCGCCCCGTTTAATGAGCCAAAATATTTTATCTGTTGATGTTCACATAATTCTTGAAGATAGGAAATGTTACCTATTTCATACTTTTGGCAAGAAAAAATAAAAATTGAGGTAGAACGCACGCTAATGTTTTAAGCGGAGTGATTAACCATGTTGAGTGAATCCTCATTTAAGGGCATTTTTTTTACTACTAGGTACCCGTTTGCCAAGGCTATGGAGTAAGCTGTATTGATTTCTCCTTGTAAAATTTTTTACTGCAAATCAATGCATAAGTATTAGGCATGCACAAATAACAGCATTAGATTTATTAAGGCTAAAATTAAGATTTCTAGATCTTGAGTTCTTAGTGATTCCAACGATTTTCGGATTAGGGAAATGGGACATATCCAAAATCCACTGATTACTGGACAAACTTCAAAATTACTCGAGCAATGGCTTGGAAGTAGAGAGGGTACATACGTGTAACCTCCACATGAAATCATCGCGACGTGAGGAAAACGACGCAGCCTGCGTGCCGACTCACCTGGAATAGAGAAACAGTTCAGTGAAAAATTCATGAGAAACTTCGAAGTGAGTCGTTCGCAAGGGCATAAAAAATATATGTATATCAAACCAAGCCGAAATGCAAGTTCTGAGCGAAACATTTACAAAATTCATAGAAAAAATGACGGTCACACCTCCGCCCACTCTTCACGATTGCATTCGCAATCGTAACGTTTTCTGGGGCGCTGCTCTTTTTCCGCGGACCAAACCACCTCAACCCCCACACCCTTCTCTCGGCTGCAGAAAACCAACCACCGCCGCGGCGTTGAAAAGAAACGGTACACAGCCCACAAACCATCGGTCCCTGTCCTCCTCACGCCATCATCAAACATCCATGATGGCAAGTCCGTTTCCAGGCCAACGGTCCAGATCCTCTTCCCGCCCAGATCCCCCCGTCGGCCACCCATGAAAACATAAAACCCTCCGTAATCTGGCAACCTGCCGGTGTCGCCGGTACAATCATGTCACAAAAATGGTGCAATAAAGAAGTTAAGTTGTGGGGACTCCGGCAGACGGGAAAATTGCGGGAGTTCGTGAGGAGGAAATTAAGCGAAAATTTCGATCATGAAGGAAGTGGATCCAATGAAGAGTGATAAAATAATCGAATTGGCAATGCTTCAATGCATACTTTTGTTATTCTCATGACAAATTAGCGTGTACATGCGCATGTGTGACTTTACGTACTCTCCGCCCGTAACCTAAGCGCACTCATGTTAAAAATGTAAACATAAAGCGCAATTTGCAATTTTTCCGAAAAATGTTTTTCTGGAAGATAATACAGTTTACCATTTCCGCAACTAGTTAGTGCAGACATGCTATAGCAGACCACTATGAAATCGTTATTTTCTGGTTACCAGGCTTTAGTGGAAAATCCAAAGCCGATCATAAACAAACTGAATCATCTATCTTAATTGTGTGTAACCCTCGACAGAGCTGATTAATAAAGGTCTGACCTCACATAAATAATATCCTTTGACCGGATAAGGAATAACGTTTGGTTAGCAAGGTTGTACATATTTGAATTTACACTATTTCTAATCCCTATGGAGGATATTAACAGATGAGTTCTAATTAGCAAGGGAGCTCGACCATGTTGACCTTACATTTGACGATTACCGTTAGCCAGAAGGTGAAGCTGAGAGCTTACAAACTGGACTGGGGTTATTAACCGGTGAGACAACTTTAAAATCAAAGTAAACAACTCTAGGGTTGATTTGATAGAGCGCAAGTCGTATTTTGATAGCTTAGACGTGTGCAATTTAAAAGTAAAGGGGCGATTTGCTTTCCCTGTGTCACCTGAGGTGTCCCAAGAAGTAAAATCATACATTATGGGTGGAGTAGGAGATGTTTGGTAAACATAATTCGAATTTTAACGTGGGCCCTACAGTAGCCGAGCGCTCAAGGTTACCGCTAAGGCTGCTATAACTACTATCTAACTAGTCTGCCCAACCACAGACAGGTTCTACAATTTCCTTGGCGTATGACCAATTCGAAGGTTTGGTATCTTGGCCTCTTACTTAAGATGTATACTTGCAAGCCAACATGCCCGTACGTACATGTATGTTACAATAAATAACTATCGTGAAAAAATAACAACAATTGTAAGCAAGCAATACGCTCACAAAGCCATGAAACCCTTCCTTATAAAATTCGAGTGGAATAAACATCGAAGAGTATACAAGAAAATTCAATGCCTATATATTACATCTACAAGTAATAAGGTAACTAAGAGTATGACAGGTGAGGAGATGAGCGAATATTGCATTGCTTTATTTGAGGTACTTCACGTCGTAAGCTACACTTAGACTAATCTTTCGTCAAGTTTTCACATTATATGCATCAATGCATATAAAATTGAAACAATATAGAAACTCTGACAACTCGTCATTTATAACAAAAGTACGTTAGCATTGAAGTTATTTAAAGAGATGGCCTTATGAAAATCTGTGAGGTGTGAATTTATTATTTTGCATAAATGTTTTTCCACATTAAATGAAAAGCATCAAAATTCTCAAAAATTGACAAAAGCTCCATGTGACTTTGCTGCGCAAATAGCAGTAAGGATAAATTTTAAGAGTACCGATGCCAAGAGTACAGCACATTCACTCTCCTAAATAGGTCATCCAGAAAAAATCTCTATTCGCGCGACATCAATTACATCCTGAAAAGACCCGAAACCGCAACTTTCGATTGAGCTGGAGAGTGCTCTCTCACCGAGATAACTGGGTCGTTCTGAAGTTTTTTCAAAAAAAGATAAAAGAATTAATATCCAGCACGAAGTAAGCTTTCTCTCAACTAATCGAAAAGGAGATAACGTAATTCAGCATACACTTTCCGAACTCATGAATGATGAGAAAGATGCTTAAACCACATATATTAAAATATAAAGAGTAAATAAAAGTATTAAGATCCAATACCCTTTAAATACAACCAAAAAGCAGCGTGGACCAAACGAAATGAGTTCTACATTGATGCTTAAAGCCTTTATAAACCTGAAGTCTATTAGGATTGAAAAAGGTTGGTCGTTTTTTGATCTTATGTCAAAAGCTCGCAAGAATTGTTCTTCTTTTTAATAATGCTTATGCTATTCCACTGTTCTACGCTTAAGTACCTTTTCATTTTTCCAACACCATCAATTTTCATTTGACTTTGTTACGGTCCAAGTGTTTATGTATATAATAAACATTTAAGCCTGCAATTTAACCGTCTCTTAGATCTATCTTCACGTCAAGCATAGCAATTATTATATCGAGTACAGTAATTTTTATCTTCTTGAAACAAATAACTAAATAAGAACTGTTGTTAAATTGCAAATTCAGCTTATAACGTTTCATTTTTAGTTACTTGAGTCAGTGAACTACGGAATAAACAATTAAGGATAAATCAAAGAGGATACGCCGTACCAGGTAGCAGTATGCAAGCTAATTTTAAATGCTTTTTAATCATTTACAACGCATTTAAAAGGACGAATAAATTAACATGATGTAGACCTACACCGGCCGTAAGGCCACTGATTTTTCTAATTCATATTTCAAGAATCGAAAAAAAATAATTGTTAATTATTCAAAGTAAGTATGAAAACCACAAGATAATGGTAGCCCTTGAAATACGCAACGTCAAAGAAAACCGCAATAATGGACAATCAAGTGGTAGTAGTAAAGATAAATTAAAATTACTTTAACCAAGCGTGCTCTTGGGGCAGAAAACATTTTATCCCGCTCCTGAAGCTCGTTTCAGATCAAAGGCAGGCTAGAGACAAAAGAAGAGGCATTTGCAAACCAAGGCATTATGGTCCGGAATCGGCAGCCCATCTCTCATGAGTCGCTCGAAACCAGACAGCTTAATTTATTATCCTCTCATGTGAAATGATAACGGCGGGAAAAAATGCTACCGGAAATGGCCATAATCTCCCTGCGGTGGAGTTGGCATTTTTGCTATTGGAAAATAATCACATTACTTTATCTTTACACCGGATATCAAGGGAAGTAGACTTCACATCCATTATCACTTCATTTCTCATTCATTTGAAAAGGGAGCAGGAGGAAAATAAACAGGTACCGTGATATATTATTTTATCATGAGAACGGCATCTCATTGCGCAATCTATATTATTTATCAGTCAATAGTTGTTCCTACCGAAGTTCGTTATTACTATGAGAAATATTTTCCCAAAGGTGTTCATGGATAAGAAAGGAAGAAAAGTATTTTAATTGAAAGTAAATTGCAGCATAATCAAAATATTTTTATTAGCCACGTAAATAATACCCTGATATTATTTTTAAGATTATTACAAAATTTATACTTTCCAAATAAAATAAGAATGTAAATTTTTAAAATAATAAATAATTCCCTAATCAGTGATTGATTACATGGATTAATTCAATTGGAAACTTACTTCGAGAATTGCAATTTAATAGAATATATTGTGAAAAATTTCCTTGGATTATGATTTGCCTTTAACCACTTTGAAACACAAATAGATATCATTTGCCGTCCTAAATACATAAAAAACAAAAGAAAAAAATAAATTTCAGACGACGGATTACAGAAAATAACAAAAACACTTCAGACAACCTGGTGTTTTACTGTTCTCTAAAGGCGTTTAACACTACAAAATTATATTGGAGACACAAAGAAAGAAAGAAAGAGGGAAATCCAATTAGCAGTCATTGTTATGAAGGAAAACAGAACCGCAAATAATTAAGATAAGTAAAATAAAACGAGGGGTTATTTTTATGTGAATCTTACAACCATCTCTTAGATGACAAATTCTTTGAACTCCTCAAAAACTTCGAGCAAAAATTCTATTAACAATGTGAATGAATCCTTCCTGGTCCCTGAATGAGAAAGCTATTTGCTGTGTTGTGTAAATCTTATTAATTCTTTTATCGTGGATCCACTATTTGCACTTAACGAAACTTTAGAATTTCGTAACAAAATATGCATAAAGCTTCGTTTTATAATATACACGGAGTTTATTCAGAGCGTGAGTGAAACCAAATATTTCGCTGTTTTTACTCAATTTTATCAGCTCGTTCTGGTACCTTTATAAAGTAATAACATTCCGTATCACATCAAACTAAGTGTGAAATTCAAAGGAATATTGAAAAATAAGACTTCATTATCGATGGGTATCAATTGTATTAAAAATGATGACGTGATTCTCACCTTATCAACACCGTGCTTCTTTAATCCCCTCCCATTGCAGGCCGGTTTTTTTGCATTTATACTAGAGCCATGGAAAACATTTTATCGATTAGTTGGATCTGCGGTTTCAAACTCTTGCCAGTCCTGAGTGAGCTCCTGAGTCATTTTGTATTTTTATTCATGGAGAGAATATCTGAATGGAGCACCAAACGTGGTGTATAGTGATATCTCACTCAGGAGAGTTCATTTAAAGGGTCCCGACTGCACCTCACGGTGCCGTCCGTATCCAACAACTCAGAACTAACCACCGTAAACCTTATCATTCCCCGGCACAATCCCCAAAAAATCGTTTCAAAGTCATCCGGGAAATATGTAAGCCCCTTTTCGCACGCCAAATTCTCCAAAAAACCGAGAGAGAGGCTTTATATATATATATATATATATATATATATATATATATATATATATATATATATATATATATATATATATATATATACATATATATATCGATGATATAGAAACACTCACACCAGCAGTTAATATCAAACAGTATAAGCAATATATATGTTTATATATATAGTAAAGGCAGTATATATATATATATATATATATATATATATATATATATATATACATATACAGAGTAATGTGTGTGTGTTATTTTTCAGAGGCCCATACTTTCAAGGTCAGCGAACAAGGCAGGTCGGATGGCGAAGCATTTTCATCTCAAATGGAACCGTGGTTTTGCGTCAAAGAAACAAGGATGAAAGAGGTACGGTGAGCGAGAGTTACGGATAGAGACAGGAACAATGCGAATCGTCTTCGGATACCGATGAATCCCTTGGGACTAACAGCGAACCATAGAATTGGAATGTGGAATGGGATGTTTCTAAAGCCCGCGATAATGGGTAAATTAAAAAAATTAATGAAACTATTTTGAATGTACCTTTCATACAAAATGGAAGCAATTCTTATGAATACGGATATATAATAATCATTCAACAGAAATAAAAAAGTAAGCGTATCACTGGATATTCTATAGTCAAGTACACCACCAACATTACCAATAATGGAGAAATAAAACTTGAAGGAGCGTATTCCTTTAAATATTGAGCCTTCATTCCTATGAAATCTACATCTACTGAATTAATGTTAAGATAAAACATATAGCAACATAATTGTTAAGAATTTTTACATACTCGTGATAGGTATGACAGAATAAATTTGACATTAGATCTCCATGCTGATTTGACCTTATGCTTAAAGTTGTTCCACGTTTATGTTGAGAAAATGAGTCCAATAAATCAAGTCGATCCCATTCACTAATCCATTTAATTCTGTATCCTAATCAAGTACAAATCATACCGTGTACATACCTGTACACAGTCATCACTACTTTAGAATTTCATTCGATGCATTTTTAAACTCCGTCAATTAAAAGCCTAGTTGTACATTACTTGCTTTTACCGAATTTTCGTTGGAATCTTTCTATAACGTTCTCCCCGTCGACACAAAATCATGCAAGTAAGCAAACAAGTGTTTTTCATTTTTTATAATTATATCTCCTTCGCAAGCTGTCATCTACGATTTGTAAATCAACAAGTAAAAGCATGGCTGAGCTGTTATCAACCCGATAATTAGAAACAAATTATTTAAAATAACACGTAAGTAAATCGTGCCAATCTGCACACACTTACATATTTGAATCAATGGTTTATATCAGAGATCTTGATTTTTGTTGAAATACTGGAATGACAGGACCTCAAAGCAAAATGTTCCAGAACGTGAATCATCTGGGCTTCTGGCTTCTAACTCGAAAAGTGATAACTAGTCAATAGATGAAGGTCCAGCAAGCATGCGCTCTCCATCTGTTTCCTATTGGTTCAGTCGGAGGGCATAAATCCCAAGCAAATCTAACCTACGCCTTTATCACTTTCTTCCTAAGGAAAATATCTCAGACAAAGGTACGGTCAAAGGAAAAGAAAGCACGCATTCTTTTCATTTTTAGATTTATCCTACCGCATAGAGATTCCGTAATTCGCTTGTTACGACGGCCTCTATCAGGAAAATGATACGAATCCGGGAACTGGGAGCAATAGAGAGAGAGAACAGATATTACGAATGAGCATAATTGACTTGAGTGAATGAATAAAATCGCGCGAAAGAGTACAAAGTGAACTTGCATGGCGATGCAGGCTCTAGCTTTTTTGGTGTGCGTCGAAAAGAGGGCGAGTCGTTTGAACCGAGGACTGAGGAACATTGTGAGGTTTAAGGATTTTTTAAAAGAATATCTGTTCTATATATATTAGAGAGAACGACATTTCTCCATTATCGTCATCGTCTCGTCTCATTATGCGAAAGCAATGTATTGAGTTACTTTTTACTAACGTGAATAATTTATTAACTAATGAGTTATTATATCCAAGAGAAATGTTTCCGCTACTGTAGGATAAAAATCATTCATGCATTCCATCTGCCAGGATATAAATCATTTTCACGTGGAAATAAACCCGTTCCTGAAACGTCAATTCTTTTTATGACCTGGTGTTGATGAAATTTTCTTAACATAGAGAATTAACAATGAGAGTGGGCTGGATTTCGATGTATATAACCACAATTATATGAATTTTGAATAACTTTATTTAGTCATCGGAATTTATGGAACGCCTGACATTATTTTTATACGGATTTATAAAAAAATGACCTATTACACATTATTTAAATAACACAAATGATAACCGCGCCCCAAGGTATTTCTTAGGGGTATAGGTTTACTTCAGTACTAAAGCAACGGAAAGCATGTAAATCCCCTTTTAAAGGAAATGACCTAGGGCAAAATGGCATGACATATTGGCTCGTAACTGGAAGGTCATAAATTTGTTAGCATCCTCAAGTATTCCATGAAACTTGCAAAAGTAATTCCTTTTTTGCAAAACATTACATTAACCTGCGGGGTAATGCTTGTGAATGTTTTAGTCTAAAACGATTACTTTTAGACGTGATAGTGAGGAAATTTGACACTGTGACAAAAAAATGAAGCACCGTCAAAAAAATATACCTGACCTGGAAGTACGGGTCTTTTTCGCCGGGTCTTCCCGATGCGCAGTATACGCTCAATAAGAGGCAGGAGAAATGCACCAATCTTAGCAAATTGTTTTTGCAAATGTTTTACAAGTGGTAGATTTCCTCCGCTATTAACCAAATCTAATCTTTTCTCCCTCTAATTTATGGAGAGTTGTAGTAGCAATTCTCTTTCGCACACCCTGGGGAGAAGTAAGCATAGATATTGAGGCAAGGAAGAAATAAAATGTTAATAGAAGAAAGGAAAATATTCGGGGACACCATTCGCTATTTCGCAGCCAAGTCTCGACCGCTTCCCTTCCCTCCAACCTCTTCCACTCCACTGACTCCTTGCGGGAAGAGAGAGGGCCGCGCGCCTCGTCAGGCGTCCTCAGACCCATTATTCACAATCGCCTCCTCGTTTCACGCGCGAGTGAAGGGAAGGAGGAATCTGCGTAAAAGGGCTCGCTTGTTTCCGTTCCCGCGAGTAGAATATCTTGTAATTCGCAGCGAATGGGAAGAAAATACGAGGGTCGAAGTGCGAGTGGTTACGTGTACGTCGAGTCCCTCCGTCCTACCACAAATTTTATGCGTCAGGAGGGATAGAACGCCCACTGTGCCATCATCGAGAGGGAACCGTGAAGTCATCATGATTCATTATTAAGTTTTCTGCCGGCCAACACAGGATTTTGATAGAGGCACTACCTAAGAATTGCTATATTTCTAACACCTAGCCAACAGTTTCCTTGAATCATTATGGTACCAACCATACCAAGCCCAAGCACCCAAAATAATAAATCTAATACTAAAATTTAAAGATTAAGTCTAATACAGCAATTCAATGTATTTATCACATTATGCCGGTTATAAATGGCTAAGCTTTGATAAAAACGTATCACTCGGCACCAGTAACAAGAATCTGATTGAAAGATAAATCTACTTTGAAGTTTAGAAGATAATAATAGAATCCACCTCAACCAAACCCTCCTTTTACGGTCGTTGAAGTACTTGTAACATAAACCACTTCAAGGTTCATAATGAGCGTAAGGTAAAAGCATCGTTCAAAACTTTCTAATATGGAGAAAATGGAAGAGAGTAGCAAAAGAAGTAAGGTCGACATAATGGTGACTCGATGCGTTAACCTTTAGGTCCAGAAGAGAGAGACGTCGTGAGACCAGGAAAAGGCCAGTGCAGAGGGCGGTGATAAGAGGATATGTAAAATTAGATCCCGAAAATAAACTCCCAGATACCTTCCATAGATACACCATAAAGAAGATGTAATAATTTTTCATTTCGTAACCCGGGGTGATAAGTATTAAATCGCAGACACACAAGGGAGATTTTCAGTGACGTCTTAATTTAATTAACATGTTGAATCTGACGCACTTGGGACCACTTCCTGAAAGAAGGAGTACATTGATTTTAAGATACCTGATGGGATTTGCAGTGTTAAGGTGTTTAATTTAGTTAATGAGAATAATTGAACCTAATCATCCTCAACGATGACAGTTAAACTGGTAGACCCTGCATCTACCCGGTGACATATGTCCAGGCCAAAGCAAACGGGTTTTTCACTCAATATGACCCAAATATGATTATCCTCATCATAATTACGTCTTAAATAGACAAGAGAAACAGAAATAACACTTATTATGGGCTTGCCGAAGCAAAAATACCGGCTGAGTTATTATTCATTTTATTTGGAATAGTTATTTCCACTTACGAAACGCTCAACATTCGAACTTTTCCATATTCGGTTTTAGACTTCTAGAGAGGAACTTATTCTCAAGACAGAAATTGTATTATATTTAATACAGCGTACAATTCCCAGACTGTTGAAATCGAGTGAATTCATAATAAAATTTCTACAATAGAACGCACTTTCAACGAAGCCACGGCCATATGCATTTCCCGTGGCACATTCTTGCGCCGTACTGTAACAAATACGCATTTTCTGCGCTGAACCTTATCTGGCTCTAGCTGTATCTACCTTGCCTACTTGTATCTGTTACTTTTTAAGTGTCAAATAAACAGTCATTACGAAAGATATTTTACATTTGATAGAATAGGACAAAAATGAACACGTGACTCCATCGCAGCTATAAGAAAATTAGTGAACATTTATTTGGAAAATAATCAGAATGTCTTTTCGTGCTTCGTCGATTTTGAGTAGCAGTAGTCGTTTTAGGGGAGGCGACCGACAGCAGAGGTCAATTGCGTCATTAGGGATGGACAGAATATATTTTATAGCTTTAGTAAAATTCCAAGTAAATATTACTTATACGCTTAAACTAATTTTCAATCCCTGCTGCCTTCGGAGAGAAAGTTATCTACCCAAAGATGCATGCGGTCTCTAACTTGGTAAATTTTTTTACATACGTACTGACAATTGTTTGTAGCCAAATCTTTAAAAAAAAATTTTATTTATAAATGATTAAAAATTTTTTTCATTTACTTCTTATGAATATTTTCTGAGATCCGCTTCTGGCTACGGCAAATTCGTTAGAAGTGACGATTAATTTATCGTTGAACTGATTGTTGTAACAACACAACGAAGGAGCAAAGGAGCGTGCGAGATTACATTTAGCACAGTGAATAACTGCGTGTACCATCCAAATTTACCGACTCTTTCACGATGTCTTTCTGTTTCGATTTAAGACCAGCTCTTCTTAACAAGCTTCCCGGACCCAAGTTGGGGTTTCACTTTCACTTTTCTACCTCGATACCCAGCTTACGCCATAATATTTCCAATTTCCCATTTCATTCCTCCTTTTCCGCCAGCCCAATTTGCCATTCGACCATACCCTCAAGGTCCGCCCCCGAACTCTGGTCTCTCAGGGGTCCCATTTGAGGATATTTTAAGAGCTCTTGAACTCGTGTGGGAGTTGTTTCCCGCAAAAACCTTTATTTTCCTAGCCGCATAATTTCCGTGTTGCTTTCACAGGAAACAGGGACTCGATGATGCGCGTGGGTTGGGAATGAAACTCTTGATGACCGGGAGAGAGCACTCTAATGCTGCCACCGTGGAAATTTCTAGGAGCACAATGGAAAGGGCAACTAACCTCGCCATTTCCCAACTCTCTCCTTTATAGGAACGTGGTACATTCTTCCCGGCTGACTAAACCACCGCGATGCCCCATCGGCGAAAGAATCCCTGAGGTTTGAGGAAAACTTCCGCCTACGCCGGTATTGCCGGAGTTGTGCACAACGACGGAAGCTGGCTGAAAATAGTTTTTTTCACGTTCCCAAATATTTGAGCACGGAAAACGAAATTCACCGGATATCGTACTGGAACGCATACTTTTTATTTAATTTCTAACATATTCGGATTATCGTGAAAGTCCAATAATGGTACGAGCACCATTAACCGATAAAATTAACTCTTTGAAATTCAAATCATTAATATGCATCAAACATTAATGAAAATTTATCTGTGAGAAAATACAAATGATAAAGTTACGTACGCGCAAACTTATTCATTAGCATCACACGAATTGCATTCCTCGGCTGGTACGAGCTAGGTATTTACATCATAAATTAAATATCATTAATAAAAAAAAGAATTATGGAAAACTCAGCATACTTTAACGAGAGCTAATTCCTGAAAATTTCGATTGATAGAACTTGTTTGTAACAAATTACCTTCTACATGAATGTTTCGTTGAAACATGAAATATTTGGTATTAAGTTTATTTTTCTCTAGAATTTGGGAATTACCAAGTGTAATGAATGAAATTGGCAATTTTAAAACACAATTTTAACTTAAAACGGGTCGGATAATTCCAGAAGTACCCGACCCAGCGTAGAAAAAACAACAATTTCGGAAAAAATGGTATTTATTTTTCAACATAACACTGCGATGGATCATCATAAAGGCAGCGTCAATTGAATGAAGTAGCGAAATCGATGTCGATGAAAAAGTGTACGCCAACAAAATGACCGAATATGATATCCACCGGAGATCTAAAAAGTTTTTCCCGAAAGGCTTTCCGGAATATCTGAAAGCTCGAACCTCACGATAGAGGGAAAGATAGAAATCTCTCGAATTCAAGCCCTCTTGAGAGGGTAAGCGCATTCGGGACTCTCCTCCTCCGTTCTGAAGAGGGTTTTGGAGAGGTACGCCCGCACTTGGAGCGGTCGCCCGTATACTACGACGAGGGGCACCAAAAAGGGTGGAGATGGGATAATGTTCCGAGGAACGACTCTCTCCTCAGATGACGTCTCCACAACTACCTTGAAATTATTGATATAAACTACGTATCTATATATGCGATTCATTGATTTATTCCCATTTATACATACATTTCTGAGGTCCTAACACCCCACACCACAAGTCCTGGAGGGGTTATTGTGTAAATGAATATTAATGATTACTGCGATCAATGTCAACATAAATTCTAAAAATTTCACGTGGGATATCTCATTATACATGCATCTACATTTTTTGGCATTCGTACGTGGAAAAGAGGCAGAAACGAGAATGTAGTTTGACGGAAGCAGCAGTTGAGAAAAAGCATGAGTTGAACGCAGAACGACACTCTCGTGTCTCCGACATTTGCCTACTAGACTTTTTGGTAGGGTGAATACCATATTCCGAATACGACGGTTATATGCGCAATAACTTTCGCCTATTACCCTCGAAACCATCTTAAGGGTTTAGAGATCGTATTTACCAGTTAGCTGCCCGGAAATTGGTTTCTATACCCCAACAATCCGTGTCCTCGTAGAGGATTCGGATTGTTGGGGCATAGAAACCAATTCTCATCCCTCAGTAAAAAGCATCATATCGTGTATCGATTGTTGCAAGCTTTGGAACCTTGTGTTCCTCTGCAATCCCTCACTCATGTATGATCTAAAATTTGGAAAAAAAGAGTAATAAATCATTTAAACGTAGTAATTAAATTCGCACAATTTTATCACCGAGGCGTTGTCCGGCAGTTGTGAATTACATGCAGCACTTTTTTATACTAGAGACACGAAGAAGACCGGTTAAAATATATAAAACAATATTATACATAAACCTTGGAATAAGGTGAGCAAATCTTAGATTGGATTGCTGTGGCTAGATGATATACACATATTATTCGCAATACACCACACTGAACTAAATTTTCCCAATATACCAGATTCGCCCTCCAAAAATTGAAAAATATATATCAACAACCTCATTCCAAAAACATGAACTCATTAAAATATTAAAAATAAACGGTAAGGCAAGAAATTTTGACAGCTATCTCTTCCATGGTTGCGTTTAATGTACAGGAAAATTATATCCTCTCTCACTTCACAAATATAATATCGTTTTTAAATTTAGGATTCTCAGGAACAGTTTCAAACTTCATCCACCTGCCTGTATGATTCATAACTTTGATAGCTTTCCCGTGAAATTGCTTACATAATGCTATCCTCTATTTTGCTTTCCATGCTAGAACGTTGGCTGTGATCGAGGTGGTGGGGAAGATTTGGTCTAGTCGGGTGGGAACGTCAAATTGGCGTCCTGTTCTCTTTCTGGAGTATTGATGCATGCCTATACCAATTGTCATGTACCACCTCAAATCTGATTTGCAGGGAACATAATTACACCGATGTAATACCCCCCACTGGGGATTACACGAACCATCACCCGTTGCGATGGAGCATTGAGAGGGCTTACGAACGACATAAGCCCAAGCGTCCTCGTAGCGATCGCGATCATAAAATGCCGAAAGCAAAAAAATCCTTATATCGAAGCGTTTAAGTAGTCCTGTTGAGCACCTCAAAAAGGTTATCCTAAATACTTGGAGCGGCTTATACTCCAAGTGCGCTGCGTAAAATATAAAAATCCACATGAATTGGGCCGATGCTCTTTAAATACTAGATTCTCTATGGTACAACTGATTTATGACGCAGCAGGCGCCTATTATCCGGAAGGCACGGTACT
This sequence comes from Hetaerina americana, assembly GCF_022747635.1. NCBI lineage: Eukaryota > Metazoa > Arthropoda > Insecta > Odonata > Calopterygidae > Hetaerina > Hetaerina americana. Next base: position 52,385,845 of record NW_027287427.1, on the reverse strand, counting down.
ATTACTTCCATCTATCTTACCGCATCAATTAAAAATACGGCAAAAATGCCTTCTATCGTAGAAATGTGCATTCAAATTTCACTCGTGCTGAGTGCATTAATGACACGTAATAAAATGTATACATGCCAAAAGCCACTGGTGATACGAAAACGTTTAGGAAATATAATGGATGAAGTGAGTAGTTGGGTATGAATGTGCATTGGGAGGCGATTAATTCAGTTAAATTAACAAATAACCATTCAATAATCAGTTAAACAGTAATGAGAATGCAGCTGTTGAATGCATTGCAACTAAGAAGTGTTATGGCATTAGGACTAATAACAGGAAAACTGAAGTAATGAGATTTCCAAGAAATAAGAAACAATATTAAACATTAAATTAGGGAGAAATTAAATGGAATATTTCACAACTTTGGTAATTAATTTGGAGAAAAGTGGCCGTAATGTTAACAATGGGAAAGTAATGTGACCGCCCAAAGGGAGAATACAAGGACAATGAGTAAAATGGAAGAAAAGAATGGAAATTTGGGATGGCATGAAAGGCAATAGAAATCATGTGTGAGTAAAGAAAAATTTTAAATAATTCAAATAAATGCTATGCTCGAGAGCGTTCATACAAGATAAATTACGCATAAAGTCACGAATATTTTCCATTATTTTCAGGTTCTATGTTAAAATGCCCATAGTTGGTAGACTACTACTCAAAAACTCCACCCAATAAATATTATTGGGAACTTAGACAGATATAATGCAACTGATGTGAACAACATACGAATGAAGATAAAGATAAAGGCAATAAGGCAACCTCGTCTGAGTACTGCCTCAAAATGGCTCTTAATATTACTGTTTTGTAATGACCAAAGGCTTCATGAATAAAATGGCTATTATTACTCTCTATAAACCATGATTCCAGCTAATTTACCATTTTCATTTAAATGCATGACTCACAATTTGCTCAACCCCCCCTTCTCTCTCAAGGCAATAATTACTAAAGTGCCAAAATGCCAGTTGTATGAATCACTGATTGAAAGTATCATATAGGCATCTGCAAGATCGTTTTGAAGTAACATTTGGATGGGTTTGTCTGCATCTCTGCTGAGGTGCCCATTCAATTTATCTCCGTCTTTCCACCCATTTCCTATGCCTTCCTTATCGTTTTCTAAATTCATATTTGGATTTTATCTAACTCCTCCCGCCCTGCGTTGGAGCTATAAGAAAAATGAGTGCCACTCTCTTGTACGTTTACGTGTTCCTCTGCATGTGACCCCGATATCAGTTCGTTAAACCATAATAAAACTAAGGGAAAAAGTTTCGCGTACTGTCATTAAATGACATCCAACGTTCTTAGGGGAATAAAAATATTCATCAAACCTAATGACTTGGTTGCACTTATAACAGATTGGCCAATTGATATTCAGCTTAGATATTTGGAATGGAGATTGTGAAATCAAATTTTTGAACGCATAATCTTAATAGACTAAGGAAAAATAGATTCCTAAACTCCAGAGGATTCATATGGAAACAAAACAAAACCAAGCATTTGCTTAGACTCTTCTAAGTGGTGTTCTTGAATAAAATTCTCTCCTTTCGAAATTTACAGGAAACGGTGAAAAAGAGAGCGGTGAAGAAATAGAGCAGTCTCCAATACTCAACGATTTACGAGGACACAGTGTGCAGGGCTGGGATGTAATTTAGCGACTCGCGTCCAGGGCGTAATCGCCAAAGAGGTAGTGAATGCGCCATTATGGGCACGGAGTGACGGTAGAGGAGACGGCTGAAGGGGCGTGGGCATGGGGTCATTCTGATAAGAGCAGCTGAATTTTGACGTAGGTAGGGATCACTTTGGAGCACCATGGAAGAAGACAAAGGAAAAATGGACTTCAATTATCCATAGGCAGCTTTGCGTGTGGTTCATGTACAAACGGTATTCTTAAATGGTCGAAAGGGTGAGTGTCGAGGGGGTGTTAGGCCAACAGAGACGTAAATGAAGAGGAAGACTTTGGTCTAGATAATACACATATGAATACGCTAGCACTCATATCATTTTGTGTTACTGTTGTGAATACTGAGAGAGAAAAGCGAATCACTAAATACAACTGCGCGGCAGTCTCTCAGAGATTGTGGCTTTCGTTAGAACTACCAAAGAATTAATGGCGTGGGATTTAAAAATGAAGGATGAGACCGTATCTTGGTAGAAGATTCTTATAAATGATACGTAGACCTTTTTTTAAGCAATATATTGCAGCAACGTGTTGCACAGTTGTTTTAAAATATTTTTGGTGGCAATATCACATTTTATTTTTTATTTAATCGTCTGTTATCAGTGAGTAAATCAATTTTTTTAATAACAAAGGCCAGAATATATTCATTGTAATGAGTATTAATGCCCAGAAATAAGAATTATTAGTCACATACATGCGAAATATAATGTTTACCCGACTCAATCCGTGGTAATATTGTATATCCTGTTTAATAAAATAAGGATGTACTATCTTATAGAGACAGTATGACATGACCTAAACTTTAAAGGGGATTCGCCAATAACCAGCTATTCAATAATTTAAGACTTTCCTGCAATAATCTTTCCCTATCCCGTAATTTGGGCACTGAATTCGATATTTCTCATCATAAAAAATTCCAACGCAAAGTAATCTCTATTCATGAGGAAATAAAAAAAATGATTCATGAAGAAGGTAATATTGATGCTGAAAGCAACTCGATGCAAGTCGAAATAATTCACATGTCCATTTAAGTATAGCAATCACTAATGGAATATATATTTGAAAAAATATTTGAATTTAAATTGAAAATAAGGCAATTGTTAAGTAAAATCCCATTAATGGACTGCATCTTGTATAATTTCACGATATTGCACATAAATGAGGTGAAATTTGAGTGAAAACTAATGAGTAATTGGTGTTGAAGTTAATCACTGAAGAAACGATGATAGTAATAAACTTTTACTGAAACACAAAACAGTTTGATTATTTAAACTACTGCAATGCATTTTCGACATGTTAAACACTACTTCCAGCTCTATACACTCCTATCATTAAGATAATTGTCAGAGACGTTAAAACTCAACTCTTCGTTTAATTGAATTTCTTTTGCTAAAAGAAATTAAATAATAGATTATATTTCAACCGAGTTCTAGGTTCTTAAAAAAACTTGTTCTACGGCTGTGAAAAAAAAAATTTCTATACACTTAAGTAACATTACACCAGAGAATGTGTTTGGTAATTTATAGGTGTAGCTCAGAATTAGAAATACTTTTTTCAATCCTGAGTGATAGAGTCATCCTACAGAGGAATATACTACAATTCTCCATTTAGCTATTCAATGAGGAGAGCTGAGGCTCTAGTAATGAATTTTTGAGACAAAATAAATGGAGAAAGCCAATTTTAGACGGGATAGAAGTAGGTAATGTGGAATAAACTCTGTACTTAAGCAGCGGTCTTACTTCCAATCTTTTATGGGGTACACTCATCAGCGGACATTGCGAATCCACCAACGTGAATATTGGGTTTATGAAGGAGGTTGTAGGAAAATGTAATATGAAAAAATAAGGGAGAGGTATTGAATCGCGTACGTTTGGCCACACTTTAAGTATGTCTTAAGTATTGGAGAAATCCATCGGAGAAAGAATTAACAAAGTAGTTAGAGTTAAAAGAAACTCCGACATTTGAAACAAATATGATCAAAAGGAACTGGTGAGGCTTTTAATAGTAGGGTGAGGGACACACGATTTTATTTGGGACACGGAGATAAATCTTAAAGCCTCTCATTTCCACTCAGACTTAATTACTAAAGCTCAGACCACCCGGATAAGTGAAACAGTGCCAAATAATTACAAACTGAGGTACTCTTTCGTGAACCACTTGCAGTAACAACTAAAGCTGTTTTAAGCACTTCAGTTGCTCTAGCTGAAAAACCTCAATAATTCGCGTTTAACCAAAAGTACATTAGTTGTTGACGCAAGAGAAATAAGAGTGGATAGGAGGCTTATGAGATGAAAGTGAGGAGAAAAATGATTAAAATAAAATGTCAGAAAGAAAAACATGATGGAGTTCCAGGCTTGGTTGGTGAAGAGAGAAAGTTGTTGGGAGAAATTTGAAGAAGGCATGACATTTGAATGGAATAGATACAGATGCAGAATGAGATGCTGAAGATGGTGTTCAAAGAGGGAAGGTTGAAAAGCGTGGTAGAGAATGGAAAACAATCCATTTTGGATCAAATTAAGAAAATAAAATAAAAGAAAATGAGCTCTACAGCCTCGTAAATCAATGAAATAAAATGAAAACTCCTATAGCCGTAACAAGTTGTTAAGAGAGATAGAAGGTATGCAGGGCAATAAGTTATTTTAATAAGTCAAATGGGGATTGGAGGTATTTCGTGTTGTATTGGTTGGTATTTAGGATTACAGTAGTTTGAGTGGTTTGCAGTCCTCTGACTCATCTAAAACCTACATCAATTCCGTACATTAACTCTCATAATAATAATAAATATACATCATTAGTGGGTCGCCGTAGTCCAGTGGGTAGAGCGTTGGACAGCTGGCCAGAGGGTCCCGGGTTCGATTCCCGGGCAAGGCACTCTGGGCACCTGCAGCTCCACCCAAGCTAAAGTAATTTTTCGGGTACCAGGTCTTCCTGGGAAACCGTAACCGGCACAGGGAAAGGAACTGGCCCCCCTACCCTGATGTGTGAATTTTCACACGCCGTATAGGGCTTAGTACTGGATGAACTCTGCCGTCACCTACCAAACCGACCTTCGGGTTGATTACTGTGTTTATGGTTTTTTTTATACATCATTAAAGACTGAAATCTTAATATCCGCCATCACCCGCCCGTATGACTCAAATTACACAGAGTAGATGTAGGTTTGGATAAGTTTAGGTTTTCTGAAAACGTTGAAAAAGTTAACCTTTTATCACTGAGAGGAGGCCCGAAATATTAAAGCACACAATGTTGATTTTAAGTCCAAACGTTCGAGCTTTGACTCATCATAGCAATAATTTTCCCCTCACTTATTGTAACTTTATTTTACCATTTATTCCCCTGGCTAAATGTGACAATTACTATGCCTAAAGACGAATTTTAATCAACGATTACTAGCTCATCCCCATGATTGCAAGTAGGCAAAGCGAGTTTTGAGAAATATGAAAGATATATATTATTCACAGAGTCTGATTTCACCACATGTTCTTTTTGGCTCAGTCATTCTCTGGAGTCTTTATTTCAAAGGAGCTACGGTGAATACAATTAAGAGATTTTATCTAAGAAATGTAAAGCTTGGCTTACATTTTCAGAGATTTCTATTAACAGAAACTTTTATTTCCTAAATAGCTGCTATCGGCCAGCTACACTCAATTTTTCTAGACCGAAATAAATATTTATTAAAAACTTTTACGAATTGAAATATTTCTTAAGTTAGTTTTAGTGGATTTAAAACGAGGGAAAGTACTGCGTCCAATATTTTTATTTAAACTTTTTTCGGAGAAAGCTGAGAAAATGGAAAATACTCTCAACTGAGAGACACTTCCACTGATTTAACCGTTCAAAGCATATTTTCCCACCATCAATAACAACGTGCAAAACAAAAGTTAGCTTGATCAGATATTTTTTTGGCTTGAGAGATCAAAATCTGCATCGACATATTTTCAGCCACAAGTTAACACGAAAAGAAATTATAAGAGCAGAAATGGTCCACATATGCTCTACATCCATATCTACACAAATACCCCGTTATACACCAAAAAGGTGAAAGGTAAGGGATGCTAGCACCAGGTGGAAAGTGTAAGAGATAAGGTAAAGAAGGGTGTTTAAAGGGTTTGTAAAAGGGTAAAAACCTCGACTCATAATCCCTGAAAAGACGTGCATACACATGCTAGCGGAAAATTCATTTCAAAACAAGTGTAAACCCACTATAGAAGTTTACGAGTATTCTAAAGAGAAGGGAATAAAAATGAACCACGACAAATAGACGATAGACCTCCGTCAAAACCAAACACGTCATGTAGAACTACAATGTTTTGGGAACTAGTAAAAGTTAATATCATTTCAAATCCCGATGTCTACTTTCTTTCTGAAATCAATGCTACTTATAAATAAAACACATTAATGAAATGTAAGATTCACCCATATGTGAGTTCATAGATGATGAGGTTTAAATATAAACGTAAAATTCACCCAAAATCCTTAATTAACCACCTTATACAAATCATTAATTTATTGAGTTTTCATTTAAATAAGTTATTGCGGATACCAAACATGCCCGTAACGGCAACACAATGGGTAGAGTGAGTATAAGTTACATATAAAGGGTCATTTTTACTACGTTACCTACGACAATTAACAGTAAAATGCACTTTCATGAGTCTTTATCATTTGAGCATTGTAAAAGAGACAGAAATCTAGTTATTAGAAATAAAATATTGATCGGCAGGAAATATTTCGTAGCGTCTACTAATAATACATGCTTAACTAATAAATCATTTGTTATATACAGTTAGGTGTCATGACAACCAATGACTTTTCAACAGTTTCTTTGCTGTCTTCTTTTTGTTTCTAATAGCAATTAACGCCTTTCCTATTGAGTTTCTTCCCTTGGTCCAGGTCTCCTTGCAATAATTGCTGACCTCAGTCTGCTAAATACATCAGACCAAGCCGCATCATACGCGATTCCTTTATCGATCCTTGAAACACCTGAATCGAGCACGGAGGCGGTCTCACTGAGGCATGAATCGAGAGCAACATATATCCTGATGAAAATCATGTGCTCATCGCCACGTTATGCTCTCAAATTCTACGACGGAAGTTCACGAGCGCATCAAATTGCGAAAGAAAAACAGCAGGAGCCGTGAATCAATAACGGGTCGTGCCTAACAAGCGAGTCTCCACGAGCGGTGAAGGGAGGTGGGGCGTTGGGAGGAGGAAGAACTAACAACGTTACTCGCTTATTATTCCCCTTAGCGTGCGGTTGCGCGATAGCACAATGCTATGTATGCATGCCCAACCATCAAATCAAGTAGACAACCGAATGGTGGGAGATGACGTCCGCTCGAAACATCAATCGAATCCGCCGCACGCCTTCAATACGAAGCTCCGTGATCTCTGGGACGACGATAAGGGGTGGAGACAAAATATCAAATAATTCGAAAACAAAATTCTTAATATCTTCATGAAATATTAATATTAGCCTATAGAAGTTTAGAGATGAATATTTAATCATGAACAATCGCAAGTATGCATTATGGGTGGTATGCATGCAATATAAAAACATAGTAAGTTTGCCAAAAAAAACACTCAACTGTTTGGCATTAATTATCAGGTAAGGAAAACTGAAAAGTGATATTTCCCTCGATTCAAAAATTAAAGATCTGTACACTTATTGTGAGCATTTCTTACGCATCATTCAATTCTTTTCAATCGTCCTCAAGCTAAATGTTAAGACTTGCAATTAATATTATGCATACATCATATTAGCAATAAATTTGTTTCAGTAAAGGCATAGTGCCAAAGTGGATTTTCACGTAAGGGAAATTTATCAAGCACAAGATGAAGAGTGAGACAACTTATCAGACCAGAGAAGGGATCCTCCATTGTAAGAAAGTTGAAAAAGTTGTTAAGAAAAAATTAAGTGTACCGTTTGCGCAGTATATGCATATGGGTCATTCAGTAACAGCGACAAGAAGAACGATGCAATAAGAATGGCACCAAAGTATTCCAGGCAGAGATCAATAAGAACTTAAGCACGAGCTAATGAGAGGAAATTTTACAAGAGAGGAATGAGGGCATCACTGAGGTGTATGCACTACAGAATATTATCATTCTGGCTATTGATCAAGTTGGCTATATATCATTTCTTAATCAATTTACACGTTCAAAAACAAGTTTTCTACCCGATCACTTCTCAAACCAATCAAATAAATGTGTGAAAAAAATACTAAAATTGTACTGGGTTAGCACCAATTAAAATACCGCATGAATTCGGATATCCATCGCAAAGTAATGAGAACATAAATTTAGCATAAGGGCGAATAACAGGCTGTTAGACATGACCTCAATTTTATTGTTCAATGCATCGATCCTATGAATCATTCTTGATTTTCTGTTCCTCTTACATAGAATAAAATCAAGTATTTAAGTAATTTTATGAGTTACACCGGGGAGGAAGGCTTGTGGCCGACATCGATTTCCTCCGAGTCGAAAACTGAATGTTATTTCACATATTCTACAGGATTATGTGTATTTGTACGTGAGGTTGTATAGCTCCAAGGATATACGTACGTATATAGCAATGACTTTCCCGAATTTATTTTCAGGATACGTTGACTCCACTTGTTTTATGCCGACATGATGAATAATTGACGATATAACCCATATAAATACACACACACACACACACAAACACACACACACACACACATATATATATATATATATATATATATATATATATATATATAATTCCTATTTCATCTGTAGAAAAGATCTTGGTCTGTCGGTGTAATCTGCCACTCAATCTACTCTCGCTATAATGCATTGGCACTGGCGCTTGGTATAAGTGCATATTTACATCAAAATATAAACACAAAGCAACTGCGCCAAAAGCACTCCACTTCCTGAAAGATATTAGAAATATCAGAAAATATTTCAAATGTCGCATTCCTTCCTGGACTGGGACTTAATGGAGCTGGCGACGGATTTGTTCCATTTACGGTGAGTTGAGAGCTTAAGCACTTCGAAGTCCGGAAGAAGAACAATTTAGAGGGACATATGTACGAAGGAAGTCACCTCCATGCGAAAGTTAACAAAAGACGTACAGTTTAAAAACATCTCTAATGTGCGTCAAATGCTTCCACACGTCGCGTCGTCTTCCACTAGTCACCCACGCAGGAAAGTTTATACCGAAATAGCCCAAAGACCTGAATTTCAGTGCAATAGCTTCTGCATCAATCCGATGGCAGATCATTCATTTCCATGAGGTGCGGGATTAAACAAAAAATGATACATAAAATGCGTCTTGTTTCCACAGAAAGAAAAAGATTTGCTTCGATCGATTTATCTAAACTACGTAGAGCATAAGTGCAGCTGAAAAGATCAGAATTGAGTGAAATGAGTAGAAATTAATATTTCTTCTTTCGTAGACAAAATAAAGCAAATTATTCCGTGACGACGACTCATTCTAACTCAAGACGATAAAAGCAGGAACACTCGATGTTTCGACAACTTTTCTTCCTGTTTCGCGTCAGCGTAAAAATAACGTTTAATCTTGGGTGAGTTAAAAAAGAAAGGGCAGCCGCCTTCGCGTTTCCCGTTTTCTCAAACGGGAGACGCGGACGCATATACGCAACATGTGGAGGGATAGGCATGCGGATGCGACAACGAGCGATGATGGATCTCTTGAAACGGCCAGTTGGCGCACGCGGGGGAAAGGGGAGTGCTAAGCCTCTGGATTATGAGTGTGGAAAGTCTTGCGCCCGACACCAGTTGACCTTGCGACCATTTTCATTATAATTATTAATCCGATATTATGATTAAACCTGTAAGATTACAAAGTCATTTAACAAATTAGAATAATTCAATTGTTAAACGGACGAACTAGGGCAATGTGAGACCTACGGTAGCCCTGCGTACCATGGGTGCCACTTGGTTAACTCTTATTCCGAAGCCCCACGGCCATAATGACCATTTAAGGCTATTATTAAAATTGTCAAACCGGTAAAAATAGTACACCTGTAAGATTACGATTTCATTTGTTATTTGATGATTTGTCAGAAAATTAATAGTAAACTTAAATTGCCCATTGTTTTATACCGTGTATAGTTCAAAACAAATAGAAGAGAAAACAATCGATGTTATAAGATTGATGGGAGGAGTTCAGTGAAGGCAGGATTAGTGGATCCAAGAGATACTAAGGGAAATATGATGCTGAAGACGGTAATAGAAGGAAGAATGTTGAGGGAGGAAAGATAAGAATATAATTTTCGAAGAGAATGAAGAAAGGTGGAAATATGCCGATCTAAATACCAAGGTATCGCAAAATTAGTAAAAGGTTTTAATGCGTTTGTGTCATACTTTTAGGCATAGGAGTACAGAAGTGGGTAGTGCCTGAGTCATGTCGAAAACTTACCCTAACCAGGTAGACGATTACTAACAATTATTGTTTAACGGTATTTCGACGAACCAACGCAATGTATTAGGAGGTCTAATATGGCGTCGCGCACTGAGCAAAACAACCAAAGACGATGTGGAAATCGAGTATTATTTTAAAGGCGAGTTTAGAGCTCACCTCGTCCGAAACTCTGAGGAGAGGCACTCTAGTGGGACTTAAGGTTAGTACCATTAAAATGGTTAAACAGGAATATATATAAATATAAATATATATATATATATATATATATATGTATATTATAAATGCATTATGTTTTTGTATTACATCTGGAAGATTACATAGTTATTTCAACTCCTTAAAAAAAGTCAGACGATCATATTCTAAAATTGTATTCGTGCTGGAATATTAATATATTGTAATATATTGTAAGATCAGCTGTGGTGTCACGCGCTAAATCTTACCAATCAATCCCATATTCTCCCCTGAATCTCACACCTAACATAGTCATACAGTGCGTAAAATTCATCAGGTCAGTTCCTTTTACTCCTCCAGTGTCCTAACATGATCTAGTACCTGAAAAATCATCCAGTTTTGGGTTCTTGGGGTTCAAAGTTTCGTCACCTGCATTTGAACCCGTGTCCTCCGGTCGAATCATTTGAAACGAATCATCTAATGAGTGCAATCGAACTATCTTTACTTCACCGCCGTTTGAGTTGATCGCGATTTGCAAACTTTGGCTCCTACGTTTTCAAGTTTTACAGAACCGGAGCCGTCTCCTCCCAAGATCTCTTAGCGATCTCTCACTCTGTTCTGAGTGCTGGCGCTGTACGCAGCGGTTGAGAGTCTGACACGAAGACCGGATGTGAATGGATAGAGATGATGAAGAAGGAGGAGTTAAAAAAATACACTGCGAGATTGAGAAACTGAGAGCCCCATCCGACGCACATGATCCCACTCCCGAATACCTACTGTCCCCTTCCCCATCACCGCTCCCACCTACCCACCTACTTTCCGTCTCTACTTCGCCCCTCCCACCCGCCTCCGTCTTCCGCGGGGGTAAACACACCGGTGGGCCGACGACACGGGGCCCTTACCAGGGATCTTGACGTCACGGCCAATTGATGTCACCCCCCCCCCCCACACTAACCCTGCCTATCACTGAGAGAATGGGTTATGGAGGGAGTTGCACGGAGAAGGGAACGCGTGCAAAGGGTGTGTTGCGGATGGAACGGGTGGAGTGCGCTCGCAGGGGAGTTGGAGGGAGGAGTGTTCGCGGAGGTGGGCAAGGCGAGAAGGCATTGCTCAAGACCGCGCTCGGCGCAAGGGGAAAGAAAAACCAGGTTTGGGTGAAGTGCGCACGAGAAGGTAAAAGTGTAGAAGGCTTCGCGTTTTTACGACCGTCTTCCTGTGGGCGAGCTTTGCTTTCACAAGAAAGCCTTATTGAGAATCCTAGGCAAACAACAAAATCGGAATAGGATGCCAGAGTAATATTTTCCTGAAGTGGAAAAACGTGTTGCAGCCAAAAGTAAACAACATCAACCGAGACGGCATCATCAGTCAATCATAAATGCTTGAGTATTGCACAAACATTAATATATCATCGGAATGGATTATTGATCAGAATGGAGTTCACAGAGTAAAGATTCTTAAGCAGTAGAGACCAGGGTTGTTAAACGGGGGTTGTTCTATACCATTGAGAAAGAACGACATACCTTCATTTCATCCAACATATTCTAACTATTTAACTATTGGACGGTCGCTGACGACTATTTACTTCTACGAATCAACAGAAATTCCCCCTTCTTTCTTCCCCATCCAACATATTCTAACTATTTAACTATTGGACGGTCGCTGACGACTATTTACTTCTACGAATCAACAGAAATTCCCCCTCCTTTACGCTTCATTATTTCTTCTTTCACTTATTCGTAACTTTTGCCGACATTCATGTTGCCTAAAAACCTACTACATTCCTTCTTCAACCCATCTTACCCAACGTTCCCTCGTCTATCACGGTGTTTAATATACCACTCATTTCAATACTTCCTCTGTCCAATTTCTGAATTTTTTCCACCGCTGTTCATCATATTTAAAACCCTAACGTTTGTCTAACTCCCTGTCAAGCTTATTTTATCTCTTTTTCCTCACATTCACCTCTCAAAAGCCACAAATTTACGCCCAACCTCCTGTCTCAAAGACCACGCTTCATATCCATTATAAATTCTTCGCAAATTTGACCTTCATAAATTTAGTCTTTTACTTTCTGAAAATGTATTGCAAAAATTAGAATCAAATAGCACCCATTTCCACAAAAACGATTTTGTTTCACTACCCGGTTTAAACATAATAATGCCATCAGGAACAAGCGTAAAATGTTTGGGTATCATTGCACAGGGTGAGAACAGGCGGGGGCCGAGAGGTTGATTTTGGAGGGGATAAAAGTGGCCCATTGCTAAAGGGGAAAAAGGTAGCCTTAAGGATTACCTTTAAGGAAAGCGTGTTAACTACGGTGAAATATTAATCCACTGTATCTACTGCTACCATGAATACTCATTATTCATCATGTCAAATTTAAATGTTTACCTTTATTTTCTCAGGTATTTTCAAATCTATAGGGATGAAATAGTACAATTTTCATATTAAAGCCTGGAAAAACCTAAAATCAGATTGACCAACTAGAATATAAGATCGGTATTTAAAGTTTCGGGAAAATATTTTTAGAATTTTTAGCAGTGATGCTGAAATTGTATTATTAGCCTCATGGTAATACGATAGGAGAGATCATGGTTATATTATTAGAGAGCTTAAGTGGAGAACATATAGATTTAAGATTTTTCTCACGAATGATAGGAGATCATAATAAAATTATTCGACCGTGGTAGGGTCAAATTATTCTGGTGTGTATTCACCTCCTCCCACACATCCTCGCGGTGGCTTGCAGGGTATACATATACAAATAAAATAACTTATTACTATTATAGGGTAATCTACCGGTTAAGGTAGGTTTTTGGATGTACACAACTACCAAATAAATATTTTGCGACTCCTAACGAAACACAATCAAGCAACCTACTCTACATCAGGTCCCTCTTCATCTCGGAGTTCTTCCTTCCTCCCTTAATCCCGTCTAACATCCTTATCCTGTTCCTTCCCTTTCCTCGTTTGCCTAGCATTCTCCCATCTATTACAGCCTTCAACATCCCACTACCGATCAATACGCCCTTCATCCATTTCTCCTGCCTCCATAGGATTTCTCCCAACAAATCCCTCTCTTCGCCCACCATAACATAATAAAACATTATGCATCAAAATAATGTATATAAAAAATAGAAAAGCTTTAAAATCTTTCGTTTTGGTGAAAAACATTAATTTTATATATTGCTGCATTGCCTCAAAATTCTTCAAAATATACATACAGACAAACTTCTGTCATCGGCTTTTGCACGAAATCATCAATTTGATGGAAACCTGTTGTGCTTGAATACATTTTTCAGTTGAATAGCAAGGTAACGGATACTAAAAATCGTTTCCATAAAATCATGTCCATATTTAAGTAATTGATTTAATCATTTTGGTACATATTTCCATTGGAAAAGATTCAAATTAATATCTAAAAGCACGATGGTCGGTACAATTTGTTCGCTCATAATCATTCCTCCAACATCTCAGGCATAGCAGTGCTTAGAGCAACCTAATAGTTTGGGAGAAAAACATGCCACGATATCTAAAAATACCCTAAATCCGCTCACTTAGCAAGCCTCCAGAGCCGTGTTGCGTTGGGAGAGCACGACAAAGAGCAGCGGTGTAATGAATGAGTATCTATGCACGCAGGCGGACGGCGAGAGGGGGTCTGAGAGGGCGGAATGGGTCGGGCCTTTGGGGACACGGGGAGAGATAAGCCAGTCGGCGGAACCAGCTTGCCAGGGTGAGGGAATTGGTGTGGAGGGAATAAGAGGCGAGCGGATATGGAGAGGGGGTGCCTACCAAAAGCAGAGGGGGAGGGCGAGGAGAGGGGAAAGCGGAATCGCCCAGCTCATTTCTCCCGGGATCCGAAGGTCAGCCTCCAGATTAAATCGGATTCGCAGATGAAGGGGAGGGCAAGGGGAGGAGGAGGACACGGTGCTTCTTCCACTTGTTGGATGTTAGCTCATCGTGTAGATACGAGCATCACAGTTCTCAATAGCAATAAACTACGTTAAGTTCAGAACATGAACTTCAGTCCACGAAAAATTAAGGCTTTAAAAAACTATTCTTTTTTAAGTCTGATTTATAATTTACACTTGAATAGTCGTAATATGATCGAGATTACCCAAGACAAGAATTAAAAGAATTGAATTCTACAATTCATTTCAAACTGCATTTTAAGGAGCAGAGGTAACTTCATTATTGGAAAGAAAATAAAAAAGACAAAATTCTAGATATGGCAAATATGATGTTAAGAAAGCAGGGCAAAAGGATGCAGGAGATTCTGAGAGACAATGCTGAGGACGGCAATAGAGAAGAGAACGCTGGGAATGTTAAGTAAAGGGAGGAAAGAAATAGTATTTTAGATAACATTAAGGGAGGTAGAAATTATACAGAGCTAAAGAACGAGTTTTGTTACATGTACTATGGGGTCTAAGGAAATTTTATATCATATAAGTTAGGGCTCAGAAGTTCCGTAATCTGTGATCCCAGGGCCCATCAAAACCTACACAAATCCTGTACTCCACTTATAAATTTTCACGACGTGAGGACGGAGGAAATATAATAGGGTAAAGGGAAGATTTAAGAGCAGGTGCGGGCGGCAATATTAATTTGAATTCATGAATAATAGTTCGCATAAAGAATAACAGCACCCAATTTTCCTTTCCGCAGTAAATATTCTTTTCAAAGAAACAATTGACTGGAGCAACACTAAACATTCTAAAACACTAAACGTATAATAAGTATTTCTTACATATTAACTATGTAATTAGGATACTTAATTCGGAATCAAAATTTTTGCACAGACTCTATTCTAACCAGCTTGCTGATGACGCCGTTTAATTTTATGGAAAAGAGGACGACCAAAAACACTTTTATTTAGATACAGCCCACCAACAGAAAACTATGTTACGATAGGAAATGGTGAAAAAACGCAATGGATGTTAACACTTAAAGAATTACTAAGAAGCAAATTGGGAATAGTGGTTGAAATTGAGCACAGAGAATTTCATACCTTGGAACAGAGATATGAACTGACGAACTTAAATGAATAGTTTAAAAGAAACGTGCACTGAGCAATGAACATAATAGGTTGCATCCAAGATTTGAATAAAAACAATAGACATTTAACATATTATGTTAAAGTGAACATCTATGATACGATAATAACATTTTCCGCAGAAGCCATAGCAGAAACTATAAGGACATAACGTTTCTTGAATACTAATGAAATGAAAGCACAGAAAATTATTCGAAAACTATACTATGTGAAATGATAGGAAATGAATAAATAGGCAACCCCATGCAAAATAGAAGAAATTCAATACATATATGATGTCGACGCAAATACTGGCACAAATGCCTTAACAGAATGCAAATCCACCGTAAATCAAGCACGTTATACTAATGAAAGTGTGGAGAAGGAGGACTAGAAAGACCACCGAAAAGATACAAGATCTGTCCCGAAAATAGGTAGAATAAATCTGGGGATGAAAATTCATTGCAAATCCAAGTGCAAATCGCTAAAATTCTTCGAAAGACCCATGTCTCAGCACCCTTATGTATCAACACACAAATTCCAGCGCCTCCGCCAATTGTGGCATGCCTCCTGTAAGGCATCAACAGGAACCTCGTTCAGGTATCTTGTCATGTCATTTTTGACATAATCGAGTGGCCTAAAATGGTACTCAAAGGGGTTTATACTTGGGTTGTACTGAAAGACCCATGTCTCGTCACCACCTATTCTAAACATTTTGGGTCACTTTCAAAGTGGTCCAAGAGGTCCAAGGCATGATTGTCACACTAGCAGTCTACCGACAGCACCTTGTGGACCATTTTTTCACACCTTTCTCATGACTAAATCCACTGCAAGAATGCAACGCTCTGTGGTTTTCTGAATATTGCCTTTTTCTGCCAACATCCTGACACTTTGGGTCAATCAGAATTTAGCATGTGTCTCACTTTTTGCACATTTTCATCACACCGTGTTTTTGATGGATGTCCAGGGAATTCCTTATTCTCAACCTCCTCGTTACCCTCCTAGAACATCCTGTGCAAACAGAAAACCATCACTTGGGACATTTCTCTATCTCCATAAGTATCCTTAACCATGGTCACGGTCTCCAAACTAAATTTTCCTAGCTTAATGCACAAATTTATCGCATATAATTGCTCAACGGAAAGTAGAATCGTGAATTCGTGAGGTGACCGTCGAACAGGGATCCAGTCTAGCATAAATCCGCACACTTTAAATGCCCACAGTTAACTAATGTGGGTTGCGTTGCTTTTCAAAGATCTTCCATTACCTTTCCCACCACAAATCACCCCACTCCAGCCATCAACAGTGGTGAAAAAAAATCATACTACTTATTTTTGGAACAGACCATGCAGCTGTTTATTTCGTTCAGACGTTGCTGAATTGGATAAATTGCCTTGAAGAAAAATTAGGACAAATGTAAATTTTAATGTTTGTTCACATCGATTATTTTTCACGGTTGTTTTCGATGCAAATGAATGTCGTAAAGCAAACTAAGGCTCGAAAAATGAACACAATTTTATAATTTCTGAAGGCACAAGTAAATAAGCATGCATGTGAATCATACTTTATTATTTTGTACTTATTGTCCCTTTATTACATAAAAAACCCTTACAGCATATTCTCAAAATGGTTCTTGGATCAAGTTCTTATTTTTCTACCACAGTTTATGTGGAAGGATGATATGGAAATAAAATCATAGTATTATTTGAAGGAATTTATGATATCATTCACCAGCTGCGGATTCAATATGTGGCCGTCGTTAACAAGGCAAGCAAGTTTCCACATAGTAATGATGGCCTTGAATATGGTACCACATAAGGAACATCACATAAATACATAGTAACCTTAGGCGGTGGCTCATGACACTGTGAAGAAGTGTAATTGCTTTCATTTCCCCAGCGGCTTGGACTTCGCAAAATAATGTTTAGGTACCAATTAGTCGCTAAAAATGAGAACCCGCAGACAGTACATTTTTCAGCAACTAGTTATTTCTAGGACTTGTAAATGACCATCTGTTCATAATGAATAATTTCAACATACCTAAGTGATTCTCCCATTAACAGGCTTCACTGTGAAGAGTATTTCAATCAATAAAATTGAAGAACATTTGTGCCCCGAGAAAAAGTAATTCCAACCGGTATGAGCCAAATAACCTTTAAGCGCTTCAGCCTTGGCCATTAATCTGCTTCATATTCCGTTAAATAAATTAGAATGAGAGTTTATTATTACGATCTGTTTGTCCTATTGTATTTTGAGGAAGTCATCGTATTAACTGATTCTTAAATTATCTTCACGTCAAAAATAATTATTTATTTTGCGTCTTTTTAGGGGTGAGATGGAGACTTCTTCCACCTAATTTCAAAATATTACGGGACAAAGGCACTTAAGTAAACTGAAATACACAAAATTACGCGCATTGTATAAAATGCTGATGGAAGATATGATAAAAGAATGATTTCAGGAATTTAATTGGTGCAATAAGAGAAAATACACACGAATTGACTTTTATTTTACACTAGGCACTATTGTATTATCATCATCATTACCATTATAAGCACCGCTACCTTTGAAATGCACTCCCAAGCCAAATGCCCCCTCATATTTTAAGGTCAGCAGGAAAATATAACGAAATAAAAAAATGATGCATGAAACCGATAAGAACACAAATGTAAGAAGATAGTTTTTGTCTTATGTGAACAATACTTTATACACAAGTCACATTCATTGTTATTATTGCATGGCCATCCTCGAGCCTTTTTACGCTTTCAATACGTCTACCATCAGTAATGCTCCCATTTTTTTCCCCTTAATTTTATTGCTTTGTTTCGATTTTTTTACTTTAAATGAAACTCGAATTGAATACCTAAAAAAATATAGTTTTGACAAATAAATAATTTATTGCGTCACCATTCTCTCAAGAGATCTATCCAGGACTGAGACATTATCTGTTTTCTATGTTTATGTATTATTTCCACACGTTGTTACAGGTCAATTACAATCACAATTTTTCATATCTCCGCATTTTTCTAAAATGTTATCACACAAATGTTAAAATATTCAGTCATACATTATATGCCTGAAGTAACTATCAACGTTAATCACACGGAACATGACCTGTCCCGCGTAGTGAACGCTTTGACATCCACGAAAAATCACTGAGTGCTCATGGGTTAATGAAAAATTCTTCATCAAGCGATAAACATTTCACGAATATAGTTATTTAGGCCATGTCGACCAAATGCGAACGTCATCAAAAACCGACGTCGTAGCAGGAACAAACTCCGCATTATGAAAATGGGTCCCTAAAAAAAACAATAATATGGATGCTTATTGGTACTTTCACGACAAAAATGCTCATTAGGAACGGTTCATTTTGCATGAGTCGGCTGTATGGTGGGAGTAGTTGGAGGGATGTTTTTTGCCCCCTGGAAGATTTAAGAGCGAAGGGTTGACAACGGCAGTAGGGCGATATGAGAGTCATTCGCCGGTAATGCGAAAAGTTGAAATGCTCAGAATGACACACTCGCACAAAAGGGAATGATGAAAGAAGCACATTATGAATAAGGAAGTTAGGACGAGAACGGGAGATGAGAGGAGTCAGAGGACTGAAAAAGCTAGAGACATCGTCGGCTGCTTCATCTCTGCAAGGAGTGGTAGTGAAGGCAGGAGAGAGATATACGAAAAGTTAATTATCCACTATCCCGTATACCAACAAGGCATTTCGCCCGAAATTAATCCATCACCACCAACGTGTTTGTCTCTCCGGCGATCACGGGTAGCTCCATGCCACGCACTGCTAATACTGGAGGAGGAATCCAGTTGTCAGCGGTCAGATAACCTCGATGAATATTACGCGAGACCCTCTCTGAAGGCAACAACAAGGAATGAATCCTTTATGGAGATTGGTGATGCGAAGCTGCTGTCTCAGAATTTCGACGAAAACGCTATTTTGCGCATAAAACGCAATCACTCTTTGGATCAGTAAATTAATCTTGAAATTTAATTATTTCTTATGCTACAACAGCCCTAAGGAAGTATGCAAACAATGTTTTAATACGAAATACGAGACGCGTTCTAAACTCACCTAATTTTTTCTCATCACCGCCACTAAATGAAAGATGTGGTGTAGCTTATAGTACGCGGACACTCTTTAGGAATACAAAACATAGATGGCTGCCTCGTACAGTGAATAAAGTTTGTATATCTGCCGCTAGAGCGATAAGCATTTTCAATATCTAAAAATGCGTCGTTTAGTTAACAATAACAGTGTTATCATTCATTTTCTCCATTTACGGGTTTTATTACCATTGGAATTAATCGTCGGTGAGAGTAAGATATGAGGCAAATGTATCATGGATGTGGCAAACGTGCGTTCGTTGGTGTGTGACAGTTCAAAAGTCGAATGTCGTTTTACAACGAATCCAAGAAACGACGAACCAGCCGGTATTTCCAGTGGGCAAAAGGGAACCTTAAAGAAGAATTCTCGGCGGCCATGAAATGATGTCCTCGGCGTTGAAAAGATCAGACGTATACAATAAGATTCCGTAGTAAGGTAATAGAAATTTCAACTTTTTGACTCCAGCAATTGGTGAGGAATAGTTTGGAAGATCTCAGAACTTGAACACACTTCGTACGTAACGTACTTCTCATTTATTTTAATGAGTATTCCCAAAAAATAGTAACGCAGGCATTAATCAAGGTTTTCCCTATATTTATAAAATATATCAACTCGCAAACCATTATTCATTCATTATGCCTTTAAACTTTTGCTTTAAAGTTTGATTTATTCGCTACCCACAGAGGCATCTTGATCATGGCTCCTCGAAGTTAATCTTATCTATTCCTAATCTCTCCTTGAGCCATTCTACTGCGGTCCTAAGTGAAATATTATGTCTAAGAGCAATCCCGATAAGTTTCTCCTTTCTACTCGTCCGTCTTTGAAAGAATCTCTTCACGCTTTCATCGAAGGACATCTTTTCAGGCCAATAACTTTATAATTTTTTAACCGTCATTAATTTAAACTACTACAACTCAATCATTTCAAATATTATATCACGCGCTGCGTATTTTAAAATAGCATGAAATATTTTACACTAAAATATTCGCAAAAATGGAAATGTTAATTATGGTAAATCTTACCAGTATCAATCAGTTTAAATCAGCTAAGAACAGGATGACGTGGTTAGAACTGTTATTGAAGAACAATTTCTGAAAATCTATTGGATTCCTACCTCTTAATACTAATTGAATGAAGACAAAAACTTCACATGTACAACAAAACAAAGTACCTCCGATTTAACTAAATACATGTCGAGAGAGCGAATTTCAATGGTGATGGCAGAGTGAAAACTCGGAACTTATCTAGACTTACAGTGCAGACTTTTACGGCTCAAGACATCTACTGAACTAGACCAATTCAATTAGGCTCATGCGGATGAGAGGTTCAGAAGTAGTTAAAGGCACAAAATATTTAAGCAAACACCTCCATTTAACAGCCTAACTTATAGCCAGTGGCTAGGGGTGATCAAAGGCGAGGGAAAAGGGAAGTGGTTATTTCCATTCGGGATATACCTAACGCTCGATGGAGCACATACCATACATATAATTTTTATCATGAGCGCCCTCTAGACTCTCAAATGATGATTTTACATCAGAAAAAACTCGAGCTTCAAAAAGTCAATTATGCAGTGGATGCAAAGATAAGGTATTTATTAATGTTAACTTGACCGGTGGTTGGTTGTCGAAATCTTTGGCTAACTTACTCATTAATCAAAATGTAAATCGGCGAGAAAAGAAGGCTCTATACAGAGGGGAATAGGTTCCATTTCAAATCATTATGATAGGAATATAGTTTTCATGCATTTGATAGAAGTAAAATAGAATCCGAAATTATGTCTTTAAAATAAAATCTGGAATTTCAAAAATCATAAGTAATAGTAATGAGTTAGTAAGTAGACTCATTTGACAAATTTGGAGCAGGTGAATGCCCACTCTAGTTTACAGCAGAACATTTAATTACTTTTTATGCTAACGCATAACACTTCAAGAACTTTAATTTGGAAATATGTCCGCTCTATACACTTTACCAATGTCTACATCACAAATCAACTTCTTAGTTGATGTATTTGTCGGCATTATTCCATTAAACTCAACTATTTAGCTCATTTTTTTAACGACCGCAACCATTTTAATTAAGGTACTCATTGCGTAATAAGATAAGATTGAACAAGGAACCGTTATATTTTCCAAAATATACATGATATAAAAGAAAATATTATGAGTTAACTAAAAAATTAGAATAGTGCATAAAGTAAGTGCACTTTGGTTAGGAAAACGAGTTAAAAATTCCTTGTAATAACCCATAAAATTTGCTCCCCTTCCTTTCTTCAATGGCGTCTTAAATACTCAGGCCCGGTTATTTGTGTTCGACTTTTCAGAGCGGGGCGTTTGCCTTCAGACGAGGGCATAACGGCGGGTGGGCTCAATAAGGGCGTGGTCCATATTCCACTGTGTCCAGGAGAAGTTGACGCACACATTCCATTAGGCATGATTACCATGGAATGAAGCGCAAACACATCGGGAGCAAACTTGATGAGAGGTATTATTCAGTCTATTAGCTCAGCGTGAAATGATATGAAAACACAGACAGCTAGCCTCGTTTCGACGCTTACTTTGCCTGATAATGAGGGTACCGGGCGTCATATTTTGCTTCACCTTTCTCGAATTACGTTCTCCCATCATCTGCACGAAGAAGATTAAATCCAAAAAGAAACGTACATTTTAAAATAGCTTTAAAAACAATCTCGTCTACCTCGTTGGTAGATATAATTACCGCTCAAGACATTGAATATATGATGCATGAACTTTGATAAATGCATGTGCATCTCTGATTGAAAGTTTTCGTAGCCATTTATGCTTTCTCTATACAATTTTTCCGGGATATCATGCTGCGTATAGAGAATTTTTAAGAATAAAAGTTTTTTCTGCCCACTGGCCACGTCGTCAGGATACCCATAAAAATGTGCACAGAAAATAGTTATTTATACAATGTCTTTAAACTGAAATGAGGAAAATACTTCATATCCGCAGCCAAATTAGAAGCTTTTAAAGTATATTTAACATGGATACATCAAATAGAGTAAGAACATTACTAACAGTGCATGACTAAATTATATACAAACCTACTTATGTCGAGGTTTATTTTGAGACGCAAGTGCTAATAAAGAAATGCATAAATGAAAAGTGGGTATCGTGGAAAATGGAGTCACGTTTTTATTGGTAATCCACCGTTCAAGGTATATTTTGGATGGACACTGACTAAACATCGCTATATATTTTAGCTTCGCCTATCATTACACAAAGTCAACCCAATATTGAAATAAACTTTTCATCGCATTCATCTGTTTAAATGGACTAAATATATACAACCCTAAGGATCCAATTTCACTCATTTTGCTAACCTCACATTATGGTAGTCACCTGAAACTCTTGAGAAACAAATAAGATGGACTGCAACACCATTATATTCAGGGACTCTTTCTTTCTTCATATTATTCGCAATCACAACAATAGTAAAACATAGGAGCGAAAACAACTACGAGGAACAAGGCTTCAGAGCCGCTAAACTCGTACGCTTATCCATTTAGTTACCGGAGACTGATGTGGTGACTTAACTTCCCCACCACACGCCTTCTTTGTGGCTCACACGT
This sequence comes from Hetaerina americana, assembly GCF_022747635.1. Classification (NCBI taxonomy): domain Eukaryota; kingdom Metazoa; phylum Arthropoda; class Insecta; order Odonata; family Calopterygidae; genus Hetaerina; species Hetaerina americana. The sequence goes on along the minus strand of NW_027287427.1, from coordinate 52,362,797 downwards.
GGATGTAAATGTAGAATAATATATTACCATTTATTTATGCACACAGGGTTGATTCATAGGGTAAGGGGACCAGACCAAATGGTCGGATAGTGTGGATTTTGCATTTTCAGAAAAAATATGATTAAAAGGTCAAGCCGGGTATATTTTTATTTTCCATACAGTACCAAGAATCTGAAAACTAGATTCTCGGTGAACTTCATCATACTTTCAAATCGTAAAATACATTTTCAACAATCCAGATCCGGTATCATTCCAAACGAGGGACTGTGATGGAGAGGATTTCAATAATAAAGTCTATATATTCAAACAAACTCGAATAAACAGCACGGGGAAAAAAGAATAAGAGATCGGGGCGTGTTCGAAACAAAACTGTGCACACCCCCTTCTGTTTATCGGGAAAAAATTCAAGGAATGCGAACGGTCTCATTGTTTTATGGGCTGACATTACGCTATCCAAAAACAAATAATTCCGGAACGGTGGAGCGATCCGTCTGTTTGATATTCCGGCGGTACACAAGAGAAGGCATAAGCGTCGTGGAACGAGCCACACACAAGGAGTATCTGTTATCATCCCTATTATCTTCCCCACGGAGCCCCACCCACCCATATATATTTCGTCTCTGAACCACTCCTGAAAGGTCCCCTCCCAATTTCTCCTACAACTCCGCCGGATGAAAAGAAGGCGAAGGAAATATACCAAAATGTTTTCACCCCCATAGATATACCTTAATGGTCCACAAATCTTTTTCACTTCGTTTTTTTTTCCTCTCTCTCTCTCCCCCCCCCTCGCCCCACTTCCTCCCATAACACCACCCTGCTTCCTTCCAACTCCTCTCCGGGATCTCTGTTGGTTCATTGGTCGAGATCTGTTTACCTTCTTGACCGCGGTGTGTGTGTACAGGCAAGCGCTCGCAGACACAAGCACGCACGCAGGCACCCCGCGGGGTGTTGACGTTAAAACAAGGAGGAAGAAGCCTTAAAGGTCCTTTTGTAAAAGAAAGAGGGGGGGAAGGAGAAAAAATTAAATAAAAGAGAAGGGGATAATTTCTCCCCTAACGCTCGGCGTGTTTATGTACACTTCCTCCAGAGCACGCGTGCGCGTGTGTGGGTTTCTGTGTACAAGTTCGCGCGGGTAAGCACCCGTGCAGTCGTAAAGCGAATACACACACACGCACAGTTGCGCGAATATACATCTCCTTTCCGTAACTCCGCTTCCTTGGGAATTCGCGGATCGCCGGCTCCACGTCCCGAGTGCAAAGAAAAAGGCCGCCACGTCATCCTCCTCCCTTAGGTGGCGATTCCGTGGGCCCGAACGGTTTGGAACGGAATGCAAAAACGAATCAACACTTAAAAAAGAAACAGATTCGCCGAGGAAGCGAGGGCGAAGCGCCCGAAGGATAAGGTGGGACAAGGAGGAGGATTGAGTCATTTGCAGAGGGAATTGTAGGTAGAAACCACATGACGGCTTATTCAGGGTATGAGGTAGGAAAGTTCGCGTAGGAGAAGAATACGGTATTGTGAAGCGATGCCTGCACAATCACTTCACCATGATCAATTACGTGAATAACTAAGAAATAATTGTAACCCATGAAGAAAACTAGAATACCATCCCGATGATTGTCAGCAGTCATCCTCTATCTTATCCTATTACCTGCCAATCTCTCCATGCCTCATCATACCTCACTGTACTGAAATTTTTCATCACGTTTCTAACAATTCATAAATTATCCTTGGCCTTCCTCTGTATTATACCCAATGTTATGCTCCTTTTACTACGGGATTTATTAAACTGCAATGCCTCATTATGTTATGTGTATTTAAACAACGAAAAAACTACGAGCGGTGAACCTAGCCTCGAAACACTTACTTCGAAAATAACCATTTAGTTATCGAAGGCTGATGACTTCATAACTCAGCCACACAACTCCTGGGCGGCTTGCAGGATATTATTTGACGTTCCTCTAAAGTAACCAAGAATGCATGTTTGCCTGATATCTCTTCTTCTTTCGAGTTTCCTTCATATACTTCTCTTTTTACTCGCTCTTCAAAGTGCTTATGCATTCTTTGCCCTTTCAATATATTTTATTCCCATCATACTTAGATGGATACACGCTTCCATCACTTCTAATTTTCTTTTCTAAACGCTGCCTATGGTTCATGTCTCCAGTCGAAGTAATTTAACTATTTGGATTTTAACTCAAGTTTAATCAATCGCTTCCTTTAAGTATTAACTCAAAAAAGTACATTAAGGTATGCAGTCCTCGATTTCAAGAGCCTAGTTTCCTTTCAAGATATTAGGCCGAAACCGTCGTCTTTGAAAAAAATAGTGGTGGTAACCTTCATTTATCGAATATTTTACAAGTTTTCGAGGTTACTTTTATCATTTACCAAATATTAAATCCACCAGAAAACGAGGAACCTTGGGATCTTTGATAATAATTCCGCTATAAACGATTTGTTATCGAGGAGGATTTCTTATTTTGTCCGGCACAAAAAAAAATGCAGAGAAAAGTACAGAGTCAGCAGAGAGACGACGCCTCGGGAGTCATAAAAATGGCCTCGATGCGTTATGCTGGGGAAGATATGTTTACCTATACCTATAAGTCTAAAGAAAGACCGTTATAGGAACGGAAGTTAGTAACTGAGGCAGGTCACCAGGAACTGCGATGTTGATGTTCTGAAAGCCATTACTCCAGTATTTTTCGTGAAAAAAATATTTCAAGAACGTCCTCCAGATAAGAACTGTAATGGACCCAATCGTAAATTTATATTGAATGTTACTCAGGAGAAAACCATCAAAAGTTATCTGATGAAAAAAGAAAAGTCTCAAATTTCTTGCCATCGTACTCCTTTAGGGCCAACCTTCCCCAAGAGCTAACGTAATTGAGTCAAACTTAGCTCTGCAGAATTTTTCCGGCGATGGAAAAGGACCTAAAAATGATATCGACAAGGAAATATTAAGTCACTGGATGAATTTACGTAACCAGATTCAAACTTGAGACCACTGCATGGTGCCCACCTTGGGTGAATATCATACGAGTACTAATATGCTAAAGTATTGAGCCGCATGATACGAGTATCTGTAAGGTCAAAAAGAAAAAAAACTTGAAGAAATAAGTCCTAAAGGCGAAAAAGTGTGTTTACACCTGACTCGTGGAATTTAAAGTCACCCAACGAACTCACACAAAGTTTCGCATTTATTTTCCTTGGCACTGTGGGAACTCGCACTATTTGTATTTTTGAGGGAGAGCTATTCAACAATGGGGGCCTAAAAACAGGAATAACATGCCATGGCCGTTTTCCGTTTAATCATACGTAAGGAAACGTATGCAAGTTAAATATCCGGGCTTTATTTGCGGCCTCGTCTTACATCAAATTTTTCCATGTACTCCGACCGACTCACCAAATAGACTTACTGAGGAAAAAAATTGTGAGTTTTGGGAATGCTCGGAGAACATTATATTGATTCGCGTGTTTGTTGTGAAGGGCGAGGAGAGATATAACGGAAACCATCTCCACCCAACCGTGAGGCGGAATTTCAGGGAATACAACGCCAGGGAATGCCTGGACTTATTCTAATGTTAAATTTCAAGCTTCTTGGTTCGTGTTTGGACACCTCAGTCATGCAGAAGACGCACCATCCGAAAGAGAAGCCACGAAAAGATTTATTTTATTCAAGAAGTTACATCAAAATATGCAGAAGACGCAACATCCGAAAGAGAAGCCACTAAAAGATTTATTTTATTCAGGAAGTTACATCAAAATATTTGATTCAACTAAATAAAACACATCCGGTTTTGTTTTATGCTTATCTTTCTTATATGATTAACATTTATTTGATTCAGTGACTTCAAAAATTAGGATTAGTTTCAGCTTTGCCTTAAAGAAATATCAGAACATATACGAGGGTGGTCTGAAAAGTTTCCGACATAACAAAGATAAAAGACATTTTTTCTGAAATTTTCTGAGTCGGAAAATTTTCAGACCACCCATGTACGTTCATACCGCGTCTAGAAAACCTAAAAACAAAGAGAAAAAGATCGAACTATAAATCCAGATTTTTTAAGATTAAAATAAAGAAAACTATAATTTCAGATTTTGAAAATTAACATTCCATAATCCGTGTTCTTGTCTCTGGATTTATTTAACAAACAACTTTGTAAATACATATACCTGTGGACACCCAGTAGCACAGAATATGTTATTAAACTTCTTTCCTAAGATTTAAATTAAGAGCTCATCCGTAATATTGATGGAATGAGATTCTTTGTTACTTGTTGGCTGAAAGGGGGAATTTTCATTCAATATTTTAATATATATTGGCGATAAATTACTTTTAACATCGATAAAATACTCGTTTTCAATTAATTTAATGCATTTTAATCTTAGGACATGATTGTAATCCTGGTATTCTTATCCAGGGAAGAAGTGGCGAATAGAAATTTGGATATTAACAGAGATAAATACTACTACAATTTTCCACTAAATATAATTAAAAACTATGTTTAGTGGAAAATTTTAGCAGTCTTCATCTCTATTTTTATTGAACAGTTCCACCACATCACACATGAATCTGTTATTTATATTAGAAATTTGGATATTACTTATCAACGATATTTACAATACTAGCTCCACATTATACATGGATTAGCAATACGACAACGAGAATTTATAGGAATTTAACTGATAAGATAAGGGAGATAGACTCCAGAAGTGAACGATAGATACGCAATATATTCGTTCTTTTCTCGGAAAATCAGTAATCATAACAGAAAAAAATCAAAATCAATTTCGTTACAAGCAAAACACAGATTAAACGCTACGTAGAGATCTAGTGCATTAGTAGGTAGAAAGCAAGTGACAGCATACATTAGTTTCTTTTATACATATTTGCATGTCTGTAAATTTAAACCAGTTTTAAATGAGTATAGAATACGTCTGTGTGGGTTTTCTTTGGCATACTTTTTGTTGGTTTTACCTGTAGTAGCATTTAAGCTACGGATGGCGTCCTAGCACCCCAGGTACAGGTCCTTGCAGTAGCTTATAGGGTAATGTTTACATTTAGTTGAACTCTTGAACAGAATTAACAATTTTCTCCTCATATATTGTTTGACCATAGAATTCATCAGCAAAGCATAAATCATAAGGCTCAATAATTTGAATTGATTACCAAGATCTAAAATGATATTGAAATCAATATTTACCAGTTATTCTATTGGCTTACGGGACTGCCGCCCGCCCTCGCGGTGACTGCTAATGTGCAATTTAGATGCAAGTATTTACCGCAATGCTTTATCGGTGATCGCTGAAATTATACATGCAAAAAAATCGGTGGCAGAAAATAAAGCGGTCGGGTGTTACCCTACTTCACTTCGAATTCAAATAAATTTCTATTTGTGGATGAAAAAAAATAAAGCTTTCGAACTGGAATTATTTTCCATCCACAACGTTAACCTACTTGTCCGATAAACCGATGGGGATGCACGAGAAAACACACCGTGCACAAAAATTTACGATCAATATTTTCCTGGCAAAGTTCCCGCAAGACGAATATCCATTCTGCCAGGATTGATCATAGAAATAAAGAGAAGAGGAGCAAAATAAGACGGCGCAAGGGGTGGATAATTGGGACATGACGGAAAAAAGAGAGAGGGAAAAATGGGAGAAAGAGAGAGAGAGAGAAGGGGAGTAAGCAGGACTGGAAAGAGTAGGTCAACCCATAAACCACAGGGCCGCGGCGTGGGAGAAAACTGAGGAACCAGACAACGATATCGCTCCTTAACCTCAACCCCGCAGTGGTAGCTGGCCACTCGAGGTTTTACGCTCCAGAGATCTATTGCGAGGGAGGTGAGAAATAACTTTGACTTGGCAAAGGGAAAGAACGTTCCTCTTTCTTTAGCTGGTCAGCACAATGAAGCTATTGTTAATGGAGGGGTGTACAAGCCTTGTCTAGGAACAATAGAAAGTAAGGAATGAGTTGTGGACCTGAAGGTGTAGGGGAAGAGCGGGTGGAAGGGAAGAACTTCAAAGATTCAGGCGAAAAGGTAGTTCGCCAATGAGAGATTGAGAGGTTGTCATTGTACCACATACGGCGATATACGAGGGCGATTCGAAAAGTAAGTTCTATTTTTTCATGAAAAATCAAATTTATTCTCAACTTCGCGTACATCGCTGGAAAGGTTGAGCATTTGATTATTTTTCTAAAAAGTCGCCTTGACGATCAATCACTTTTTGCTTCCTTGTGAGCAGCTTTTTAATACCGGTTTCGTACCTTTCTCCCGCCGCGTCGCGAAGCCAACTGACGACCGCTTCTCCGATATAAATTAATCGCCATTTCGTGGAAGTGGACGGTGAGAAGTGTATAGACATAAAAAACGTGCGGAAGTGGTGCAGGGAGTTTTTTGATCGCTGGGCAAACGTCAACGATGAGCAGCGGTCGGGGCTGCCGAGTTTGCCGGAATCAAAGGTGGCTCTAATTGAGGAGATGGTGCGCAATAACCGGAGAATTGTCCTTCATGAGATAAAGGAAGGCCTTAATGAAGAGAGTGGCGATTACTCCATGCAGATATTGTGTCGGAGGTCCTCGGTTACAACAAGGTGTCTCACCAAAGGAGTGTGTTTGCATCATGACAATGCACGTCCACATGTGTTATTGATGTTGCGTGGAACCCTAATCTACATCTACATAATACCCCGCAAGCCGGTGCAAGGGTGTGTGGTGGGAGACCAGCTATACATGCAAAACAATTATTCCACGCATGAATTTGAATACATATATATTAGCTCAAACACAAAAACACGCTTTCCTAATACTTCTCTCGGAGTCACAAGTGAACTAAAGTACTATATCCCTTTGTAAAAGCCTTAGTTTCGCCTACTGTCCTCGTGCTTGGAGGGACTTCCAATCCTAGTAATGGCACTAACCTCATTACATTTACTACATCGGTTTCGTGAAACGTTTTTATACATACACCAAACCACAGCAATTAACCCGATAGTTGGTTCGATACACGTAGGTGAGAGTAGGACTCACCTAGTACTTAGTCCAGCGGTGTCCAAGGTTCACGCATGAGGGCAGGTAGGCCAGTTCCTTTCCCCGTCCCCTATGGTTTCACAATACGATCTGATACCGAAAAATCCTCACAGAATGAGTGGAGCTGGTGGCTCCCAGAGAAGCAGGAATTGAACCCAGCCCCTCTGGTTAGTAGTAAAACGCTCTATCCCTGGAGTATTACTTCTCCTTGGAAACATAGTGTGATTCTTTGCGATGCTTCTTCGCCAACGGATTTCTGATTACTACTATTTGTAAAACTGAGGGCTCCAAAACACGTAATATAAAGCCATATAAATATATGAAGTCATTTATGAACCACACAACGTCTTGAACGCCTTTTCCTTAAGTAAAACCCTTTAGATACCACACTTAAGTTAACACACTTTTAGGTAACACCCTCTTCGGTGCGTATCGATACGTAACATACGACGTATTACCAGATTTTATCTTCCAAAGGGATTTTTATTTTTGGAACTGGAGGCCTTCGGTGCTTTGATTTGGAGACAAGCGATCTTCGGTGATATCGGCATTTCAAAATGATCGCAAAAGAACGAATTTGATGATCCCTTTTGAAATACATTCCATCTCCCATATAAGCTAGTTATACGGTTAATTGACCTCGGGATTGAAATCAAATGTAGACATACACTCTCGGTGATTTAAGGAGACACTCAGCAGGGTCATGCATCTTTAAATAGAGGGAATTGAAATGCAAGTGCATATGTGAATACGTCCCCATAATGCTTCGAATTATCCCATTTGGAAACACCATGTTATGGCGAGAGATTGCTACATTAACGTCTTCTTCATACGGGACCAAATTCTGGTCTCCCACTAATTTCAATTACAACAAAGCTCGCGCCAGAACCAACTGAATGTTTTATAAATCTAATTATCGGATATCTCTTTTTACGATACAGTTTTGATGCTCAGTTCCCATTAAAGCTTAGCTGATATGAAATTGGAAATGTGATTGGAGTAGCCGAGAGTGTGGTGTGAATTTCGTTCCGATCCCATTACTGGGTATGAATTTTCGGGAGTGGGCCAACCGGCTACGCGCCTGCCCGCTGTTCCAAAGTCGCATGCTTTAGTCCCGCTTTTGTCATGTGGCGCGAGACTTGCGAAAACTTGGGTCATGCTGTCACATATGCCGCTGAGTGGTTCGCCTACACGTCCTCTCAGGAAAAATGTGTAACAAATTACATCTGCACTGATTTGCTTAAGTTTAACCTCGACAGGATAGAAAAAATGTTCCGCTGCTGTTCGCTTACATGGCAATTATCAAAAGGCGTTTCCAAACTCAATCATTACCCGTTTCAGAAGCGTCATCTGCATAAGCATCGACAAAATATGCTCCATTCAACATTTCCCATTTTCACATTTAAAAATCACATAAAAAAGTTTCGAAAAAATTTCGTCGCATAATCGCACACAGGGAAACGAATGATTGCGATTGAGAGAAACAAAACAAGTGAATTAAAATCTGCCACGAGGGATCTGAAGCGTATTGAAGCCAATCACCGAAGGAACTGCCCCACTCGTGCACGCCAGTATATTAAGACCACATTGATAAATATGCTACTCATTAGCGTAGATGAGATATGATGCATTCACAAAAAAATAGATTAGTTACATTGTTCTATTAGCACAGAAATCATTCGAAATGGAAATTCTGAACGTACATTTACCCAAAAACTACGAGCAAATATCTTTACTTTAGGTTTTAGATTTGAAAAAATCATTTCTTTAAATATCACTTTTTGGGCGCAGATATAATTGAAAAATGTCGGCCTCTTATAACATCGCCAATACAGACTCCACCACCAATCTTTCGGAGCTGATGCAGTGAATTGTTCTTCATAAACTATTCTAAGGTGGTCATTTTAAAGTCCATACCACCTCTAAACAATATTTCTCCATCCAAAGGTAAGTTTTGCTCAGCTTTACCATTACATCTTCCACTAATTACACCGTGAGAAATTTAATGTTCCCGTAAATGATATTTAAAATTGATATAGGATTTTGAACCAAAGACATGAAAAGTAAATAGAAAATAAAAAATCGCTAACGTCCAGACAAAGAGAACGTTGCGTTTATCAAACCGTATCCCTGGCGACTCTTCATTCCCAACCTCAATACACCCGAGTCTTTTTTCTCTTCGGCATAGTTCCTTCGCCGGGGATTCCCCACTACTACTTATCTTTCCCTTTAGAATACGCTATGGCTTCGAGGTTCTTTGACGATGAATACACCTGCGGGAGTGCTCAACACCCTTCGCCAGGATGGAGAACTGAAGTCGACTCGTTGAAAGCGCGCGCGCCACGGTATGTTTCTGTGAGATTGAGACGGAACTCGGCATTCGGGCGGAATAAGCCTTTTGAGGAGCTACGGAGGTGGAATAAGAACGCTATTGTGTGGGTGGCGTGACTCCAGGGGAATGGAGAGGAGGTTGGAAGATGTCAGGACCTCAAGAAGGGAAGGGCGTATTTTTACCCCTACCCAACCCTCGCATAATTCCCGACCGCGCGTAACAGTGAGCGTGACTACAACGACGTAATACAAAGTATCGTTTATTCCCTTAGGAACACGCCGTGAAACTGGGAATTACATGAGAGTCTGGAAGATTCGTTCAAGTTGCCCAAGTCCACAGATGTCTCAGTTAAAAGAGTAAACAGTCAAATGAAAATCTATTAACTGTCTATAGTGATACGTTTTTTATTTGAAGTGAATAATTTCACTTCTTTCCTTTAAACCTCTTCAACAAGTATAAGTTCATCCGATACCTGTGAGGCCATAATTACAAATATAATCTAAGGTTTCAGACTTCACTTCATGGGAGCATTCAATAGCCATATCAGAAGATTGAAATTTTTCATTTATCTCTAATTCACTGAATCTCATCCACGGAATTTCTAATAACTCTGTGGAAAAGTACAATATATTTCAATGGGGCTATGATGACAAATTGCTAAAATTATCGAGATAATCCTGTTAATTGGACAACTTATTTACAAACCTTACGGATTAAATAATGCGGTCTGACCTTTCCTATCGAAAACATTGATGTATCACTGTAATGGATTGATGCGAATTTAAATTATAAATATTTAAGTGGAAATGCATTGGTGTCAGTAAAGTGTAACTACTGAGTTTATATCTTACAATTTTAATTGTTATGAGAATAAAGATTTTTTTTAATTTAATGTCGAGGGCATAAAGTTTTATCCAAAAAACCTGTTTCTTGATGCCTTGGGTAAAATACTTGCACACGGGAATATAATACCAGGAAACATACTTAAAAGGGAATGTGCAAACAGAAAAATCGCAAAATGGAAATACGCATAACGAATATTTATGTTACATTTTATGATCTCTGAAATTGATCCAACGATTTAAACAATATGCGTAACATTGTGCAATTTTTTTAGGATTGGAAAATGAAAAAGAGGAAATGCCTCTAGTAATTTCTCACTTTCGTTACAACTTGAAAGTATCATAAATGGTGTTCCTCTTATGGGCTCTTTATCCCAACGACTGCAGCGAGAATGCATTGAAGAATGTACTACTATTGGAAATTGGATTGCCCCTCTCTTAGTGATCAGTGAATCAAATACGCCTCAGTTCAAGAATTGAGTTCAAGAAATAAAGGAAGGAGGAATAACAGCCTTTTTCGCCGGTATTCATGTATTCATAAATCTGCAGGTTGTTTCAGTCGGGAAACGGATAACTGGGACTTGTGAGGAATTTAGATTGCATATGAATACAGACCACACATGAGAATAATACCGGTGTTTGTCAGTCTTATGAATATTTCCCTTCCAAGGACCACCTCTGTTGAATGGGACCATATTTACACCCTTCGATGCCTTGTATGGCTTATCCACTTTTGTGTGTTTGCTCACCGGTACACCTGACGGAGAAAGTTTTCTAACGCATTAATATGTTCAATCAATACTTGAAATTTTTTGAAACTAAAGCCTCAAATTTATTTCCCACACAGCATTTATTTTCCTGTTCGGGATTCAAAAATTAAGAAGAAAACTAGTTACACTTTTCATTTCACTTCGAAGCAGTTCTACAAAGTTTTACTTGATATAAAAGTAAAATCTAGGTTGTAAGTAACCCTATCCTGAATTTGCAATCAAACAGCTGTTTTATACTAAATCATTTTTATTTTGATTCGAATTTGGAATTAACAAAAACATAGATTCATAACAGTCATAATTGTAATGGGATTTTACGTAGCTGAATAAATACGGACCTACTTGTTTTCCTTAAGGGATTAGAGAAGAATTTTCAGTAAATTAGAAATATCAGGGAAAAAATATGACGAGAAAATGAAGAAAAATAGAGGCTGCAAAATCGCTTTGTTAAAGATTTATTCATGCAGAGCAGCGGCATGCCTATCATTTGGTGTTGATGGCCACTAATTACAATGTATACATGGAAAGGATATTTGGTAAGTATTCTAGATATTTAAAAGCACAGGCAAATCTTCGGAATATTCTGCCAGATGTTCTTACTAGTTTAGTCTAGTATCTAGTCTAAAATAACCAATAAACATCGATTATATGATTAAATTAAAGATCAATTTTACAACTTGACAGCCAATCGATCAAGGGTATCGCTCGATTAATCAAACGCGTGACATGCTGCCAAATGAATGATAAGTGAATAATATTTTTGGTTATTTTCGTGAATATTCCGATAACATCTTTCTTTAACGATACATATCATACAAATGCAAATAATTTGCTCATTGACTTACTAGCTCCTTCCGAGTAAATTATCGAGTACCTTAAACAAGAAAAAAAACTTTCAACTTCCTTTCAATCAATGTAGTAGCTTCCCTCACAATTGGGCTTATTTTTTCGGATCCCTGCTCCGTTTTCAGTTTTGAAATTTTACCACCGTCTTTATCAAGTAATATACCTCGGATTAATCTCCGCAGCCAGTTGGTTCACGGCTTAATGTCCAGCTAAAGTTCCTCCCACGCGAGCCCATAAACATTTTGCTGAGAAGACGGTCAATCTCAGGCGTTATCGAGCGGGCGAAATTTTATTAAAATGAATGCAATAAAATGCCTTTACCAGTAAAAAATAACTTTCAATGAAAAAATATAAATTTAATACAGGTTACGAGCAGTAAAAGTGACTGATAGTCCCTACTTTTGATGGGTCTGAAGGTAAAAATGATCCATCTACTTCAACCTATTTGTACATAAATCAAGAACGTTATATAATAGCGAGTGCGAAAAACAAGTGATTCACCTCGGTTGATGATTCCATGTAACCACTTTGACACCGCCGTAAAAGGAATCCCATTAACGACAGCATAGAGCTTCCCGTTCTTACATTGAAATGATTTGAGCCTAGTTCCCTCATTGAAGGAAATAGTATTCACATGCTTATAGGGTTGCTACAAAACAAGCTTAAGATTGGTACCCCATTACAATAATGATGAGAGATAAGAATTGGTGTAGCAAGATGATTTGCGCAACAGAATATTGAAAATGGGCCAAAGCAGGACAGTATTTCAAATCATACATGTATATAGATACTAATTTTGGGAATCCTTTACGTTTCATCGCCAGTAATCTGCCCCTGTGAATACTTTCTTTCGTGGAATTCGTACTGGATTCATCAGAATTTTTTCTTCGGCAAGCACATACCCAATCCATAAATTAATTCATCATATTAGTTGCAGGGACAAATAATGTCATTAAAGCAATTAAAAATAAGTGAGTACATTTGGAGGTATGCACGTTAGATTAGGAGTGAAAGGAATGAAGGATTGCTAGAGAAAATCCAGGCGTTCACATTAGTGCACTACTAACGAAAAGAGTTCAGCGGGTCTGAATTTAATCCAACCCTTGGAATTAAGCTGAAAAATCCATTACCAATGTATTTGAAACCGATGTCTTAGGAATGAAGGCTCTTCTCGCTGCACTAATCTAATTTTCTAGCATTGTTCGGGTCGTAAACATTTCAAAGAACCCACCCCAGAGGTCGATGAATGAAAATCATAAGAGTGCTTTGGATTTTGCCACGGTGTCATAATCTACAGTCTAACTTCATTATGATACTTCAGCTTTCAGAGTTTCCGTAAAGATTACATCAAACGACCCAGAAGCTGCTCGAATTACTATTTTTTAAATTGAATTTGCTGATTGGACGAATACGAAATTAATATTATACTAAGTTATAGGTTCTATAAATGGTGAACATACAACTTCGCCACTGTGTCACTCGCCGTGTGACTTCGTGCATAGATGAATTTGGCTGGCGGAATTCCTATAGCATCGAGTATTAATACTAGAGGACGCGGTAGTCTAATAGGTGGAGCATACTGACCAGAAGGCCTGGGTTCAATATCCGGCGACGTTTCCGGGTACCCTCAGTTCCACCCAATCTTTATGATTTCTCTGGTACCCGAACTTCCTGGGAAACCATAGTCAGCGCAGGGAGAGGAACTGGCCCCCACTACCCTGATATGTGGATTCCACACGTCGTTGGGTTTAGTACTAGACTGTAATTGCCTTCTATGATATGTTTAGGGATTAAGTGAAAGAAGGGATGATAAAACCTCAACCTCGCCCCAGAAAAAGACGGTAAATAAATAGTACTAAGAGAACTATAAGTATACTCGTATCAAACCAACCTTGGGATGCAGCATTTATAATATCTAGCCATTTTCATTAGAAACTAAAATAGATATTAATCATTATACGTAAATAGTCATGCATGCCATGGGTCAATAACAAATCGCAAGTAGGCATAGCTAATTTAAGCTATATCGACAGCCTTTGCTTTGCCTAACTTTTGCTAAATTCAATTACAAAAAGTAAAATGCACATATTCGCTTATTAAATCTACCATTTTTTAAAATACAATAGATATACTGCTTTACGTACAGAAATAAGTACTTTGCAATGCATTTGGCCTCTGTAATCAAAAAATATTCTCCAAGAGTACGAAAGAGAAACAAGTTTCGTCAACTATGGAGGATGAAGCGAAAAATATGAGGTATGGATGAATATATATGAATATGGAGAACCACTTGTGGCGCAAGAGTTGAACTCCGGGCGGCCCTATCGCACTGCTCTCCTTCATGGTACTATTTCACTCCCAAGAGGGGCTGCACCTCTTTTATTTCAGCTCCGGGACGAGCATCCGGGGCGTGGCCTACTGAATTATACCAAATTATTCTACCAAATCTTTCTATTCCGCACCCGTCAATGCCCTTTACTGTTATTTCTTGAATGGGATAAATAAATTACGTCAACTCAGCGTTATCCGTTCCTATAATTTCCCTGGTCGCGAGAGGAATGTCCCCCCTCCTTTCATATTTCCTTCACTCTTGAATCCAATTTCTAATCCGAGGTCAGCACTGCCATCGGCCTTCTCACTTGCCCCGATCCCCCGGAATTCTGTCCGCTTCAATTCAAGTCCCATCACAACTTCTGCGTGATACGCCCCACCCCACGTTAAAGCCTCGGTCGAAGACGGAGAGAGGAATATGAAGGTTCCACCCTGAATTTGGGGTAGAGAAAAGTTTCATTTTCATTAGCGAATCTAACTCAAAGTAACGCAAAACATAAAACACGTCCTTAGACTAGTATCCTTTAAGGGCTATTAATCGATTATGTTTGACAGCAGAGAGCTAAATGCAGCCCTTAATGCAGAGAGCTAAACTGATAACTCGGGACCCGTGAGGAAACGAAGTGGAAATCAGCAAAAACGTGAGCATCCTATTGCTTATTCTCTCATTCCTGTTATTCTAGTAGATGGCAGCGAAAACTCACGAATACACACTTGCATTGTAGACGAGTAAATGAATGAATGGGACAAGCGATATCCTATCGTTTTCATTCTGATATCAAAGGTGATAAGTTATAAATAGTTGGATTGGAATGCGTAGGTCATCACCGCTATGGCTGGGACGGGGAGGAGGTGAAACAGAGGGCTGAGAGAGGGAGAGAATGGGAGCTTGGAGGCAGGAAGAGTGAGGGCGGGGGAGGGTGAGATGGGCGGAATTGGGGGACACACGAGGAAGGAGAAGGGGGGGGAGAAGGGGGGGGATAAGGTCCCTCCACATGCACACATACGAACGCACAGACTCCCCACCCTCACGACAGATGTCTCCCTCCTCCCGACCCACGCGCGCTCGCACAAAAACGGCGGGAGATGGCGCGCGGAACCCGGTATTGACCTGCACTCCGGCTTACAAGGCGGGAGGGAGGGGAATGGAGAATAGCGGGCGAGGGGGAGTGGAGAAAGAGAGGAGGAGGGGTATTGCACGGGAAGGGGTGTGGCGGAGAAGAGAAGGGGAAGAGAAGGGAACTGCGAGGAAACGAGGAGGGAGGGTGGAAATGAGGTAGGGACGCGTGGAATCGAGGAGAAAGAAAGAAGACCAAACAGATTGAGCATGAAAGTGAAAGGACCTGCGAATGACGGGGAAACGAATGGATAGGGACCGATAGCGGACGGAGATGAGATTTTTTTGGGAGGGGTAGGGAATGGAGAGGTCGGAGGGGTAGAGATGAGATTTTTTTGGGAGGGGAAAGGAATTAAAAACGGCATTCCGTGGTTCATAACATCGCGAGCCGTCATATTGCCCCGAGACAATCGTTAGCGGCGTGGAAACCGTCCTCTCTCCCTCGCCACCCACCACAGGTGTTCGTTCCTCTCTCCCATCCCTCTCGGTCCGAGGCTGGGGGCGTGGGGGGGGGGCAGGAGATGGGGCAAAAAACGTGGGAACCTTCCACGACGCCCGGGACACGAAATGAATCCACCCAGCCTAGCACTCCTTTCAATGTTGAACGGAACACACCGAGCGGGTGAGCGAGGAAAAAAATTATTATTCGCTCAAAACACCACGGTGGTTTCACCAATGGACGTTTGAGATCACGCTAACAAACGATATTCGACGTTAAGCCTTAAAATTCTTCTCTCACGATGTGCCTTATTGTTATTACAATTAGAAGCAGACTAGCTGTCAGAGGTAGGTTTTTCTGTTGGGCCGTTAACATTACTTTGCACTACTGCTATGGCGCCTAAGCGACAACCCAGAGTTAAAACTCTAATTAAATTTCCACTTTCATTTTAAAAACGAATACATATCAGTTTAAATCTTTATGTTGTTCACTCTCTAACTTTATAACAATAGTGGAACTATTGACTTTGTCGATGAAATTTTGCATAAACATGGATCTTTCCAAATCTTGTTCTTTTAATGTCTTTAAGCTTCACTCGAGCAGTGCAATTTTTCGGATGTCGTGTCTCGCTCGGAAACATCGACAGCATAGAAAAAGGAGCTTACTCCTACACCCTGCTATTTGAATCTCATTTCATTTTAACCTTTGCAGGTTAAACAAGGGTCCAAGGACACTTAGAATTGAAATGATTGTTCGGAACCGTCTAAAACCTATAATTTTACTTGACTGAATATCTAGAATGAATTTACCTTTGAATTAGGTAAGCCCTACCCCAACTCTCAAACCAACCTTCTCGTTGATTGCTGAGTTTATTCTTGCCACAAAAACCCTTAATTAATAGTCGTCTGTCATCTCTCGTAGACTACGATGATATGACTGTGGTGTATGTAGTCTAATACGATGAGAGAGGGTTTTTGATGGAACGATAAAAATTAATACAGAATCGTGGCCTCACGGAATAGACATCACCCCACTTCTCAGTCACAGCCAACAAATTCATGCAACACTGATACAACCTGAATTGAATCAACAGTTTTTCAGTACATACTATTTTATACCCCCTTTACGCCACCGATAATTTCCAATATTTCAACCCTCTAACTGGCTTACAAAGGGAAAGGAACTGGCCTCATACGAGAATGTGAATTTCACGCGCCGTTGGACTTAGTAATGGATGAGCTCTACCTTCACCTATCAAAACAACCTTCAGGTTGATAGCTGTGTTTTGATTTTATCTCGCTTACCCAACACTCTCCTTCTACCTCTGTCTTGTCTTACAACCATCTGTCTCCACTAAATATCTCTTCAATCTACTTATCTTTTCTCCTTTATATTTCTCCCAACTAACTTTATTCCTTTTCTATTATGCCTAAATATTCTTCGTCTTCTATGTAGTTCACTTGTTACCTGCGACTCTCTCCAATAGACTGTGAAACTAAATGTGTGCCATAAGGTAATTATTTCTTTTTTTTTAAGTTTTAATCAGGATTTTTTCTTCTCCTGTCCTTCCTAGATCGTCCGTGTTTTTTCCTCGATCCGTCTACTTCAATTAACCGTCCATAGTACAATGAGTATGTGACTTTGTACCAAATTGAAAGTTTTATTACGAATCACCCTTCTGATAACTGATTCTATATGAAATATACTTGTAGATGCATGATGGTGGCTAAAAACGTAGAACGAGTTGTAGCAAAACATTATTCAGAACAGAAGTGAAAATACTGTAAATATACTGTAAATTCTCAAAGACGGTATCCTCTCACCACAGCAAACCTGAAACTTTTAAAGCGCATCCATGTGAAATATCGAATTGTATTCAAATTCATAGTTGCTGAAAAAATAAGCATTATTTTTTCATCACAATATCTTTATGATTTAGAAAATCATTCATTGGAGGAGGTATTATGGAAACTGGAACATTTTTTCTCTCACCTTCTCCGAGACCCGGCGGGATTCTAAAAACTTCAATCGATGCCGACATTCTCCAGTTCTGCAGAGATTAATTACTGATGAAAAACTTATGGTTACCTAGTACGGAAAGATGCAGTGTAAGACCCGGTCGTTATCCAAAAGAGGAACTCCGCCCCTTCCTCCAGGGGGGTCGCTCCAAAATTTATCACAGTGGTAAGGGTGATATTCGGAGATGTAGACTCCAAAGAGAGAGTTAAGGTGGCTCAAAGGCAGCAGTCGTCATTCCGTATCATATTCAACCATTGTACGCCATCAATCTAGCAGCTCTCGTGTTCCCTACCAATCTCCTCATTCGAGCGCACCTCCTTCTACCGAGGTCTACCTCGACTTCCTTCTCTCAGTTCGTATTCGGCCTTCCTCTCTACTCCTCCCTTTCCACTGATCCGTCCACTATGGCTTCCACTAAGCTATTGTACCTCAGAATGTGCCCGGAAAGTGATCCCCTTCTCTTTGAAATTGTCTTCCATGTACGCGCCCTTCGAGGGGCTTCCTCGTTAGTCACTCGCGCTATTCATTTTATCTTCATTGTTCTTCAGTACCACAGAATTCCCATGGCTTCCAATCTTCATTTCTCTGCCGCAGTCAAGTCTCACAGTGGTCGATAAGGAAGCCACATATGTGCATGCGTTTTGCGAATCTTTTCTAAGGCCCACGGTGAGAAATGAGTTAATTAGGCATATACTAAACCCAAGAAAAAATGAGTATATGGAGCTCGATTGCGTAAAGAATTGATTTATTTGCCTGTAAATGCAACTCTCTGCTTGCTTTTTGTGGTAGACAGTGTTTCAGCACAATAAAAAATTAGGGATACGGAAATAAAGACTTGCTTTGATTTTTTTCGAGAAATTCAACAACGGCCAAGGAAGCAAAGGATTTGGACGCTATGGCGCACGAAATCAAGCACTGAATTAACAAATAGATGGCTGAGATTCGTAAATCCTCGAATAAACCGCTGAGATATCAAGATAAACACAGAGAGAAGACGAAATAAAACGGACTTGTACACAATTAATCCTTTTTCTAGGCAGAAAAAGCGGGTGACGGAGATAGGGAGAGGCAATGGGACTTGAAAAGCAGTAATAGAGGGGATAAATTCTGGGAATGCGAGGTAGAGGGAGGAAAAGAATAAGCATTTCGAATGGGATTAAGGGAGGTAGAAAGAAAATATTAAAAAAAGAGTTCATTATAATGTACAGTATGAGGTATAAGCACATTTTTTGTCATGTCAGACAGGGCTTAGGAGTAAAGAGCTTGTATTGAAAGGGTACGTCATACACCAACCTGACCCGGTACCGTACGATAATTATAAATATAATGGCCCTTTTTATAAACAATTTATTGAGTATTGTAACGTCGAAAAACCACAACTTGGGCTCGGATTAATTTTCATCGAGAACAATGGATTGCTTTTACTATGCGTATCATTTTGGTAGAAAAATTGAATGGAACCCTTTAAAGATAAGAGGGACTCCTGCACAAGGAGAAATAAATATTCATTCTTACCTCAGACAATCGGAAATAATAATAGCAAAAATCGAAGTAAAATTTGTTACAAACGAGAACAAGATTAAATACTCCATAAACATCTAGTGCAGTCTTAGTTTTGCGCTAGTGTATTTAAGTTGCTTGTGTACGTATTTGAATGTGTGTAAGTAAAAATAAATTCTGCATCAGTATAGTATAACTCTGTGTGGGAGTACATTAGTATGTTTTTGAGTACGATTTATATGTAGCTGCGTTCTATTTTACGGGTAGTGTACCAGCACCCCCTGAGACACGCCCTTGTGGCGGCTTGCGGGGTGTGATGTAGATGTAGGTAGACTTCGGTAAATAGGTAGCTCCCTCTGACACACTGAATTTCGGACGTTCTCAGACACGGAATTTTCGCCTCAATGTGAATATGATGGATTTTTTCTGTTGTGCTTCATACACTTGTTTTTTGTGGCTAAAATTTTAAGCCTCAGCCTGCTTGAAAACGATATGGAATTGCGGGCAGCCCAAATCGGACGGTGGAACTGCATATTGCACCGGTACGGGGCTATCTTGTCTCAAATTTTTAAAGGTCTCTACTTTTGCGCGGGGAAAATGTGGTCCCACCTCAGGAAATGACATGGAATTGCTGTCATGTGCATTGATTCCTTTAGGATGCCAAAAATAAACGAGAGAGCAGTGTGGAGAACTAATGTTGAACTTTTCTACCTAATCGTAATTTTTTTACGACGAAGAACCGTGATTACATTGCAACGAGAGATTTCAATTAAATGTTTTCACCATCGAGTACTCGCGATAGGAAGATCAAAATTTTGTAACTCATATTCCTAACCTGAGAGCCTCACTACGGACTATTTATGAGCGGATCGCAAGCCGAATCATTTACGTAATGAGCGTACGCTTTTAACTATGCAATATTTCCATGCGGGAGTCTGGCTCGAGTACTTGTGTAACAAGCCCAGTAATTGCATCCATGGAGGTTTTATGGGAATCTCGGAGATATGATAGCTATCAGAAGTTTTCAGTCCGAATATAGGTAGCATATTTGAACCAATGGACGCCGTCCATAAATAACGCGGAATGGGAAAACTTGGTCCACTATGACTCTCAATGACGAAGGATTAGTTAAACCTGACCATACAGCGGTTGTTTATACGTGACGTGACAGTAGACAAGGCAACGGAGGTTTTCTCCTCTGTTCCTAGCAAAGAGAGCACTACTTAACAATCAGTTAAGTACATATTTCGGAAATATTTATAAATACCGTCTCCCACCAGAGCATTCAGTCGCACTTCAACCACTGACCATTCGTGGGACTACTGTTTAAACAAGGAGGGAAATAAATTAAAGAAAAAATACATTCATGCACAGGCATATGCAAAAGAGAAAAGGCATTTAGGCGTTTGAGTAACACTGATCAGTGTTCGTAAACTGAATGTATGGTTGAAACACAGAAAATGCTCTCGAAAAAGCAGTTCAAAATAACAAAACATCTGATTGTAGAAAGCAAAATCCAGTTTAAAAAATGAACAACTTTTTACGTCCTTATGATTAATTTTGAGGGCCTGTCAAACTCCGACTCCAATTCTTTTATAGGGAATAACTATCGGAAGAAATTGTGGATCAGCTTTAAGAAACTAGTTTTCATCCGATATATTGCGGGAAAATGAAATGAAAAGGAAAAAGCCAGTTGCCACAAAACTTAAATAAACCCAAATTTGGAATATGAGGCATTTGGGATCAATGGGAGAAAATGTTGATAGAAGAATTGGAAAATATTCAATGAAAATCCGCTAGATTTGTTAGACATTGCCACGAGAAAAAGGTAAGGTGACGATTTTATGGAGGAATTAGGCTGGAGGCCCTTGATTCACAAAGAGATCGAAATTTTTAGAAAGGCAGAGGTCACCTGATTTCTCTTGTGACACCAATGCAACTATTAAGGCCCCATTCAAATTTGTCAATTCAGCCACCGAAATTAAATGACAGAAAAAGACACTGTCATCGACAGAATCAAGTACTCCTCGGATTCTTCCCTCGCACGATAAGCAATCATAAAAAAATCGAAACCTAGTGCCCGAAATTATTACCTTAAAGACTAAAAATTAACTACCTAATATAACACACAAATTATTACATGATGTATATGGGCATGTATGTGTTTATTTGCACGAGTGCTTTCGTATATTAGCTCATTTATATAGTGCTCTAACAACGCTTTAGAAAGCTACAGGACACCGGAATTTTCTTGAATTTGAGAGATAAACGACGTCACCGACAAACTTAAGTACATGTTCTACTCTCGAGCGATACGATACGAGTCATAACAAACCGAACGAAAGCTTGCAAATATTTTTACTCAAATACCAAAATTAAATGACCTAGTCAAACACAAACGCCAATTGTTATGTGATTTCTATTTTCATGAGTGTTTTTAACATAATATGTGAATTGAATGAATATTTGTAATGTAAAGGAAAGTGTGTAATGTAAAGAATGTGTAGAATGAATGTTTGTGCATATGAGCGAATATATATTCAAATGTATTCAATGTGTGAATTGATATTTGTGCATGTAATACAAGTGTTCTAACCACCACCGTCAGAATTCTACGTCTGCACAACTTACTGCACGGTGACTTGCAAGCTATTGTGTAGATGTAGAGCACTAATAGCAATTCAGTTATCGAAAAGTTGGAGGGAAATGCTAACGTTTCGATTTCACGCCTACTTTAAAAATGGATATTGCTTTGAAACATTTCTATTTAGTTTTTTCATAATTTCATTTTTCGTATTATTAATTAGGGTATCATATTGAATTATACTTCCAAAATAATGGAGTTTCAAGAGGACTTTATCAAATAGTGCCAAATTCTTCTTTGACTTAAGCATACGCAATGAGAATGTTTTGAGGTAAATTCCTATCCAATAATACTTTAATACATTATAATCAAGTAAAATATTTTTAAAAAAGGAAACAACATACATACTGAGGGATAAAATTTAACTGAGGGATAAAAGTGTAAAATATGGCCATAACATCCGTAGAATATTTATATATATCCAAAACTCGCTGCAGTAAAATCCACGAAAATTTGGCGATGCCATAGGTCAAACTTTCCATATTTCCGTGATGAATGTGACCTTGCTGTGGCGGAATGGGTAATTTGATTGGAGAAATATGAGTAATAAATTTAGACGAAAGCCTTATTGCCTACGTAATCCAACATATTTCTGTCATGGAGGATATAAAAATTTCCATAGAAATAGAGGAGACTTCCATCACTTCCATAAAAGTGATCATCAAACTAATAAGCCTTCTTTTCCTTTACGATTGATGAAAAAAATTCAAATGGGACCTTTATAATTCATTTTGCAATACCCAAAAATGCGGGAGAATTCAGGATGGAGAATTACTTGAAGGGGTACGAAACTGCAGGGATTTTACGTAAAGTGAAACTAAAAGCGTTTGCATACGAAATGGGCGAGACGAGGCAACTTTAAAATGAGTTACTTTCGCACTCTAGCCGTTGGACAGAATTATATTTGAAATTATTATTATTTTTATTATTATTGGTAATCTATCAGCTAAGATAGGTTTTGGATAGAAACAGGAAACACGACGGTACAACGATAATTCCCTAGACTTGGCACACAAAACAACCTGACATCCGACATTAATATATGCTCCACAAAATCCCTATCCTGTTTCTCTTCCCCCTCGCCTGCCTAACGTCTCCCCTCTACCACAATTTTCAACATTCCATCACCAACCAAAATGTTCTGCATCCATCCTTCCTCCCTCTTTTGGATAACTCCCAGCAATCCTCTCAGATCCCTATGTCTAGTACTTCCTCGTCCTTCCTTTGTTTTCTTTTCTTTCTATTTCATCTTTTTCATCCTTCTCCAAATGCACATTTTTAAAAACCTCCAATAAACGCCCCAACTGCCATATTTCCATACCTTGTCGAATACCTTGAATATATGGATTTTCAAATATTACCTACACATTGTGGTTTGGTAGCCCAGGTGGATAGAGCGCTCAGCCACTGACCAGGGAACCCAGTTTCCATTGTGTGTGTACAAATTAAAATAATATTTCAAAGCGATACGAAAAGGGAAACCGATAACATTTTATTAAGGGGCGTTTTACACCTAGTGATACATTAAAAGTTGAGGGAAACGATGACTCGGGAGATATAAATAGAATGCGCCATGTTAAATTTGAGAAGCCAAAAAAAAAACAATTAATCATTGATTAATATATGGTGAAATATTACTATTGAAGTAACCTCTAGGATGGGTTTCCGACCTTATCCACGTATCCATATTTTTTTCCAAATTCAACACATAAGCACAATTCCATACCCTTCCTCTTATCTTAGATAAAATGATTAGCCAAAAATGAAAGGTTTTTATGAAACTTTTTTCTGTAGAGGTTGTAAAAACTGTGCGTTCGGTTCTTATAAAAGTTGAACAGCTTTCAAAGTATGCACAATATTAAATGTCTCCTCCACGCACATAATAGTCTGTGCCCACCTTAAAGTCTGAGGTTCTACTCCAAATCATTCACGTCAACTTCCATACAAATACTTGTGAAGTTTATTTTAATCACTTACATGCTTTATTCAATTTGCATCATTACATTTGAAAAATTGATCTTACAAAATCTAAGGAATTGTCATTAGGAAGGAAATCGAATTAAATATCTTTCTTTAATAATCAAATTATGTTTTCGATTAGGATTTATGAGAACGTTCGAAAAATATTTTCTAACATTTTCTGGAAAATCGTTCTGTAAGCAACCCTTACCATTCATAAAGAATGCAAGGGGGAAACGCACAAAAGTAATCAATTAGGTTTATATATTATCAATTCTCTCTTTCTTCAAATAATTAAGTACGCCGACCGTTACCAAGGCCTTTTTCCTTGAAAATTTATATTTAAATTAAGTACATCGTCTTCCATAGCATGGGTAGGGGCGAAGTAAGCGAAGCAAGAGCACCAAAGAAGTTGGTTGCCTCTTAAATAAATGTTTACGTATGACTGGTTGCCTTCTGTGTATTACTATAGATGTTACGATATATACTATAGATGTTTATGAATGTGGTCTAAAATATTTGTTTGGGGCATAACTCCTTTGTTGATATTCCCGCATTCATAAACTCGCGCACACACACATGCATGCCTATCTATATCGTGCAACAATGAGTGCGTTCGAGGAGAGTACTGGGATCCATTTCAATTACAAATTTGAGCATGATTATACATCAGCTGAGAGCTTCATGGAACGTGAAAACATAGCCATATAAAAAGATTTTTTTAACTTTTGAACTTAAAAGTCTGGGGAAAATTAAAAAGTATATTTTTGCATGAATATCAAATACTTCCACGAAGTGAAGCCTGAAAATATATAGTATAGCCAAAATATAGCATTACTCTGTAAGTTTAATCAGTATTTCGAATTATTTATTTCCATGCCTTAAATCAAAGAACAGAATAAACATTCTTAAATCATTAGTCTGCTATGCTTGTAAAACTAACTTTCCTTTTGCCCATTAAAGGAAGCGGACCTCAGCATTCTGTTTAACGAGGGATTATCTTAGCGCCCTCAATCACGGGGGATTACATCACGTCAAGTTGCGACTGAATTTCCCGAGAGCAAACTTTCCGCTGCCATAATCTAATCGTCCACATCTATTTACCGGCGTGACTGGTCTGATTTTAAACAGACTTTGACGTTAAAGAGCACTTAATAGGAAAATAAAAAAAATATAATTTTCGTAACATACTTAGATAAACATTTTTATGGTACTTCCACTGGCAATCTCGAGCTAAATTTATTCGGAGAATAGTAGATTGGTGACTCAACCGAAGCACTAAATCACATCTCTGGCTCTCATGGACAAGATCTCTAGAGAAGAACAAAATAATGTTTTTCTAATAATGTGAATGTAATTTGCTTTATTCATTTTCATTAAATTATTGCGTATTCATTCGGCACTTTTCTTATATTCGTTAAAGGAAACATTTTGGCGAAATGCTTATCGAATAGTAGAGTACGAAGCCAATTTAATTGATTGCAAGCTATAACATTATGCTTGATGCGCCCGTAAGACACCAAAGAACTACTTCTCAATGAGCGCCAAGAGTGCCAGAATTTTCCTTCGGTTCAGGATAGTAACATTGTCCTTAATTTTTGTCCAAGGGTTTGGCAAGTTTTGAGATTTTAATTTTTTCGTCCACTTAATCGTAATGTTTTTCTGCAAACAATTAAAGACTCACACCCAACTCACAAGCAAAGCCTTTTGCACGCAAGGAACAGGAAGGTTTATATATATATATATATATATATATATATATATATATATATATATATATATATATATATATATATATATATATATATATATATATATATATATATATATATATATACACATTCAAACACGAAATCCCGCCAAACGGCGAATAAATACTCATATATATTCAGAAACATATATAAGGAAAAGGGATAGGAACACGTATAAAGGACGAACACAATAGAGGTGGGGAAGGCGGAATCGAACGGATCACAAGAGTAAAAATATTTCCTCAACCGGGACTCGAGCACCGGATCGGTGAAGAATGGCAAGTGGAAAGATCCGGTGTTCGAGTCCCGGTTGAGGAAATATTTTTACTCTTGTGATCCGTTCGATTCCGCCTTCCCCACCTCTATTGTGTTCGTCCTTTATACGTGTTCCTATCCCTTTTCCTTATATATGTTTCTGTATATATGAGTATTTATTCGCCGTTTGGCGGGATTTCGTGTTTGAATGTATGTATATATATATATATATATATATATATATATACACACACACTACACACACACACACACACTTAATAAACATTTAAACAATTCTCTGTCAAACAAGTGGCTAATTAGATCTTAAAAACCCTGGATTAATATTTGATTATACCCGAGTATTTTTTATCAATTGTGGCGATATGCAAAGTCTAATGTTTTTTATAAATCTCAAATAAAAATTTGGCACCGAAACTTTAAAAATTCTTACTGTTAAAAGAACCCCCCAAAAATTAAAAATTGTTTGTCAACTATCCAATTGACTTCCTCTTCTAAGCCTTAAGTATGCAATTTTAAAGCCATATTATTTTATTAATCATTTTGATATTTAAAATTAGACTAAATTGATCATTTATAAAGATGGGTTAACATGTAATTAGTAAACTTTTGAATCATCGGAAGAACCTATTTTTTAATGATCAATTTTTGCGAATCGGGGAAATATATTAAAAATATTTACGGTGAAAATAGAAGAGGCCAAAAGGCTTTATACTACTTGTGCTGTGTAGAAAATACATTTGCAAATCTGGATCATACTCACCAGAAATTTAATAACAGTTACCGCACTATAGCTATACCTATTACCAAGCTTAGAAAAAGAAAAATAGCTGATATCAGAGTAAAGATATGACCCTTTCGCTGAGGTAGAGGACTTCGTACGACGGAAAATGATTCATACGGAAGAACAAGCTTTATTTTTTTAATATAGCCTCCACTTTTCCAACCTAATGATTTTACATTCTATTTCCTTTCATTTATTTTTGTTTAGGATAAAAAATAATTTCAGTTGCCCTTGCACCTTACGTATAATTTTCATCCGCTCAATTCCTGCGAAAATGTTTTCCCTCAAAATGAATCGCGAGGTGAGCTGGATATCCATGTCCATAGCTGATGAACCGTGGAATTTTTATTGCCGTTCATGGTTGAATTTAATTTTGAATTAATTAACTATTTTTTTGGTAGCCGACGGATGTGAGGGCTCGAGCTAAAGGTTAAATGTCAAGAGTTCGACGAAGGGTTGAACACAACGATCATTTATGCTAGAGCCAATTCTCTTGATTAACCAGGTGAAAATTATTAACGATTTTATCCCGATATTTCAACTTTCAATATAAAGGTAACACAAGGCGAACTGCTTTTTAAGAAAAACATGTGCCGGCTAAATATAATGCCGGCTAAAAAGTATGACCAATCCGTTAATGCAATTTTTCTTCAATTGTGGAAAGCAAAATATCCACTCCATAATGGAAATCCTGCTGCTGCTGGTTTTCCCTTGCAAGGGCTTCGTAGGATGACGACCGCCGAAGCCTTGCCTCCCCCGCTGCCGGGCACGACACACCGCCGATTGGGCCGAGCCCCGTAGTTGCCAGGACTCAAAATCTCTGTATTGTCCATCATGTAAATCTTGGGAATGATAATTGAGGTGGTTTCCCGTTGCCTTGCGTAGGGACGTAAGGAGAAGAATTGCGCTAGGCAAAGAGGCTTTCACAAGGAGGAGGGAGTTGATGACAGGGACGTTGAGTAAGGAATTTAAGAAAAGACTCGTAAAAACTTTGATATGGAACTTAGCTATGTACGGTGCGGAAACGTGGTCATTGAAGCAGGAGGATAGACGTAGATTGGAGGCTTTTGAAATGTGGGTGTGGAGAAGAATGGAGAA
Organism: Hetaerina americana; assembly: GCF_022747635.1. Classification (NCBI taxonomy): domain Eukaryota; kingdom Metazoa; phylum Arthropoda; class Insecta; order Odonata; family Calopterygidae; genus Hetaerina; species Hetaerina americana. The sequence goes on along the minus strand of NW_027287427.1, from coordinate 52,335,059 downwards.
GGTGAAATGGACAGAGAAGAAAACAAATGAGGAAGTACTTGGTATGGTGGGCGAAGAGAGGGGTTTGTTGGGAGAAATTCTATGGAGGCAGGAAAAGTGGATGAAGGGGGTGTTGACAGTCAGTGGGATGTTGAAGACTGTGATAGAAGGGAGAATGTTGGGCAAAAGAGGAAAGTGAAGGAACAGGATACGGATGTTGGACGGGATGGAGGAAGAATGTACTCAGAGATGAAGAGGGACCTGATATAGAGTAGGACGATGGATTTTGTGTTTTGTTAGGAGTAATAATAAAATGTTTGTTTGGTAGTTGTGTCCATCCAAAAACCTACCTTAACCGGTAGATTACCTTAAAAAAAATGGAAATCAATTTTAAAACAAATCGCTAAGTCTCAGGACAGATCCCACTAATGATGCTGAACATTTTAAATATCAAAATGAGCATCCCAATTCGAGATAGAAGATTCCCGTCATAACTTATTTAGGCATCATCCATAAACATCCGTGACATACAAAAGTATTTACTTTACTATGGACGCGTCACTTCATGATCTGACATTTTTTCATAAACATGACATTTCACGGCCTAATATTTCCCAGGTTATACATGAAAAATGAACATCTAATCATTACCTACTTCCCCCAAAGACGTCTCAGGGAAATCAATTTATTTCGCGCAGCAACAGTAGGACATATATGTGCGCGCCATTTTTCCTTCTCCTTTCGATAAAATAAAACCTCGGCGTGGTGAAAGGGCTCGTGCGTATTGACAACTTCTATAGCTGTGCAGGAAGGAGCAATGAGAATTGTATCTGGAAGGGTCACCTATGCCAGGAAGGTGGAATGCTTCCGAATCAGACGAAAAGTAGTCAGCGCAGCGTCAGTTCCTCAGTGAGGCAGCTGCAAAGACGTTTGACCCCGATTGGAAGACCGTTGAGTGATGGGGTCTCGTTGAAAACAGTATTGAGGGAAACCACGGAAAACCGCCCCTTTTTATCCCACAAATCTATAGTGGACACAAGTATAGAAATGAGTCCTGACAACAACGGAACTCTGACCTCTGGACCTTTTGTCGTGACCGGCAGCAGGAGAGGCAAGGCTTCCGCGGTCATCATTGCACGAAATCCTTGCAAAGCGGAATCGATAGAAGCAGCAGCGAATAAGATGACACAGAGGAGAATCAAAACTTTCCCTAAAATAGAGATGGAGTAGATATTAAGTAGTTATTGCTATTTAAATAAAAGAATACCACAGGAAAAGTAACCCTCATATCTCATATGAGTTACTTTCAGACAAGTAAGATTTAAATACGTAGATTTAACTCTACTATTAGAGTAAACTTAAGCATATCTGCGTTTTTTGAGTCAAATAACTATGATAAATGCATTATTCCAGGCGTTTTGATAGGATAAGATAGCTTTAACACTTTCAACATTGATATGAAAACGATAAAAGTTATTTCATTTACAGCTAACTTAACGCTGCACAAATAAATTCATTCAGTAACATAAATTTCTATGTTTCCTCTTTCTGTGGCATCTCTCGAGTTCGTAGATGTGCCTTTCTCATTCGATGTTTTTATTAGCCGTCGGAGAGGATTGCGGTGAGGATATTCGTCTTTTTATAAGCGAGAGAAACAAATTACCATTTTTCGAAGGAAAAAAATGATATCTGGAGACAGTTTTAATGGAGGGTAGCGAGAGAAGAATGAGCCAGATAGTGAGGTCAAGTGGGACGCACGAGATAGCGGGAAGAGCATATATATGTATTTAAATGACTTGCCTCTTTTATCTGATATCCGATCGGATATGAGATATCCCCTCGGAGAGGAAGAGATAAAAGGGCGGGGTAAAAATGGCGTGGAAACGGGGGTAGGGGTGCTTTGGAGGAAGGCGGAATGGGGAGAAAAGTGGAGGGATCAAGGGAGATGGATGAGGCAACGGTAAACGACGAAACGACGGCGGAGGCGTTCGGGATTCCCACGGAGAATATTCTCCAGAAAAATCGCGGGATGGCAGAAAAAATTGTAATGGTAAAAAAATTCTTTAACGACCATCATTCTTCGCTCATTCCGGATTGTAATCAGAAGATTACAACGGTGGGAATGGACTTTCCTTCGTAAACACCGGAAATCACTCTTTCGGGAAAATGTGTTCAGAAGGAATTCGAGGAGAACTGAATTGAGGTGAAGGATAATACCATTCAAATTTATCGTGCCCATGGAATAATGTTCCAAAACCTCTGATGGAAAAACCAACATTTAACCAGCGGATGAGGTAAATGTTACTTATTCCAAAATACACCTCTCCAGGCGGCCATAGTTCTGAGGATCCCGAAATACAAATATTCTGGATATGTAAGCAAAAGTTTCATCCAGTAGGATGAAAATAAAAACTATTGATGAGGACCAACTAACAAGAGAATGTTATGAGTACTTCACTCCATCATATTAACCTCTTTATTTGTTAGACCAGTGAGGTTTTCCAAAATATAGTATGATTCATCTTATAGTAGTAGTAGTTTTTATGGGAGGCGACCGACAGCTACGGTCATTTACGCCATTATGAATGGATGGAAAAGGAAGGGTGGAGAGAAACCCGGCGTCGGAATTAGCCTAGTCTTGTCAAAAGGCGCCAAGGGGTCCGCAGTTTAACGTCCCATTCGACGGACGACGTACTCACTCAAGAGTGCTCTCCACAAAGCATCTCAAGTAGGGATTGGAAGACAACTGAAAAATATTTGTTGTCTCCAGGATTTGAACCCGGGCCCTCTCGGTGATTCATCTTGTTCTTTCAAAATTGTTCTTTGTTCGGAGAACTTATTTCTATCTCCCAGTAGCCACCATTGCCTCGAGGTGAGCAGTAATCAAATAGGCTAGGCATTTTAGCGGAGTGATTAAATCAACAGGAATCTGCATCGAGTATTTCAAATGATACATGACGTTTTACCTTGAATAATTTTCTTCCTTAGTCACATAAACCATGAGGTAAAACAAATTAAATAAAATGGAAATTGCTTATACAGTAAAATTATCGGTTCAGCAAGCGGGAGATATTAATCAGGCGCTGCATGTGTTAATTCTCTTACTCTAGCGCGCTTATTTTTTCCAGTTATTCGTTCAATATTGCAAATTTTACCACCATTTTGCGCAACCACTGTCTGCCACAGTCAGCAATTCATGCAAGGGCAATCTAAAAAGAGAAATAAGTTGCGGGCGGGAGCATAACTATAACCACATAAACGCAATGAGGAATTTTCCGCAAGAGATTTTTTTGCATTGTCCTTTAACACGGATGGAGTAATCAAGTGTAATGTAAGGTGCTGAATTTAAACCCATCATAAAATAGAGAGCTAAGTGGAGAGTGGTTAGTGGAATATTCAGTTTCTGTCATGCTGTTTTAAAAGCAAATGAGCTTGGATCATTCAGTAGGTTTTCTCATTCTCTAATCAAATTCCAAAACATGATAGAAGACAAAAAATTTCTAGTATTATACGGAAATCATCTTGCAATTCATTTAAAATGAATGTCTATGTATGCAAACTATATTTGCTTTTAACATTATAAACGCTTGACGGAATGTTTTTTCAAGGATTCATGTGCCCTTTCCTAAAATTGAGATTGTCGTTTTATGGCATTATCAATATACATGTAATAAGTATCTGCAGTAAATAACATCTGCACTTATTTTTTAACAAAAAGAATTTTATTGCTTGTGGTTCAATGTAAAAGTCGGGTTCAGAAGGATTTATTTTAAGATTTAGAAAATTTTGCCACAGTTTTCATGAAGGTATTTTCATTTATTAGTTCTAAGGAATCGTTTCACAGTTGAAAAAAGTGCACATTATATTCCATTATACAATTCTCTCGCATTGAAATATTTTCTGCGTTACGCCAACGGACTCCCAATCAATAATTCAACTTATTCATTTTAAAATAATAAATATCTTGCTTAGTATCTGCCCGCTTCGACTCCCGGGAAATTAAAGCCGAATAGTGTTTTGTCCGGTGAAAGCGTGAGCCATCTTTTTCGGCGAATGGCAGATTCAGAATTCGATCGAAGTCGGATAAATCCACTTGCTTTGCATCTGCTCACTCACGATGGTAAAAAAAAATATATGTATATAATACATATATACGCACACACACATTTATATATATATATATATATATATATATATATATATATATATATATATATATATATATATATAACATATTGATATATATATATATGTTTATTTATAGAGATAAATATTCAAGAGAGAGGCGAAATGGCTTAAGGTTTCGTATGAATATGCGAACAGCTGGATAAAATGATTGACAAAGAGTAGGCAAAGCGTGGGTGCAAACACAACACAGGCGAGGGATGATATATGGACGATGAAATAATACACAAGCAAGGCTCGCACGCATCGTCCTCGTCCTCATCTAAATTTGTCCACCGCCCCCTTAAGATAAAGGATAATTCAATATCGAGGACTCACAACTCACCCTTTTCCCGCGTAGGGGAGTGAGTTGTCCGGACGGGGTGGAGCATCGGGTTGAGATCCGGACTGAAAGGGAGTGTGGGAGGGGGAGGCAGAGAGGGAAGAGGCATATTAAACCATGAGAGAGTGCGATGGTCGGGAGAGGGTTATGGGGAGAGAGAGAGAGAGACGGTGGGCAAAGAGTCAGAAAGGGGAGGAGAAACTTGAATCGAACTTGAGAGAGAGAATTGGAGGGGATGTGGGAGGAGGTGAGAGGGTGGTGGGTGTATCGGAAGTGACATGAGAGAGGGGGGGGGAGAAGGGGTCTCTCAGTTGTCTCTCCTCGCTGGAAGGGGAGTCGGAGGAGAGGGAGGGAGGGGTGAAAGTGATGTCGATGACGCGTAAGATCGATGGGAGAGTGGAGGCACTGAGGGAGGGGGAGTGAGAGGATGAGAGGAGAGGTGGGGAGCGGATGGGCGCGGGGGGGGAGGAAAGGAGAGGAGGGGGTAGGGTTGGGCACTGCCGTGAGGGAGGGGGGGTGGGGGACGTTGGAAAACATGGAGAAAGTCAGAAGCGAGGCGGGACACAGGTGTGGCGACACACGGACACATGGCATTAGCGGAAATCTTCCACTTGGCAATGGCAAAAGCAATTTGTAAGTCCACGTTTATTGATTCGGAAAGATAATCTGTAATATAACAAATAGCAAATCTACCAGACAGCAGAAACCAGAGTTTCAAGCAAGGGTTTTAGATACAAATCAGTGTGAGAACGATATATTTAATCAACCGTCACCCAGCTCCCGGTAATTACATGCAGTTACTAATGGCAGTTACAGCACTGAAGGTAACCATGTATTACTTTTATTAGTTTTCTTGCTACTTGTAGAAGTATTAACGAGTTAAAAATTGCCGCGAGAAGAGAGCAACGGGTATATTAGAGGAATTAGGTAGGAAATCCTTTGAATCACGATAACAGGAGATTACGACCGTGAAGTGCTCTGGTTACTCAGGGGCAATTATCATGGCACCAAATTATATAGGTAGGTTCGATCACCGGAATCAAATAAAAGAGATGGGCATTCACCGACGGATTCACCGACGCTCTTCCCTCGTACGATAGGCGATCATAAGAGAATCGATTTCTAGCGTCCGAATATATCACCTCAAAGGCTAGCATTTAGTGATTTGGTCAAACACAACGATTATTGCATGATTTATAAATACCTGTGTGTGGAAGAGTGCTTAAGTAACTCGTAAATGTGTGTTTGTACATAAATACATATATATTTTTCGTAGACGCATGGCTGGTGCCTAACACCCGCCGCCACACACCTCACGTAGTATTCTGTGAAGTTGATGCATCTGCTTTTCATGCCATTCCGATCATTAAATAACGAACTTCCTACTAAATTAGGAAAGTAATATTATAGCTTGGAAAATTGCCCCGTCAAGCAAGCTGCGAGCTTTGTGAGGCAACAAATTTTAATTAGATCATTATCTTCTGAAAATTTAGTTCGTTAATCTTCATGACGCAGAATCGTAGATACTGGCACTACAAATTTTTTTAGGGTGAAACTCGAAAAATTAGAATTTTCCTCGCGCTCTACATTCCTTTTCATTAAATATTCACAAGACGGCTTATGAAAGACATGGAATGCAAACTGCTAAGCAACTAAAAATCTAGGTTAAAGAGTGGAATCTTTTCTTTTAAGGCGGCGGTTTAATTTCCAGAGCATTCAAAATAACAGAAAAGCTGGAAAATCCTGGTGAAGAAGAATACAATATCTTGGCGTCATTTCATCACAGGTAGGCATAGACTCATTTGAAATCATACCCGGAGGAAAAGTAGGTCACGTAGAAAGGCTAAATAATTTCGGATAACTCTTGCTTGCGGTGGAAACGAGATGAAAAAACATCGGGCAGGAGATGAGGAGGAAAGCAGTAAATTATAAAATACGAAAATTCTCTTATCTTTAAAAAAAACCCTCTTCTCTATTTCTACGTGTTCCACGGCATCAATCTGAACCTCCCGCGAGTTTCCACGGCTAACTGGCATGAACAGCCTATGCTTCTAGTCGGATCGGTAAGGATGATTATTATGTGGTAATCTAGTATCTCTCCGCGATCCGCGCCAAATAAAATTTTCTACCTCGTTGATTGGAGAGCAAAATGTTTCACATCATTTAATGAAGTTCGCTCAGCATGATGTTCTAGAGGATTCGGCGCAGTTGGATAATCCGCATTGAGAAGCAGTAATATCGGAAATCTGAGTAAAAAGATCTCGTTTCCAGCCTATCCTTCCGTCGAAAATACATCCTCCAAATGAGATATACTATTTCAGAGGCAGGAAGCCCATTCTAAATTTACTAACTGCGTTGCCTCAAATTCCGTGTGCTGATTTGGTGCCCGTTGTACAGAGGGTGTAGAAAAATGACTGAAAATATTTTTTAGGAAAAATTAGTCAAAAATTAATCGAAACAACCGCAGACTTCAGACTTCTTCTTTCCTCAGCTCCGTACCGTACTCAATAGGATACTAGCCTCCTTCACTCCACTGATAAGGTAAACGTTCCTTGTTCGATTCAGTAAGATGCGCATTGACATATATATATATATATATATATATATATATATATATATATATATATATATATATATATATATATATATATATATATATATATATATATATATATATATATATATATATATATATATATACTCATATATACAGAAACATATATAAGGAAAAGGGATAGGAACACGTATAAAGGACGAACACAATAGAGGTGGGGAAGGCGGAATCGAACGGATCACAAGAGTAAAAATATTTCCTCAACCGGGACTCGAACACCGGATCTTTCCACTTGCCATTCTTCACCGATCCGGTGCTCGAGTCCCGGTTGAGGAAATATTTTTACTCTTGTGATCCGTTCGATTCCGCCTTCCCCACCTCTATTGTGTTCGTCCTTTATACGTGTTCCTATCCCTTTTCCTTATATATGTTTCTGAATATATATGAGTATTTATTCGCCGTTTGGCGGGATTTCGTGTTTGAATGTGTGTGTATATATATATATATATATATATATATTTTTTTTTTTTTTTAAGTAATCTACCGGTTAAGGTAGGTTTTTGGACTGACACAACCACCAAACAAATATTTTATTACTCCTAACAAAACACAAAATCCATCATCCTACTCTATATCAGGTCCCTCTTCATCTCTGAGTACTTTCTTCCTCCCTTCATCCCGTCCAACATCCCTATCCTGTTCCTTCCCTTTCCTCTTTTGCCCAACATTCTACCCTCTATCACAGTCTTCAACATCCCACTGCCGGTCAACACCCCCTTCATCCACTTTTCCTGCCTCCATAGGATTGCTCCCAACAAACCCCTCTCTTCGCCCACCATACCAAGTACTTCCTCATTTGTTTTCTTCTCTGTCCATTTCACCTTCTCCATTCTTCTCCACACCCACATTTCAAAAGCCTCCAGTCTACGTCTATCCTCCTGCTTCAATGACCACGTTTCCGCTCCGTACATAGCTACGCTCCATATCAAAGTTTTTACGAGTCTTTTCTTAACATCCTTACTCAAAGTCCCCGTCATCAACTCCCTCCTCCTTGTGAAAGCCTCTTTGCCTAGCGCAATTCTTCTCCTTACGTCCCTACTACTTTGACCGTGTTGGTCCAAAACACTACCGAGATACGTAAACTGGTCTACCTGCTCTAGCTTTTGCCCTCCTATTTTAATGTTAAGCTTGGCCTTTTTCTTTCTAGAAAATCGCATAACCTTTGTTTTATTAATATTGATTCTCATCCCATACCTGTCGCACTGAATTTCCAATTCACTAAGCAATGCTTGCAGCCCCTTGGCTGACTGACAAACTAAAGCTTGGTCATCAGCAAACCTAACTGATTTTACGAATTCCCCGCCCACTTTCATTCCTACCTCGAGTTCTTCCCATGCCTCTTTGATCATTTCTTCTGCGTACAGGTTGAACAGCAACGGTGATAATGGGCAACCCTGCCTTACACCCCTTCCTAACACTGCCCATCCTGACTCCCCGTTTCCCACCCGCACCTGAGCAGTCTGAGACATGTACAGGTTGCGGATTAGCCTCCTTTCCCTCCAATCTATTCCTATTTTCTGCAATATACTCATTAGTTTTTCCCAATTCACTCTATCAAACGCTTTTTCGAAATCTACGAAACAGGCAAATACCTCCTGGTTGTGTTCTATATTCCTCTCGATTAATAACCTCATTACTGCAATGGCATCACGCGTACCTCTCCCCTTCCTAAACCCAAACTGATCATCCCCTAAGTAATCATTTGCCCTACTCTCTATCCTTTTGTTTATGATCCTGAGAACAACCTTAGCTGCGTGGGATATCAAACTAATTGTCCTATAGTCCTCACATGACGTGGCCTTTACCTTTTTCGGAATAGGAACTAGAACTGATCTCACAAAGTCGTCCGGCCAGATTCCCTCCTCATAAATACTACGGATCAGCCCATATAGCCTCTTCCTCCCACATTTTCCCAAGCATTTCAAAAGTTCCACGGGAATGTTATCTACCCCCACGGCCTTATTTAGTTTCATCTCCCTTAATGCCCTTTCTATCTCATTGTCTAGTATGCCTGGACCTAAGCTATCTTCCTCTACGTCATGTTCCTTTTCAATGTCTAACTTTGTTGGTCTAAGCTCTTTACTATACAGGTCTTCTACATATTCCTTCCATCTCTCTTGGATCTTTCCTGCGTCAACTATTACCTTACCGGCCTTATCTCTAACTGCTATCGTTGATCTCCCTTTCTTACTTCCCGATAAAGATTTAACTATGCTGTAAAGCGCACCGATTTCCCCCTTCCTCTGCAGACTTTCCATATTCTCGCACTGCGTCTTCCACCATGCTTCCTTTGCTTTATTTGTTGCCCGCCTCAATTTATTGTTCAATTCTTTGTACTTCATTTTGCCTAATTCTGTATTTATATTCTTCCATTTTCGCCGCTCATCCATTTTTGTAATCATCTCATCCGTGATCCATGGTTTACGAGTCCTTTTAGCGTTAACGGTTCCAATAGTGTCTTTTGCCGCTTTAGACAACCCTTTCTTGATACATTCCCATTTTTCTTCAATAGTACTTAGCTCTTTACCGTCCTCCATGATTTTCTCTACCGCCTGTTTGTATTCCTTTCTTTTCAACCCATTTAATGCTTCTACATTCCATTTTCTAACTCGCCGCCCCTGCCTTATCTTTTTAAAACGTACGCTACATTTCATAACAACTAAATTGTGGTCTGAGTCCGCATCCGCTCCCGGGAAGCTGTGGGAATTTATCACACTGTTCCTAAACCTGTGTCTAACCAGGATATAATCTAGCTGATATCTTCCCGAGTCACCTGGCATTTTCCATGTATACCTGCGTCTTTTGTGGTGTCTGAACCAAGTGTTGGTGATAACTAACCCCTGTCTCCTGCAGAACTCAACTGCTTTCTCCCCGCGGTCATTCCTCGTGCCTAAACCGTAGTCCCCCACCTCATCACCATCTCTTCCTTCGCCTACTGTCGCATTCCAATCCCCCATCACTATCAAATGTTTCCCTGCAGGAACACATGCAATCATGTCCTCTAACTGATCGTATATCCTATCGACCTCTTCTTCCTTATGGTTGCTCGGTGGCATGTATACCTGGATAATAACTAAGTTCGTCGGTTCTGCTTTTATCTCCACTAGTAGTATTCTATCCGTTACCTGCTCTATGTTGACTACGCTTCTTCCTACCTCTTCATTTAATACTATGGCGACCCCTCGTTGGCTCTCGTCCCCACCGCTGTATATTATTCTATACTTATCACTCCAGTAATCCCCGCTATCTTTCCATCTCACCTCGCATAGACCTAAAATATCTATATTTCCCCTTTCCATCTCTCGCTTAACATTCTCCAATTTCCCCGTCCTCATCATTGTCCTAACATTCCACGTTCCTATTCTAACTAATTTGGTCTTCTTCTCCTGCGTCTTCTGTCCTGCTGCTGCTGGTTTTCCCTTGCAAGGGTTTCGTGGGATGACGACCGCGGAAGCCTTGCCTCCCCCGCTGCCGGGCACGACACACGGCCGATTGGGCCGAGCCCCGTGGTTGCCAGGACTCAAAATATCTCTATTGTCCATCACATTGTTCTTGGGAATGATAATTGAGGTGGTTTCCCGTTGCCTTCCTCAATAGTGTTTTTAACGTGACACCATCACTTACTGGCCGCCCCACTGGGGTCAGACGCCATTGCAGCCCGCCTCACTGAGGAACAGACGCTGCGTGGACTACCTTTCGTCTGGCTCCTAACCTTCGACCTATCTGGCATGGTGACCCTACCAGGAGCAATTTTTATTACTCCCGCCAGTACAGCTCTAGGGGTCATCGGAACGCACAAGCCCTTCCACCACGTCAAGGTTGTAGTCCGGGGAGGGATATATATATATATATATATAATATATTATATATATATAATATTATATATATATATATATATATATATATATATATATATATGAATATATATATAATCGGTCCACAAACTGAAAATCCTAATAAAATGATCGAACTTTAAAAATTATAAATATTGACTGAAATAGCTCACTAATACGTAAAAATATAATAATAATAATATTTGACTTTCTACACATCCGTAAGAAACTAGGCCCCAGCAGCAAGTGGTATTAACTGAATTGATTAAAAACGTGTATAATATGTGGATGTTAAAAAATAAAAATTCCAAATATTCTAATTATTTTGAAGTTTTTCATAGTTAGGATTTCAGGCTAATTCTAGTCGAAGCATCAATCAAAAATATCATCGGCATTTTTTGTAATCGATGACGTTTACAAATATTTGTATAAAAATATGACGCCTAAACGGGTTGACTATCTTAGTTGTTTAGAGTTTATGACATTAAGAGTAAATGAAAAAATATGAATTCTATTGTCTTCTTCGTCATAAAATTAACTTATTTACGATGGCACTGCAATATTTACGTGGATTACCATTTTTCCACTAAAATTACGCCAAACAAGCATCATGTCGGAAAATTTATTGATCCATAAATATTATAGATAATACAGAGTAGGCATTTATTCGTGAAAATCTCAATACATTCATTACACACTAAACTATTCACGCATAGAATTTGGAGGACAAGTAATGATCCCCATTTGCCATGGTTTTGACGCTTAGGTATCAGCATAATTTGTGAGGCAAAAAACATCTAGGATTGGTTTCATCAAGTAGACTGTACTCATTGCTGATAATTTTTTCCGAAAAACTTATTTTCGGCCGTAAAAGTTATGCTCGAAGATTTACACCAGCGTTCTCATACCAGCAGAGCATTCTGGAGTCGTAACGCGTCAGGGGGAAGTTGCCTAATGTTCTTGAAAAGAGACATAATAAACTTAACCTGTGTGAGGGTTAGTCGTATGACATGGAGGCCGCTAGAGGGGGCCTGTTTTAGACTGAAAACGGGAGTGGAACCTATTTCGGCGTCATGTTAACAGCCTTAAAGGGACGAGGCTGAAGAGGAGAGAAGGGTTGAACCAGAGTCTTCTCCGGACGTTCTGTCGTCTTTATGAGAGAGAGGAAGGAGGGGGAGGAGGAAACGGCCAAAGACATAGGGAAACGGAAGGACGATCAAACCGGCATTCGCATAAACCCCAAGGTCCTTTATCCCTCCATAAAACACCTGCCTTTTTACAACTTTGTGATTATTTTCCATAAATCTGTCTTCGTTCTCCTTGCAAACCTTTACATCTATATTTATGACGTGTCCTGCGAGTCACCATGGAGCGTTTGGCTACATATATACAGCTACAAGGTACCCTTCACGCCACCACTACAGTGTTTGAGAGGATTGTCCGACACCAGAAACTTAGTATCAATATTCAGCTTTTGCATAAATATTAGTATAAATGTAAAATATTAATGGTATTAAAAAAGGCATTGATTCTTTAACCCCCTATTTGACGGCATATAAGAGGCACCTTTTTTCTAACTAGTGATACAAAAAATCATCTTTGTCTTACACTTATGTGAAGGTTCGAACTCCATGTTAGATGCTGAAGGCTATTTTTACCCCAGATGGCCAATAATACCTGTTTCGGCTCCATTATACTTACTTATATATAATACTTATTATTCCGTTGAATAAAGTTGTAGTTGGCTTTGTTATTATTAATCTCATCGCTATTATTAGATGTGAATACCGTATTTGCTCGCTTTTGTAATACCGTAAGAGGTACGAGTGAGATATCAAATGAACTAGATCGCATTTTAGGGCAAAAAAAGAAACTTTGCATTTCCACCAAAAAATTAAATATTTCACGACCATGGTTTCGAAGCTACGCATCTAAACCATGTTCGTGCAATATTAAATCTTCATGTGGAAGTGCGAAGTTTCTTTTTTTTACCCTTATCATGAAGGAATTCCACAAAGTTAAACTTGGAACTGTTATGTTGATCGTAATTAATCTTAACTTATTATAACATAATAGCGTGTACTCTTCTTAATGAGCAAAATTATCTGTCTTAAAAAATTACCCTAATAAATGACTCTCGCTTTCGCGCAGAGTGTTAGAAGTTTTTCCTTTTGGGCGCCCCACTGAAATGAGGGTGCGTCTTGAATGTCAGTGAGTCAAATACAGGATACCATACAATATGGCAAGTGACCCTGAAAGGAATGACAGTTTCTGACAAGGTTTTTCGGGAATTGTTGTCGGTATTCTTAACCACGATTTTTTCTGTAATTATTTGTGGGAGAGAAGACAAGTATATAAAACTATCTGTAATGGAGTATCTTTGTCTTGTTTTCTATTGTGGGTGGGAGGCATCTATCGATAAAACGCGGGTTCAGAATATTTAACTCGTCGGAAATACGCTTCAAAGAGTCCTGTATTGTTTTCAACCCCGAATGCTTGCTTTTTTCATCTGTGAATCGGGGTCCATCGAACAGTTTCCTCCGATACTTTTACCATACTAATTTTCTTCCCATAACGATCTCTTTCACAAACCTAAAAACAATCTTTGAAATGTATCTAATTCCTCATTAAAGCTATCACCAAAAGTAACTCAAATTCTTGCTTCGCAATCTCCTTACTTGTAACCTAACTAATTTGAAATGAAACGTATTTACCCTTCACCCCATACATTACGTGTTCTTACGACCCGGAAAATGAAATAATGTTCTCCGAGGTGGAACCTGTATGCTCTTTTAATGAATCTCAATTCTCGAAAAGGTTTGCTCGTTGAGAGTGACACCCTAAGTGCTCGGAATCACTCCGAGTTTAATCATTCGATCCCATCTTTTTATTTTTAAGCCTCGCTTTCCATCGCTTCCGCTCCGACAGTCCGTCAAGATTTCATTTCGGATCCCCGTTCCTTCCCATCCGCGCGCGCGAGGGCTTGCGGGGTACTGCACATACGGAGAGAAAGCCTGGCTTGGCACAAAGGAGCCGCGAAGGGTGATCGATTTCTTTCGGGAGGGTAGGGATCCGGGAGGAGGTGAGCCTCTGGGCGCCAACTTTCCGACGCGACCAACCCAAAAATCCTTCTCACGCCTAGCCCTAATTCCTCTTCCCCTCGTCCCTGCTCTCGGCCACCTAACTGGCCAATTAAGGTGTTTATTAGATTAGCTCAACCCATTCGGAGAGACAGAGGGAGGAGGACGGCTTCTGTGTGGGTTGGATACGGAGCAGTGGGATGTATTTAACCCCTAAAGCAGATGGGTTATTTCTTTGAAGGGTGAAGAATGAATGGCATTCTTTTGGTGAAACAGGTATGGGGACAAATAAACAGTCGCGATAAATCTACAGTCAGACGCATCAAAATTGTATTAGCCGTAAGTTACTATCGTCATTTCAGGTAAATGCGACGATAAGCTAAAAGAACGCCGTCGTTTTCAAATGCGAAGCCTTGATCAAAACCTTTGATATTGGTATGTGGATTCCCTTCACTCGCTATCATAATATTAATATCACGTGACGCTGAGAGAAGCTAGACTTAAGAAAGATACTCAGATAATACAAGTAGTGTGACTTGGTTTTTTGAGAATTAGGATGAAATTTAAATAAGGACTGAATGTTAAAACAAAAGCCCAATCTCCAACATCAGTTTGAATCAGATCCCTAACTTGAAAATGTTAAAAGAATGTAATAACCCCATCAGATTGTGCATAGGAACATTTTATAAAGCCATTTTTTCATACACAAGAATGTCTACATCCACACAATATCTCTCTTTCTACCCCTTCGGTTTCCTGCTGGCCCCGATGGCAGCGGGATAACGTCCTCTCCGGCCAACCCAGAGGTCGCGGGTTCGATTCGCGCTTAGGTGGATTTTCCTCAACCTAGGGTTTGGGTGTATGTAATTATCTTCAACGTATTGCCTAAGGGTTAGGTGGATGAAGGGATAAGTCTCAATAATGCCCAATTAAGTCGATAAATAAATAAATAGTATCCTGTTCCTTGAGTTTCCTGCCAGATATCACTAAAATGGCACAGGGTGGCGAGATACCAGTCATGAAATCATAGGGAAATAAGGAAAGGCTGGTATTAATTTTTTGGTGCATCGCTCTGTGTTGATGAATCGTGTAGAAGGGAGAAATGATTTCTAATACCTACTTATCGGTATGGTTGTATCTTCATAGTTCATATTCCACCTACCGATGCTGTCCAAGCTTGTATTGGATTGCTGCCTCTAAATCACGCAAATATTCGTCATCCTCCGGCCCCCTTCAGCCCAAGGTGAAATTTTTTTAAATAAAAATTCTTCTCCATCTATCTCTTTGGCACGAGTCGTAGTTTCTCTCTAGTGTCTCGCTCGTATTATTTTAAAAATTATTCACGACATCTTGAACTCATCTCCTTTGTCTATCTCTCCTAAATTTCTAGGACCTGCGATTCTTTCACAGGAATTAAATTTTAAAACTCATGTTAAATAGTCATATCATTCTACTGAGATTTTACCACAACTGGGTAGGTTTTTCTCCTATCTTCCGGATATTGTCCGATTTTGCGAATATTCCTACATCACTTCTCTCTCCTTTATGTTCATCAATAAAAAGCCTTCCCACCATATCTATAGTCTGCCTCTATTTCTTTGATCTGCTAAACTCATGCTCATTACTCTTTTATACCACTCCGATTGGTCTAATTTAATAGAGTAACTCCTAATCTTTCGGTTTCTTAATACTTAAAAATTAGAACTTTCCAAATTTGCAAAACACCCCGAAAACCACCGCCGAAAGTTTGTGCGGCGAGGGTTAGTGCATAGCTATGTACATCATGCAATAATTGGTGCGTTTGATTGAGCGTTAAAGTTTTGTCTTTAAGTAAATATATTCGGGTGCTTGGGCTCAATTTTGTTATGATTGCGTATCGTTCGAGGGAAGAACGAATACTTTAAACTTTTAGTGACGTTTATATCGCTCTTATTACCATCTGTGAACGAATCTGCCATTATAATTGGTGTCAATTATGGTGTCAAAATAACTTACTCGGTTTCGCGAGAATACTCAGGTATCGTGAACTTTTCAGCCTTTTCTGTTCTCTTCGTAAATCAAGAGGCTCCAAACCTAATTTTTTCCAAATAATATGTCACGCATACTCTCTTCTGGTAGCAATTTCGTACGAATCTAGCGAATTTGCTTTGGAAAGTATCCGTTTTCGTGAATTATATTTTCCCCCTTAGATTCCGAATACTTGTCACGTGTTTCAAATGTGACCTAATTAAAGCAGCGTAGTAACACTTCTCTCTTATCTTTTCATTGCATTCTCCGAACAACCCGTTCATTAAAACCGAGCCTCTTCAAAACTGACCTCCATATTACTCTCATGCATGTACCCCATGAAAGTATGATGTCGCAGTAACACCTTAGTAATGCATCTGTTTTGAAATGCTTCATTCAATACCATCTATTTTACTAATCTATCATCTAATTTATGTATCGATTTTTTCTATTCCAGAACTTCCGTGCTATACATTCTCTTATACTTAATTATATCCTCATTCCTTACATCACTTCGCTATTAGCTCTAAATTGCTAGAGATTCGTCCGCATTCTGCTGGTGTCTTTATTTCTCTGTAAATCCATGCAAATAATCAAAGGTTGCCAACTAACGTGGAAACAGAGGTCGTTAATGTAAATAAAGTAGATTATGGGCCCTGTAACACTTCCCTGAGGAACCCTTTACGTAATCCCCATCGATGAATACTTTTTGTGTCCGGTTAGATAATATCCCTTATCCAGTTGGTCATTTTATCATTAATACCATTTCTCAGTTTGCGTATCAAATTTCATTAGGAAAACTGTCGAAGAATTTCTTGAAATTAAAAAATTAAGCAACCACTTTTGTGTCTCCTTCTAAGATTTCGGGATATCATGAATGCGTAATTCCTATCGTAGGCATCGAAACGCGTAAGCCTTACCAGCGCAATATCAAAGTTGGTGGTCCATTGAAAAGGAAACGGCTGACAAGGCAAAATTAAAAGGACTAAAATAAAATAACAAATTGATGAATGCATCTTGCTCGGACGAAATAATATTTCTACTTTTTAGGTTCAGCTTCGGAGGGTCCTCATGAAGGTCATTCAGGGAGCGAGCCTTCTGCCCACACCACCGCTTTCCTTCCTACGAGTCGGTGCGGCGGTTATGAAAATGTGGAAGGGAATCGTTCGAGCGATTTCGGCATCTCCCAGCGATCTTCTTTAAGAGGACCCGTTCGGCATCCTTTTTATCATTTGGAGAGGGTGAGATAGGATGGAATATTTTCCTTTAGCAAGCATCGCTCGGGGATGCGACGCTTTCAGGGTTCGCTGGCTGAAAAGAAGGGCCGCTTTAATTAAATCAATACATGCACTTTAATTTCCTTTATGCTCCTTTTAAGTCTTAAGCTTGCACCTCACTCGAGGTGGGAATGACGTGGGAAATACGAGCTGTCGTAGCTGTCCGTTCGGGGATATATTTAGGCCGTCCACTTAAGCGCAGTCAGGACGCTCCCATCAAGATTAATTCCATCTGAGGTAACCATAACATTTAGTTTAGAATCAATCAGAAGACAGGTACCTCTCCCATAAATATATTGCAGAGTTTCAAAGTATTCGCAACCAATTTTGTTTCGATACCCATTTCAAAATGATCTCTTTGTCGTGTTCTAAGGATCAGTATCATGTAAATATGCTTTGGGTGTCATGGTAATTCATTCAAATCCTAAAATTAGGAGAAGTTCATTTCCAGTAATTCAATCACCTTTCTGCTATGTGAACAAGGAAGTATGCTGCGCCTATTTCGCTTTGACAAAGTCCGGTGCGCGAATGAAATATGTGCATTATTACACAGCGGAGTAGTGAAAAGTTTCAATACTACGATAAGTTGAAGGGCATAAGGAACTTTCATCTAAAAACAATACCCTATTAATGGAATTTAATTTTATCAATAAAGTCTTTTCATGAAAGCCTCAATTGAAGTTTTCAGATTAAAATTTACTGTTATTTTATGAACAAGAACAAAAATGAGTTCATTTTTAATTAAAATTTTGAGGAACGAATTATGAAGAAAAGACAAAATTATTTCTAGCCTCGTAGCATTGACTCATACTACACCAAATAGCCGAAATTTTTCAAGAAAATCATTAACCCACATAAACATTTCCGTTAAAGAAGTTGCTTTTTGTGCGCTGTTCTGCAGTACATCTGCAATGTACTCAGAAAGGTACATTGAAAAGTGAAATAATATCATCTCCAGGTTATCAAAAAAAATGATTTGTTATAGATCAATAGTATTTGTTTATGTAATTTATTTTCTTACGGCAGTGAGATATTTCTTCCGTGCACGTGATATCCAGCCCGTACATCTAATGAATTGAGAAAAAAGTTGAATGGAGCGAATGAGGTGGAGTTAATCGATGTTTTACGAAATACGGATTTTTTTTAGCGATCACATTTTTGGCTCAACTGTAACGCTAATCTAGGAAGCCAAAAAGGATCATTAGTCAATGAGAAGTGAAGGGAAGAGGCGGGAACATTTTTATCTAAAAAATGTCACCCGTTCTCAACTCACTAAATGTCTTTTAAAAAATCCGTATTCCACTCTATATAGTTCATTAATATCCCCAAAAAATAATTCTACCCCCTCTTTTTGTCGTCATGGGTGGAAAAACATTAAGCGAGCTATTTGAACGACTAATATTCGGTTGATAGCTATTGATTAAACGCTGGATGTGAAACGACCAAGATGACGTGCGATAAAAATATCCTGATATCAAGTATGCATCCATTTTTCGGCGCTAGCACCTATCAGGTAAAATTCAAATGCTTCAAGCTTAACTTCGTGACAGTTTTGAGTGTTCATATTAAAACACAGATACAATGGCACACTTACATAGATGTTAGGAAAAGTTTTGGATATAAAATCTCTTGGATTAGCATTACAAATAGACAACTGCTTGTGATGTGTGGAAAAATGCTACTCTATCTGTGTTTTAATACGAACATTATAAGGCTTTCGAATTTGTGGCGATTAAATTGTACCCGACTGACTTTTCGCAGAGACCAAAATAGCTCTTAGATTTAATCTTTCTTTAACGTCACCGACCTCGCCTTACAAAACGGTAATACGACAATTTTTTCACAGAAGCTATATTCTCGGACTGCCATGTGCACGTAAATATGGTTCTATAAACCTCACTGAGATATGAGTTAGCCTCTCATGTGCCCAGGTCGTGGATACTGGGACAGCGAATATTTTATTTTCTCGTGAGATGCTGATCTAATCATCACGAGAACTTCTTTTACTCTAGACTTATCTTCCACATATTATAGCATTTAAAATTTCAAAAACCGAAATATAGGAGGTACTTATACTGTAGACGTTTCTGAAATGTGATTTTCAGTCGTCGCTTTCACGGCATTGAATAAAGGTGAACATCCACCAAACATTTGTTTAATTTCTCAGCTGATAATGGCAAAAATTGTATAACGGTTAGGTTTACACCCATACGTATGGTAAGAGGAAGGCAGCTTTGCGCCTTCCTTTGCATTGTTATTTTAGATACTCGAAAAGGAGTTCTCAGATATATACTGCTGTTACTCATAATTTATGCCCTATATATTTATAAAATCAAAAGTAAATTAATAATACCGCTTTACAGAATTAGTAAAAAATACTTTGTTACGGTTTGAGATGAGAATATGAGGAAAACTTGAAAAAATAAAAAGATAGATGATATGAGTGGCCACGGTTGAGCCACCACAGGAAATTAATCTTTACCAGGGACTCAGCGTCATTATTTAGCATGTGCGAATATTTTTGATACCACACATGAATTGTTAAACGGGAGATCGATCTCTGGCGCCACAGTAAAGAAATTAAAGAATTTCGATCATTTTTATTACTACAATCATCGTAACTCCAATTAATTTAACATTTTATAATTCACTGACTGTCGATTTCAAAAACAATTTCAAATGAAACAATTATATTTTTTTATCGGGGGAAATGGCAATTTGAATACGAAACCACCAGCATAAATTTTTTTAATTCACCATCGCGAAAGAAATGATCTTACGAATGAATTATTCATTTGGAACCGAGCGTTCGGTCGGAATATCTTCTACCCTAACATTATTGAAGATATTTTTTTGTTACTTAGCCAATCCACCGTCGATCAATCCATTCGCCCTGCGCCAGCCCTCCTGGTTCAATATCTGCCGATCGGAGAGCTGAATCAATCGTGACTTCCGCCGATGAATCACGAATGGCCATTTCGGCTTGGCACAATCCACCATAGAGGTGCTCCCACTCTGTGGGGGCATCTCCTCCCCCTTCACTTCATCCCCCAACCCGTGACCCCTTGGCATCTTTCAACCTGTTCATCACCTCCTCTAACCCCTTCCACTCCCCTACCCCCCCAGTATTCACCTGTGCCCTCCCCATCCGGTCCCCCATTTTGCACTCACCGTCCAACAGCGTGGCGGGAGTTGGGCACAAGGCCCATTCGTCTCCTCATCCTCTTTCAACCACATGGACGTATGGGCGTTCGATATCGATATAAGAACATCGACGGAATAACAATACTTTTTTATTAGAGCCTACAATAAGTAGACATGCGTAACGTAGTATTTTCAATGTAGATACCGTGGTGCAAGTAAATGTTTATGTAAAATAATTCCATCGTCTTAGGATATCATATTATATAAAACTCCTTTAGAAACTATAATGATGTATACATTTGATGCAACACATAAGTATCATCAAATGATGTTGATGCGTTCCTCGAGTTGAATCATCCTTTTGTTAGCAGGGTACCATGCATAGGTAACTAGGAATAAATAGGAATTCGATATTTTGGAGAACAGTTGATTTTCGTGCAATGGCGGAGGCAAAATCAGTGATCCGATATGACGCAAACGAGCTTTTTTAACCTGCTTTTACTGTTTAAATATTCTTTACTTAGATTATACTCTTCAAGGCACCGGCATGGTTTGCAGCAGTGGATGAATCAACAACAGGAATGCATAGTACGCAAAGAGTCCCAGTTGGATGGTATCAAAACTTCAGAAGAACAGAATTCGGTTGCGTACTTTTCAGGTTTACAAAAAAACTTATGGCTAGGCTGCAATAATCAAAGGTTCTTGGAATGATGTTAAGTCATGAGACATCCTCAAATTTTACTTCATACATATAGTCATCCGTTTCATTTTCGGGGATAATTTTCATTTTTATAGCCTGCATACTCGTAGCCATTCCATTTCGCGATGGGAAAACTCAAGTCAGTTTCAATTTATGTTCGAAAAGGAAAATTATTCCCTTTTACCAGCTTCCTCCACATTAATCTTTAATCAAATGCTTATTCTCGTCTCTTTCATATTCAAATATAGTTACTATATGTGCTCTTATGAGCCTGAGGCATGTAGCATTGCTTCTGTTAGAAATCTCTTCGACCAAATCCATCCATGAATTCATCATCAACCATTTATTCTGTTCAAATATGCATATCTGTTTGCCTAAGTTGGTCTGCATATCTCGGGTGGAATCACCACTAGTCACACACCATAGTGGCATAATTGAGGCGTGAACGAAGATGAACTTGAACAAACCAGGGTAGGAGACTTTTTTCATACTAGTGCATTCGACCCACATTCTCTCATTAACCACTCATTCCTCAGTCAATCCCTCCAAATTTTGGAAGAAGTACTCCATTACCTTTGGCCTTTTCAACAGTGTACGTAAATGTATACCCTATCATATCTAAGTTTAATTATTATTAGTAGAGAAGGTTTTCTTCTAGTATTTGACGTTAAACTGTGTTTTTTATAAGAGGCAAAGAACTGTATCGTTGTTCAGTTTATGTCTTGTGTCCAGCATTCTTCCTTTCCCCATATGACAGCCCTTCGTCGTATTCTTCGATATTAAGGTTACTTTTATCAACCTTCACAGGTCTCGCATCAAACGATCTCCGAATTTTCCTTAAACTCTACCTTAAAATACCAAGTTTCCGTGGAATATCGTCGTAAATATTAAATCGGCGTATATCAAGTATGCGAAACAATGTGGACTAAATCGAGAAATTGTTTTAGGTTGTAAAAGCGTCCATAAGTCAAACTCGTGAAACGAGAAATCCAGGGCGCACTAATATTTAGAATGACTTAAATCATCCTATAAGACCCAAATCTTAAACCATCCTTGTAGATATAAAGTTTAGGAACATCAATATCAACAATGCACTCGTGTCATATAGGAACATCAAAAATATTTTTTCATCATCGTAAACAAACATCGTAGGCGGCGATTACACATAGGAGGTTATTTTCATGGGCGTCACCTTGACGGTGGAATTTTACATGTAACATATAAAAT
The DNA here is from genome assembly GCF_022747635.1 of Hetaerina americana. NCBI lineage: Eukaryota > Metazoa > Arthropoda > Insecta > Odonata > Calopterygidae > Hetaerina > Hetaerina americana. Next base: position 52,312,691 of record NW_027287427.1, on the reverse strand, counting down.
ACCATACTCTATCGATCATTCACGGGTTCGATAAACGAATGGATGTGCCACCATCTGCGTTGATATACGAGCCAGTTTGATTATTTCGACCAAATATTTCGTTACTTCAAGCATTTTATAAATTATTAGTTTATTCGGCTTGTAATTAATATTTCACTTAATTCTCAAAAAACCTCTCCTTCTGGTAACAGCTACGCTGCCACTGTAAGTAACTCCGACCTCAATAATTTTGAGCATTCAGGCACGGTTCATTTTCTCAATTCTGCTGATATGATATTCGATTCGACATAAATCTATCGTTAACGAGTCAAATCCTTACTGTAATATTTGTTTTAAATGTGGAATAGAATCATATCGATTATTAGCGCAGAGAATTTCTTCATTTATCGAATTTATGTACATGTATCGGCATCGATTCACTATAGCCGTAGCCGAAGAGCTCAGACCCACGGGAGACGACGAGTGAGGAAAGGTCTTGGCTGTCCCCCGGTGCGAATGGATAATGGACTCCTTTAGGAATTCATTCCTTTCAGCAAGAGAGCAGTCGGTGGCATTTCCGTGGGAGCAGGGAAGGGTTGATAGAGAGAGGGGAGAGGAGATAGGGAGAGAGGGGAGAGTAGGAGCGAGAGAGGAGGGCGCATCGATGGAGCGCTCCCATATATACATGCAAGGGCCAAACCCACTTGCCTACGCACGGAATCGCGGGAGCATATGTGTGTTCACGCTGGAGCGCTCGCTATTTCGGCTTTTTACATTTCTCTCGCTGTCTCCCTCTCCCTTTCCCTCCATCCTGAATCCGTGCCTGCAGAAATCATTGATTCTCCCGCGCATTCCAAAAATAGAATCATTCCACGAGACTACAGACTCCCATTTTAGTCGAGATCCCATCCTCGCTAAAAAAAACAAAATATAGAGACCGGTGATATCTGGCTCCTTCTACTTTGGAGTAAAACGAGATTAATCTCAATTTTTATGCCGGAGATGAGTAGAAGTTAAGGAAAAGATAAAATTATGACTTAATCTCTCACATCAATTAAAATCTGGCCTAATTCCTCGTGTTAAGAATTAGGCCCTTGGTACAAGTTCATGACAATATCATTACTGGAAAATCTTAAGTAAGTAAAGAACTGACAGGTTTATGTTTACCTTTCGGTGAACGATAAAGGATGATAAAATTTGACATCAAAGTATCCATGGAGATTTTTTTTTCGAATTTGTGACTACATGTTGTAGTCATTACCCCAGCTAAGACTGTATTTTAATCACTAGTAACAGCTCGTCTCGCTCTTGAAACTTAGACATTTTAGTTCGAAAAAAGTTGTTCCTAATAGTTATTTGCTTGCTATTATTTCATTCCTTGAATGATATGGTGGGATTCCGGAATCAGACATGCAATATATTACATGTTACTTATCCTAATCGGGGGAAGCGGCAGGCCAATGGGTGGCGAGTTGAACTGCTCCCCGGATTGGATTCTCAGGGAGGCCTCATGGAACCCCCAGCTTCACCCAGCTGTGTGACATTTCGGGTAACAGACCCTTCTGGGAAAACATTGATGGCACAGGGAAGGGAACTGGGCCCACTACATTAATGTTTGAATTTCAAACGCCCTTGGGCTGAGTACTTGTTGGGTTCTACTCTCACCTATCATACCAACCTTTCGGTTGAGAAATGTGGTTATCGGTTACCCTACGTATATATATCCTACAGGGTCTATCACAAAAATTAGTATCCATTTTTCCATAGTCTTTATGGACCCAAAAGCGTTATCCAAAAAGAGTTTGTGCCTCAGGGACGGACAGTGAACATTAAATTTTACGTGGGTATGCTCGCAAGGCTGAGGAAAAGAGTGCGTGCCAGGAAGATCTTTGCCAACTGGACCACGACAATACGCCATACCATACCACCTTCTTCGTGATTGAGCAGCGGGCCAAGCACAGGGTGGCATCGTTGCCCCAGATCCCATACAGACCCTATGTGGCACCACCGGACTTCTATTTGCTCCCTAGAATAAAAAGGAGTTTGAAGGGCAAACATTTTGGAACGATGGATGATATCAAATAAGCCGTGACGAGGTGTCTAAACGAGGTTCCCATCGACGCTTTCCTGGAAGCTTACAGCAACTGGCAGAGGTGTTGGCATCGCTGGGTCGATGCACAAGGGTGCTCTTTAAAAGAATTTTAGTAATTCGTACTTTGATTTGCAATAATTTTTCCCAGATTTATTCTACTTATTTTGGGACGGATCATGCATATCTTCAGTTGCTGATGGAGACGCAATGCAATCCATGGAAACAACGCATATTAACAGCTTATATCCACCAATGTAAAAGTTTAAAATAGTGAACTTTTCATACAGGGTATGACGCAGATGTAAAGTATAGTAAAATAGTTTAAGCGTAGGCCATATTATCAAGTATTCGGGTGTACATGGTCTGGTGGCTGTGATATACAGAATGCCACATCTTGTTGAGTCTACGCCTACAAGTTGTACACATACACAATATCTTCCAAGCCGCCGCAAGGGCATGCGGCGGGGGGAGTTTGGACACCGCTCGTAAAATTGGACTGGAGCCTGATCATTGGGAAATTTACCCTAAAGCGGCATAGTTTCATCCGTGAATTCCTTGCAGACGTGTGTGTATGTATATATATATATATATATATATATATATATATATATATATATATATATATATATATACACATATATACATATACATATATATACATATATATATATTAATAAAGTATTTTCTTCTCCCTCTTCGTGCTTCTTTTTCCTATCTACCTTGATGCCTCCTATTTCGGGGGATGATCTGAATCGCTCGACCCCGCATAACGACGAACGTCACAAACCACGGCCGTAAAAACCGTCCAATTCTCATTCCGTGACGTGGGAATTCTAATGAGGTAGCGCCATTTACGAAATAAACCTATCAAGTTAATAAAAAAGGGTGCAGAAGGATGAAGATAATAATGGGTGAATTTTCAAACCTAAATCCGTAGTCACCTGAAAGGTTCCCCTCTTAAGTGCGCGTTTGGATTGAGAACGACCGGGTGAATGCCCATTTTGAAGGATTTATCGCGTGAGAGAAAAACCAAGGCAATGATATAAATACACAGCAATTCTTGCAAGTAAAGAGTTTCACGAAAGCGTTCATAAAAAAATCTCTTGTTGCTCTCGAAAGTTACACGTCGATGGACGAAGCCCTTTAATATTTGGAAATTACATCCATATCGCGAATCTTTTATTCTCGATCCGATCGGAAAATAGAGAATGCGCTAGACGTACCTTTACAAGTTACCCTGAGAGAAACCACTAGGATTTGTAGCATGATGGATCCCATACCAGGTAAAACATCAAAATTAAGTGCGACTAAAGTGTTGGTTACAAATAGGTTTGTAAAATATTTGTTAAATTGGAAATACTTTTATCGCAGCTTCGTGATCTACGGTATCTCAGGGTAATATACATTCCAACGCATGAAAGACGAGCTGTCAGAGAGAAGGATAATAAATTAAGGGTTATATAAAATAAAGACGACATAGTTAACTAGTTACAATAACTTTTCCCTGACGTTGTCATTTGCAATTATGCTGATTCTAAACGTATATCCATGATCCATCCCACCTCAGTGCAATGAGGCTAGAAATATGTACATTTTAGCATCTTTACAGAAGAGACCTGCTTCCAATTTCTATAAAAGATTTATAGCTAGTTTTATATACAGAACTAAGTTTATCATAACGACGTTTCACATATCTAGCTACGCCACGCTCCATATGACCTAATTTGGTAAACAAACCGACTCAGTAAGGATCCCTTACATTAGCAGCATATACTAAATTAGACCTAACTATCAAACCATCGCATCATAGCATCGTTCTTCTATACCTTTACTTATTTAATATATTTTTATTTATTTTTAATAAACGGTTTTCTATTTTTTGCTAAGTTGTCCACAAATTAACTATGTCAGAAATTAATGTTTCCCCCAAGAGAGGCCAAAATCTAATAATTTAATTGAGTATTTTCTTCCGATACCAATTATTAACCTCGGGAAAATCGATAAAACTTCAGATATGAAAAAAACAGTCTCTAAATGCCTTTCTCCAATCCAGTGTAAAATCTTCCCCTGATCGGAGAATATTAATCCGGCCCTGGAAGCACTGCACCGAAAATTTCATCTAGTACTAAGAACTTTAAACAACGCATGCTGCCCCTCAAAGAAAATGACCTTGCCATGACTGAATGATTGATCCAGGAGTGGTTTGTCCTTTTAATCCTTAAACTGTCCCACCCATCAGGTAAAGTCGCCTTACCTCTGCGGCCTTTTTGACCTGTCGTCCAGGTGAAACAAACGTGTTTCTCCCCTTTTCTTACCCTTGCTTTGTGTATTGAGTCTCCACACAAGCACCCACGCACCTTGCACGCAACTGTTAGCGTGCCATGGTGACGCCAGAGCCAGCCCCCTTGCACGCGAGTGGTCGCCACGGGAAACCTACCATCATTTGCGTCACAGTTTTTCACCCTGAGAGTCGTAAGGGTTGGGCACGCCAATTTACACGTTTCACGCACATGGGAAGGACTTATGTTTTGCAGTCTTTCCTCCCGTCCCATTTTCGTAGCAACTAAGACGTCCACGATGATGAATGTTGATCTCTTGATGTGGTCGTAACATCAAGAAAAATTCTCAGAAATATGAGTTAATTATTTGTTTTCTACTAAGACGACACATTATTTAGAATTTAGAAGAGGCAATGAACAACCGGGTTTATTAGCGACACCAAGGGAATTATTATGCGTCCCTATAACAGTGGCAGATCGGACCACAGGTTTAAAATAAAGAGATATACATCCACTTCAGTCGAAATCAATTGCTTGTTATTCCCTCGCACTGTATATAGCCATTACAGAATCAGACGTAACCACTCCTGATATCTGAAAAAAAACTAAACTGCAAATATTTATCTCGAAAACATATGCTTTTGAATGATTTAGAAAGGTATAAATGGGTACAAGTGTGCGTGCGTTTATGTATGAGCAAAAATATATATATATATATATATATAATATATATAATATATATATAAAATAATATATATATTATATATATATATATATACATTTCGTATATATATATATATATATATATACGAAATATATATAATACGTATATATATATATATATGTACATTTCGTAAATATATATATATATATATATATATATATATACGAAATACATATTTCTCGTACGAAAATCAACAGTTAATGTACATAATAAAAAATTCATAAATAAAGGAAGAGAAGGATGGGACTCCTTTCATCTCTGCCTTGAGGAAGGCGACTTGACCATCGAAAATTCGAAAACGTGTGTTTCTTTTCTATTTTGTGTGTTTTTATTTTATTCGCAAGTGGTCACTTAGTATACATTATATATATGTATATGTATGCATGGTATGAATGTATTCAAACACGAAATCCGCGAAAGCAGTATCCTGATTCTAACTTAGAGTTAATGTAGAGAGCACTTCAAGTGGAAGTCGTTGTACGAAACAAATGATCTTAGCTGTCGGTCGCTTTCCCAAATAACTACTTAACCATTAGTCTGTCTTTCAAATATATATGCGGATAGATAAGTCTTCTGAAATGAAATACCGCATATTTGTTTTTATGCCTTTTGTTAGTAGAATAAATTATAGGAGCACATAGCCTAGTTTTGAGTCATTATTACATTTCGCTTGGTATTTTAACCACTAATGGCAGCCGGTATCGCATGCATACAGTATTAGTTTAAGCTTTAATACTCTAGTACACGACACGAACATCATTTAATTACTCTGTTTAGTTACATTTAATTAATTTATGTAACTAATCAATTAGTCTGTAGGAATTTAAAAAAACGCAGTATTCGACCCAAATGTTTGTTTAATCAGTAACCTTTCATCATAATGCAAAATAAACCGGGGCAATCCGCAATGGAATGACGTCGTGTCTAACACCATAGCTTGCATGGTACAATGTACGCATAAATGAAGACCTTAAGCTGCCATAGTATTCATTTTCTTGAAACACACATATTTTTATTTCCATTCAGCCACTGTCTATGGATAATCTCTCTATACTCTCATTAGAAATATTAAAATAGACGCATTTATTAATAACTCAAGTCCATTGCGACTATAAAGGTCTGGATTCCACTAAAATAACAATGGGTCAGAACAGTGTATTGCAGCTCAGTATATTCTTTATATAATGAGCGTATAAAGCATTAAGCATTCAATACACCATTACCTATTCCACATAAACCATGAACCCCCCAAATCCGAAGTGCGACGCCGGACTTTCCCAGTCCTCACGACGGGAAGGGCGTGTGATGACTAATTTTCAAAGTCCTTAGGATATGATCTAGTATTCAAACTTGCTGAGGAAAAAATTATGGATAAATTCCGATTCCGAAATTGTGAAGATGGATTTTGCGGAGCAAATGAAAAGACGCCTGTGACACCATAAAATTCCGATTGCCCATCGCTGCTTCGAGATATTCCAGGAAGTTATGCCGCCGTCGTAATAGGAGGCTACTTGAAACGGCTTTAAAGGTTGGCAGCAATAAACGCTACGGCTCTTTGTATGGCTTGAATGTCCCGAAGTAACAAAGTGATAATTACCGCAAAACTATGTTCTACTCGACCGTTTATTAAGAGGATTATTTGAATCCATTCTGAGGAAAACGATATTACTATTAATAGATCAATATGTAGGGTTAATTTTGAATGTAAACAAGAGTGAACATCGGTACATTTTTAAGCCTCGCCTAAGGAACCAGTAATTGGAACACCCCTTCCTCTCAAATTCAAGGAAATTTGAAGATTTATTTATTGAATATTAATTTTGATGCAGAACACATTGAGCGAGAGAATTATCTCAAGATAAGGCAATTACTCCGGCGTCAAAATGTACAAATATTCAAATAAATAGGTACTCAATTGAATTCAGTTCACTATAAACTAGTACGTCCAATAATTTCAAATTTTATTGACAATTAAAAACAATGCAAACTTAATAAAATGAAAGCAGCATCTAACAATATGCATATTTTATTCTCCTGCTTAATCATTTTCCTGAAGTACTTATTCAAGTAGCTTATAGATTTCCATGTCTCAGGACTTAAAGTATTGATGAAAAAAATTAGTCTTCATCGAAACTAATACCGAAATTGCAATTTTAATGCTTAAAAATTCATAGATATTTTTTTATTCTTTACAGTGGACGGATTTTGAACACACTCCAAATCGTCTTTCATTAACAATAACAATGCTGTCAGGTCACCGCGTTAATGTATCATTCTCACACAAAACGTCAGGATACTTAGATGTCATGATTCCAAAATTTCGTTCCTGTCAATATTTATCAATATCGATATCTATTGAATAACCTCCCGGGCATCGAACTTTTTCTAATGTAATGTTTTCACCATAGGATATGTTTCAACACCACCGAATTTTCGCACAAATACAATTCTTTGAAATTATAATCTTCCGGTAAAAAAGGTGTCCTATCATCTATGAAATAAACGGCAATTCACCTCAATGGAATAGTCAGAACACCAACACAAATAATAGCTCATTCAGGAATTTGGATATATATTGGCTAATACACAAAAACACTATCGCAACTGCACACATACATGCCCATAAAAGTCATGCAATAATTGGTGAATTATATTAGAAAGAGTTTAATCCTTAAGTTAATGAACTCGGGTTCTGGGGTTCGATTTTGCTATGATTGCGTATCGTGCGAGAAGAATCGAGTACTTGAATCGGTCGGTAGCGACGTCTATCTCTCTTATTTTATCTCAGTGGTCGAAAATAAAAATACATGCATAACTGGGGCCATAGCAATTGCCTTGGTGTCGCAAGATAAGTCAGGCGACCTGTACCTTTCTCAAAGTTTAATCTCACCTGCTCTCTTTTGGAATCAAAAATCTCCCAGCCTAATTCCAACATTCCCACCACGCTTAGCCATTTGCGTAACAATAATTAATTAGTCTAGCGTATTTTATAATTCTTCAATAACTTTTTCTCCAAGGAACCCAAATACTTGCCGTGAATGCTTAATGTAGTCTAACCAAAAATAGATAAAATATTTCCCTTGACTTTTCATTACATTTTCCCACATCCCGTAAAATTAAATCAATTCTTTTTAAAGGCTTACTCACACATTCTTCTAATGTGTTCACTTCAAGAAAGGTTTCTCGCCTAAAACAATTTGAGGGCAGTGACCCTTACATAAATTATAAAATAGACGAGGAGAACACGCATGCGTGCACACGCATACACATGTTAGCGCCAATCCCTGTTTAAAACAAGAATCAATTCTCCAGACCGCACAGTGACGATGTTGCAAGAATCTGATGCTGCAAGCCTCTAGTGCAATCACACCTTGGTGGTGGTTTGCGGAATACTATGTAGATATGGATTCTGGCGGCGGGTTTCTGTCCAACTTTCCCCTGAAAATCCTACATCTATAAAATTACTCACATATACCGAAAATCGAAAATTACCTCAGCTTTGGGTCGCCTCCCTTATTTTATTTTTATTAGGTAATATACCGGTTAAGGTAGGTTTTTGGATGGACAAAGCTACTAAATAAATATTTTGTGATTCCTAACAAAATACAAAATCCAGTATCCTACTCTACAACAGGTCCCTCTTCACCTCTGAGTACTTTCTTCCTCCCTTCATCCCGCCCAACATCCCTATCATGCTCCTTCCCTTTCCTCGTTTGCCTAATATTCTCCCCTCAATTACAGTCTTTAACATCCAACTGCCGGTCAAAACCCTCTTCATCCAATTTTCCTGCCTCCATAGGATTTCTCCCAACAAACCCCTCTCTTCGCTCACCATACCAAGTATTCCTCATTTGTTTTCTTCTCGGTCCATTTCACCTTCTCCATTCTTCTCCACACCCACATTTCAAAAGCCTCCAATCTACGTCTATCCTCCTGCTTCAATGACCACTTTTCCGCGCCGTACATAGCTACGCTCCATTTACTACTATTTATAAATTATTTTTTACCATTATAAATTACTGCCAAGAAAAAGTCAAATGCAAATAAGGAACATATAGGAACAATGCTTATCGGATAAATAATCTCCTCATATCTTTCGAGTGTCCAACCCTAAATCTTCTATACTTTTTTAGGTAATTAATTATAAGCCTTCTATTGCTTTAACCATCTACGATTTTTATAGATCATGGTCTCAATTACATCCCGGGAAATTGGCAAAGTGCTCATGAAAATCCCGTCTGGATCTTATTCAATTCGGATTTTGGACGCGGAAGATCGCGGTAACGGAGTAAAGAGAAATAAAAGCGATGGAGATGTGTACTTACATAAGCACGATTGTTATTAAACAATTGAATCGAGCCCTAGATCAAGAAATTCAATCAGAATTGCGTCTAGCTATCTAGACAATGGCCTCGAATAAAATATTCAGAGTCGGTTTCATTTAATACATTCGAGTACCAGCAAAAAAATACGCATGAAAAATTAGCGAGTGCTCATCAATTTCCACAATGCTACTTGAATGGTACTTCGTTAAAATTTGCGAAAAATGATTCAGAAGATATCGTCAAAAATAACCTCTTGGCTCCCTGACCCGAGAAAAGGATTGTCTTCGCGTTTCCTGCTAGCGTTTTCCAGAAATATTTTATCAAATTTTCAAACTTGGTTGTTTTTTCCCCAATAAACGATGAACACAAAATATCCCTCCAAAGTAAACAGGACACGTTGTCGTCACCGGGCGCGTAAATTATTCAGGAAAATTATTGGGAAAATTAAAAATACATTGCATTGTTTTTGTTCATGCCTTTATTTTCTCCGCTTCTACGCAAATGATGTTTACTAGTGTTCGTGTCGTAACTTCCTTTTTAATGTAGAACGGAAGGAACTAGAGACGTCCTTGCATTTGTAAACTGTTGACAAGATGGCTAAGCCGGCGTGTGAAGTCACGATAGTCTCTCAACAATTGTCCCCAGACGCAAGTAATTTATCACTCACCCGCCATAAATTCTCTGCAAATTTTCAAGAATAGGAGCGCAACTTCAGCTGAGGCCCAAAATTATGGGTCTGAATTGAATTACGACTGAAAAAAGCTCATCACTATCGTTATGTAACAAACGATCAATAGAGAGACGCTGTTTACACGCCGAGGAAGAGAGCGGGTTGGCCACGTCGTGTCTAGTTTCTCAATGCTCTACAGCAAAAATCAACGAAAGACATGTGTTTAATGTTAAGGGTAAACCTGTGGCAGCTACGTTTAAAAACACCGTTTGAAAATCGCTGCTCTAAAAGTGTAAAGAATGGGTTGATGTATTGTAGCTTTTGAGGCTTAGACGCTCGTCCGATCCAGTCAAAGTGGCTTAGCCATAAAACGCTCACACAGCTAAACGCTTTCACTGCAGTGAGAAAGTGATTCAATCTTTTTTTATAATGTGAAAATGGCACGCACTTTCAAGGCTTGCAGCAGAATTACCTGATAAGTCCTTGGGATATGGCAACCGCGTGACCTTTACGTACTCCCCAAACTGTATCTGGTATCGTGCCTTGTATGTATATGTATTTCAGAGGAGTTAGGATAAAATCAAATCATAGTTGGAATACTAAATGACGAAATGGTAAGACGGAATGATAGAGTACCATGGTTTATTTCAAGGTCCTTTGATGATATGCTCATAAAACAAACATAAGGGAAAGTTATTTGGTTTGTAATGACTTCTTGAACCGACGGATTTTTATTTCCGAGATAGACCTTCGCATAAGTTTTGCCTTGTCCAGATTTTTCCAAATAAGCTACGGTTTAAAAAAAATTATTAATAGTGAAGCTTGACATAATTAATTTCTTCGTCAACATATCCATTCCCTTCACGAAACTACAGATGGAGGAAATATTATTTATGAAGATTCACAATACCACAATCGCTAAACAATTTATCGAACAACTATATAAATTAGTTACAATTGGGGAGGAATAGGGATATGTACACAAGCATATATTATACTTTTATGAGCTTAAATTTAACTAAATAATTCAGAATTATTGAGTTATGAGGGGGAGAAGGAAGATTGTTATTCCCAATGAAAATTCCACTCCACATGAGTTTTTTATTTGAACGACATATGCTTATATATTGTTTGCTATTTTCGGGTCTTCCTCTATACCTATTTTAATTGTGTCTCTCTTGATTTAATTATTATGCAAACGCTATCTACTATTCACCTCCAAGTTTTCATTCCTAGAGTTGGAACCATAGGCCGACTGAGAAAACATACCTCCATTATCATAATGATTACGGGTTATCAATCCGAGGATTACTTCTCAAAAAATTCTCCAAACTATACACTTATCTACAAGCCTTCATCCTCTCAGAACTGATTACACTGAGATTACACCTGAGATCACATTAATTGGTTCTCACAATCTTTGGCTATTCTCTGTAATTCTTCCTCAATTTATATCTTTGACACACGAAAATTTATGTACGCTCGTACATATCCCTATCAACATCATGAAATAAAGCGCGTGTTCGAATAAAACGCTACATTTTTCTTTTTGAATTGAGAAAGTATGAGAGATTAGGTATGATTTTGTTATAATCGAGTAATTTAAGAACGAGTACCATTGAATCCATCTCTCTTATCCTTCGGTGTCTAAAGTAAACTCGGTTCTTCCCTATCTCTCTAGTACGTAGCCTTAGTCTAGCTCGCTATCTTCTGGAGTCATGGGGCTCAAATTGTAATTTCTTTAATATACCCGTCTCATGTACTCTATCTTGAGGAGCGTTGTTGCCATATGCTGATGTAAATGGCTCGAATTTTCTTTGATGAATACGACGAACAAAATATCCGGTGAATTTCGTGAGGCGGCAACGCTTACAATCTCTCCCAAACCCGACCGGACTTTTATCACCGGGGAGACTGGCTGCCTGGCAGTGCCCACAACGGGGGACATTTAGCCCGCGGGATAAACATACCCGTTGGGGGACTCGGAATGGAGCGAGGTAAAAACGAAAAAGGGTTTCCCCACGACTGAAAAAGCGATGGAAGGAGTCGAGGGTCGGGAATAGGTCTACATGGGGGAGAGAGATAGGGATCCAAGATGAGAAAGTGAGGGGAGCAAAAGGATTTCTCTCCCTACCGCCCCTTCATTAAATGGAAGTGGGGGAGGGGTAGAAGAAGGGAAGGGGTAGAAGAAGGGAAGGGAGAAAGGGCGGGATGTGAGCCTAGGACCCTTCCTTCCCCTTACACCCCTGCACCCCACCCTCCTCACCCGTGACCTGTTGCATCACCCCGCCATCCCCCGTTCCGCCCTCCGGGAAAGTCCCATTCCCGCACGACTCCCTTGATGTGAAGGGAACCCGTATTGTGGCGTGCTTCTGCTCTGGAGAGGAGAGAGGGGGGAGTGGACGTGCTTTCACCTGTTGGGGAGATAGGCGCATTCTCCAACGAGAAATCTATAGATGACTTAATCTTGATAGTTACACAATACGTGCAGATTTCACGCGATTTCTTTTTTTGCCCCAATCTCTCCCTCTAGATACACTCTTCGTGCCCTCTCTACCTGTTTCCCTATCACTTGACCGCATTAGCGTCCAAAGCTATCGCCATTACGATGAACCCCCTGCCCTCCCTCCCCAAAATTACCAAAGGGTTAACGACTAACCAATTTCGCATAATTTTACGCGGGCGAAGTCGGAACCCAGCGAAACGAACGACCAATGCCCGCTTTCATCTCTGCCGCAGAGAAAAGGGGAGATATGTGATCTTTAGCCAAAGGTCGATGAATCTGACATTGATTTAGAACATGAAATAATGGTGTATAAAATGACAAGCTGAATCTCAATTGAAATGTGGCCGAAGAATCAACACCTAACTACTTAGAAAGTTATATCCATTTTAAGTTTACATCTACGTCGTCTACGAGATGCTTAGGAAGCGTTTGGAAGTTAGTCATAAGTCACCATATTTCAGTAACTAAATGGATTTATTTGAGGAAAGTGATTCGCAGCTGGGTACATCGGTCGTAGATTTTTTAGCTATGCTTTTACGAGTAAAGTGACCGCGAAACTTACGACGATATTTAGTGAATACGAATGAGTTTCCACGTATATAACTCACTTGATGATAATGCTTAAGCATGGAAACCAGGTCGTGATTTCATTATTTGCAAGTTTTTTCTAAAAGTTTGCAATAAAGTAATAATTTGTGACTCTAAGGCTTTGAGAAAAGTATAGAACATTTGAGTTAACTTGCGACACCGAGGATATTATTAAGGACCCGAACTCTATCCTCAGATAACCCCAAGCGGACAAAATGAGACATATAGGAAGGGCCTATGTCCAGAACAGATTTCCCCTCATTACTCGTACCCACGCACAATTTTCACTGAATTATCTTGTCTCTATTTGAAATTACATTTATCAAGAATCCACGATCCTCTATGAATGATTATTCGAACCAATATCTGTGTAGAGGCACATGTAATAATTGTGCATGGGTAGCTAGCTACCTTACGCCCCCCGCCACATGCCGTTGTGACGGCTTGCGGAGTATTTATGTAGGTGTAGATGAAGACTCAGGGTGTGACATATACAGAAAAAATGCCATTACCCAATCAAAACGATAGTCATTCTCAACACGAAACATATTGAGAAACCAGATCAGCTTTTATCAGCAGATAAAATACATGGAGGATTGCTACATTTATCAAAGTAATCGCCATATACACATGTGTATAATCGAAAAAATTCCTCCCTAAGTAAACACTACAGTAGAGAAATTGTAGGTCATAAATTCCTCTAACTATATCCTCAACCATTATTAATTTTATCTCTATTGTACAGGGACGAATAACAAACAATGAATATGCCCTGTAAAACGAAAGGCAAACATTTTTTCCAGGAATCTAATGCATTTCAACGTATTCTACTACCTATTGAAGGTAGGTTTTGGACGGCTTCTAAATACTACTATTTTTCTTCGTATCTTGAGGACTTTATGTTTACCCTACATTATTTCCTATTTTATTCGTAAATTCTACCTGCATTCATGTTTTCTAAAAAGCCTATTTTCTTCCTTTTTAGAATATTGCTATGACTATAATGCTTGATATAAATGGTTCGGTGGACGTATTTTTGCTGGTTTATGAACATAATTATTATTTTAGGTACGCGACTGAATTTACTCACAATATCATAGAAGAATACTACTAGCTTTGTGCTAACCGAAAAAATATAGGAAGAATTAGCTTTATTTTACTTCAATTGTGCTTGACACATATTCTCAGGAGCAATGGCAAAGAATATTTACATTGTAACTTGAAAGCCACCACCAGATTGTGTAACAGGGGGCAAATCCAAATGTTGCTAGTACCAGAAAAATTATTAGATATTTAAATGTTATATACAAAGAATTTACATAATTAAAACAATATGACCCTGAAAACAGCTTTACACGCATTACCCTATCTAAATTTGAATACCACTCTTAAATACGATCTGCTAATAATAGCTAAAATAAAATAAGAATTTCCAGAATAATGGTTACAAACCAGGCTACTTATTGTTAAAAATATGTTTTTTGCGTCTTCTACGATCATTATTCTCTTCCTCCGATATCTGGGGGAAAATTATATCTTAAACATGTTGGTTGAAAAGTTTATCTCTCTAATATTGTTTTAGGGATGTGATATGGAGAGGTTAGTCAGAAAGTTTTCACATTACCACAAAAAAAACCTGCTGTTATTCATTCTTCTGCTTCTATTTCCCAAACTAATTCTTTCATTATCTAGTTACAAATATCAAGTCTATCATGATAAAATTGTAACATATTGCAAAACTCGCTTTACTTTGCTGCATACGATATATTTCGACAATGAAATATATTTCGCGAAAATATGCTAGCAGCCTATGCTACTTAATTGAAGCCGAATTAATTACAGAAAACTGTGATCAACAGCATCTTTGTTAAATTTTTCCATACTATATAAAATCACCTTGATGATAGCGGCCAATTGTGGAAACTGGTAGAGTAAAGAATGTGGAAAAACACTGAGTATAGACACAGGGACGCACGGAGCGCAATTTATTCACGATGACTCATGCGTTGAAAATGACCCAGCGGAGGGAAAAACAGTCGGTGCGTTGTTTTGCTCTACAAAACGGGGGTTACATCCTGAACTCTGCAACTATTGGGTGCCAAAGAATGTGACCGAGGGTGTGGTTGGAATCGTAAGACAACAGAAAGAAGACGAGGCGTTTCCATTTCGGTCAACAGGAAAAATTATGCATTCGTCTTTAAGGGAGAGTAAAAAAAATTGGAATTAGGAGCGTTTTGATTTTCATTGTTTGGGGCCGAACCCGCAATCACCAATCGGGTAACGGACACTATGTAAAATTATAAAATAATAACACGACCAGGGAATTTTTTCAAGAATTTATTTAAACATTTGCCATCAAATTAGATAATAAGCATTGCACTTGGTGTTCAAATAATGCCCATCACTCTTCCTGAAACATAAATGCACGATAGATGACATTTTTCCGCATTTAATTCCACCAATAATTCAACTCACTATATCGTGGCGGAAATCTTCAGATATACGAGGAACGTTTATCAGGAACAAATACAAGAATGAATCCAAATAGGTGAAAAAATTCATGGTAAGCCGTTAATAAGCTAATAATACATTTTCCCAAGGCACTCCTGCATCGTTTCATTCCATCGTTTTTTTAATTAAAATACTATGAATTAAATATACTGTTCCTGAGACTTGAAGAGGCCACAGATGTGCTCAATTCATTTTCCCATTATCTCTTCCCCTACTAATCTTAATTCTGGACAGCTAAAGCCGCTCAAGCATGCAATGGATGGTGGCGATAACCTTTTGGCGGCAATCCCCTAAAGAATTCACTGCATTGCGCCGAGGTCTACTTAACTGGGCAAACTAAGTATCTTATACGTTAATAGATCACTGTATGGAAAATAATTACCACGCTTTTTCAGCGATTATTACGCATGAATGGTATGCATGGGCGCCTTAAGCGTACTCTATAACAATGGCTTATATTGAGAAAATAATTTTTTTAACTCCTCGAGATGCGATTTCGCAAGGCTGAGCCTAATACTATTGAAAGGCTAATTTGTCTATTCAATAAGATGCATTTATGTTCCGCCAGATAAGGAATATTCTACTTCAGTTTATTACGTGGCAATAAAAGGATTATTCATTCATTCCATTACAAAAATATTTTTAAGTACTCCATGAAGATTAGTTATGGGCTTCATAGCGTACCGCGAAGGTTAATAATGAGGTTTAAATTATCTGTTGCCAGAAAAAGCCAAGTTTTTAACTGTCGGAATAGAGAAACCTGTTATTAATTTTGAAATAAATAAGTATTTCGAATTCCATTTTTTTAATCCTACTTAAGGTGAAAAGTACGTTAATTAGGGTAACCGGTCATTTTTCCAACTTATAAGCTACATTTTACTGTGGTCAACAAAGCAACCAGATAAGATCACAATTATATTAAAATCGAAATTTTGATTTCATGATTATAATATACAATATTTAATTGCGATAAAATTAAGAAACTTCATCCTACACATAGGTTTAGGATGCCGGGTAAATGTAAAACGCAAATGGGTCAAAGTTGATTCATCTTCATGTCATTTTATCGGCCCACCTCTATTTCGCTACTAACAAACATTTAACAATTTGTATTTTAAGAAATATCAGCGTTAAAATGAGAATTATTTTTCATGCATGAAAACTAAATAAGCTAATGGTGGCAAATGCGGAATGAGTACCACCTTATCCCTTTTTTGGCTTCGAAAACATATATTCCATCGTAATGAAATATCTTTTCCTCTGATTAAAACTTAAGCTCGTACAAGGACTTTCTTATCTATTTTCGCTGGAATTATGGTTAACTTAGAATGATAAAATATGTAGCTATTGATGTACGCCGATGCGGTCTTTACTCTATGACACATAAAATGAAAAATATAAATCTGTGGCGATGTCGTTCAACTTGTCCTCCTTCAAATCCTTTAAAATGTTCTCATTCCGGAGGAGTTTGTGTCTCGTTATTCATCACTCAATTTCAAAATTAAAGCAGAGCTCCAGCTAGTGTTTTTGGATCAACCTATTCCCATGATGGTCGCGTTTTAAGGGAGAGAAAGAGCTAGCAGTAATAAACCCTCGACCCTAGCTTCACAAGGCAACGAAATAGGTACTCTCTGCTAACGGCTACAAGTTTTTCAATAGCCTTCCATTAATCTTTATAGTACTGAGTATCGTATATTTCCCAACCTCTGCATGCCTTGAGCGCAAGACGGGAGAGGTATGCCATCTTCGGCCTGTCGAAAATTTCCCAGAAAACATTCTTCATTACTTCCTTGTCTTCCCTTCTCCCCCAACATACCTCCACATAAGCTTGCCTTTTGGCCATATATCATCCCGCAGATAGCCCCAACGACCTGTTGACGTGGCAAGTTGCCATGGAAATGCGTAATAGCAGCAGTTGCGAAAAAGCCCTCTCCTATCTTTATTTCTCCTCACGCCCCCTTTGTGCCATCCACTCTCCTCTCGTCCCCCTCTTCAGCATACATGCTCGGAAAGTGCGTGGGCATGTATTGGATATGAAGAGAGGAGGGGGTAACAGGGGTTTCCCATTCAGGAAATTAAAGCCTACCCCTCAGTAGCACCGAAGGTGCACTGCTTATTATCATCTACTCTCATGGCATTTTGGCATGAAAATACCTAAACATTGAAAACATTCTGGAGCCATTAGCCAATAGGAAAATAATATCATGAGTCATTATATTTTAGCCTAATAGACGGAAACATTTCAATATCTCCACAATCGATTATTACGAACTTAAATGATGACATTTTAAAGCCGATTTATATGAATCAGTCGAATGCCATAAAGGCGAAACACAACTGTGACTTTAACTACAACTCGTAATGTTATATTTATTATAATTGCACCTTCGGCCACCCCTAAAAAAGGATTTGGATCAGTAAATGGCATCAATATGCTTTGTCTTGCAAGAATTTTCCTTCAACTCCAAAATTCTTTATATAAACTAGTTAAGGCTTGCATGAAATACAAAACTATTGCTTGTACGCACCATTATCATTAATTTTATACGCATATTATTCCATTCCTAAAGGTTCCTTTAAATTTTTTGAAATTTTCCTTCGTTTAACTATAATGTCATTATCTCGACCACGTTTTGTAAATCTAGAAGTCTATATACGCACATCCCATGGAATACAGCCTTAATTGCAATGTAAACTTCACAATTACCACACTGCGTAATTTGACAAAGTAAGAAGTGATCCCGAAGTGCTTATTGCCATCAGAAGACACCTTAAGTGCACATTACTAAAACTTGAAAACTTGCTCGTCGCTTTGAGAAAGGGGCCCCAGGTGTTGGACGTTTGATAAAGTTCGGGAAACCGTTTTATGACGCCAGCAGCCGAGAGAAAGGGAATATAGGGTTAAAACACACCACCTCGTGGAATTTCTGTACACTCGGAACCATTGCCCTTGAAATCTCATACCTGATGTTTGGGGTGTTTCATTTAAACATGAGGTAAGATAAGTAAGGTATTGGGCATGAATGCTATCTCTCACAATTTTTTTTCCATTTAGTATTATTATCAAGCTGTAAAGCACGAGTGCTGTCAAGAAGGTAACCTACGTTTCGGCATAGCGTGGCGGTGGGTAGGGCTAGAGCCACCTTCTTAGTGTCTAAACGTCCCAATACTCAGTACGCCTCCTGCTGTGGTATTGTGCAGGCTATGGTTATTCTACTTTGCACACTGCAAACTGCTAAAATGTTCGCTGCAATGGACAATCCCAAGATTTGTTAGCGTATATATGATATCAGATGGCCTACTGTAATGTTCGTATTTTAAAGCTAATTTTCTTTTCACCCGAATGCAGTCATACTTGGCACTGATATTTTTTTGACAGCTAATTACTTTTTTACTATCTTTTTCTACCAATGCCTATGTCAATTAAATATATCTGAACAAAATACTGTTAATATTTATCATTCTCCTCTTTCTAAGTGATTCGCAACTTACTTTAAAAGGATTCTCATTCACTGGGTTATAACTGAGCGAACTGCAGAGGGAATCGTCTGCAAACGATAGAGAAGGATTATGTTAAATATTTATTAGAGGACTAATACTCGTGAAATCACTAAGTTCGAGGCCTAAGTATCCCAAGCATCTTCATCTACACCACACCCCACAACCTGCCACAAGGGCGCTTGGCATGGGGTGTTAGGCCACCAGCCTTACATACAGAAATATTTGATCATGTGTTCCTTTTAATTATTCCACAAACCAATTAATTTTCTTTTCATTGTTAATAGATATCTAGTTGAATTTTTTTATATTTCCTAACTATTCACGGCATTTAAATTGTGTCTCACCAAACATATTCTAGTGTCCATCCTAACAGTGTTGGGAGAGGGGCAGGTTGTGGGTTTGGATGACAGGTTGTGCTTTGTTAGGAGAAGCAAGGAAATTTATCGTTTTACCGCTGTGCTGTATTTTGTCCACCCGAAACCTCCCTAAACCAGTGGAATACCTTAAAATAAAAACCACCAAGCACGAAGCAAAACAGACTACATATTTACATCATTGAATAAGAAAGAACGAATACATTTATATAGTATTGAACAAACGCTTATTGTCGGCCAACAATTACCACTCACCACGCATGTCTTTGCGGGCGATTTACAGATATTTTGATCGGGCACTAAGCCAAATGTGCACCGAAATAACTTGGACCGTGGTGCGACAAGCGATTCGATGAAAACTTGGCACAAGGTCAGAAATGCTTGTATGCATCGCAGATCGAACGACATTACGCGTGAAAAGGAAAAACGCAGCAACAATCAATGTGAAACAGGTTTTTTTCAAATATTTTATTGGTATTCAAAAAATTTAGAGACATCAGGTCAGGTAAAACCGTAGGAAAATTCCAAAAATTAGTCAAGTAAAAACTAAAAAAAGAGTAGAACTTAAACTTGCGTGCATAATTGTTCTCTCAATTTTTTTGCCAGGCCCAAATAACAGATCGGGGCTTAAAAAACGGGAGTTAAAAACAACGACGGATTTTTAAAACTATACTTATAATAGGATTTGCAATTACGGGAGAATACATACCCCTAGAAAGGTCCCAAAATTATGTTCAATCCAAAGATATTTTTAAGTTTAAAATTACTTTGAGTCCAATTCATTAAATATGCACATCGCAAGCTGTAAGACCAACTGGAGAAGATTCTTCGCCGATAATTGGTGGTCGACAGCCAATTTTCTCTTTCGTTCACCATGAACGACGTATTACAGAATGAAAAAATGATGATCCAGCCAATGTATTTTATGCGTGCCCTTATTTCATTTAGCCTAATTGATTTTCAGGTTCAATAATAATTACAGTTCACGGGCAGGAAGACGCCTCTAAAATTAAACCAACGTTTAGTAATGGATAAATGGCTTGGTCACAATGGACAGCCCAGAGGAGGCCAACGAATGTAAAGCGATGCTGAGCTTGGGGAGATTGAATATCACATGATACTCTAAATAGACTTATTAAAAGCGTCCATTTTCAAGTTCAGTATGACCTCAGGTACCTTCATAAAAATTTCAGGCAGCATGCATTTCTTGAAATTGTTCCGCAAAAGGACGGAAAAGGTGAAATGGACTGAAAGGAAAATAAACAAGTACTAGGCATGGTGGGAGAGAAGGAATTGTTGGGAGAAATCTAAAGGAACCAGGATAGATGAATTCAGAGCGTTTTCATTGGAAATGAGATGTTGAAGACTGTGATAGAGGAGAGAATGTTAGGCATGCGATAAAGGTTAATAATAGGATAGAAATGTTGGAAGGAATGAAAGGAGAATGGAAGTATGAGGAATTAAATTAATTTCTAATTTAAAAATTTTAAAATGATTGGAAACATCTTGTCGGATCTCAGCAACCCCACTCAACACCCTGTTCTTCCAGCGGGTCTGAAAAAGTTCTCCTGATTAAACATTTTACGTTTACTGCGTGATTGCGCTGAGTGTGAAAGTCTAAACTGCCTTAAACATTCCGTCAGTTGTTCATGAAATTGTGAAAGCTGGAAAAATGCGTTTGTTTGCGTGTTTCCACTTACTTATTTCTATAAATGCCAACCTTCGGTAGCATGTGCCAATTTTACGAGGGTCATCCGGAAAGTAGTACCCGTTCGTGAAATAAAGACACAAAAGTAAATATTAACAAACATAAAAAATTTTATTTGAAAGAGGATACTTTAAACTACTTCTCAACATAATCTCCAAGCAAATTAAGGCATTTGTCATAACGTGTGACAAGTTTCTGTATTCCTGCTGCATAGTCCTTCGCCGCCAGCTCATTGAGATACGCGAGGGACCCATCTTGCACAAATTTTTGCATAATGCAGATGGTGTTTAACAATTTCATGAACAATTGTTCGAGAAACATTGGGAAAATGCTCACAGATGTCATCAATTGTGACGCGCCGATCGTTCCTCACGAATTCGTCAACTGAGCTCACCAGTTGGTCTGTAATGACAGACGGTCTCTCCGAACGCTCATCGTCGTGTGTGTTCCCCCTCCCCATGTTGAAGTTGCGACACCACCGCCGAACAGACGACTCGTCCATTACATTGTCTCCATACACCTCCTTTAATTGGCGATGAATATCACATGGGCGAACGTTTCTTGCATTGAGGAATTTAATCACTGCCCTCACTTCACAACTGGCGGCGTTCTCAATTTTTTTAAACATTGTAAACAATCACAGAAACAACACAGGCAATGCTAGCGTCACGCAACTTGGCTCAGAGAAGGCAGACAAGCCACTGAAGCTATCTGACCTCGTCCAGCGGCTACTCGCGTCGTCAGCACTTCATGCGGCACGAACGGGTACTACTTTCCGGATGACCCTCGTATTTGAGTACATGAAAGGCAAAATCTGGTTTGCGCTTTTGTAAAAACAAAAGAGGGCTTACATCATATTGTATATGAAGATAAACCATTTTAGTGAAAACATAATCATGTAAACCATCATAAACACCAATCATAAGCTTTATATGATTTAGCTGTTTGATAGGTATCTCAGATACAAGTATATATATCAATTTTTTATACACTAATTCAGTGAGAGTTAATCGGAAAAACGTCAAAAGTTGCTACGGCAAATTTTTTTCTTAATAACAATCAACCCAACTTTTCGCCTATTATCTATTATTCTGATAGAAGACACTTCTGAAACGTTCTGTTTTGGATCAGATATTAGAGCTAGGTAAAAATCCACAAAAAATGAAATTGATTTTTTTAAACAAATCAACCTAAATCTCAGGAAAAAAAGACTTTAAAAGTGCATAGTACTTTATTTGACAGTTACTAAAACCTGATTTTCACATCGCAAGTTAGGTCCTTGAAACACAAAAACAGATTTTACCACTGAGTTTCCTTTAAAATTATAGTTTCAAAAGCCTACTCAAAATCCAATTATTTAATCAAATGAAAGCGCCGAAAAAAGTGTAGGAGATACCCTTCCTGGGTATTGAGATGAATAAAGGATAATTACTTACGGGCGCACTTATGCAAATTTTTTCGCGAAGGTTACTCGCAAATTGTCACTACCTTTTCGTCGTCAGCAAGCATCGTCGTCGGCCGGGAAATCGATCCCGGGGAACGCAACAAGTGAAGGTTCATTGAATTTTTTTCCACCTCGGAGCTCCTTTCACCCAGGCATTATGAATATTTCACTAATTTTTTTGCCCCAGCAGAAAAATCGACGGATAATAAAGTGGCCCGATAGAGCTTAAGCTTTCACGAAAGTATCCGACACCCGGAAACGGATAGGAGCGAAATGACTAGGCAGGAACTACTTCGCGAATGTGGATTCATCTCTCCCTTACGTGACCTCTCTCAGCGGGAGGAGAGATGGGGAGAGAAAGAGAGAAACCAGACGCCACGTGGAGAAATTAAGGGGGATAAAAACATCACACCATCTGACGGAAGACGGTAAGAATATCCTGAGACAAGAGCATTCAGGAGTCGCTCAATGCATAGCGACGGCGTAAGGGAGTTCCACGGAAAGGCAGGGGATCGATTAGCTGCTTGGATAACTTTTGCGTGAGGATATTCGTTAGTAATGCCACTAAGTTTATAGATTATCTGTCTAATAAACGATAAAAGAAGTACACTACAAAACTAAGCATCATTGTTAAAAGATTATATTTGAGTATTTGAAAGAAATTTAGAGTTTTCATTTCACCATCCACCTCACATATATTTCTCAATAACGTATTTCTCTTGCACGCAGACCTAGCTTACTGTATCTAATATCTTGTCGCATTTATTCTATTTTTATCAATTTCATAGTTAATACTTGAACTTTATGAAATTCGCAGCATCCACCTGTTGAAATTACATTTGTTATACAATGTCATTTACATTATAAATATTTCTATTCCTTATAATACACTGCTTTGCTCATCCTCTTCATTCTCATGGAATGGAATATTTCATTCAAGGCATCAAAAGATAGAAATCTCGCGTTGAGAATCCCATCACAATACAAAGTCACTATGTACTACAACTTCATGCACTTTTTTAAGATCAATTTTTAACCTTTGAAATTCTAGGCACTCCTCTTGATAGTAATGTACGAGTATATTACCGAAGGAAAAATATTTTGATTTTCGTGCAAGGTTACACATATTACTTAACTATCACAGAATATGTACCGTACTGAATATTTATTTATACCTTAGCAACTGTTTAAATATCTATGAATTCCTACAGATAATCGGAAAATATTTGTTTTGCTTATTCCTAAGGAATTTTATCTTTAAAATAAATACATATATATATATATATATATATATATATATATATATATATATATACACATACGAGGGTCATCCGGAAAGTAGTACCCGTTCGTGAAATAAAGACACAAAAGTAAATATTAACAAACATAAAAAATTTTATTTGAAAGAGGATACTTTAAACTACTTCTCAACATAATCTCCAAGCAAATTAAGGCATTTGTCATAACGTGTGACAAGTTTCTGTATTCCTGCTGCATAGTCCTTCGCCGCCAGCTCATTGAGATACGCGAGGGACCCATCTTGCACAAATTTTTGCATAATGCAGATGGTGTTTAACAATTTCATGAACAATTGTTCGAGAAACATTGGGAAAATGCTCACAGATGTCATCAATTGTGACGCGCCGATCGTTCCTCACGAATTCGTCAACTGAGCTCACCAGTTGGTCTGTAATGACAGACGGTCTCCCCGAACGCTCATCGTCGTGTGTGTTCCCCCTCCCCATGTTGAAGTTGCGACACCACCGCCGAACAGACGACTCGTCCATTACATTGTCTCCATACACCTCCTTTAATTGGCGATGAATATCACATGGGCGAACGTTTCTTGCATTGAGGAATTTAATCACTGCCCTCACTTCACAACTGGCGGCGTTCTCAATTTTTTTAAACATTGTAAACAATCACAGAAACAACACAGGCAATGCTAGCGTCACGCAACTTGGCTCAGAGAAGGCAGACAAGCCACTGAAGCTATCTGACCTCGTCCAGCGGCTACTCGCGTAGTCAGCACTTCATGCGGCACGAACGGGTACTACTTTCCGGATGACCCTCGTGTGTGTGTGTGTGTATATATATATATATATATATATATATATATATATATATATATATATATATATATATATATAATATTCCAATCCAGGGTTTATTTCATAAGAAAACACTTGCTTTTACGGTTAAATCAACTGAAATCATACACTTAATGAATAATTACGTATGTCATGAATAGATAAATATTTGAGCAGAGTAGGAAATTATTAACAACAATTCAATTCTGAATTTAATTTTAGTTTTCAAATAAAATACATTACTCTCAGTCATTTCTGGAATTTGTAAGATTTGCCCCGAGTAGATCGTTCGCTGTACCCACATCTATGAACGTTAATGATACAATGTCATAATTTAAAACCATTTATTTTAAAAATTCATCCTTTCCAATAAATTACATCTTAACCACCCGCTTTCGTCAGCTACTGACTATCCAGGCATCGTCTGGCAATTCATTACACCTCCATCGCTCCGACCTTTGGCCACCTCACATCCCCGCGGCCCCTTTCTCATCTTGCTCCTGGCTCGCTTCCTGTGATACACGGTGACCTACATCCTCTGTGACCTCTTGCTCGCCGATTTGTTCCGTACTAACCTGACCCCGAGGTGATATAACGCCTCCCTCAACCGGTTAGTTACGCGCTCCATGATTAAGAGAATGGCTAATGGCAAATTGGTTGCCCTGCATTCGCCGCAAATATATTTTTAAACTGCGTATCTCGTTATAACAGCAAAATTCTGTGTGTGAATTTCTGTTCCGTGTCGTCAGTTTCACACAAGGAGAGGCTCCCGCACCGCCACCTCGAAAAATCGGTCCCACTCTTATTATACACTTCATTTTTTGCTTCAATGTGTTCTTTTTGGTGTGATTAATAAAACATATGCCACAAAGAATGTAAATTATGCATCAAAACATTTTGCATTCAATTTTATTGTATTTGAGGTTACAATAAAAATTATTACTGTTTTGTTGAAGCAAAATACAACAAATGATAAATATTATCATTCTGCCACTTCATATCAACAAATACGGTTTTTTTAGCAAATTTTTCTTTATCTTAGAAATATTGTGCCAATTTTTTTCCTTTTCCCAAAATTATAATGACGCAGTTTGCCTTATGAAACCCTAAGTGG
Organism: Hetaerina americana; assembly: GCF_022747635.1. Lineage (NCBI taxonomy): Eukaryota > Metazoa > Arthropoda > Insecta > Odonata > Calopterygidae > Hetaerina > Hetaerina americana. Next base: position 52,286,786 of record NW_027287427.1, on the reverse strand, counting down.
GCTCCCCTAAACTCAGGTCAACGTTTAGCTACCACACCAATGATAAAAGTGACAATAAGAGAATAGAAGCCAGATCGATTGTTCGTAATTTATTCTCTGGGAACGAGACGGATAAACCAAGTGGGAATGGTATTTTTAACAACCGCATATATACAGTCTGATTATAGAATGAATAGAATAAACATCTGGTCTTCCAATTAAAAAAAACTTGAAAAAGTATGCAAACTCACAAACATTCACAAATTCACAACACAACAGTCATTTCTTTCAATTTTTCTAACCATTAGAATTTTTAAAATGAACCTTGACATTATCGCCTTTGGAACATTTGGAACATGCATTGCATACAATTTACAACGAATTTCTTGGGTATATAACAACGAAATTAAAGCAGGAGTCAAACGTTAATACGTAAAGTATCTAGAAAGCATCAACATAAAATTAGTATTTTACGAAATCAAATTATCAAGTTACGTAATTTCTCCCAAGTTTTGGAAGCGGCAAAAATAACCCCAGATTAAATAACATCCATGCATAACTATACCACAGTTTATGCTCAATGGAACTCTGCATATTACTGATATATATATATAGACAAAATTTCTAATTTAAAAAAAATCTATTTTGGACATTTTTTAATGTGCCCAAGGATTAAACGCAGAGTAGAAAAAATTGAAAATTCATGCAAATCGTAAAGAAGACAAAAAATTACAGAAAGAAGACATCTAACACAAACCTAAACAAGCATCAACGCTCCAAACAAGTATAGGAAGACAAAGTAAAGAAAGACGTCCCAGGACCTTGGACGCTGATAATGGCTGGCAGGCGAATCTGTGGAAAATGGTGATGATAGGGTATGCAAGTACTTTGATAATTTTATACCTGCTTCTTGAATTGCATTTCGCCTTTATTTCACTCAAACTTTTAGCTTAACTAAAACTCCACTAGAACTGACCATACGTATGTAGGGTTGCCGTATAACGTCGTTTCATAATCTCAAAAGCCGAAGCAAACCAAACCACGAGGCTACCTCGGCTCTTAACATTTGCTGGCTTCTCTGTAGTGCTCGAAAAGCTATTAGGATAATAATTATAAACATGCATGTGCACCCATCCACGAAATTCATAAAGGGAAACGCGCCTGTATTACTTCACTGAAAATACAACTTGCATTCCTAGAGCTCCTGGTGGTTTCGTAAGAGCTGGGTGATATTGAAATATTGAATAAAATATTTTTCCAGGGAAAGAGGGCTCTTAGGGAAATTGGATTGGAAAGCGTTATTCCTTAAAAAACGAATCGAACGAAAGAGCAAAGTCCACTCCACGCCCTCCCAATTCAATTCCAAGATGAGTCGTCCAAAGTCACCTCAGGAGTACTCAGAATATTTGGAATCATAATTACATTAGTCATACTGAATTGTTATGACGTCGTCGTCAAGCCTGATGTATTGCTGCGTCGTCAAGCCTGATGTGGACGGCATTTTGTTCGTGATGTGGAAATTTGTTTGTATGTGATGTGGAAGTGTCATTGTATGTAAAAATATTTTGTCTCTTATCTGTTTTTATTTGTGTACGTATGTAATTTTCGTTGTAAGAGATAACTGTGACCAAACTTGACCGTTGCCACCAGGAAAATCGCCTAATTGCAACGCAATTGTGTAAATAAAAATAAAATTACCACAGATGATGAGTTGAAGTTTGAGAAGGAGGAAAACGTATGTAATTTTTTCTCTTCATTGACTCTTACTTCTTTAGCATTACGTAGAACCATCAGGAAATTCATGTTTTTTATTTCATTGAGAAATTATTTAAAGGTAAGATAACATATTTTACTAAAACATTATTGAGCTAAATAACGGTTAGTCGTATTTTCACCACAGATACCTTGGAAACCAACTTTACATTTTCTTATTTGTTCCACCAATGCCATACATACGTCAATAACTTCATCCCTATCGTACTTCACATTTGATTTTGTTTCGTTCCTTTGCATGAAAGCAAGTCTAACGGCCATCCTACGTTCCTTAGAACCAGATCAGAACCGATATACGTCCACCCTTCATGCCACAGAGGTCAAGAAAAACTCATCTTTTTTAAATTTACTCAAAGTATTGCAAGGAATACTTTTATATTTTATTTTGCAAGCTATTTCAATTTGCAGAGAGACATATACTTTTTGTGGAGAGGGTAAGTTTTCTTTCATATTTGCCGCAAAAATGCCGGATAATACACTTTTCCCTCCAAAACATTTTATTCACACATTATTATTTAAGTGCCAATATTGGGGTTGCCATTACTGTAATGTAGGTTATAAGGTTTAGGTGGAAGAAGGGACTACGAAGTCGCCAAGTCGAAATATTCGCCAAGGGCATTTTTAATATATTTCAGCACAAGAACACATAAAGACAAAAACATTAAGGATTACTCTACTATCGCGCTATCCCACGGAACACTGAGATAGAGCAAGGCAGCTTCGACAGCAACGAAATTTATTTAACATCCGAATTAGTGTAAGAATGTAGACATCACTACTGCCTAGCATACAACATGAAGGCCATTCATAAAAAAGAGGAAGAAATGAACGCACACAAGAATCTTCCTAGAGGTGTCTAGGTGTCAAACGACGACGAATCAAAAGGGAGAGGGACGTGTTGCAAAAAATAAGACCCAAAGAAGGACCTAAATTAAGTAAACGATCTCCGAATTGACTTGTACGGTTCCAAAATAGAAATAAATCTATGTTATTACTGGTAGGCGAGTCCGCCTGTGTTAATTTCAGTCTTTCGACCTCCAGCAAAGGACACATACGCAAATATTTCGTGGATTGGAAGATGCTGATTTCTTATACAGTTCTATGCCTCCTAATTAATGATACGTTAAGGATGGTGTTGCGGCATCATAATCATAACGAGCATTGGTTTACAAAAGTTTTCACCATTCAAAAGAAAAATCTCAGAAAAAAGCGAATGAAAGAGTAGCTCTTGATGGTGAGGGCACTACTTCACAAGATGAGGCAAAATCAAATGAAAGAAACGCTGATAAATAAAATGACGCCATACAAATTACGCGATTAGTTGCCTCTCTCATAAGCAATGTAGGAGATGTGTGGGGAAATCTCTGAGCTTCCGCGACTCACTACGACAAAAGTATTTCATAACATGCACCGATATCCTTCCAAATAAACTAGCTAATAGGTGCTTATATGCTGCAGTCATCATGAAAAATAATGTTCAAACAAAGAGGATGTTTTGTTTGTGGACAACTGTGCCTTCATTCTCGCCGTGATACCTAGTTATTGTACATGGTTTCGTAGATACAAAATTCGAAGCCAAATTTTTTTTAATAATTTAAATATTACAATATCTAAAAAAATTAAAAAACGTATCTGCGTCATTTCACTTTTTCAACAGTATAATGTATTCTCTCACCATTTCATTCACTTACGTAGTCCAGAATACTTAATCGGCAACTAAAACTTCGACCAAAATTTGTACATGATTTGCAATGCACCGTTCATGTATTAGTCAGAAAATAACACAGTTCTGGCAAGCACCTTCGTCTGAATCTCTTACAGAATGTGGATTTCCCCAACTCTATTAAACCGCATGCAAATACATCAATTGTAATCGCTACTGTCGACATTTTTATTTGCCTAAAATAATGAATCCGAAACAAACAGTCGTGTCAAAAAACGTTTCCGGTGGAAGGCGATTGTTGGTCGAATTTGGGGACTGCTCTTGAATTTCTGAAAAAATCAGAGTCGAGGGATCATCCGAGGGCCCCAAATAAATGTCCAACTACCTTCGGGGCCCTAAATAATGCCTCAATTTACGAAAACGTCCTAATTTCTCGACAAGACATGATTGTCCCTGGCGAAGTGTTGGCGCATCGCCGGGTTACGTTCGCAAAGTGACGTCTTCTTTGCCGATAGCCATGAGGACGTATTGAGTGGTCGGAATCGACGGTCACGAACAGTAGCCTTAGTCCTTAAAGACACGCACATGCCCGTTGATCCAACGGTGTTGAAATACAAATGAATGCCGTCTATGTCCGTAAAGTTCGTTCGGAAACATCATCAAATACCTCCTCCGTCTATAACGGATGGAATGAAAAGGGAAGCTCCTTCTTTCTAATTTTCTTGAATGAAACTAGTCAAAGAATAACTATATTCGTTGTCTTACAGGCGAACACAGAATGTAACGATTTAATTGGGCCCCAATGTATCCACGTTTTGCTTAACATCGAAATCCTTCAAAAGTGAATAGCCCGGAGGATCAGGTACCAATCGAAAGAATTTGAAAAGGAGAAAGGATTGGACTATGATCGTGAGCATTTATGTTGTTACCGGTCTAGAAAATATAAGTATGTCCTTGTTATGACATATATAGTATTTATCCAATTATTTTTCCAGTTCAAATCAACCTATTTGTTGGCCGTGGCAAAATATTATAACTAACCAGTCAATATGAAAAAATAAATATATTCAGAGAGCACTCCAAAAACATGTTTACAGAACAAAACGCATTCATGGATAATCGAAAACAATTCCTAAATAGGTGTATCAGAAATATTCGTCGCTGGAGTGATCAACTTGGTGCAGTGCCTAGAGTACAAGCTTCCCACACCGATTTCAATTGCCCGCTGCGGCTTAATTTTCCGAGGTTATCCCGATCCCTGGATTGGGTACCGTATGCAGAGCACTTCAAGCGAAGTACGCCGTCCGTAGGAGGGGACATTAAATTGAGTGACCTCAAGGTCGTCTTTCGTTTATAGAAGGCTTAATCCAAGGCCATGTCTCCCTTCAGCATTCTCCCATTCCCAGGTAATCGTTCCTCAAATTATCCCCACCTATTCCCAACGGCACAAATGATTTCAAGCCGTAGGGTTGTTTGTCTCCACGAATAACTACGAAAAGTACTTCTCTTTGAATTTATTTCGAAAGCACTCAGCCTCGTTGGAAAATTTATAAAATGAATGAATATCGAGTGCGCATGACGTCACTCGAACCAGCAACAATATTGCTGATCGAAAAATTCCATTCCATTCCAATTCCAAGTCACATCATCCACGCCCACTGTCCTCCTGTTGCTCCTCCGTTAATCTGATAAATATTTAGGATTTACTTAACTTATTTATTTAGTTCGCTTATACGATGGCAGGGAGCCGTGAACGAACGAGTCGTTACAGAGTTTTGCTGCTGTGGAAATGAACGATTTTACATACTCGATACTAGCGCTAGAGGGGTTGCTATGCAAAACAAAAAAATAAAATAACATTACATATTTAAAGTACTCCTACCGTGCTAGTATTTTCAGCATTTTTTCCGCGAAAAACCGATTTTGCGATTAACAACTAATAATTTTCGTGAAAATTCAGTTGATTGACAATCGCAATTTTGCCGTTAAATAGCTCTGACCGGAAACAATTTTTGAACCACCGCCCAAACCAAATAGATGTCACGTGACTGTGTTGTCGCCACTTTCCGTTTCTCTGTGAACATTGGAAGCGCATTTTACCTTGTTTTTACGAGGGTCATCCGGAAAGTAGTACCCGTTCGTGCCGCATGAAGTGCTGACGACGCGAGTAGCCGCTGGACGAGGTCAGATAGCTTCAGTGGCTTGTCTGCCTTCTCTGAGCCAAGTTGCGTGACGCTAGCATTGCCTGTGTTGTTTCTGTGATTGTTTACAATGTTTAAAAAAATTGAGAACGCCGCCAGTTGTGAAGTGAGGGCAGTGATTAAATTCCTCAATGCAAGAAACGTTCGCCCATGTGATATTCATCGCCAATTAAAGGAGGTGTATGGAGACAATGTAATGGACGAGTCGTCTGTTCGGCGGTGGTGTCGCAACTTCAACATGGGGAGGGGGAACACACACGACGATGAGCGTTCGGGGAGACCGTCTGTCATTACAGACCAACTGGTCAGCTCAGTTGACGAATTCGTGAGGAACGATCGGCGCGTCACAATTGATGACATCTGTGAGCATTTTCCCAATGTTTCTCGAACAATTGTTCATGAAATTGTTAAACACCATCTGCATTATGCAAAAATTTGTGCAAGATGGGTCCCTCGCGTATCTCAATGAGCTGGCGGCGAAGGACTATGCAGCAGGAATACAGAAACTTGTCACACGTTATGACAAATGCCTTAATTTGCTTGGAGATTATGTTGAGAAGTAGTTTAAAGTATCCTCTTTCAAATAAAATTTTTTATGTTTGTTAATATTTACTTTTGTCTTTTTATTTCACGAACGGGTACTACTTTCCGGATGACCCTCGTAACTCTTTGGGTTAATCACCTCTAATAAGGTGACCCTACCGACTTCATTAAGGACCACGGCATTAAGGAACAGGGCTGCGAGCGTTGAGTGGAGAGACCATGAATTTCCGTTGGCACCACCGATGGGATAGACCGCGGAAGATAAGAGATTTAGCGGGGGGGATTTGGGTGGGTGAGGAGGGGTGTTTGGGTGTGTGATGGGGAGAAAAACGGGATTTGCGGCACCAGGGGGTAAGGGGGCGGCGTAGACGATGATGGAAGTGAGGCGGGGACGGGAATATAATAGCATTCCGGTGAACTTGCCCAAGTGAAGTTTTAGAAGTAGGGAGGGAGGATGGCAGGGCGTGCGGGGCGAGGGGACAACGCAGCAAAGGGGTCGGAGTAGAGGCGAGCAGAAGAGTGAATCTCGTGCACGGGTGGTTGTGTACCCGCTTGAGGGTCTACGTGGAACGGCTGAAAAACTGGACTCCTGCACCGATGGATTTAAACACGCTATTGGCCAGCGACAAAACTATGATTTATCACTCCAAAAATTGTAACCGAAGCATCCATCGGCCGTTCCCTTGACAAATACTTTTTTGGTATCTGACTTCACGTGTTCTTAATATGACCACAATTTATATTATTAAATGTAAATTGATCATCCTAGGCATTCATAACGTAAAATATGCATTTGTTGCAGCCACAAGCCTAGTGACACACTAGGTAAATCCTTTTGACAGTAATCTCCAAATAATTTCATCTGGCATACGCATATTCTACTTTACAAATTCACAATTGTACATCTAACATGTAAAATTGTTATTAATTGGACTAAAATTCTTTATTATTTACTTTGCTTAATTATGACTTTCAAGTAATCATATACGATATTATAAAGATTGATGACACGATGCCCAGCCACATAGCCTCGTGGAAGATGCTGATATAGTGTTTACGCAAATTCATTTAGCTGTGCAAAAAATTAAGGAATTGAAGTGTGGTGCGAAATGGCATTATAAGTGTGAAAACATGCCACGCAAATTAGCGTATTTCCACCATGATCATTCGTCATGACCGGGTTTCGAACCACACATCACGAGGTAGGCTGCGGAAGAGGGGACAGGATATATGTAGATGTGGCGAGGAGAGGAGAATAAATAAGGAATGGGAGGGGGATTAAGGGAAAATAATAATTGTAAACTTGCCGAAGTTGAGTTAAGGCGGCAACGAAGAACAAGCAGGCTAAAGGGGGGGTCAGGGAGAAACGGGGCGGAGAAAGGGCAGCAAACAAGGAGATTCTGGCGCAGGGGTGACTGTACCCGGCTGGGAGTTTGTATAGAATGGAGTTAATAATGTAGAAGCCGAGTGCGAAAGGGACCCTCACGACTCGTGAAAGTCAAGTGGCAGGGGCTCTGGATGCACAAAAGGCGAAGCGAACCCGAGGGAGATGGGGAGGGTGGGAAGGAGATGGGGTGGATGGGGCAGGAAGATGGTGGTAGAAGTGGGGTGAGAGGGGAGATGGAGAGAAGTCGCCGAGTGAGGAGCCCCGCCTCGACAGAGAGAGATAGAGAGACGGAGAGGAAGACAGAGAAGGACGAGGAGATATAAAGAGACCTCTCCACATTGCGGTGTTTCATTACCCGCCCTCGATTTTCATCATCTCCGCATTCCGAGGATCGGGATGATAATTTCTTTCGCTACGGCACGGCGCCGGAGAACGGCCTGTCACAACAGGAGCTTTAAATTGCGAAGAAATGAAATACGAAGGGAGGAAATAGACTCAAATAAACCCATCCAGAGGGAATTTTACGAATTGAAAGTCCCACATCCGATGATTGTTACCAGGGAAAAAATTCTCGTCACCTCCCTCGATGTCAATATCAAGCCCCATTCCATTCCAGGGGGCGAGATTCTCACAGCTAAAAGTTTACCAGTCACTTCAATTTGCTCATACGAAGCCTGCTGACGGTGAAAAATGCTGAAGCTCTTGTTTGCTCACTTACATTGTACAGTATGCGAATTTAAAAGTTTTATATTGCATTTAAGATTTTTTTCACGAGACTTGCATCCACTGGTGGCTTTCAAAAACGTACCCCAGGAGGTTTGATTGTCTGAGTAAAAAAATAAAATAGACCCCAGCACTGATAAATTATAAATTTCCGTTATACTCTGGCACAATTTTTCAACAAGACAAAACCAAGTAAGAATGAGCATCTAAACAATTTAAATAGGAAAAAAGCATGTTTTCATTTGCCATACGTTTTCCAACGACTTCACAGTTTTCAAGTATTTCATAATTAAGGCCGGTGCCCCCACATTCCCCCAAATCCACGCGCCTGTATTAAAAGAATGCGAAATTGCAAAGTGGATTTATAACTTTTGCGTTCAAAGAAATTAGTTAAACCATCGAAACGAAATGAGTCGGGGAAAATACATTGAGAGGAGTCGCTTGAAAAATTTACAAATCAGTGTACACTAACTGTGAAAAATAAAGAATTTTTATAGCTATTATGAAACAGATTTAACGATTTCTTATTCAGGTGTGATAACCAAATAGACCAATAGCCAATAGACCGTGCAAACCAATGATTCATCAGCGAACAACATGAAGTTTACGGATGAATTAAAAATCTACAAGATATTCATTCTGGCCCTGCCAATGACCTGAGATTTCACAAATACTCGTATATCTCCAGTGAAAATCCCTTTGATGTAACACATCAAATTAATGGAGCGGGTTCGCTAACGCGTCAGAACTGATCTATGCAATCCGTGAGAAGGAATTTGCAGTGGTACATCACAGCAACGTGGTAATCTGGTTCGTACAGCCTTCGGCTGCTCAATAGGGACTGCCGAGATCAAATGTTTTGACTTTTTCTTTTTCAAGCTCTATTTTTCAACGTATTCCTTTTCATATTCTCACATGAACACCTATGTGTGAGCCATAAATATGTGTTTGACTTTAATGTGGAGCGTAGTACTTTATACGAGTTGTGAGACCTTGTCTTTGAAACAAGTGGATGAACATAGTTTGGAGGCTTTACAGATCCGGTTAAGGCGGAGAATGGTGAAAATAAGTTGGATAGAGAGGAAGACAAATGCTGAGGTTTTAAATAGGGTAGCCGATGACAGGAAGTTTCGGGGGGGAAATCTGAAAAAAGGTAGAGGAAGTGGACGAAGGAAATATTGAAAGGCAGTGACATGCTGAAGGTCGCGATGGTAGGGAGAAGGTTGGGAAAGCGAAGTAGACAATGGCAGAGATTCAACTGTCTGGAAAATATGAGCTAGGAAAATTTTACGAAAAAATGAAGAAACAAAAACACACAAAGTTCCCACGACACTAAGAAATAAACAGTCGCTGGGGACCGTCTAAAACAAACCTTTAAATATGAAGATTACCTTGACTGATTGAGATTGATTGACATGATTAGAAAAAGTTATTGTGCGACAGTTCAAGACAGAAAGAAGGCATAGGATGAGTCGCATGCGTGCGCCAGACCGTGGCAGGAGAGTGGGATAGGAGGAGAATCGGAAAAGAATACTTACAGCGTGTTATCAGTGGTGTGAGTTTTCAACAAAAAATGCCTTGCAAATAAGGGGTGCGGGCGTCAGAGATGGGCGCTTGAGTAACAAGTGTGAAGTAGATCTATGATTGGAAATGATGAAATAAGCTAGCGAAGGCTCTTCACTTTTTCTGCGCCCAAATATGTTGAGATTCAGCTTTGTTTGTGGAACAGGGAAAGCAGTGGATGCAGGCGGAAGGGAGAGGAAAAGAAAATACATCTCAGTTGACCTGAAGAAGCTTTAAGAATGACGTGAATGAATGTCGACGTTGTAAGTTAATAAGTTTGTAATTAGACAGTAGTCTGTTGGGAATGGTAGGTTGCCGATGAACAAAGGGATTATGCACTTCTAAGTCGCACTTAATGCAACCCAAAATACCTTAAAATAAAACATAACAATACATTATTTTTAGCCCCACATACTTTCAACCTCTATTCAGTTTAACATGGCTAATCTTACACATGCTTCCTCAACCTCGCTTACCTAACCTTCCCTCTCTTCTAAAACCAACTTTAACATTACATTGCCTCTAAATACTCATAAGCATCGTTAAAATATTAACATTATATCATCCAGTTTCCTTTTGGAAATATAATGTCAAATTAAACTAGAGGAAATGCTATCGTTATGTTTTTTTGGTTTTCTCACAGATTCGAGAGCTTGAAAGTGAAAAAGTCATTTATCTTGTCAGTGCAGGTCAACGATTAATTATCAGCGGTGAACGTGATAGAGTATGATGTTTAATTGGGATTAGCTCGCATTAATCTCACGTCGTTTTTAAGTCTACGGAATCTTTCATGAATTTTTAGAAAAACGAATTCATTCCCTTTATTTTAGTTACTGTTTCAATTCAAGCCATGTTGTATGTATTTGACGTTGAAAGAATTTATTTATTTATTTATTTATTTATTCAGTATAAGTCCGAAAACAGCGCATTCTGGCCTTTACATCGAACTATTAACAACGATAACAATGATCACATTTACAAACACCCAAGCCCTAGGTGGAGGAAAAGTCACCCAGGCGGGAATCGAACCCGCGACCCTTGGAATGGCAGACGAGGACGTTACCCCGCCGCCACCGGGGTCGGAGAATAATGTTTTGTATTGTTCGATGGGCTTATCAATGACTATTATAGCAAAATTCTTGTTTGGTTGCGAGATACTTACTGAGACGAGCCCAATGCTCGATGAAAAGGTAACAATTAAGAGAACGCGTACAACAGAAGCCTTCCGTAATGAACAACCTTATTAAAATCCGTGTTCATCACCGTTCCAAAAATCATCAATCGAAAATCATCTCGCTCTTCATTATTACCTACTGGGCTAGAGCCGGAAAGAAAATTTTTTTCGGAAGATTGATGAGAGCACCCGAAAGTGATCCACGGGAGACAGGAGGAGTGAAATGGGGAAAAATGAGCTATTCCGAGGAGAGAATGAGGAAGTAAATATCTTTAAGGGTGTCGAATCGTGATTTGTTTGATTCCTAAACAGATGATTTACTAAGCCCGCGATACGTTACCGCGAGGTGTGGATAAAAATAAAGGTTAACGGCTATTGCCAAATCCTACTTTGACTAGTATTAGGGTCTCTGGAAGCAGAATTTTTTTTTGCCGACGAAGAGACCCCGATGATTAAGTAGGTCATGATATCCCGGTGGCGGAACGCCGGGCCACAGTGGCACTCATTCATTCCTCCGCTCAGGTCACGACCCAGAAGCGATCGATGAGGCCAGAAATGAGTTAACATACTCTCAATAGAGTACATAGAAGCTGCGTACACTGCGATGTACAGACATTGCTCTCAAGTTGCTGAACCACTACGGAGATATGGACTTCGATTTGGAAACAAGAAATAGGGCATTCCAACATGTTTTCCGACTTTTTCTCTGTTAATCCTGTCAGCTCAACTATGCATTGCTTCATTAATCTTTCACTCCTACGACTGACTTATTCTACACTTACTTTTTCTTCCAACCAACTCTCATTCCCGTAGACCATAGCGGTTCCTAGTAGTAGTAGTAGTTTTCAGGGGAGGCGACCGACAACTGAGGTCATTAACGCCATAGGGGATGGACAGGAAAGGATGAAGGGTGGAGAGAAACCCGGCGTCGGTATTAGCCTACTCTTTACGAAAAGCGCCAAGGGGTCCGCAGTTTAACGTCCCATCCAACGGACAGTCGGTTCCTCATTAACGTAATTCTCTTTATTAGATTCACGTAATTGTCATACAACACATAGTATACTCTCTGAAATGTCCCCATCTGTTTCCTATACATATTAATTCTCTTAAGGGACGTGATGGCCTAATTAGCTAAGCGACTTTCGAAATGAATGAATGGTTTCGTATATGGCTTTCTGCGAGCAACTATAGCTTCATCCAAGCTTTGTGATCATCTGAGTAACAGAGCTTCCAGGAAAATTATCGCAGGCGGTGCAGGATAGTAATTGCACTCTTTACTCCCCATTATCTGAATGCGTGATTTACAGGTCGTGGCGTGGTTTGGCTATGACTTAAAGACAAGCAGGTGGTGTACCACTACCCAAACCACTGACCAAACGCAACCTTTTTTTCCTTGATCTTGGAGTGTGCCCCGTATTCCAAACCAAAGCACCTGATTATGTTGTAACTCAACGCAACTACACTCGTACCAATGAAACATAATAAGGTAGAGGTAAACAGTGCGTTTTTATTTAAGTAACCATGATTTTTAAACATTTAGCAGTACTAAAACAGGCATTACTTTATGATTAAACAGTCAAACAATAATGGGCTATCACTTCAAACATCAACGTCATCGCGCCATAAAGGTCGACGGGAAAACTTTCACAGAGCTCAAAAAATATCATCCAGGTATTTTACTTCGTCCCAAATCGAAAATATATCATCTCTATTCAATAACAGATACTTGAGGGAGTTTAAAAGTAACTGATAATCGTATACGATCTTCGATCTTTTACGATGAGTTGGATCAAAGCAAGGCGTTCCATGTGATCAGATTAGAGGTTAATAAAACAGGTAAACACAAATAACTGAAATGGCTGGAAATATCATAATGATATGACGGAATCGATTTTGTGCGGTGGATTCTGTACTAGCTTACCACTTCAAAGCCTCGGATTCGAATCCCGGCGGTGGCAGAAAAGTTTAGTGGTATCCCGATCCATACTTGGGTCGCATGTGGAGAGCACAAGTTGTACTACGCCGTTCACTGAATGTGACATTGAAATGTTGAGTCTTGACATACCTGTATTTTGTTAAGAGTTAACAATTCAGGCGCCGGGTTTCCCTTCACACCCATTCCCTGAAAATCCTATCTCCAATACATTACCCCGAACTATCCCCTATGACGCAAATGACCTCAGCTCTTATAAATCTACGTTTGCTGGAGGCTTAGATAGACTTTTCATGTACCTCTATATCCATGGCAAGAGGTAAAATATTATTTGGTTCTGGAAGAGAAGGAAAAGTAATGACACATCATTGTTCCAAAATCCGAAAAAATGAAAGAAATCTTTTGAAAATTTATTTGTGAAGAGGACTCGTCTTGGGACTACTATACGTACATCTAAAATAAAAGTAACTCCGTGCATTAAGTTTCCGCTCAAGAGTTTTATAAGGAAAATACATATTGCGACTCTAAAGCTGACATCGGAGTGAAATTTATCCTTATTAGTTTTACCAAACCTCATAAAGAAGTAAGGAAAATGATACTATCGAAACAGTGCATAAAATAAATGCCTTTTTCCAAAAGCAAGTTTCAATGCAAATATTAAATATAATTTACACAAGTATTCAAACTCTAGAACATACACATGTGTCACATTCTCTTATTAATTTCATACAAAATCACAAACTTCTTGAAAAGACTTACTCATTTGTCAGAAATTGCTTTAAAATAATATACGGGCATTTTTCATACGCTCTTTACACGATAATACCACATGATCCACGCTGCATTTTATTTGAGGAATCAAATTGAGCGTATTACTCTAATTATATATTCTCAAATGATTTTCATCATTAAACATTTGATTATTTCAGTTTTATTTAAATAAAAATGAAATATCCAAAAAAAATTTCAGAGGGATCATTTATTGGATTATCACAACGGCATATAAGTTAACCATTCGCACACATGGATCCCACGTGCGAATGAAGTATGAAGTGAATATTTCTAGAAAGCTGCAAACGGTAACATAAAATAATGGCCATAAAAGATCCATTTTATTAATACGGAATATGCCTTGTGGTAATTATTTTTTTTCAATTTAAGCAAAATTACTAGAGCTCGTGTAATTGTAATACATTTGATGGTGAGATTTAAGTTACTGCTTAGCTAAAATTATCTCTGAACCACCGGCTGTAGGCAGTTACTTTCATATATTTTTCTATATAGAGTATCTAACGACTCATTGCACTAATTAAAAAATGACCATAGCTACAAAAAATTTCCGATGCTAAAAAAGTTGAGAAAATACTTGCTATCAAGTATGGGAGTGATAGAGTGAAATATGTTCCATTTCCAAAAGTATGAATTTGAAAAAAAATCCCGAAAAACTTGAGAAAATTTAAATAAGATTTATGACCTAAGACGGTTTGAAATCGTACGTGGTACCCAACTGCCAAGTTTCAGTAAAATTTGTAATATTTAACACTAATCGCATCAAACCAAAAAAGTCACCCAGTATAATAATCACAATAATTTATAATTATTATTAGAAGAAACCCGAACAACCCGGTCGGAAGACAAAAGCAGCTCACGGTAAACGAATGAGAGAAATATGGGCACAAAAAGGAAGTAAAAAAACGCCTCCAAGAACTCGGTGTAGAATCAATTAGCTTTTCCGCAATTCAATACTAAAAGTGTTGGGTAAGAGCATTTAAGGAGTGGTATAGGGGAGCTGATTCTTAACGAGAGGAGTTTTTCAATTTATAATCAGAGTAAGTTTATTGTGACTGGCTTTGACATTTCCCCATTAAAATCAGATTTTTACATCACTTGACAGAGGTGTAGAAACGCTTAAACTGATTAAAAAATAATAAATGTGTGAAAATTTTTTTTTTAAACTTGCAATAATAATGATAACGATATCGAAATTATCATTTATTATTTCCCAGCCACTGACTCTCGGAGGTCGCATGCTATAGCTAGCACGACCTGAGCAAGGAAAGGAGTGGGTGTAACTTTATGCTCACTGCAAATACCGACTCTCCTCTGGGTATGTATGTGCCGAGCTCTGCCTTTCCTGCCTCCCACCACCCATCCACCACTTCCACGCTCAAGGGAAGTGGCCCCCAGAACGCCGTACGTCATCATAATCCTCGACAAGAGTGGGACTTGAGGGAGGCGCCGTTCAGGTAAACGCTCTCCTCCCTCGTCGCGGGGGGGTGACCCGTAATGGGGAGAAATGCGGTCGGAAATACGGGGGTGAGGAGAGCAGGTGGGTGTGGTGGGGAGGGAGAAGGGGTTGCGAGAAAACGACGAGAGGGAAAGGACACGAGAGGAGGCTGGGAAAGCGAGCGGACGCCCCAACGGTGCTTGAAAAAAAATGGGAGACTGCCGCTAATAGCATGGAGCAGATTCGTGTTAGAAAAGGGACGGCTACCGATTCAAAGTAGATCAAAGCAAACTCTTTCGGCACCGTATGTCTCCCGGGTTAAAAATGTGTAAATGGTCGCGGTGAAAATAGCAGATTAATATTTGATAGCGTGAGCCACGAAGATATCAGTGAAGATTTTAATATGGAGCTCGGTACAACATGGATGTGAGACTTGGTCTTTGAGGCAATAGGATGAGCGAAGAATGGAAGGCTTTGAGATGTGGGTGTGGCGAATTTTAGAGAAAGTAAGTTGGACAAAAGGGGAGACAAACGTCGAGGTTTCAAATGGGGTGGGTGAAGAGAGGAAGTGGATGGGTTGGAAGTGGGTGGGATACTGATGGCCCTCCAAAATATAACTACAGGTATAATAGGCGGATACACTGAATGAACGAGCCAAGAACGCTTTTACAAAGGCGTATTTGTTCACTCATGCATCACCATCGATAGCTGATCTAGAATCTACACAGGAAAGACATGCTGATACCTTCAGCATGTAATACGACAGCATGCCTTTTTGTCAAATGGAATTCTTTGCGAACATTTGTCCGAAAAAAGAAGCTGTGGAAAATATTTTCCGCAAAGCTGCTATTTAAATATTCTCATCGTTCAGTTGGATATTAAATTTGTGATAAGAAGACGAAGAGAAGATGAATGTAAGTAGTTTTAGTTATCGATTAGTTTTTGGGAGAAGAATGTAATAGGGAGATGTTCGAGAAAACGTTGTACCTGCCTATCTCTGTGTCTTCGTGCTTAAAATTCTAAATTATCACTCGGCCAATAATTCAAGATTATTTTCCAAAATGTCAACCCTCATAAATATTCAAATAATACCTGCCAAAATAAAAGCTTGACATAGTATCAAAATATTTCTAAAATAAAATTATATTGATCAAGTTACTGGAATGATACATGATCCAAATACTAATAATTAAGCAATACCAATTCCCGGGTGATAAATTCTGTGGTATTATTATACATTTTGTATCTAATTATGATACATATAACTACTAGTACTTTTACTAGCATTTTGGTACTTAAAACTGTCATTTTATGATCACATATCACATTATGGCCTACCATTTATAGCCACAAAAATATTCGAGTCACCAGTCGCATTCTGAAACGAAATAAATAAATATTTTGAACAAAAGAAGACTAGGTTAACCAAATGACTCAATTTATATTGAAATTGAAAAATTACCAACTTGGCTTTTCCACATAACAGTTTTATTACTCAATATATACAAAAATACATATCATTTACGATTAAATATCTAAAATTTAACGAGTTCATTTATTTTAAAATTTAAAATTGCAATAATTATACTTCGAGTGACTCAGATTGATGGTGTAGCAGTAATTGTTGAGAAAATATCCAATCGAATGCTAAACTCACGCAATGAGATATCATTGAATGCTCTACTCATTCTCCAACATAACAGAACGTACACTTCCACTGAAATCCCGAATTCGACATTTGTCATAAATTAATTATTTTCAGAACGTACACTTCCACTGAAATCCCGAATTCGACATTTGTCATAAATTAATTATTTTCTCAGCAATTAACAGGGAAATGTCTACGCTCTAAATTTATTTCGCCAAAATAAAAGTACTAAAAGACTAAAGTGAGCTCCACCCCAACGACACCGTCTTTAGTTTCTAAATGGAAGAATTTATGGGATGTTTAAAATAGATTAGAAATTAAGCTAATTAATATGAGCTTCACGCATTCTTACCATATATTACTAAACTGAAACAATCATGCATTACTTCAAACAGTTTTACCTTTCTAATGGTAAGCTTCGGAAAATTCCTAACCACTACTTACTTCTAAGTATTGCAAGAACTCCCTTTTTTCAGGTATTATTTCTTTTTTCATTTATTCTTAGTTTCTGTTCGCCTTTATTTCATCCAATGCATGCTACCTGCAATGGAAAGGTAGGCACTAGACGGTCTCTACAGACCATTGACTCCCAGATAACATGAAAACTTCAGCTTGATCGCTATACCCAGAAGCAAACGGTCCCCAGGAACCATCCAAAACCCACCCTCAAATAAGTAAATTTCCTTGAATGAATCGCGAGAACTTACTCTTGTTTGTCCTAATTCATATTTTACTTCATTTCTTCATAACTTCCCCTTGCCTTAATGCTGTCTAATTAGCCTTCCTCTACCTCGCTTTCCTAACTTCTCCCTTCCCCTCTTTCACTTCAAGGCCTTCAACAAATCACTACCTTTCATTAATTCTTTCACTCTGCATCCTTTCCCTGCCTTTTCAGGGTTTCCCCGCGAATTCCTCCCTTCGCCCACCCTATTTAAAATCTTAGCGTTTGCCTTCCGCTCTTTCCAACTTATCTTCTCCAACCTCAGCCAAACCCATATTTCCATAGCATCCAATCAACGTTCATCCCCTCACCTCAAAGACCAGCTCTCACATCCATAAAGCATTACGCTCCATAGATTATTAAAGTAAAAAGTTGAACATAATCATAATATGGCCAGTGGAATGTAAGAAATGTTACAGTTCAATTCTCACAAAATTCTCTTGAACACTGTTTAATAGATTTATATTGTTTAGCTCCGTCATTCCCAACAATTTGAACAGATCATTCGATGCTGTGTCACCTAAAGGACCTCACTTAAATGAGATCACGACACGGTATGGCATTTTCAGGTACATTTTCGGAGTTCCTTGACAAAAACAACAGTTGATCCAAACATAGAAATTTTTAATACAAGCAAGTTTATTAAAATATAAAATGCGCAAATTCGTTATCTACTTGATCATCAAAGCATCGGTCATTTCAATATGATTCCAGAGTTCTCTCACATGGTTTATTAGACGGTAGCTCAAGTGTTAGGGAGTTGTGGAAACCTGTTTAAATTTTAAGCTGGAAACATCGCTTTCTTGACAGTTATCTCAACCTTTTTAAGCACAATATATTCAACTATTAGAGTTTATAATTTCTAAGCTGTATTAAAATTCAGAGGAACAGATTTGCGTGTACTAGGTACCAAAAATTTCATTAATTTTCTAGGAGGTATTTCATAAGAAAGGAGTGCACATACAAGAATAAATTGCATTCCTGGTGTTTGCATTGTTATTCGGTTATCGCGTCTTTGCTTCGAGAACAAAAAATTATTAACAATAAATTGTACACATCTCGACCCCTTTCTCTAAGGATACGGAAAGGGCGAGAGCGAATATTTCTACACTCCAATTCTCTTTACCCGCCGGTACAGTTTTCTTATACCTTTCCTGACGTCGCGGTTGGCCGAAACTCTGCCCCGCAGAGCGACGCGGTGGACCGAAATCCCACAACCCTCGTAGGACGTCATTTATGGACCAAACCGACATGCCCCTTCCACCTCGACGCCTTTGCGCACGCATTTCAGTTTCCCACGGAAATATTCCTCCCGCCTCCTTGACCTCAACCGCGGCCACGGAGAACTCCAACGCCATCCACCCACCCACCCACCAACCCTCTCCACGCCCGAGGGCGCCAGCTCCCCGTGTAAAAGTTGAACCACGGCGAAGGGGGGGGGGGAGGCACACATTCTACAGCGATGGTTCAGAGGAGAGAAGGAGAGAGAGAGGGGGGCCGGGCTGTGTGCGAGAGGCGTCCAACGCTGGGCCCTTGCGAGATGCAAGGGGACATTTTAAGGGATGGCAAGGAAGAGTTTTGAGGTAGGTACGTCTGGGATGGGAACACGTCGAGGCAGCTGCTGCGTGTGTATCGATTCGGGAACAACTGCCCCCCCCCCTTTAGCCCCTCCCCGCGTCCTCTCTCTCCTCCTCCACTCCCCCTCTCGCTCCCCCTTCTTCCATCCCCTCTGCCTGCTCGCATCCTCCCACTTCCACCCTCCCTCTTCCCCCTTGGGCACTTCCCCCCCCCGTACACACACATACCACCTAACAAACGCGCGGGACCGTTGCGATATTCCCTCACCCCACCCAGTCCACCACGCCCCTCCCACCCCCTTTTCTGCCCTCTCTTCTTACCGCCCCTGTCAATAACCCACATTGATTTTAATACCGCGTGTCCTCGCCGTCGTAATTCACGGAGTGAGGTGGGTGGGAGGGGTGCGTGTTAACCATTCTCGTGAATTTTTTGAAAGTGAGGATTCCCAATGGGCGCAAGGCTGGCTATTGTTTTCATGGCGCAAAGTATATGGTGGCAGATTTTTTTTAGGCAGTCCACCGCTTAAGGTGTTTTAGAAGGGTTTACCTAAACTACCAGGACATTTCTAAGCTCCACTTCCCGCAATCACAGTCTTCAATTTTCCATCGCTTATCAAAAAGCCATGTATCTACCTCTCCCGTCTCCTTTAGATCTCTGCCAAATATCATCTTTCCTCTCCCTCAAAACCTTCAAGCGAACAAGAACATTAAATTTTAAATAAAATATCATACAAATTCATCAAACTTTACTCGAACGCGAAAAATCGCAATCATGTCACCTACGCCATGTACGCGGGAAGTCAAAATTTAAGGCGTATCAAAAATGTTATACAGGGAATGACAGTTTTTTGTATTAAAAGCTATAATAAATATCCGAGAAACAATTAATGCAGGTTTTCCGTAAATGAAGGTAACAATTTTATGCATGTATTTAAATGAAGGAGGCATGACAACTCCATTTTTACATAACCTGCGTAATTCTTTTGGTACCAGATATTCCGGGAAAATACTCGAATTTCCTAGTGTACATTAGAATTTCATCTAGCTGAGCATCTTGAGAAAATCAATGCTACTCATCCAAGGAGAGTTTGGAAATAGTCAACGCGTCATCAAAAATGTCATGTAGCGTTTCACGATAAAATCAACACTTTATTGAAAACGGGTCATTCCATAACCCTGTGTAATTCTGTACAAGTGAGATGAATTTGGTTAAAGTATTTCAAATTAAGTTAAGCATCTGCTAATGCCCCACAGTCCTGAAACCTTGGTCGTCAATATTTATGGTCGAATTTCTATTTCATTTGTAAAATGGGGAAATTCCACCGAGTAATGGCTAAAACAGTGTCATTAAGTATAAATACAATTTTTGGACAATGACCCATGAAAAATAACTAATATTCAGCAAATTTCCTCTTCACCAACAATAATACATCTATGTAACAACTAATTCTTGAAAATTGTGTCCGGCCTCACATTTAGTAATCTTTCGCTCCGCAATAACAATCTCATAAGTTTGTTTCATGAATGTTCCGCGCTTAATTAATGCCTAGCAAGGAAGTTGAACATAGAGGGATTACAGTGAGCAGCTGCTGCTTTTTACACAAGGGCGCGCCGTATGACGCCATTACTTCATGACTTATAACCATTAAACAAGTACCAGATAGAAGCAGATCTAGTTGAAACAGCAATCTCTCCTTATTAATGAAGCGCTAGTAATTTCTGCTCGTGTTCACATTTTTATCTGAGCCACCCATAATATCAAAGATTGCCGCAATGTAACAACTTTTTTGCTTTGCACAATCACCTCATAAAATGCAACATTATCTCCAAAAAACGAGCAATGGTACTAAAGCTCTGCATTAATGAATTATAATTCACGTTTCCTGCCATGAAGCTAGGTCACATACGTTATGGTGCCTACATTTGTAGAAGTAGGAATATTTCCCTGCCTGTTGAGTCTTAAGTGAAGAAGCATAGTTATAAATAATCGCTAAAATTTGCTTCCTTAATATTTATTTCTACTACTGCGATAAAATAAATGCGCTCATGTTAACATGAAGGAAAACCTTCGCTTGAGCATTAATGAAAGCGCTCATCAATTCGATATAATTTTTATCCGCACACCCCTAAAAATTATTAAACTATCACCATCAGATTTGAGAAAAAAATTGAAACAATAAACCGCACATTTCAATTTCCTTTACACGAGAACCTCTTTAACTTTGGTAATTATAATATGCAAAAATTAGGCGATACCCTCTCGCGAAAGTGAACTCTCCATTAACAAGCTAAAATTTTAATTATCGTATATTAGGCGTTGATTTTCAAGTTCCTTGCCAGGGTTTTAGTTTTATTTTAATATAGCGACATAAAACTTGTGCCCTATATAAGCTTTTAGTAAAATACCTTCGTAGTAATACATATTTAGAAGATTTAGCCAATGTACTTTACCATTCAGTGGCTATAATCGTTTCATGATTAATTTTAATTGCTTAGCAGTAATGACCTCCGCGAGTGTTCGTGAAGCGTCCGTTTCAATGGAGGTGATTGAAAGATTAGTCTTCCTCAGCTCCAAATACTTCAGCCTCTAAAGCAGAGAACCCTTTTGCTTCTCTTCGCTTCTTCTTCGCTTAACAAATTTACGTGGGCAATAATGTTACTTTCTTCAAACGCAATGTAGTAGAAAGTGTTATATTACCAACAAAAATCGATGTTTCCTCAAAACATTCTTCACCTTTTCACAAACGATACCATTCTACAAGTGTGTATGTTTCCATACTGATTTGAGTACGAATGTAAAGTATAGAACATTGCATTCCAGGCCATTATTCTGACAATTACAACATTTGAGAATTCAATAGTATTATATTCATCTTCATGGAACTTCAATGCAACAATTTCAGAGTGTAAAAATCATTCGCTTTGACTGGGATTAGAACCCGGATCCCTCGAACTCCGGCCAAGTGCTTTAGCCAGTTAAGCTATCGAAGCATCCTCTTAAACTCGGACATTTTGAAAATTTTACACTCTGATATCGTTGCATTGAAATGCAAATTAGCGGACGATTCCATTAAAAATTACTGCTGCGACATCTTCCGCAGTTTATTGGTATTCATGAAACTTCTTGAGGAAGCGAGCCAAAACTAAACTTTGTTGAGTTGCACAACATTTATTCTATTCGAACAGCCCTTTTCGTTGAACATTAGACGTCTTCGGTCGGATATTTAAGATTTAACACCCATTTAGTTCGGTACAGCTTTAAAAAAGATAGTTATTATTAGTAAACGTAAATTTTAAAATACAGATGAAAAGTTTTTCTGTTAGTTATGGGCTATAAATTTTTATGAAAAAATTATCGGAAATTATTAATCGATCCAGAATTGATTCGGGAGAGATGCAAAGAACTCAAAGAGGAGCTACATAGTAAGGACAATGTAAATTAGAGATTCAGGTGTAATGATGTGGTGGAACTGTTCCATAATAACAGAGACGAAGACTATTACAATTTTCCACGTAATAATTAGAATTTCCACTTAATAAGAGGAAAATCGTAATAGTCTTCGTCTCTGTTAGTAGGGGAAATAGTTCAGAGAAGTAGCCATACTTGTACATACTTGAATAAAGGCAATGTAGTGTCGGAGAGGATAGTAAATGTTCAGGCATACATGAGTGCAAGATTGGAAATACATCAATTATGTAGGAATTCGGTCAGAAGACTTTATTAGATCAGTATTCATTACCATTCCGAAACAGGAAAAGCAACCGTGTGTAAGGATTCGTTGACAATATGTTTTAATTTGTACACAGCGTAGTTAGCACTTTTTATCCTAGACAAAAAGATGGGGAAGAGGGAAAATGACAACATGGGGGACGACAAGTTCGGTCTCAGGAAGTGGAGAGGTAAAGGTGATTTTATTGCAATAATGAGGTCACAAATAGAGCAATAAATATATAATACAACCATGAAGTATTTTGTTTGTCTCGTAAATTTCGAGAAGGCGTTCGATAGATTAATTTGAGTGAATTTAATCATTATGTCACAAAATATAGGAGTATACGGAAGGTCGACTTCTTCGCCATTTACACATGTCTCGTAATGCACAGGGTAGGACAGGATGTAGGATCGGGATGGGCAGTGTTAGACAGAGGGGAAAGAGGGTAGTACATTATCTCGCGTGATTTTGAATCCAAGATATCCATATGAATACTTGGAAGTATGCACTAAATTAGGTAAGGAATTCAAAAAATCAGATTTTCGATGATTAAGCTTTAATTAGACAGCCAATAAAAGGATTGTAATCATTGCTTCGTGCTTCAGGCAAAACAATGTCATAGGTATAGGATGAAAATCATTGTAAACAAATACACAGGTCACGACGTGTTCGATAAATACAAAGAATTGGCTATACATTGGAAATGGTGTGCAAAAATTAAAGTTGGTAGAACAGTTCGCCTATCTAGGAAGTGCTTTAGACAAACATAGTGAAAGAAGTAGAGACAAAAAAAATGAGTCGGGCAAAGAAGCTCTAACAAAGGGATGGGAGGCCATGAAATGAACCTTGAATAAAGATTTAAAGAAAGGATAAGTGAAAACCGATATTTATAGCACATTTTTTAGATGAGAAAACTTGCTCGTGGAGATATGATGTCTGGCATGGATTGAAAACTTAATATTTAGGTGTAAAGAACGTCGGGGAAAGTAAAATGGACGGAACGAAAATCAAACGAAGTAGCACTAGGCATGAGAGGGGAGAGGGTTTCTGGGAGAAGACCAAAGGAGGCAGTGAAAGTATCGATTGGTGATGGAATCAAGAATACTATGATAAAGGGGAGGAAAATAGGCAGGCTAGGGTTCGTGTTCCATAAAATGAAGGTGGAGAGAGAGTACGCAGAATTGAAGAAAAATTATAGTACAAGGTGTTACACTCTACTGTGTTAGCTGAGGCTCAGAAATAGACCTATTAGATAATACTAATAGGTCTATTTCTGTATACTATTAGATAATACTAAACCTCCTACCTTAACCGGTAAAAAATACAATTAATAGTAATAATTGGGTTCACCCAAATAGTATAAATCTGAGCCCTTGTAGCGGTAAGCTGGGATCGCTAGCATTCAAAATAAATTATTTTTTCCTAATTTTTATTTCAAACTGAGGTCAAAAATGTGATCTTTTAAAACTAATGAACTGCTTACGCGGAATAAAGGCACTCAATTATCTTGAGCGCAAATGACAAGTTTGCATATCACACCATTGCATGCCTTATTTCGTTTTATTTAATTTTTTTAGCGTCTAATTGTCTCAACAAAATAGACGCTAAGAAAGATGAGTAGTTTTGCAAAGAAAGTATGTGCTAATTTTTTTATTTCATTCTTTATTACATACCTAAAATAAATGGAGAGTCCGTTCGAAAAGGATGATATTAAAACAATTATTTACTCAATGATGCATACAATGAAATGTTCTTCGCCTAATTTGCGCTCGATTAAAAGTAACACATCGAAATAGAACGATAAAAATTACAGACGATGAAGCAACACCATCAAAAACACGGCCTGTCGGTAATTTGTATTCAAGTTAATGTCGTCTTGTATTTTTATATAAACCTTGCCACATTAATTGAAAAACGTAGTGCTATCTTTCGAGAAATTTGCCTTCATAGAGAGAGACCAAAGCGAGTTTTTAATTTACAATGAAAATTAATAAAAATATTGCATCATTTATAAGACTTATATTAAGGTAAGGTAAAATGAGATCCAACTTCGGTCCAAATCCCGGATGTGACAAAAGTTTTGCTAAAGTATCCCGATCCGTACTCTTGGGTGCTTTGAGAGAGCACTTCAGGTAGAGTATGCCGTCCGTCGGATGGGATCTTAAATTTTGAATGTTCCCTTGGCGTCTATCATTAAGAGGAGGCTAATGCCGGCGCTGGGTTTCTCCGCACCCTTTCTTCATTCCCTGAATGTCTTATCTCTACCAAATTACGCCACGATCCCTAATGACCTCATCTGTCAGTCAAATCTCCCAATTACTAATGTTACTCCTACCTTATAAATAAAAAAAACAATTATTTTTCTCGAAGTTGATGGAAAAAACTTATTGCACGTCTTCATGTCTCATTGAAAATCCTTTTTATTTGCTTTCTCGATAGACGGTCTGTGACCCTTCCGGTCATGGAAACGGCCGGACGCCCTTCACTTGCCCCAGCAACGAGCAATATCGGCACTTCAGAGGCCCCAAAATTGTTCAGAACTTTGGAGGCTTCTACTCAGTGGGCTGTCCCCGTGAACGCGACCACCGTGGACCCGAAGATAATCGAGCAAGCTAAGGCCAAGAAGGAAAGGGAAGAGTACTACAGCACCTACGACCCCATGACTGGAATCAGGATAGCTGCCACCCTGGGAGGATTCTTCAGCCTCATGGTCTTCCTGGTGGTCTACAAGAGCCGCTGCAGGTGAGAAAACACGTTTATAGTGGATGAAATGATGCCTCGGTGCCGTGTGCACATTTCAAATCCCTCAAGCATCACCCAGTGACATTTAATGTATGCTGAAAAGACCCAGCATACTCTTATATAACTATAATCTATCCGATATGATTTATTTTTATGCTGTTTTACATATTAAACCTTCCATGGAGTAAAACCTTGACGTGGTGGAAGGGGTTGTGCGTTCCGATGACCCCTAGAGCAGTGTTGACAGGAGGATTAAAAATTGCTCCTGGTAGAGTCACCCACGCCAGATAGTTCGAAGGATAGGAGCCACACAAAAGGTAGTCCGTGCAGCCTCTGTTCCTCAGTGAAGCGGCTGCAAACGCGTTTAACTCCTTTGGGGTGATCAAAGAGTGATGGTGTTACTTCAAAAATACTATTGAGGAAGGCAACGGAAAACCACCACAATTATTTTTCCCAAGATTTATATTATGGACAGGATGGAGAAAATGAGTCCTAGAAACTACGGGATAAAGCTGGGGAAAAGATATACGAAAAGGAATGTAGAAGTATTAGTTGGATTGACAAAGAAGATGTATCAGGAGGCTGTAGAGAAAATCAAGGAAGAACGCAATCAAGAGAACGAAGCTGGGTATTATCGAGAAAATATGGGACTATTTCAAAAAAGGGATAACGAAAGCTGCAAAAGAAACTATAAAAACCTTTAATAGGAAAAGGATAGGGAAACCATGGATTACCGAAGAAATTATTAGAAAGATAAATGAGAGAATTAAATTGAAGAAAGTAAACTCAGAGTCAGGCAGAGGGAAGTATCAAGAGTTATATGATTAAGTGAGACGGGTAACAAATAGAGCATAAGAAGCGTGGCGGAAAACACAATGCGAGGATAGGGAAAGTTGAAATTAGTAGGGAAGGTCGAAATTAGTGCACTATACAATAATGTTAGAATAATGAAGTGAGAAGGCAAAATCTGTGATAAAAATCAGAGATAAGTTGGGAAAAATATTATTTGAACCAGCAAAGATCCAAGAAAGGTGGAAGAAATACATACATAGAAGAACTTAGGCCAGCAGGACTAGGCATAGAAAGAGAAGATTATGTAATGAGGATAGCTTAGGCACAGGCTTACTCGAAGGTGAAATAGAAAGGGAATTCAGGGATTTAAATCAAATAAGGCCTTGGGGGTAGAAAACATTCCGGCAGAACTATTTAAGGTTTGGGAAAATGTGGGAGGAAGAGTTGGTATGGGCAAATTCGTAGCATGAGTGAGAGAGAAATTTGACTGGAAGACTTCACCAGATCAGTGTTAGCTCCTATTCCAAAAAAAAGGTAAAGCCCACATCATGTGAGGAATACAGGACAATAAGTTAGATTTCGCAGGCAGCTAAAGTTGTTCTCAGGATACTCAATAGGAAGATGAAGAGCAGAGCAAATTATTACTTAATGGATTATCAGTTGGGGTTCAGGAAGGGGAGAGGTACGCGTAAAGCCGTTGCAGTAATGAGGTTAAAACTCGTAATAGAGAGGAATATAAAATGCAATCAGAATGCATTTGCCTGTTCCATAGATTTCGAAAATGAGTTTGATAGAGTGAATTGGTAAAACCTAATGAATATATAGTATTGCAGAAAGTAGGAGTAGATTGGAGGGCTGGGAGGCTAATCCGAAACCTGTATATGTCTCAGACTGCTCAGGTGCGAGCGTAAGATGGAGAGTGCGGATGGACAGTGTTACGTAGGAAGAGGAGTAAGGCAGATTATCACCCATGTTTTTCAATGTGTATGTGGAGGGAATGATTAAAGAGGCACGGAAACAACTGGAGAGAGAAATGAAAGTGGGGGACAATTCATTAAATCAGTTAGGTTTACTGATTATCAAGCTCTAGTATGTCAGCCAGCCCAGGGGTTTCAAACTATGCTGAGCACATTGAAAGGTCAACTCGACAGGTATAGGATGAGAATAAACAAAGGTTGTATGGTTTTCTAGGAAGTAGATAAGCTAAGCTAAATGTTAAAATAGGATGGAAAAATCAAGTGCATGGGAACAGTTTACCTCTCTTGGAAGTGTTTTGGACAAAAAAGGTCATAGTAGTTGAGACAAGGAGAAGAATAGCATAAGGCATAGAAGCTTCCACAAGGAGAAGGAAGTTAATGGCAGGGACGTTGAGTGAGGATGCAAATACAAGCCTCATCAAAACCTTGATATGAGGCATGGTTTTTTTCAGCGCGGAAACAAGTTAATTGAAGCAGGATGATAGAAATAGATTGGAGGCTTTCGGAACGTGGGCGTGAAGGATGGAGAAGGTGAAGTGGGCTGAAAGGAATACAAACGAGGAGGTGCTAGGTAGGTGGGAAAGGAGATAGAGTTGTCGAGAGTAACCAACGAGAGGGTGGAAAGTTGGAAGCAGCGCGTTTCGACGGGCAATGGGATGTGGCAGGAGTAGGATAGGGATGTTGGACAGAGTGAAGGGAAAAAGAAAGTATTCAGTATTGAGTGGGGCCTATTATATAGCATATTATTGCATTTTGGGTGTCAAGTTGTCTTTTGTTAAGAGAGATAATGGAATCGTTGCTATACCATTTGATAGCTTGTACTAATCAAAAACCTACCTTAGCCGGTAGTTTACCGATAATAATTTCATTAGACCTGCAAAATTAAAAACCTATAGCATTTATAGCTAGAGACTGCGTTTGGTTGATGGAAAACCTCCCAAATCAAAGTAGAAGAGCCAAAATGAAATAGATTTATGAATGAAAACTATACTGCTAATTCTTGCGGCCAGTTCTTCGGTCTAGACTTGTTGACCAGTTTTGAACCAGGACATTGGTGAAGAATGTGGTTCAATATTCTGATGCCGGTCATAAAAATTCTTTTTTGTGGCCTTGTCATTCGATTTCTGTTCATGAAAACACTAAACCAACTTCAGATGGCACAGCAGTTAAACGGCACACTACTAAATTTGAATTAACAATAATTTTAGGATGCAAAATGTTACATAAAAGGTGTCATCAAAGCAAAATATGATTAATTGGATTGCCCGAGAAATGGTGAAATACCAGCTGAAGCAATTTTCAGCAATATGAGTATATACTCCATTAAAATCAAATAACAATTCAGGATTCAATCCATCGCGGGTTTTTCTGATTATTTATTCTCTTTTTTCTATCATTTTCCAATTATTTCATTATCCCTCTTGTTCACTTATTAGTTCTACCAAATGTGCCTCTGATGTATTGCACGTATTTTTGAGTCACCTATTCGACCTTTCAGTATTTGATAATTTTAATTTTCTCGTGCTCTCCCTAGGCAGTTCAAAAGTTGAAAACAAACTCCTTCCCTAATAAACAGGTGCAGATCGAGCCGCAAGAGCCACATCAGCGAAGAGGAGTTGGCGGAGGCGGTGGCAAAGATAGAGGCGGAGGAGAAGGCGGCGGCGGAGGAAGGCGCGGCCATCATGGCAGCGGTGGCGGCGGCTGTGCAGGAGCAAGGCGGATGCATCGAGGACGAGGACGCCCCTTTAGAGGCCTACTACACATTGATGGCGAGGAGTGGCTTCTCACGACGGACCGCCTCTTTCTCCATGCCCCGCCACTCCCTCGCCAGCTTCAACACCGTCACGTCCAGGACCTCCTGCGGCAACTGCGCTTCGTTCCGCCAGCGGAGCCTCCGGCAGCGCCGCTGGGGGAGTGGAAGCGGGCCGCGGATCCCCCGGCGGAGGAGGGGCAAGAGTCTGCCGGGGTACCCGACCTTCGGCGAAGGAGCGGCGCCCAGCGAAGCCGAGGCAATAGCGGCCGCGGTGGAGGCCGCCGCGGCCGTCACACCATCCGTGCACAACAGCATCAGTCGCCACGATGATGACTCATCTTGCTGCTACCTCGAGGTGCCCAGGAGGCTCAGCTCCGTCGGTTCGGGCTCTGTGAGCTCGTATCTCGAGAAGCGGGGCTCCGTGGTTCTCTTGGGCTTGCCCCCTTACCCCCCACCTCCGCCCCCGCGCCGGCCCCGTCTCGCTACGCCCCCACCGCCTCCGGAGCGGGCGTCCGCGTCCCAGAAGCGGCGGAGGAAAAGGAGAGGGTCTTCTCGCTCATCCAACTCGGGCACCGCTTCCTACCCCATCGACATAAACGTCATTCAGCCCACCCCCGATGTGTCCCCCAGGGGGAGCGAGCGGCAGCTGGACCGGCACAAGAGGGTCGGGGACGCCCCGGCGCAGGCCGCCAGGGTGCTGGCTCCCCTAGCATCATACGGGACGGGCGGGAGCAGCAGCAGTGCAGCCTCCTCCCTAAGCAGCGACTGCGTCCCACCAGGCGGAGACTTCGATGCACGATCCGTTGGCTCCGATTCGGTCTTCTTCGACGAATCCTCTCTAGCGGGCAGTCGCAGGACTTCGTCTGTCGCACCCATCTCATCCGACAGTGAGGACGGCGTGATCCCGCAGTCGAACCTCCTGACGGTGCCGCAGGGAACCGGGGGGCACCTCTGGGAGCGGGCCCCACCGCCCATTAAGCAGACGCCCAACTTTCTCATGGTCCCCTCCCCGAACCTGAGGCCCGTGGCATCCGCGCTCCCCAGGACCCCACCACCACCTCCACCGAGGGCGACGGGCCGCTGGAACGTTGACGGTGGCTTTGTGGCCGGCAGGAGGGTCTCCGCCCCGGCCTGCCACCTGATGGGCAAGCCCTCTTGTGACACGATCAGCGCGCAGGTGTCCGCCTGCCCGCAGCTCGCCACCACCCCGGAGTCCCCGCCAGCCGCCTTGGAGAGTCCGGGGGAGGATGTGAGAAGTGCGTGCCTCTACCGACCGTTCGAGTCGTCTTCAATTCAGCCAGCTGAACGGCCCACCATCCTCCGGTTGGACGGGGCGCGCTCCAACTTCCGACCCCCGATCCTCTCGCCCCATTCCAAGTCCCCTCCGGTGTGCCTGACGCCTCCGAGGTCGGAGTCAATGTCGTTCTCGCTGTACGGGGGCTCATGCGAGCAGCTAACCGTGCCGGACAAGGGATCGAGGGAGACGCTTTTCTAGCGGAAGGGGGTTGAAGGCTCAATCGCGGGTAGCGTGAACTTAGGGAGAATCCGAGAGGACAATGACAGAACACTCGGCTCTAAGGGATTGCTTATTTATTTTTTTTGTGGAAGTATCAAAGAGAGCAACTCGTGAGTATGGACTCCATAAATATCGCTCCGGACCACTGGGACGTTTGAGAGTTGATTATGGTGGAAGGGTATCGCGATCGTATGGCGTGACCTATCACCCCGAGGAGTTCAGCCATAAGAGTGAGAATTTGTACTCGTACTCACATTGTCTAACGAGTGTCTCTACCTCTGAAAACGCTCATTGTAACGGAGATAGATTAAACAGATAAATTCTGGGCAATCGCTAGTTTCAGAGGTATTCTGGACATTCAACTGGCAAGAGGAAATGTTTGTAAATTGAAAATGCGAAGGCAATCGTTTTGAAATGTAATGTGATGAACGTTAAGTTAGTTTTGTTACAGCGACTTTTCGATACTTGAGAAGAGGAATTTTCGCGGGCCATATTTTAAAACGATCCGATTTTTCAACACGCATCGGAGAACTCTAGGTCATTTAAGAATACAAAATTCGAAATTTTAATTAGGATATAAAAACAAGAATAAGGTGTTGTCGGAACCTAGCTTTTACTCGAAACAAAAATAGCCCTGGGATGTATATGCATGCATGCCCACGTAGCCCACGTTGATGCAAACTTTCATTTGTAGTTAGAGCATCGTTATTCAGGGCATCACCTACTCTCGCGGTTTATTTTCTTTAGTTCACCTTAAGGAATAGGAATTTTCCACCAAAAATAAACATACAGGGTTACAGAGAGCTATTTCAAAATTTAAATGCACAAATCGTAATGAAGTTGCTATATTCGTAAATCATAAAGAGCTCAACTCATTTCAAAATCGGGTTTCAACAACTTGCTTATCAAAAATCCACGGAAGCTCAAAAAGGTAAAGGTCTACAGAGGAGTTCCATAAACTTTAGATATTCATGCTGTGGATTGCCTCCCAAAGATTTGGAATCGATTTGAGTGTCATCATTTGGAATCATCGCATCGTATTTAGGAATGGCCCAAATATGAGGTGCTAATAAATTTGTTTAGTCAATAAATGGAAAGATGTAGAGGGAGGTATCTTGTTTATAAGCTGAAAATTTAGGTCTTGTTGGTATTTAAGAAAAAAATATTGCAGACAGAAAAATACCCTCCCTGAAACACCGATAGGTAGATAAAAGTTAAAGGTAAATGAATGTTTTAACTGTCAACCACCAATATCCCTCCAGTTCGATGTTTCCATGTATGGTCTAGTGGGAATTAGATAGATGCAAGAGACTGCCAATGTCTTGAATTATATTTATATTACTGCGGAAGGAGACGAAGCAAAAATGAAGAACAAAAACTGGCAAGTGTTGCCGAGAACTAAAGCAAATGAAGACTTTTAGCAATCAAAATATTCTTATTATTTAAAAGCTTTTCCTTTAATCGTCGGTTAAAATAAATCACTAATTATCAATGAAGAAGGTAAATTTCTACAGTTTGAATGTTGTTCATAAGCTTCAATATATTTTAAATGTTCTTAGCATTACTTTAATCGAGAGGGATTCGTGCTGACGTAATTAATATAATATTTTAAGGCATGTCTCGATGCCCTAAGCACATGGACAAGGGGAGTAAAATGCATTCGAGACGAGAATACTTAATGAAGTAATCCATTTTTAAAATTTCTATCATACAATCACTATTGAGAATGAGCATTTTCAAAGTAACTCTTGCGACTGCTAAGGAGTAGTTCGTGATTTCGAAGTCATAATCTTCATGTTTCCTACTATAAACGGGACAGGTAGTTATTTGTTGAAATTTGATGATGCATAATACTCGTATATTATGTCGAGGAATCAATTGTTTGAGTGCGATGTTTAGTTTTCCGAGAGATGGTTTTCTCGTGAGGGACTACACAGAGATATACACATATTCTTTGTCCTAGCAATAACAATCTGATCATCACGAACATACCAAACGCTTGTTTTCAAAGCGTTGAAGTGGATGTGACACCAAAAGACGATTGTTTAAATTGCTTACAAATACCTAAATTAAGATAAGGGACGTGGAAGTACATTATTTTCGCTGACATATCCATCATAGTTGACTGTACATCTTTTTAATAAGTATCTCTGATTTTTTTAACGAACGACCTTTATCCACCCATTTATTTCCAGGAGAAGATATTTGACCAGCGTGCAATGACGTGCATAGTCAATGACAATAGCTTTGACATAACTTGATATTTTTTATTACCTTGTATACATTTTGCTAACTGCAATACATGAAATTATTTTCTTATTTACTTGTTGAGCTTATTTCGCAATAAAACCAACAGGGATAACTTCGTACATTTATACTCGTGATTTTATAGTAGTTTAATATTCTCTCCGTGTTTTCACTCCTACTTTGATTTTACGCAAATATTTCAACTCAATTTCATCAATGAGATAACACAAACGCGTAGCCAAGAGCTTCATGAAGCACTATTTTTTGTCTCAACGAACCAAAGAAATGCGCTTGGTATGGATGTTTGTTTATTAGAGCACGGAAATACTTCAGAGAGATTTCGGATGAACTGAAATCGGATGGGATCTCAAATCAACCACAATTACACGAAACACCAACACGGTGAAATGGAAAATGAAAGAAAACATAAAAAATTTGATGGTGATTTATTGCCGGGGGATTCTAGGAAAGTGAGTTGAAGGAAGTTGGGCGGTTGACAGCACAGGATTAGAATGAGTTCTATGATAAGCACGCTAAACTATTACTAATTCTATATTCGCGAATCGGGTACGCCTCGGGAGAGGCGCTTCAAGTGGCACCATGAAAATACGTGAAAAATAAAATTATAAACTTTTGCAATCGACGATGGAGTAAAAAAAATAATAAACAAGTTATATTTTCGTATGAAAATGAGAATCCACAAGGACACAGACGTAAACATTAAAAAATTATTAAAGTTTGTACAAGAATACAAAATTAATATTATTGTTAAAATGCAAACGAATTTTCAGAGAGAACAGAATACTTGTGCGTGTGCTTTGGGTGACTGGCGTGAGCATGTGAGAGTGAAATGATAGCCTCATGGTGGAAACGGCAAGTAAGCCACTCGTAAAAAAAAGTTTTTTTAATGAGTAGCAAGTGGCAGGGGAAAAAAAAAGGTTCGGACTCGTTTGCTTATGTGCTACTCATATCGTTGAACAAATGCTATTTGGATGGCCTTGAATGTGCAATTTTTTGTAGAGGAGAGAAAAAATGCAGAACTCTAAAAATGTTGTGCGAATCGCAATAAATGTTAATATTATGTCAAATGTGGTTGAGAGTTGTTCATTTCGAATGAGGACTGCATGTATGACCTCATCCGACTATCATTTTTGCCCATGATCCCTTGTTGGCAAGACCAAGAAGAATTATGGCAGTTAATTCCATGTCCAGGAAATTAGACCTTTAAGCAGAAACAAAATGATGCGTTTGTTGGTACGTCGATTTGTTTTTTTAACGATGCATTTTCCTACAGTACTCTAACCTATATTGGATTCCTTCATATCGTTTTCAGAGTAATTTGAATTTTGATTCCATTTCATTTCGCTGATCTCAAAATAAAAATATAAGGGATACTTTTAAAGCAAGATAATGGTAACCCACATTCATACACTGGAGTTAATCTCAACAAGAATTACATTTCTCAGTAACTTGTGCGAACTACCAAACTTCTAAATTTAAAAAAACGTTAACTTTCGTAAGACATTAGTATCATAGCATAAAATAATTTAAAAATTATTTACTTCTTTAGCCTTTCTTTACATTACATCAATGCCAAAGATGTGAAGCAGTTAAAGTTGCCTATTCCCTGGTCAATAGCAAAATCCCGAACATGGTTGAAGCCCTAATTAAGGCATCTCTCTTGCCTGCTTCCCTTCACTCTGATATTATTTTTTAGTTTCTCATCATCATTCCTTACTAATTTCCTCCATTGAAAAAAACACTAAAATCATAATGTCACAATGAATTTACAATTAAAATGAAAGAATTTTACCAATGAATCGAAATTTTCCCGTGTCACTTAATATGTAAAAATTACATTCAAGCTTATTACTCAGGTTCATATAATTTTTTTTATGATTTACTTGGTGATTTCGTCGTCATATGGCAAGGAGACTACATCATGGCCGCCGTAGCTCCATTTCCAGGTAAGTACCAATTAATTGATAGCGTTTCAAGAAATTAAACAAAATAATATCTAGAAAATAAATTGAAAAGTATTGATTATGATGCGGAACCATCAGGCGCTTTTGATACATTTCCTAACCCTCTCCATGATTTGTAAACTACACGATAAGGATACAATCCGATTGAATATTCAATAATTCAAAGCGGGAATAAGGTGCTGCGACGATGCCAAGCGCAGTGAAGCCAGCTTTTACTGAATTAAAAATTTTAAAAAACACAATCAATTCTTATTCATTAAAGTAGGTAGGAAATAAAATTGGTTTAATATATGTATATTTAATAGGTGCAGATCATTTTGATGGATGATTGGATGATGAAGATTGCCGATAGAGTGGAGAACGTTAGCCATGCGAGGAAGGGGTAGGAAAAGGAGAGGGGTTGGACGGAATGAAGGAAGGCAAATGTGTTTAGAATTGAAGAAGAGTTTATTGTAGAGTTGAATTCAGGTTGTTTTTTGAGAAGAGGAAAATAAAGGTATCGTTTCTCTGCTTGTGCCAATCCAAAGCCTAACTTAAATGGTATAATGTTAACACTAATATTAATACTTGACCTTGAAATTTTAGAGTGCATCAATGTAAAGGGTCATACTGCCCCACTTGATAATGAACTGCACACCGCTCTAGTCCCTTCTCGATAAAAGTAGTCATGAAATGACACAAACACAAGCAGTAATATTGCAGTTTAAATACAATTAAAAGTATAATAAAGCCAATTATTTGCAAACATTTCAAAACACGCCGGACCCCCTCTCAGTTACCCTCCTCTGGCACCGCCGTGTATTTACGTAGCTTTCAAAGTATGTACGAGTATGTTGTTTGCTTTGGCCGGTTTTCACACACACACACAAACACAGCTCCTACTCAATAATAAGTTTACTGCCTAGACTACCTGACTGGATAAATTACATTTATTTTTCTCATTTTGATTTCATAAGGGAACATCTCTTTATCAATGGGATTCTTACTTTCCCTCAAAATAAAAACCTTAGCTTGCCCGTATT
The DNA here is from genome assembly GCF_022747635.1 of Hetaerina americana. Taxonomy (NCBI): domain Eukaryota; kingdom Metazoa; phylum Arthropoda; class Insecta; order Odonata; family Calopterygidae; genus Hetaerina; species Hetaerina americana. The sequence goes on along the minus strand of NW_027287427.1, from coordinate 52,250,927 downwards.
TGTGCTTATGACTTTCCAGGGAAGGAGCAGCTAGGGCTTCGGCCATTTGCTCGAAATGGCAAATTTATTCTTCAGGCCCTGAAAGTTATATCCTAAATAAACTTCTTCTATACACAGGGAGAAGTAGGCAATCCTAAAGACAAGTAGCAATAACACGAGGTTTTCGGTAGAAAGTCTTTTTCCTCCATTAATGACCAAATATGGATGAAATCAATGTCTAGTAGCACCGTATGAGAGTCAAAACAATAATTTAAGACCTCCAACTCAGCCCTATAAGTAATAAAAAGTTCATCTAGATTTTAGATGAGAGGCATGTCTATAAAATGGCTATGTAGGATTTTAAAAATTGATTTGCCAGTAATATCTCCTTAAAAATATTTTTATCAGACTTCCGCAACCTAATCGAGCCATTCAACGCATTCAGAAATGTTTAACGCGAATTCTGAGGGAAGAGATGCTCACTGTGGCAGGCGCTTCCATTGAAACCATCAGCTTCAGTATAACCACTTTCATATAAAAAACTAGTTGAACTCTGAGCTATTATTGAAATGAATCAACAAATCAAGACAATAAATTCGCCAAATCATCCACATAATTTCTGGACGACCGGTGCCAAATTTAAAAAAACAGGGAAGGATTCATACAATTGTAAACAAACAGCAAGGCTGTTACATACATGACGTATAATTTGGAGAAGGTACCTCAGTCGATTTAGCGAGCCATTTTCTCATTTTGAATCAATTTTTCCATAAACTATTTTTTCGCAAGATTTTCTTGACTGCTTTTAGACAGGAGAATATTAATAAGCTATGAATATAAAAGCCGAATACATTAAGTGGTAAAAAGAATGTAAAAAACTAAGACTGGTTGATGTATTCGGGGATGTTTAAATTGTAATAATTTATAACTGGATAGTTTGTGTCTGTAAACATTAACTAGAGTACTTGAAGTCACTAAAACGTAATAGAACTTTAAATTGTTCTTATGATGATTATATTAAAAGTTGGGTACATTCATACATGTCTATTTGATGAGTGCACAAATGCTAAACCATTATAACCACTGTAATTACAGTAATTAACCACTGGTGGGAATAGAGAAATTCAAAAGATGAGCTGTCCCATTGCAGAGTTATGTTAATTAGTGCTATTTTATTTTGAGCTGAAATAATGTCCTTTACATATATTCTAAATCAAAAACTGAGGATCAGGTTCTTTTTAGATGCTACCGTAAGTGATTGTTCTTGGTTCTACGGCAATTTATATATTTATCAAATCGAACGAATATAATTAAGAGGAGTTGACTTTTTGTTGAGGCTATGATCTTCAACTATAAGAGGCCTTCACAATTTTACGTCTTTTCAAGGAGAAATAACAAATTGAAAATGCACTTAGAAATACAAGATGTCTTGAAAATGCATGTACATCATTCTCCGTAGTAAGAGCAATTTGAAATCGCACTATGCCCCAGTCAAATGTAACGTTTTGTGAGTTGGGACTGGGCTCGTCTGCAATAAAGCCACTAGTCACGCTCCGTCTCCAGTGGAGGCGATGCAATTCAGTATTAATTACATTACATTGCTCAGTGATGATATCATCTTTAGAGAACCCGTCGACAAAAAAATAAATTTGCAGACTCGAAATTCCTTCCGTCTCACGTGAATGGGGCACCCACGGCGTACCCCTCGTTCGTGAAGGGGAGAAGAAATAGCATAGAAGGTCATTTGCAAGGAACATCGTTGACGACAACGTGGGAGCTCCCTACCTGATCGATCTTGTCCGCCTCGATGGTCCCGTACGACACCCTTATGCAGTTCTTGGGCGGTGGACTTCCTTTGCGGGACGCGAAGAATGAGGTGCCGGGGATGATCATGATTCCCTTCTCCGCCGCCCGCTTCAACACCATGTCGTAGACGTCCTCCACGCCCTCCACTTCCATCCAGAGGAACATTCCGGCCCTTGGCACGATAAATTTCACCAGACCTAATGGGTCAAAACGGAAAAGACTTCGATTGGAGGCACCCGGGACCAGAGAGACCTGCAACCCAGCCCAATGGCGAAAGAGAAACCGACTCAAAAACCATGGGAACCTGAAGAGGTTCACGACTGCGACCGACGCGGCACGGCGCGGCGTGAGCCCAGCGTAGTCAGCCTTCGTCCGAATCCCACCTTCCCATCCAAATATCACCAACCTATCCCAACGAGGGCGAACCCAGACCTTTGGCCTTCCGATACCTCCGTCGAATGGAGCAAGGAACGTTACCATTGTCAACCGCAAAAGCAACGCATTTTATTGTTCTCAAAATAGACTACGAAAACTGGTTAGCAAATATTATGAAAAATACGAGATAAGCGAAATTCTAGTTAGTTATTCATATGTTATTACATACTTAAAATTATGTTAACCATCTTTTAATAATTAAAAATCCCTTTTCTCTCTCAACCATCTATAACTCCGCCCTTAACTTTTATATAATTTTATTTTCACGAAATTAATTCTGTATTTGAAAGTAATGGATGAAAAATCTCTCCAGAGATTTATATCTTTATATTAGCCTTCAAAACGTCACGAGGGGTTTCCAGCGAGGAGAGGGGTATTGACTGAAGATTAATGGCATCCAGAAAGTATGATTAGTCGTAATTATATCCTACTATTAGAGTTTCGAGTTGTGCGTATAAATAATTGTGCATCGCACTATCTAAATCAAGAAATTCATTTTCCACAAGTCACGATAAAAATTGAGCACTTGCAAAAGCTAATAAAATATCTCTTTGACTCCAATTACTCTCAACTCTACCTCACTGCCTCCTCAGTAAATATTAAATTAATTGACCTCTTACCACGCCCATTTCTTTTCACTCAGAAAACAGAAAAAAGATTTTTCCCACAACTAGTGGGGGCTGAGAAATTTCCAACGCGCAAAAACTCGGGTGGAACGCTAGGTACCACTGATTTTTTACATACTCCTTAATATTTTCCCAAAGTGTTTCAATTTTTCCGGGTGGACTTTGATGTCCGCGATAAAAATGTTGGTAGGAGTACGTTGCATTTATGGAGTAAAACCATAAACACTGTAATCAACCCGAAGGTCGGTTTGTTAGGTGATGTTAGAGTTCACACAGTTCACCCAGCCCAACGGCGTGTGAAATTCACACAGTTGCTTTCCCTGTGCTGGTTATGTGTTCCCAAGAAGATCTGGCACCCGAAAAATCACACAGCTTGGGCGGCGCTTGCAGGTGCTCAAAGACTTGCCCGGGAATTGAACCCCGCACCCTTCGGTCAGTGGTCTAACGCCTGGGCTACCGCGACCCACATACTAGTATTTATGGAATATATAGAAGTAATCTTCCTCATTTGACTGAATTAATAGATAGACACCCATGATTAAAATTTCTATGGCAATAATTTTTACATCTGATAAAAAAATAAAAATATACTCAGAACATCTGATGAAAAGCTGAACTACAGTTTCATTATAGCCACCATTATGAACGAATTTCGCCATAAATGGTAATGTACATAATCATAGTTGAGCTCAAGTAATTTTAATTGAGAGACTATCCCGATGCCGGCATTGAATGCAAAGAATAAATCCCAGTATTCGCGCGGGCAACTGTAAGCTGTGATTACTAAAAACATATACTTGTACGAGTACTCCTATTAACTTTGAGCCACAATCATTCAACGTTTTCCATTCTTAAGTTTTCATACTCTTCACACAAAAAATTATGGTAACCATTGATTCAGAAAGAAAAAATCGAAAACGAACTTACCTGTCAAATGTTTATTTGCCGCTGCCAGCGCAGTTTTGAGAACACCGTGGTAATAATTTCTGACGGAATTTACCGTCTTCATAAATCCTTCCATTCCCCACTCGCTTAACATCTTGTGAATGATCATCTATAAATCATAAGAACACAAATGCATTGATTTGAATCCAAAATGACTACGAAAATTACAAACTAAAGCAAACATTTTAATCAGGACGAAATATAATGGCATTGAATATAAAAAGTGACGTAGAAACAAATATACGAGGGTCATCCGGAAAGTAGTACCCGTTCGTGCCGCATGAAGTGCTGACGACGCGAGTAGCCGCTGGACGAGGTCAGATAGCTTCAGTGGCTTGTCTGCCTTCTCTGAGCCAAGTTGCGTGACGCTAGCATTGCCTGTGTTGTTTCTGTGATTGTTTACAATGTTTAAAAAAATTGAGAACGCCGCCAGTTGTGAAGTGAGGGCAGTGATTAAATTCCTCAATGCAAGAAACGTTCGCCCATGTGATATTCATCGCCAATTAAAGGAGGTGTATGGAGACAATGTAATGGACGAGTCGTCTGTTCGGCGGTGGTGTCGCAACTTCAACATGGGGAGGGGGAACACACACGACGATGAGCGTTCGGAGAGACCGTCTGTCATTACAGACCAACTGGTGAGCTCAGTTGACGAATTCGTGAGGAACGATCGGCGCGTCACAATTGATGACATCTGTGAGCATTTTCCCAATGTTTCTCGAACAATTGTTCATGAAATTGTTAAACACCATCTGCATTATGCAAAAATTTGTGCAAGATGGGTCCCTCGCGTATCTCAATGAGCTGGCGGCGAAGGACTATGCAGCAGGAATACAGAAACTTGTCACACGTTATGACAAATGCCTTAATTTGCTTGGAGATTATGTTGAGAAGTAGTTTAAAGTATCCTCTTTCAAATAAAATTTTTTATGTTTGTTAATATTTACTTTTGTGTCTTTATTTCACGAACGGGTACTACTTTCCGGATGACCCTCGTAGCTTCATCTGAAATTAAATATCTCATCAACAGAGAGTCCACTACGCCTATGACCATTAAATATTTTTAGACATTCAAAAATGTGGACATTCAAGTTAAATAAAAAATTCAATTTGACTTCGCAATCAATGAATACCCAAGCAGATCCAATCGCTATCAGATCTCTTCGCTGCTAGATCTCATTTATAAAGAACCTAAAAAATTATTATGTTAGAATTTTATCGGAGCCTGTTGCGGTAAACGTACATTAAGAAAAAAGGGAGAAAATTAATTATAGTGCCAAAGCCGCAATGAATCAGTAGTTACTTAGTCTAATTATTCAAGGAAATGGTAAATATATTATGAAATATTCCTTGCTTTCGCCTTATGACTACTACTCATGGGTTTGGATAAGGGGGGATTAGGTTTCAAATAAATCCTTTTGTAGTGGATTTTATTCTGTAATAACAGCCTATCAATCACCTGTGATATCGAAGCGACATGACCCACAGTGACCTGCATATGCCACTCCATCTTTTCAATGAGCGGGAGCGGTCCCGTTGCCATGGCGACCCTGAATCCGGGGGTCATTATCTTAGATAATCCTTCAACCCGGACGACTCTTCGATCGGTATCCATTGATAAGAACGACACGGGCAACTCCTGTAACGATGCAAAAAGGAATATTATTTTAATATCATGTTCTCACTCACTCCTGGACACAAACGTTAATAATCTACTAGGTTTTTCAAACAGGTTCAATATGAGAGAGGTTATAGGGAAAAATGATTGGGAGACAACATAGTATTTAAGTTTAAGTACCTCCATGTAGCAATGGAAGAAATAAGGATCGTCTTCAAGAATGATGAAATCATATTCGCAAGCCAGCTTGTAAATTTCCCTCTTCCTTTCGGTGGAAATCATCACTCCAGAAGGATTAGAACCGTTGGGCACGAGGTACAGAAGCTGAAAGGGAGAAAACACAATTTTTAGTATTGTTTAATTAACTCAGACAGGACCGTGCAATACTACAATGCATTGACTAAAAAGTACGATGCTCATATGACCTCAAGGTGATGAGCAACGTGATTAAGATGGGAATTGGCCCCATAAATGGGTTATGCGATCAATAATGCCCTGCATATATTCTCGGAAACTAGTTTAGATTACGAAGCATCCATAACCCTCCGAATAACACCTCCTCTTCAGGAACATTTGATCACAAAATTCCCAATTGCGCCGAATTTTGTCCATGACCAATCTACGAGAAACTGATTCAGAATTGTCATAAGGTGTTAGAACCATTGCACATGCTATGGAAAGAGAAACTCACGCGACAAAATTTTCAAGAAGACAAAAAAATTGATAAATTATATCAAGAGGGTACACGTAGTGTTGAATAAGAAGTAGTGGGATGTTGAAACCGTGGTAGAAGAAAGAGTGGTGACTTTAGTGGACGAGTATACGCCCCACCCCTCATTCTCCACTCATATCATACGGAAGAGGAGGGGTTTAACAACTGATAATGACTCGCTGTACATTCTTCCCCCATTCACAATTATCCATTGCCTTCAAGTCCTTTTCATTTCATTTAGCCAATTTCTGGGGTTGACCATAACCTTCCTAACAATCTTCTCTCCCTTAACCTCCCCCCTACCACAAGTTTACTATGCTATATAATCCTACGACGCGATGAAATCTAGGTCGTATTAATGGATAATTAAATGAATAAAATTGGGCGTCGAGATAATTGAGTCCATTAGGTTTGCAGATGATCAAGCAGTAATGAGTCAAATAGCCAAGGGGTTGCAGTTAATTGTGGAGTGATTTATAGGAACAGTGCGAGGGGCACGGGGTGAGAAGTGACCATAAAACAATGCGACTCTTGAGATGTAGGAAAGCTCAGTTAAATATTAAAGTGGGAGGGAATAGAACATGTGGACCTGTTCATGTTGTTAGGCGATATTTTACAGGAAAAGGGGCATTATGATGAGCGCATTTGGACAAGAATTGCGTAAGCGAAAGAGTCATTTGTGTACAGGAAGACTTAATGATAAGTACACTAAGTAAAGATGTAAAAATATATTAATAAAAACTTATTATGAATTAACAACGAGTAATGAAATTACTTTAATACCCATTTATGTGCAGATATGAATGCAACAATTAGAGTGTAAAAATCATTCGCCTTGACCGGGATAATGCGAATGATTTTTATACTCTGAAATTGCTGCATTAAAATGAACATTAGCGGATGACTCCGTTAAAAGTTACTGTTGCGGCATCTCCCGCAGTTTCTTTTGAACCACCGATATTAAGTGAAGGCACAATTTTTCAACACTCTGGGGCTCTATTTTATTTTTAAATGTGCTCTAAAACTTATTTTGGACTGGTTCTGAAGCACCAATTTGTGCAACTACTATATAATTTTGACTGTTTCCCGACTACTTAATTAAAATCGTTTCAATTTGTATTATTGTCGATATAAAAGTATCTACCCGTCGGATAGATGCTGCTTTGTCGTCAATAATACAAATAGTATATGATTGCGCACATGATACCAATTTTTTGATAGAGCGACATGTGTTTTTGCACCAATCATCCATAATTCTTCTGATGATGGTCTTCCTCTGCTATAACAGTGTGTAGAATATATTGGATGTTCGTTGACAAGTCCTTTGAAAACCAGCAAAGAAAACCCATGTTATAAGTACACCACCACTTGATTGAGTCCACTTAGAGCTGCAAATAGAGAACATTTTACCAAAATGACATATATGTACTTGACATCTCGATGGAACTCATTCCAAGGCTAGGTTTTTTACCACCCTTACTCCTTTCTGTGAACACCCTACCCCTACCACCTAGGGACCGTCCAAACCCTATCTGTGAAACAGATAGAATAAACTGGTTGAAGGGAATAAAATTGAGTTTTATCATTATCTCTTGGGGAAACCAAAGGTGATTTGTAAAAGTAGAGATAAAATTAGCATTCCGAATCACAAGGTGCATTTTAGGGAGTGAAAAGTATGAGTTACTGAAGAAGGATTAATCCGAGGCAAAAGAAATTTATGACGCGGGATTTTAGAGAATTACGTAATAGAATTCAGTCCAAAAAATACCTCTTATCGGAAGACTATTTCTCATAGAGGGTATGAAGTCTTTTGTCAACTCTTTGTGTTAAATATACTACGAGTAATGTTCATACTGGATTTTCAAACTTGGTACATCATCGACTTCGGCTCGTATTTCTTCATTGTTGGGCTTTTTCAATGATAAATATCTAACCCATTTTTCGAAAAAATTTCTGAACATCACTCCTCTCCTTATTGCAATATTTGTTATATTGGTAGCCTACCGTTTAACGTAGGGTTAAGGAGGACAAAGCCCTTAGATTGTTACATTACTTAGCTTCGTCTAATAAGACCCGACCTGACCCCCCACATTATAATACACACTTCTTTAATTCCACGTTATTCCTCCCTTCATTCCGTCAAACATACCGATTTATTTCCTTCCCCTAACTCACTTGCCTTACGTTCTACCTTCCTCTCTATCACATATTCAGCGTCAATTAAAATGCTCGGCTGTCACCTTACCTGCCTCTTTAGGATTTCCCCAGCCATCTCTTCTCCTCTTCCACAATGTCTAGCACTTGCTCAGTAAATTTTATTTTCCCTTCCGTCCGTTTGACCTTTTCCATCCTTCTCCAAACCCAAATTTCAAAAACAACCAATTTACGCCTATTGTCTTGTTTCAATGACAATGTTTCCGCGGCGTATACTACTACGCTCCACATCGAAGTTTTAACGAGTATTTTCTTAACTTCCTTACTCAAAGTCGCTTTCATCAATGTTAAGTTCCACATCGAAGTTTTAACGAGTATTTTCTTGACATCCTTATTCAAAGTCCTTTTCATCAATTCTGTCCTCCTTTTGAATTTTCGTGACCTACGCAATTCTTCGCCTTACGTCCACTTTCACCAACTTGTTCTAAAAAACAGCCAAGAATCGATAACTATTTCGTGATATGCTACCTAGATGTTTAATAAGCTTAAATATGAATTGATTCCTTCTAAAATGCCTACTTACAAAATTTTTCTGACCCGCCCTAGACATCTGAGATTGCCGACCGGGCGATATCGATGATTTCGGGGTAGTTGGTAAAATGCTATAATTAACTATGGCAAGTGATGTGGTACAAATCTACCAGTAAAAATTGATAAAAAGTGATATCATATAACATTTAATAACCAAAAGTTCATTGTTCTAAGCAAACAATTTAAATTTATTTAACTAAGTAACGTGATTTTAGGCATTTACGCCACTGGTCTAAAACAATAAACCTATAACATGGCCACCCATGGAATTTTCAAAAATTGATAACGCCGTGTCATAAGAGCGAATATGAGTAAACTCTTGGATGGTTAGATAAGTGGTTCTCTTAACTCGCTCCTCCCCATAATATTACATAGACTCCCAGAACTAAACTTAACCTGAAACGAGAGCAGAATTGAACCCGAAGGGAAATATTCATTGATAATCTACGGAGGTATGCGAAACAACAAAAAAACTTGGTATAATTTGAGACCAGATGGAAAGTATTTTAATGAAAATAATTGACATACTTTTTCAAGTAAATTTATTCTAAACTTGAAGATGACTCCATCATATTGAGGTTCGGTGCAGATATTTACGTTTGTGATTCGAAATGTTACGTATGATGGGAGTCTGTCACGGCAAGGAATATATGAAATTTCAAATATTAAACCAACCAAAAAATACCCTCTCCGACGATTTTAAACATGGAATAATTCTAACTGCACACCACAATGGTGCCATTATCGAGACTAGGACAAAACGCTGCGAAAAACGTACGCGCGCGCAATGGCGCGCAAAACGAAACAAAGATTCTTCTTCCTCTTTGCGATTCGCGTTCACAATTGCAAAAGAACCAGGCAAAACTACTCACTCCACTTAATTCCTCCACTATCATCCACTTATCTCTAGGGGTACTCGATTTTTTTCACCCGATATAGTATGGAGGCAATACGGCTGGCCTTTCCGTCTCTCAGAGGCATAACGTTTTCACCATATCAACTATTTACGTTGCCGTGTGATATCTCGACATGAGAAGTAGATTCGTTAAAAATTATAAATCGAGTCATCTTTTCTACGGATATGGCATTTCAAAGATAGGATTAGCAGGACGCAGAAGAAAAGAGGCGACGGAAATACGGTCTAACAGAAGAATGTTGAAATTAAAATGAACAGACGTAGGAACAAATGAAGAAGCGCTTGGAAGAGTGAGCGAAGAAAGAATATTACACAGGAAATTTAAAGGAAGAAGAGAAAAATTGATTGAACATATACTGAAGTACTAAATTTTACTGTAATTCATGATTTTTGCAAGCATGGAAGGGATGAATGACCAAGGAAGGCCTTTGAGAAGTATGTAATGGAATATGTTACGTGGGTAGGCTGAAGAGTAATGCACACATGCTTGTAGGGCGCGAACAAAAAAAAATAGCAAGATCGGGCGAAAAGTACATCAAAGTACAATTCTTAAGTTTCAACATCATACATTTATTTTTAAATATAGTCATCGTTATAGCTAACACATTTCTACCAACGTTAAACGAGTTTTTTCATTCCTTCACTGAAAAACTCTTCTGACTTTCTCCAGGACCAGGACTTAACATTTACCTCACCGTCCGAGCTGTAATAATTACCCTTGAGATGTCTCTTGAGTTGAGGAAAAAAAATCAGGGGGATTAGGAGGATGTGGAATTGGTTCAAATTTCAGGTTTCGCAGAGCCTCTCCGGTTGCTTTCGCAACCGGAGAGGCTCTCCCGCGCGAGGTATGTGGACGAGCGTTGCAAGATTATTGGCGCCAGGCTGCCTTAAACACGACGAACTCCTTCCTTATATATTCTAACATGGTTAGCGATACGCTTTTGAGTGATTCGCCGGTCATTTTGAATAAAATCTTCGACGAGTTTGCGATATTTATCGTCTGTGGCAGTGATCAGAAGTCCGCTGCGTGCTTCATCAGCAATTATGGCTTTTTCAGGCTCGCAATCACGAAATTTTACCACCCATCGATTTACTGTAGACCTATTAACAGCATCGTCGCCATAAAAAGCCTCAAACGACAATGAATCTCAGTAGGAGTCACTTTTTCAGCAATTAAAAATTCGATAACAGCACGCTGTTTAACCGGCGTTCACATACCACTAGAACACGTCTCCATACTTCCGCTTCTCGAAATACACTGGATGACTGTAACGACCTCAAACCTGCGCATGCATGTTGAGGGGGAATGTTACTTTTACATGTCACCAGGAGTGTTTCTGAAGGTTATTTTGTTTGTGGTCTACAAGCATGTGTGCATTAGTTTTCAGCCTTCCCTCGTATTATATAGTATTAAAGGCATTGAATGGGGATAGGATAGCTTGAAGAGCTGCTATGGATCAATCCTCAGATTGATAACCCGTGATACTGATGCAAAATATCGAAACTTTCACAATACTCAATCGTTTCCGTGGTGTTGGAAATTAATCATCTCATAGCCCAATTCTGAAGCACTTCTCACGAGCGACAGCGTAATAATTGCGTAGTTTTTTCAGAACTTACATTCCCCATTTTCCGGTAATCTCCGCCGCTGGCAATTCGAATCTTCTCTAGTTCTTTCTTGAGCAGCTCCGGGATTACTCCGTCACCATCTTCGGCAATCGGGCGGTAATCAGGTTCGTAAGGTCGCATCTGGAAAAGTATGGCATATTGTGACGGTAAAAGTTCGATCTTGACTACGGAATCTTTCAAAGTTATGTATCCTATGCATCCCTGTAAATGGAAAGGTTTCCCAGTGCTTGTGTGCGTGATTATTTCCTCGCATACATTACTCAGATAACAGAACGAACAAATACATAGCATTCGGATGTAATGCATTCCTCGTGGTTCAATGATTTTCACTATTCGACACGAAAAAAATGTAGCAAAATTGTACGCTTTAGGTCCATAGAGGAGAAAAGAACGCTTCAATATTGGAGAATACATTGCATTTTGTCAGTTCATTTTGCTTAGCTCGAGCGTTTTATTGGATAAGATTTGTTCGAATGCTTTAAAAATAAATATAAAACCCAGAATACATAAACTGTCATCCTTACTACTTTTCACAATGCATTCACCCCCATAGCATGACGAAAGACTTCCCTTTATTATTTTCTTTAACTTACGCTGACGACTATAGAGCAATAATGCAAGTATTTTAATATATGCCAGCATTTTTACATCTAAACTTTGTCTCGTATTTACAGGGTTCGTCCGGAAAATAAGTGTACTGATTTTTTCCCGCCGCTCCCGGCGCGCCCAGCACCGCTCTGACGGGCTGCGATTGGAGGGGGGTATGTTGGCAAGCGACGCTGAAAAAGGCAGTCGGCTCTGAGCTGTGGTGTAGTGAGGAGCTCTGTTAACGCGAACCTCCACGCTCGACCCACGTCACGGAACGCGATGCCGAAGTTTTTGGAGCAGCGTTATTCCATCAAATTTGCGGTAAAGCTTGGGAAATCGTCTACCGAAACTGTCGGTATGATTAACCAGGCTTACGGGGAGTCAGCCATGTCCAGAAACATGACCTTTCGGTGGCACAAGATGTTCGTGGAGGGCAGAGAAGAGGTTGACGACGAACCACGGCCTGGACGCCCATCAACGACACTCACCGACGAAAATGTGCGAAAAGTTCGCGATGTACTGAACTCTGATCGTCGTCTTAGTGTTCGGATGATAGCAGAGCAGTGTAATGCTCGACAGGCTTCGAAAACGAGTCGCCCGCGTCCGGCCAGCGATCAAAAACATCTGGCGGCTGCATCACGACAATGCGCCGTCTCACACCGCGCTTGTCGTGTCGGACTCCTGGGCCAAGCACGGCGTGGCAACACTGCCGCACCCGCCCTACAGCCCGAACTTGGCACCACCGGACTTCTTTCTGTTCCCGAAGATAAAGAGGAGTTTGAAAGGAACGCGATACGGGACTTTGGACGCCGTCAAAGAGGCCGTGACGACGTGTCTTCGAGAGGTTCCCGATGATGCCTTCGCGGGAGCGTTCCAGGAATGGGAACGCCGCTGGAACAAGTGTATCGACTCACAAGGGTCCTATTTTGAGGAATATTAGCTTAAGATATGTAAAAGTGTAATAAATTTTTTTTCCTGAGCTCAGTACACTTATTTTCCGGACGAACCCTGTAACTTGAATACTCATTTTCAAGTTCCCTTAAACCCAATTAACAAATACATGTAAATACTCATAATTTTTTTTTCAGTTGTAATACCATGTCAATGGCGGAGGCATAGGTTGGATCCTGCATTAACAGCGGCCGCCCAGTCTCCAGCATCATCTCAAAAACTTTGCAAATTCCATCTTGATGACCACTAACCAGGATTGTTTCAGCGTCGTAGGGTGGCTTATGAAAATGGTTCACAATTTCCTTAAGTTGTTTCTTGAGGGGTGGGAACCTGTAAAATTCAAAGAGAAAAGACGAAGGATGAAATTTACATGAGATCGTACATCAAAAGTTACTAATTTTTTGGCTGTTAGCTTAGTTTACTTAAGCCCTTAAGTTTTATCACACAAAAATAAAAAAATGCAATTATTTATGAGATCCTCCTTCACACAATCTAATGTCAGGAAATTGCACCGGACCTGAAGTTATAGTAAAGAATCCACCTCGAGTAATTAGGTACGATCTTTGGATAGACGTGAATACACTTCAAATCATTCGCTTTCCGTGTGAACAAAGTAAAAAAGTCCAATTTGAAGTATTTTTAGAAGAATATGGTAAATCTATTTGACTCATCTCTTTCTGACAGCTCTGTTATTGGAAGTAACTTTGACTGTTTAATATACGAATAAACGGGGAACCTCGAATTCAACACCCCTTCAATGACCACTGAAAAGTATCCTCATCCAGACCTCGTGATTGATTACCCCTGGCGCGGAATTAATTTTCTCGTTGGCAATCACAGGTGGTTTAGGGTATTATTCTGGGGTTGTTTGCTAGTTTAATGGAGTTGACAACTGGCGTGGGATTTGCTTGGCCGCTAATTAATACTTTGTAGAAATCTAGTGATTGTAGCGTTTTCAGCTGATTACATTATTTTTCTAACCTCGTCATTGATGTCAAACTCTTTTAAGGCCAAATAAATAACACGCTCTTTACTTCACAAAAACATTACTATTTCACGGCGAATAAAGAGGAGATTCGTTTTTTTTAAGAAAATGTTACGGAGATGCGATCTTTATGCTGGCAAGATGATCCACTACAGCACAATTGTGCCGTAACTTCCTCGAGTCAAATACGGCCAGCCACACACTTTAATCTGACATGCAAAGTAATGCGTGGCATATAGTATACAATTATTGACCATACATAATTAGAAACTTAATGAATTACATAGTTCTCCAAAATGGTTAACTTGCCACCACTTACTTCAAGTCCGTGAAATGCTTTATAAACACGATAGGAGTTCAAGTTCTAAAGCAATCCAATTTGTTCTCGGAACTGGGAGTAGAAATATGGAGGTGATTGAATTAAAATAAACACAAAATAATTATTGATTCAAAAAAAATCATAGATGGCTGTACCGTACAGTTCACATAGTTCGCATGGCTACAGCGAGAAGCATTTTCAAACCATCGAATGACGTCGTTAAGTGCACAAGAACGGTATTTCATCCATTTTCTCCACTTGCATGGGATTACACCTATGGAATACATCGTCATCTCAGCGAGATTTACATGGACGGTGTTATGGATATGAAAATGTGTGCCCGTGGGCGTGACAGTTCAAATAAGGCCGAACCTTGAGTGACAATGAGTCCAAAGGAGCATTGGCCACGGGCCATCAGCAATTTTCCAGTGTGCAAAAAGGGCTCTTTCGGAAGCGTTCTCAGCGCCCATGAAATCATGGGCTTTTTACGTTGTGAAAAATATTCACCAACATGGGAAAATACGTTTTTTTGAAATGACAATCGTTTCAATTTATTGGTGTAAGTATTTTGTTAAAAAGAATTAGGACATCTTAGAACTTGAACACGCATTGGAAATGTTTTAACTTTTCGTAAAGTATTATACTCAGATAAATATAGAAAAAACTTTGACCCCCCCCCCCCCCCCCGCGGTCATCTTACCTTTTGGTAATATGACCGCGCCCAAAGAGGAAAAGGTTTGGATACCGATGCACTACAGGGTCAAGCTTTTTTTCAAATTTCTCCATAACAGAACGAAATTCTCTCTGCCACACATACTAGCGGTGGTTTGCATGGTAATAAGTAATGTCATGTTCAAGAATGATCAGTAAAACGCGAGATCATTACAGAAATTACTTGTTTGAATTTGTTTGAGTTTCAATTTATACCTTCCACAGAAAGTACTGCTTACCCTGAGGTCGGTTGGTACTGGACGGCTTCGACAAGCTCATTTCCAACGATTGAAAAAGAAATCCCGTCCTTCAATTCAACAGAAATCTTTTTGAATGGAAATATCGTGGGATTACAATATCCGCCGGCCATCTTGAGTGTTGTTGGGGGTACCTCCGCATACTTATCGTCTGTAACACAAAAGAGGTCAATGGCATACCAATTTCATATTAAAATCAAATTCAAAATGCTTCATTCTAGCAGAACGTTATTCAATCTAAGGTCACCTGATTTTCCCAAACAAAGTAATACCTCTTAGGAACACCTAAGTATCCAGGGTGAGCTAATCAAAGTGATTTTTACAACTTATAAAACCATTTGAAATAAATTTTATTCTTAATAAGGATTATTTCATATTCAATCATATCTCTAAAAATATAAAGATCAATAGGTAGCTTCAAATATCTATTTAGGTTAAGTGTCCCATCCAAACTTATATTTGAGAAATCACATTAGCGTTATCTGGCTATAGCATGAAAATCATCTTTGTTACAGTATTTTTAAAGGTTCTGGTGATAAACCTTTAATTATTCACTCATAACCCACTCATGTATGGAAAACCCACTGAACAAATCTCACACAGTAATTACTTAGAAACAGATGCCATCTAAAACATAGAAAAAATACATCATTCAGCACATGAAAGTTCTGTCCCAAAGGTAGTATGACTTCGTTCTTCCCGGATAGACGGACGGACGGGCGACGGTTTCCCTGGCTGGGTTCGAGGAAGGAGACTCGGGAAAGACTAGAGGCTGACGGCAGTTGGCTCCTAGCCCTTGCGGAGAGTGGATCGTTCATTTGCGAAACCTCTATAATGTGACCTCGTTCCGCTCCGTCATGGACCGGTTATTGGCACAGCGCTACGCCATTAAATTTGGCGTGAAACTGGGCAAAACCGGGAAAGAGACTCATGACATACATAAAGCAGCTTATGATGACAACGCCATGGGTAAATTTGGATGTTTCTGAGCGGCACAAGCTGTTGCGGGAGTTTAGAGAAGGTGTTGAAGACGCCGTACGTTCAGGACGCCCTTCGACCTCAAAAAGTGAGGACAATCTTGCAAGAGTGAAGGCTTTGTTGGAGATGGATGGCAGATTAAGTGATCTCATGGTTTCCGATGAACTTGGCATCCTAAAATTCATGTGCATAGACCTGTGACCGAAAACATGGGCATGAGAAAGGTGTGTGCGAAGTTGTTGCCGCGAGTGCTCTTGTACGAAAGAAAGGAAACTCTCACGCGGATCTGCCAAGAGTTCCTCGATCATGCGAGTGAGGATCCAAATGTTTTATACGATGCCTCACCAAACTTCTTCCTCTTCCCCCGTCTCAAATCCGTGCTGAGAGGATGTCACCACGACTTGCTGGAAGCGTTACAACAGGCCGTGACGAGGGAGCTTAGTAGTATTCCGGGCGCTCCGTTTTAGAAGGCGTAGGAGGCGTCGGAAACATGTTCCGCAGGCAGCGGTGTGTGAACGCACAAGGGTGCTACTTCGAAGACTTTTGAGTGACTGTATCAAATCTTGCTATACATTTTTTGTATTCCACTCAGTACTATTACCTTTGGGACTGACCTTGTATACGCGGAACCATCAACAATAAGCATGTTCTGATTTCCATTCAAAATTACGTGACTTGTTCAAAAATTTCAGTTTCCCTAAATTCTGCACTAAAATAACCTCTAAGTAACCCGTGATCTTGCTGTAGAATGTATGTGGGGAAACGCCCAAGAGGAATCATTGGAGAAATCAATTGACATTGATTGATTAACCATATTTCATTATTTATTCATTTCTATATTGCCCACACCAACCGCGGCCATCACACTTTTTCTTTAATAATTTCATTTAAATATAGTACTGTTTACTATTACAGGTAACCATTCATTTTATTCATTAGCTTGAGTGGATGTGAAGCGAGCGAAGCGAGGGCCGTTAGGGGAGTTGGACTAGGGAGAATAACCCTCTAGCAAAACATTAAAAATGCATGGATAAAAATTAATAATACGATAATAGCAAAACTATCTCTAATGTACCAGAATGAAACATTGCCCCTATGATAACGAGAAACGAAGAAAAACAAGCGGCCGATGAGATTTTTAAGAAAAATCAAAGGCTCCCGAACGGATAAAATATTTACTGGGGAAATAAGAACCGAACTACAAATTTAGAATTAAAAGGATAGGATAAAAGTATTAAGGGATAAATTAAAAGATTACATCCAAAGAATAGTAGATGACAAAATTTTATGCAAGCCAATAAAACCATATGAAGTTGTCCAATGTAATGTGATCATGATTTTTATGTCAAATTGATATATTGCGCAAAAATTCAATCTTGCATGTATGCTATTCTGTTATGTTCATATCTAATGCATATGTGGTCCAAGTTTCACTTATTCGACTCAAATATTGCATCAGTGGCAGCCGTCGCAAGGTGCAGCCTATAAACCATATAAACCCTAAGGAAAAATAAATGCTGACCAACCAAACCAAAAATTGTAGCAACTGTTTGATGTCGGCACTTGTCTATACCGCGTAAAGAGAAGAACTAGGAAACATCGCTTTTTTAACTGATGTATAAATTCGACCACAATTTGTTCGCAATAACAGTATTTCCGTTTTAGATTTTTCCTAATCGTAGTACCGCTTCTTCTTTAAGACTAATTTAAATCCACACCCTTTTTCCTGAGCATTTAGGTAACACAGATAGTTTTGCGCACAAAGTCAGCTCAAAATATTCGTCATTAAAGACGAAACAACTAATAATTGCGGAAGAAGATAACATTAAGCTTATAGCATAGGAAAAAATATAGATGTCTTGTGTGGAATTAATCATGGGCAGAAGTAGTGGAGGGCGTTTGTGAGCGGTTCATCAATGATAGGATTCGTAAGCCATTGTGAAGTTGAAACTGAATTTTAGCAGGTCCATCGAGTAAAATTGAAGTAATGAAGCAATTAATACAGCAATACATGGAATCTAAATCTGAATATAGGATGTTTTACACATTAAAGAAAGATGTAATAGCGGTATGATCGTCGTCATTTACAATGTTGCAGGTGACCTCTAATTTACGGTTACATATCTTGTGACGGTCATTCATTTCAATTCCAACAAAGCTAACTTTTAGGACCTAGTTCCTAATCATGAATACGTCAGTCCGGATCCTACAGCACCACTGCCAACAGGCTCACATAAATTAAATAAAAAAAAGGAAACGTAACCCTACTCCTGTGCAACCCGATTAGTTAGTGCTACATTCACATGGAACTTCTATCACTCAAGAGGGAGCGAATCTTATCTTCCGCAGTCGTTAAACGAGCCAAGGCTGCTAGATATGAGGTAACCAACAATTGAAACCTTCAAGAAGGACATATTTCTTATCATGACCGTGATGCTGTAACCAGGACGGAAAGAACCTAGAACCAAAAAAATATATCTTTCATGACCTTCGAATCTCATTATGTAACGCTCGAAGGAGATTCCAACCAATATGTTCACCAAATTACACCTGCATAAAACGTATGGACAAAAATAGTGAGTCATAAAATCGTTTGCGAATTACAAGCTCGAGTGGCATTCTTAATGTTTTGTCGTTTAAAGCGAGGAAAATGTTCGCACAAATTATAGTAGTTTTTTTAGAAAATGGGTACCTTCGGGCATAACTTAAAACAGGAACTGTTCTTTCCATTTTCCAGCATTAGAAATTTCTCATAATCATTCTCTTAATCTTATTTCCCAATTTTTTTTTCTATTTTGATAAAAATGTTTCCTGACTGTTGGCAGAAATCGATAGAATAATTCTTGAAAAACACTCCATGTGCTTCGTCTCCATGGAAATGTGCAGTATTGCGCGATCGGTTCGTACGTACAAGTGATCGCGCCTATGTCGTAATAACCTAGATAGTCGTTCTGTGAACGTCAAAGTTACTTTGATTGCATATATATTGCTGAATTTATACTAAGTGAAACCATTAAAAAAGCATAATTCTTTAACTTTTCATTGAGAACAAAAAGCTTACAAAAA